>NC_135317.1:85915204-87344371 GCF_048772815.1 Callospermophilus lateralis
TGTTTTTGATAGACTTACTAGCTTCTAAAGACTTAATGCTAATTTTTGCAGCAATAAAGAGGAAATATATAATAAACTTAGTAGCTGTGACCAATGGCTTGATTGCATAATTCCAAGTATTTCATCATTGCAAACATGTCCTTTGACAGTTCTTTTAAAAAGCAAGATAGGGGAAAATAACTACAAGCAACATCCATTCATTTGACTTAAACAAAATATTTGACATGAAATTGTGGCTATATATAATGGCACAATTCAAATATAATCTTAAAAATTAAAAAAATGTCTATATAAATAGCAATGGTAAAAATTGTTCTGAATCAAAGGGCTGCTGTATGGCCATAATTTGCTAAATACATTCTGCTGGTTAATCTTCATTCAAGGTTATGTAATCAAAATAATATCAGTATATATTTTTTAAATAATTCATACATATTTATGAGTACATGTACTTAGGATACTTAATAAAACTTTTTATGAAATTGTGATATTTTTATGTAACTTTATCACTGCTGTTTGTTTTGTGTGTTCATCTTATTTATGTGAAAAGACACAAATGCATAATTTCATAAGTACTACATATTTAGTTGTTTTATATTCCTTTTGATGATTTCTAACTACTAGTTTTTGATGAAATCAGCAGTTTTTCAAACTTAATTAGTAGTATACCAAATTCATCAGCTAAAAGTTGTTCATATTTTGCTCTATTTCTTAAAATTTCATATAATTTACTTTTTTCTCCTGTATTTTTCTATTTATCGTTGCAAAGAACCATTTTTTAGGTATGTTGAGTCTCTAATTTATGTTCCACCTATAAATTTTTGTCTTTGAACTTTGAACTTTGTGTTTTCTTGTTTCCATTCTGCATGTATTTGTTGTTTCCCATGTCTGAGCTAACTCATTAACTTTCAGTGTTTTTGTTTGAATACATGCATTTACTAAACACATTTACTAAATGCATTTGAATACATGAATTTACTAAACACTCTAACTTCTCTTTTAACTCCATCTCATAAATTTGTTTAGTATAATCTTATTTGATTTCAGCATTGTGTAATCTGTATTATATTCTACAGTATACTTAAGATGCAAGGCTTTTTGTTATAGAAGTGGACAACGGAAGTTTCTATTTCAACTCATGGCCCTTGGTTCTAGTCCTTTCTTTGTTTTAGACTCTTGGGATTTTTTTGTTATGTTCCTGCACACTCAGTTATGCATTTAAAATGGTGTTTGTTGTATTGTGTATGATATTATTTGATGTTTTATAGAAGAGCATTTGAAGGCTTTCTAGCTCACAGATTTGCTGAAAATAATAGCATTCTGGTATTCACTTTTAATCCATTTCTCTTTTTTCTGTATCCCATAATTCTAATGTAAAAGATACATAACTCCCTCCATGCTCAAAAGGTGGTCACATCCTACTCAATCATATGATTTGTTCTTTTTAGTATTGACTCTTTTACACATCTTAAAATATTTTTCTTTTTTTAGTTTCCAGAAAAACAAATTATCTTGATTTTATTCAGAGAAACATATCTTGATTTTACTCTCTCCCCTTTTGCTTGGTCCTAACATTATGATCTTTTTTTCAGCACCTTCTCCTCTATGACAATCCCAGTCTTGTAAGTCCAGAAAGTTTATTTCTAGAAACTGTGTTTTTGATTTATAAACTTCTATCCTCATTAAAACTTTTCTTAGATCTAGATCTCTAATGCTGTATTCTTAGAAGTTACCAATTGTCCTAAATTTAATAATTGATGTAAGTCTATAACATAAAAGTAACTAAATGATGATCTTTTCTGTTTAGGAGCCATTTGGAAATTTTCATTAATATATCCCATTGGTATCTCAAATTTATCTTGTTAAAGGCAGAATTGGTTATGAATACCAACCTATCGTATTTCACCACATCCCCATCCCAGTAAAGGTCATCACCTGTGGGAGGACTCTTTCTGGTTTCAGCAATTCCTAGATGACCGTTATGTAGATATACTCTGTTTGTGAACATTTAGCAAAAATATACAAAACTGAAAATCACAACCTATGTGAAAGCATCAGAGTGCTGGCACAGAAGCAAGAACTGAAATGCCTGCAATCTGAAGAAGGGAGAAGAGAAGCGGATTTTAGATCTGGGGCTTTCCTTCAGGCACTGGTGATTTATTCTAAAAGAAAGACTGAAAGTATAAAAAGGAAATATGAGAGGGTGAAGACTTGAACACAGTTTTAGCCAGTTGCAAGGAGATGGGTAGGTAAGACTGAAGCTAAGAGATCAGAGAAAAAGAAAGTCACTGATATAAAGATTTGATTTTTTCAGTTAAAAACACAAAGGCTATCACATGGGCATAGAGGAAACTAAATGGCACAGTCCTTATAATACTTCAAATCTCCCTTCAAGGAGGTCTGATTTCTGTGATTGGTAAATTTAACTCATCAGTGACAGACTAGTGAATATTTTAAGAATGGGGACATGCACGATGTTCTCAAGGGGGAAGTTAAGAATCCAAAATCACAACAACTAAAAGAAAGAACTTCATCAATGGATTTGACATCACTTGAGACATAGATGAAGAAAGAGTGAATGTTCAGAACATAGTGAAGCAGAAAAGATCCAGATTTAAATAAACAGACAATATTAATTGGAAGAAAAATATAATATATAGATAAATATATAGATGTATAGAACAGTGTATAGAACACAGTGAAAGGCTGTAATATTATAAGAAAAAAGAGAGAATATCCTGGGGCAATATCTACACAACAGGGGAAAAAAAAAAAAAAACAAAAAAAACACCATTGAACAAGTTCTGTGAACCAAAATCATGATGAATACAGATCAAGCCATGTCAGGGCTAATGATAAACTACTGAACACCAAAGATAAGAAAAAAATCTTAAAGAGCCAGATTCCTTTGTTAAAGGAAACATACAATGATGGATTTTTTTTTTTTTTTGAGACAGGGCATCAATAAATTGCTGAGACTGGCCTCAAATTTATAATCCTCCTGCCTCAGCTTCCCAATCTTCTGGATTACAGAAGTGTGCCACCATGCCCAGATGGAATTGCATCTTTGAAGTGCCCGTGTTAGTCAACTTTTTGTTGCTGTGACCAGAGACCTGACAAGAACAACTTAGAGTAGGAAAGGTTAATTTGGGACTTAATTAATTCGAGAGTTCATTCACCAGGAGTGGCGAATGAATCATGGTCTTTGAGCTGTCTGTCAACAGAGGCAGTGCTTTTCTTGGGAACTCTTGATGCAAAGGTATCAATTTGAGACTGCCCAGCTGCTGTGGTGATGCCATGTTCAAAAGGAAATTCCATGCCAGCCACAGAATTATCAGTTCATGGCCTAGAGTTCAAACTGCTGGCAGATAGAGAATTACAGGCACAAGCTGACAGTTCTAATTGGGCTGTTTATACGCACAACTTCAGCTCTGTTTATCTTGAAGAAACTTTCTCACAATAAACCCTTTTGTTGTTTAAACCTATATAATAAATGTGCCAAGCTTGCTTGGTTCACTATCTCCCTAACAAGGAGTAGTTAACCATCGGGACCTGGCTTTTTCTCTATTGTGTATCTGTTTGTCTTTTCGTCATTCCCTCACTGCTCAGTTTGGTTACCTGAATTAATGGCCATGCAGGTCGCAGCACTTAGAGTTTCAGAGGCTTGGTCCATGATCATCCAACTCTATTTCTTCGGACTTACAGTGAGGCAGAACAACATGTGTGACAGAAGAGAGCTGCTAAACTCTGATGGCCCAGAAGCAGAAAGAGCAAGAAAAGCCAGAGGGACAAGATATAATCCCCAGAGGCACACCCCCAGTGACCTGCTTCTGTTAGAGTCTGTAAACAAGTCTGGATGGCGCCTGGCAAAATGCCAGAGGGAGTAGTTTGTGAAGTAACAAAAGCGAGCCATTAAGTGTGGAGATTCCTTATTGGTTGACTGCTGTATCTAGTTTATGCTAATTAAGATAAGCTGTGTGGAATGTATAAATACCTCTGTTATCCTACAATAAACGGCTCTCATTCCTGCTGCATCAAGGTACACAAGTCATTTGTCACCCCCCGGATATTCTGCTGCAGCCGACCTGCGGCAGATGGTGGCCCGTTACGGGGAGCCCCGGGACACTCGGGGGTAAGTGACGAAAAAAGCTGCCCATCCATAGATAGGACAGGAGCAATCTGCTCGTCCCTAGGCAGATAGGGCGAGAGGAAAAATGGCCATTTCGAGAAAATGGAGAAGATTGATGCAGTATGTTTGTGTCTTGTTTTGTCTTGAAATGTTGTATTGTCTTTGTGATGAAAATATGGAAGGGGTAAGAAGTAAATTGATAAGAGAAAAAGGCACCCCAGTGGAACCAAGAATAGTTAGGGCATGTGTTGATAAAAGCCCAGAAACTCTAGTCAGAAAGAAAAAGAAAGTTCAGAAGAAGAAAGATTATCAGAAAAAAAGTTACAGCAAAAGGCTATTACTGAATACTTTTCGATACCGGAGGGTGCGTGAAAGGACAAGGCGGCTGCCACCTGCCCAAGCCGATCATGCCCAGCAAGAATTTTCCAAGCGGCAGTTGCCGGCTCTTCCCCGCCCCCCTGCCCTGGGGAGCAGAACACCACTGAGCCCAAATCCAGACCTGACCTGGAGGCACAGTCTAGCAGGCTTTTGCTTCCTGTGCCCGGAAGCAGTTTGAGTCTGGGACTCTCCCCAGGGCCATCTGGGGCTGCCGGGATGCTACAGCTGGCAGAAGACGCTACTGGCGTCCCTGAAGTTTGATCATTTCCAAGGCCAGTAACTACAATGGGTCTCCCACCTGGAGGCTGATGAGTAATGAGTACTATTAAGGCTTATTTCAAATGTAAAAAACCTTGAGATAATGTACTAAATTGTTCAGAAGTTTGTTTTCTTAGTGAAATGCTACAGGATTTTCTTTAGCCATCCGGAGTTCCTGCCTTCCTCCAAGTGCTGGTGCAAACAAAGGTGAAAGAATTTACAGTGTTGCTGAGAACCCGAGGAAACTTCGGAGCTGTTGCTGTTTCTGCTGCTACAACTTAAGCTAGCTGCCTGCAGAACTTACCTGGACTGTGATTTACCTGGACTGTGAGTTAATCTATTGAGACACTGTTTTACCTGGACTGAGATAACAAACTGTAATCTACAACAAATTGTAACCCGGTATCTTTGCTAATGGTGTCATTGCTGGTATAATTTTTCCAAGGGCTTCTTGCATGGAGCCATCAATTGGATTAATATTGTAACATTTTGTATCCTCCCTTTCTGTTTCTAGCAGGTTATTTATGGTGTTTCTGTAAAAAACACTACGGTCCTTATTTAAATTAAACAAAAGGGGGATATGTTAGAGTCTGTAAACAAGTCTGGACGGCACCTGGCAAAATGCCAGAGGGAGTGGTTTGTAAAGTAACAAAAGCAAGCCATTAAGTATGGAGATTCCTGATTGGTTGACTGCTGTATCTATTTTATGCTAATTAGATAAGCTGTGTAAAATGTTTAAATAGTGCTCTTATTCTACAATAAATGGCTTTCATTCCTGCTGCATCAACGTAAACAAGTAGTTCGTCACCCCCCCCCCCCCATGCTTCCACCAGCCACACTCTATAGTCACCATCCAGTATTTCATTCAAATTATTATTCCATCAAATAGATTAATCTACTCATTAGGGCATAGCTCTTGGGATTTAATCATTTCACCTCTGAACATTTCTGCATTTGTTTATTACATGAGTCTATTGGGGGACACCTCCCATCTAAACCACAATAGTACCAACACAAGATGACCACTAACTTAGAATTCTCTCTGTGGCAAAAATATCTCCCTTCTTAAAATGAAAGTAAAACTTGTAGAAAGTTTTTAATAAACAAAATCTGAGCGACTGCTCCCACTATCAAAAAACAATGCAATAGAATGTTTGTTAATAAAGGACAGTTTTGAGGTAGAAAGAAACACAACTACTCAAGAAAGGATTAGAGCAATGAAAGAATAATTATATAAATATACCTATCTAAGATTTGATTCTGTAAAGCAATAATTGTTTCTTATGAATTTAAAGTGTATAGACAATAAAAATCGTCATAACAGTTGCACAGGATTCTGTAAATGTCAACACAATTTTTATTTTCATATTCTGTAGTTTTCATGTATCTTAACTTTTTTATATATTTAATAAAATTTAGCCTATTTGTTGCTACTTATTGATAGAACAATGAACAGTCTCTCATAAATTTGTCTTTTTTTAATGTGGTTATTCTGTCAGTTTGATAAACATAATTACAGGTTATATATTTAGATATAAGAAAATTCAGTGTTTTTTTCTGTTACTTGATGCTAATTTTCATGAAATATTCATTTATCTCTGATAAGATTTATCTGTAAGTTTATTTTATTTGCTATTAGTTTAACCAATAATTTGTGTAGATAATACTTCTATAGTATACGACTTTCATTCTACTATTTGCAAACTTCCTTATGCATATAATTAAGGTTTTATTATGTGCTTATTTATTTATTTTTGTACAGAGATTGACCCAGGGGTGCTTTACCACTGAGCCATATCCCCAGTCCTTTCTTTTAATTTTGAGACAGGGTCTAAGTTGCTCAAGGCCTCACTAAGTTGCTGAGGCTGGCTTTGAACTTACAATCCTCCTTAGTAATTAAAGAGTTTTATTAAATTGTTTACTAAACCCTAGCTGAGAATTCAGTAAATTACTGCCAACTGGCTAAATCTGCCTCATGGCTTATTTATTTTACAAATTTAATTTTATTGAAACACAACCCTGTTCTTTCAGTTAAGTGTTTACTTTGTCTTCTTTCATGATTCGACACCTAAGCCGAGCAGTTGTGATAGAAGTCTTGTAGTCAACAAAGTTTAAAATTGTTACTATCCTGTTCTTTACATAAAGTGTATGTTCACCACTAATTGAAATTAGAAGACTATTTAATTGATATATTCAAACAAATATATTTAATATGATTATTAAATTTTGGCTAAATCTACCCTTTTACTACACGTTTAGCAATTTTTCTCAGATATTCTGTTTCTCCCTTCACAGTTTTGAGCTAATGATTATATTTCATTATTCCATTTTCCTTTTTATTTGCTTGTTATTTTCTTATTATTTTTGTAAATATTTTGATCGTATCTGATTTTATTAGGATTTGTTAATATCTGACAGTTACAAAATCATGAGTATATGAAAAATTCTTTTTAAGTATGAATATTAATGATTTTAGAGTTTCCTAAAAAATCTAAGGATGTAGATCACATTTACATCCTTTACATCCTGCCCATATTTTATCTAATTGTCATATGCCTTAATTTTGAAAATATTTAAACTTATAAACTATTATCGTAGTATAACATAAAGAGTGTCAGTTGACACAAGGTGAGTTATCTTTTAGGAGGAATGGAAATCTTTCAGTAGACCACCTGATGAGGTTCAGAGGGAGATATTGTCTTTTCATACTGGACAGTAACAAGCCTGCCCTTTCTCCAGGAAGGAGACAGAATTTCTATTTTCCAAGGCTGCTCACCATACAAATAACCTGAAAAGGTTGTCTGGAACAAAGAACAGTTAGAGCCTCACTCAAGGAGACATGCAAAAGTACAAGGGCTCCCTGCAGAATTCTCTCCCAACATCTTAGTGTTAATTGATATCAAACTGGGACAAAGTTAAAAGAAAGTTCCTTGGCCCTACTTGCTCATTAATAAGGAAGTAAAACTTTAAAAGTATTAAAATAACCTGTCATATACAAAAATATGATCAAATTTAATTCCAGGGAATAAAGATTGGTTTACTGAATAAAAATCAAATAATTGATAGAATAAATTTTTAAAAATTGGATAAAAATTCACATATGTAGAAATAGTATTTGTTGAATTCAGCATCCATTTAGATAAGAATGATTTATAAACCAGAAATAGTGGGAAATTTCATAATCTGACAGCTTATTTATATAAACTCAATAATTATGATCTTCAAGCTTAAATATTCTATGAATTTATATGTATTTTGAGCAAAAAATATAATCGATAGCTTTTAAGATGAGAATTGCTAATATTACAATTTTTGTTTTTCCACCTTTTTTGCCAGATTTGCTTGAAAGCAAATTCTATCACACTGCAAATGATCAAAGATTCTGGATTAGTAAATATTTTATCACTCACCAAATATGTCCATGTGGGAAAAAGATTGCTATTTTCTTAGTTTAATATTTAACATATTTAATATAGAAATATTATTTGGATCTATTCAAGTTGCTATATTGTTATAAGAATGCATAATAAATATCTAAAAATTTCCTAGCTACTATGAGGCAATATAAAATATGTAAATATCCCAGAATTTATTAAGGTGTCAGAAAATCATAATAAAATATTTTAATTTAGTAAAATCTTAGTAAATTAAGGTCTAAGATGGTCAAGGCTTCTATAACTGAATTTGTTTTTCTCTGTAGGTTTACTTGGTCCGTTTATTTAATTTATGTGTTTTAATTATGTATGACATCCTAGTCCTAAGACATTGATTTTAAGAGACATAAATTTCTGTTGTGATAGACAATTTATATCACTAAGAGAGAGTCACCAAATAATTATTCAAATTATATGTACACTTGCCTTTACAGTGCCAAATTGTATTGAAGCACTGATTTTATGAGCACACTAAAAATAAAATTTCTTTAAAGTTATTCCAGAGCTAACCTGCATCAGAGTTCAAATTTCTGTATCTTTTGCACACACATAAGTGTTATATCCTGATCATTGGTAAAGACAACAAAGTTTCTCTCATCTTCTTATCATCAAAACCTCTATATTTTCAATGTATTTTATTCAGGACAAAAAATAAACTAGCAAATATCTAAGAATAAATGTTAAATTAGTGAAAGCTTATTTAGTTAACTATTTCCAGAGATATTTTAATTAGGATTTTATTTTGTCATTAAACATATTCAGTTGTGGAATGTCCTCCCCAAACTCACCTATTGAAGGCAAGGTCCTCAGTACAGCAGTATCCAGAGGTGAGGTAAGTATTTAATGACAAAAGAAAATTTTCCCTAAAAGATCAAAATTTCAGATAATATTGCTGACTCAGCCTTTATTTATAATAAGAATTTCACAATGGAATATAAAGGACATATAAACAAGACAAGCTTATTAATTATATAATATTTCCTTTTCTTCTTCTCTAATGTTGGAACAAGAAACTCCATTGAAAGTTTTTAGCAGTAAGTAATTAGGCTAGAGAGTCAAAGGCAGGGGTCCATGCCTGCAATCCCAGTGATAGGGCAGGCTGAGGCAGGAGTATAGCAAATTCCAGACCAGCCTCAGCAACTTAGGGTGACACTCTGTTTAAAAATAAAACATAAAAAGGACTGAAGATGTAGCTTCGTGGTAAAGTGCCATGGGTTCAAACCTCAGCATCAAAATAAATAAATATAAATAAATAAATTAGTCTAGGGCCTTTATAAGATATATATTAAGTGATTCTTAACCTTAGGATATTATGAAAAAGAAAAAGTTTGCTTGAAAATAACTGAATTACACATTCTACAAACTGAATGACCTCTAAAAGCAATCATAGCTAATATTGCAATAGGTAATAATTCTTGTGTTAACTTTTTATTGTTATGACCAAAAAACGTGACATAAACAACATAATTATGTTCTGCTGTGGATTTTTTTTCTGCTGTGGATTTTTTTTCTTTCTTCTGTCCTTCCTCTTTCTTTTTTCTTCTTTTTCTCCCTTCATTACTTTACTTTAGGGGCTTGAAATCTTGTGTGTATCTGATTTTGAAGTTCTGAATGTCAGAATACAAGGTTTTGAATTTTTTCTTGAGCATGAGATTAAAAAAAAATTAAGTGCTGAGTCTTCAGTGTTTTTACTTCAGTAGTTTGCAATACATGTAGCTAGCTATCAGAGTTAAGACAATCAGTGTTTATTGAGTATATTTATATGAAAACTTTTTCCTGGATTTACTTGATGAGAAAAATTCAAAACTTTGCATGCATTTTTGTCATAATATTAGAGTAAAACTTCATTGGAATATGCACCATAGAACTAAAACCTATAAAAGAAGAGATATTTTAAGTACATCTCCATGGGAAGAGATATGTCTCCTTTGAGGCATAACATGAAAATTAATTCCTTATAACAGAATACCATAATTTCTTCTATTTAATTTATTAACCAGAACCTCCTGTTCAAATAGCAGTATTAGGGATGAATGAAGCATGATATGATGCATGATTAACTGCAACAACCTTCCCTGGGGTTATTTGAAAATAGAGCACGCTTAATTGGTTTCTATAAAGTTATAACTAGATGTAAAAATAACTAAAATACAAATTTTAAAATTTATTCTTAATAGCCTAAAATATTTAAATATAATAGTCTTCCTTTATTAGTAATATATAGAAATAATAGAAAACAGTATAGTTTTGTATATTTATAATCATAATGAAATGTTTATTGTAATGTTATTCAAATTGATATTTTGCTTAGTAAGACCACATTTGAAAAACTGAGAAATTTTTACTTCTAAAATCCATTTTTTGATGTAGAACACTGAGTAATTTATTTCTCTGGGAAATTGAGATTTGTTTTCTTTAAAGACTAAGAAATTCTGCAATAATGAAATGTGTTTAGCTTTAACACAAAAACTATTCTAAATACATATGAGAAGGTGTCCCTGTGGAATCTGAGAGCAGGGAAATAGCATTTCTCAGTGGAAGGAACCCACAGGGAGGAGAAGTCCTTGATAACAGCTGAATCACTTTCACTAGGTTCAGATTGCCTAGGAGGGACTTCTGGTGATAGAAAGATATGCTTTGTTTGTGAGCTCAATTTGACACTTGAAACACCCTGATGCAGCAGGCCTCTTGGAAATTGGAAAAAACAGTAAGCTTATTAATTAAGGATTTTTATCAAAGGGTTTTTAAGTTTAGTACCCTTGTCTTCAATGCAGGGTCCACAGTAGAATCACCTTGAGAATCTGAGAAAATATTCTGTTTTCTAGGGACGATCCTAGACCAAGGATTACCTCTGAGAAAGTATCCTGGCATTGGCACTTGTGGCACAAAAGCTCTCTAGATGGTCCTAATAGCACAGTCAGGGTTAAGAACCACTGCTCAAGACTTCAGTCTTCCCTGAGCCAAACGACTCTTCATGATCCTGCTTTCCTCTCTCCCATGAAATTACCATTCTTATTTCAATCTTAAGATTTTATTGTATTCTCTGCTGAAATTCCAAAGACAAGAAATCGGATTGGCATGAACAATTACACCTATCCTTATATACAGATGACTTTAGTACTTGTTTTTCCAAAACAATGTTGTAGTTTATTTGTGTGATTTCATACCAGGTCACATCCTAATTTGGACCAGGAATAATAAAGACAAAAGAAGAAAAAAGAAGAGGAAGAATAAGTGGAGGACAAGGAAGAGGAGGAGGAGGAGGAGGAGGAGGAGGAGGAGGGGGAAAAAAGAAGCAGCAGCCAGCTTCTAAGTTATGTTTAAACAATAGGGAAAATCAATCAGGTAGAAATTATCTATTCCATATGCTGTAAGTAGGCAATTATTCTCAGAGTTTTATGCATTATGCATCTGATTGTTCAGAAACATACATACAATCTTCATTGAAAAATGAATATGAAGATTGCATCAGGCCATTGATATAATCTCTATTCAGAATACAATTCAATATCATTTCAAAATAATTTGTCCTTGATTTATTCTAAAGGCCAAGTTTAATTTTCTTTATTTAACTTCAGAATTCACAACCTCCAGTTTTACATTTCTGTTCTAGTCTTATTTCCAACCAAACCAAGATGTTATTTCTTAAGATTCTTCTGTATGGAGAATAAATGTTATATTTAATCAATACAGACAAAGTTCATGAACAATCTTATTGAGTACAGACAATACTAGCAATGCCATTTCTCAGTTGGTAAAGTTCAAAATATTTTTTTAAAAAATCTTATGCACTGATTTTTCTTAACTGAACCTTAAAGATATAGGCTAATTTATAAGCATACTCATTGCTTGCCAATCAGTGGTACAAATAATTTTTTTTTTAAAAAAAAAAAAAGAGAGAGAGAGAGACAGAGAGAGAGGGAGAGAATTTTTTTAATATTTATTATTTATTTTAGTTTTCAGTAGACACAACATATTTATTTTATTTTTATGTGGTGCTGAGGATGGAACCCAACACTCCGCACATGCCAGGTGAGCACGCTACTGCTTGAGCCACATCCCCAGCCCCAGTGCTGCAAATAATTAATGTAGAGATCATGGTGGTCCTGGCTGGCAGTTTTTGAATACTATAGTAGATAATAAGACTTCTGTTTGTTTGTTTTTTATATGTAATTCTTTATGTCAAAAAATATAATTATTGTCAAAAATTTATTCCAAGAAGGGTTAAAAAATTATCCACTGCTCACTTCTAGTAGGTAAGGAATAATACTGTGAAGTTCAAGCTTGAATAATTTCTCCTTCTTTCCTACTGCAGTGAAGCAGTTTTACTATGGCATTTTGTTTTTTTTACTTAACATACATCTCCAAGTTAACAAAGTATTTGCTTTTATCAGTTGTTTTGCTGATGTAGGCTGAAAGTTATTAACCTTCCATTCTATGCTGGATATAGAAATTTTAATTTTTCACTTACAGTAATGTCATATCCAAGTCCTACTTCTCTGCATTTGGATAAAAGTTTTTTTCCCCCCATAGCAATCATACTAAAGTCACAGACTTTATTTTAAATATGTGCTATTTCTAAATATATTAATTTATAACTACTCCAAGAATGGGGTAGGTTATGGGAAAGTATAATATAAGAAAACATGTGATAGTCAAACATGAGTGCAAAATCACCTAGCGTTCTGTGGAGACCAGCACAAAATTCAGTGCCATTCAAGGAAGCATTAAACATAGCTATATGATCACTCCTTTAGTAGTGCACCAGTAACAGGATTGACTTCCCTAGCTGCTTCATTTTAACCCAGTCATTTTTTTTCTCTTTCTTCTACCAATTAAAGAAATCACTCTATATTTTCCGTTTTCTCAGAGATTTTTCCATTTTGTCCAGCTTATTTCTAACACAACATACTGTTTTTATTTTCATCAATATTCTTGCTTTTTATGTCAGTGAAATAGCTCAGTTTTTTAGTAATTCTTGGCACTCTCTTGCTGAATGTAGTTTAAAACAGTACTTAAAAAAAAGAAACTATAAGACAAACAATTTGTGTTTTTTAAGCTACATTAAGTAAAGTGCTCTACAAAACCAATAGCTGTGTTAATCTATGCATGTCATTTTATTGAAATGACTGTTTTTGTTTGCAAGATGATACAAAAATGTCAGGTCCTTCTACCTCATTTTATGGTTATGATAAATATTCGAATGTTTTTATTAATGTGTATAGTTATGCATAATATTGGGTTCATTGTGACATATTCACAAATGCATATAAAACATTTTTCTCCATTTCATTTCCCTGTCCTTTTTCTTTCCATCTCCTCCTCCTGTTCCTAATCCCTTTCCTCTACTGTACTGGTCTTCTTCCTATTGATTTAT
The DNA here is from genome assembly GCF_048772815.1 of Callospermophilus lateralis. NCBI lineage: Eukaryota > Metazoa > Chordata > Mammalia > Rodentia > Sciuridae > Callospermophilus > Callospermophilus lateralis. Next base: position 85,928,781 of record NC_135317.1, read on the forward strand.
TCTTAATTGGTACTCTATAATTATACATGAAAATGGAATTCATTGAGATATTTTAATCCATGCACATAGCATAATTTGATTGATTTCATTCTGCAGTTCCTCCACTTTCTCAATCCTTCTTCCTTCCCCTTGGGTCTATTCCCTCTACTTTGTTGTTTTTCTTTTATTGTCACGAAATTCACCCTTTTTAAATTCCTTATTTCTCTCTAGTTTGTGGATATGAGAGAAAACATTGCACCCTTGACTGTCTGCCTCTGGCTGATTTTACCTACCATGGTGTTCTCCAGTTCCATCCTTACAGAAAATATTTTGCTCAGTCACACTGAACATGGATGGAGCATCAAAATCCTTCACAACCCAGAATAAGGAAGCTCAGACACTAATATCTTAGATGTATAATGTGAGTTTATATATTTTATATAACTATCCTTGATCTGATGGATTAATTGACCCAACAAATAAAATCAAATGGTCAAATCATATGATAAATATAGAGAAAACATGGATATAGACTTTGTTTTTTCAGTGACAATAATGAAGATACTTTTAAAAAATGTTGATATTAGGGGCTGGAATTGTGGCTCAGTGGTAGAGCACTTGCCTAGCATGCAAGAGGTACTGGGTTCGATCCCGGCACTATATAAAAGTAAACAAAGGTATTGTGTCCATCTACAACTAAAAAAAAAAAAAATTAATATTGATATTAGAATTTCCCATACACTTCAAATATAATAAAGATCACTGAAACTATTAATTTAAGTTTTGAAATTACCATTTGATTAGACATCTTTCATGCTTTTTCTAATTTTTAAAGGAAATTATTCAGTAATCAATATATATTAGGAAGCAATTCTTTGCAGGTATCTGGGTTTCTATGTATTTTATTATCATCTGTTCCGGACTAATGTGTCCAAGATGAATTTGGTGACTCACTCTACAGCAAAGGACAGATTTCTTACTGTCTAGAACAATAAAGTTAGTATTTTCCTCTGAGGCATAATTTGGGCAAGTTAGTTAGGAGTCCCTGTAAATGACTGAAAATTTCCAAAGCTTGGAGTTCCTCATCTTTGTTGTAAACCATATACACAATATCCTGAGCCTGCTTCAACAGCTCCCTCATGAATTGTAGAAGAAGAGAAACCAAAGGCATATGTAAATTCAGTCTGCCTGCTGTGATGTGAGTAATAAAGTTCTCTCTGAAACAAGAGACTCAAGTCTTGTATCAGCATCCATGAAACTATTGCAGAATTCCTTGTGTTAGCTTACAAGATCTCAGTCCTGCTAGGAGGTAAAATAACAGTATTAACATGCAATATCCACTGATTCTTATTTCTTACAAATAATGTTATTTAGAAATGTTACTGTGCTCTTTCTAAAGAATGTTATTTCCCACTCACCTGGTATCTAGGAGTGATCACATGACTCCTTTACAGTCAATGAGCCACAGCAAACATCTTGCATGGGAGTTCAAAGATGCTGAAGGAAAGTTGTTGGCAGGGGTTTTCTTTCTGTGATGATATCATGAGATAATACTGACAGATTCCAGAAGCTGCTGTTGATCATGATTTCTCCTGGAACACTAAAGCCATGAAGATTAGGTTGATAATTTCACAGCACTGAACTTCCTATGTTCACATTTGGACTTTGGTTGTGTATAAGATCAACCCAAGGACATAGCCTGAAAACTGTAGTCAGGTAATAGCACTGGCAGTCTAATTCAGTAATTATATGAATATAATTCTTAAAAAACACCAAGCAGATATTTTTCGTTTTTGTAACATACAGAATGGGGATTAATATTTTCCTAGAAATAAGCAAGAAGAATTTAAGCTGTAAAGGCAGAGAAACTTCCCTCTCCCTCCCCTCTTTCTCTCTCACATCTACTTTTGATTATATCAGCTAGGAAAGGTATTCAACACAAAATAACAGTTTCTAATCTTCAAAAATGGACAGCCATTCTGCACAATTAGAACTTCCTATAGTTTAACATTATGTTCATGATTAAATAGGATTAAAATGTCTTATTTTCCACTAATTATTATAGAACAATATTTAAAAATGCTATTAATACAGAATGTTGTTTTCTGTGGAAGAAATTAGGTAGTTTAAGAGTATAAATTGTAAATACACAAGGCACAGAGTAATGAAGTTTGAGAATCTTAGTCTTTAGAAAAATTATAGTGGCTTTTCAAGAAAAATGCACACAGCAGTGTAGGATGCTATCATTTAACTTCAGTTATAATCAAGTTATAATGTCTATAATGTTATCATTTTAACAAAGAATAACTTCAGAGGCATTTTTTTTTAACTTGGATACTGGGTAGATGGTATAGCTATTTACATCATGGGAATTATGGATGGAAGAAGTTTCCAGTGAGTGACTAATAAGATTAAATGATTAGATTTTTTCTTTTACATGCCTTTGCGACTACTTTTGTGAAAATCTTTTTTTTTTCCGTTGATTTATTAGTTAAAAAAAAAAAAAAAAGTTGTATTACAGGTTTGGGGTATATTTTCCACATTAAAACATGAAGAAAGAACAAAGACAAATTTGATGCCTTTCCTACTGTTCCAGTAGGGCAGCAGACTTTTCTTTTCTCTGATTTTACCTGATCAGCCCTGGTGTGGGATGAGACCGGAGTCTCCTGGGTGATGTCTGCGGCCTGCTCCTGATTTTGTGCCCAAATGAAGCAATCAAAGGAACCCAGTCAGCACGAAGGGGGAAGCGCACCAGATGTGAGGCTAATGCGAGAATGGCAGGGAGCAGGCTCTGAGGCTGGAATAAGCTTGTTAAGCAGGGCTCAAGTCCGTGGATAACAACCTTCCAGAAGTTCTAAGGCAAAAACTATCTTTGTAAGCTTTAGCTCTCATCAGGAGAAAGTATGTGATCAAACTGCTCATACATCTTGTATATAGAGGGGTTCATTTTAGTAGGCTGAATTATTAATGATAAAACAGAAAAGAGGGTTTTGAAATGTTCTAACAATCCACTTGAATTTTACCTTAGATAACTAGATAGCATATGCCCCTTTATCTTCTCCTCTTAAGTTTTTCTTTCTTTATCATCATTACCTTAAACCTAGTGGAAAACTAGAAATTCAACTAGAAATGGCTGAAAAGGACAGTTAAGACTATTATATTTGTAATTTGTTATATTTAAAAATGCGAAAGTATGTTACTGTAACTTATTTTAATTTAATAATCATTTGTTTATATATTGTTTTATCCTTTTATACTTAGACTCTGAATTCTAATGTATGTTTTACTAGTCATAGCAATAACATAATTTATAGCATTTTTGTTCTTTTCCACAAGATATGTTTGAGAGAAGAATTAATTTATCAAACACTTTTAATTTCATATTTTATTCCTTTTTATATGTAGGGAAAAATAAGCCAGTAGGCAAATATTTAATTGACTTATGTAGCAGGTTTATGATCTCTTATAAATGTCAGTAAGTGTAGACCAAAGTTGATACTAACAGTGTGGTATAATTCTCATAATTTAGGCATCTAGTCCCTTCAAAATGAAATAGGTACATAGTTTATTCCCTGGTTTTCCTACTTAATTAAACTCACTTTAATTCAATATTTATTTACTCTCAAGCTTAATGCTAATAATTATACTATGGTGAATAAAATAAACATCTTTCCCCTTCTCCAAAAGCTTATAAAATAATAAATGTCCAGTAAATATGTAAAAAGTACTTATATTATCCAACCTATTAAGAAATGAGAAGGAGTTAAGCTAAATATTTCACAATTTAATTTATCATTGTAAGGGACATGGGGAAAATTCTCATGAATCCAAAAAATAATTCATACAGTGCAGGGAAATTGCTATTGTATAACCTTCTAGGAAAAGTGTAATAATCATAATGATTTCATAAGTTGAAGGAATTATACATACTTTTACTAAGGGTAAGTGTATTTTGGTCTTGTGTGTGATTTAAAATTCAATTAAGAACATTTTTGTATTTTTGTATTTTGTAGAAGTTTTGACCTAGGTTCAAGACTTTCAACATACAAGCTTTAATTATTGTCTTTCAGAATTATTCAACAATTAATTGAATTATATATTAAACAGAAAATGATTGTTATTTTACTTCGTAAATTATGTAAAATAACAATCAGTGTAGTACATACACACACACACACACACACACACACACACACTAATCTTGTGAATGATCATGTAAAACATTTTTATTTCTTCCTTGTACCTCAGATCTCATATTTTTTGTGTATTTTTCTCACTCTCTATTTTGAGGCTCCCTCTGATAGATACTTTCTTGCCTATCTTAGATGATGTGGTTAGAAGAGTGGGAAAATCCTGTGCATTTATATTTCATATATTTGGTCTATGGAATAATTTACTGTAATAATATTTTATTTGAACTCATACTTTATATGTGTATCTAGAGATTCATCTACATATAAAGAAGGACTGCATAGGGTAAAGGTTTAGAGAAGGCTTATGAAGCCAGATACTCAGTGCTCAAATAATCTACCTCTAATTAGCTGTTTTCCTTTGGGCAGACAAAACAATTTCTCTGTACCTCAGTTTTGTTGCCTTTAGAGATAATGAAAGCACCTATTCCATAAAATTGTAATTAATATTAAATATTTATATGTATAATATATAAACACATATATTTAAACGTACATTAAACATCTTTAATGCTTACGAAAGTCCTTACAAAAGTGATCACTTATAGAAAAACAATAGCTATCCCTACATTTTTGGTTCTCTCAGATGCTCTTCCAAATAAGTAATAAACTTCCCAGATGCACCATCCAGATGTACCATCTTTGTCTAATATGTAAAATTACTACTCAGTAGATAACTTACGAATCCAAAAATGTCTTGATACATTTTAAATATAATATTACAAATTCAGTACATATAATAAAACACAAAATTAAGTAATAGTAAAATATATTATCTGTAAAATCATTGTGATATGATTAATCATTTGGGTTATTGATTTAAACTCTCTGGATAGATAAGAATCAAAAAACTAAAGTCAGTTTCTCTTGCAAACTTTGTCTACATCATCTAAATATTTCACATTAAATACTTAATAAACCTCATGTAAGAATTTGTCATTTTATTTTAAACAACCAGGAAGACATTAAATACAATTATGGTATCTGTTGTTTTATATTTTACATATTAACTGGATATTTTGATGTAAACCTTGTAAAAATTATAATGGAAATAGCATAATGTTTGGGAGATAATGGTATACATTTTAGAGAAGAAAAACAACCTTTTCAATATTAGAAAAAAATATATTTTGAAATTACTTTTCCCACTTGTAGGATAATTGCTCCATATCATTATTTTCTCCTTTTTATTCATAATGCTATATTGAGCCTGGGATACACACAATTTTTGAAAACTATTATTATTAATCCTGACATAATCATGAGAGAATTCCTCTGGCACATTACTTTTTATACCATAGCATATCAATCAGTTTGGAGAAATCCACCTCTGAATGTCAGTCTAAAACTGAAGGGAAACAAATGTCTAAAGGAATCCAACTATTTTGTCCCCATATACTTGAACTTATCTCTGCCCATATATGTTCACATTTATGACCTTTCTCTCTTGGACTCTTTCTTTGCATGCTACTTCAATTCAATTCTTTTTTTTTTTCTTTTGGTGAAACTAGTTGGAGAAAAAATTAAGACTGTATGTTCATTATGTTAATTTGTATAATACCTTACTACTGGGTTGGGGATGTAGCTTGGTGGTAGATCCCTTGCCTAGCATGGATCAGGCCCTGGGTTCAATTTCTAGAACTCAAAGAAATGAAAATAGAACCAAATATACCTTATTACTAGGAAGAACATTATTTGTTCATTCTAACTGCAGCTATCTTCTACCAAATTCATTTTTTGTTAAAGATAATAGTTTTCAAAAAATCAAACTAAAATAAATTTCTAAAAATAATAAATAATCTTTTATATATTTCTTTCATGTTATAATAAATGCTATTTTTATTCCCTAGTATGTTACTTAGAGAAATTGTTTTAAGTGTGTTTCCAAATATGTATTCCATAAATGTGATTTTCAAGATATATTAACACATAAAAAATAAATTGCATTAGGACATTAGTAAAATTGTTTTCTTTCATTTATCAGTATAATTATATATTAAAACTATTTATCCAATATGATCCTTGTTGTTTCCCTTGTAGCAGAATAGTGGAATTTTAAAAAATGATGTAGCTGAAAACTGTAAGGTTGCTTTAGCTGTGAAATTCCCTTTGTATTTTCACAATATGTTCAAACACACCATTCACACACATACATACAGAAAAGTAAATCTATCAAGGCTTTCCCTTTAACTCTCCATTTTTGTTGCTATAAGTGACTCCAGGCAGAAATGATCACTTCTATAACTGATGAGAAAACATAATTATGATGACCACCCGAATTTTGAAAGCCAACATAATCTGGAGTGTGCATATCTTAAATTTTTAATAGGAGTATTACACTAAAAGTAGAAAGCTACTCTAACTTTTGTCTGTAATATAAAATTTCACATTTTATATATAATCCCCAAATATTGACCACTCTTAAATACTGAATAATTTCATGAAAAAATATTTTTTTCCTGAATATTTTATGACATTACATCTTCTGTACATGCCTGAATTTATGTCATTTTCTCTTGTTTTTGGAAGTAAAAATTTTGTTTATTATGGAACAAATTTAGGGAAAAATAGAACAATTTTTCGATTGGATGGAAACACAAACATTTTCTACAATATGCAGAATTACTAGCACTATGTAGCAATGCAATAGATTCTTAACTTCAGATTTGGGTGTTCAGTGATTTTATGTTTATATAAATGTTCTACCTTTGTATGAAATGCTTAGATTAAGATTACTACCTATTTGGGAATACATTGGCATTAGGAAAAAGAAATTTGCCTAAAACCCATCATCAGAGACATAGATGACAGTGAAGATGAATGTAAGATTTTTATATATTTAAACACATCTTTGTCTTTTATCACTTTCAAAATAATATGACAGTTTTACTTCTAGTGAAATTTAACATGAAATATCCTAAACAACAAAGAAAATTGTACTATATAATATATAGGAATGCTGCTAAAATATACAAGTATATAAAAATTGAATTAGAAACCCAAACTTGCACAACTGTACTTTAGGAAACAGCTCGGTTGAACCAAACCATTAAATGCAAGAAAAATGCTAACATTCAAACTAATGTAAGCAGTTCATTCAGACCCATATTTGTACCATAGCACATCAAACTGATTAATACCAATTCATGACAACTTCATAGATTTCACCGATTGCTGAAGGAACTATCTTGGTTTGCAATCTGACCCACTCTACCAGGACTGTTCATTGACCCACTCTAGTCTCCATGTTCTCTAAGTACTTTTCCCTCTCTGCCCTTCTTGAGGTACTCCTCAGTCTTTCTGTGTACATTCCCTTTGACTTACCTAATAAAACCTGAAGTGTGAACAGAAGTAAATTGGTGGCAGTTGCTTGGTAGGTTTTCAAAAAAAAAAAAAAAAATAGAAAGATAATCTCTTTTTTTATTGATTTTTTAGTTTTTGGTGGACAAAACATCTTTATTTTATTTTTATGTGGTGCTGAGGATGGAACCCAGCACCCAGCGCATGCCAGGCTTGAGCTACATCCCCAGCCCAAGAGAAGTAATTTCAAAGATCTGAAGGTCTGAATTTGTTGAGATGCTTGTTGCTGTAAAAGGTTTATGCCTGAGAGAGCTCAGTCTTCCCAAGATCCTTCACAAGTTTTGTGCTAAGACTTTGCATATTTTTTTGAGATCTCCAGGGTTGAGTTTATTTACTTTGCTTTCAGAATAAAGCCTCCAGGACTTTTTGTTGTATGATCAGAACCCTACCTAGTCTTTTTATTGAATGTCTGCAGGAACACATCTTTGCCCCTAAATATTCTATCTGCCTGCCTATTGGCTACAATGTTGTATGTCTATTAGAATAAATCCCTAAATCAGGAGACAGATAAAGCTCCACTGTATCAGTATTCCGGATTCATCCCAAGCAATACCAAGAAGTTCCTATCAGATGGCTATGATTTGCATAAAATGCCTGAGGAATCTTTTCAAAACCTATAAATATGTTTCTGCATTTTCACTGTAGATGAGAAATTGCTTTTGAAAGTGATTTCCTCTGCACATAATTCTACTTGCCAGCAGTGTGGTGATTTCTGAACCTAGACATTCTCAAGTAATGCTTCACTTTTGGCTATCAGTCAATTCCTTATGGGACTCATCAGCTGATAGACTTGCACTTTTTTCTGACAGAATTATGTACTCTCATTCTTGAGTTTATCTTTCAAATGGCACAACTTCAAGAGCAATTATAAATTGCAGGGAGTTAAAAGAGAAAAACACATCTGACACAACTACAACAAAGTTTCATCTATTAAGAGTCAGTATACTAGACTTGCCCAATCTCCATGAAGATCTAAAAAGATGGCACAGATGTTTCTTTCAGTCACTGGATAAAGGTATCCTTGGACTATGTTCTCAGAGAAGAAAATGAAGCAAGGACTGCATGAATACACTTCAGAACACAGTGACTTCTGCAGGAGGGCAAACACCAGAAGATCACATGATACCACTGAATTAGAAAAGGCAGTTCAGACCTTCAAGTCTTTGAAAACCCACCAAGCAACTGCCACGGGTTTACTTCTGTTCAGACATCACTTTTCACTTGGTTAAGTCAGAGAAGGTACCCTAGAAGAAGTGAGAAGGGCCTCAAGAAGGGCAGGGAGGGAAAAGTTTAGAGAGGTATGGAAGGTTGAAATTTTGTGGCACAGCACCAGAGGAAAGGAAGGTACCTGGAGATCAAGCTCTTGTACTACACATAGGGTTCCACTTTGTCTTAGCACTGAGCTGTAGGTGCATATGGCGAGATTCACACCCGCAAAGAAAAGCTACCAGAGAAATTGTCACTTTAGGGGAACATAAGTAGAAGGCCCAATGCTCACATGGGGTCACCCAGAATAGAGGGACACTTTAAATATATGAGGTATTTCATCAAAATCTGCAAAGAACTACACCTTAACAACAGGGCTCAGCTAACCCGAGACCACAGTTAATGCTAGTGCATCTTCAAAGAACTTGAAAGGATTAAGCCAATTTGCAAGTTAATTAATGACCAGTTTTTTTAAAAAAACAACTCAATCACACTTACATGCTTAAAATTATACATTTTGCATCCAATAAACAATTCTGAGTAAGTGAAGAGGCAAGACTATATGATTCTCAATCACAAGAAACTTTGGCTAGTAAGAAACTATGATGAAAAGAAAAAAAAGTGAAAATAACATGGTGAAAGAATTTTGGGGACATATTATGAATATATCTATGAATAAAAATGAGAAAGTAAAAGGATAAAGACTGATAATAGAAAAACCTAACCAAAATGGATGTGTAGGGTTGGATATCTGAAATAAAATATTTACTGGGTAAACAGAAAAAATTAAACACAGGAGAGGGGAAAGTCAATAAAATAGAAAGAGAACAATGAAAGTTTTCCAAAAAATAAAGCACAAAACAAATATGCTTAAGAAAGTACATAGAGTTTCAGTAACCTGTGGAAAATGCAAAGTAATACAATGTATTTGAAATTGAAATATAAGAGGAATAAAAAAGAATGGAAGGGAGAAAGTTTTGAAAGATGGAAAAGATGTATATTTTTCAATGTGATGGAAGTTGTAGATTTGTAGAACCATGAACTCATAAAGAATAAACACAAGGAAAAATAAGTCACATTCTATATTAATAAAAAAATAGAAGCTGAAAGAGAAAAAAAAAACTATATTATTTATAGGTTGTAAAAATTCTTATGCTGCTTAAAATAGAAAAAAAAATTCCTACCAGAAAGCAGTAATATAACATCTTGAATGTTCTGGGGGAAAAGTTATATCAATCTACTATTAATGTAGAATGATAGTTTTTTAAAAATATTTTTAAAGTTGTTTATAAACCTTTATTTTATTCATTTATCTATATGTGTTGCTGAGAATTGAGCCAGTGCCTCACACAAGCAAGGCAAGTGCTCCACCATCAAGCCACAACCCAGCCTGATAGTGTTTCTAAATGAGGTAAAAATAAGGATATATTATAGAATGCAAAATCTGAGATAACTTGTAATTAAAAGAATTGCTGAGCAGAGATATAAATAAAAGTTGTGGCTGAAGAAAAGTTGAGTATTCTAAACAGTAAATATGTGGGTGTTGTTTTTTGATTAAATTCTTTTCTCATTTTAAATTTATATAGAAGATAGTTAACTAGCTAAGCAAAGAAAATTAAAAATATTTGATTGAATTTTTAGCATGAAGAAATAAAAGTGTGTAAAAATTGACAAATGATGGCAGAAAACTAATGTTTATAATCTTTTACTTTATATGTGAAGAGAAATAATATCATTTAAAAGTAGATGGTGATAAATTAAATATGTATATTTTTACCCTAAGGAAACTACTAAATAAAATGAGGAGACTATTTATACATAATAATCCAGTAAAGATGGATTTAAAAAATTAATCCAAGAAAATCAAAAATTGACAAGTAGGATTACATCAAACTAAAAAGCTCTGCATAACAAATAATCGAGAAGGCGAAGACAACAAACAGAGTAGGAGAAAACACTTTCAGCATGTACATCCGATGAGGAGCTGATTGGCAGAATGTTTAAAGAACTCCCAAAACTCAACAGCATATAAAGTATATGACCGAATTTTAAAATGGTCAATAGATTTTTCTCAAAAGAAGACATACAAATGACCAATAAATATGTGGAGAAAAAAAAGATAACATCACTAATCATCAGAGAAATGCAAATGATATCACCCCAACTCCCTAAGAATGATTATCAGAAGGGAAGAAAGGAGGGGATAAGGAAAGATGTAGAATGAGTCTGACATAACATTATTATGTATATACATGAGTATATCACATAGAATCTCATCATCATGTACATCACGGGTAAATAGCAGAAAGATTGGTAGAATAGAGAAAAGGGAGCAGAGGTGGGAGGAGGGATGAGGAAGGGGGAATACTGGAGACTGGATTAGAACAAGCTATATTCCATGCTTTTATAATTATGTAGAAATTGATTCTACTATCATTTATAAACTAAAAGAACCAATTGAAAAGAAAAGACAAAAGATAACAAGTCTTGATGCACATATGGAGAAAGGGAAACCCTTGCATGCTGTTTCCTATTGTATCTGTAAATTAGTAGGGATATAAATGATTTGTCAAGAAAACTAAAAATAAAATTATTATCTTATTTAGCAACCTCCACTACTGGGTACATATCCAAAGAAATGAAATCAGTACGTAAAATAGACATATACACTCCATGTTTACTGCAGCACTATTCTCAGTGTCCATCAACTGATGAATGGATAAAGAAAATGTAGTACATCTACACAATGGAATATTATTCAGACATAAAAAGAATGAAAAACTTTATCACTCGTGACAACATGATGGTAGTGTTGATTATTATGCTGCATGAAATGAATCAAGCACAGAAAGACAAGCACTGCATGATCTCCCTCATACATGGAATCTAAATAAGTTGACTTTATAGAAGTTAAGAGTAAAATGGTGCTTACCACACATGGGGAGAGTAGAGCAAAAGGCTAACCAATGGGGACTAAGTCACAGATACACATGAGATAGAAGTTCTGTTGTGCAATTGCACAGTAGGGTGACAATGGATAGCAAGGCTCTGCTGTACATTTTGAACAGCTAGAAAAAAAGAGATTTTGAACTTTTTACTAGAAGGAAATGATGAAAATTTGAGGAGATAGATATGTTTAACCTGATTTAAGCATTACACAGAGTACATCAAAACACTAAATGGTACATCATCGATATGTACAATATTTATATTGAGTGAATCAGTTAAAATACAATTAAATGAAAAACCGTTAAATCATATTAAAACAAGTTTAAATACACTATTGTAAGTTTTTGTATACACACACATGCACACACACATACATCCTTATAAAGACTAAGTTATAATAACCATCAAAATTGAAAATACAAAAATTAAAAATTGGAAATGTTTCTGCAGCTCAGTGGTAGGGCACCTGGTTAGCATGTGAAAGGCTGGATTTGAACTCCAGTGCTACAGTAATAATAATAATAATAATAATAATAATAATAATAGTAAAAAAGTAGAACAAGATTTGTGACTATGTTTTAGATAAACCTAATCAAGAGATACTTGTTATAATTATACTCACATGAAGCAGAAATAAACATCAAAATAAAGAAAAGTTAGTAATAAAATTATGACTGATAATCACTGGCCTAGCATAATAAGATTTAATTTAACTACAAATTACATGTAAATTTACTCAGACATATATAAAATATATGCATTAATAAAATAATAAAATATTAACAACAGTATAATTCTAGTATCTTCAGTAATTAGAAATAAACAAATTAAAATACAGTAAAAATTTTAAAAATTAAACAATATAGCTAGTAAGTCTGATCTAAACAACATACAAAACACTACAATCTGGTTTAAGTACACAGAGAGGCAAAATCAGTAATTAAAAATTGAGAAAAACAGCAATAGATTCCACTCAGTGAAAGAAGTAAATAAAAATAAATATTAAATAGTGTTATGGTGTAGATGTGAGGTATCCCTCAAAAGTTCCTGTGTGAGACAATGCAAGAAGGTTTCGAGGAGAAATGATTGGGTTGTAAGAGTCTTAACTCAGTGACTTAATCCCTTGATAAGGACTAACTGAAGTGGTAGGGTGTGGCTGGAGGAGGTAGGAATTAGGGCATGGCTTTGGGTACATATTTGTATCTGGCCAGTGGAGTGTTTCTCTCTCTGCTTCCTGGTCATCATGATGTAAACTGCTTCCTTCTGCCACCCTCTTCAGCCATGATGTTCACTCACCCTCAAGCCCTGAGGAATGGAGCAGGCTTTCTATGGACTAAGACCTCTGAAACCATGAACCCTCAAATAAACTCATCTGCAGTTGTTCTGGTCAGATCTTTTTAGTCACAGCAGTGAAAAAAACTGACTAAAATAGAAATCAAAGATGAACTAGAAACAAATGAGGCCAAAGTTGATAAGTTGAAAAGGTGATTTAGAAATTTAAGGAATGTTTTAAAAACAAATACTAGATAATGGTAGAGACAAATTTAAACACAGAATTTTTTAGAAGACATCTTATAGAATTGTAAATTAGAACATATATTAGACAACAACATAGAAAAGTCCTCTCAGACATAATAAACACATATGACAATCTCTGTTAAGGAGCAATTTATCTAAAAAAAAGTTAATAGAATTAGAAAAAAAAAACAGAAAAATCATAAATTCCTAGGTTGATGGGAACATTCTAAAACTATTCATGTGCTAAGAAGGTAACAAAATGAAAATGGCAGAAAAAGAAATTATATTTGTAAATCATATTTTTTAGTTCATATAAAAGTAATCTAATGGCAACTTCAAAAATATTAATTCTTTTTCAGAAGATTCTATTTGGTTGTACATATAGATAATCAGATTACCTGAAATAAACATTTTCTACTCTAATTATCTTTCGAATTTTTGAGTTTTTATTTTTTCTACTCTTACTTTTCTCTCTCAGTGGTTCACTTAGATTGTTGCATGAAAATATTTAAGGAGTTATCATGTTAAAAGTTTTTTTTATATTATAGCCTCCTTCTTACTTTTATAGCATGGATCAACAGTGCTCCTCTTCCCTGGCACTATCAATGTCTTTCAATGGATTGCTGTGGGCTCTTTTGGGCATTTTAGAATCTTTATTAGAGTCTGTGGTCTCCACATAATAGATGCCAGTAGCAACACTTTCAGTGCTGACAATCAAAATTGTCCCTAGATGTTAACAGATGTTTGGGAAGAGAAGGGTTGGAAATCAGGTATGGTGTCTATGTGTATATAATTCTCTGTTCTCTATAGTAGCCAGTCTCCAAAAGAACTCCAAATGAATCCTTTCCCTGCTTAGTCACATCTTCATTTAGTTCATATTTTCATTGTACCCCAGTTAGTGTTTGTGACCAGTAATTATTCAGCAGAAGAAATGATATGTCGATGCCGAGATTAGGTTATAAAAAGACCAAACTTCCCATTTGGGTTGTCTTTCTCTTCTTTGAATCTCTTGCTCTGAGGGAAGCAAGCTACCATGCTGTAAATAGTCTTATGCAGAGCTCATATGGTGACAATCAAAATCCTCTGTCAAAATTCCATGGGAGTGAACCAGGAAGCAGATTTTTCTCCCCATAGAAACTTGAGATGACTACAAAGGGACAGTGTAACTCCCCCACCTTGTAATGCCCCCTAAGTCAGAACCTCAAATCAACTATCCTTGGATTTCTGTTCTTCAAAAGTTGTCATTAATAACTAAGTATTGGGATAATTAATTACATAGCAATAATAACTAATTAAATTAAAATTCCCTGGGAGGCTGAGTGTTTTCAGACATCAGTTTACTGCTTTGATGTCCTAAGTTTCATTCTTACCTCTAGTTGTTCAAATTATTTTTAAAAAGTTTAATTGTTGATAAACTTTTATTTTACTTATTTATGTTCAGTGCTGAGAATCAAACCCAATGCCTCACACATGCCAGGCAAGTGCACTACCACTAAGCAACAGCCCCAGCCTCCCAAGTTATTTTTTATGAGCAAGGTACAATGTCAATTTTTTCTATGGAGACAGCACCTCAAAGGAAAGGCTATTTAAGCTTCTATTACATAGCTTATCATAGTTATATTATATGTAAGTGGTTATTTTTACTAGTATTGATCTTCAAACAGATCTAATTGGAAGGTGTATACAAATATAAGAATTATTGTACTATGGATAATGATATAAAGAAGATGTGATTATTCCAAATCCTGTAAACAAAGCAATGGTCCTGTCAGACAACATAAATCACTTTATAATCACAGTCATTCCATTTTAAATATAAGCACAAGTTTGAGTCAATATCAAGATCAGAGTAGAAGATCATGATTTACAAGCCAGTAAAAAAAAAAATCATTTTGCTCAAAGACTAACAATTATGATTCTTTTAACCTGAAATAAATTTTTACTAGGTTGATGGTAATATATAAGAAAGGACTACATGTATCATTTTCCAACCACAGTAAATGCAACTTTATACTCACTTTATGCTTCAAGATTAGAATGACATTTTGTGACATTCAAAGGTCAGGTGTATTTGGTCGCCAATGTTATTTTAAACCATTTACAAGGATGCTTTCTTTAAAGTGTGTTCACTTTTGCCCTAATCAAAATATCCAATATTTTTTCTAAGAGCAACTTCACTTAATAGTAGCAAGAGTGGAGCCATTCACATTGTTAAGCACTGTGTGGTGATGTTCAATACAACTCATTCAGCTCAAACAGATCTCAGTTTTTGTCAGAAAAATATTATTATTAATCTAGTATATAATCTAATTATAATATAATCCAAAAGAAACTATTCTCCCTGCAAATAACATATTGTAAAACTTTCACTTTCTCAAGCACAATCCAGATGCTACTTCTTCAATAAAATCAGTTTACTGCTTTGTTACTTTTGTGTGTCCAGGATACCTATGCCAAAATATCAATATTTTTTCTTAGTCAGATTTCTATTACTATGAAAAAATAACTGAGAAAATTAATTTATAAGGAGTAAAGCTTTATTTTAGCTCACAGTTTCTTTGACTTCAATCCCTGGTTGTGTGGCTCTTTTCTCTGGGCCTGTGACAGTACACTATATCATGACAAGGGCACGTGGTAGAAGAGATCTGTTGCTCCTCATGGTGGCTGAGAAGCAGAGAAAGAGAGGAAGGGGCCAAGGTCCCAATATCCCCCTTAAGGGAAAGACTCAAGGACCTAACTTCCTTTCAATAAGTACCACGTCTATAGGTTTCTCCACCTCCCAATAGTCTATAATCTGGCAATCAAGCCTTTAACCCATGGGCCTTTGATCAGATCCAAACCTCACCAGTTTTCTGTATTTATCTTATGTAGAAGTTTTTTTTCTCTTTATGTATCCCTAATCTTTCTTTGTACCATAGTTTATATACCTTTGTGCATTTATATATGTGAATATTTTTATGCAAAAGGACATTTTAATTAGGCAGCAGTTATTTTAGAATGATGGGTTTTTGAAGCATAATTGTTTATTATTAAAGTGTAAGATGCTAATATATTCAAAATCACTTGCATTATGTCATATATTACACTAAATCTAGAAGACACTTTGGAATAGTAACTGAGTTATGAAAATTTCTACATATTCATTGCATTCATAAAATGTCTATTTTCTTACAAATATAAATTAACAAATATAAATTTTGTATATAGTCTCGATAGATACATAAAGCAAATTTGGGGAATATATTCTGTCCTCAGAGAAAGTACATAGCCCTTTAAAATCTTTAAAAGTATAAATTCCTTGAGTTAATTGTATTCAAAAAATATCTAACTCATAATTCTCATGAAAAAATTGTTATAATGCATTCTAAAAATTGGTACTTTTTAAGTTTATTTCATAAACCAAAATAATCTAAAACTTTGTTGAACAATATAAATTGATCACTTCCCATTTTATTTTCTTACTTAGCTTAGCATTTGACTTACCCTGTGTCTTTTTTTAACCTCTCCTTTAAAAGAAAAAAAGGTTATTTTTTCATTATAACACATCTGCATTTGGTTATATTAGGATGAATGATCTCAAAAGTCATCAGGCTAAAAGTATTTCAGTAAAATTGAGAGAGGTGTTGAAAAAACCATCAAAAACTATTATCTGGGGAAAGAATAAGGAGGCAAAGAAAGGGGAAGAATTTGGATGTGAGACACTGTCTATGAATTGTAGTGTACTTGGAGTGTATGTCACTTTCTATAGATTTACAGTACAACACATTTTTTCTTTACATCTTATAGGTTTAAAAGGGAAGTAAAGTTCTCCCATTGACATTTAAAACATTTTTCTCTATGTATTACAAATACTCTATTCCATAATCTTACCCATAAAGTTTTATTAAATATATAAAACTGAACTGAATCTAGAAATGTGATAATCAGAATTCACAGTCCATTTGCAGCATTATGGCCCACACACTTTGCTATGTGTCTGGTCTGTGAACTGCACATTGCTGATATAAGTGGAATGAAGTAACATAGTAATGTGATACTATGATTAGCTCATTAGTACATTTCTCACTGACTCTAAATATCTTACTATTTTGCGGCTACATGTCTTTGTCATTTTTTTTTACCTAAATAAGAAATTACACCCATATTATACCTCTATTCTAGAGGCTCTGTAAATTAAAGTATTGCTTTAAAACAATTCCTAGACACAATAAAAGTGGTGGTCACCTGAAGATATATACCCCAAGGAAACAGTCACTACAAATTGGCTGAGGGATTATGTTTGTTTGTTTTTAATTTGCAATGCTACATTGGCAAAAGGAAGAAAATTATTCTGTTCCTTGCCAGATAGCTGAGATTAGACATTACATTCAGTCCCTCATTTCAAAGAAACACAGGATTTAACCAAAGGATTTGAAAAAGGCAAATTAAGTATACACATAACATGATCTTATTCAGGATTTTGTATAGAAAGTCACTTTAAGCTATGTAGTAATAATAAAAATAAAAACTCTGAGTGCCTTTTACTGGGAAATCAGAAAAAATCCTAATTTTCACAGTAATATAAAATAAAAAGTTAATTTAAACTAATGTATGGAACAGGTGAAAATATTATACATTTTTCTCTATATTTCATATATTTTCTAAGTTTATTCAAATGATTATGAGATACTTCTTTGAAAACAAAAGACAGTATATTTTCTTAAATGTTAAAATTGACAAGATGTCAGTCTTTAAAATTATTAAAAAGCTTGAATTTAAGAACAATTCAAGATAACAATCCAGACAAAAATTTAAGTAAATTATTGTCAGTACATTATAGGTGAAGGAAATTTTCCACCGAAACTTAATATTTTGTGGCAATAAATCATTTTAGACTTATGATTACTCTTGACTATTTTTAAAAAAAGTTTAGCTGTTGACAGACCTTTATTTTATTTATTTTTATGCAGTGCTGAGAAGCAAACCCAGTGCCTCACACATGCTGGACAAGTACACTTCCACTGAGCCCCAGCCTCAGCTTCTTGACTTTTTTGTTTATCAATGGATATTTTGAATATGCAGTGAGTGATGTACTCAAACAGAACAGCTAATCAGCACAGAAATTTGATTGCTTTAATGTCAGAATCTGAAATGGTACAAATGAACAATTGGTCATGTTTATTCAAAATTGAGTAAAATTTTAAAAGTAAAAATACGGGGCTGGGGATGTGGCTCAAGCGGTAGCGCGCTCCACTAGCATGCGCGCGGCCCGGGTTCGATCCTCAGCACCACATACAAACAAAGATGTTGTGTCCGCCGAGAACTAAAAAATAAATATTAAAAAATTCTCTCTCTCTCTCTTTCTCCCTCCCCCACTCTCTCTCTCTCCCACTCTCTCTTTAAAAAAAAAAAAAGTAAAAATACAAATTTTCCAGAAACATGGAAAATTGTATGATTATATTTAAAAATTGTTTGCAACTGTGAATGACCACAGATTTTAAAGTAGCATGTTACATATTAATTAAATTTATAAAAAATTAATGAAATTAACTACATCTTACAGATTTATAGCAATCAATATAGCATATGGCATAAGCTGCATATACCATATCATATACCAAAACTGCATGTTTGAGTCCAATAATGAGAAAGTAATTTTGTTACAATAATGGCAGTTCTATTTTGTAAAACGGACTGATGAGATATGAGGACATTACTTTTCTCATGAATATAATAAATATTTTCTTATAATACTGAGAACTGCAGTGTACTAAGTATATTAACACAGAATTACAAATTTGGCTGAATGAGAAATCATTGAGTGACCATTTTCTAGAAAGGATTTAAATAGATCAGTGATTCCATGTGTTATGGAAATTTGTTTGCTTCTATTGAATGTAAAGCTATTAATAAAGTTATTGTTGTCTTGAGAGAATAAGATGAATTAAAGAATAAAAAAGGCACTGTCACAACACTTTATAAAACGAGTGCATTCATAGATATTTATCCACAGAGGAACTCCATGTGGCTGTTGAACAATCAGGATGCTGTGATTAGAAGAAGGGGGATTGAGGAGAAGGAAGAGGGATGAGGAAGAGAAGAACAGTGGAATACATCTAGCAGAACTTTTTTCTGTGCATGTATGGATGTGGTACGGTGGGTCCTGGCATTGGTGCATCCACAGGACGTTAATTTCAAGAACGTAAACCATAAGTGAATTGAAGCGGGATCAGAGGAGAGGGGAGAAGCAGGGGCTGCTGGGGATTGCATTGGAGCAGTTGTTCCATGCTTTTGTGATTATTTCAGGGGGCATCCTGTTGTTGTATATAACTAAACAGACTAAAAAATAGGAATCTAATGATTTATCATAACTCCTTGTCATTGCCAGTTGTTAGATAAATATTCTTAAATATCTATAGTTAATAATTACTATTATTATTCTTTTTGAGAATGAAGTTTGATTCACTAATGTATTTGAGCACTTAAAATGCTTCTCATAAAAACCCCGCCAGTCATATGTTTATGTATGGTGCATAATCATGACACATATGGAGTGAAATTCTTTGGTTAGGGTTTTAAAACTTTTTTTTTCTCAAATTGACTTAATGGACTTATGTACCCAATTCATATTCATCATTATACCCTTCCCATCCAACTTGTTTAATCAATATATACATTAAATTCCCCTCATTCCCACTGATTCAAATTTATTTTAGTGCAGAAGCAGATAATGTAGATTTGTCACCCAATTTCATTTATACCACTTTGTCAATCATAACTAAAGGAATAGAAGTCACCCATTCCTGAATGGAAGTTGTTCATCGAGGAAAATGATTTTCAATTAGATTTGTCTTTTGGGAAGCACACACCAGTGTCCTAGGGAGAGTATCAATTACTTGTTCCTCATGTGGAAGTGGCCAGAGACGCTAGACCAGGTGTAGGTGAATATGAGAACATAAATATTGGTGTAAGTAGCTATAAGACCATAAAGATTCCTGTGAGACCATATTTGTTTTGCATATTATTGCATCCCCAGCACTTAAGAAGTAAGTGACATTTGATAATAGTAGCTTAATAAATTTTTGTTAAATGAAAAGATGAATAATAAATGATGATGGGAAAGTCAAAGGAAACTTAAATTATAATTGGTTTTCTTGTCATGTGTAAATGGTAACACATGGCAGTTGAAACTTCCAATGCCATTTTCTTCTAATTCCCAATGAAGAATTTTATGGTAAACTCAAGCATGCATTAATTAGCTTAAATACAGGACAAGGGTTGCTACACAGAGATACTAATGCTGAGAAGAGACAAAGACAATTCAGTGAAACTTTGTCACCATTAAGGGTTATCACTACCAATACCTATGTGACAACTTCTTGAGACTTGAAGCCAAACCATCATGCATATTCACATGATCATAGTGAAATGGTTATTTTACTTCTCTACACACTAACGCTTATCCTATATACCTGGAAATAATGTTACTTTCAGTTTAAACATATCATGTATATAAATACAAACAAAAAGGTCTAGCAATGAAATAACAAATCATAGTTGACTAATAGATGACATATATTTCAGGTCAACTGATTTCTATTTCAAAACTCTTTCTGCCTTGGAAAAGTGTCTTTTACATTAGCATCATATATTGTTTTCTTATATCTCTCCCAGGGGCAAATGTGTTAACCCTGATATGACATCTACAAAAATCAGACCACTCACTTTCCTAAGATATAACCCCTAGTCTCCTCTCATGTAACATTTCATAAATATTATTCTTGCAATCCATCCCCTATTGGAATAATTCAGAAAATTTACATTAGCCAGGATAATTCTGGGCAAATAACAATATATTTTTGGAGAGAATCCAATGACATAAAAAAAATGAGTGCTTTATATTCAATCCTATGAAAAAGATAATTCCTAGACAGAAGGCAAATGCAAATAAGTCAACTAGAGACAAAGGTAGGGGACATAAATTCACACATGTATATACATGCATAACTGTACACACAAATATTCACATGAATTTAATCCAAGTTCTCTTTGAATTTTCCTCCAGAAAAAGCAAAGTTCTTATCTAATGGCATGGCCTGTAGTAGAAGAAAAGTAAGTTCTGGATGACAACTTATGTAAGTGATCATGGTAGCAACAATATTTGGGTCACCTGTGTCCTCCTCTGCTACTTCAGGAACCGTGTGTTTGTTTTACTTATCTCTCCTTTTTCTTGAAGAGAGTTGCCTAGTTGCCTATTTCTTCCCTGTTTTGAAAAGCAGTCTGATGTAATATATGAGATATATTTATTTACATTTATATACTTAAGTTACATATATAGACATGTAACAATAAGGAACATTCAGGGCATTTGATTAAAAATATGAAAAATAATTTCACAGTATGCTTTGCAAAGCAACAAGGACTCAACAGCATCCAAGATCAAGAGGGTGATATATCATAATCTAGTATAATGTCCAACATTTATTTTTTAATGAGGTATGGGTGAAACTGACATGAATTACCAGTTCAACCTACAGTAATAATTTTACCTTTTTATATTTTTCTCTGTTTCACAGTTTAAAAAATAATACATATTTTTGAAAACTTATAAAAAATAATATAAAGCAGGGAAAAATGCAAATAACTTTTTCATCTCAAATTTCACTTCATTTTTGACATGGAAATTATAAATTAAAATCTTTTTAAAGTAAATTGTTTTATAAAGTTTGTCATGGACCTAAAACTAGGAAACTGCTAAACGAAAACAGGGAAAATGTTTCAGGACATTGAAATGGGCAATTTTTTTTTTAACAAGACCACCACAAACTATGAGAAACAAAAGCAAAAATAGACAAATGAGACTAAATCAAACTAAAAATCTTCTGCAAGCAAAAGAAAAAATAATCAGAGTGAAGATACATCCTACAGAATGGAGGAGACAATATTTTTCAAAATATTTTATGAAAGGGGGTTGATACAGAGAATATATGAGGAACTCCAAAATACAAAATATCAATAGAAAAAAAGACCCCCCCCAAAAAATTAATAAATGGGCAATAGGAAATAATAAATATCTTTCAACAAAGAAGACATACAAATGGCCAACAGGTATACAAAAAATGCTCAGCATCATTAATCATTAGTAAAAAGTAAATCAGAGCCACAATGGGATTTTACTTCATCCAGTAAACCTGTAACTTATCCACAGAACTAGAGATAACAAATGTGGGCAAAGACATGGGGAAAAGGAACCCTTGCACATTACTTATAGGAATTCGAATTAGTACAGCCATTGTGGAAAGCAGAATGGAGGTATGAATAAATTATCATATGATCTATCCATTCAATTCCTGAGATATAGCCAAAGAAAATGAAATAAGTTGGTCAAAGAGAAATATGCACTTCCATTTCATTGCAACATTGTTCACAATAACAAGCACGCTACTGAAATCCAGAATCATTAGAAACTATTTCAAAAATTTATATTCCAATTGGCTAGAAAATTGTAAAGAAAAATTCTTTAAGGCATGTGATCTACCCAAATTGAATCATAAGAATACAGAAAACTTAAACAGACCAATGTCAAATAATGGAATTGAAGCAGCTATTAAAAGGTTTCCAACAAAGAAAAGCCCAGGACCAGATGGATTCTCAGCCAAATTCTACCAGACATGTAAAGAAGAATTAATGACAATCATCTTCAAATTATTCCATTAAATAGAAAGGGAGGGAACACTGCCAAATTCATTCTATGGAGTCTTTATCACTCTGATACCAAGTGAAACAAAGGCACATGAAGGAAAAAAATTTCATAGCAATATCCTTGATGAAGATAAATGCAAAAATTAATAATAAAATATTGGCAAACTTAAAAATATATTAAGAGATAATTTACCAAGATCAAGTGGGTTTCATCTCAGGGATACAGTTTTTTTAACATATGCAAATCAATAAATGCAATTCATGATATAAATACAGTTAAGGACAATAATCACATGATAATCTTAATAGATGCAAAAGATGGATTTAACAAAGTCTAGTACCCATTCATGTTTAAAACACTACAGAAAATAGGGATAGAAAAAATTTATAACAACATTATAAAGGATACATGTGACAAACCAAAGACCAACATCATACTGAATGGAGAAAAACTGAAAGTATTTCCTCTAAAAATAGAAACAAGACAATGATGCCCACCCTCCTCACTCCCATTCAACATAGTACTTGAAACTCTAGGTGGGGCAATCAGGAAAGAGAAGGAAATTAAAGGGATATAAATAGAAAAAGAAGTCTTTATTTACTGATGACATGATCTTATATTTAGAAGACTCAAAACACTCCACCAGAAGAATTCTATAACAAACAAATTTAGTAAAGTCACAGGATACAAGATGAATAAACAAAAATCAATTACTTTCCCATACTCCAATAATGAATCTGCTAACAAAGAAACTTGAAAAACTATCACATTCATAATAGCCTCAAAATAAAAAAAAATACTTGGGAATTAATCTAATGAAGTTAGATTAATTATAGAATATTGAATAAAGAAATTGAAGAAGACTTTAGAAGGTAGGAAGACCTCTCATGTTCTTGGACAGGCATGATTAATATTATCAAAATGGCCATACTACCAAAAGCATTACATAGATTCAATGCAATCCCCATCAAAACACCAACAAGATTCTTCATAGCACTAGAAAAAATATTAAATAAATTTTATTTAAAAATAGGTGACACAAATAGCCAACTAATTGTGAACAAGAAGAGTGATGTTGGAGCCATCATAATACCTGATACCAAATTATACTATAGACCTACAGGAGCAACAATAGTATGGTTCTGGTACCAAAACATATATGAAGACCCATGGAATAGAAAAGACACAAAGGCATTCCCATATAGAGTCACCTGCTACTCCACAGAGGTGCCAAAAGCATATGTTGAAGGAAAACATAGCCTTTTTAACAAATGGTGCAGGAAAACTGATAGTCAGACATAGAAGAATGAAATTTGATCCCTATCTCTTTTGGTGCACAAAAGTCATCTCAAAGTAGATCAAAATTCTAGGAAGTAGACCAGAAATTCTTCAACTACTGGAAGAAAATGTAGGCTCAATATTCCAACATATTGACACAAGCATCAACTTCCTTAGTCAGATTCCTACCATGCTATAAATAAAACCAAGAATCAATAAGTGAGACAACAACAAATCAAAAAGCTTCTGCAAAGCAAAGGAAACAAAAACTTGAAGAGAAAGCCTGCATACTGAAGGAAGATCTTTGCTACCTGCTCCTAAGCTAGGAAATTAACTTCCAAAATATAAAGAACTCAAAAAACTTAAAACCAAAAAAGAAAGAAAAATAAATAACTCAATTAATAAATGGACAAAAGAACTAAGCAGATATTTCTCAAAAAAGAAATATAAATAACAAATAAATATGCAAAAAATTTCTGGCATCTCTAGCAATCAAGGAAACAAAAGTCAAAACTACATTAAGATTTCATCTCACTGTATTTAGAATGGTAATTATTATGAATACAAATATTAATAAATTTTGGCAAGGATTTTGGAGAAAAGATTCACTTAAATATTTTTGGTAGGATTGCAAATTAGTATGAAAAAACAGTATGAAGATTCCTCCAAAAACTAGAATAGAGCCACCAAATGACTGAGTTATACCACTCCTCAGTATATATCTAAAAGATCTAATATCAGAATATACTATAGGGATAGAGTCACATCAATTTTTATAGCAGCACAATCCAAATAGTCAAGGTATGGATAAAAAAATATGGTGCATATACATAATGGAGTTTTACTCATCTACAATTATGGCATTTACTATTAAACATATGGAACTGAAGAACATCATGATGAGTGAAATAAGCCAGATATAGAAAGTCATGGGTCAAACATTTTC
Source organism: Callospermophilus lateralis (assembly GCF_048772815.1). Classification (NCBI taxonomy): domain Eukaryota; kingdom Metazoa; phylum Chordata; class Mammalia; order Rodentia; family Sciuridae; genus Callospermophilus; species Callospermophilus lateralis. The sequence continues at coordinate 85,953,889 of NC_135317.1, forward strand.
TCTGATATATAGAAATTAGACCAAAATAAGGGAAACAGATAAAAAGAAAAAGGAAGTGGGGATGCCATGAATAAAAGGAGAGAGATCAGTGGAGTAGAAGAAGGGATTGAAAAAGAGGAAGGACAGGAAAAAGGAGGAGTGGTGAAATGAGTCTGACCAAACTTTCCAATGTACTTATACAAATGCACCACAGTGAGTTCCACCTTCATCTATATTCATAATGCACTAATTTAAAAAATATTATAAATAAATAGAAGAAAGATGAATAGAGTAGAGGAAAGGAAATGAGGGAGGGAGGAGGGAAGGGAAAGGGGAAGTACTGGGGACTGAATTGGAGCAATTTATATTACATGCTTGTATAATTATTAAGTCAAATGAACTCTAGCATGAAGTAATATAAGAACATAGGTAACTGGCATAGGTATGGAGAAAAGGGAAACCTTGCACAATATTGATAGGAATGTAAATTAGTACTGCCATGGTTGAAAGCAGTATTGTGGATACTCTAAAAATTAAAAATGGAACTACCATATGATCTAGCAATCCCCCCTCCTCAGATATATACAAAGGGAAATGAAATCAGAGTGTCAAAGAGACCTCTGCACTCCAAAGTCATTGCAGTACTGTTCACAACAATTAGAAAATGAAAACTATGCACGTGCCCATCAATTAATGATGCATCAAGAGAGGGTAGTGCATATACACAGTACGGTACCATTCAGTCATAAGAAAGAAATACTGTCCTTTGTGAGAGCTTGGATGCTACTGGAAATCATTATGTTAGATAAAATAAAACAGGCACGAAGGACAAGGGCTACATGATCTCAGTCATATGTGGAATCCTAAAGAAGTGAATCTCATAGAAATTGAGAGTAAAATAGTGATTACCAGAGACTAAGGAAAATAGGAGATAGGGTGGGACTTGAAGAGGCCAATCAATGGGTACCAAGTTGGAGTTAGATGGGAGCAAGGAATTCTCGTGTGCTCTTGCACACTAGAGTGACTACAGATAACAATAATTAATGGACTGTACATTTAAAAACCTAGAAGAGGGATTGGGGGATAGCTTGGTGGCAGAGAACTTGTGTAGACCCTGGAGTTTATCCGTAGCATCATAAAAAATTTATTAAAAAATCTAGAAGAAAGAATTTTGAGGGTTTTTACAATTAAAATATCATAAATATTTGAGCTCAGTATGTTCAATCTGATTTAAAGATTACTCTCTCTCTCTCTCTCTCTCTCTCTCTCTCTATATATATATATATATATATATATATATATATATATTCAGATACATCACATTACCTCATTATTATGTATAATTTTTTGTGTTTTATATATCTGTTAAAATGTATTTAAAAGTAAGAGTTAAAGAAACACAGGTTACTGTAAATTATGAAAGGTTATGAAAGCAAAGCATTTTCACTTGGTCATATATTGTTTACCAAACATAACCAATTGGCATATTTACAGTGGTATACCCTCATTATTTCCTTTCACACATTATTTATTTACTTGTCAAAAAATATGACAATGATTTCATTACCTTTTGGTAATCCTAACCTTTTTCATCTTCCATATACACATAAACTTAGTAATATTTGAAGGTATATTATTCTGCAGTATATTATTCCTTTATTTTTTATTATTTATGGAAATTTGAATAGTTCTAAAACCTTTCTGTCCCTCCCTCATATAAATAGTATTAATAATTAATATAAATAAATCAATAGAAATAAATTAGGAGATAGGGTGGGACTTAAATAAATAATAAATTAATTATTAAATTAATTAATAATTAATATAAATAAATTAGTCAGGCTTTTCTTTGAATTCTCATAATTATGCAAGAATATTGGGAGAAATTCAATCTTCACATTCAGAAATATACTTGATATGTATAATGTTTTCTTTAAGTAGTTATGATATATAGGAACTCTTCATATTCTCTATGAAATGTCACAATATTCCTCTGTTAAAGGACACATAACAACAATTTTAAAATCTTAATTGGCTTTGTTTTCCATCAAAAAACTAGACAATAATTCATTCAATAAAGTAGATTAGTTCTAATGAGCAAAGCAGAACAAGTTGGATTCGTAGACACAGGATTTTTTTTTTTTTTGATGAAGCAGAATCAACATAAAGTTGAGTGGTTATTTCAAACTTATTTTCTTTGTTAGATGGGCTAGAGAAAGGGAAGAATAGAAAAATCACAGTTTCATATCAGGTTACTTCAATTTTCTTTTTCTTTGGGTAAGGATTAAGACAGGGAAATTCATTATTGTGCCAACTGAAACAGTCTGATTCAGGAAATTTGGCTATTATCTATCATTTTTCCTTGTTCCTGCAAGATCAGAAAAACAGCTTATTTTCAGTTTGGTGATGTGAAGTTTTAACATGGCTGACTCCATTTTCATCTTTTGGGTCCCAGAGCAGGGGCCTGGTCTAAAACAATGGCCTTCTAGAATGCTTACTTAACATTTCATACAAATTTTCACAAACCACTACAAATTGATATGTTAAAACAAAAATTTTCTATCTTTCATTTCTCAAATGCATTTATATTATAAATTATTTTGTTATTTTATTACTATGTATGTTGTTATATTTTAATAATATCATAGAAAATTTATGAAAGAGCATGTTATCTTGCTTCTTTGAAGAGTAAACTAAAGAAGAATATGGGAGGCTCTCTCCAAAACTTCCATAAATTATGAACATGATCTAAAATGAACACTAAAACATCATTCAAACTGTCAGCTAAACAGCTGCTGTACTAATGAGGAAAGGGGAATTTGATGTACAGTACATCTGTATTCCTTTTCTTGATCATAACTCATTAGAGATTTCATCTGTTGACACCAAAAGCTAGTTCTACAAACTATAATGGATGTAGCTAAAATAAAATACTAACCATATAGTTGTCTATAAATGAAATAAAAGGGCTCTATAGGGTTTTATTAATATATGGCAAGATGCCATGACATTGCTTTATTGATGGGTTTTACAAAATGCAGTTTAGTTCATTTGGAGCTATGTAATTATATAATAATTATTTTAATTTTAGAAGTAATTATTTAGATGTTATTCATACTTGGTTAATTGAATTTCCATTTGCTAATGCAGCATTATTATGCTTCTTCCATCAGAATTGGCAACACAGTTCATCTGTCTTGTAATTTTTTAAATGATGCAAGAAATTATGCTCATATTTCAAGACACTGCTAGAGTTCAATGGATGAGATATCTTGAAACACTGACCATGCTTTCAGAAAATTCGGATTAGTATTTTTGAACAAAATATTTATTTTGCTATGCCGTAATGTTATTATTACCAAAAAAGATTCCAAAGTCACCAAGGGTTCCTCAGATCAGCTCTGCTGCTTCTGTTCTACAGAGCACACTGTACAAATAGCAACTATGTGTAGTGAACATCAAGGAAAAATATTCCCCAATATATGATTAGATGATTGTATTGATAACATATTTGAAGTATTAATCTGTCTTTGTCGGTTTGGGAAACCATAATAAAATGCTGCATTTGTAGCAGCTTAACACCAGACCTTTGTTTTTTACAGTCAAAGGGCTTGCAGTCCAAGATCAGGGTCCATATGGTCAGGTTCTGAAAAGTGTCCGCTTTCTGGTTTGTATATTACAGTTTTACTGCAGTATCCTCGTGTGGTAGAGAAAAGAAGCTTTGGCACGTATCCTTTTCCTACTAAGGATGCTAATTCCATCATAGGGACTACATCAAAACTTAATCTACACCTTCTTTCCTCCCCAAGGTCCCATCTCCTAATACATTCACATTATAGATTAGTGAATTTTGAGGAGAAATAAACATTTGGTAGACAGCCTTATCTATTATGCAGTTTCTCTGCATATCTATTATATTCTGCTTTCTCACTGGTATACCAAGGTTAGTATTTTGCATCCTCTATCCTCCAGTTAAATTAAAATACAGAAAAATTATACAACATAATAAACTCTATGTGCAATAAAAGTTCAGTGAAATAAAGATTGATTATTCATCAAACTGCAATGCTGAAAGATTTCCATAAAATTTTGCCAAGTTTAAGTATTTACTTTCATTATGAAGTTTATGATTATTTTGGTTTGTGGTTTTTCCTGTTCTTGAAATTAAATAATATGGAATTAGGTGAAGTTAAGGGGAATTAATATGGAATACATACATGAAGAAGCAAGAATCTGAGTGACTAGAGACTTACATAAAAAGAAAAAAATATTCAGTTTGCAAAATTAAAAGAGTAAAAAGGACATGACTTAGCACTTGTGTCCTACTGTGTGGCTATCTCACAGTCAACCCATTAGTAATCTAAAATTTTCACTTATGACTTATGTAGAGTCAAGATAACTCCTCCTACATTCATTAATTGGCAGTAAAAGCAATTAGAGCACCATTATATCTTGAACTGTGCACCCCAAAATTACTGCATTGGAGTTTTAAGTCAAAGTACCTCTTAATGTTTCCTTATTTGGAAATATCGTATTTACAGACAAAATTAATTAAGATGAGGTCATAATGGAGTATATTTGATCTCTAACTTAATATGACTGATGTTCTTATGAAAATGAGAAATTTGGAAACAGACACATGTTATAGGAAAAGGAAAGTGAGGGCAGAGATAGAATTGACATATCAAAGACCAAGGAAAAAAAAAGATTGCTAGCAAACATCACAAATTAAGAAAGGCATTATATAAACTCTACCTTGTATTAGGAGAACCAGCCTATTGACCCCTGAATCTCTTATTTCTAGCCTGAAGAACTATGAGATGATAAATTTGGGGGGTTTAAAGTACTTACTTTGTGGCACTTTGTTTAGGCATCTTTTATAAACTAACAATACAAACTCTATTCCAGAGTGTATTTAATCAAGTGGGAAAGTGACTCATCCATTAAATACTCAGACTTTCTCAGATCCCTTCTAAAACTAACTGCAAAATATCTTTTATCTAGTTATGAGAACATTTAAAGAATGAACTCACACAATTTGAAAGTGTCTTGACTTTTGTGATTTAACATGTTTCTCAAAGAATTTCAAAAGAGTTTGAAAACCAGTTTCAATTCCAGGCTTGATCAGCAAGAGTGGAAAATATTGCTCATTTTAAAAAATAACTCTGTACTTCCCCGCTCAGATCTGAGTGTATCGTTCACTCTAGTTTAGCCATAATAATTAGATTGATGCTGACTAAGCAATTTTAGTATTCAGTGAGTAGAAATATTCTTGAGAATATTTTATACTCCCATGTGTTATATTTCAGTGTTGCACATAAAATCATTCAATATTTTGTAACAGTGATATATACAGACACAATACCATGGCTTTTTACCAAGATTTAAGGACAACTCAGTGGTTTTAAAAGAATACAATAGATTTCTAAAGTTTTGAAACTGTATGTTAGTTGGTTTTATACTACTGTTACAAATATCTGAGATAATGAATTTATTGAAAGAAAAGGCTTAATTTATCTCATAGCTTTTGAGGTTTTAGAAACACATGGCTAATTAGTCCACTTCTTTAGGCAGCACATCATAGCCAGAACACATAGAAGACAAATCCATTCACCTCATGGCCAAGAGGGAGGGAGGGAGGGAGGGAGGGAGGGAGGGAGAGAGAGAGAGAGAGAGAGAGAGAGAGAAGAGGAAGAGATCAGGGTCCCATAATGCCCTTCAAAAGTGAACTTCTCATTATCTAAAATCTCCCAGTAGATTCCACCATCTAAGTCTCCACCAACTCCCAACAATATGATGTGTTGGGGACCAAGTCTTTGTAGTACATTCCAAACCCAAACTATACCACACATGAATTAACACCTGCTTCCTTATAAAATTCTGTTGTTAGAAATATGATTTGTATTATAAGATAAAACTTTGAGTTAAGTGGAATTGAAAATTAATAAATCATATCAATATTTTAAGTCAATTTAAATCAAAGAGCAGCAAGGATTATTTTCACTCAGCATTAGAACATATATTACGTGCTATGTCTGGCAGCTTTTAGAATCCTGACCTTTTGACTTCATGAGCTTCGTATCTGACATCTTGTCTTAAAATTTATGACATTTTGAAAGCTGTTATCATGATAACCTTCTGAATTTCTTTAAAGTAACAGTGTAAACACTCAAAATGCCTGTCAAGGGCAATTTAGGATAAAAGAATATTTATGAAAATAAATATGGAAACACAGAGTCACCCTAAATCACAGTTTGTATTTTTTGTTTGTTTTTTACTTTAGCACTATGCATTATTTTTTTTCCAAAAGACTTCAAAATGTCAATGTAGCTTTCAAAAGAGATTGACTTAGCTGCTATCTGTATAATCAGCCGCAAAAAAAAGCACATAAAATATATACAAGTTAAGTCTTTTCACTTATATTGGATACAGTGTACCTTGAAATATATTATCCTACCTTCATCTATTGTTTTTAAAAGGTAGCAATAAATAGAAGTTAAGAGTTCTCTAACTGTTCAAAATTTTGTTCTTTCTTCACATGGATAATGCCTAGCTCCTGGTGAATTTCTGTATAATGGAATAACAGCAAAGCAATGACAAAAAAAAAAAAAAAATCAAATGCCACTTGGCAAAGGAGAACCAAAGAAAACTAAAAAGAAATAAGCTCAATTCACTACATTGCTCAGAACTAAAATTGAAATAGGTATGATATACATATCATCTATTGAAAAGATTAATCTGGATAATTACTTTGATGAATAAAATCACTTTTCTCTTTATTCTTCTTGTGGAACTTACTTCTGACATTTTATATTCTTCTTGAGAAAATACAATTTCCATTTGCAGGATCTTTTAGTAATGATTAAAGGAATAGTTAATCATGTATTCTGATAGTTTCTCCATCCTCAATATGTGGAACTATTTCTATTTTTTAGCTAGAGAGAAGAAAATGGTAAGTAGGATATTTTATTTTTTATCTAGTGTTACAGAACAAATTTTTCTAAACTTTATCAGGTTAAAGCAGCTAACACTTTGCAGCTTATAGTTTTTATAGTATAGAAAATCATGTTGTGGTTCAAATTTTCTCATGAAGTTGCAAAACAGCTATTAACCAAGGTTCCTATTTTCTGAACATTTGACTGATGGTATGAATCCACACCCCAAACCACTCATGTGGTCAATGAGAGACCCTGGTTTCCTATCATGTGGAATATCTCCAGGGTTTGCCTAGTGAGAGGATAGTGGCTTCTCTGTAGTACAAAATACAAGATAAAGAGGAGAAACACCTAAGACAGAATCTGCTATCTCTTTATAACCTAATTTCAGAGTGATAACCCATGGTTTCTGCCATATTTGATTTGGTAGAAGTGAATTGAAGACTCCTCCTTACAGAAAGAGCATGTGGGTACCAAAAGGGGTGGCACAGAAGAAGACAATTGAGGGTCAAACTTGGAGTCTTTCTACCACAAATCTCAGTGTCTACATATATTCCTAGGTGCGTTAAAAATATACAGGGGGTATGTGCGTTTTAAAAATAAAATTGAGCACATATAGCAGTATGTTTATTTTAAAATATTTTATATTTTATATTTTTACACATGAGGTACATGAATGAGATAATATATTGAATCTAGACAAATAAGTGAAGTTAGGACGGACTATGATATAAAAAGAGAGAATGTTTCTTTAGGAATTTAAAGATAAAAAGCAATGTGGTAATAGATTTACTTGTATAAATCCCAAAGCCTTCATGGAATTTAAGAAAGACTGAGGTACTACTAGGTGGTAAGAATTAGTAGCACCAAGAAAAAATAGACGTTGGAGGAAGAAGAAGATAGACATCAACCTTCATGAGGAAAGCAATTAAAGGTAATAATCCACTATGAAGGAATTAGAGATTCTCTGGATGTCATAATTTTTGTTAAGAGATGACTTTATAATAAGCATTAAATTCTGCTTCTTGAGTTTGTCTCCTAGGTCTATCATTATTTCAAATATATTTACAGAAGATGCTGTAAAAATAAAGGTTACATCTGACACTCAGGAGTATGGTTATCAAATTAATTGCTATAATTTTCACGTTTACACCTGACAAAAAGAATTCTTCTTATTGAAAATCAAAAGTATTGAAATTAAAATAGAACAAAATTATTCAAGGAAATCATTTCTATTGCATAGGAAAAGGATTACAGAAAAATTTTAAAACTGGAAACTTTTATATCTCATCTCCCAATATTAAACACCAATAAATAAGTATGGAATAGAATAGGTGTGATACACAGTTTTAAACTTAGCCACATTCTATCCTTATGTGAGTAAAACTATCAATATCTGATATTAAATCAAATAATTAAGGCAATATAGCACAAATGTGCATATCATGAGGATAAAATAAATTAAAATAATACATTCATTTATAAGAATAAACAATATCAAATAATTCTACAATGAAAAAAATTACATCAAAAAGAACATAAGAAGTATTTAAAGCTGGGTGCAGTGACTCAGTCCTGTAATCCCAGGGAGGCCGAGACAAGAGGACTGCTAGTTCAAAACCATTTTAGCAATTGGGTGAGGCACTTAGCTACTCAGTGACACCCTATCTCTAAATAAAGTATGAGAAAGGGCTGGAAATGTGGCTCAGTGGTTAAGCATCCCTGGTACCAAAAAAAAAAAAAAGCATTTAAAGAAAGTAAACATTATATTTAAACACATGCTATCAATAAGAAGTGAAGAAAAGGCAAGGCATAAATACTTTTTTAAGTTTTCAATCTTTCATTTTGTCTATTTAACATTTCTTCCTTGGCATTGCTACTCAATTTCAAGTGTGCTTTTTAAAAATATTACTATCACTAAATGTAAGTAAAATAAAATATAACAGCATGTTGAATACTCTCCAACTTGTTATGATAAATGATAAGTCAATCATTGAACAAATGCTTAAAACAAAGAAAAAAAATTAAGAAAGCACAGAAATATACAAAGTTCAAGTAATATATATACTTTGCCAACAAAGTCAAATGGGTTTAATGTCCTACTTAAAAAATTAACATGAGTAAAAATTAAAGTAATACTCTGAAATCAAAAATAAATATATTTTAAATATAATGATTTAGAATGCATTAAGGCAATAGTAATACCTTCTGTGTGTATATGATTACATGACTGGTGTGATTTTACATCATGTACAACCAAAAGAATGAGCAGTTATACTCCATTTCTATATGATGTTCCAAAATGCATTCTACTGTCATGGATGACTAATTAGAGCAAATAAAAAGTAAATAAAAATAAAATAAAATAGTAGCTCATAAGTGCTTAAAAATTTAATGAGTAAAATTAAAGTAATACTGTGATTTCAATAATAAACATATTTACAATACAATGATTTGAATGTATAAAGTTTTGTTTTCATAAGCAAAAGATGAACACTCTAAAATAATAATGAAAAAATACTATAATAAATACAAAGATGATTAGCATAGTCGTTCATTGTCACAATCAAGTATTATGTACTGCCGTTCCTTTTATGTATCATATTACTGCCTTATCATTTATACATTAAAATAATAATACAGAATATTTTAAATTCTGCCTATAATGGACAATATTACATCTGACTAGCCTATACACCACTAAAACTCAAAAAAACTGGAAAAAAATAACATAATTGTTAGAAGGTAGTCATGAACTACCAGCAGAACAAACATTTCAGAAGCCAAGATTCTGAAGAAAAAGAAAAGATATTGAAATGAGTAAATATTTGGTTCCTTTTTACCCACAATATATTTGCTAATTCTAAAATGATTGTGGAAAGTCTAGGAAGTTGAGCCAAGTTTTTGATAGTTTTCTACAGTGTGATAGTGGACAAAAATGGAATTCAGGATCCACTAAGGAACAAGTCTCAGAAAATCCCACAAGATTATTGACTATAATTAAAGAGCAAAGCAAAATATTTTAACTCACCCTAAAAGTAAAATAAAATTTTAAGTAATTTCATTGAAATTCAACTAAATGTGATATGCTTCTGCACAAATTATTTTACAAAATCAGAACATAATCTGATCTGGAGGAAAACAATCTCATCCAGTACTTAAAATCATCTCTATAGATTTGATACATTATATCAAAAAGGTTTCACTCTGTATATCTAATTAAAATAAATATTTTAAAAAGCCATGAACTGACAAAGTATATAGTCACATGAAATTTAAGTATTCAAGTCCTAGTCCATGCTCAAAACAATGATGATGTAATATTTAAGAAAATATTTAAGAAACAATTTGGAAACTATATGAAAGTATCAACATAGCAACTAAAATTTTAAACAGCAGATTCAGTAACTGGTAAAATCCATCTTTCTGGCTTATAAATGGTACCTTCTCATGGTAGAAGGGGCCAAGATCTCAATTGGGTATCCTTTATAAGGAAACTAATCCTAATCATGAAGACTTCCTAATAACCTAAATTTCAAAAGTCTCCATATCTCAGTATAATAACCTTGGAAGTTAGGATTTTAACATATGAATTTTGGCAAAACAGATATTCAGACAATAGCACTTAGCAAATTCAGTGATACATAAAAACAGTAATACATTATAACCATATCTGATGTATTTCTAGAATGCATGGTGGGTATAATAGTAAAATTAAACCAAAGTAATCCATAATATTAAGAGAGTAAGAGGTTGTGAAACTATATAGCAATTCTAAAATATGAAGAAAAATGATTTCATAAAACGTAATAGTTATTCATGTTCAAAGTAACATATAAACAAAAAGTTAACAGAAACTAGGATAGAAGAGAATATATTAATCCAATTAAGGACTTCTATGGAGAAGTAAGAAAAATAAAGAAAAATAAGCTATGGAGAGCTAGAGTTGTGGCTCAGTGGTAGAGCACTTGGCTAGCATGTGTGAGACACTTGGTTCCATCCTCAGCACCACATAGAAAAATGAATAAATAAAGATGGAAAACATTGTTCTTAGTAACCATATTTTTGAAGGACTGCCCATAGCTAAGGATGTTAAAGTAAATATATAAATATACTAGTCTAATTTAATCTTGTGTTGGAGATTATAGCCTATAAAATAATGTAAAACAATAACAGTAGTAATAATTTTATGTTAAAATTATAATAAATATTGTCATAGAACTTATAAGGATGAGAAAGAATATCCTAAAAGGCCATATTGTAGAATGTCATTTAGACCTTCCAGTATATAATGGTACATACAGTGCCAAGTAATGAAGTTTTGTCCAATGATGCTGGGAGCCATCAGCCAAGTAGGTATGACAATTTCCTTGCCAGCGTACCCCCATGTTTCTTTAGTGGAAGGACTCGTGGAAATAGGACATTTTGCAGCTACATTGCATGTAAGGTGACCTTGCTCAAGGACCAGGGCGGATCCATGTTTAGGGTGTTCCCGGTTTAGCATAATAGGAGATTAGGGCGTTCCCTGTTTAGAATAGGGCGTATCCTGCTGCCTGAGTTCCTCTTGAGTTCTTAGGGTCAGACAGTATATTTGGGAGACAGAAGCCCAGTGGAGTGTGGATTTGGGCAGAGAATGTGGATTTCCCCAGAGCATGTTTGTAGAAGGCCGGTGTGAGATCGGGAATAAAGAATTGCTGTTTGAATCTACAAGCTGTGTGGTGGCTCGTGATTTTGTGCCCAGCCAGAGACTGCAGCACAATGACATTGCTTATAATGGTTTTTTCCACTATAAGTGGTTGTTTCCTAAGATATGGAGCGAAAAGAATTCTTCTGGCCTAGTGACATCTTTGCCGTGGCAATGTAATAGCACAACTCATTATTCATGTGTTAGTAGTGTCAGCAATCCTATTGTGTAGCCAGTAGAATGATACATAAAAGGAAGAGCAGTACATAATACTTGATTGTGACAATGAACAACTATGCTAATCATCCTTGTATTTATTATAGTATTTTTTTCATTATTATTTTAAAGTGTTCACCTTCTGCTTATAGAAACAAAACATACTGTGAATCACTATGACATGTTATGCAGGCCACAGCTTCATAAAATCTCATGTTTACTGCCTATCCTGACTACATCCCAAGGCCAAGTGTAGTAACTGACCTGTCCAATCAAAGTGTGTGTAGCTATACTCTGCGTTGTTCACTCAATGACAAAATTACGTGAGGACACAGTTCTCAAAATATATCCATTATTAGTTAATGCGTGACTATGTAATAGGCCAGATTAATTAAAATGCATCATGTTTATCATTTTGCAGATAACATGTCTTTACCCACAGAAATTCTAAAAGATTACTTGGATAAATTATTAGAATAAAAATGATTTTAAGAAATTTTCTGACTCTAAGTTAAATATACAGCAATTACATTTCAGCATTTCAGAGCAACATTTTTATAAAAGATAATTGAAAACAAAATATCTAACATCATCAAACATTTAAAAGATTTTAGGAAGATATGTCATAAAAGAGTATTTTACAATAAAAGATGTTTTCATAATAAATTTAAAAAACTATAAATATGCATTTGCAAAAAAAAATTAAAAATCTTAATAAATGGTCTGATTAACTATGTTTAAATATTGGATGAATCAATATGATAAAGATACAAATTCTGTACAAATAAGTCATTTGAATATAACCACAACAAAATTCCATTAATTATTGTATGGCTGTATCAATGAGAATATAAAATGTCTGTGGAAATCATAAATTACAAAAATAACCGAGAAAATTCAGAAAAAGAAAAGTACCTGGAGGAATAAGACTCCCACATATTAAAGCCTATACTTAATCTACAACAATTAAGACCACAAGGCTTTTGTTGTTGCTGTTGCTGCATTGGCAAATCTTGGCAAGTAGAATAATGATACAGAGTTCAGAAATATATCTACATACATATAGATAACTTGATTTATGATGGAGACAAAGCAGAACTTTAGGGGAAATGGCTCACATGGACAATAAACTCATAGAAATGTATTAATAATCATTAATTCTGAAGAATATGCCAATATAAGCCAAAGTAAGCTAAAATTACATACACTTCAGAAAGGCTAAAATGACCGCACATGAATGGACAGATGAATCAAGAGAAAGGAAGCTAAACTAGCAAGCTCTAGGAAAATGTGAAACAACATGTATTCAGCTAAATCATTGTTTTTTTATAGATAGTAGAAACAGTTTGTATATTTGTATGTGTGTAAACCTTCTTGTGATACCAATACATACCATAGTGAGGTTTATGATTTCATACTCTGTGAGTTTTTAATTTAATGCAGGTCGTTTATGTTTCATTTTTACTTTTTTTTGCTGTTGTTATTTTTTCTCTTAAGGGAATCCTTTTCCTCTTCTAAAGTCATGAAGATTTTGTCTTAGATCATGCTCTAAATTATTTTTTACATCATTTTTAATACCCTGAACAATTAAGGAAACTTACAGTTGTTCAAAATTGTATTTTGTGGAATCCTGTATAGTCATTTAAATAAATGAAACACTTAATTACAAGATGTAATCTAGAAAATATATGTTATTTTTTATAAATTTCAAAAGTAAGTTTTAGACATTAGGATATCAGTTATCTTTGTGGAGAATGTAGGACACTAATTAGAAGCATATGCTGGAGTTTGAAGGGGCATTGGCAACATACTGTATTTCTTGTTCTGGGTTGCAGTCACATGTGTATTTTCTCTTTATGAAAATTTATTGAGTTTTATTTCTACAGTGTCAGTGTTTTAATTCTTTTCAAAATTTTTAGTAAAAATAGAACAATGGTGACTCTTTTTCAAAATCAAAAGTTGTGGACATGTATTTATAACTTCTTTATTCTCAGAGCCAGTGAAAATAATAGGAATGAATAAAAGACATATCTCTTCTCTTCAATAAAGAGGTCCTTAGTTCATGAGATTTTAATATAGCTGATTGTCTTGGTTATCATTCATCATACATTTTAAGTGATTTAAACAAAAGGCAAAAAATTATGTCTCACTGTTTTTTAGATTATAACTGCTGTCTTGTACTTCTGAAATAATATTCGGAGACTCTTCATAGGTCTTCCTTCCTGACAAGGCTCTCCTGCTCACTTGAGAGTGGCTACAGGCAAATATTCATATCTCAAGCATTTGATAAGCATGAAGCAAGGTACTTGAAAATAACATCACTCCTCTTTTTTTCTCATACATAAAATGGTAATGAATGTACTCATACATATTATGTGGTTCAGGTGAAAAAATAAATAGTGTTATACATTGTTAAATAATTTTTAAAGCAATAAATAAATAACAAAATAGTGTTATGGTTTAGAAGTAAGGTGTCCCTCAAAAGCTCATGTGTGAGACAATGCAAAAATATTTAGATGTGAAGTTACTGTTTAAAAAAAAGACTTAACCTAATCAGCACACTGATCCATTTAAATTGATTAACTGGGTTTTGATGGTAGACAAGTAAGGTGTGGCTGGAGGAGGTAAGTCACAGGGTGGGGTGAGGCAACTTTGGGATACATTTTGTCTATGGTGATCAGAGCTCTCTCTTTTTCTGCTTCTGCTTTTTTGTTACCGTGTCCTGAACTACTTTTCCTCTGCCAGATCATTCTGCCTTGATAGTCTACCTCAACTTGGGCTCAGAGTAATCACATTGGCTAAGTATAGACAGAGACATCTAAAACTATGAGCCCCCCCAAAAAATTTCCTTCTCCACATTGTTTTTGTCAGATCCTTTTGTCACAGAAGCAAAAAAAAAAAAAAAAAAAAAAAACCAAACAAACAAACAAACAAAAAAAAAAAACCGAGACAGATAGAAAACATATTTTTTCCTAGATATCTTATGTAACAATGCTACTTAAATTTTATTGACCAGAACTTGGTCACATAGCCTTAACTAGCTACAAAGGAGGGTGAAAAATGCTATCTTCTACTTGGCAGCAATTGAAAGAGGAGGATAAATGCTTGATAAGACACCAGAAGTCTCCCTACCATAATTGGAAAGGTAGACAGAGGTTTAGCGTTTGTAGAGAGAAGAAAAATTCAGTTGAGACTATTTCTAAAAAGCAAAAAGGAAAAAAAACTGATTAAACTTCAGAACCCAGGAGAGGCTTAGGTCTTAGGTATGTGTGATTCAGTGAATGGTGATAATGAGACCTAGGAATTAAATGGAAGATTTCTGTCATTGAAAGTCCATATATGAAAGAGTCTGTCTTATCTCATTTCACAAATTTCTTGGGTATTCTTCTCCAATAAAAAATTCCAAGATCCTTAAAAAATTTTTCTGATTTTTAAAAAATAATTGAATTAACTGGATCAAAAGCAAATTAGAATGCATACTGTGCCCCAAGACAGTTCTATGCCCTGTTATTATGGGACGAATTAGAGTGATCCGCATTCTTCCCAGAACAGTATGTAGAAATATGTCAGTTAAGAAGCAGAAGCCACTTACACAAAGCACTCTCTTAGTCTTTCAAATCACCATTATTATTCAGATATGATGGCACATGTCTATAAACTCAGTTAATTGGGAGGCTTGGGCAGGAGGATCTCAAGTTTACTGTCAGTCTGGTCTAATCAGTGAAACCCCAACTTAAAATAACAAAGGGCTGGGGATGTAGCTCAGTGGTACAGTGAGCCTGGGTTCAATCCCCAGTGTCACACATGAACACACACTTACACACATGCAAACACACAAATAACCATTCCTGTAGATTTAATAATTAATTCCCTCATCCCAAACTTCTATTACTCTCTGCATTAAATGCTAATATCTTTGTAAAGGATTACACTTTATGCCTTCATGTCACTGATACCATTTTCCTATTTAGCTTATGATTCCTAGTCTTGCTTTTCTCACTTCCTATGCTAGCATTCTCTGATGGGAACTTTTGAATATACACACTTGATCACATCACTCTGCTTTAAAAAAAAAAAGTATAAGTTTTTCCGGCAGCATTTAAATCACTGTCTTAGTAGTTTACACAGCTCAGAAAGCCTTGCATTATCTGGGCACTGAACATCACTTGTCACTCCAAAGCATTTTTTGTCCCACCCTACCTCTCCTCCAATCCACTGTCTTTTTCCACATTGGTTTTCCTTTAGGTCTCCAAATAAAGTGCTCTCTTCCAGCAGACATTTGCAACATGCCTGAAATCTTCACCCTCTCTTACTTCCTTGCCTGGTTTACGCCTACTTAAAGTAAAGAAAACCATTCCTTTATTGAATTTTATGTATTTAATTTGCACAGCATAATGTTTTGATATCTATATAATGTAGTGAAAATAACATATTCATCTCTCATAATTACTTTTTCTGATCATGTGGCAAGAGAACCCCAAATCAAATCTCTTGGCCAATTTCCAGTATATGATACAATATTATTAACTAGTCATCATACTGTCTATTTGACTTTTCAGAGAAAACATTTTTGAAGAATTGGGTCATCTGCATTCATCCATTCTACACTCCGGGACACCTGCTTCTTTTTAGTACTCAGCAATTTGTCATTATGTCACCAAATCATAGGTTTCAGATGAGTGGGGTTAAGTTAGTCTGTTTAAAGCAATCCCCAAATAACTTGTAACAACTAACAAATATTCAGTAAATGTTCGTTAATCAGCACAATCTGAAATGAGTTTCATTACAATGAAAGAAATCTCCTCCTCTTTAAGGCCAAAGCAGCAGAGCTTCCTAGCTCTATCTCTGAAATATTGCTTATTAACTTCATGGAACTAAATAGATGATCCATTTCTGGTGTTTGAATGTGTAGCTTCTCAATAATATTTTTCAGTGTTGATATACAAACTTGAAATTGGAAAAATAGGAGCAGATATAAATCTAAGGTCCCACTCAGTAAATCACTTGCTCCCATAGGACTCTCAGACCTTGATTGCTTTCTGTAGTTGAAGGAATAAGTTCAGTTGCAGTCAGGATTGAAATGACCCAAAATATTTTATGCATTTGTTGTTTTTTCCTGTAGGTTAAAGCTGCCTGGGTAAATTAACAATTTCCTCTGAGTCAAAAAGAAGGGAATTGGTTATATATTTTTAATATTATTTTTGTTTGTTTTAAAGCAGAGTGCCCTATGTTTTCAATCTGCTTTAAGATTTATATGAGACTTTGGGTCTATTAATTCTAGATTACTATTACTCTGTGAGCTTTCTTATGAGCTCCAGCCTAGAGATTTTCTGTTTCCTATAAATGGAGCATGACATGATGATAGAAGTTTTAGAAACTCAAATCATGTACACCACTGTTTAAACATGTTTTGCATACTTATTCACTTATTCAACAAATATTTACAAATAGAATCTCTGCATTCTGTCCACTGTGCTATGTACCGGGGATAGAATTTTTTTTTTTTTCAAGTCCTTAAACTGACAGGGTTACATGGCAACCTCTTTTAACAGTTATAATCCTGCATGAAAATCACTCTGCTAGCATTGTACCAACCATTATTAAATTGGGCCATCTCCACATGCACAAATCTCTAACAAATTATTAGATAATAGTATCCAATTTTACATTAAAAAATAATAGCCATGATCAGAAGGGCTGCACTTAAAATGTTATGATATTTGGACTATATTATTATTCACTGAAAACAATGCAAAAAGAGATTTAATATGATTATCTGAAGATATAAGAAATAACAAATATATTATAGAAAAGTGTATTTATAAGATGAAGAGTGCATTCTTTAAAAATATTAAATATTTTAAAAAAACAATATTTTTTAAATCTGAACAAATTATCTCTGGTTACATACAGAAAGAACTAGTAATAATAGATGAGAAAAAGGGAACAGTGTGATAGGTGGCAAGGGAATAGTGGTAACTGATAACAATTGTATATCTTCTAGAACTTGTAAATTTTGATGAATGCCTGTTTATCTATTGAGAAACAAATAAGTTAAATTAATGTAGAGAAGGAAAGTTTATGAATAATTTATTTTAACCTTTTTCTACTGGTCAGACAATACATATTGATAATATATTTTCATTGGATTTTAGCACTTTGTCCGATATTGGCAGAGAATTGGGAACAGTTTTGTACCCTGAAAAAAGCATCAAGGCATAGGAGCTGGTGGAATCCTTGGTAAATAATTTGAGTCTTAGATATCAGCAATATTTACTAAAGTCATTTAACTCCTAAGGTTATTTTTTGTTGTTTTTTAACTCTCTAAAATGTAGATAAGTCCTGATTTTAGAATTATCATTAAAATCACTGATAGAAATTTATATAAAGCATGTTGCAAGGTTAAACATATGTTAGTTGACGATTGTGGCTAAATAAAATAGCTTTTATTTTACTGACTATAGTAACAAGACATTATTGTGGCAGTTTGATCAAGTATAACAAATCAAAATAATTAAGAAAAAAACTATAAAATATTGATACCTATCTACTCTGCACCCAAGTGTTTATTATTTACCTTGTAAGTATAAAAACAAATTATATTTTTTAGATTTAATTCTATTATTTATTTTTATCAGTAACTAACACAGTAAAATAAACATACTGAGCAAATTCCTATCACTTATTTTTCATATACAACTATATATGTGTGTGTGTGTGTATATATATATGTAATTTTTTGCCTTGTATTGAAGAAAAATTTGGGCCTTTGGCTGTTTTGCAAGGAAACTGATTATGTAGCTAAAATTGTACTTCAAACACATATTATAGATATATGCAACAATGAATTTATCCAAAATTCTTACTTTTTTTGCTCTCAATGAAAATCCAATTTCCATTTTAATGACATTTCCTGAAATTACCATGCACATATATATTTTAGTACTAAAGCCTATGTCAGTACTATTCTGTTGATAATAAAAGTATTTTTATTCATTCTATATCAATTCTTTATATATAGAGATGACACTATTAACCACCCATCAGTTGGGCAAGGAGGTTTAGTTGTTTGTCCCTAACAGTGAAAGTTTTACCCTGGGCAATTTTAATTCAGAGAGCCAATTCTTGTGTTACAAAGCATGCTTTTGTAGGCTATAAATGTTTGTAAGTCTATGAATAGAGAAAATGATCATGCTGCTTGCGATTTAGACAGGGCTTAATATCAGAACAAAGAATACTTTAAGAAGATAATGAGACCGTTTATAACAGCTCCATTAAGTAGAACTTTAATTGAGAATAAATCTATTGTTGCTTTATCAAAATCAATAATATTTTAAGCTACACAGAAAAGAAAAATAAGTAAATGAATGGATACAAAATAATAACTCCTGATATTGAAACTAATTGCTTGTTATTTTGGATTTTTTTAAATTGCTTCACATAACATATATAAGATATATAAATAGTTTTGGTAGCTCTTTTTAGTTTTTGCTAATTTATGAAACTCTGCAATCTTGGAATAAGGGTTAATAACATTTATTAAACAACAAAGAAAGTTTTAATTTATCATTTTTTTTCTGCATAAGAAATAAAATTTATTTAGACAGTCACCTAGGAGAAAATTGAATCTTACTAATTAGAGGAAGTATGAATTAGAAAAATTATAGCTATCTTAGGACAGAGAATATAGAAGGATCTATATAACTATAAAGCTATTAAACTAAATATAACTTTTTAAGATAAATAAATTTTATTTATGTAGAAAGTTATTTAACATACTATCATGATAAGGAATAATATTCCAGGCATTGCCATTGGTAGAAACAAACAAAAAGCAAGTAAGGATTAAATTTCAAATAGAATTATATCTTGGTAGAGCAATTTTAGATATCTTTAGAGTCCAATTGCAAATACAGATTTACTTCAAATAATTCAAGGGAACACATAATTATATATGAGAAATTTTAGCATTATTTGAAAACAAAACAAAATATTTGAAATAAATATGTACCTTTTATCGAACAGTAAACATGTAAGTATATCCAATAATTGCAAAAATTCTTTTTTTTCTTTTCTTTTTTTAAATAAGGATTGAACCCAGGGACTCTTAACCACTGAGCCACACATTTTTTTATTTTTATTTAAATACAAGTTCTCACTGAGTTGCTCAGGGCCTTGCTAAATTGCTCAGGTTGGCTTTGAACTCAGGATCCTCCTGCCTCAGCCTCCTGAACTACTGGATTATAAGTGTATGTCAGTGCACCTGGTGCAAAATTTCTTAACAAGTTCAAATTAAAATTCTTAACAAAGTTTAATAAACAGGCAAATAGAATAAATAAACTTAATTTCCTAGAATTAAGATTCAGAAAATTAAATTTCAATTTTTTTTTTTTTTTAGGTTTAGATGGACACTTTATTTATTTTTATGTGGTGCTGAGGATCAAACTAGTACCTCACCTGTGCTAAGGGAGTGCCCTACCACTAAGCCACAACCCCAGGCCCTTAAATTTCAATTATTAATTTGAAAATTTTATTCAGACATCTATTATATTGTCAGCATTCTTTTTGAAAGTGTGGTTATTTGAAAAAGTGGGAAAAATCTCCTGCTTAGAGCTTTACTTCTGTTATGTCCCCAAAAAGCAAATAAATAATATCATAGCAAGATCTGAACAATTCATATAGAAGAAAGAAAGAAAAAGAAAATGTGTATATATTTTTCTTAGATGTTTTGAAAATCAATTTCTCCTTATTATAATCAATCCAGCTACATGGAGACTTTGAAAAGTTAGTATATTTTATTGGTAATATTGTTTGACCACAAATATTAATAAAATATTCTTAAGTAAAATAGACATTTTATACTTAGTATCTCCTGGCATTTAATCTTTAAATTATCAGACTATTTCCTGAATTATTGATGTTTAAGATTACCAAATAGAAAAAAATTACAAATATTTTTTATTTACTTTAGAAAAATGTAAGTAATGTATGCCTAACATAACATGATTGGGTTTGAAGTGTACAGTTCAGTGGCACAATGGGTATGTTCAGGAAGTTTTACAACCTTTGTTACCATCTCCAGAACTTTCTTGTCTTCTCAACTGGAAACTCTGAACCCATTAAATGATATATCCTCATTTCTCCTTTTTTCCATTCATTTACTTTCTGTCTCTATGATTCATCTATTTTAAGTACCTCATGTAAGTACTGTCGTATAATATTTTTTATAACTAGTTTTTTCACTTAGTATGATGCCTTTAAGATTCATTTATGTTGTAGCCTGTATCAGGATGATCTTAATTTTAAGGCTGGATAGTATTTCATTTCACATCTAGATCTTTATCTACATGAAAATTGATATATGCTGATCTACATATCTACATCTAGAGGCAGACAACACATTTTGTTTGCATATATCTATCAGTGGACACTTGGGTTGTTTTCACCATTTGGCTAACGTGAACAATACCGGTATGTCAATAGGTAAAATTCTTAACAAGGTTTAATAAATAAATAAATACATAGACCAGTATATGTTCATGTTCCTGTTTTCAGTTCCTTTTGTTATATAACCAAAGTGGAATTGATGGATCACATGGAAATTCTGTTTAATTTTTTGAGAAACTGCCGCAACATTTTCTATAGTAACTGTACTTCTAACATTCATACTAGAAACTCACAAGGGTCCAATTTTTCCACATATTTACCAATGTTTATTATTTTTGTTGTTTTTTACATATGGGTGTCTTGCTTTATTTTTTTAGAGTACCAATTCTAATGAAGTGCTATGCTATTGTGGTTTTGATTTGAATTTCCCCAGTCATTACTGATATCCCATATGTATTTAATGGTCATTTTTATAGCTGCTTTGAATAATTCTATTCAAGTTCTTTGCTCATTTTCCTCAGTTTTATTAAGATATCTTGATAAAAATTGTATTTATGCTTACAATGAAATATTGTTATGTATGTATACATTTGATATTATTATCAATGAAGCTGTTATCACACCACACATCAACCTCATATACTTATTCTTTTATGGCGAGAAAAATCTAAGATGTAATCTAACAGCAATCTTTAAGTATAGCATACAGTCATGTGCCACTTAACAAGGTTACATTTTCAGAAGTGCATGGCTAAGTGATTTGGTTATTATATAAACATGAAAGAATGTATTTACACAAATTAGTATTGTTATGGTAACACTGGGAAATAAAAGCTTGGGGACCTCTTTCTTATATGTGGTCTGCATTATCCCCATAAATTGACCCCAGTGTTGCTGTGTGGCATAAGATAGTACAATATTTTCAGTTTTAATCACTATTCTGAACATAAGATCTCCAGAGCCATATGCTAGATATCCAGAACCTATAAATATTTGCATTCAAACAGTACTTAAAACAGTGCTTTGGACACAGTGTTACTCAAGTAATCTTGATGATTATTTTTCTTAAGGCTCATTATTTCACTATCTGATGAAAGACTAGGCACAATTTGTACTGGCTGTGATATTGGCATGTGCATGCATGTGCTTAATTCATAGCAATAGATAACAGGGGTGGAAAGTTTATGTGCAATGTAAGCCATAAATTTTTTCTAAGTACTAAATATACTTGTCTCTAGTTTATGTTTCTAAATTTACAAAGACAATATTATTGAAAACACACATTATACAAGTAAATATTAGGATTCAAAATATGTACAGAAGTCAGGCATGATGACAAATGCGTATAATCACAACAACTTGGAAGGCTGAGGCAGTAGGATGAAAATTTGAGGCCAGTGTCAGCAACTTAGGGAGGCTCTAAGCATCTTAGTGAAACTTTGTTTTAAAATAAAAAATAAAAAGGGAGATAGTCATGGTGGCACATCCCTGTAATCCCAGCAGCTTGGGAGGCTGAGGCAAGAGGATCATGGGTTCAAAGCCAGTCTCAGCACAAAAATAAAAAATAAGAAGGGCTTGAAATGTGGGAAATGTGGCTCAGTGGTTAAGCACTCCTGGATTCAATCCCTGGTACTTAAAAAACCTCCAAATGCATAGAATATTTATTTATTACTTAGACTTAAGTGTTTTGAAAAGGTACATTATTGACAGAATTATTTTGTGAGGAGAGAAGGGATCTTTTGGAAAGACTGAAACTCCACTGTCAGAACTTACAATCACTAATAATACATATTTGAATAAATGTCTATATTGATTTTTAAGTCCATTAATTTTCTTTACTAATAATTACATGCATTTCAAGATGTCCTTTAAAGTAGTTGCTCTAAAATTGATAAGAAAATATCAAATGTTAATCACAAGTCAAGTTAGTATTTTACAGATTACCTCACGATTAATTAATTGAATCCTCTCTTAATATTAGAAGCAATTGTTTTTTCTGTCTTACTCTGTGTCAATTTTAACTGATTTTGCCCACTAGACTTTTTAATGGATTACAAAAGCATTCATGATAACTGATGAGGTCTTTACCTCTTTCATTTTGATTATTTTTTCAATTACATCTGAAGTTCTGAGTTCCCAAGAGCTCTAGCTCTTGTAGGAGACAAGACAACCCTTTTTAAAATTATTGTAAATGGAAGCACAAAGTTTTTCCTTTAGAAAAAACTTATTACACTGTTTAGAAACAATTGAACCTACTTAAATTGTCTTCAGTTATGTCAGATTAGATAGCCATTAATTTGTGCCCCAGAATTTATCAAAACATTAAAAAACACCATTGTATCTAGCGTCTGTCAGACTTATCAGGAAAGCATTTTATTCTTTCTTTCTTTCCACCTACTATGGTTAGAAAAAAACCTTAATTTACAAAAATAAGTATTATATTGTTCTGAATAGATAGCAACATCATATGGACATAAATTACTTAGTTTTCTAAAGAGCCACATAAACTACTACTGTTAATTTTTTCTTCACAATTGATCACCCATGAGTTCTATTTACTTCTATGTGCTTGAGAAATAGATTTTTTGAACTATAAAATGTAACCGCCTTTTTCTTCGGCATTAACAATTTTTACTTTAATCATGTCAGAATCAGATTCCTAATCTAGTAATTTTTATTAGCAGAGGTCTCATCTTTCTATCAAATTAATTTTATGGAAATAAACAGTCTTTGTTACATTTCTTTGGTAATAATTCTTAGTATGATATTCTAAAACATAATTCTCATAGTGGATTTAGTATTTTATTTTGCATATCAAAGCACTAAAGTCTAAATATACTAAAACAAAAGAAACATTTTTGTGTTGATTTATATCATATTCATATGGTAAATGATTGTCAAATTTTGAAATATCAAGAAATGTGACAAATGGCTCAAAGTAATATATTTTGGGAATTGTATTTGAAATATCAGACATTGAATTATGTCTTTTTTCTATTAAGTTGATTCTCCTATGCAGATTTTGTACGTATTTCAAAATACAAATTTCATGCTATATTTCTCATTTAACAATTTTACTATTATTAATTTTTCTTCAAATAAACACCTTGTGAAACATGAATAATGGCCCATTTTTTTTCATTAGATTTTATTTATCAACCATCATATTCTACTGTACTATAGGAAAACAATTTGTGTAATTTTCTTTTTTATATTATGGAGTTATAAGTATAATAAAATCTATTCATTTTAAAAGTAAAGTTTAATGAATTTTGATCAACATAAATATAAGTTTAGAAAATATAATTTATTAGGTGTTTATAAGTCTGGATATGGAATTGTGATAGCAGCAACTATTAGTCTGCTCTTTCATTCTTCATTGTTCTGGACTCCAGTGCTCAGGCCAGCAAAATTGGCATCTTTATATCTATTGAAAGGTTGGCTATCAAAGAAGCCTAAGTTAGTGCCTCACAGTCTATGAGACTCACTTGACATGATGCATTAAGCTCACTACAAATACCACCAACATACCTGAAAATTCTCCACAGCTGTTCTCTGCATTGCTTTGCTACTTATGACCTTAATTTGATGATGTAACATTGGGCCATTGGGCACTTAACAACCCATGAATAACCCTACACCATTTTCTCACAGAAACAATTCAGTCCCCAGTCTGTTTTTTATTCTCCAATGAATAATGAAGGACCAGCTAAGACTTCATCACTAAGTAGTAAAATCGCTGAAGGAGTCATTGTTGGCTTTTCTCAGAATGTGCAGCAACAAATAAATCTACATAAATCCATACACTTAGATAATTTATATCTCCAACTGATTTTATCATCAGTTGCTTGGATTGATGAAAAATAACTGGAATATTCTAGAAAATTTTGCCACATAGTTTTAACCAGTTTAGGTTTGAAACAATGATAAAACCCTGATGGAAATTCTGGAAAACACTTGTTTTGACACTGGACAGGTTTTCATTAGAAATTCTCTAATTCATAGATCTATGAATCAACCTTCTGGGAGAATTTCACATTCCTGCGCATTTCTGATATGAGTGACATAGAGGAGAATCTACTTGGGATATGTACAATTTTTATACCCTTATAATACTGGTACACATTTTGGATTACAACTTTTGGATTTCTAAGTCTGTCTCCTCAAGAGTTCCTGAGAGAAATGCTTAATATAGTTGATAGAATAAAATAGGGCTCAATCATTGTATCCTTAGCATCTTTTCAGACGAGAACTATTATTCCTAATAAGTTGAAAGTAAAATGATAGATTTTTTTTTTTTCAGCGTGTTACATAGCATCTACCAACATTCTGTAATCAAATTTCTGGTTACAGGCTGGGGAAAAAAATGCCTCATATATACATAAGCTTGACTCCAATTAAATGTATGAATGACATGAAAGATCATTTATGTGAACTGTAGCAAAAGAGTGACTGCTAAATAAAGGACCACTCTAGAAAATTCAAATTTTAAGACTCTAATTACAAATGTGGTGGAAGTTTTGTCACTATTTTGCATGAAATAGTAAAACAGCTTTCTGAAAGTTTCGCTAAAAAAATTAAAAATAAAGAGGTTTACATTTATGGTAAAATCTGAACTCATAAATAGCTAAAACTGTGTAGATGTCATTGAGTAAGAGCATAAAATGAAATATATATATATATATATATATAGATATATATATTTCATTTTATGCTCTATATCTATATATATACACAAAACTGAGCTGTAAAATGAAATATCATATTTTCATTTGAAAATTGTGGTGTCCAGATGTCTGTATTTCAGACCTAGATGTGTAAACCCAAGAAAACACTGGTGTGGTGTTTATAAAATAATTTATGTATAAGATATACTTTAATTCTAATGTATTTGCTGTTTGTAATTGCATATATGTTCCTCTGTGGTTTTTCATTATGATATTATTACCATTCAAGCAGCTAATTAACCTCTTATTATTAGGTGCTTTCTCCACAAAAATAGCCTCTGCTTTATATTTAAGTACCTTTTCCAAATCCCAAAGCCACAAAGCTTATAAGATGATAAGAGGAAATTGCTACCAGTGGGCAGGGATGCATATATCTGACATGGAGCAAACACATATATTTCATTAAGATATTATCATCTTAATTATTAAAAATAAATAAAAGGCAGCTAAATTAAAAGGTCACATTTATCATTGGATATCTTTCTTATATAAAAAATGCTAGAGGAAAAGAGTTACTTGGTATGTATCTAAAATCATTTATAGCCTATAAATTCATCATGAGTTCTAAAAATACATTTGACATAAAATATTTGATGTCATACAAAATAATAAAGCTTATTTATTTTACTTTAACCATTTATTCATGATACTAAAGTCAATTTTGCTCATTCTGAGAATCTAGTTACTTGAAATACAAATGAACACATACACACACTTGTGATAGGCCATTTTGATAATAATTCTGACTCAATAGAATAACTAAGTATGTCAGTAATTTAGTTGCCTATAACAGGTCTATATTAAAGGGAATGTTTGGATACAGGAAACACATAACTTTAAAACAGGCATCGCTATTTTTTCCATAAAGGACTCAATATTTCTTCACAAAATGAAAGTTACATGACTCGATTTTCATACTATTCAAAATTCATTTATCATAGAAAGACAGTTTTTATAAAGGACAGTTACATAATTAGATGTTTCATGTTCTCTTAAAGAACAGCCCTGATGACAGTGTGCAGAATTGTTTGTTAGGTCATGAATAAAATAATGAGAGTAGAAGGAAGCTCTAACTTCCTTAGGCAGTTGTTAGAGGGTGAGTTAGTGTTAGCACTAGGAAGACAGAAACAAAAAGCAAATAACTTAGTTGCAAAATATTTAGGAAACAAAACCATTTTGGTATTGTGTCAGGTAGGGAAGGTGAAAGACAGTGAAATACCTCAAATGCTTCTCAGGTGAGCTTGCACACCTGGATGGAATAGGGTGCCTTTTGCGAAAGCCCACTGAAAGAAAGACCATCTCACGGGAAAGCACAAGTTTCCTTGGTGAGTGGAATATAAAGAGACTATGGCTGTGTCTTACAGGTCCCAAGCATGATTTTCCCTTAGGAAACTTTTCAAAATTACTCATATATCTTCTGCTTTAGTTTTTTGCCTTCAGTAGATTCCAAGTGTCAATAATATTAAAAAGTCCACCAGTGAGTCTGCTGTTAGCCAAATTTGAGAATTGCTACCTAGGAACACTCATGGGTAGATAATTATATCTTATATCAATGTAAACTTCCACACAGGTTGTTTGTCGTTTAAAATCTGTAAAAAGTACTCATTAGAATCTTAAAACATGGAAAAAGTCAAGTATGAAAGACACAGTAATGATAACTCTAAAAATAACTACAAATATTTAGATGAATTATTAATATGATAATTTTTGTCATTGGGGTGTTTTTATATTAGTTTTTCAAACTATTTTTCTCCATTGGTAGTGTTGAATATCATGAATTATTTTTCAAGAGTATTTGAGCAAACAAGATGTCTTTTTGTTCTGGCATTAATATTTTCTCTTTTAACTTCCAAATCTTCTTTTCCTATGTTTTGTTTTGCCTCCTCTTATTCTTATTTTTTTCATTCGTGTTTGAATTATTTTAAAACATATCTTATAGCAATATCATTTTTATATTGTTATTCGGAAATTCATTAATTTTTTTCATAAAAGAATTTTACATAAGGCGTTGCTTTTGGAAATACTTAACTGGGTTCAGATTGATTTTTGTCATGTATTCTGTATTAAAAGAATGCCAGCCAGGTACAGTGGCCCATGCCTGTGATGCCAGTGGCTCAGAAGGCTGAGGCAGGCGGATCATAAGTTCAGAGTCAGCCTCAGTAACCTAGTAAGACCTTAAGCAACTTAGTGAGACCCTGTGGCTCACTGGTTAAGTACCACTGGTTTCAATGGCCAGTACCAAGAAAAGAACAACAACAAAAAAGCATGCCATAGTATTTTTGTACTAATCATAGTTTAAGAATTGTGTCTACGTATAATGAAATGAACTTAATGCTGTTCATGCTTGAGATATAATAATGTGTCTTTCTCTTTTTATTTGCAGCTGAAGATTGAACTTATGGGCACTCTACCACTGAGCTACATTCCCTGACATTTTCTTTTTTTATTTTGAGACAGGATCTCATTAAATTGCCAATGTTGATCACGAACTTGGAATCCTCCTGCCTCATCTTCCCAAGTAACTGGGATTATAGGTGTGTGTAACCATTCACAGCTACAATGATATCTCTTGCTGGCACAGTTAAATAAAATACTTCACTTTGTTATATCCAAAAGATTGTTAATTATTTAATTAACTACTGAGTTACTAATAGATCAGTAGAAACTGTAAAACATCTATTAGATAAAAGTCAATAGTTATGTTAAGGAATGAATATTTATGAGATTGTACTTTTTATGATGCAGGTTAGTGTAAATATGTGATCATGTGTATAGCACTACAGATATCTGTAATTATAATAAATATGTATTGTGTATATTACATATATTTTCTTAGAACATTATAAATATATATATGTATATGCAATATGTATATATTATAATTAGAAAAAACATTGTTGATAACTCTGTTCATTGGACATAAGATATATGGATCTCTTTTATATGGTAGCTAGTAAAAAATGGTGAGGGTAGATATAAGAGGCCAAGACATTGTCACTTTGCCATTATATTAAGCAGTGTGTTGTGACAAAGGAGGATGTAAATATACTCTCAATAAGAATTGGATGCAAGACTAACTTACCAACATAGCTTTATACTAATATAACATGGTATTATCAATACAAACTTCAAAAATAATCATTCTTACATTTTCCACTTTAAAATGACCCAAATTTGGCAAAAATCATATACTTATTTGAAAAAAACTGAGTTTTTTTCAGTGTACATGCATAATAATTTATCTTTTTAATGAACTACAAATAATATAATACTGATATTATCAATATTTCATTCCAACAATTCATTTCTGAAAGGTCTGGGTAATTTTTTTTTTCATGATTCTCATTAGTACACATGATGCAGAATCATTGGCAATGCACATTCTTCATCGTGAAATGAAAAATAAAATCAAATAAAACTTCAGTGTTAACTTTAAAACCCATCTTTTAAAAATAAGCATTCCACTGTCCTTCATAAGGTACCAAACAAAACAGTCTCAGGAGCATCACCATAAATGTGACTTTGAAGAAGCTAAAGTCATAAATCACTAACATTTATGGGCCTAAAAAAAAACAGAAACTAGGATTTGAGAAGGTTAGAAGCTGTTGTGTGACAATTTTTTCTGATGTTCCCTCAGTCTATAATGAAGTATATTGGAGATGGAAGTAAGAAATCTATTGCTCAATATCCCCTCAAGTAGGAACAACAACAACAAAAAATCTGTCATATGAAAATGTACTTATTGTGCTGCATTCAAATAGTTTGATTGTAGCCATCCCTGCTGCCACCATATCCACCACTACCATGACTGCCACCAAAACCACCGCGACCACTGAAGTTCCCTCCACGATCGAAATTGTCATTTCCACCAAAACCACCTCCACCTCCACGACCACCACCAAAGTTTGCAGAACCACTTCGATCTCTTTGGCTAGATGAGGCACTAGCCATCTCTTGCTTTGACAGGGCTTTCCTCACTTCACCGTTGTGGCTATTCACAGTATGGTATTTCTGAACAACAATCTTGTCCACAGAGTCACAGTCATCAAAAGTTACAAAAGCAAAACCCCTTTTCTTTCCACTGCCTCTGTCAGTCATGATTTAAATAACTTCAATTTTCCCATATTGTTCAAAATAATCTCGTAGGTGATGTTCTTCAGTGTGTTCTTTAATGCCACCAACAAAGATTGGTGGAAGCTACAATGATTTTGGCAGTTACAACAATCAGTCATCAAATTTTGGACCCATGAAGGGTGGAAACTTTGGAGGAAGAAGCTCTGGACCTTATGGTGGTAGAGGCTAATATTTTGCCAAACCACGAAACCAAGGTGGCTATGGCGGTTCCAGCAGCAGCAGTAGCTATGGCAGTGGCAGAAGGTTTTAATACTGCCAGGAAACAAAGTTTAGCAGGAGATGAGAGCCATAGAAGTGACAGGGAAGCTACAGGTTACAACACATTTGTGAACTCAGCCAAGCACAGTGGTGGTAGGGCCTAGCTGCTCCAAAGGAGAAATGGTTTAGATAATACTCATGTGTATGGGCATAAGGACTGTATTTGTGACTAATTGTATAACAGGTTATTTTAGTTTCTGTTCTGTGTAAAGTGTAAAGCATTCCAACAAAAGGTTTTAATGTAGACTAGATCTTTTGTACCCATGCTGTTGATTGCTAAATATAATAGTCTGATCATGACCCTGAATAAATGTGTCTTTAAAAAAAACAAAAACAAATAGTTTAATTTAACACAATTGTATGATAGAAAGGATATAGAGCTTTCTTAACATTACACACAGATGATGATTGATTATTTAAAACTCTTATTTCTTTTCTCTATTCATTTGATTTTGCACAATGCCTATGTCTATCTACTAGTTTTTCTGATTCAGCATTTCTCCAAAAAGGCCAATGAAGATTCATGAATGTCTAGGAAAGTATGTAACATCAGTCCTAGGAATCCTGTGAAAGCAATTCTGAATTGCTTAGAGCCTTGCTTATATACATGATCACTATTTATATGATGTTACAGTAAAATGTAGTGTATTGGATGGCTCTCATTAAATTGATATTTAATCACTATTTTGTCATTGAAAACAAACTTGTTTTTAAAAATCCTGAATTTCTATGATACAATAAAGTTAAAAAATTCCTTAGAATAAATGTCTATTTAAGATCTTAACCTGTTTTTAATCAGAATATGGAGCATTTACTGTTGAGTTATAGGAGTTTCTTTCATATTTTGAAATTAACCTCTTATTTGATATATATTTGCATATATTTTTGTACATTTTCAGATTGCCATTTTACTCTTTTGATTGTTCTTTTTCCCTGCAGAACTTTTTAGTTTGACATAGTTCTGTTTGTCTATTTATAGTTTTGTTTTACATGCTTTTAGTGTTATATCAATATATTCATTGTCAAGAGCAACATCCTGATGGTTTTTCTCTCATTTTCTTATAAAAATTTCAGGTCTTACATTTAAGTCTTTAATCCATTTTGAATTGATTTTTGAGCAACATGTAAAATATGGGACCAATTTTATTCTTTTGCATGTGGATTTTCAGGTTTTCCAACTCCAAAGAAGATAAACAAATCTCCAACAGATGTACAAAATGATACCCTATGTTATTAGTCATCAAGGAAATGCAAATCATAAACATGAGTGGATTATCATTCCACATCTCTCAGGAAGGCTCTTGTCCAAGAGTTAAAGGACAGCAAATCCTGGGCAGGAAGTGAATAAATGAGAACCCTGTATACTGCTTATGGGAAAGCAAAATTGCAGGGCTGTTATGGAAAAGAGTATGAAGTTTCTACAAAATATTAAAAGTAAGATTAACATGTGATTCAGCAATTCTACATCTGGGTATTTATACAAAATAATTGAAAGCAGATCGTGAAGAAATAGAAACACTCATTCATTGTATCACTATTCAAAATAGTCAAAGTGTTGAAACAATCTAAATATTGGTTGACAGATAACTGAATAGAAAAAATGGTATATACATACAATGGAATATTTTATCATTTCTTATTGATTCATTATAATTATATATAATATTTTTATTCATTATGCCATATATGTACATAAACATAATATTTTTTACCTTAAAAATAAAGCAACCCTGTGGGTGGCATATACCTCTAATCCCAGAAACTTGGGAGGCTGAGGCACGAGGATCTCAAGTTCAAAACCAGTCTCAGCAATGGAAAGGCATTAAGCAACTCAGTGAGACCCTGTTTTCTAATAAAATACAAAATAGGGCTGGGGATGTGGTTCAGTGGTTGAGTGTCCCTGAGTTCAATCCCTGGACCAAAATAAATAAGTAAAGCAATCCTAAAATATGTGAAAAATATTGAGAAAATATGATAAGTAAAATACATCAGTGAAGAAGGACGAGAATTGCTTATTGAGGTATTTATAATAGCTAAACTCGTAGAAGTAAAGAGTAGAAAGCTGGCTGCCCAGAGCAGGAGAAAGTTGCTAATCAACACATACAAAGTTAAATAATTCAAGAAGAACATATTCTCCAGTTCTGCTGTACAACATAGTGTCAATAGTTATTGAGACTGTATTGCACACATGAAAGTGTGTTAAAAGAATCTATCTAGATCTAAGTTTTCTAACCACAAGAAGATAATGCCTGTTTGTTTTTTTTAGATAAAGGAAAAAAAAGTTTATTGCTTTGCTAGCAAAGGAGAAACACAGGATTTCTATCCCAGAAGCTGTGATTCTGCCCATCAGCAGGAACCGAGGACTTTTAAAGAGGTAATTCAAAGACAACATTCCACGTGTTCTCTGTTGGAGTTGTAATTCACTTGTTAATTTGGGAGTTAGACATTTGTGAGATTTTCTGGTACCATACCCAAAGCTTAATAATACATTTTTTATAAAGCTATAAAGCATTTTATCAGTTTTTACATAAGAGCATTGTTTGAACTTTATTCTACTTTTATGCTGATATTTACCTGGTGTTATTTAGAATTTTCTCTCTTTCTTTCCCCCTCTCTGATGCTAGATATATCTAGCAATATTCTTTAGGAAAAACTATGTACCCAGAATAAAACTTTTCTCCATATCACTCAAACAAGGCTAATCACAAAACAATTTAATCAATACCAATATGAGCGATAATACTATATAAACACATAAAACACATATACATATACAAATATATGGAAATATTTAGCTTTATCCCATTTGTGTGATTTTTTTTCAAAAATTACTATCACATAAAAGACCATTTCATAAAATTAGAAAGCCTCTGTTGATATCTCTAATTTCAATTAGTTTCATTAATATGAGAATTATCTGTTCTTAAAGGTTATGAAGGACTCTTCCATCTTACCTTACAGTTGGAAACAGAAGGAGTACGTGTAGTTCTGCAATCTGTTCTCTCCCCTTATCAGGGACAACCAGGGAAAGTAAGAAAGATGATCCAGTTGAATCCTTATAGATGCTAATGATATATCTTCTGGAAAACACATACACATTTAATTAACTAGTGGAGAGTTCTTATCTGGCCTTTCTAGTTTAGATTATGTTAAACCAACTCAGAATCTATTAATTCATGGGTCATGAGCCCCTGAAATTTTCAGGTGAGCAATATAATTTTTGAAATAAAACAGGTACTATTTCAGAAGTGAGTTAGCACCTGCCTGTGTGAGGACTGCATGCCACATTTTGGGACTTCATTAGTTAAATCTGAGCCAGAGGCTATTAAATACTGTAAGAAAGAATCTCAGAGAAAGCACTGATGTTCTAAACTCCCTGATTTTCCCATGCCTTGCAGTTATTTAAATGTATGTACAATATTACCAGAATGCTTGAAATTGTTAAGATTTATGATCCTGGTCTGACTTACTGATATGGCACTTTGTGTTACTTTACCAGCATGGGTGAAAATTTTTGATATAGATCAAGCTTTCAGACATGTGCAAGAATGGTATAAGGAACTAAAGAGCTCCTATGGATTCTCTGGCCAGAACTGTATGCATTTTCCTTATTCTCTCTCTTTATGTATACATATGTGTATAAATCTTTTAAGAGTGTGTTAGAGATAGCATGCCCCTAAATAATTTACTATGTAATTTCTACATTTAAGGAAAATGTTTTCTATATTATAATCTTATTATGAAAATCAAAAGTTTTATAATTAGCACAATACTAGCATTTAATTCAGTAGTTCTCAAATGTAGTCCTAGCTATAGGGAATCCGGGATACCTTTGGGGGGTTGATAAAATCAAATCCATATTAACAATATAACAGAAACAATAGGCAACATTGATCTTTTCCATTATGTGATGTTTAATTTAATGGCACAAAAACTATGGTGGGTGAAACTGTTGATACCTTATTCTTGAATCAAGGAGCTCAAAACTGTAAGAATAATCAATGTGTTCTCCATTCTTGAAAATTAGAAAGAAATAAAATGAATCCATTTTTACTTAAGGATATCCTCAATGAACTAATAAAATGGCTAAATTAAATGTCAACCCTAGTGTATATGCTTCATTTTAATATCCTGTGTAATAAAATAAGGAAAATGTACAAACTATTATGTTGAATATAGAAATATGATTACTATATAGAGAAAAAGAACTTCTGCATTAAAAAATGAGTGGAAATAGCCATCTTCTAAAGGAATTCCAGTTTTATTCTGAAGAATCCATGATGACCAAAGTGTACTAAGTATGACCTTACATTTGGTAGATATTTTCTTAAATATTACTGAAGCAAGACTGTCACATCAGAGAAACAATATGTTGATGTGTGTTTTCATTGATAAAATTAAAGTTTAGAGATGAAGTTAGAATTTTTGAAACATGTATCTACCATGGTGGTTTACAAAGCCTAAAGACTTTTCAGAAGAGAAAAGTGCTGATGTTAATATTGAATAAGGACGTTGTGTCTATATATGGAACACCAGAAAAATTTGACTAACTGTTCCAATTTTATGTAACTATTGAAGTGTTAGAGGTCGGTTTTACATTTTGCTCTTTCTATTTGTCCATGCTTAAAAAAAATCTATATCTCCTATTTACCTTCTTTATTTTAAGTGAATGTTTTTATTATTCTACTTCCTCTATTGACTACTTTGCATCTTATTTTCCCTAGCAGATGTTAGGGTCTGTGACTTAATTTATGCTATTCTACTTTATTTTCTTAAATCAATTTGAAACGGCAGTATGTATAAACATGGCTGTATAACCAATGTGATCCTGCAATTTATACACGAGAGAATAATAAGAATTCATACCCCATTTGAGTCAAATGTATGATATATGATATGTCAAGATCAATGTAATGTTTTGAGCAACTAATAAATTTCTGATGTTTAAAAAAAATCAATTGAAACAAGTATTTTTGCAAAAGTATATTTATTTTTATGCTCTGATACTTGGTGTTATTTATGACATATATGTTGTATCTGTCTATATATACTATATATAAAATATATATTACAAATACTAAGTTTTCAGAGTGTGTAATACTGATTTAAGTATAATATTAAGTAGCTAGGATAAAAATTCAAATTATAAAATAAAAGAATCAATTTACCCAAGAGAAGAAATATTTAGATGCTCTTGACAAGATGAATGCTTATAATACCTTAGTTCATATTTATAATTTACCTTTACACAGAGCCTAAAATAATTGTAATTCTATAGAATAATAAAAATGTCAGTAACTTATACATTATAAATATAGTGATGAATCTGACCGAAGGTTGTAGATAAAAAAAGTGTAGTATAAAATCCAGATGTTAACCTATTTGACTCAAATAGAAGAAACCAGTGGTATTTATTTATTCAAGAGAACAAAAAATATAAATCTAAACAAGGAAAGTAATGAACTGTAAACCTTTTGTGTTTTTTTTGGAACCTAACGGATAATAGGAGCTAGAGACAAATGTAAATCTTTTAATCCTTACTTTTAGTGACGAATTGATAGATATCACACTTAGGAAATTTAGGTCATAGAATCATAAAATTTTACAAATGAATACTAGAAAAACAAAAAATGATAACCTCAAAAAGAGTTACCTCTGGGTATAGAACTGGAAACAGGGAAGACTTGGGATGGAGATTGCTGTGCTTTGTGGCTTCTTAGTGATCTTGAGTCTTGGCATGCATTTGTGTTTGTTTCTACTGGTACTGTAACAAATTCCTACAAACAGGGGAGATTGAAACAAGAGAAATGTATCATCCTCATAATTTGGGAGGTTAGAATTTCTGCCTAAGTCTCACTTGACCAAAATCAAATTGACAGTGCCATGCTCCTGGGGGAGAATCTGTTCCCTTACTTTCTCTGGAAGCTGTCTACATTCCTTGGCTCATGGGCCCCTTTCTCCATCTTCAAATCCAACTAAGCTGGACCTCTCTGACCATACTCATGCACTCCTATGTTCCCTGACTCTTCTCTGCTTCCTTTTTCCAAGTTTAAAGATCTTTTGACACATTGCAGCCACACAGGCAATCTAGCATCATCTCCCTATTTTAAAATTAGTTGATCAAATATCTTAGTTCTTCCTTGCCATATAAACTAACAAATTTTCAGGGCTTAGGATAGAAGTGTCTAAGACTATTCTACCTACCACATTAACGATCAATGTTATTTTAAAAATCACAATATTAAGATAATTTGTTTATTTCAGAATAAATTCCCATATGTTTATTCTTAGGCTATTCCAGCATTTCTATAAATGTATTCTGTGTCATGCAGAACATCAATATTAAATTTACCTGTGGTTCTGAATCCAAAGATCTTTAATGAATGAGAATTGTGAGGATAGGACCTACTAGTCAATATTTTAGAAAGTTACCCCAATAACTAACACACCTCAGGGTTAGAAATCTACTGCTTTAGTGTGCTGAAAAAGAGTTAAGAAAATTTCACTGAATACACGTTTTAAGATGTGGTGAAATATGAACTAACTTGAAATGGTAAAATTTGAACAGGCAGCTTAGAGTAGAAGTGTTTAGTAATTTACCTAATAACAAGATAATATTTCCTGGAAGAATATGAACAGCAAATAAGAAGAATCTTCAGATCTTCAAACACAAAGACTAGATAAAATATTGAATGAATAAATGTTGGACTATGAATTAATCACAGAAAAAGAGCAAAAATGAAAATAGCAAACAACAACAAATATATATGTATGTATATATGTGTATGTGTGTGTGTGTATGTGTATATATATATATATATATATATATATATATATATATATATATCTGTGAAGCCTATAGATTAAAAAATGATAAATTTGAATAGGCAGAGAAGAAATTGATCACAGTATAAATAAGTAACAAAGTACATAATTTGTTCTGAGAATTATTGCTACATTTAGAATATACATTTTACATAGTATTTATATAAACTTCACATAATATACATTTTACACAGAACATATTGAAATTTAAATAATTTGTGTGAAACATAAAATATATTTTTTAAATTTATGAATAAAATGGAGAAAATTTTAAACAGCAATATTTCTCTTTTTTCCTTTGTTGTTTATGCATGAGAAGTCTGGCCATAGTAACTATACTTAATGAACAATCATTAATCACCTAGTGGCAGACACTAGCAATAAAAGCAGAGTACATGGGAGGAATTGCAAAGTAATAGGAAGAATTGCCCTTAAACTTCAAGTTCTTTGAAGTGATGAAAAACAGTTCATAAAGCCAGCCAATGCAAGAAAGTCAAAATTCAACTTTAATGTGGGTCCAGATCTTATAGGAAGTGTATTTCCTCATTTGTACTTTTGGATCTCCAAATCTCTGGCTCTAAAGGGCTGTCTGTCTGGTGCAGAATTTATAATGGTTTTGACTTAGGAGTCTCCGTTACCAAGTCTAATTTTTCCTCTTGGACTATTAGCTGCTTAAGGGCAGAGATTATATCATCTATTTTTTTATGACTCTAGTGCCCAGCAGAGTATCCGACATTTAACAGATGTTAAATAAAGGCTGGTAGAATGTGTGTTAAAGAACAAAGAGGCAGAATGTCTCTTCCTTAAAAGCTCATTTCTAAAATGACTTGTTTATTTCTTTTTAAATATAGATTCAGTCACAGGCAGCTATATGGTCTTGTTCATTAATATTTTTTCAGTTGTGAAGATGCCCATCATGAATTACTGGAAATTAATTTAAGTCATATCTTCATATTTACATAAATTCAAGAAGACTATTTTCCTCTTGAAATCATAGTTTACAAAAGTGTTGAAATTTTAATTCAACAAGCTCCTTGAAGTTAACAGAATATTTTAACAGTATAGACTCATATTAAGGAAACCAATATATTGCTAATTAGGATTAACAGAAGGAAGCTTAATCTTCCAAATATAAATTCAAACAAGCAAAAATCATAAGCAAGGATTAATAATAATCTGTGAAAATAATTATTATTAAAAAAATGTGTTACAATGCTTTGTGAATATTTATTTACATTCTAATATTTTTAAATTCACAATAACAAATAACCCAATCAACAAATGGGCCAAGGACCTGGACAGACACTTCTCAGAGGAGGACATACAGTCAATCAACAAGTACATGAAAAAATGCTCACCATCTCTAGCAGTCAGAGAAATGCAAATCAAAACCACCCTAAGATACCATCTCACTCCAGTAAGGTTGTCAGCCATTCTGAAGTCAAACAACAACAAGTGCTGGCGAGGATGTGGGGAAAAGGGTACTCTTGTACATTGCTGGTGGGACTGCAAACTGGTGTGGCCAATTTGGAAAGCAGTATGGAGATTCCTGGGAAAGGGGGAATGGAACCATATTTGACCCAGCTATTGCCCTTCTCAAATGATTCCCTGAAGACCTTAAAAGAGCGTACTACAGGGATACTGCCACATCAATGTTCATAGCAGCACAATTCACAATAGCTAGACTGTGGAACCAACCCAGATGCCCTTCAATAGATGAATGGATAAAAAAAAAATGTGGCATTTATAAACCATGGAGTATTACGCAGCACTAAAAAATGACAAAATCATGGAATTTGCAGGGAAATGGATGGCACTAGAGCAGATTATGCTTAGTGAAGTTAGCCAATCCTTAAAAAATAAATACCAAATGTCTTCTTTGATATAATGAGAGAAACTAAGAACAGAGCAGGGAGGAAGAGCAGGAAGAAAAGATTAACATTAAACAGAGACATGAGGTGGGAGGGAAAGGGAGAGAAAAGGGAAATTGCATGGAAATGGAGGGAGACCCTCAATGTTATACAAAATTACATATAAGAGGTTGCGAGGGGAAGGGGAAAATAAACAAGGAGGGAAATGAATTACAGTAGATGGGGTAGAGAGAGAAGATGGGTGGGGAGGGGAGGGGAGGGAGGATAGTAGAGGATAGGAAAGGTAGCAGAATACAACAGTTACTAATAGAGAATTATGTAAAAATGTGCATGTGTAACCGATGTGATTCTGCAATCTGTATTTGGGGTAAAAATGGGAGTTCATAATCCACTTGAATCTAATGTATGAAATATGTTATGTCAAGAGCTTTGTAATGTTTTGAACAACCAATAAAAGAAAACCAAAATACTTTGAAAGATTAGGAAAATTTATTTTATATTTTGATATACCCAGAAAAAATAATTTTTAATTATATAGAATACACGTGAATAGGAAATTTATTTGATATTTGTCTATTGCTTTACTCATTTATTATGTATTGAAAGTCACAATAAGCACATTTAAAAAAAAATCTACTCACATAAAATGAGTTCCAGTATGCTAACTGAAGCAAATGGAATCCCTTGAGAGCAAACATTAAAATATGGTTGCTGAGAAAACTATGTAATACTGATTACATACATTAACAGAAGTTTTGACTAGAGATTGGGGTGAACTAAGGGACTAGGAAATTTCTCAAGGTAGAGGCAATGTTCACTGAGGATTCATCAGTTTATATTTTTCCTTCTTTTATGTGGTTTGGGATACTTTAACTGGTTTTATCCAGTGGACTCTGCTGTTTATGAAGCATGTCATTTTTGCCCTTGATTCATCTCTTTTCCTTTCATAGTAACTTTGTAAATCGTGTGTTCAGGTGATGACACAGTCTTGGGAAGGAGCCAAGATTTCCAAATCACCAGGAACATCACGGACTCACTAGCCCCCAGTAGATACTGCCTGAACTAGAATTAATCTAGTAATAACAATCTATGAACAAACTAGATAATTTCAACAAATATTACAAAATAATAACCCAGAGGGGTTAATTCTAGTTAAGCATTGTTTAGTTAACACAGGGAAATCACTCCATGGTTTTTCCAGATTAACAATAGGAAATAAAAGAATAAAAAACCCATAATCGTCATGAGAGGCAAATAAAGTAAATTTGACTAAGTGCAACATGCAAAATATGATTTTAAAAAGTAGTCTGTAACCATACTAGAAATAAAAGGTAGCTTCCTTCATCTAATTAAAGACTATATAAAAACCTATTTCAAATTGGACATGGTGGTGCACAGCAATCCCAGATCCTCAGGAGGCTGAGGCAGGAAGATCATGAGTTCAAAGCATGCCTCAACAATTTAGGAGGCCCTAAGCAACTCAGTGAGACGCTGTCTCTAAATAAAATATAAAAGAGGCTGCATATATCTCAGAGGTTAAGTGCCCCTGGTTGCAATCCCAAGTACCAAAAAAAAAAAAAAAAAAAAAACCTACAACAAATCACAAAAAACTATTGCAATTCTTTAAAGCTGTGATACTGAATTATTGAAAATGTCCACAAAAAAACTTAAGAATGCTCTGTACCCGCCCTTTTATTTACTATGTGTAATGGAAGACTTCGTCAGTGGCATGGTTAAGACAAGAAATTAATGTAAGAAAGTAGGAAGAAAGGAAATGTTCCTCAACAACATAGATACCTAATAAATAATAAGAAAGAAATTGTAGACAAATTAAACAGATTTATATAAACTTATTTACATAAATAAATAAACATATTAATAATATATATGTTACTTAGCATATGTTGGATATAAATCCAATACAAAAAATAAATGTTTGTTCATACTATCAATAAATAAACAAAATATCTCAAGTGTCACTATTTACAATAAGATTAAATAAATCAGAATCCAAGAAATAATTTTCACAGGTAATATACAAGACCTCTGTCTCAAAAATTATAAAATGGTAGGTGGGAAGATACAGACTCTGTTATAGAATTGGAAAAGCTTGAGTATAGATTTCCTCAAATTTATATGCATCTAGAGATTCAAAGCAACAGAAATATATTTTTTTCAAATAATAAATGACAAGCTTCAGCTGAAATTCATTAAATTTTAAAAAAAGACTAATCCTAAAAGGACTTACAATAACCAAACCAAAATTTATTATAAACAAACAGTAAAAAGGCACAGTTATATTGGCTCGCAGACAAGTACATTGGCCCACTGACCAATGGAACAGAATAAAGCCTGTTCTCCAAGGGTACAACAGAGATCCCCAGGCATTGGAAAGAGTTGCTGCTCTCCCTCAGGCTCAACTCCTCTTGGTCTAAGTAAAGCTCCTCCCAGGGAGCAGGTCTGTGCCAGTGACTGGCTGGGACTCAACTCAAAGGCCCTTACATCTTGCCAAAATTTAATACAACTCTGAAGGCCCCTCCTAGACTCAGTGTTTCCTGTGAAATAGGCCATGATTTCAGCTGGAAATGCAGGAATTTTAGATTCCCCCTCTTTCTAATCTTTCCTTTTTCGTGCTAACTATACCTTAGTATGGAAAAACTTTTATATTTTTGAATATATATGCATAAATATACTACTTTGATTTAAGTGATGTTTCATTTTCACTATTTTTGGACAATTAGAATTGTATTTTATGTAAACACATACAAGCTTTTAATTTGATCTAATCCCACATAGCTGAAAGGTTTATTATTAACATGATATTTTATGCATTTGTATCTCTAAAATAATTAAAATCATATTATGGATGTTACATAGAGGCTTTTAAAGCTTTATTTTGTGTTTACAAAATATTCTGTGCTGATATTTTGGGGCATTATAATCTTTGCAAAAAGCTATTAGGATAGCAATACTAATAATTATTTCTACATTTATTGAATGACAATATGTATTAATAAAATTAGTCTACCTAAGAAACCTATGAGTCAGAAAGTATTACTATCTGCACCTATGGCTATAGAGACAAAGTAATTTCCCAAGGCTTATGGAGAAGCCAGGGTTTGAATCTAGTTGAGAGCCTAAATTATATTATTTGTTCAATATATAAGTGTGTAATAATAAATGTTTATCTGTGGAAGATAGAAGATTTATATGAGGTTATTATGTGAATAGTTTTATTATTAAATTAAAACACTTCTCATTTTATTAATATTGTTTAATTAGAAATTTTTTTTGAACTCTCCATGCATTTCATTGTCCCTCCCTTACAAACTGAAACTGTCTTCTTTATAAATGGTAATTTCTAAGCTATTAAAGTCAATTTTTAATTTTTCCCTTTTCCTCTGCTGTAAGTAGAACAATGAGCACAGGATTAACTCCCTGGGGTAGGAATGTAGCTACAACTACATCAACCAATGTGCACAAAAGTACATGTAACATTTGGTCTGATGAATCCTGTTCCAGAGCAAGTTGCATTGTAGGGTACCACCGAGCTGGTTCTTTTGCAGTGACAGAGAGGTTACTCTTGGTTCTTCTGGAACATTGATCCCTGGGGCCTAGGCATGTGTCACCAGAACACTCATGCATTGTTTTTTAAGCACAGCTGTTAGTATAACATGTCTTCTCACTCTAATTTTCTCTCTCTGGTTCAATATAAATGAAGGCTTTTCTCATAATTACCATCTTTTCTAGTTTTCTATGGCAGCTTTGACTGATTTCATGAGTCCTCCTCCAAAATAATTTGCTTTCTTCCTGAATAAGCAACATCTTAGTTTTCTAATTAATTCAACTGCAATATGGTGAGA
Source organism: Callospermophilus lateralis (assembly GCF_048772815.1). Taxonomy (NCBI): domain Eukaryota; kingdom Metazoa; phylum Chordata; class Mammalia; order Rodentia; family Sciuridae; genus Callospermophilus; species Callospermophilus lateralis. The sequence continues at coordinate 85,996,768 of NC_135317.1, forward strand.
CAAAAGGCTACAGATGCAGGATATTCTACACAGTCCAGACATGACCCTTGAAGGTGACAATATCTTTAATGATAGAAACAGTTTCCTCACACTTATTTTAGTCCATAAGACAATTTATTCTCCACATATGCACGTGTTTTCTCAGCTTTCCCCATTTGCTTTGAGCTAAACTAACCACTGCCGAAAATTTTACTGTGATAGTCTTGCTGGAGATTCATTACCACTACCCTTAAGTGGACCATTTGAGTTGTTCATGGTTGCTTTCTTTCTCCCAGGGACCAGATATCAAGTAGGATTTTTCATCTTGTGGCTTGAGCGAAGAGATTGCTGTCTGCTTTAGAGTTTCTAGTTTCTTCATTTCTATGCAAGTTATTTTCCTAAAGGGAAATATACAGGACTACTTGCTGAAATTCTGTTTCTAATGCATCAAACAGAACTGTTAGTTTTCAGGCTCCCCACTGACTCAACAAATCTACTTCATTGATTTTGGAGGAAGAGGCTGGAGACAGAGGAAAGAAGTATGTAATTGAAAACATAATTTAAATTATCAGAGCATCTTTTTTATCTATCTTTATAAAATTATTGTCTTCAGGTTTTATTTATTTAACTATGAGTGAAGAAAGCATGCATCTACCTCATTATTTAATTTATGCAAGATGGCCGGAGGGATAAAATTGTTACATTTTTGTTTTGGCTTTGCAAAATTAACTCTGCCTTGTCTGGAATTTGCTATATCATTGGTTAAATGATAGTCACTCCAAGTTTAAAATTTAAGGAACAAAATTCAGAATTTTAGATTTTTTGATTTTAGTCTTTGAAGGCTCATAGCATCATACAAGGCAATTTTCTACATTTATATAAAAATCAATCATTTAACGTGAAGCAGCTATTCAACAATGACTATATGTGCATTATTTATTTAAGTCAGAGCATTAGTTATGCTAATATGTAGTACAAGGTAGAAAATGACAGAAATTATAAACAGACTAAACTTGTTCTGATTTATTACTGACAAGATGTTTCAAATACTCCCATAATAGGACTTTTCAATCTGAAAAGTACAATGTGTCAGACAGGAAAGTTGAGTACTGAATGAAAATTTGTAATTCTAAGGGAAGGAAAGTAAGGGAATTGAAAGTCATTCATCATTGTAATACTTCCCTACAGACTAAGGAGAGATAAAAGGATTCTGTTCACATAAGAAATTCCAGTTTTTGTAAAGCTGCATTTCCTCTTTCTACTACAATATTAGATTGGAACACATGAAGTGTTTGCAGATATGAGTGATGGAGAGTTTAATCGTTTATGAAAAATAGTTTTCCTGATCATAACAATTGAATTATGTGTTCTGAAGATGTATAGTACAAAGGAATATTTTCTTAAAACATCAACAAATATTTAACCTGCAACTCTGTCAGACACATCTTTTGCAGATGTAAGTTTTTGACATGGGTCACAACCAGGTAATCGCTTAAATTTAGGAAATACATGACATTTATGGAGTAAGAAATACATGACATTATGGCTTTGTCTTTTTTATACCATAACTATTAGATTTTTAAAAAAATATATTGTTAGTTCAAGTTTCTCTTTTCCATGGGATAAGTTTTTCTGTATTAGTTGAGACTCAAAAAAACTTGATTTTTAATTTTTTTCCTGTTCAGTATACATATTCCTTATGCAACCAACTCACATTTTCTGTTCATGCTTTAGCATAAACTGGTGACAATGTATGAACTTTTAATTTTTGAGCAATTTATCTACACAAATGGACAACGTGGGTAATAAATGTTCTGAATAACTATTAAAACTCTGGCAACTAAACAATTCTTTTGAAGGAATTAAATTAGACATGTCTTTAAAATAATGAACTTTGTTTTGGCTTGGCAAAATTAACTTTGCCTTGTCTGGAATTTGCTATACCATTGGTTAAATGATAGTCACTCCAAGTTTAAAATTTTAGGAGAAAAAATGAAGATTTTAGATTTTTAGGGCTCACAGCATCATAAAAGGCAGTTTTCTACATTTATAATAAAGATTAGTCATTTAATGAAAACACACACACTCATACACACCTAGTTACATTTCAAGCAGTTCACACAAAAAAGGGGAGCCAAGAACTACTACTCATCTGGATTCTGAATTTTTACTTCCTGAGCTTTAAGTATATAGCCCCACACTATAGCAAAAGTCAACTGAGGTTCATAATCCCTTTGCATCTTATATAGTAAATAATATATTAATCAAATCATGTTGACAAACAAAAATATTAGTTACAGTTTTGCCCCTAATATTGGTTATGGTTGTTTAAAGGATTGAAATCTTAGAGTTCATCTCTTTTTGAAATTTGACTCTATATTAGGGAATTTTTTTTAAATCTAAATAGTGAACATAATTTGAGATGTTAATGACATTTCAAAAATCTAAGAATAAAATAGGACATATAATTAAAAGAAATAATTCATTTTCTCTTACTATTCATTTGGAAATATTTATCAGTTTAAAGTTCTAGGGCAGCTGACTTGAATATAGGACGATATTGAATGTTTCAACAGTCTCTCTCAATTGGGCCACCCTTATTAAGTGTTAAGAGTGACCTGGATTTTTTTGTGGTTCACTTTGTTATCTCCATAACAAGTGTGGTAAGGCTCCAACTTAGAGGCATTTTTAGCCTGGGAGACTGAGCAGAGTGGACTCAGATTAGGAGGTAGAAGAGAATAGGAGGTTGGAAATCATATACCCAGGACCTAATGAGTCTCAGATATCCCCTTTGTTTATCCTTTTCATTTCTTCTTTTCTTTGGAAACTCCTCTGATTTTTGATAAAAATAAAACTTGAGGTATCCATATCACTTATTGATATAAAAGAACATACAGTGGTGTGCAAAGCACATTATTGCAACATAATCTGGTGGATGTGACAGGAAAAAAATCAGTTTGTTCATTTCTTTTTTTTCAAAGAAACTGAAGAACAGATACAAATATAGGTAAAGATAGAGGATATAAGTGGTCTGTATGTTTCTCTCTAGCCCTCTCTACCCTGACTTATAAGAGGCAGACAGATCTACACACACACACACACAAAAAAAATCATAAGCAATATAAATAAACCTGTGAAAATTGTTCCTATGTCTATTACTTTTTTACTTTGGATCTAAACAATCAGAACATTCATACAAGAATACCTCTTTACTTGACACTTAAAAAGTTTAGCAGGACATGAATGAAATCTGGAGGGAGTATCTTGCTGAAAGAGATGTTCATTAAGAGAAGAAGGAAAATGTAGGAAAATCAAATCAGCACTTATCAAGTATACTTCAAGAAAAGCACTTAGCACAGTTTAACATATACTCATAAAAACATGTTAGTTATAATGAAGATGATGATAATGCTTATTGTGGAACACAATAGTATATCTTTCTTTAGAAAGTTCATTTGAAAAGGACACAGAAGAGTAGAAGTAAAAGGCTGAGATAACAAAACAAATACCCCTCTTCAGGTTTGAACCCCATAGTAAAATTTTTTAAGAAAATCAACAGATAACTTAAATTTGTATTCTCCTCAAAGAATTAACTACATATTGACTGAGCTAATGGATATATATATAAATACTAAGAACAATACAAAAGAACAATACAAAAGAACAAATTATTCACATATAGTAATTTGCTATATAAAAACATTTACTTTAAATGGGCTGGTACCTACTATGTTGTGTACAAGATGTCTTCTGGGAGTGAAAAATCAAAAATAAACAAACTTCTTAATATGAAATTATCAGGGTCATTCAGAAGAAAATTGAAGGAATGAGCACAGTGAGGAAAGGCATACATAAAACACTTCTGAAAATAATGGGCATTTCACTGTGCATGCAGCAGAACTTATAAGGTGAGTGATAAAGCATATTAAGACAATAAGGTAGGTGCTGGAAGACTGCAGAGGAAGTCCATCATGTTGCACTGTGACATCCAAGCAACGAAAAGATAAAGAGAACTAAAAACGTGAGCATTGGTCAGAGCCATGCATCAGGGAATTTAAGTCAATGCATATATTGGACAATATGGTGAAGAAAAGAAGAGGTTTTGGATTGTCACTTAAATTATTTTATAATGCCTCCTTTTCTAGGAAGCCCTCTCTAAATTTGTCCACACGCACAGAGGTTTGCAAGCATTCTTCCAATCTTCATAAAATTGTATGCATATTTTATTATGTAAATCTTCCTTTTTAAAATTATTTTATGTCTACTGATCCCAGTAGATGATGTGTTAAGACTAAAAAGCTATATTATTTAAATTTCTATATCTTTCATAAATGTAGACATGTGATTAGGGAAATTTCAATAATATTTGAAGGAGGAACATTTGTACAAACATCAAGAGGAATAAATGAAGCATTTGTCTCTGGTATACCTGTTCAAAATCATCCCTTTACCTTCTCTAACATGACTTTTATCCATGGCTGAACTGAATTCCCAAATTAGTTTTCTTTCTGCTTCTTCATTGTTAGAATGGCTGATCATTCTATATGTAATGTGACTGATTGAGCTCAATGTTTAAATGATGTTTTCAAATTTAGAATACAACAATTTGTATATTCAAACATTTTAGTGACTTCTGCTTAATAGTGACAGCATTAATAACTCACACAATCACCTAGTTGTGAAACAACATGAGGAAACATAATTTATTTTTTACCTTTACCAGTTTTTCTCATAATTCTGTAAACTCAAACACAGCCAAACTTGATACCAAATCAAGTAGGAATGCATATTCAGTATGACACTTAAATTACCAACTGCCACTGATAGTAAATTATAACTTATGAGAGAAAATATAGCATTGGATAGCTGATATATAATATAAGTAGAATACAGAATCGTAATTCTATAATTTTGTATGCAGGTTTATAATAAATGCTCAGATTTACATGATAGTGTGATTTTGTATTTAGACTTCTTATTTACTCAATTAATACTGTTCTTATAGAACAGATGCTGATTATATCTAGAGATAAAAACTAAATAAAATAGCTATAGAAAAATTTGGACCTCAGGAAGCTTATATGCTAGCAGGAAATATAAAAAGATAAGTAGTCTGTTTGGTGCCCCAGTGGATATGAAGGCTGAAGCAGGAGGATTGTGAGTTCAAAATCCAGCCTCAGCAAAAGTGAAGTGCTAAGCAATTCAATGAGACCCTTGTCTCTAAATAAGATACAAAGTAGGGCTGTGTATGTGACTCAGTGACTGAGTGCCCCTGAGTTCAAACCCCCGCAAAAGATAAATAAGTTGTAATTATCATAAAATCTAATAAGAGTTTTGACAAAGACAATAGAGAATGCTCTGGAATTATATACCAGGGAGGACAGGAAAGTTTGGGAGCTAAAATTGTAATGGTTCAATATTAAAAATATGTAGATTAGAAAAAAGGATATTGTTTACTTTTTTACTTTATTCCAAAACCTTCAGCATTGATCATGTAGAATTCAGAGGTAGGATTAATGATGAAAATTATGGAAAATGCTGATCATATCTGAAAATCATATCCTGAGGGTCTAGTGAAAAAAAAGTGATATAAGGAATGTTGGTTTTAATTTGGCTCCTGCAGTTCTTCAATGTCCATAATTTTGTTCAGGCCTGATAAGATGAAAGTCTAAGGTAGTCAGCACCCACTTGTTTATAGGGACTCATTAACTGAGAATCTTCTAGTTAACAAGCATTTGTCTTCCTTCCATGAAATTAGTGAAGACCAAACCTGTAAACAATGTTATAATTTTATCTTGAATGATACTGTATGTCCTTTTATAAGTATTGGATTGATAAATTGGAAGTGAAGGCTCATTGATGAATCTTAAGCCGAAGGGAAAATGTTTTAGGAAAACAGTAACAACAGAGGATAAAGTATATACAATTTGCCAAAGAAGGAGGTATTGTGAATCAAAATTAAGCATTGAAAATAGAAATAAAAGAGTATAAAATTTTAAGATATTTAGAAGAGAGTATTTGATGTAAGATTTCTGATTTGATGTGATAGTTAAACTGTTATAAAGAAAAAAAGATAATGTAAATACATTGATAATTTTATGCAATCCACATGGAAATACTTGTTGCCAATTATAAAAGGGTAGATTTAATAATCTTTTAAAGATATCAAGAAGCTTCCCATATTCAGAAGAATATATTAATTTAACTTGCTGTTTCACCTAATGTGATGCACTTATAATTCACCTAGTTACTATAATACATTATCAGGACAAACAGTGTGTGTGTTATGGTGTTTCAGCTTATAATTAGCAATATGAAAAAGAATACAATATATTTTGTGATTCTAGAGAGTCTTTTGATTATTAAAAATTGAACAAAATAACAATACCTTTCAAATATACAAAACAAAATGTGTAACTACATATTAATTATCTGAAAATTAATTCTTTATATTATACCATAAATATCCTTGACAGTCTTAAGTCTTACTTATGAAAAAGAAATGCATTGGGAAGATATTCTGCTTCACTTCCCTTTATGAAGAAAATGTATTATTTGAATTTTAATGTAATGTGCTTTAAAAAGTTTTTATAGTATTGGAATAAATCTTTAGGATATAATTTAAATTAATTGTTCTCTTGTCATTTATCAACTGCTTATACTGAAGTCATATAGTTTATGATGTCAGCAGAGATTAAATTACAGCCTTGTGTTCAGTTGAAAACCATTTATTAAAAATAATCTGACATCACCAAGTAAAAGTCTTTCTTTTATAATATAGTATAATTTTGGTTCATTATGAAAATGGAACAAACTGCTGACAGTCGCATGTGAAGAGAAAAAATAAAACAGAATGTAAGGGTTCAGATTAATAAAAGGATATGTTTGGAAAAAGAAATTTTCATAACATTAGAAAATCTCCAGTAAAAATCACAGTAATTTAGTCAAGAGTTTACAAAGACATAGTGTTTGAACTGTTATTCTTGTTATGAATACATAAAATCATCATAAAATATCAAAATATTATATTTTCTTTGAAAAATATTTAAGAAACATTTGCTTTGTTCCTACCCACATACTATTTCACAGTTTTATTGATGTATCTAAAATTAAGGAAATTAGACCAAAACACCTGTTCTTTCCTCTTAAATTCATTAGTTGTGAATGTCATTCACAATCCTGAAGGAATAATCAACTACTTGCTATTAAGCTTGAGGAATTTTTCAGTTTGTTCTTCAAAATAACTCAAAAAAATTCATTGTCATGTTATACTGCAAAGTAAGTTTAGTCTAACCCTGTCTTCATACATGGGTGATAAAATTTGGCCTACAGCAGCCTCTATACATTGTGCATTATGAACTGTGACTTAATAAATTAGAGTAAACCCCTGTAACTAAGCAACTGAATTTCATCCAATTACAGCAGCCCAGCTTCATCCAATCACAGGCTGCCAATGAAGCAGACTGTTCAAATTAAGCAAGTACCTCTTAACAAGTGTATCTACACAAAGCAAAACCTGACTGTTTTAGCAAACCAGGTGGTGTCTATATGTCACTTCCTTTTTTTTTTCTTTAAACTATAAATAAAATCTGCATATAAGGTGGAGTGGGGAATTCTGAACAATCTTTAAGAATGCTGCCAGTTCTAGTAACTTTCTCTTGCTTAAGTAAATTATTTTAAACTGCACCCAGTTTTGTTTTGTTGTTGTTTATTGGTTTGTTTTTTTAACAAAAAGCGATATATTCTTTTATCAGCCTGGATAGGATCAATACTTAAGTGTCACTTGCATAGAAGATTTCCTATTGGCATTGTGTAAAATATGATGACTAGAATATAGTGAATATAAATCCATTTTATCAATAAGAACACTGTAGGCCAAAACTCTGGAGGCATCATATTGTCCAAAAACTGTGTTTCTTTTTGTAAAATAAAACAAAGATTTTATCACAAATTTATTACAAATGCTTATTATTTACATTCTATTGGATGTTTATTTCCCTGAACTGAAAACTTCTTCACTGAGCTGTAGATATTCCAGCCCAAATAATGTCACCTTATTTTGAATAACCATGACATACACTATATTGAATGGATTGCAAGAAGATCACCAAAGATTGATATTTGGAAATCTGTAAATTATATTGAACTTCTAATCATTTAATTATTATGCTAAAAATTTAAATATTTAATTTAAATCATCATCATTACCCAATTTAGGTTTTTAGAACATGAATAAAATTTGAAGTCCAATTTTCTAATTGATATTATTTTTTATAGAGTTAAGTTTGTTCATAAAATGTTATTTTTATGTTGTTAGATGTACAAATATGTTAGAAGTATAGAATTTAGCTTCATGAACTTATCTTAGTGTTGAGGTTGGTCTGAATGTGTTGTATTTAACAGCATAGAGCTATTGCCTATTTTCCATTATAACAAAATTCTGGAAATAAAATCTTCCAGATGCAGGGATATATAGAGATAGATAGATACATAGATACGTGGAACACAAAACTGCTTTTAAAGGAGTAAAATATAGTCAATTGCTGCTACATGAATTTTAGTAATATAATATTGAGTGAAGAATGAACATTTTTCATTATGATTTTCTATAGTTTGAGTGTAAGATGAACAATAAGAAATAATAATACAGAGCAGAGCCGCCGCCCGCGTCTGCAAAGTAGGCAGACCTGCGACCGACAGGCAGAGCAGGCCCAGTTGCCAGCAGGCCTGGTAGACACATCACCCCAATTGGAGGAGGGGCAGAGCAGAGCCGCTGCCTGTGCCTTCAAGGTAGGCAGACCCACGACCCACTGGCAGAACAGGCCCAGCGGCCCCGCTGGCGTGGTAGACACATTACCCCAATTGGAGGAGAGGCAGAGCCGCCACCCACACCTGCAATGTAGGCAGACCTGCGACCTACCGGGAGAAAAGGCCCAGCGGCCCACTGGCGAGGTAGACACATCACCCCAATTGGAGGAAGGGCCCAGCCACCCGCAAGGTAGGCAGACCGCGCGTCCTGGAGAAGGGCCCCATCAGCCATCCAGCCTAGTTGAAAGATCACCCTAATTGGAGGAGGGGCACAACCGCCACCTGCGCCTGGAAAGTAGGCAGACCTGCAACCTGGAGAACAGGCCCAGCAGTCCACCAGCGTGGTAGACAGATCACTCCTATTTGAGGAGGGGCCCAGCTGTTGCCCACAAGGTAGGCAGACCACGCGACCTGGAGAAGGGGCCCAGCGGCCCGCTGGCATGATAGACAGATCACCCCAATTGGAGGAGGAGCACAGCTGCCACCCGTCCCTACAAGGGAGACTTTGCAACTATACAAGAGCAATATAAATATATAGGGGGAAAATTCAATAACACAACAGTTTCACCAAGCAGAATGAAACGCGAGCAGTATGAAAAGACAAGGAAAGAAAGGACCACAGCAATGCAGTTCAACTCAAATTTAGAAGAGGTAATAGCTGCAGCAGATGGAATGTCAGATAAAGAATTCAGGATTTACATGCTTCAGATGATCTGGAGTCTCAAGGAAGACTTTAGACAGCAAAATCAGACAATGAAAGATCACTTCAACAATGAATTACATAAACAAATCCAAGAAGCAAAAGATCAACTATACAGGGAGATAGAGGTTATAAAAAACAAACAAACAGAAATCCTAGAAATGCAGGAAGCAATAAACCAACTTAAAAACTCAAATGAGAATACTACCAGCATTGTAGAACACTTAGAAGATAGAACGTCAGACAATGAAGACAAAGTATTTCAACTTGAAAAGAACTTAGACAGCTCAGCGAGACTCTTAAGAAACCATGAGCAGAACATCCAAGAAATATGGGATAACATAAAGAGACCAAACTTAAGAGTCATTGGGATACAGGAAGGTATAGAGGTCCAAACCAAAGGAACGAGCAATCTGTTCAATGAAATAATACGAGAAAACTTCCCAGACTTGAAAAATGAGACAGAATCCCAAATCCTAGAAGCCTACAGGATGCCGAATGTGCAAAATCATAAGAGATCCACACTTAGACACCTTATAATGAGGATGCCCAACATACAGAATAAGGAGAGAATTTTAAAAGCTTCAAGATAAAGGAAGCAGATGACATTTAGGGGTAAACCAATCAGGATAACAGCTGATCTTTCAACACAGACTCTGAAAGCTACAAGATCCTAGAACAACATATTTCAAACGGTGAAAGAAAATGGGTTCCAACCAAGAATTGTGTATCAAGCGAAATTAAGCTTCAGGATGGAAAATGAAATTAAAACCTTCCACGATAAACAAAAGTTAAAAGAATTTGCAGTTAGAAAACCATCTCTTCAAAACATCCTTGGCAAAACACTACAGGAAGAGGAAATGGAAAATAACAATGAAAACCAAGAGTGGGAGTTAGTACAGTAAAGGGAAAAATAATCAAAGTGGAAAAACAAACCATGTTAACTAACAAATAAACAAATATGGCTGGAAGAACAATCCATATCTCAATAATAACCCTAAATGTTAATGGCTTAAACTCACCAATTAAGAGACACAGGCTAGTAGAATGGATCCAAAAAAAAAAAAAAGATTCAACAATATGCTGCCTACATGAGATGCATTTGATAGGAAAAGACATACATAGACTGAAGGTGAAAGGTTGGGAAAAATCATATCACTCATATGGACTTCGGAAACAAGCAGGAGTGTCCATACTCATATCAAATAAAATAGATTTCAAGCCAAAGTTAATCAAAAGGGATAAAGAGGGACACTACATACTGCTCAAGGCAACCATACACCAACAAGACATAACAATCATAAATATATATGCTCCAAACAATGGTGCAGCTATGTTCATCAAACAAACTCTTCTCAAGTACAGAGTCTAATAGACCACCATACAATAATTATGGGAGACTTCAACACACCACTCTCACCACTGGACAGATCTTCCAAACATAAGTTGAATAAAGAAACTATAGAACTCAATAATACAATTAATAACCTAGACTTAATTGACATATATAGAATATACCACCCAACATCAAGCAATTACACTTTTTTCTCAGGAGCACATAGATCCTTCTCAAAAATAGATCATATATTATGTCACAAGGCAACTCCTAGACATTATAAAGGAGTAGAGATAATACCATGTATCTTATCTGATCATAATGGAATGAAACTGGAAATCAATGATAAAAGAAGGGAGGAAAAATCATGCATCACTTGGAGAATGAACAATAGGTTACTGAATGATCAATGGGTTATAGAAGACATCAAGGAGGAAATTAAAAAATTCTTAGAGATAAATGAAAACACAGATACAACATATTGGAATCTATGGGACACAATGAAAGCAGTTCTAAGAGGAAAATTCATTGCCTGGAGTTCATTCCTTAAAAAAAGAAAAAACCAACAAATGATCTCACACTTCATCTCAAAATCCTAGAAAAAGAAGAGCAAAAGAAGAGCAAAACAACAGCAAAAGAAGTAGAAGGCAAGAAATAATTAAAATCAGAGCTGAAATTAATGAAATAGAAACAAAAGAAATAATTGAAAAAATTGACGAAACTAAAAGTTGGTTCATTGAAAAAATAAATAAGATTGACAGACCCTTAGCCATGCTAATAAAGAGAAAAAGAGAGAGAACTCAAATTACTAGCATATGGGATGAAAAATGCAATATCACAACAGACACTTCAGAAATACAGAAAATAATTAGAAATTATTTTGAATTCTTATTCTCCAATAAAATAGAAGATAGTGAAGGCATCGATAAATTTCTTAAGTCATATGATCTACCCAGATTGAGTCAGGAGGATATAGAAAACCTAAACAGACCAATATCAATTGAGGAAATAGAAGAAGTCATCAAAAGACTACCAACTAAGAAAAGCCCAGGACCAGATGGGTATACAGCAGAGTTTTACAAAACCTTTAATACCAATACTTTTCAAGCTATTCCAGGAAATAGAAAAAGAGGGAGAACGTCCAAATTTATTCCACAAGGCCAACATCACCCTGATTCCTAAACCAGACAAAGACAATTCAAAGAAAGAAAACTACAGACCAATATCAATAATGAATCTAGATGCAAAAATCCTCAATAAAATTCTGGCGAATCAGATACAAAAACATATCAAAAAAATTGTGCACCATGATCAAGTAGGATTCATCTCTAGGATGCAAGGCTGGTTCAATATATGGAAATCAATAAATGTTATTTACCACATCAATAGACTTAAAGATAAGAACCATATGATCATCTCAATAGATGCAGAAAAAGCATTTGACAAAGTACAGCATCCCTTTATGTTCAAAACTCTAGAAAAACTAGGGATAACAGGAACATACCTTAATATTGTAAAAGTTATCTATGCTAAGCCTCAGGCTAGCATCATTCTGAACAGAGAAAAATTGAAGGCATTCCCTATAAAGTCTGGAACAAGACAGGGATGCCCTCTCTCACCACTTCTGTTCAACATAGTTCTCGAAACACTGGCCAGAGCAATTAGACAGACGAAAGAAATTAAAGGCATAAAAATAGGAAAAGAAGAACTTAAGTTATCAGTATTTGCAGATGACATGATTCTATACCTAGCAGATCCAAAAGGGTCTACAAAGAAACTATTAGAGCTAATAAATGAATTCAGCAAAGTGGCAGGATATAAAATCAACATGCATAAATCAAAGGCATTCCTGTATATCAGCGATAAATCCTCTGAAATGGAAATGAGGACAACCACTCCATTCACAATATTCTCAAAAAAAAAAAAAATACTTGGGAATCAACCTAACAAAAAAGGTGAAAGACTTATACAATGAAAACTACAGAACCCTAAAGAGAGAAATAGAAGAAGATCTTAGAAGATAGAAAAATATACCCTGTTCATGGATAGGCCGAACTAACATCATCAAAATGGCAATATTACCAAAAGTTCTCTATAGGTTTAATGCAATGCCAATCAAAATCGCAATGGCATTTCTTATAGAAATAGATAAAGCAATCATAAAATTCATATGGAAAAATAAAAGACCCAGAATAGCAAAAACAACTCTAAGCAGGAATTATGAATCAGGCGGTATAGGGATACCAGACTTCAAACTATACTACAGAGCAATGGTAACAAAGACAGCATGGTACTGGTACCAAAACAGGCGGGTGGACCAATGCTATATAGAATAGAGGACACAGAAACCAATCCACAAAATTACAACTATCTTATATTGATAAAGGGGCTAAAAGCATGCAATGGAAGAAGGATAGCATCTTCAACAAATGGTGCTGGCAAAACTGGAAATCCATATTCAACAAAATGAAACTGAATCCCTTTCTCTCGTCATGCACAAAAGTTAACTCAAAATGGATCAAGGAGCTTGATATCAAATCAGAGACATGGCATCTGATAGAAGAAAAAGTTGGCTAAGATCTACATACTGTGGGGTTGGGCTCCAAATTCCTTAATAGGAAACCCATAGCACAAGAGTTAATAACTAGAATCAACAAATGGGATTTACTCAAACTAAAAAGTTTTTTCTCAGCACAAGAAACAATAAGAGAGGTAAATAGGGAGCCTACATCCTGGGAACAAATCTTTACTCCTCACACTTCAGATAGAGCCCTAACATCCAGAGTATACAAAGAACTCAAAAAATTAAACAATAAGATAACAAATAACCCAATCAACAAATGGGCCAAGGACCTGAAGAGACACTTCTCAGAGGAGGACATACAATCATCCACAAGTACATGAAGAAATGCTCACCATCTCTAGCAGTCAGATAAATGCAAATCAAAACCACCCTAAGATGCCATATAACTCCAGTAAGATTAGAAGCCATTCTGAAGTCAAACAACAACAAGTGCTGGAGAGGATGTGGGGGAAAGGGTACACTTGTACATTGGTGGTGGGATTGCAAATTGGTGGGGCCAATTTCGAAAGCAGTATGGAGATTTCTTGGAAAGCTGGGAATGGAACCACCATTTGACCCAGCTATTCCCCTTCTCGGTCTATTCCCTAAAGACCTAAAAAGAGCATACTACAGGGACACAGAAACATGGATGTTCATAGCAGCACAGTTCACAATAGCAAGACTGTGGAACCAACCTAGATGCCCTTCAATAGACGAATGGATAAAAAAAATGTGGCATTTATACACAATGGTGTATTACACTGCATTAAAAAATGACAAAATCATAGAATTTGCAGGGAAATGGACGGCATTAGAGCAGATTATGCTAAGTGAAGCGAGCCAATCCCTAAAAAACAAATGCCAAATGTCTTCTTTGATATAAGGAGAGTAACTAAGAACAGAGTAGGGATGAAGAGCATGAGAAGAAGATTAACATTAAACAGGGATGAGAGGTGGGATGAAAACCGAGAGAGATGGAAAATTGCATGGAAATGGAAGGAGACCCTCAGGGTTATACAAAATTACATACAAGAGGAAGTGAGGGGTAAGGGGAAAAAAAAACAAGGGGGAAAAATGAATTAAAGTAGATGGGGTAGAGAGAGAAGAGGGGAGGGGAGGGGAGGAGGGATAGCAGAGGATAGGAAAGGCAGCAGAATACAACAGACACTAGTATGGCAATATGTAAATCAGTGTAACCGATGTGATTCTGCAATCTGTATACAGGGTAAAAATGGGAATTCATAACCCACTTGAATCAAAGTGTGAAATATGATATATCAAGAACTATGTAATGTTTTGAACAACCAACAATAAAAATTTAAAAAAAATAACAATATGTGTTTTAGAAAAATATGTTTTAATGAAATTGTGTATATTAATATATATATATATATATATATATATATATATATATATATATAAAGCAAAGGCATGATAAATGTTTCAGGATGAATAAGCAATAATCATTTTCAGTGAAAGAAGTTGAGAAAATAACATGGGAGAAAAACACACGGGTAACCACAATTTAGAGTAATTTTCTTATTGCATATAATTGCTTATGTCAATAGTACAATAAAATTAAAGATGGCTGTGCTTGGACAAATTATACTGTAAAGCCAAAAGCATTAAAATATTTAACTCTCTACAACTTAAATAAATAAAACCCTCCACCCCCATCAAACTCCAGAAAATAAAGAAGACCCTGGAGTCTTTGGGTTCAAAAAAATGTTTAATACTATATGCTTTTCAGCCAAGGACAATTCTATTGACAGGAAAACCTAGATAGGAACCATATTCTAAGGAAGATTCTTTTGTTGAGTGTGGAGAAAATTTAAAAATATATAAGCATACTGAGATATTGTTTCACAAACATCAGCTTTGAAATGCTGAAAAGACTCACAAAATGAATTTATCGTAGGAGGACAGATTATCTTCATGAATTGCTGTTTTGTGAATATCACTGCGGAACAGATTTTGACATAACCAGAAAGTATATATTATTGTACCAGTCCTTTATTTGATACAGAGAATTTATTCTTTAATATTTATAGATAGATTAGAAGTTTTTAACTTGCAGTTCATATTTCTGAGATTATTGGAAGATACTTCAAATGTACCCAAGCATAAATAGAAACATATTATATATGCACACACATATTTCCAGAAATTCAACTTTTCTATACGTGAGATTCTAAAATATATCAGCTAATAAAGGACCAACATTTTTCTCTGTGACCTCTTTCTACCCCCTTTTCCTTGAGCCTTTTCCCCTACAACATTAGCCAGATTTCCCTTTAGAAAACATAGGTACACTTCTCATCCATCAGGATTATTATATAGTATATTGCCAAGCATCAAACACAGTGGAAATGGAAAGGCTGATTTCAAGAAATGTCCTTTAATATTAACAAGAAACCTTCCTTATATGTTCTTTCGAAAATAGAATGAATCTAAAGTAATAGTGTTTAATAAAGTTATTTTTTGCTTGTACAGATACTAAGTTTGCCTGATGTCTTTCTAATCAGTGTGCATTAATATCATTAAATATTTATCCCAATTAATCATTCACTTACTATGTTTGCTCAACATTATGCTATTGTATCAAATAACCATCAAGTCTTATTTGTTTTCAATAGTATAGTTCTGTTTTTCTCCCTGTCTTTTTGTGTCTCTCTCTTCCTGTTGATTAACTTAATGCAGGTGTAGCTGCATAACCCATGATATTCAGTTAGATCCACAATGAACAGACCTCCTTATTTAGGACATGTCATTCAAATGTCAGGGGTGGGGAGAAAATATAGAATTTTTCAGGGACCTTTAAAGCTTCTGTTTGACACTGGCCTACCTTGTACTGCTGATGTATTCTCAAGCCAAGCAAAATTCATGAACTGAATTCCAAAGGCAGAGAAAAACATAGAAAGCCACCAATGAGCAGGAAGGAATATATAACCTTTAAAGGGACAGCAGTAAATAACTGATAAAATAATATACTCTTCAACAGTTTTTTTTTTTAAATTTTATTTTAGGCTGTTGAATACTTACTATTGACAGTAAAATTATGTGCTAGCTACAGGACAAATTGGTCATTAGCATGATATATTTTACTTTTCATAAAATATGTATGAAAATACTGAATATGAATATAAAATTCTATTTTTATTGAGACACTGATTTTTCCCCAAAGCTGAAAAAGTAACATGTTAATCACACAGATTTATTTAAGAAAAACCATGCCTTATAAACTTTACTTGATTAAATAACTTTCATTTTTTTTTCTATATTTATATTGTCTTACTGCATTATAATAAGAAAATGCTGGTTCATATTTTATTTTATAATAGTATGACAGTATAAATTATATTCTTACACTGTTAATTTTGACATTTTTACTCTGTCTTCCCTTTGAAAGTCTCATTTTATTTCTGTGGTCTCCCTAGTAATATCTCAAACCACAGGCAATACTTATAATCCTCACCCACCCAAACTCAGTCACATGACATCTAGTTATACAATAATATTCCATGCGCACAACTCAGTATTATACAAAATTTATTCAAACTTTAAGTAACTGAATATTTTTATTCTAATCTCATGGGCTTGGATATATAATTTTTCTCATTACCCATTCTCTATTCTCAGAGGACACTTCTCAATATTTCCCTGGGAGACTTATACCAGTCTTTTCTTTCCTTGTCTAAATGCAGTGTCTTGGTTTGGGTTTCCCAGAAGAGCACTCTGAGATAAGGATTCTTGTTTGTAGGCAAGAATGACCAGTAAGAGAATGTGAAGGTGATTTAGGAAAGAGAAACAGCCAGTAAATGGTATATAAATTTAGACAACCTCCATAGTAGGTGACTGCAGTTCAATCCTGATAAAATCTAATCAGCCAAAACCCACTGAAACAGCCTGTAACTTGACAGAGTGACATTTATTGAATCCATGCAGTATAGAAGAAGACTTGAAAGAAGCCAAGGAAATCTGAAGAAGACGAACAGGGAAGTATAATTTGTAGGATGAATTCTTCTGAGACGTTCTGTGTGAGATCCAAGAGAAGAAGCCATCAGTTCAGGACTGGTTACTGTTTTTGAAGCAGGATTAGAAGTGGGGATTTAGTAATGATAGTAGATAAGAGCGAAGCAAAGCAAATGTGGGTTTGTCACTGGTAAGAAGCAAGTAGTCACTAGAAAAGTAGCCTCAAAGGGATTTTTTTTTTTTCCTCTTGAAATTCAGTGCAGAAACTCTGGGAAATAGTGCAACACACTTCTCAAAATTATCTGTCCTGAACAGCCAGTGAACTGGAGTTAAGACCAACTCCTATGAGCTATTAGGTGAAGGGGATTAATAGAATAGAATTAGTATGGGGGGGGGCGGTTAATAATACCTCTCTAACTCCTAACTAACCACCTCTGTCCACATTTATAAAGGCTTCAGGCACAGAAAGGCAGATACAGCGATTTGAAGTTTGCAAGAGGATGCTGAAATGTCAGCGAAGTACTGACAGCATCTGCAGGGTGTTCATAAGACAGGAGTGTGCTGGGAGCATAGATTGATACAGTGCTTTGGAAAATTGTCAGATTCAAAGCTGAATATATGTGAACTTAATGACCCATCAATTCTAACCCTCGTTACAGGGACAAAGAAATGCATATGTATGTGAGCAAAAATGCAAGAATGTGCTTAATAGCATAATTTTCAACAGCAAAAGTTTGAAACAACAATAAAATTAATTTTTAAAATATCATGGAAGAGTCACACATCAGCACATTTCATTGCAATGCAGATAAAGGTCTGTTACGCCCCACGATGTGTGGATCTTACAAAGAAAACATTGAGTGAAAATAGAAAGACAGAAAATTCATACTGAATTATTCCATTTATAAAATAGTTAAAAGCAAGCAAAAATTATCAACAGGAACAGAAGTCAGGATGGGAGGGGGGAGTAGTAACCAGGAAAGGCATGAGGTGGGGGAACTTATGGGCTGAGTTTAACTTCTATTTCCAGAACAGATTGTGCCTACTTTATTATAATGCATCAAATTTTATACTTTTACTTTATGCATTTTTCTGTATGAATGTTATACTAGATAGTTTTGCCAATATATATATATATATATATATATATATATATATATATATATATATATATTATAAAGATTTGCCTTCTTTCTTTATTCGGATGGATCTTGTAAATTATACATATAAAAAGCATATATTTAATGTATTTTCCATCTCCAACTTTTCTACTAATAGGTGACAATCAAGGGAAACTGTATCTGCCCTGTGAAATGAACTTTCTCACAAAAACTATACCAAGGTATCAAGCTGCAAGAGAAGCAGGAGACAATTTCACAAATTAACTCCTCTCTATCTTTCAATAGTATTTTGGTTCCTTTTTAATTCTGTCTCTTTAGCTCCTCTCACTAAATTTTCATTGTCTGAGCTTGAGTGAAGAGAATTTTTTTCTTAGACCTTTTTAAACCTCAGTATTGCATACTAGTGATTTCAGCCTACTGTGGGGCCTTGGGGTTTTTGTCAACTCCTTCCTTTAGTATCTGCTTACCGTATGCAGAAATGGCTAGGTGTTTTCCCGTAGTCATTATTCCAACCTTCATTCATGCAAGAACTCTGATCCTCCACTATACACATTGCTGCTTCAAAGGAAAATATGCCTCATTGCCCAGAGTTAAATGTTGTGTGATGAGCATAGGCATGAGGTCAAATCCAAGGCAATACTTCATGCTGGGTTTATGGGGTTCTCAGGAATAAACTTTTTAAAAGGGTAGGTTCAAACCTCCCTCTCCTGTTCCTCCTTCCTTTTGCCTGCAGTATGTACTAAAGAGTGGCCACAGCACAAGTTGTGGGTAAGGAAGCTACATACAGCAGGGGCAGGAGCTGGGGTCTCTGATGATTGCAGTGCCCTGTGCCAGACACGGACTATATTTTCTTTCACAAAAGAGTACATCATGTCAGATTTAAAATTTTAGTTTAAATCTTACCAGTAACAGTATATTTCTTAATTTAAATACTAGTGAATGACTTATGACACCTTCCTTATTTCTAGTAATTAACTCAATGGAATGCAGATAATAAAATGCAAATAATTTTGGTACAAACAAAGCTCCAATAGGAAATACACTCTGTGAAAGAAAAGGTAAATTATTTAATATAATATCTAACAAGTTTTTCTTCTTACACAATGTTAGTTTAATTCTTACAATTCATTTTAGGTTTAATCAAATATTACCTGAGTTATCATCTTTTTTTTTTCTTCATGGAATATGCCTAGTTTCTGTATTTTTGTGGGACTACCTGGAACAATTTTTATACACTGCATTACATGATAAATATGTACTTCTTATACTCTCAATTAAATTTTAAGCTACTTAAAAATGAATATCTCTATAGTCCTATTTATAAAGTGCCCCTTAAAAATGATAAAAATACAGCATATTTATTTAAATGTTATTGCTTAGAAATGATAAACCTTATTTTATAACTACAAAGAAATCTGTACTGTCAGGCTATTTCTATGGTAAAATGCTCTTACAGGAAATTTTAAAGTTGAGACTTAGGGGAAGATGCATTCTCACACATAAGAACTTAAGAATAGGGGCTGGGGCTGGGGCTCAGCAATACTGCACTTACCTGGCATGTGTGAGGCACTGGGTTTGATTCTTGGCACCACATATAAATAAGTAAAATACAGGTCTATCAACAACTAGAAAAAAATTTTTAAAAAAGAATTTAAGAATAACTGAGCCTCTCTAATAATTATATATGTGTTTTGTCAAGTGTACTTCTGTACAGCAGTGTATAAAATCTTCAATGGGTGGGGCATGGGATTCCAATTCCTCAATAGGAATCTGTGGAAGATGTTTAACCAGTGCAATAATAACATAGCACTGAATCAACTTCTGCCCTGCACACTGTCCACCCACTTTCCAGTTCTGAGACTCTTCATTGTAAACTTTGACCCTGTGCTTTTCGATTTCTACAAAATAGAGTTTTAGGAATGTGTCTTTATCTGTTGTTTTATTCAGAAGCTCAGCTTCCAAAGTATAATGCCCAAAAGAGTCTATGGCTATGCAGTGCTATTGTTCTCAGTCTTACTAAACTGAATTCCACAAATTCTCTTTGATCCTTAAATAAGGTAACTTATTTTCTGTGAGATAACTTCCTTCTTTATGACTGCTTGTAATATGAAGTTTTAAAACCTTTCCAGAATGAAAAACAAACAACAATGAAAAGAAAAAAAAATCTCATTCTAAAGACTTCCTGAGCCACGGCATTACATGACTCTTTAGAAACAGCAATACAGAAATAATTCAGAGCCTGGTTTTTAAATACTACATACTTAAAATGCAAATATTTTATGTTTCATGCATTATTTCAATTAAAGTGTACTGATTCTGATGCAGATGGTAAGGCTGATAAAGACAATTAAGATGATTTCTAAAATTATACCAGACATTTCATGTGGTATAAAAAATGAGTCCAGTTAGCTCATTGGTGTCCATGTTTAACAACAAATCTAACATAAGTCTGATTTACTTTCTACAATTTTGACTTACTCAATTTTAATGGAATTAATAGATGTGAAAAATTTCCAATAACTGTTAAAAGCTGACAAAACCTCCTCATTATAATAAAACTCATTAGTAGCACATAATAAAGACCCCATAATTCTACTGCTAAATGTTATACTAAATAATTTTCTGCTAGGATAAAAATAGAATTATTATATTTTATGCCTTGGATTATATTTTGATATTGATTTGCAAAACCAAAAACATTAAGCAGCATTCTGCATAGCTGTATAAATGTAAAAATGATAGTCTTGAAATAAACATTATAATTTAGGCACATAACTCATATGTTGTGAAACATTCTCGCATAAGGTTCTAGGTATTGGAAATGCAGTTAGCTTCAATCAACAAACAATATGTGGAATGTAATTTAACTTTTTCAACAAAACATTCAAGTTAAGACAGATATCATTTGCTTAAATAACACCTATTCATAGGCCCAGTGCAGCACATGCCTGTAATCCCAGTGGCTTAGGAAGAAGAGGCAGGAGTATCCTGATTTCAAAGCCAGCCTCAGCAATTTAGTGAAGCACTAAGCAACTAGTGAGACCCTGTCTCTAGTAAAATACAAAATAGGGATACGGAGGTGGCTCAGTGGTCAAGTGCCCCTGAGTTCTTCAATCCCTGGTACCCACCCACCAAAAAAAGTCTATTAATTTTTAAAGAAAACTATCAGTGATCATAAAACAAGTGAAAAAAAGAGGAATGATACCTAGGTTTCAATTTATGAATGCCAATATCCTCACAAAAGTACAGTTTTAACCAGCATCAGTATCAATAAAGAAAGTTGCTGTCGTTACATTACATAATTGAAATCAATCCTCACTTTCTACAATTTTGACTGGAGTAATGAAAGGACTTCCATTAGAAGCTCTCTTGAGAATTTACACATGTCTACAGCTTTAAGAAGCTGTGAGCCAACTTTTTCCAGTGTTGCCACTTCTCCTTGATTTCAAGGATTTGTCAAAATACTCAAGTGTGTAGAAATCTCTAAAGGGATTAGTGGTTTCTAGCAAGTTAGGATAATCACTGTATTGTCTTCTTCGTCCTATCCACAAACCACACCTAGACATTGTGCCTTAAGTGGACAATTTTATTTCTCTTATGTAGCCAATCAGTATGGATAGACAGTTTCTGTTACATAGGACCAGGGACCTATGCTAGCTCAGCAGATTAGAGTTACTGAACTCACTTCCATTCATGTCCACAAAGTAATAAAATAGCCACAAGGCCAGACCTGAGTGGAATGGTAGCTGGGTAATGTAGTCTTTAGCCCGATAGTTTTGTGGCAAGGTGGAGGAAAATAATCTAAAATAGAGAGTTGAGGAGACAGCTATCAAGTGTGCCATAGAGAGCAAATATTCTTTCCCCAAATTAATGGAAAACTAAGGGCATAGGAACATGTCTCTTCTTATGTAATATGTTTTATTTAGTTGAACAGGAATAACCAAAAACTGATGCTAGTGATAATGAAGACTTAATGTCAAATTATGTTTGATAAAAATAGTTCTTCAGATGTTACTCCATAAATAATAATCAGCATGGTGAGCAACATCACATAGTAAGTAGAAGTATGAACCTGAGAGCCAGACTGTCTGGGACCAAAACTATCCAATAACTAGCAATATGACGCTGGGATAAATGTTTCACTTTCTCTGTGTGAGTTAGCTTTCTGTCACTTTAATTACAGCCTGAGATAATGAAGTCACAAGAGAAAGGGTTATTTTGACTCACCCTGTGGAGGTACAGTCCATGATCAGGTGGACCCAATACCTTTAGAGTTCTGATGATGGTGCCGGATGGCAATAGCAGGGAGCACAATGTGAACCAAAGCCATTAACTTCAGGAAGTAAAATAGAGAAAGAGACCAGAATCCTACAATCCCCTTTGAGGGCACACTCACAATGACCTAAAGACCTCCTAGTAAGCCTTCTCTCTTAATATTCCTATTACTTCCCACTGTTCTAAGCTTGAACAAAACCCTTTAACACATGGACACTTGAAGGACACTGAAGGTCTAAACTGTAGCGATGTCTCAGAGTCTTCCCTGTAAAAGAGTGATAGTAATGGTATATACCTAATAACATTATATGATTGGATGATACTTGCCACTGGATGATACTTGACACATAAAAGGCACTGAATAAGTTTTAGTTACAATACTTATATTTCCTACTATTCTGTTTTTATTTTACTTCATTTACTTATTTATTCTAATTTGTTATATATGACAGCAGAATGCATTCCAATTCATATTACACATATAGAGCACACTTTTTTGTCTATGGTTATACACAAAGTAGAGTCACACCATTCGTGTCTGCTTATATGTACTTAGGGTAATGATGTCCTTCTTATTCCATTGTCTTTCCTACCCCCACCCCCCTCCATTCCCTTCCCTCCCCTTTGCTGTATCTAAAGTTCCTCCATTCCTCCTATGTTTCCCCCATCCACATTATGGATCAATAACCTCATATCAGAGAAAACATTCAGTATTTGGTTTTTTGGGATTGGCTTACTTAGCATAACATTCTCCAACTCCATCCATTTACATGTGAATGCAATGATTTTAGTGTTTTTTAATGCTGAGTAATATTCCATTGTGTATATATACCACATTTTCTTTATCCATTCATCTACTGAAGGGCATCTAGGTTGGATCTACAATTTAGCTATTGTGAATTGAGCTGCTGTAAATATTGATGTGGTTGTTTTTAAGTCTTTTGAATATAAATTGAGGAGTGGGATAGCTGGGTCAAATGGTGGTTCCATTCCAATTTTCCAAGGAATCTCCATACTGCTTTCCAGATTGGTTGCACCAATTTGCAGTCTCTCCAGCAATGTATAAGTGTGCCTTTTCCTCCACATCCTCACCAACACTTATTGTTGTTTGTATTCTTAAAAGTAGCCATTCTGACTAGAATGAGATGAAATCAAAGGCATTTCTGTACGTCAGCAAAAAATCCTTTGAAAGAGAAACTAGGAAAACTACCTAGTTTCATTTACAATAGCCTCAAAAAAAAAAAAAGAAATACTTGAGAATTAACAAAAAAGATGAAACACTTCTACTATAAAAACTGCAGAACACTAAAGAAAAAACTTAAAGAAGATCTTAAAAGATGGAAAGATCTCCCTTGTTCTTTTTTTTTTAAGAGAGAGGGAGAGAGAGAGAGAGAATTTCAATATTTTTATATTTTTTTATTCTTTAGTTTTCGGCAGACACAACATCTTTGTTTGTATGTGGTGCTGAGGATCGAACCCGGCTGCACACATTCCAGGCAAGCGCACTACCCCTTGAGCCACATCCTCAGCCCCCTCCCTTGTTCTTGATAGGTAGAACTGATATTGTCAAAATGACTATACTACTGTTGTCCACCTGTAGCTACTAATTTATTTGTCTTTCTATTTATGCTGTGAATTTTGTATTGTTAGTGATTCTATCATTAGGTAAATACATATTTCATTGCATCTATATATTCCTGATAATTGATGTTCCTTGGTTTGTAATATTATTTTTATCCCTAGTAATGGCTTTTCTTTTGATGCCTGATATTAATAGAGCAATTACATATTTCTTTTGTTTTTTTCTTTATATCATAATTTTTTCCATTCCTATCCTACCACCATGTCTTTTCTTATTTATAATAAATCTATTCTATAAATACTATAAAGCAGATTTTTTTTTGCAGTGGATGATTTTTGTTGGATGAGGATACCCCATATTATCTCAAAGGTAAGTGATAAAAAGTGGCAGGCACAGCCATGCCACAGAAGGGAGAAAGCATTTTTGACTGTTGAAATTTCATACCCAAGGGCCCATGTCTCCTGTTTAACTCAGACCACCTGGAAGGCTTCTCCTTGGCACTCACTATCACCAGTGTGGGCATCCGAAAGGTTTGCAATAACTTATTCAACTTGGCCGACAGTTTTTCGAGATCTGGACGGGATCTGAAGTTTTGTTTGAATTCTTCTTCAGTGTGCTCACTTGCTGATAACCTTACTCCATCAGGAGGGTTGCTTTGGAAGATTTTTCCAAGAAAATCTCTGCAAATGTTGGTGCCCCATTGGCTTATATGCACTCCTCACTTAGGGATGGTAAGACTGAGTCTGGGATATGTTGTTGCCTTGGTCCTGAAGCTGTTCTATCTCTGTGGTTTTGGTGGGCATTGCATAACTTGCCCAGACTTTGATGAAGAGAGGCAGGAATTAGACTGGGCCTAACTCTCTGCTAGGGTCATGTCATATGCAGTCAGGAGAATGTTTTGATTTCCACATTTTTGTTTCCACTTTTCCCCTCTTTTTGAGCTCTCCTGCTTTAATTAGATACTTGTATCACCCAAAGCCAGAAGTGGGCTTACTTCTGTGGTACCCACTGGTATTCAGTAGAACACAACCTACAGAATAAATGGGATTCTCTTTCAAATCTCTGAATTTTAAGAGGAAATGGATTGCTTTGAAAGGTGTTATTCTGCAGGTACAGCATCTTTCCAGGGATTCATTCAACTTTTGCTACTGTGGTCTCTAAATGTGCAACCAAAGATTCAACCCATCAAATGTGATCCCTTTGCCATGAAGCAAAATAAATAAATAAATAAATAATTCTAACAATAGCTTCCTTTAATTGACATATTTTCTCTATATTTATGATGTATTTGAATTTAACATACCATCTTACCATTTTATTTTCTTTTATGTGTACAATATGTTTCAATTATTTTTCTATGTAGAACTTTTTAATTGTTTACTTAATAATTTACTTCCTCCTTAATAGGATAATATTATACATTAATTTAACTATTTTTTGGTGTTTCACTTAAAAATAATAATAAGCATCCTTTACATATCAAGGTCTCACAGTAAATTTTACCTTTTAAAGAGGGCACATATCCTTTATAATTTGCTTTTATTTTTCTTTCTTCCTGTATGCATGTTATTATTGTTACATATTTTAAGTCTACTGATATTTTAAAATTGAGTTTTCTGATTGGATTAAGGTGATCTGATAACATGTATGTAAATGAGATTAGGCAAAAGTCTAAAACAATTGGGGTCACAAATATTCCAAAAATTCTAAGAAAAAGAATTTTATATATAAACTCAGTTTATCATCGAAAATGTTTGATTTCAATGGAAAAATACTAAGGAATACCAGAAACACGATCAAGAGTAAAAACAGACAATAGAAAGAAATCCACAGATTACCCATCTATTGGTATTATAAAAAATTGGATCAAATTGTGATTAATATATTTTAAAAATAAACAAAAACATAGAGGTATTTAGCATAAAAATTAAACACCTTAAAAAATGAATGCATGAAAATTCTACCACTGACAAGTGAAATTTCTGAAATAAAGAACTTAATAGATGGCTTTAATAGAAGATTTGTCATGGCAAAAAAGATAACAGGTAACAAGAAAAGATAGCAATTCTGCAATACTCAGGCAAAAATGACAGAATATTTTAGTTTAAAAAAGCCAAAAGTCATTGGATAAATAGTGTAAGTCTCTAGAATTAATATATGTTGTCACATGATAGACAAAGAAGAATCTTATATCTATATATTTAAAAAATTTCTGAAATAGTATCAGGCATTAAAATAAAAAACAAGCTATAGATTCATGAAATCCTATGAAGTCAGGACAGGCAAGATTCAAGCACACAAACATGCACATTCACACTGTTAGTACTTTTTTGTACAATTTCTTAAACCAAAGATTATAACTAAGAAAACATAATTATTCCACTTTTAAAAAGCTTTACCTTTTTCCTTTTATGGCACTGGAATATTTGTGACACTGATTTTTTTTAAACAATTTCCTGTGAAGACTATGAACTTTTTTCTTCACCCACTCTTTTATATTTTATAATATCAATAAATTAATACTATAGTAATTATTATTCAAAATTATTTAGAAATAAAATTAGAGAGTCATTCTTTCAGAAACATGTTACATTGTTAAAAGCATGTATTTCTATTAATGTTTAGCCTCTAAGTTATAGTGCTTGTTTTTTACAATCTTATGAATGTTTTTATCTATACTTCAAATATGTTCATGCATTTTGCTTAATGATGAATTTTATACTCCAAGAAATATGCTGCTAATCATAGGAGCTTACAAAAACCTAGATGGTATAGACTAATCACACTTGATGTTGCCTCCTCATGCATAGAGGCCACATTTAGTAAAAACATAGAGCAGAAGCTTAGTTATTTGTTATCATTTCCATATTTTATATAATATATGTAGTTATAAGTGTGATATCTTTATATGACTAGCAACCCAGTAGCTTTGTTTACATCATGAACCCACAAGTAATGCATTATTCTACAACAGCTATAGCATCACTAGGCAATAGGGATTTTTCAGCTCTATTATAATCTTGTGGGACCAGCACCCTCTATGTGGTCTGTTGCTGACTAAAATGTCATTATGGTATGGTTATACCTAGATTATGGTCTACTGGGAAGTGAGAAAATAAAATCTCAAACACCCTTCCCACTGACTTTCAGCAGCAGCAATTTGTTTTGTTTTATCTTCCCTGAGAGTAAAATGAAAACTTTGTAAAAAATAAATGTCAGTGATGGACAATATTTTAATTTGCAGTTTGGGGTAAACATCAATTGTTTATAAAGAAGAAAGTCTAGGGAAGAAGCTATGAATTATGTAAAATGCAAAATTCAAATAATGCTTATTTGTATGATATTGGCTTGTTTTTGATACTTTAGAGTGCATGTAACATAAAGATGAACATTTAAACATGTATCTCAACTGTATTTTTATATATGTATGTCAGTTTAAATTTAACACACTTTCCTTAGATTTAAAGATGATATGGAGTTAACCTCTATTAACACAATGAAAAATTGGTTCAAATTTGTGCACCTGTAGGTTAGAAAATATTATCTAACAGTTAAAAATGTCTTATAGAACTTTCAGTTATTCTTATGAATGGTAAAATGAGAGTCAAAAATACTGTTTCAATCATTCTGCATATTTCTCATTTTCTAAAATAGTCTACCATCAAAGATGCAGTGCTTCAAAATAAGCTATCTAAAACACTCTAGATTGATCCTTCGGGCAATGTTCATCATGTGGATTTTAATATTTTTTAAATAACTGATTAAATGAACATGTATTTACCTTTACTTTCCATCATATAATTGAGAAACTAAATATCATCTTTCATAGAAATATTATTAAATGCCATACATATTCTGAAAATGTTTGAATTTTGCATTCAAAAGTAATTTTAAATATCTATAAAAAGAGACTTTGCAAATTGGCAAAGAGTAATGAAAAAAAGAGCTTGCAGAATGGCATTTTGTAACTGCCATTGTGTGTGAAAGAGTTTGTATGCTTTCCAAAATTTGTGTGAGCTGCCAGGCCTGTCAGACATATTTGCTGAAATTTGGAAAAGAAACCCTGCCATATTCTCAACTCTTGACATGAGCAACAAGAAAGTTTTAAAGAATATAATTTTGACCTATAGCTATATATTTCAAGTTTCAGCAAAATAATATAAAAGAAAAACTGAATTTCGGTTAATGACTAAAATATTATATTTTAATTTCAGTATAATTTCCCAAGTCATTCTTCGAAGTCATTGTTTTTCAAAGACATATTTGAAAGTTACTACTATTTATTAATTTGATTTTCTTATCCTAGATATTAGTCATTTTCTGTTGCTGTAACAAAATATTTGAGTACTTTATGGAGAAATAAGTTTTCTTGTGACTCATAGTTCTGAAACTCCAAGAGTATGGCATCAGCATCTTCTTGGCTTTTGGTGAAGGCCTCATGATGCAGCATGTCCAGAAGCCAAGGAGATGATAATGCATGGGGAAGGAGCATATATACCAGACAGAAAGCACTTTATATTAGCCCACTTTTAATAATTAATACTGTGCCCCCAAAACAAGAATTCACTTCAATGAGAAAAGCAATGATCTCTCTTAAAGAGTTAATCAACTCTTAAAGTTTCCTTAGTCTTTCAGGACCATCCCTTTCAGGAATGAAACCTCAACACCAGTTTTGGTAGCAATGACCATACCCAAATCAAAACATTTTCCAATCATATATGTAAAACCACTTGTTAAAACTTTACACTTTTCAAATGCAGGCTGCATCATAGAAATGGCATATAGAGAAACACTCATGCTGAAATGACTAATGGATCATAATGATCAAAATACATATTATTTCAATTTTAATAATAACATTGCCTTTTAATTATCAGTATATCCAGTTGATTCTGAATAAACTCAGAAAATTCAAAAATCTGCTAATATATATTCACTAATGTTAATCATAAAATATTTGATTAGAAATAACAATAATTATACAGCTTAGAATTACAGAAGTAATTAATCATTTTGCATGTTTAGGCTAAGTCACAAAATGAAACGTGTAAAGGACAAAAAAATCTACTCTTTTGAGTGTTAAAAAATGTCCAACATTCTTCTTCTATTAAAGATAAAATAAATTGCATAAGGGAACTTTGAAGAAGGTCAAAATCATACATTTCGAGGAAGTAAAACTAATTTTAGCTTTGAGTGATATTATCACCAGCTGAATATTCAAGTTTGTATGTCACATATACATTTACATTTTTATTTCTATTTGAACTTTGATATTAGTCTATTACCTTTAGTAAGAATGGTCAAATTCATTAACTTGGCCAACTCAGATAGAACCATTCACATAAAATCTACCAAGAAGTTTTCTATACCTGAAAATTTTTACTGAACTAAATGAATAATATAACCCCCTGTAGAATAATCTAGGCCTTCTGATGTATCAATAAAAATAATTTTTTAAATTTATATTTTATTTTTTTAATATTTAGTTTTTAGTTGTAGTTGGGCATAATACCTTTATTTTACTTTTTAATTTTTTAATGTGGTCCTGAGGATCGAACCCAGGGTATCGCACATGAGCTCTCTACCACTGAGCCACAACCCCAGCCCTGAAATTTATATTTTATTGATTAAAATGGACACATAACTCGATGCAGTAATCATTTCCTAAGCCTCTATGTATCCATTTATCTATCCAACTGTCAACCTATCTACCTTGCATGATTATCCTTACATTCCTTACATGAGACTACTGCTGATACACAGAACTTAGCTCTCGGTAGGACTTTCTTCTAGTGGAAAGAGCTTCTTATCAAAGGGTCTGTCTATTTCTCAGTTACCTGCATCTAATGAGTGACCTATGTGGAGTCAAATTTCCTTGCCTTTTTTTCTCCAATTTGGGATGACTTTGTTGGTTCATGTCTGCTTCAGTGTCCCCTGTTGGACTGGGGACACTGACTAAAGATGTGTTAGAAATCCCATCTTGGTGTTCTCAGAGAAAGGGTCAAAACTTTTCATTGCAGGTTCAAATCTTGAGCGTAATAATCCTAATACATAAATTCCTGTTGACTATCTGCAAGTAAATTAAAAGTCAGATCTATGTTCCTGAGGACAAATTCATTAGTTAAAAGTTTCTGTCTATCCTTGTTTTGATTTACATGTTAGATACACATTCAAATTTTCACCTAACACTTGTTAGGCATATTGTTAACCATATCTTTAGGCAATCCTGTACTGACCAGTGTTTCTCCCCAAATAGCAGTGAAACTACTGCCATAAAATGAAACATACTTTAATGTTTTTATTAATTTTATTTTAATTTGAAAGCATAGACTTTTTTGGCACAAGCCATCCTCCTTTTAAAAGGCACTCAAGCAATGGCATAGTGATATTCATGTGTGATTCAGAGAAAAAAAATAAATTTTATTTTAGTAACTTTATTATTAAAACTTTTCTCTGAGTATTCAAAATACTATTTGGCTAAATCATTAAAGTGGTCTAATTTTTATATTATGAAAATAATATCTTTATTCTAGTTGTGTAAAGTATTTGTAAACTAAAATACATACTCTTTGACAAATCAAGAATATTCTAATGAGCATTTAAGATTGCCACTGAGTAGATAATTTTAAGTTTTATTCTACAAGTGCTGCAGATATTATTATTTGCTAATGTAAGCCAAGTTTATTTTAAACTGGTTGAATATATAGTATACATAAATAATAGATATGTATTTACATTATGGGAATTATATGGAAGGTCTTAATTGTTTTCTATAGCTTGCCAGATATTAGGTATATAAGCATGAATATTATGTGGTATTTGTCTTTAAGAATCTCATCTATCCAGTGGGTGAAATTCAATTACCAAGCACTGTGAGACTTTTTGAGTGGGACTTCTCTGTTTCCTACTTCATCTCCTCCAAAGTGAAGCATGAAGCAGATCATTTTAAGGTGTAGACACTCTTTTAGCATAAACATCATAGTAAAGATGCTCCCCCAAATTGTTAAATATGGCAGTATATTTAGATCCATTTTTCTTCCCTCCCTTATCTATTCCATATTATTTGAAGAAAGCTGTTTAAAAGGAGAGATGACTAACATGAGAAAAGTGCCTCTGACTGGGGAACACGTGGAAATTGGTGGATTAAGGTTGTGGAAAAACCCAAACGAGGTAAAGTCTAAAGGGGAAACTACCATGTGCCTCTTCATGGTCTGTCCATAAGGTATAGTTTAGGACTGAGGTCTTAACCAAGGACAAAAATTTCCTGGAAGTCATGTTGATAAAAATAAGCAGATAGCAAGGTCCGGTGGCCCACACCTGTAATCCCAGTGTCTCTCAAGGCTGAGGCAGGAGGATAGCAAGCAAAGCCAGCCTTAGCAAAAGCAAGGTGCTAAGCAACTCAGTGAGAGTCTGTCTCTAAATAAAATACAAAATAGATCTGGGGCTGTGGCTCAGTGGTCGAGTGCCCCCGAGCTCAATCCCTAATACACCCCGCTCCAAAGCAGATGAATCAATGCTGTCTGTTTATGTTCTCATTGTCTCTTTAACTCTTTAAAGAACTAATAAAAACTCAAACTAGTGGTTTTTGTGTTTGTCCAGGTTCTGTGGATATTAACTTTACCTAAATAAATCCAGTTTAGGACACTGGGTATACTACCCTCAGCCCATCCTTGAAATTGTTTAATTGTGAAATTATCAGACAATTATGAGACTGGGAGCATATTTTAGTAGTAGAGCATTTGCCTAGAAGGTGACGGCCCTGGGTTCATTCCCCAGCAGAGCAAAGAGAAAAAGAAAAAGAAAATAATCTAAAGTGTTATATAGTTTAGGTCTTGAATTACCCCAGCTGACAGCTTTCTCCCTGATGCAGCAGTGTTCAAATGAGGGGCCTTTGGGATGGTGATTAGATCGTGAGGACACCAACATCATCAGTGCATTAATCCGTTGATGGATTCAAAATCTGATGGCATTATTGGGAGGCAGTGGAAACTATAAAAGGTAACACCTCGTTGGAAGAAGTAGGTTCATCATTAAGGGAGCACTTTGAAAAGGTACATCTTTTTTTTTTTTTTCTGTACCCTCCTTTCTCTTTTTCTGCTTTTTGGCTGCCATGAGTTGAGTGGCTTTCTTCTACCAGTTCCTTTGCAATGATGTTGTTCTGCCTCACCTCAGGATTGAAGCAATTGGACCAGCCTTCCTTGGTCTGAGACCTGTGAGACTCTGAGACAAAATAAACCTTTCCTCCTATAAGTTGCTCTTCTTCATTGTTTTGTTACAGTGACAACTGCCAAATTCAAAGTTTATCCAGTATGTTAATGAAAAGGAAGAAGAGAATATGTAAAAAATCCATCCAACTTGAAGGTTTTCAGCAGAATGCTGGTAAGGAAGGAAGTTTAGAGCTGGGTCTTCAAGAAGAACTAACATTTTTCTTACTAAACAAGGCAATCAATATATAACCCAGGTAGGAGTTCAAACATCAACAAGGAAGGTCAAAAAGTACTCTCTAGAAATGCCCCTGTTGGGACTGTAACTTACTATTTATTCTATGCTGGAATATCTGGGAATGAAACTGAAATGACATTTTGCTGGCATTATGCAGGCCAGACATGTCCAATTACTTAGCCATGGCAGGCTCACCAGAAGCCCTAGACTGGCCCCTCCGCATCTCATCTAGGGAGTCCCTTCTGGGAGGCTGGTTGGCAGTTAGGGTTGCTGACAAATCACCTGAGTTAGTGCGGATAATGCTACAAAGAGTAGGATTAATTCATTTTTCAAAGCAATAATACAGAGCAAGGTCAAGGAGTGGAGGAAAGCTGCACAGAGATTCACTCATCACTATTCTTGGGATGCTTTGAGAGGTATTTGTGTTCCAAGTACCAAAGGGATGCTGTACAATTGCCAATATGCTATTCACTGGGGAGCTGGAAAGAAAGGGGCAGTCTTGGGCAAATACAGCTCTAGGAACAACCCTGATTCTCTGTCTTTACATACTCCATCTGTCCCCTTGCATTTAACTGTATTTATTTTCCCTCACTATTTTTCTTAATTGACTTTTCTTTTTCAAGATTTTTTTTCTCAGTTCTCCTTTTTCAAATCTCCTTTGTAAAGAAAACTACCTCTTCAGCTGGATTTTAATTCATGTGAAACTATAGGTCACAAATTTTATCTCCTCTTTAGCAATAATTTTCTGGAAATAAGTTTTCTGCTCTTTTCCTCTTCCTCCTCCTCCTCCTCCTCTTCCTCCTGTACCCTTTATTTCTTTTCTTACAGCATTTTTGATGATTCATCAGTTCGTTCTTTATTTCTCAGTATACAAACTTCAGTTACTCCATAGAAGACTTTTGAAT
Organism: Callospermophilus lateralis; assembly: GCF_048772815.1. NCBI lineage: Eukaryota > Metazoa > Chordata > Mammalia > Rodentia > Sciuridae > Callospermophilus > Callospermophilus lateralis. The sequence continues at coordinate 86,030,451 of NC_135317.1, forward strand.
GCTTTTGTGATCCTGATTAATATTCCTGAACTGTAGTTTGTTGCTTAAATGCACCCAGCATTTATAAAAGGGTTTTCATAGAAATTAGAAAATACTTAACAGAATACCTTTTATAACCCTAAGTGACAACCAGGGAAAATAAATATTTTGAGATATTAGTTGTAATCCTTTATCAGCTTTCTATTTTTAGTTGGATATGAAAGCAATTAAAAAATTCTTACCAAAACTGATCATTTATGTGTGTAAAAGTTATTACACACATTATTTATATTGCTACTTAACAAATTATGAAGAAATAATAAAAATAAGAGTTTGTGAAAAGTTTATGAAGTTCATTTTAGAAGCCACAGTTTTAACTCATTTTATGTAAACCATATGCAAGACAGCTGTTTTAAAAACTCCTTTTTTCCCTAGGAAACTGCTTAAAAAAAGACTTTCTTTTTTTAAAAATATTTATTTTTTAGTTATAGGTGGACACAATATCTTTATTTTACTTTTTATGTGGTGCTGAGAATCTAACCCAGTGCCTCACACATGCCAGGGGAGCGCGCTACCACTTGAGCCACATCCCCAGCCCAAAAAAAGACTTTCAGTAATACATGTTGGGGAAGAAGAGGACCCAACAACGACAAATTTAGAAAAACACCATACAGCTAAATGTACATCAGGAAATGAAATTCAGTATCTTATCTTTTCACTGGGATTTAAAAATCTAGAGTTGAACCAGAGTAGGAGTCTACTATTTTCTCTCCTTTCACTTATAAACTATGAATCCCCATACATCAAGGAACAAAATTATCTGTAACTAAATCACTAGTATGGCTTTGGACACAAAGCGATTGGGACTTCAGGAAAAGGAGAAAGAAGTTCAAAAGGACAGAGGCAGTTGCACACCAGAAGTTCAATGAAGTGAGGCCCTATAGTGTGGACCACAGTGTAGACAAAAGTTCATTTACTGTTGAACTGTTTACCCTGAGTTGAAGAAAGACACCAATCTCAAATTTCCACCCATGCCCTAAGTGGGTTGAGCTACAAAACTTAAACCAGAAAGGACTATGTATGTGCTCTGATAGTGACCTGCTCACAGGCTGAACAGTTTTTTTGTTTTGTAATGGGATTTAACATATACCTCTCCACAATTAAAGCTACAGAATATACACATATAAACCAGCACTTATTTTCTGATTACAATGCAATCACTACTAATTCAGGTAGAATTTTACTCAGAATGTCTAAATAATAGAATAGCTCTCTCTGTAAGAAGATTGACTTCTAGAGTGGATTAAAAGATTTCAGAGAAATCCTTTACTCATTTATATTAGAGTGGGAGAATTTGAGTTTCCTTCCAATAGAAATTGCTGTTTTATTCGGTTTGTGTTTCTAAAGGGCATCCTAAAAATAAAGTTGCCTCTATGCCTTTCAAATGTTATGAAACGTTTATCCAGCTTAATTTTGTGGTTTATCTCCTGTTGTTCTCAAATAAAATTTTCCTATTGTAATGAAAGATTTTTAATAAATTTTTTAGCATGTTGTAATCTATAAGCAATGATATACAAACTATGAATTCATTGGTTTTCTTTTCCTTCTAAAATATTTTAAGAGTTCTATTTCTTTTTAAATATTTTAAATGTTACTATTTAGAATCTGATTTCATAAAATTGTAAGCTACTTCATGATTCTTCTTTTTCAGAATTCATATTGTGTCATCATTCAAAATTCTTAACTATGCTAGAATTGAGGAATTTCAATATTTATCTCATTATCATAATCAGATTTTTCTTATTTAGACCTTCAAACTTTAGGAAGAAATGAAGGTTCAAGCATAGGAACAGGGTTCAATCAAACAGGGTAACATGAAGATAACTTTATAAGTAAAGTGAACAGATATCAAATAATTCCAAAATGGAAATGAGGATAAAGAAAGTTATACTTTCTATCGTCTACCTATTTTTAAAACACAGTATGACATTATATAATAATTACTAAGTTTATTTTTCTTTGCTTTTCAGTTGAGGTGCAGTGGGGGAATTGCAAACTAATGAATACATAAAAAGAAAGATGACCTGCTGAAGGCCCTGTGAGAAAAAGCCAGTACTTCATATTCCCAAAGTGAAACCCAGGAGAAAGAGGTCCACCATTCACCCTGTTAGAAAAGCCTGCTGAGCTTGGGGAGAGTCACAGAGCCAGTTGGTAGTCCAGAAATTTCATACTTGAAAATGAAGTTTAATTATATCCTTTGTTTCTTCATATTTTTCCCCATTTTTGCAGGATTATTCTTGTATTTCTGGTGTTAACATAAAATGGGGTCAGTAAGTATCTACTAATTGGATGAATAATATTTTCATTTTAGACATGATGAAACAGGTTAGGACTTGATAACTTATACTGCAGCTTATAAAAGCTGTTTTCCCAGATAGCTGTCCTGACTTTAGTAGAGAGCCCCTGAGAGCCACTCTCCTGATATGTACATTGCATTAGAACTCAACTACCATGAGCAAAGAACAAGAACACTGGTCATGTTATTTTATTTATTTATATATTGTTCAACTCCAGCTATTTTTTAGTCCAGAGGATCAATTACCATCTCACCCTCGAACAAGATATCTCACTGGCCTATTACCTTGATGGAATCATCCTACGGGATCTCTAGAGAAAGGAATGACTCAGATTTACTAGATATCATATAAAATGCATTTTCTAGAGGTAGAGAATAACTTTTGGCTTGCTGTCAGATGCTGGTATAGACTATATGTATGGTCATACAACAGACCCCGTGTTTCCTATTATGAATTAGGAATAATTTTATTCAAAAACACATAAATTATGGCATTTCTAGCCAAATTTGCTCACCCAGTAGGTTTGGTTTCCATACATTTCAATTAAGAATATGCCAAAATACAATAGTTACAGGAATACAATGCTCATATTGCCAAAATGCTGATATCTGCCATACAACCCATAGTTATAGTCTTTAGAAGGGTAATGTTATGGTTTAAATAGAAGATGTCCCCCAAAGTTCCTGTGATAATGTGGGATTATTCAAAGATGAAATGATTAGATGAAGAGATCTGTAACCTAATTAGTCCATGCTAGTTTGAATGGACTAACTGGGTGGTAACTGCAGGTGGGGTGTGACTGGAGGATGTGGGTCACTGGGGGCAAGCCTCATATGTGTTCATCTTCCTGTGGCCCCTTCCTCCTCTCTCTACTTCTGGGCTGCCATGAGCTGAACCATGAGTTTTCCTCTGCCACACCTTTCTGTCCTGTTCTGCCTCACCTCAGTTCCAGAGCAATAGAGTCAGCCCACCATAAACTAAACCTATGAAACCATGAGCCAAAACAAACTTTTCTTTCTCTAAGTTGCTATTGTTGTATATTTTGGCCACAGCTATGAAAAGCTGACTGACATAGGTATGTTCACTATGATCGTATAAGATGCAATTTCAACGTTATTTTTTTTTTTTTTTCTGTGTGTGATCCTTTTTATCCAATGGAGTTCAAAGTCTTTGTAGACAGTCCTGTTTTCTATTAGGTTTATGGTAACCCTGGAAGAAAAGAGTCATAAAAGAAACCACCAGAGTTTTAAAATAAAGTCACATCCCTTCAACAAGTAACAGGTAGCAAATGGCCTTGCTTAACATGAATTTCCCCTCTGATGCTGACTTATGATTACCCAATATGCTGGAAGCAGCAACTACAGATGATAATACCTATCTTAGCTAAAGATAGAAAATGTTCATCACCTTAGGGAAATAGTCTAGATGCACTAGTAACATGAATGGATCCTAAGACTATTATTCCTGCCTCTAGAAGTATGAAGCATATACTTTTATACAATGCACACAAAATAATAAGCCTCTTTTGCAGGAGTATAGGCTAATAAAAATACATATTAAACACATGAGAATGGTTACTTTTATGTGGATGAATGATTGAAATAAAGTTGGATGGCTGGAAAGAAAAATAGAATAAAATAATGATTAAAAATTAAACACAGATTTAGGAAAGTGTTTGTCTCAATCTGTGTTTCTGACACCTAAAGAAAAAAAATCAATAAGATACAATTTGTGTTAATAAAAAAAAAGAGCCAGTATAAGAAAGAAGTAATAAATAAGAGAGGGGAGAGGTAGATATGGCCATGGGGTAGTAGGCAGTGTTCCCATTTAGATACCCATTTACATAGGCTGTGGTAACACATTTGAAATTTATTTTTTAAATGCTTCTTCACTGTGATGTTTTATATGAGTGTTTTATGCATGAGGAAAATGCTATCAGACTTAGGCTAGAATGCAACACTCTGTCAACTATATAAAAACTGCATTGCAGGGTAACAAAAACAAAAATGAGCCAAGAGCTATGTAGCTTTTGATTTTCCTGATAAGACTGTCATGTTTGGCAAAAGAATTGCAGGACTCAGGGAGGAATCAGTAAAAGCGACCATATCACACACCAAGCTACAGTATGTCAATCACATCGAATAATTTTTCCACAGAAGTCCAAAAACTTTGTAAGGACATACTTGGCACTGCAGGACTTTCACTACACTTACCACAATTCTTCAACCTTTTGAAATGCTGTCCTTTCTAAAAGGAAGGTTGCTTAATCTCTTTTCTTCATGCTTTTCCACACTGCTTTCTGAGATTGGTACAACCCTGTGCCTCTTTTCTCTATTATGATTTTTCTAATTCAGCTAATATTTACTTCTCTGAATATTCTTCTTCAATAATTTTCACATCTTAAACACTTTAGTTTCTCATCTTTGTCCTCCATAGTTAGTATATATTATAACAGTATAGTTTAAATAACAGTTTTTTCCATTAATATAATTTTATTGCATATAAATTTTACATGTACAATTTAATAACTATTATATGATTAACTAAGATATGACTATATACATTCACCACATAACTTAAATATGAAAAGTGTTTAATAAATGTTTGATTTTGACTATTGAGTCAAGGAAACAATAATGACCTTTCCTTTTCCTTATTTATTTATATATTTATTTATTTTGGGTTTTGTATTAAAGATGTTTTCTGTCGAGTTTCCTATAAAATAAAACAAGGTTGGTATCCAAATATGTTCAGATAGTCATGTAGTGCTTCTCATAAAATATGAAATATATTAACACGCTGACCAAATAATACAGTCATCTGTCTATTCATGTCATCTACTTATTCATCAAGGACAAAATATGTTTACCTGCGAGGATAAAAATAATACTGCTCAACATCTCAGGGGATAAACAGGAAATTTCTTTTATAATGGGATAGTGTTTTATGACCCAGTAGGTACATAACTTTAAACAAAAGCACAGTGAACATTGGAATAATGATAAAGCTATGATGAAATTCCCATGGGAAAAAAAAGTAGAAATTAGGAAGGAAAACTATGTTTGTCCTTTTCTCCCTTGACATGTCTACTGCCATGTACTTCACTGTTAAACTCAACAACAACAAATAAATGAAATGTTATATTACAATTGGGGTAGCTCAGGCTGTTAGGATAGATATGTGTGGAGGTTCAGTCATTTAATTCAGGAAATTGTTACTCCTTGTTCACATGAATTTTAGTGAGTATGAGGGCTGGGTCCAGCAGGGGTATGGTCAGCAAATCTCATGCAGACTGGCCTTAGAGGAGGCTGCTCTGAGATGGTCCAACCACTAAATGGAGAAGAGCAAGTGGAGGATCCAATGAAAGGTTTTTATGAGTCAAGCCTGGAAATTTTGCACATCACACATGATACAAAACAGGTTAAGAGGTTTGGGTATTATCTAGTTATTGACACAACTATTCCCTAAGAAATTCTGAAATAAAAGTAACATTAACAAAATACAGATAAATGAAGGACTTCATAAATAGAATATTTCAGGGTCAATTTAGACTTATAAAAAAAAGATAAAAATTTTCTTCATGACAAATATGAACCACAAAGCAAATCCTGCTCTACTACATGTGAAAATAAGCACAAAAGATATAATGTCTTTGTTGAAAAAAATCTAAAAAATACCTTTATATTCATATCAAGCTATTGGAAAAATGTTGTTTGTTGTGCTCTGTGTTTATCATTTTATTTCTGACAAATTTGGTAGCATTCAACTCAAAACTTAAAGGAATTTGAAGTTGTTGGTATGTTTCAAATGCTAATTCCACTACATTTACAGATCTACTTCATCAATCTGATAACAGGACATTACTATGTAAAAACATAAAAAAGGATAAATGCTGTAAAAAATTGAGATGCTATTTCAATAGGAATTCTTCAGTCTCAAAATATTTGATATGCCAATCTTGAATGCTTTACTCTGTGATTTTCCACCATTTTTTCCCTATCTGTGTTCCATTTTGAATAATGTTTATTAACTTGTTTTCTAATTTACTGATTCTTTCCTCTTCTATATCTAGTCTGCTGGGTGTGCAAAAAATTCTTCCTTTTATCAATATATATTATAGCATTTTTATTTACCTTTATAATTTATTATCATAAAAATTATTAAAATTTTATTTATTTGCTAATATTTAAAGTTCTATTTAAATGATCTATTTATTCATGCATGCTGTCTAGATTTTCTATTGCCCCTTAACAATTCTAAATTATTTTAAAGTCCTTGTCATTTAATTCCAAATTCTTGGTTGTCCTTAAGTGTTTTCTATTGACTATCTATACTCTTGACCATGGATATCCATCTGTCTCTGCATGTCTCACATTATTTTCATTGCATAACACCCAATGGATGTAAAAGAATCATAGAGATAGAAGCAAACGATATTTATGCCCAGAATGATACATATTGAGTAATTATAGCTGCTCAAGTCTAGTCTGTAGTTGAAAAGAGTCTAGGCTTTGTTTCAGTTTTAGGTAGATTCAATTCATCACGTACTTCAAATATTTCAAGGGTGAGACTTCCTTCAGCAGGGATTCAGATCTGAGCACCTGTGAGTTTCTTGAGATCTCTTTATGATTTACAACCCAACCACCAGTTTTCTAACCATGAGAACATTTATTTCTGTTTTATAGTTAGGTAGTCAAAACTTTCAGAGTGCTATTGCAAATACTTGCAGTGAAGATCCAGCGTGCCATGCAGGGATTTATTTCTCTAAACATTTCAGCCCCACCCCAATCATAGGACAGTCACTGAAGTACAAGTGTGGAAGTCCCCTGAGGTGCTTTAGAGATTCCTTTAAGTGCTCAAAATCAAGCCACTGATTTACAGCTGGGAAGACTTTGCAAATGAGGAGGATCTAAGCTCAGCACTCATGTCTTGTTCCCCTCCTTCAGTTTGTTTTCTTGTGCATATCGTTTAAGCCCAAGGAAAACTGTTGGTGGGTTAAAGTGGACCCATTCAGGGGAAGAGGCTATGCAGGATACTCATCATTTGGGGATGCATGATACCATTAAAATTCAATTAAAATAAGCTTAATTTTTCTTTATTTCTCTCTGTGATGATTTTTTCTTTCAATCATTCTATTTGGGATGAAAGCATCCCAGTTTCTTTCTAGAAAGGGATTATAACTATCTTGAGTGTAGTACATGAGATCTTTGGATTCTGAACAGTTTCATTAAATACTAAGAATTGTATCTTACACTGCTTATTGTACACCCTACATGGAAGTTTTAGTCCATGTTGTAATATTTTTTAAAGTTTACTTATTCATTCTTTATTTCTATTCTCACTGAAGAATATCTGTGGACATAATAAATCCTAATAGTAATTGTGCTTAATTAAGTGATTTGAAGATATGAAGTTAGCTAAATGGGCCATAAGAACAAAAATCAGTCATTCTGTGAGAACAGGTAAAGCAAATATATTTCTAGATTTAAACATTTTAACCATTTTCTTATAAACTACATAACTCAACTTTTATGTATGCCTTCACAGTCTATTTAAATGTGGCTACTATATTCTCTTATTTTGTGAAAATATCTGAAAATATCACTGTTAATTACATTTTATGACTGGATTTCAAATCTCTACCTCATGGCAATTATAATTGTGTCATAATTGAATATTTAAAGTAGAGACTACTAAATTTTTTAGACATAAGTAACCAATATTTTATGTTGGGATAAGTGTGCAACTTTCTAAAATTAACATTAAAATTTAATTTTATTCATATTTGTGTGCCAAGAATCACATCTACTGTTTCATCTTTTCTCAGTCCCTATTGTATGGATGAGAACACACACTATAATTTAAAGGAAATTGTGATAATTATCTTCAGTCCTTAGGGTCCAATAGTATTTAATAGCACCCTTTTAAGCTTTTCAAGGCTATGTCAGCCTAAGGTTTATAAAAAGAAAATATAGTAATCTACATTATCACTCTCCAGAATAGATATAAAGCAGAGACCCTTCACTTCAGGTACCAGTTAAATAAAGCTTAAATCAAACCAATTGACTTCGGTATCCCCGGAACAGTCTGTCTATTCATAAGCAGAATCAGTTTGGTCTAGTCCAAATGTCAGTGGACACTGACACTATAAAGTGATCTCAACTATTTTTTTTAATTTATTGGGGACAAGATCAAGAACATGAAGCTATCCTTGTGTCACATTACCAACCAAAAAGAAAAAACTATTTAGGAAAATCTTACATTTCTTATAATTCCTTTAACAATTATATGGCATGATGAATAATGTCTGTAGAAATTGTGAACTGTCATTTCAGAAATTGGGAACATAACAAAAGAAAGCACTCAGGAGGAAAATCAAAGTTTCTTGTCTTCACTCCCAAGATAGTATTATTATTTCTATTTTGTTTTATTTTTAGCTTGTTCCTGTAAAAATTTTAAATTAATGTTGTAATCTCACTCTCCCTCCCCATATGTGCATGTGTTTATTTATAAAACAACATAAAAATAGGAGCAAAAGGTAGTGGGGTTTTTTTTGTTTGCTTGTTTGTTTTAAACAGGGACTGAAACCAGAGGTACTTAATCACGGAGCCACATTTGGAGCCATTTTTTTAAAATATTGTTTAGTTGTCAATGGACCTTTATTTTATTTTTTTAATTGTGGTGCTGAGAATCGACACCAGTGCCTCACACATGCTAGGCAAGCGCTCTACCACTGAGTCACAGTTTAAGCCCCTCACAGCCATACTGGGTCTTGCTAAGTAGCCTAGGCTGGCTTTGAACTTTCAATCTTCCCGACTCAACCTCCTAGCCACTGGGATTACAGGTGGGTACCATTGTGCCCAGCAAAAAAAAAAAAAAAAAAAAGTAGCTTTTTAAATTTATACAACACTAGAGTAATGCATTTGAAAAGCTAGGAAGATAAATATGCAAACTTTTTTTAAATGTTGATCCTTTTTGCTAACCACTTTTAAATTTAATAGGTATACATTTCAGAAAACAATTGTGACCTGTATATATGTGTCTGAAAGCAACAGATTCAGGTCAAAATATTTTGCCCTAATAGAAAACATAAACACTAAAGCAAACCCCCAGTGAAAAACCAGCCTCTATCTCAGAGCAAAGCCTGTCCAAGGAAGGGACATCACCTTTGTCCTTGGAAAAACCCACAGAGCACTCCTAGGCATATTCCCACTCTGCTAAATTGTTTATCTACAGGAAAGATCTGCTGTGCCAGGTGTCCCTGACTCAGTCAGGCTAGGTGGGGACCCATAGCAGCCCCCTAGCAGCCACCAATCAGCATGAGACAGGGAAATACCTGGGATGCCAGATAACCCTCCCAGTAGTTTATGGTGTTGGGAAACCATGTAGTTCAACACATACACCCCTCTTGGCTTAAACCAATCAGTTCAAACAAATACCCGCTTTGTACTGACCAATCACCCCTAGACAACTTGTTCCCACCAGTGGTTGTGCTAGTCATGTTTTAGAGTTGTTATTTGATTTTCCCGCGGTGTGTGATGATTTGCTAAAAGAGGCTATGATGTATGTGAAGCCCCTGCCTTCTCCAAAGAATGTATAAAAATGCTGCAAACCCTGGGTTCAGGGCCTCTCAGCGTCACCAGTTGCTGTGTGTGCGTCTGGAGGATCAAGCTAGCTCACAATAAACACCTCTTTGCTGCTTACATTGATCTTGGGTCTCTGGTGGTCTTTGGGGGTCCTGAATTTGAGCATAACACCAGCATTGATAAATGAATCACTGTGTTCCCTAATACGAAGCAACCAAAGCAGCTGACAAGGAAATAATCCAGGTTCCTAACATTGAAATTTATTAAATTAGAAAATGTTTGTGCATGTATCCTCTTACAATATGCAATAGTTTTCCATGTTGTTCTTTTTTGTCCTTATTTATTGTGCTTACTGTTTTGTTTTTCCTTTATGATATAAATCCATGTATTAGAATACGAAATGTTTTGACTATTTCCTAAATATCATCCTCTGATACTTTTATTGTGAATGGAAACCAGAGATTACCTGAATATTATCTCAGAAGCACAGTTGGTGAATATTAATTTTAGATGCTTTAATTTTTTTGTACTCAGACCTGAATCATTTTAGATAGTCTTTCCCTCACCTCATGCTCCTCTTTCCTTCTGCTGACCCTGGAACAATGCTAACATTTTTCTCCAGAACTTATTTCCTGTGATTTATGTTACCCTTTTGCATCCCAAAGAAAGAAGTATATTATTTCTTCCCTACTTCCTTGTATTGTTGGTCTCATGAGATAACTGTGAGGAATATCTAGTTGTGAAAAGTCTAATGATGATGAGACTGGATATTTTTACATTATCTTGCAAGTGATCAGGCCCGTAAAAATCTTGACATTATAAATCCTAAGCACCAAGTAGACTTTGCCATACGTTTGAACCAGTAAAATAGTCAAACTTGTCTCCTGATTGCTCATGCTCTCCCTCCCTCTCCCCCTCACCCCGCCATCTCTCATTTTCTTACTCTTTATCATCTATAAAAGTAGGTGCTAAAAATATTGGGAAAAACCAACTCATATACAGGAAAACTGCCATTCATCTAAAATTATCTACACTGAACTACACTATTAATTATAACATTTGTGTATGATGTGTGAAAATATATTTGAGGCTGGTGGCCCATGCCTGTAATACCAGTGGCTCCCGAGGCAGAGGCAGGAGGATTGGAAGTTCAAAGCCAGCTTCAGCAATTCAGTGAGACGCTAAACAACTCAGTGAGACCCTGTATCTAATAAAATACAAAATAGGGCTAGGGATATGGCTTAGTGGTCGAGTGCCCCTAAGTTCTCTGGTACCCTCTCCAAATATATACATACATACATATTTGATTTAAAAAATGAAGATTAGCCACACTTTATATTACTGCTATCTATGATATATATAAAACGTGAATAGACCACAATGAAAAAGTCAATTAGAGATCATTATAATATATCAATCTAATAATAAATAATCTATAACAACAATAAATTTCAGTATTTATATACCTTATATGTCTCTGCCACATATATGTGTGAGTGTGTTTTAATGATTAGAATAAACAATGATGGAGAGAAAATTAATAAGCTTAAAATAAGAATGAAGAAGTAATGAGACAGAAAGACAATAAGAAAATCTACAGAACTACAGAAGTATAAGTTGCAATATTTATGATGTAATTCAGAGAACATTCATATAGACATTTTAAATGGATAAAGAATATTGATACAGCTTTTTCAGAACTGAGGATAAACAGAAACAGAGATCAAGTGAATAGAAAGTGAGCTTAGCAGATTTTTTTAAATATTAAAAGTATGAGTAACACCCATTTCCAGACCAAGTAACTTAGAACTAAATTGTTATACTTTAAAATGCTGACACTGATTTTTTTAAAGCAAATCTCAAATTCTAGAAAGAGACCAAAAGATATGAATAATAATAGGAATGAAATGATACCAAATGCCTCATTTGGTCACAGGATGCAAAATAGATCACCATAGTCAAATTTTAGTTAAAAAGTAAACAAAAATCAACATGGTAAAGATTGCAGAATTAGCTGGCCTGGTGCGGAGACTCCCATAGCAGGTTCCCAGCCTGCTGAGGAGGTGCTTTCAAGTGACCACACTGATGTCACTGCAGATGACAGTTGTAATGCTATAAATCAAGGTATGGATGAGGAACTGGAAAGAGGTGAAAAGGTATTTTTGCTTAGGAAAGAAGTTGCTCTGTATGACAGGGAATAGAAGGTTAGCCGGGCTTGTTTAATAAATAGGGAGAAAAGAGGTTTATAGATACTTCCATACCTGAGATGGGCTTTACTGCAATTGCTGTCAGTGCAGCTATGTTGGGTTGTGGCCCATTTATGAATTTATGACCTTCAATTCCTCCATGCAAGCTATTGACTAGGTTATAAACTCAGCAGCCAAGACCTACTATGTGTCTGGGAGACTCCAGCCTGTGCCCATAGTCTTCAGGAGCCCCAGTGGTGTATAAACAAGCATAGCTCCCCAGCATTCACAGTGTTTTTGCCACATGGTACTGGCACTGCCCAGGCTTGAAGGTAGTCAGCCCCTGGAATTCAGAAGATGTAAAAAGACTCATCGAATCAGCTATTTGAGATAACAATCCAGTGGTGGTACTAGAGAATGAATTGATGTATGGAGTTCCCTTTGAATTTCCTGCAGAAGCTCAATCCAAAGATTTTCTGGTTCCTGTTGGAAAAGCCAAAATAGAAAGGCAAGGGACACGTAAGGGTGGTTTCCCACTCAAGAACTGGGGCCACTGCTCAGAAGCTGCAAGGGTGCTATCTAAAGAGGGAATTAAATATGAGGTAATAAATATGCTATCAGACCAATGGGCATTGACACCATAGAAGCCAGTGTCATGAAGAAAAATCACATCGTAACTGTGGAAGGAGGCTGACCACAATTTGGAGCAGGAACTGAAATTTGTGCCAGAATCATGGAAACCCTGCACTTCCTTTCCTGGATGCTCCTGCTGTTTGGGTCACCAGTGCAGACATCCCTATGCCTTATGCAAAGATTCTAGAGGACAATCCTGTACCTCAGCTCAAGGACATCATATTTACCATAAAAACATTAAATATCTTGTTCAGACTTGAATATCAAGTCACTGAAATTTACTTAAAATACTTGCTAGGACTTCACCTGGATTGTATTGCAAAACCATACTATTCATAATGTTATCTCTAAGGCAACCACAAGTGCCTTTGTATTGGTGGGAGGTTTATATGTGTCTGAGTAGGAGAGGCTCCACTTTCCTGACCCAGACTCTGTGCTTTCATTGTCTGTTATGGTTGCCCAGTTCTTTGAGTAAATTAATGTAAAATTTTACCTCTTTTGCTAAAAACACAAGGTATGTCTGTGGCATAGTGCGGATAAAAGTTAAATCCAAAAAAAGATAGCATATGTGTGTAAATAAAATGTATAACCTACAAAAAAAGGTCAACAAAAATCATTGATTTATAATCCTTCCTCCAACCATCTGGGAAAAAAATTTCGAAAAGGATGAAGTCAGACTTTAAAATATTGGACTTCCATACATTTACTTAAACAATACATTTCAGCTAATAAAAAGAAATCCCAAAGTAAAATGTAAAATGAAGTAGAAAAATTATATATAAATTTAGTGAAATTATAATATTAAGTTTAAATTTGTGTTTTGTTTAGCAAAAGAAAAAAACTAACAATGAGGATGATATGAATGAGGAAGTTGACTAAAGAAGACACAAGAAGAAGTACTTGTAGTCATCTAAAGATTTTATGTCAGTTGTAAGATATTCATATATTATTATTTTTAATCACTTCCAGGAAATTTAGGATGATTACAAAATGGCAAAAGCATAATGTGCACTTTTTCAAATATGAGAAGAAAAATAAAATCAAGAAAACATGTTCCATCTCATCAGTGGTAGGAAAGGGAAAGTAGACTCCATTAAAATATTGTGGAGAAAAATTCCAAATAAAGTATTATATCCAGCACCCTGTCTTTTTGCATTTGGTATTCCCCTTTTTCCATTTTTTTGTTTGTTTTTTACTGTTGTTTTTAGGCAGAGAGAGACACCTTTTTCCAGAATGATGCTTGGGACTGGTGTATATTTTGATCACTTTGGGACTCATTAGGTCTTTCCTGTTGTAAACACCCTCTATTCAATAAGATTGAATAGCAGTTAAGTGCTACCTTTCTGCACACCTATCAGAATAAACAAGCCAGAAGTGTTCTCCATGAATAGAAGTCTGGACCCTGAAGCAAAATACTACATAAAAAAGAGGTTTAAAATACAAAAACACCTTTCAATTTAATTGAGAACACTAACCAGGTAACAGCAATTCTTCCAGAAAAATACTCACTCTTTCTTAGTTTGAGCTACCTGGTCATGAAAGATAAGTAGAAAAACAAAGTAAACTAAGAATAATCTAGGTTTGATTCCCACACTTTAATTGTACCTATCCAAATACCTCGCTGTCCCCTGACTCTGGACTCAAGGCACGGCTGGGAAAAAATAAAACTTTGTGAGGGGCAGTAGTTTCTGGGACATGTTCAGCATTGTGCAAGTGATCCAGTCAAACTGCAGATAGGGAGTGAGTGACATGTTGGCACAATTTGTTTTCAAGTCATCCACTCCAGAATTCTGTTTGCTCCATGCTTTCTGTAAAATAAGGTCCACTGAATCGCTATTAGATTCTATGGTAGGCTCTGTGTCTTGAGCCACAATCAACATTCATGTCTGATGAATACATTTGTATTTCCTGATAGTACACAGGGTTGTCCCTCCAATGTTTGGATTGTGTATTGAGGTGGTGGTGGAAATGAAGGGTGTCTGCATATAGATGGATAGTAATGAATTCCTCTCACCTTCCAATATAGTAGAATAGAGGAGACTCCGTATAGAGTGATTTTCATTCTCAATTGCTGCATGATCAATGTCATTTCCTGACATTAGTCCCTCTGCTATCTTCTAACTTATGACATTAATCAAATTTCTTCCTCCCTTTATCTACTTACTGTGTTTAGAGCTTCTTGTGTCTTGTTTTCCACTAAATGATATTCTAAATACTGTAAGAGTAAAAGAAATTGAAGTTAAAGTGTAAAAGACCAGGCATTGTAAAGTTTTTCAGCTGCAAGGCCTGAGTTAAAAAGTAAAGGACCAGGTATTTGTTAAGTTCCTCTGCTACCCCCAAAACCTGAAATTCCTGTAGCTGTTAGGACAATACCTGGAACTGCCCAGTAAATATTCCCCCTGACTCTCTGGTTGTTTAATAACCTAGGACCCTGTGTAGCCTGGCATGTAGGCATTCAGGGCCCAAAACCAATCAGTTTGAATGTGTACCCCGTTTAGGAGTGACCAATCACCCCCGCCCAACCTGTTCCCGCCAATGATTGTACTAATCATGTCTAAGAATTGTTGTTTGATTTTCTCGCGGTGTATGATGATTTGTTAAAGGAGACTGTGATGTATGCAAAGCCCCCGCTCTCCCCAAAAAGTGTACTTAAAAACTTTTCAAGCCCTGCTCGGGGCTCTGGGCTGCTCTCCCTTCTTGAGTGAGCATGGAGCCCCAGTGTGCTGGATTTGATGCTCAATAAACCCCTTTTGCTATTGCATGAGTTGGTCACTTGGTGGTCTCTTCCTCCGATGTTCGCTGGACCCTTACAATACTATCAACACTGCCATATTTCACCCCTAAATTTAAAAGCCATATTAGTTACATACGTTTCCAAATAGAAATCCTTGTAAAGAAGCTCTCCTAGTAATACTATTGATTCCTTTTTACCCTTTAGGTGAATCTTCCACACAATAAAATAATCAGGGGTTTCATATAGTTACGCTGCACTTTCTCATTGTTCCAATTTTAAAGAGCTATTTCACAATAACAAATGTGGGCTCAGGCATCTCTCCTTGCAGAAAAAGTAACAAAGAAGCAGACTTGCTTGACTGTGATAGGATAGGTCATCCAATTCTTTGCATAAAGTACCTGTCCTCAGGGGCTACCAGTCACATGTCTCCTTATAATTTCATCAGAAGTACTAGGATAGTTTTCTTTTCAGTGGAATCCTCTTCTATTTGAATATTTCATTCTACATCCATCAATAACAGTAAGGATCTCCATTCTAGCAATATATTCACTTCTGAATCCTTTTTAGAATGTTCACTATTTGAGTTCCTTAAAACTTCAAAGATGCATTTTCTGTAATTTGTTTTAGAGCCAACTGAGTCCTTGAGGGTGACTTAGCAGCAGCAGCAAAGACTTAAGAAATGGACTGCTTTTGTTTCCCAGACTGACTATTTGTTCTTCAATTGGTTTTGGTTTTGCTTTATCACACCATGGTCCTTGTCAGGTCAGACCTGTTTGATAGGACAATTACTAAGAAAAAAAGAAACACTCACCAAATAGTCCAAAATGGGTCTTCCTAGCAAAATACCTTACATAAAACTCATACAGAAATAAGCAGTTGTAGTTGTCTATGTTTTACAAATTCCCCTCAAGTTTTATGTTAATGCTGATGAGTTATTAAACTTTGAGAACCACATATGGGTGGTGGATCATTAAGACATATGTGTCTGAGAAATAACCAGCTGCTCCCTTTAGAGTCCACGCTTTGCAATTACATAGACACAAAATATGTGAAACTAATTCTCTATTCATATTCTGCTATCTGTATAGTCTTCTCTTTTTATGATACTACTTATTCTCTTGGTGTGATTGAACACTGAGGCCTAAGTCTTCAAGTAGTGGATAAACAATAGTCCAAGTGTCTCCCATCTCTGAACTTTAGCTTTAATATTTTACCAGAGTTACTTTCCTTAATCTATAACTGACTTTATAAAATACCAGGGAGGGTAACTTCCTTTCTGAAGGAAAGTATGGAGGCAATGAGTCTTGGATAATTAAAGCTTACCTCTCATGTTACCACAACAATCTTCTATTGCAAAATTGTCAAAACAATCTTATCGATAAAATCACCACAACAGTTTTCTTCTTGGAAATCTTTCTCTAAAAAGCACTGCTTTTCTCTTTGTGTTTCTTCTTCTCCTCCTCTCCCTTCTTCTTCTCTTCCTCTAATTGCTTTTGTGGTGCCAGATCAAATCCAGGGCGCTTCAAGCACTCTTTCAGGAGTGCTGATTTTCTTTTAGCATAACACAATTTTTTTATGATTAAATAAGAAAAATGTCATTTGTTATATCATAACATGGCTAGTCAGAGAAATTCTGCACTTTGAAGAAAGTCAATGTTTGTTCACCCAAAGCCCTCATTTAAAAAGAAATAATCTTGTAAAGAGCCCAACACAACATTCTTGGTTTTCTCCATTGAAATCCTCCAAAAACATAATCTTCTAATGGGATATTTTACTAAACAGATTATAGTTTATTTTATTTTATTTTTACAGTTCATTGAAAACAGAAGAACTGCTTTTCTAAAATATCTGACCTCATCTCTCATATTTCAACTCAAAGCATGGCTCTTATTCATACTCTAGCATTTCTTTTTCTTCTAAAATTTTGCTGTAAATTCTATAACATGTTCAGTCTGAAAGCTTAAAATCAGCCTTAAACTATAAAATTGGTCCACTAAAGCACATATGTAAACACAACATACAATTCTTACATTGAAAGTACTCATATGAAAATTAAACAGTGGTTTATGCCCAATATATGTACTGCCTTATAGTAGTTATTAAATAAATATGTGATGTTTATTATTCAAAAGATAACATTTAAATATATCTGAATGTACAGTTTTTTATCTCTTCATCTGAAAAATGGGTTCAACATCATGAATTTCAATATTGTTAGAAATAAAAACATCATATATAAAATCCCTATAATTATTATTGGTATTTCATCACTTTCAAATCATCTTCAATAAATATTTTCTCCACTGATTTCTTTAAACTTACATCATACTATTTTCTTCCTAGAGCAACATAGTATATGATTTTTTTCTCTTCCAACAGGGTATGTCTTGTTGAGTTTGTTGACTATGATATTTTATTGATCCTTTGACCTGTTTCTCCTAAAATTCTATATATTAACAATCTCTCATAAATGTCATTGCCTACTATTATTTATGAAATAGTCCACCTTCACTATTACAATATCTCATTTTGTTTTTTCATAATTATCAACAAAGTTAAGGGTTACCAAAAAGTGAGAACAGAGTGTTTATATTTTCTTTATAACTTGGCAATCTAGAAAACATTAATACAGAAAATTGACTCAAAGGAAAATAAATGTGTGTTAAGATTTTGTTTTATGATAAAGGAAAATGCTAGATGATAAACCTAGAGAATGGAGTACAAAAATGGAATGAGCAAAACCCAGGAGTAAACAGAGGCAGCTTACTGAATGCTTATCACGTGTTCAGCATTAAAACTTCTAGATAGCTCTTCCCCTCCTTTCTTCCTTTATGCTGACTTCTTTTTCTTTTGTCATGTTGACTTTTCACTACCCCACGTGTAGCTACTCCTTTATTCTAGAAACCATCTGACATAGGTACTACTCAATTCCAAGCAGAAAAACAGAGGCACAGATGGATTAATAATCTGTGCCCATGGTCACAAAGCTAATAAGGGACAGAGTTAAAAATTGATTATAGGTAACCATCATAATCACTCTAACCAATATTTCCATGTTGTTTCTCAAGAAAATATTAGAGTAAACCAAGATTAACCAAGAACCTCCCTAGGATCAAAGAGGATGAGATGAAAAAAGAGAGATTAAAATAGACTTGCCTCATAAAATACACTTATTTCTGAAGGTAGAAGAAAAAGAGGTATAACAGAAAACGTTTAATTCTAATCACATATGAATTAAGGCTTGAAAATCTATTAATAACAAAAACGGAAACTGGAAAGGGCTCAGTAGTGCACACCTATAATTCCAGCAGATCAAGAGGCTGAGACAGGAGAATTGCAAGCTCAAAGTCAGTATTAGCAATTTAGTGAGGCCCTAAACAACCCAGAGAGATCCTGTCTCTAAATAAAAATACCTAAAAAGGGCTGAGGATGTGGCTCAGTGGTTAAGCAACCCTGGCTTCAATCCCCAGTACAAAAGAAAAAAGAAAAAGAAACTACCACAGCAAAAAAAAAAAAAAAAAAAAACAAAACAAAACAAACAAAAAAAAAAACATTAATTCAGAAAAGGATAAGAGAATTGCTAAAAATACAGAGAAATATTCATAGAGACCAGATTTTAAGTATTACTGGGTATAGGAAAGCTCATTTTAAGTACTTGAGTGAAAGAAAGACAAAGACACTAGGCTTGGAGGAGTGTAAGTTGAGCTTGGGGAGAGTTAGGACTGACCAAATTAGTTTGCAGGATTGCTAGTGTTATGCTCGAATATGGGACCCCCAAAGACCACCAGAGACCCAAGATCAATGTAAGCAGCAAAGAGGTGTTTATTGCAAGCTAGCTGGGTCCTCCATGCGCACACACAGCAACTGGTAACACTGAGAGGCCCGGAGCCCAGGGTTTGCAGCAGTTTTACACAGTCTTTGGAGAAGGCAGGGACTTCACATACATCATAGTATCCCTTAGCAAATCATCACACGCCGCGGGAAAATCACATAACAACTCTAAAACATGATTAGCACATTCACTGGTGGGAACAAGTTGGGTAGGGGTGATTGGTCAGTACAAAAGGGGTATTCATTTGAACTGATTGGTTTAAGCCAAGAGGGGTGTATGTGCTGAACTACATGGTTTCCCAACATGTTATCAACCACCATAAACTACTGGGAGGGTTATCTGGCATCCCAGGTATTTCCCTGTCTTATGCTGATTGGTGGCTGCTAGGGGGTTGCTATGGATCCCCACCTAGCCTGACTGAGTCAGGGACACCTGGAGCAGCAGATGTCTCCTGTTATTTGTAGATAAACAACTTAGCAGAGTGGGAATGTGCCTAGGAGTGCTCTGTGGGTTTTTCCAAGGACAAAGGTGATGTCCCTTCCTTGGACAGGCTTTTCTCTGAGGTAGAGGCTGGTTTTTCACTAACCAGGGTTATCTTGAATATGTAGCTAAGGAAAAACAGAGTACTGATTACTTGAAAACCGAAGGTTAAATTAAAGACATGTCCTCATTAACACTGTCTGTGAAACAGATGAGTTAACATACCACAAAAAAAAGCCCACTACTATTGCAAAATAAGGTGGTGTTTTTCTTTTCCAGCTTAAAATGTTAAAAGAAACAGAGAAGTCTTGGTTTCAGTGAACATTTTTTTTAAATTCTTTTTTTAAATATGTGTGTCTGTGTGTGTGTGTGTGTGTGTGTGTGATTGTAGAAGGACATATCTTCGATCCTCAGCACCACATAAAAATAAATAAATAAAATAATTTTTATTTATAAAATTATTATAAAATAATTTTTATTTATTTATTTTTATGTGGTGCTGAGGATCGAACCCAGGGTCTCACGTGTGCTAGGTGAGCACTCTGCCACTAAACTATGACTCCAGCCTGAACATTTCTTAAATAAGAGTGAAAACATGTATTTTTTTTTAACCAACCAATTTAATAGGTAAATGACTACATCAAATGTTATATCTGTATCTATCACAGGACTTAGAATTTTAGTTCTGCTTTGTAGTGTTAAGATCTTCAGGATCATTAAGGATGCTCTAGATATTTAAGTGAAGGAATTGAACTTTAAGGCATTCTTAACAGTTTTATTGTAAATTTGGATGATGAAGACCATGTTGGTTTAATCTGCTAGTTACTTGCCCTCCAAGCTCTTAGAAGAGCAGTAGTCTACCAAATATTGATTTCCTGGTAACAGAAATAGTTATCTTCAGGGACACTATAACTGCTGCACAAATTTCCAAGTTTCATTCTCATCTCTTAAAAGTCCTGGTACTATTCCATATTTCCCAGTTTTAAAGCCAAGGATTTGATGAGCAGTTTATTTTCAGCCACTTTACTATACTTAGGGGTAGACATTGGTTGAATTAATACTGGAAATATTAGGAATACACTTTGTACATACATACTCACTTCATTTCTTCTAGATTGCACAGTTATGTCAGATTCATCATTCATCTTTTTATTTTTATGCAATAAAAATAAAAAGATGAATTATGCAAAATGCAAAGTGGGCATGTTATCTCTTTTCTATGTTGAAGTTTTCAGTTTCTTGCTGAATCAAAATGAGTAATGTATCCTGAACAAATTAGGCAGGGGCAGTGGAATCAAGGGAAAGTGTTCTAGCTAATTATCATCTCCCATATGCACCCATGAGAACAACAGATCAAGTCCCAAAGATGAATTTTCTCTTCTGCAATTATTGCAATCACAGTTCTCTCTTCTCATCCTTCCTTCCTTCATGTTGACTTCTTTTATTTTCACTTCTTGTGTAAATGGCTCAAAAGTTTTAGGTTACTGAGTCCTGAAAAAAATATGTTTTCTTTTCCAAACCCCTGCCCCATTGGTTGCTGTTAGTGTGGGCTTCCAGCTCGGGCAGAAATATCATAGCACTTCACGAGGACACCTTTTAGGTCACGCCCATAGACTGACTTCTACAAGGCACTCACTGAGGAGTTTAACAATTTTCTTTATATGTTAGCATACTGACCTGTATGTGAGTTTTATAATGGAAGATGTTTATTTAGGTTTCCTCCATATCTTGGTATTTGACAAATGCACAATATTAATAATAGTGAATTTGTTAAATCGTCCACTCAACTTTAAATGGTGACAAAATAAATAAATGAGCAAATGACTTTCTTCAATGGCATATTTGATCTTTTATTGATGGGAATAAGTATGCTATTTATCAAGAATTCTCAATGGAAAAATACCCTCTGATCCATTGCTCCCTTTTCAGAGGTAAGTAGAATCTGGGTTAGTTTCCTGCAGCCCAAAACACAAATCACCATAAACTTGATTACTAAAAACAATAGAAATTTGTAAGCATATAGCTCTGGAGACTGGAATCTTGAAATCAGTATCACAGGACTGAAATCAAATTGTTGGCAAGGCTGTGCATGCTCCAAAGGCTCAGAATGAGTATGAATATACGCTTCTTTTCTCTCACAGCTATTATGGAAGCCAACTATTTTTTGGCTTGTGACCATATCACTCCAATATATGCCTCCATGCCTCACATTGCCTTCATCTCTAGTTTTCAATTCCTTCTGAGCCCTCATCAAAAGCAGCTTTCTTATACATATTTATACAACAGTGTCTTTAAGAAATTTAGACTCTTTTTATTATATCTCTCCAAATTCTTCCAACTTGTATCTAATACCCAATTCCAAAGCCAATTTTAAGTATTTGTACAGAAGAATTTCACTTCCCAATACCATATTTCTTTACAAAATATATTTTACAACGAATGGTAGATCATCTCAGTGAAATGTCTATGCTGCAAAACTTTAGTGTTTCTGGCAATAATTAAACTGATTGTGTTTTATACTCAGTAAACTTAGAGTAAATTTTAAATGTAATTACCTGTAAATTTCCATTAAAGAAAAACACAAGTGGATATACAAATTACAAGAGTCTGAATTTTCATAAACTATACACTGATACATAGATGAGAAACCTTAGTTTTGTTAGGATATATTTTCAAGTGAATTAAACAAAGAATTGCCATGTGCATCCATAAATGTCTATCTCTTTCAGCTAAGAATGGATGTGAGCTCTAGAGAAAATTAACATACTATATGATTAATAAAAGTGAATTTCAGACAAAATAATTATGTTGCAGCATCATTTCAACAAGTCAGTTTTTCTCATTTACAATATAAATTAAAATCCTACATGAAAAAAGATGTACTGTGGCCATGACGAAAATTCATAGATCCATCAAGGACCATATGAAGGATGGCTAAAAATTGGGTCACAGTCTGTTAGGAAATTGTTTTTAAATTTAAAAAAAAATGGGCTGATAGAATTAAAATATTTTCAACACCAACTCCCAGTGTGCCTTTACTAAATATAAATATACTCTTAATTTTCCTTCTTATTCAAGTAGAAACTAAATTTGAGTTTGTAGCAATTGTAAGGTGAATGCTAGCATTTTTATGTGGGAAACTTCAAGAACAAATTTGTAAAGAGCACACTTCCAGGGTAGATGTGTGACAGACCTTTCCCCAGCTAAACAATCATACCTTGCTGTAACTGTTTAAAGTGACCACTCAAAGATGTTTGAAATTGTCTTGAGGGCACGATATAGCACAGATAGAAATGTTCACTCAGGGAATCTACTAAATCTCTGTAAAGCCAGTGAATGTCAGTAACACCGGGGCCAAATGTGTTCCTTCCGTTCCCATTCACAGAAGCAGCCCTTTGTTTCAGAAGCTCTATTCCTGGGGGCTAAGCCAAGAGGAATGGGGATCTCTGCTCAGACTAGGGCTTCTTCTGCATGGCAGAACACCTGTATTTTTCATTTACCCCAACTCTATGTGGCAGAGTTGCAATTGCAAGCAAGGGCAGGAAGAGGTCTAGGACATCCTTTTCCCTACCTGTACCACTGGCAGGGAGAAAGTTCTATCCCAGGTACCAGGATGAGAAAACTTTGTCCCACCCATCTCCACCCAGTTCACTTGTAGATCAGAGTTTCCACACTGGGAAAGAAAACCAAAACAACTAAGAACTACCACCTACCCAGATTTTTACTTGCAAAGCAGCATGTCACTCTGAGAGAAGTAGTTCATTATTCATACCCATTTCTTATGCATTGGCACCAATGTTATTCCACAAAAGGGGCAGTTCATAAGAACAGAGACCTTTACAACTCTGTAGCAATTAACTGAAAATGAGCAGAGCTGGGTGTGAAACCAACAGAGGAAAGAAGCATAATAGCTCTAGAGACACAGATATCAAGGCAATGGTTGAAGCAAACATTGCCAAAACACTATTATCAATATACAAAATTCCATTGCATTTCTGTAAACAGTAACAAACAAACAAAAAATACAGTTAAGAAAATAAATTTCAAAACATAAAAAATAATCATACATAAGAATATAATTAAGAAAAGAGAAGTAAGACTGGTACTCCAAAAACTGCAAATCGTCATTGAAACAAATAAAAGCAACACAAATAGGCAGAAAAGGTATCCCAAGTTCACATATTGGAAGACTTAATGTTGTTAAAATGTGACTATAGCCAACAACTTCGTTGAGGCTTAGCAGGTTACATCCACCTCCTCTCCTTCCAGGCTGCTGTGTTTGAACCTAGGGCTGTTTGAGCCAATGGGCAGGATCTGACCATAAACTGAGTGGTCTCCAATCAGTAGGATTTCACTGAGAGTTTTCAGAAGAACAACACCCCTGTCTTGAGATGACTCAAACAAACACTAATTCATTCATGGCTCCCAACCAAGCACACTTGCACTCAACTTTTTTTATATCTCATCTACAAAACTCTTCCTAAATCAAGGCTGCAAAGATTTAATCTTTGGTTTCTTGATTTTAAATTTTATACTTAATCCAATTTCTTTTAGTTAACCATTGTTTATGGCATAAAGAAGTGGTCCAACTTTATTTCTTTGCCTGTTGATATTCTAGTGGTTTTATCACTAGTTGTTGAGAAGACTACTCTTTCCCCATTAAATTAGCTTAGCATTTTGGGGTCATAAATACAGGGTTTATTTCGGTACTGTTAATTCCTTTGCACTGGTATATATATTTTTTGTCCTCTTAAAAATATCTTGCTGGATGGATTGCTAGTGTCTTATAGTAGTTTTCAAATTGTTAAATGTTCTCTGTAAAAATCGTTTGTGCTTCTGTGTCTCTTTCCATTTCCATATGAATTTTAGGATTAATTTATTTATCAATTCTGAATAGGAGAAGCACCTGGGATTTTAACACATATTATATTGAATCTACAGATGATGAAAACCTTTCATGACAAACAAAAATTAAAAGAATTTGTAGTGAGAAAGCCTATACTAGAGAGCATTATCAGGAAAATATTCCAAGAGGAAGAAATAAAAAACAACAATGAAAATCAGCAAACAGAGGACTACACTAAAGGAAAAGCCAATCAAAGGAGAAACCAAGTTTACTTAAATACCAAAAACAAAAAAAGAACAGAAATACAAATCATATTTCAATAATAACCCTGAATGTGAATGGCCTAACTCATCAATTAAAAGACTTAGATTGAATTAAAAAAAAAAAAAGACCCAGCAACATGCTACCTTCAAGAGATTCATCTCACAGGGAAAGATATTTAAAAAAATAAACAAAAAACATACCACTAACATGGACCATGTAAACAAGCAGAGGTTTACATCCATTCCCATATAAGATAAGGTGACTTCAAACCAAAGCTAGTTAAAAGGAATAAAGAAGGACATTTCATACTGCTTAAGGAACTCACACATCAACAAGACATAACAATAATAAATATCTATTCCTCAAACAACGTGGCATCAATATATATCAAACAAACCCTTCTCAACTACAAGAACCAAATAGAACACTATGCAATAATACTGGGTGACTTTAATTCACACCTATCTCAAAACTGGATAGATCTTCCAAACAAAAACTAAATAAAGAAACTATACAACTCAATAATAAAATCAATAATTTAGATTTACAAGACCTATATAGAATATTGCATCCACTGATGAACGAATATACTTTCTTCTCAACAGCACATGGATCCTTCTCCAAAATAGACCATATGTTATGCCACAAAGCAAGTCTTAGCAAATACACACACAGACACACACAAAAAAAATATAAATACTACCCTGCATTCTATCTGACCATAATGGAATAAAATTAGAAATCAATGATAAAATAAAAAAATAGAAGCTATGCCAATACCTGGAGACTAAACAATATGCTATGACATGATGCTTTGATAACAGAAGATATCAAGGAGGAGATCAAAAAAATTCTTAGAGGTAAATGAGAACTCTGATACAACTCATCAACTCTATGGGATACTATGAAGACAGTGCTAAGAGGAAATTTTATTGCATGCTGTTCATTCATTAAAAGAAAAAGAAGTCAACAAATAAACAACCTGACATTATAGCTCAAAACTCTAGAAAAAGAGGAACAACTCAACACCAAACACAGACAGGAAATAATTAAATAAGACAGGAAATAATTAAAATCAGGGCAGAAATCAATGAAATTGAAACAAACAATTAAAAAATTGACAAAACAAAAAGCTTGTTCTTTGAAAAAATTAATAAAATTAACAAACCCTTAGCCACCCTAAGAAAATAAGGAGAGAGAAAACTCAAATTACTAAAATTCATGATGAGAAAGGAAATATCATGACAGACACTATTGAAATAAAAAAGACAATTAGAAACTATTTTGAAAATTTATACCCCAGTAAAATAGAAAACCTCGAAGACACTGACAAATTTCTTTTTTTAATTTTTTAATTTTTTTTAATTAGTTAAATGTGACAGTACAATGACCTTGACATATCATACATTTGAATCAGATCAGATATAAGTTCTCATTTTTCTGAGTTTACAGGTTGCAGAATCACATTGGTCATGCAGTCACGTATAAACACACAGCAATAATAATGTCTATTTTATTCTGTTGTCCTTCCTTTCCTCCTCCCCTCCCCTCTCCTCTCATCACTTCTCTCTACCCAATCTAATGTGACCCACTTCTTTTTCTTTTTTCCTGGCATTAGAGTAGATTATGCTAAGTGAAGTTAGCCAATCCCAAAAAAACAAATGCCAAATGTCTTCTCTGATATAAGGGGGTGACTCAAAATGGGGTAGGGAAGAAGAGCTTGAGAAGAAGATTACCTCTAGATAGGGAAGAGAGGTGGGAGGGAAAGGGAGGGAGAAGAGGAATTGCATGGAAGATGGAAGGAGACCCTCATTGTTATACAAAATACACTGACAAATTTCTAGAGGCATATGATTAAACCAAACTGAGTCAAGAGGACATACACAATTTAAACAGACAAATTCCAAGCAAGAAAATAAAAGATGCCATCAACAGCCTACCAACCAAGAAAAGCCCAGGAACAGATTCACAGCTGAGTTCTACAAGACCTACAAAAAAGAATTAATATCAATATTCCTCAAATTTTTCCATGAAATAGAAAAGGAGGGAACACTCCCAAACTCATTCTATAAAGCTAGTATTATCCTGATATCAAAACCAGGCAGAGGCACATCAAGGAAAGAAAATTTTAGTCCAATATCCCTGATGAACACTGATGCAAAAATTCTGGCAAATCATATACAAAAAACATAAAAAAATAATGCACCATAATCAAGTAGGGTTCATTCCAGGGATGCACGTTTGGTTCAACATATGGAAATCAATAAATATAATTCACCACACCAATAGATTTAAAGATAAGAATCATTATCATATAAATTGATGCAGACAAAGCATTTGACAAAATACAGCACACTTTCATGTTCAAAACACTAAAAAACACTAGGGATAATGGGAACATACATAAAGATTGTAAAAGCTGTTGATGCTGAGCCCCAGGTCAACATTACTCTAGATGGAGAAAAATTGGAAGCATTTCCTCTAAAAACTGGAACCAGACAGGGATGCCCTCTTTCACCACTTCTATTTAACATAGTCCTTGAAACTTTAGCCAGAATAACTAGACAGATGAATGAAATGAAAGTGATATGAATATGAAATGAAGAACTCAAAGTATCATTAATTTGCTGATGATATGATTCTATACTTATAGAATCCAAAAAACTCCACCAAAAAACTTCTGGAATTAACAAATGAATTCAGGAAAATAGCAGAATATAAAATTAATACTCATAAATCAAATGCATTCCTATATATCAGTGATGAATCCTCTGAAAAAGAATTATGAAAACTATCCCATTCACTATATCAAAAATCATAAATAAATAAAATACTTGGGTATCAACTTAACAGAAGAGGTGAAAGACCTCTACAATGAAAACTACAGAACACTAAGAAATTGAAGAACACCTTAGAAAATAAAAATATCTCCCATGCTCTTGGTTAGGCAAAATTAATATTGTCAATAGCCACACTGCCCAAAGTGATATACAGATTCAATGTGATTCCAATTAAAATCCCAATGTCATTCCTTATAGAAATAGAAAAAGCAATCATGAAATTCACTTGGAAAAATAAGAGACCCAGAAGAGACAAAGCAATCCTTAGCAAGAAGAGTGAAGTAGGAAGTACCACAATACCAGAACTTAAAATACACTACAAAGATATAGTAACAAAAAGGGAATGGTATTCTAACAAAAATAGAGATGTATACTAAAGGTACAAAATAGAAACACAGAGACAAACCCACATAAATACAGTTATCTCATAGTAGACAAAGGAGCTGAAAATACACATTGAAGAAAGGATAGCCTGTTCAACAAACGGTGCTGGAAGACCTGGAAATCCATATGAAGCGAAATGAAAATAACCTCCTATCTCTCACCATGCATAAAACTCAACTCAAAGTGGATCAAGGACATAGGAAACAGTCTGGAGACCCTGTGTATGATAGAGGAAAAAGCCGGCCTAAATCTTCATCGCATTGGATTAAGCTGCGACTTCCAACAAGACTACAAAAGCACAAGAAAAAACATCAAGAATTAATAAATGGGATGAATTTAAATTAAAAAGTTTCTTCTCAGCAAAAGAAATTGTCAATGAGGTGAAAAGATAGCCGACATTTTGGGAGCAAATTTTTGCCACATGCACGTCAAATAGAGCACTAATCTCCAGGATATATAAAGAACTCAAAAAACTTAACAGAAAAATAACAAACAACCCAACCAAGAAATGGGCTAAAGAGCTCCACAGACACTTCTCAGAAAAAGATATAAATGGATCAACAAATACATGAAAAAATATTCAACATCTCTAGTAATTAGAGAAATGCAAATCAAAACTAAGATTTCATCTCACACCAGTCAGAATGACAGTTATCAAGAATATAATAACAATAAGTATTGGCAAGGATGTGGGGGAAAAGGCACACTCATATTTTACTGGTGGGACTGCAAATTGGTGAAACCATTCTGGAAAGCAGTATGAATACTTCTTAGAAAACTTGGAATGGAACCACCACTTGACCCAGCTATCCCACTCCTTAGTCTATACCCAAAGGACTTAAAATCAGCATATGATAGTCATGCAGCCACATCAACGTTTATAGGTCTTTTCACAATAGCTAAACTGTGAAACCAACCTACATGCCCTTCAATAAATGAATAGATAAAGAGACAGTGGCATATATACACAATGGAGTATTAGTCAGCATTAAAAGAGAATAAAATTATGACATTTGCTGGTAAAAGGATGGAGTTGGAGAATATCATGCTAAGTGAAGTAAGCCAATCCTAAAAAAACAAAGATCAAATTTTCTCTCTGATAAGTTGATGTTGATCCATAATGGGGGTGGGGGGTGGGAATGGGAAAAATGGAGGAACTTTGGGCAAAAGGGAGAGGGAGGGTAGGGGAGCAGGAAAGATGGTGAAATGAGATGGAGATTATTACCTGAGGTACATGTAAGATTGAACATATAATGTGATGCTACATGGTGTACAGAGAAATGAAAAGCTGTGCTGCAATTGTGTACAATGAATCAAAATACATTCTGATGTCATATATAACATTAAAATAGATAAATAAATTTTAAAAAATACATAAATAAAATTAAATTTAAAAAATACAAAATAACAAGCATTTGTGAGGATGTGGGAAAAGTTAAATTTGCCTCTGCTCTGGAAGAAATAAAAGACTGTATCCTCTCTTAAAAATATCTGGGCACTTCTTCCAAAGGTCAAATAAAATTACTATATGATCGAGGAGTTTTATTCCTAGATGCATATATCTAAGAGAAATGAAAACAGACTATAAAGGACACATACCTCAAACCTCTTATACAAATAAGCACTGTACACAAATTATCCATATCAGGATTATTCATAAATTCCCAAATTTCAAAATAATTTGAATATCTGAGAAACAATGAGTAAAGAAATGAAGAGTGTCACAGTAAAATGCTATTCAGTAATAAAAAAGGAAGTTCTGAGACCTACATGAACCTTGCAACTATTAACATTAGTGAAATAAAGGGCCACACATTGTACTATTGCAATGGAAAGTCTAGAATAGGAAAACCTATAGATTTAAGTAGATAGCTGGAATTGAAATGCTGAAAAGCAAGGGGGAATATGTGTAAATGGGCATGAACATTGTGTTAGGGTTTCTGGTTGTATGATTCTGTGATACCCTAGAAACTATCCTATTGTACACTTAAATTGTGGTATATAATTTTTATAAAATATCAGAAAAATTCTAAAGAGAAGTATCAGACTTATGCATTAATTTCACTATCATAATAGAATCAAATCAATTAGAAACATATGACATCAAAACATTTCCTTCACATTTCAAACTGCTGTACTTCAAGGATTTGCATGTAGTATGTAAATTATAAAAATAGGATTACATAGATCATTCCCCTATTATCTAACTCTTAATATTTTAATTATTCAAAATTTTATTTATACACATCAAAAATATGTGAAGCTGGGTGTCATGGCACATGCCTGTAATCTAAGGGGCTTGGGAGGCTGAGATAGGAGAATCATGGGTTCAAAGTCAGCCTCAGCAACTCAGTGAGACCCTAAATAAAATACAAAATAGGGCTGGGGATGTGACTCAGTGCTTGAATGCCTCTGAATTCAGTCTCTGGCATCCTCCCCCCCGCAAAAAAAAAAAATCAGTGAATGTTGTTAAAATATGAAATTTTGTTGGCAAATAAAAAGTTGTAACACAAAATTATCCAATTTTAGTCCCCACAGAGCCTCAGAGAAAGTAGAGAAGCAAAGATAAAATTGTTTTTCCACTCATTGGCTTTTCACTGCGTAATGACGTGATAAATCTTTCTGATGCCAAAACGAATATCCCACTAAGCTTGGACTCAGTAGAAAAGGAGACTGAGCTGAAACATCCTTCTGGGTACCACATGAGTGATTAGGCTGTACTTTAACTCTTCCCTTCTGCTGTTGATAAGTGTGAAATATCACTAATATATTTACATAATATATGATTTTCCTCTTAATATCTTTAGTCTTTAGGAAAACAAATAGTTTCCTATTTATTAGTTAGTGCATAAACATCCTCAAAAAAAATTTTTTTTGCAGTATAATTCCGGAAATGAAGTAGCTATTCTTGTATTTAACTTTCAGAATGCATTCAATATTTGGCTCACTTCCCACTTTTATCATGTGAGTCACATCTGCCCTTCCCACACGAATGGACCTAGGGATGATTGCGCCCACTCTAGCATCACAATTCCCTTTTATTCAAGCTTCCTTGGCCTTTGTAGGTTTGCTTAAGGCTTTTTACAGTGGAGGAATACATTTGAGAGAGAATCCGATACAGCCTTTTGCACATCGTCAATGACAGCAGCAGGCTTTTGATTTCTAAAGCACCACATTTTGTTCATGTAGCAGTAACATTAAACTACTATAACAAAAGGAAGTGATAAGCCACTGGTAAGTATGGGATAAAAATGTGATATATTTACAAACATAAACAATCTTCAAAAGTATTGTAGATTAATGATAAAGAGGTAATTACACATGTCCCAATAGCAAATGGAACTGGAATGTTAATATAAATTGTATTTTAATGTCTTGATTCCTGCCCTAACCACTTCAAGAATCTTAGAAAATAGAACAGCTTTTTCCACTTCTAAATAACACCACATTTTCTATATGAGTTAACAGTTTAACACAAATACTTGAAAATCAATGTCTCATAACTGAATGAAATTACCAAATTAGTGAAGCTCTTCTCAGTGAATATATATATACACTTGACAACTGGAAATGCTTAAGGGAAAAAGTAAATGCAGATGTTGAAAGTACCACTCTACATATATAATGAACTGAATATATTTATTAAGATGATCTTGCTAGATATAAAATTATTATTGAGACATTTTCTTAAGGAAAAATAATTCTCTTACTTAAGACTATTTGTTTACCACATGTAATACAATTATCCAAGTAATAAAACAAAAAAAAAAAAATAAGAGTTGTGTGTATGACAGATTAATTCTTACTCTGTTTTGTCTCTGTATCCATATTGGTAGATATAATATATACATTGAAGAAAAGACAGCTGTTTTAACACATGGTACTGTGAAAACTGATTATCCAAAGGTACAAAAATCAAACTAGACCCCATTTCTCACCCTGCTCAAAAATCTATTCAAAATGGATCAATGATCTCAAAATTAGACCAGAAACTACGCAATTCCTAGAAGAAAATAGAGAGTGAACACTCTAGCTTTAAGACACAGGAAATGACTATCTCAATTGGATACCCAAAAATTAGGAAATAATGGCAGGAATTAATAAATGGGACAACACCAAATTAAAAAAAAACTTCTTTACAGCAAAGAAACAATTAGAAATGTGGAGAAAGAATGTAAAAAATGGGAGAGAATCTTTGCTAACTTTTGTTCTGACAGAGGATTCATACCTAGAATATAAATGTTCAAAAACTTTACCCCCAAAATCAAATAACCCAATTAATAAATGAACAAATACACTAAACAGATACTTCTTAAGTGAAGAAATATCAATGGCCAACAAATTCATGAAAAAATCTTTAATATCATTGGCAATTAGGGAATTCAAATCAAAACTACACTGAGATTTCATCTCACACCAGTCAGAATGGCAGTCATCAAGAATACAAATAATAATATATACTGGAGTGGATGCGTAGAAAAAGAAACACACTTTTGGAGGGACTGTGAATTAGTACAACCACTAAAGAAATCAGGCTTCTCAAAAGACTATACATGGAATCATCATACGACCTAGGTATACCACTTTTTGGTATTTAACCTAAAGATATAAATTCATCTTCATACAGTGATACATGCATACTCATATTTATAGCAGCACAATTAACAATAGCCAAACTATGGAACTCACCTAGGTGTCCATCAATGGATGAACGGATAAAGAAAATGTGATATATATATTCATTTGTTTAACTCTGCTATCTTTATCTGTAAATAAAAATGACAATAGTACTTATCCCATAAAATTCTTGTGAGGAATAAAATATGGTACAGATATAGCTACAGTTATATCTACATACATACATTTATAAAAACAATTGATAATTAATTACTGAATAATATTCTGTATTTTACAATGCACTCTTTAAGAAAAATGCACTCTTTAAAACTATTAGACTTCACATCTAGAACAGTTAGGGGCAGAAAAATAATTACCCCCAGATTTTTTTACTTCCTAGAAAGAATATGAAC
Organism: Callospermophilus lateralis; assembly: GCF_048772815.1. Lineage (NCBI taxonomy): Eukaryota > Metazoa > Chordata > Mammalia > Rodentia > Sciuridae > Callospermophilus > Callospermophilus lateralis. The sequence goes on from NC_135317.1 coordinate 86,063,602, forward strand.
AATACTTTGAATTCCACCAACATATACCATTCTTTTCTAAATAGAAATAAATCAATCATTTCTTGACTTGATCTCCTCTAGGATATTAACACAAGCAATGCAAAATACATTTTTTAAGTTAGTAAACATTTTTATTTTTCTTTTTTACCTTAAAAATTGAGACCTCTGTAAATACATTTGAATAGAAAGCAACATCTTAGTCTTGTTCTCCGGAAGTTAAAATCAATGAATGACAATGAGCTCAATAGCAAGGTCATTTAAAAACCTAGGATTAATGGGTACAGAAAAGATGGCATATGTACAAGATAAAATACTATTTAGCAATAAAAAGAATGGAATTCTTTCATTTGCAATAACATGCATCCAAACACAATTCATTACATGAAGTGAATTAAGTCAAGCACAAAAAGACAAGTACCATGACCTCACTCCTATGTAGAATCTAAAAAATTTAAACTCACAGAGTTTGAGAGTAGAACAGTGGTTACCAGAGTCTGGATGGAACAGGGAGTGAGAGGGAAAGAAGAAGGAAGGGCACTAGATATTTAATTATACTTAACAGCAAGAAGTTCTGATGTGCTTTGGCACAGTAGGATGACTAGAAAACAATAATGTACTACACATTTAAAATAGCTAGAAGACAGGATTTTGAATACTTTAATCATAAGCAAATGCCAAAATAGATATGATTAACATGATTTTAATGTTGCAAAGTGTAAACATGTATGAAAACAGCACATGAAATCCATTGATGTATAAAATTGTTACAATTTTTTTTTGTACTACTTAGGATGAATTTAAATTTATAATTTTTTTAAAAAAAATCTTGTTTGACAGTAGCCAGTGTTTTTAACTAGGTGATATTTGCCACCTCACTTTTGCCTTCAATATTGTTTTCCACTGTGTCTCAAAGAGATGACACAGAGCAAAAGGATCTGAAAATTAGAGCTTAAATTTTAGGTGCTTACTCTGAACATTGGTACATAGTTTCCTTAAGAACACTGTGCAAGTTGCTCAATATTGCTGATCTTTAAATTATTAAATATTTTATTATAACCTTAAACTCCAGCCATTCAGTCATTTTGTGTATTTTACTGACTATTTGACATATAACACAACATCAGTGTATAGCTGTAGAAAATGTAAATGTGTTGCTCTTTGAAGATAACATTTTAATCAACTTGTTTAAACACAAGAAGCATTCTAAAATGTATAATAAATTCTCAAAGAAAATTTTCAATGGTTACTCCAGAAGCAATACACATGGTAAAATTTGTGAAGGATATTAGAAATCACACACATTAAAAAAACTATAGTTATGTCTATTCTAATTATCAGCATTCAAAATCCTATATTCACTCCTGACTTTTCTTCTGCATCTACCACATACAGGTGAAATTAAGCAAATTTTATTCTTATATATCTGGAATTATTGCTGATTTCTATAAACCCATCACCATCAATTTAATGCTATTCCAATATCAATCTGTGCCTTTATTTATACAGCAGAATTCATTCAAGAATCTCCCTTCCTTGTATTTAGGAGCCCCCATTAAGCAGGATACAGTCAATGTTTCAATCCATTTAAACAATGGCATTTTGTAGCCAAAGAAAATTTTAACATTATAGAATGAAAATCATGTTTTAACTTTTCACCTTATTTTTGGAAACCCTGTCACCCTATTTTAACAATCTTATGTCCTCTATTTTATTTTATTTTATTTATTTTTATTTATTTTTTTTTATGTCTTCTTTGATTTAAGGAGAGCAACTAAGAACTGAACAGGGGGAAAGAGCATGAGGAAAAGATTAACATTAAACTGAGACGAGTGATGGGAGGGAAAGGGAGAGAGAAGGGAAATTGCATGGAAATGGAAGGAAACCCTCAGCGTTGTACGAAATGTCCTCTATTTTAAAACAGACTCTTCATTCTAATAACTCTCTCAGGTTAACATTCTCAGTGTTATCAATATTTGGTATGCTCATTCCATCTTCACTATTTCTTCTTGCTTTACTCTGTATTCTGTCTGACTTCTCTGTATTCCTCTGATTATTTGAATCTTTACATTCATAACTTCTTTGGTTTCATGATCTCTATAAATTTTTGTTTTTGTGGGTCTTATGTAATGCTAATTACAATTTTAGGAGTTAAGACTAAAAAAATATATATTAATACATCTAAATAAAAAATATGTGCTTCACAAATAACACAATTTTTTAAAAAATTTAAAAAAAAATTTGAAAGTAATATCATTGATTTATTTGCAAATCTCAATATGTGGCTTTACAACAGACATTAGATTCCCATATCTTCTGCATTTAATCTGTTACGGTCTGTTGTTTTGCTTTGTATATGAAGAAAATTCAGTCTCAGATCTGTAGTAGGAAAAGGGAGAATCTTGCAGATACTACAATTCAGTTTTGGCATTCCTAGCACTCTTCAGATTACTTACTTGAACTTCCTAGTTGAAGCCCACTCCTTCTGTACTTTGGTATGTATTTTTTCTGACTTGTTGAGGGCCACAGCCCAGTCGGGATGACGCATGGCATTTTTGCCAGAAGTAGTGGTTGAGAGGTGACGCCAGCGAGCCATTTAGATGATGATTTTTGGGTTCTTGCGGAGTTCCTGTTGAGTTCCGGTTGAGTGCTAGGGGGACTCCTGAAGAGTTCACATTGGTTGGTGAAGTTCCCTTTGGTGTGGTGGTGTGTTCCTGGAGGAGCCACGTGGGTGGCGTTCGGGAGAGTTCCCGGGGAGTATGCTGGTGGAGTTTGGAAATAAAGTTTGTTCCTGCTTGAGTGGCTTATGATTTGTGCCCAGCCAGACTGCGGCACTAACTTGTTGAAAACATTAATGCATGGGTTGCATGTAATGTAACTGAATAAATGTTTAGTATTTTTATTTCCTTATAATGTATGCCTGATTTTTAAAAATTAAACATATAGATATATGCATGTGTGTATATGTGTGTGTGTTTGTGTGTATAGATACATCTATATATACATACATATATTTCACAGGAAGCAATAGAGTATATTACTTCAATACCTAGTTTCTGTAGGTATTTTAAATGACATACATTGCAACATTTTGAAAAGTTAACAATAATGTGTAACAAAATGCGCTTTACATCTGTCATGTATAAGCAATTTATTCGGTATGGTGTTCAAACCCAAGGGGGATTTGTAACACAGATATTTATAAGGAGAATGAAGAATAATAGTTCCATGTGACTAGAAACAATCAGATTTCTCTTATTCTTAAAACATATGCCTAACTTTTCAGTTGCTTTGTGCATGGCCTACTTATGAATCTCTTAAGTTCCCTGCTTCACTACTTTCTGAAATGTACCTCAGATATTATCTGGAATGTCAGAGATCTCTTCCTTAAGTCTCCAGTTCTGTCCACCTCTCTCACCATTTCATCAGACCACTAAGCTTTTCCTGACATCTTCTTATTACCCTTATCAGCTCACACTGTCAGTTACCTACAGATGACTGAAGATTCCTATGAACTCCTATTGAAGCTCACTCAGTTTCTGCATACATTTGAAAAATTATATTCTCCATCACGACCTTGTGAAGTCTGAATTTCTTCAACAACCTACTTTGATTTCTTTCTTTCCCTTTTAAAAAACTTATGTTTCACACCTAGCATGAAAACACTTTAAAAATAATATGTGAGACACCAAGCCCACTGGCACTTTTATCCATTGTCACTCTGAAGTTGTACAACACCAAGAAAATATTCTGCTCTTGCAATGTCTGAAAAAGTTGAAATAGCAAATTTCTTTCTAGTCTGGGATCATTCAGCAGCACCCTCAAAATTCCAAAGAACTATCACAGTACTTACTTCAGAACCATTTATTTTTATTCAAATAAGCACACAACTCCAGCCTGTCCCTCACATACATTTATGTATGTAGACAAGTCAAACAGACAGCTAGCTATGCTATTATCTGTTAAAGAGTAGTTGCTGAAAGACCAAAGGAGGTATTTCAATTTTCTTTCTTTTTTTAAAGTGTTCAATTTTTGTTCCAAGTGTTCTGGATTTAATTCCATAGGTTTAAAACCATCCTACCAAAAGAACAAAAAGATAAAGGAAAAAGAAAAAAGTCAAAATCAGAGGCAGGTATTTGTGGGTCAAGCCAAATTGGAGGAACCAACACACCAAATAGAAGAATATAAGAATGTATGAGTCATCAGAAGCCTTCAGGGTTAATTAAGAAAATAATTGAGAGATGACATTAATGTGAATTCAAAAGCAGATTCTAAAGGCATGATCAGAAAGGGAGGGTAGAAAGCCATTAGGATAGACCTAGGCTATCAAGCAGAGGGTACCAAGAGGGGCTGAAGGAATTCAAAGAGTGTCAGGTCTTGATCTACGCGGTTACCTATCAGGCAAGACCATCCACTGTGTGTAAAGGGGCTGAAAGAAGATGAAGGGTTTGAGGAGAGTTTAAAAAAAAATAATTGGCACTGTAGAAAATGTGAAAAGAAGCCAATTAGCGATAAATAGGATGGCTGAGTAGGACTGAATACCCAGTCAAGGTTAAAAATCATAAATTTTGATGAAGCAATTAACACTGTTAGGTGATTTCTATTAGTCCTTGATTGCCCAGGGGTGGGGACATTAACCTGGTGAAGGGGCATTCAGTGGTAATGAGAGAAGGCAAAAGGGGAACTGCTAGATGTTGAGGTAAAGTAGCTATTTTTAGTGTGTTGAAAGTTGTTCTTCAGGCAAATTAGAGGGTCCTTGGACTCATATTAATAACTATGAATTATTCGTAAGAAGTCAGCACTGTAAGTTTGGCTTGTGTTCTATCTTTCACATTATCATTTTTAATCTCTCTGGGATCTGTGGAGGAGGTAACTGCCCCCTATAGAAATAGCCACCCTGACCCTTGAAAGGTTGATCAGCATTCCAATGTAACAGTCACTAAGTGGTACATCCTGAATGCTCTGGCCAGGTTCCGATAATTATGTGCTCCTCCTCTTCTGGGGGCCTTCATAAATTGACAATCTCAAGACTTGATTTTAACATTAAGGTCTTACAAAGGACTGAAGGGGTGCTTTTACACAGGTGTATCCAATTTGCAAAAATGCAACTAGCTATAACAACCTGTCTGATTATATTTTAGCTTCAATATGAAGCTTTTAAAAATAAAGGACAATTGGGCATGGTGACACATACTTGTAATCCCAGCATATTGGGAGGCTGAGGCAGGAGAATTAGCAAGTTTGAGGACAGCCTTAGCAACTTTTTGAGGCCCTAAGTAACTCAGTGAGACCTTGTCTCAAAATAAAACATAAAAATGGCTGGGGATGTAGCTTACTGGTCAAATGCTGCTGGATTGAATTCCCAGTAGCATAAATAAATAAATAAAATTTAAAAATGAGAAATTTAACGTTGACAATCTCTGCCTAAGAGATTCTGAAAGAAAAATAAAGGTCACTTTTAGTGGCCAGAGCATTCAGGATGTGCCACTTGGTGACTGTTTCATTGGAATGCTGATCAACCTTTCAAGGGTCAGGGTGGTTATTTTACCTATAAAATAAGGAGTTCAGAATTGTTGAGTTCTAAGGAGTGTTTTAGCTACATACTTCTCTATGTGCTTTTGGTTTTTATCCCCCATCTGCTATTTTTGATACTGTGTTTAGAAAAATTGAATGAGAGATGACTTGAGTTCTCCTGAACTAGGCAAGCATGATTAAAGTTTTATTGCAGGCATCTGTCTTGGAACTCTATATTCATTATATCATATATATTAGCAAATAGTATCCCAAGCCTTCAAAAATAGAAATTATATTTTAAGAGAAGCTTGAATCAAGATATCATACTTTTATCAATTTAAGTTAAACTGAAGTGATGAGAATAGTTCCAGATAAAAATAGAATGTAGACCTAAGAAGGAGAGATTTTATTTTAAGAAGTTATTGCAGTTTGGAGAAGGGACTATTGCAATAAGGGGATGGGGACGATTATAGTAGAGAGAATTCTCTGAACATAAAATTGAATATCTCAAAAGTTAAGCAAAATGGGGGGTTTTCTTTTTACAGACAGAAGTAAGGAGGCTCTAAGGAATTGCACGTGGGGAAGTGGGATAGAAGGATAGCATATTGGAATGGTAGGTCGGAGAAATGTTTTACCCTGAAGTCTGTCTATTTTCCAGAGGGGGCTATTTTCTAGGGTGAGTGTATGCTGCCTCGGGATGTGGTGGGTAGAAGTGCAAGGCTTTAGAAGAAGGAGCATACTTAAATCCAAGTCTGGCTAATAACCATGTGTTCTGAAGACAAAAGGGGACAAGTAGCTGAGCTAATCATCTGTGATGCAAAGAATGGAAATTAGATGGTCTTTGGCTTTATCATAGGTATAACAAGGAGATATCCATGAGTCACATAGAAAACAACAACTTGTTTGCAATAAACCATTTTCTAGAAAAATAGGAGGAAATATTTCTTAATCTTCACTGTATTGGAGGATCATGGAGCTCAGTTAAATTCAACATTGCCAGGGTTCTATTATATTTATTATGTAGGAAAAGTCTAATTGATACAACATAATGACAATACATAGGAATACTTTAAAATGCATTTTAGTATTTAATATTTATGTTGAATTAATTTTCAGTAGGAAACAGATTTAGCCACAAAACAACTACAATGAAAGACCAATGTTTTAGTGTATCCAAGTAGAAACTGATATACATGTAATAGTATTTTATATTAAATATAAAAAGATTTACACACTAAGCAGATTGTGAAATGGAATACATTCACAATCCATTTTATGTCTATATTGAGAATAACATATTTATATTAAAAATAACTAGAAAAATTTAGCATCGTGCAACTTGAAATAAAACTTCTACCTTTATTTTAAAGTAAGAAAGTGAGTATAGTCTAAAAGAGCTTTGTCCACATATTATTGTTTTAAAAAGTATTCAAATTTTTTGCTATTTAGATAATTATGTTGTCCTTTGTTTACTATATAGTATATATTTTTACCTGTTTCCTATATTAGGCAGATTTTTACCCAGGTATTATTTTCTATTCTTGTCTAAGTGAATCAAAACAAAAATACAAGTTGATAACAAAAAGCATATCTATATCCTTATTGTATAGTTTTCATTCCACACACTTGTTTTCATTCTTCAGGTTTTCTTTTCTATTTTTATAACTCATATTTCTGGTTCTACTTATTCTATTACATGTGGCCAGAACTCTAATGATCCATTTAGCAATATTTGGCAATATTATATTCACAACTCATAGTACTGAAACCTGACCCTGTGACTTTTCTGGGATATCTCTCAAGGTCCTCAAAATATCATGGAAAATAGAGGATTAAGAAAAAGTTTCTACTGTGGCTTTCATGGTAAAAGCAAAAATATATTTGATCAGGAAAACTTAATAACTATAAAGAGGAATATCAAAGGAAAATAGATATTAATTTAAATCACTCTTAAGCTAGATGAAATTTAAATCTAAGAAGCTGGACTTTATAGCCTACACTCAATCACTATTTAATAAAATGATACTACATATCATGAAAAATAACAATAAATTGTACAAACGATAAATATTTTTTGCACTTGGTTAAACAATAATAAAAGCTTGTAAAACAGTGATAGAGGGAGTCATGTTGGTCTTGGCTGAACTGAGAATACAATCTAATTCATCCAGTCTTTCATAAATCTTCTTGGATATATTTTTGGTATCTGCTTAGTATGTGTCTAAGAGTGGAATTGTTGAGGCATAGGTTTCCACCTCTCTGGTTTTAGTGTACCTGTCACAACATTGTAATTCATTTGACAGACTAAAGATTGCTAAGGTTTTTTGATCCACACATTTTCCATTAGAAATTTATTCAACATTTCCCTATAGTCACTTGACTAGTTTAGAATACTAATACCAATCAAACTCAAAGAGCAGCTGAATCATTCCCTGGAATGATCATATTTGTTAAGTTCCTGCCCGGGAGGATAAAAATAAACTTTTTTTTCACTTCAGTTTTTGGATATTTTTAATGAACGAACATTTTATTCCTTAGTTTTCTTCCTCTTTCAAAACCTAAACAAGAACACAACCAATACCTTTCTACATTAGTTTTCCAAATGTTATTCCTTTGATTTAATATTGGGACAATGTATTCATGTATGTATGTGTATAATATATGTATATGTACATATATTTTTAACAGCTCAGGTAGCTAAAATGTATCAGGACATACTTTTGTTGTAGTTGCTGTATTATTTAAAAATATTTAATTTGGTATCAAACTGATTTTAAGAACAATACAACCTAAGTAATACCTACAATGTCTGAATCCTTAAAATTTGAAATTTTTAAAAACAATTTGAATGTCATTGGTGGCCTTGTAGGATACCCAGACTAGGAAATTCTCGTATGAATTTGAGTCACCATAAACAAGTTAGCTTTTCAAGTGCTAAAATTTCTTGGACATTTATATTAGTCACCAAGAAAATGAAACTGATTTTCCTCCTAAGACTGTTTCGTATGCAGAAATGTCAATATTTATAACTTGGGAGGTGATATGACATTCTCTATTTCACTTACTGGCATTGACTGTGACCATAGCAGTCAGAGGAATGCTCAGATTTGTTTTCCTTTTTGTGTACTCATCCCTTTGGCAAAAGTTCTTCCCAAAATCCTTTCCAAATATTTTCATGAGCTATTATACTTGGAAAGACTTGTTATTTCATCTATGTGTTTCATTCTTTGCAATCTTTGCATTCTTACAACCATGTTGTTCCAAAGTGGGGGAATCCATGCTGGCACAAGGTCAAACTATCAGAAGATAAGTATGTAGACTCCAACTGTATACGTATTTCCTATCTCTACAGTGGTCAGAAGAAGATAAGCTATTTATGTATAGATCAGAATTGTCTCCTTGATCTGTATTTCCCTAAAGTTTCACCAACCTGTTTTTTAAATTCTATTATAACGTTTTGTTACTGTTGCCTTTGGTAACATTTCTCCTTCCTATTGAAATGGAACCCTCTTTTGTATTCCACTATATGTATGTGAGTGTGTATCTATGTGTGTTGAGATCCTATACATTGAAGTTGAAAAGAAAAAAACGGTCTGCTAGAGTTACACATCTTAGACTAGGTGGGAAGATTTCTATAGTTCTCTGGCAGAAATCCTCCCCACCTTTTGTGATAGAGAATGTTTACAGCCCTTGTAAGTAGAACCACCCACTCAGTTGCTCAAGCCAAAAATGTGGTAGCTATTCTATGTAACATTCTCCCCTTCACCATCCACTCCAATGACTGAATGTTATCTCCATTTATCACAAATATCTGATTTATACCAATTTCTGGTCAGTCTCCTAATCCAATTTAAAACCCATCTCACTTGAATCAATGCAATAGGCACCTCAAAGGTCTTCATTTTTTTTTTTCTCATTTCATACTACAGAATCATTGTTGTTACGGATTATTCTAATCACTGTCTTGTACTGATTTCTGTGGTGTCCATACCCACACCATAGCTGATCTCAAGTTAACAAGGTGAAATTGGAACTGAGAAGAAGTACACACCTGTATGAGATGATTCTGGCCTAAGCCTACTTCAACTACCACAGCAAGTCCAGTGTTAAAATTTTCCTTGCTTTCTACCTTCCGGATAGAATAGACTCATTCCAAATCTCACCGTGTACTAACCTTTATCCCTTCCAGATTTTCCTCTTCGTTATATTTTATTTGAATAAAAAAAATTCATACCTACTTTTCTAATATGTGTAAAGTAATGTGTCGTAATTTTAAATGACCAATTAAAATGTATTTTCTTGGAAGTGTTTTTTTACATTCAATAATAGGGCATATAATTTTTTTTCTGTGCTACTATAATATCTAGAAATTCATTTAAGAAAAGTTATTTCTGTGATGGAAAATTTAAATGCAAGACCCAAAACTATGAAGTTACTAGAAGAAAAAATAGGAGAAATATATCAGAGTATTAGTATATCAGAGTATTAGTATGGGCAAAGATTTTTTGGGTAAGAATTCAAAGCACAGAAGAAAAACAAAAATAAACAAATGGGATTACATCAAACTAAACTGGACAGCCCAGGAAACAATGAACAGAGTAAAGATCCAGCATGCACAAAAGGAAAAAATATTTGCAAATTATTGATCTGACAAGGGATAAATATATATTTGGAATTTGAACAACTCTCTCATTCAAAACAACAAAAAGGATAAACAAATATTCTCATTAAAAAAACGACGAACCACCTAAATAGACACTTCTGAAAGGAAGGCAGACAAATGATATTTGGGATATATGCCCCAACAATCAAGAAAATGCCAATCAAAAGCCACAGTGAGACATCACCTCACTCTAATAAGAATAGCTGTTGTCAAATAGAAAAAGACGACACACACAAAAGGAAAATCTTAATACACTGTTGATGGGAATGTGAATTAGTATAGTCATTATGGAAAGCCATAAAGATAATCCTTTAAAAAGTAAAAATAGAACAATCATATGATCCAACAATCTTGCTACTATTTATAATCAATCATGCAAAAGAAAGGAGATCAGTATGCTGAAAAAAATACCTGACATCTGCCTGTTTATTGCAGCACTATTCACAGTAGCCAAGATATGACATGAAAGTTGGTGTCTATCAATGGAAGAATGAGTAAAGAAAATGTGGTATATAAACACAATGAAATATTATTCAGCCATAAAAAATGAAATTCTGACATCTGTGGATGAACTTGGAGGAGATGATGCTATGTGAAACAAGTCAGGTACAGAAAGACAAATGTTAGGTGATGTCACTCATATGTTGAAGCTGAATAAGTTGATCTCACAGATGTATGGATAAGCAAAATAGTTTCATGTATAACTAAAAAGAACAAACAAAAACTTTTAGAAAAGAAAAATAGTTTCAAGAGGCTGGGGAGGGTTGGGAGAAGGGGATGGTAGACAGAATTTGCTTATGGGATAAAAAACATAGACAGAAAATAGGAATAGGTTCTAGTTTCTGCAGCACAAGAGTATACTATAGTTAACAGTACTCTATTATGTGTCAAATATTTAGGTAAAAGATTTTGGAATGTTCCCAAGAAATGATAAATGTTTCAGGTGATGAATATATTAATTAATCCGATTTAACCATTATATATTATATACACATTAAAATATTACACTATACTCTATAAATATGTACAATTCTCCATTGATTGAACAAAGCAAAATGACTTTTTTGTTATTTTAATATCTGTATGCTTCTAGTTCCATGATAGCAGCAACCATTCTTTCATGTTAAACACTTGTTCTTCTTTGCCACGTATTTGGCTCTTACCTAGTGGATATCCAAGAAATATCTATTTATGATGAGACAAATTTATATATGTATGTGTGTGTATATATATATATATATATATGTATATATATACACACATACATACATACAGAGAGAGAGAGGACACTTATTCAGATAGATAGATAGATATAATGAACATATGTATTATAGTCGGGATCAAACCCAGGGGTACTTTAACTCTGAGCTACATCCCCAGCCCTTTTTATTTTTTGAGACAGTATCTCACTAATTTGCTTAGAGGCTTGCTTGTTAAATTTCTAAGATTGGCCTCAAACTTGTGATCCTCCTGTCTCAGTCTCCAGATTCACTGGGATTACAGACATGTACCACCACACCTGGCTTCACTTTTATCTATGTAAATTTAGTTAACAGTTTAAGAGCCTACTCAGTTAGCTAGTTAACTGGGTAGTTGGCCAAATAACTTGTGAAATAAATAGCTAGTGCAATCAAATGAAAATATATATAAATATTTTCCAAAACAAAATATAAAAAACCAAGTATAATTGATAGTTGACTGTTTGAACAATGCTATCTTGTTATTTACAAATGACAGTTTGTAGAGAGTTTTCACATCTTGAGTTCTTACTAAACATCTTATTTGATTACAATGGTACCTTGGGCACCCTCTCTGAAATGTCTCAATTCATCCAGTGTCAGCTTTACTGTAAAGACAATATATGTGGATATGCCATGCTAGCTGCACAATGCTGTACTTGCATCTCAATGCCATCATTCTCGACTCAATTTTAAGTAAGGAACATACAATGGAATCAGAGACTCCACATGATATATCATATCAAGACATAACAAGAACAAATGTTAAGAAATTAAATTTCTGTTCTATAGAATCGTACAATACTAAATCTGTGTGAGTGTGTGTCTGTGTGCATGCATGTGTGTGTGTTTATGAAAATTTAGGTACTATCAGATATCTTTTCCTCAATATTTTTATATTTTTTAACCAATTGATGGATGCTTATTTTTAACAAGCTATTACTTTAACATAGATTTTTAAGGCTGGTACAATGACAAGACCAGAAACTAATTCTTTTCCCAGGAGAAATATAGTTTAACTTTATCCTTTTGGGGGCCAAATCTAATAAAAGGGGGGAAAATAAGTTCCTGTATTCCCAACATGCTGTTTACTACACTGCTGTTAGTAATTTATTTGGTTTAGGCTTTGCAAGCTGACCATTTCTAGTTGCAACATTCCTGATTTTCTATTTGGTTTGGAAAAGGCTTCCTCCCACCTCCAAAGCAGCTAGCTGTTAACAGAAAGACGAGAAAAACAAGATTTATCTTATCCAGCTCCATCCCAAACAAGGTGCTATGCTTTCTGTGGCTTCAATTTGACAAGTAAAGCCCTGGGCAAGCATGTAGCATCACTGCCTGTCACTGTAAGGCAACAGAGTGGAAAAGACAGGCGATAGTGTAGAAATAAGCGAGTGTAGCAAGTAACTAATTAAGATTAGGAGTGAGCAGTGAAAGATTTTCTAAATCCAAGACACCAATCCTTCCATATCTACCATAATACAGAACACACATGACTGCCATGCAACTAAGCTCACCTTAGAAAATACTTTTTTCCCCCATAAATGTTAAAGTAAATATGGTAGATGAAATAAAAACTTCAAATGAGGCAGAAAACATAATGACTCTACCTTTGTTGCACAAGTTTGTCTCCTACAGAAACAAATATTGATTTATTACAAATTACAAGATCAAATATTTGTTTCCAATATTAAAATATCTATTGTTTTTTCTCTCTCTTTACATCCAGGTATGTATATATGCATGTATATGCATATGTGTGTGGATTCCCTTCAGTATATTTAATATTATGAAAGCCAAAATGTTATATGGAATTACATGTAGTATAGCTTCTTTACTGCTAATTTTTCCCCCATATTTCTTTGTCCATAGACATTTCCCTTATTTTTCTGTCTTGTCTGCATCACATTTTTTCTCTTCTCAACTTTTTACTTTTTCCTTTCGTTCTTTGTTCTAAATTTTCTTTTGAGGAGCGAGCTTTTTAAATTTATTTTTTATTTTATTTATTCATTTGTTTATTACCAGGGGTTATTAACCATTGAGTCAGCTCCCCAACTCTTTTTTTCTTTTTAATTTTGGAATAGGGTCTCACTAAACTACCTATGGCCTTGCTAAATTTGCTGAGCTGGACTTGAATTTGTAATCCTCAGCCTCCCTAGCTGCTGGGATTATAGGCCTGCTCCACAGAACTTGGCTTTTCAGGAAGCTCTTTTGTATAATAGGCTCTTTTTATATAGAATATAATATGTAGGAAGTTTGTATACTAGAGTAATCATATATAAGGTAATTTTTGAAATAAAAAATTATTAAAATTGTGTCAAGAAATATAAATTACAAAGCACCCACTAGATCTCACTTCTTTTCTCCCATCTGTCCTTGTACTTCTTCTCATGTGAATTTATTCTCAATTCCAGTCATTTCCTGATCTCTAGACCCTATTTTCATTGTAAATTTTGACAGATGTTTAAATAGTAAATCTTCTTATATTATATAATGTATTTTCCATTTTTAACAGACTCTTTACTGCAAGCCAGTTCAAAATGTGCACAGAAAAAAAAAAGACAATGCCAGAAAACAATATAAATCCTGTCCTCCAATTTCCTCAGAGGAAGAATTCACAACTGCTATAGGACATATATTTTTTTTCATGTATTGCTCATCAATATTTTCAGAAGCTTCCTGACCAGGTTACTGAGGATCCAAGGAAAAGCTACACTTAAATTATTTGCAACAATTGAAGCTCATTGCTAGTACAACCTGAGGTTGAATAGGAATCATCTGAACAGTACGGCTATGTATAAGAATTCTTCATACTCAGCATACACGAGTGACCTCTGAACAAACAATTTTAAACTGAATGATCACACATTTTCTTTTTTCTAAAATTATACATTCAAATGGACAACACTGGCTGATTTGCCTGGCTCTTCTATTCATCAGGTCTTCATTGTATTTCCATATAAAGTTGCCTTGAGTTATGGAATTGTCCCTTTTTTGCAACTCAAAAGTCACATTCAGCTATTGAATCAGGAAATAACAGGTATTTCAGAGTCACCTGAAGAAAGTTTTTAAGACTTAGTGTTCATTATCACATAACAATGCCAATTCCTTTTCATTTTCATAGTAATTCCATTAAACTGAATGTATTATGTGGGTCTGCAACTCGAAAACTGGTTGTTGACCATTTGGACCAGTACTTCTCTGTCCCAACTTTCTTACCAATTTTATTTGATGAACCAAATGGTAAAGGCATTAGCTCAATAAATATTGCTTGGGAAAGAAGAAAAAAACCGGGAGGTGATTTTTCTTATAATTTCCAAATATTGCACTTACTACTTAAAGGAGTAAAGCTAACATAAAATATGGTCCAATAACCCCATTTTTCACCACACCAGAGATCTTATTACTTGCTCCCTCCATAATTACTACCTCTCAGCTTCTAGATTTCCAGCTATTTCAATTCCCCTGGCCAGTAGTGAAAACTTAGTCTTTTTCCTCATAGATTCTGAACAGTACATTTTGTATATAATTGAAATGCTTTTCCTTTTCCTATTACTGATAGGAATGGCAGCACAAAGAAGAAATGGAAGCTGTTCGTTTTCCACATAAATCCTATGAACTCAAAATACACCACAGTTCTCCTTCCTTTCTGTTCCTCTACTGATACAAGGATCCTGAAATATCCAGCTGATGGCATTTGTACCAGCAATTGCAAAGCCTCCAAGTCATCAGAGTGAGCTCAGGATTCTGAAGATAAAGTAACCTATTTCAAAAATGGGTCATCATATGTAGCATAGTGTCCCTAACTCAGACCTTCAGGCTCAGATGTGTAGTTGGACAACGGAATAAATATGAGTATAACTGAACATTTAGAGCATATGCACTCCTTCAACAGAATGCCTGTGATTAAAATCTGAATAAATAAAAATAAATTTGACCTTTCATCATCAACCTTTGAATAAGAACAGGGGATTGCAGAGTATACCACTTCACAATACAATCTTTACACCAGCATAACTTTTCTCCCTGAGACTTTCCGGAATATTCACCAAGGCCATTAGCAACTCAGTTCTAGCTTGAGCCATCATATCCTATAAACAAAAACAACAACAAAAAAAGTTAAATCAAATTTTATCTATATTCATTAACTAAGAGAATAAAACACTCAAATATATGAGTTTAAGGTCAGCCTTAGCAATTTATCAAGACCCTGAGCAACTTAGCAAAGCCCTGTCTTAAAATGTAATGGGGATGATGCTCAGTGGTAAAGCACTCTTGGGTTCAATCCCCAGTATGCAAAAAACAACAACAACAACACACACACACACACACAAAAAAAACATGAATATGAATTCCTCAGGAATTTGAGAAATGTGATTATGGATTTTACTTGTACTTTCTGAGATTTGTACAGTTTATTTGCTTACTTATTGTCTATGATTAATCATGGATTTTTAGCAGGAAGTAGGAGAAATTCATTCCCATTTCTAGGACCATGATCTTTCAAAATTAATGAACACAAAAACTGTACTAAGGATTGTAATTTGTCTGTTAGTATCTGTTGGATTACACACTCCCTTAAACTAAGTGGTCTATCATGTACATTTTGATAGCATTTATTTCTGAGGTAAGAAAAACTGAGTTGTTGGTAAATCTCATTTGCTAAAAAGAAATTCCTGACTCTGAATTCCTTTGAAAGCATACATTTTTGTTATGTACCTGGTAAATGGATCAAATAAATATACCATCTCCATATGGAAAAAAATACTCTTTTATAGTGATACATGATAACTTAAGCAAAGTCAGTGGATACCCAAAAAAGCCAGGTCTCTCCATCTGCAAAAAAATGACTTCCCAGTCCTTTGCCCTGCATGTGCCTCATGGGGCCTAAAGGAATGTCTAAGACTATTAGTGGGAAAATATCAGATTCTTTTTGTTATTAGTTTTGTATTTTTTCCAACTGACTAAAGAACAAATTTTATATGTAACAAAATTGAATTATTCCAATGTCACATACATACAAAATACGAACCCCAAGTTCTATTGGTTTTTCAATGAACCTTGTCATTCTTCAATTGTAATTAGAGTTCATTAGGTGAATAACAATTTGCAATATTAATGCCTATAAACATACTTCAAACATAAATACTATTGCTAACCCTGGTTGTATCAGTCTTTTTGACTAAAGCCATTCTAATGAGTGAGTGTGTGGTGGTCTCTTACGGTGGTTTTAAATTTTAAGTTATATCTTGCCATTTGTTTAGCGTAACATATGTTCTAGTTAATAGTAGTTGTGTATAGAAATAATCAAAATAGTGCCAGATAGACATTCTAACAGAAATAAATTATTTTTCTATTCCATCATGCTCCGATATAACTTTAATAAGCAGCAGTAGCTGTTCCATTTACAGAAGTAGGGTTATTAAAATGAATCCATGAATCTTTCCCATATATAATTCCTGCATAAAATCTAAAAATTATAATAAGTGCATTACAGGCACAGCTTATTATATTTTAATTTACACAGATAATCTAATAAAGATATTTGCTCCAATTTTAGCCTAAGTATCTTCAGTATATTCTTGGCATTCTGAGAAATAGAATACAATTAAGACATCCCTTGCTGTTCTCTATGGGCTGCATATTAATAAAGAATCCATAAACATATCATTTACTAAAGTTTAAGACATACTGTGATAATGCTATAATGAAAGAATGAAATTCTGTGGGAGGTTAGGGAAAGATGCTTTTATATCGGATGAAATAATCTTTCCACAGTGCAGAGCTGAATAACCAACAGGCAGGTTATTCATTTTTAGATGTTGTTTGAGGAAGGAATTTGAGAAAAAAAATCAAAATTCTATGCTCTCATTCTGATGTTTTTGCAGCCTAGGATTCCTTGTATTCATGGAATAGGGACTGGAACTACTCAGCTAGAAACCCAGAATAGGCGGGCAAGACTTTGAAAATAGGATTTCAGGTGCAATTTAGAAAGATTTTAGTGATACTGTGTGTGTTGGGGGGGTAATATCTCATGGGGGGGGAGAGAAAGACAGGGGGGGCGCTATGCGATATAGAACCATACACATGTGTTTTTCTTGGTTGTTGTTTGAGGTAATGGTGGTTGTTTGTTTTTAACCAGGGAAATAACTGACTTAATCTATCTTTTGTGGAAAGATGTTAAGTGCTACTCAATTACTGGGTAGTTGATTTTGACAAACACTGAAACAAGGACTACTTAGAGGGCTACTTTGAGAACCTAATAGGGCTCCTAAAAATGTAACAAATATTGTAAAGAAAGGAATGGTTACAGAAGATTACAAAACAGCAGCAATGTGCTGTAGGAGTGGGGAAAAGTAATATGTGGGAGGAGTTCCACCACTTACCTAGATTGCAAATAAATAACAAGGGAGTAAGGAAGAGACAGATCAGAATCAAAGAATAGGGGATGTCTGTACCCATACAGATTCAGGGGGAGTGATCGTTATGGTTCAGATGTGAGGTGTCTCCAAAAAGCTCATGCTTGAGACAAGGCAAAAACCTTTAGTGGTGAGGTGATTGGATTATGAGAGTCCTAACCTAATCAGCACAGCATCCTCTGATGGGGATTTACTGTGTGGTAACTGTGGGCAGGCAAGGTGTGGCTACAGGAGAAAGGCTCGTGGGAGCATGCCTTGGGGGTATATATTTTGTCCCTAAAGAGTAGATCTCTCTCTCTGCTTCTTGATGTGATGCTCCCAGCCACTTCTTCCACTACATTCTTCCACTATGATGTTCTGCCTCAGCTCCAGCCACCAGGAATAGAGTTAGATATCTATGGACTGAGACCTCTGAAACTGTGAGCCCCCAAATAAACTTTTCAACTTCTAATTATTCTTGTCAGGTATTTGAGTAACAGAAGGAAAAAAACCTAACTAAAACATTAATCAAATGAGGAAAAATCATAAAGACAAAAGAGATAAAATTATACTTACAAAATGAGGTCCCAAATAAGATTCCTCTTATCTCCTTTTGGAAAAATAAATTCTTGTAGTAATTGATAATTTTTAATTTCAATAAAGTATATTTGAGTCTAAAATTTAAATATTAAAAGTATCCTCAGCTCATAATAAAAACTCAATAGTTATTTTCCAAGAAAATGAATAAATCATATAATTAACTTTAAAGGGAGTTAATGACACATTTCCTACATGCATTGTACACAAAAAATCAGAACTTTCCAGAACTTGGGAATATTTATTAAAGTACAAAACAAAAAAAAAAAAAAGAAAGAAAGAAAATTTAAAGGTACTATAATTTATTACAATGTATCTTACTCATATTTTTTAGAAACAAATTAAAATATCTAGCTAAACAGAGTTTTGTAAGACTATCTGCATAAGAGTATATGTCCTGAAATCTCACAATGTCTGGAGCAAAGAAGAAATATGTGTATAGTCCCTGAAAGCATTAATCAACATTTTATTATGCCTCATCCCTTATTTTACTAAATTAAAAATTATGATCTGAAGAGTAAAAACATTCTTCCCTAACCCAGTTCCTATTTCTAAATATGCTTACTAATTTTTTGAATGTACCTTTCCAAAAAATATAGAACATATATCAAGATTGCTAGAACAGATATTTAACCAAGATAGATTTATGCTAGTTTTTGCTTAAGTTCATAGGTACACTTTCCTGCACCTTCTGTGCAAATACACCTTTTCAAAAATGAGTAAATAAATCAAAGAAAATGATAAAAATGAAAAGTAAAAAGGTATATTTTTAAATATGGGTATACAATGTTGAATGTCCAATTAATTTTGATTTTCAAAAAGTAAGCTCAGTTTTAAATTATTTTTTTTCCAAATACCATTCTAAGCAAAGTAAGCCAATCCTCGCCAAATCAAAGGCCAAATGTTCTCTCTGATATGTAAATGCTGATTCATAATTGGGGAGGGCATGGCAAAAATGGAGGAATTTTTATTGGGCAAAGGGGAGGGAGGGGAAGAGAGAGGGTCTGGGAGAAGAAAAGATGGTGGAATGTGATGGACATTATTACCCTAGGTAATATATGACTGACTGCACATATGGGGCAATGCTACATCATGTATAATCAGAGAAATAAAATGTTGTGCTGCAATTTTGTACAATAAATCAAAATGCATTCTGCTGTCATATATACCTAATTAAAATAAATAAATTAATTAAAAATTTTTTTTAAATTCACTGCTTAAACAGTCATTAGTAGTTTTTATCAGTGTTTATCTGACATACTATTTTCCATTAGGCAATGATTACCAATAATATTCTAATGTACTCTTCTTATTTACATTACTATTTCATCTTATAATATTGATAAAAGAATTAATACACAGGAATGCTACCAGTGAAAATGTATTTCTTTACAATTGTCAAACTATTTTTATTTCCAAAAAAGCAAAGAATAAAATTGTTTTTGAGTGTTTCATATAATAATTAAAATATTCATGGTTTTTGTACAATAGAAACTATATAATCATTACTTTAAAGTTGTTTGCCACCATCAGTTATACACTTCATATCCTTGGTTGAGGGTCAGTATCCAAGGTATATTTTATGCAAGCAATAACTAATACTATATGGATCAATGGACTATCAAAAGCAACATACAGTAGTAAAGAGTAGAGGGTGTATGGCACATAAATCAGCATATCAGTGAAGAGTAGTGATGACTAATAAAAATCACTTTAAATTCTAATATGAAAACAACTTTAATGAGACTCTGAGCCTCTTAAAAAAGCATACCTCATTTATTTTTGAAGCCAAACTGCCTAGAACAGTATCTAAGATATATTTTACTCTTAACAATTTATTGAAAAATATGTAAGAGAATTAATAAATCAATTATGAATGACTTTCAATAAATAGGCACAGAAATTAATTCTTCATGTAAGAGCAGTGGCTGGCATTTAGGAATTCCCATGGTAAAGTATTATAAGACTATATGAAATTATGTTTTAGATAGGTATATTTTCTCTATATATACAAATATATGCACAGGAGTTTCATGATGGTATAATAGAGTGGCTGTTTTGTGGTGTGAAATCAAGAAAGCAGAAAGGCAGCTTGTCAGCAAGGTGAGTAAACAAACAAACAAAAAAAAAGCAAGGGGGGGGCTTTACTGGAATTTAATAATGGACACTCAAAGCAGATTAGGGCCTTAAGAATATGGCTATAATTTTTTTAAAAGGGCTAAATCTCAGCACCACAGCTGTTGATATGGCCAGAGGCAAGAGCCAAAGCAGTCCCTCCACAAGCAAAGTAGAGGGACAAGAGAATTAAGGGAATCTGTATTTTTAGGAGGCCTGAGTTGTGTCTGGGTATGGAGAGTTTAGAGATCAAAGACACTGCCTGACTACGCTGAAAGGCATGCAGCATAATATGCTTGTGCAGAAAAGAAGCTTCCATCTCGGGGCTGGGGATGTGGCTCAAGCAATAGCGCGTTCGCCTGGCATGCGTTCGACCCGGGTTCGATCCTCAGCACCACATACAAACAAAGACGTTGTGTCCACCGAAAACTAAAAAAGCTGCCATCTCTCTGGGCTGTGGGCAGAGGAAAGAGAAAGGAACCATTCTGCAGCCCTGGTGTGTGGGCCTGCAGCTAGGGGAGCCAATTCCTGGGAAACCCAAGTTTGGCCCAAAACACAGGCCTGGCAAACCCCCACTGTAAAGCATAGAGTGTGCTTAAGTGACCAGAGAAAGTCAAACATAGAGAAAGGTCTACATAGGGGACATACTACTGGTCATGGAAAACCATGCAGTTCTCCCCCTCCCCTTTGACCCAGTTGCTTGCAGAATGGGCTGAGAGAGACATGCATGGCCAGGAATTTGAAAGGGGGCAAGTCAAGAGAAATAGAGTTTGGAGAAGGAAACTGAGACAGGTTACATGGTGGACTAATAACTGCCTCCTCTACCACATGAGTGGAACCCAGGAGAGGTCCCTGGGGTACAGTCTTCCAGCATGGACTGGCAATTTAATGTCTGACTTTAAAGTCTCCAGACCACTTGACATTCAGTGAGGAATGTGGAGTCCATCTAAACCTAACCTCCAACTTCAGGAGTTCTGCCTACAAGATTATGTCTCTCTTCTTCCCGGAAACCCTACCTAACTGCTTAGAAGGGATACAACCAAAGTTCCAGTAGATACAACTCTTTAATGATGCATCAAGATCTTTTTATCCTTTCTTTTCTTTGTTTAATTGTGACCTTAATGATTCATGGACTTTTTTTTCTCTCATTTCTAGCATTTTTTAAGCCACTTATCTTTCATGGATCAGTATTTTGAGGCTCAGATATTTGTTTACTATATTTCAGTTTTGTTTTATATCCTTTTACTTTTATTTTATAAATTTTTATTTTATGTATATATATATATATTTTTCTCACTTATCAGTTTCACTTGATTCTCTCTCTCTCTCTCTCTCTCTCTCTCTCTCTCTCTCTCTCTCTCTTTCTCTCTCTCTCTTCTGCTAATGGCCAATCTCTATTGTTCTCTCTTTACCACTTCCTTTACTTCTGTTACTCTCCTCCTGCCTCACAATCATCACAGCCTACATCATTTCTGTTCTCTCCCAGTCCACCATTCAAAATCATAAGCCATTTTGCAAACTTACTGTTTTTACTGTGGGCAATAACTGATTATATTATTTCTGTTTATTGTGATAATTAGCATTATAGATTTTATAGCTGGAACTGTTTGTAATGATGCTATATATCATTTGCATTGGTTGTTGTTGTTATTTATCTGCCCCTAAATGGTGAAGTACTATAAATTTTCAGGAATACTGCAAGTCAACAGAGCAGAAACTCTAGCTCCTTAGATCTATACTGCTAGATGGGGGTTGATGCACAAACAACCTGTAAAAGCAAGGGAACAAATCACCCCAAATAAACCAAGATATTTCAATAACAGAATTCAAGGACACCAGAGTGGAAGAATTGTCAGAGAAGAAATTTAAAATGTACTTAGTCAAATTGATCTGCAAGGTAAAGGATGATGTAAGGAGTTAAATTTAAAAGAAAATAAAAGAAGTGAAAAAAATCAATGCAATAAGACATAGAGAGTCTGAAAAAAAATCAAGCAGAAATCCTTCAAATGAAGAAATCAATAAACCAAATTTTAAAATTCAACAGAAAGTATGACCAAAAGATTAGAACACTTGGAAGGCAATGAAGACAAAATATACAATCATGAGAAATAAGTTTAACCCTTGAGGAAAATATGTTAAGAGACCGTGAACAGAGCTTCCAAGAAATATGGGAATAACCTTAAAAGACCAAATTTAAGATTTAGTGGTACAGAAAGAGAATTGGAGATACAAATCAAAGGAATATAGCTTTTTCAATGAAATAACAACAGAAAATTTCCTAAACCTAAAGAATAAAGTGGAAACTCAAAAAAGAGGAGGCTCAAAAGATCCCAAATATATGAATTAAAACAGATTCACACCACAGCACATTATTGTAAAAAGTCCTTCAGTGGATGACTGGATAAAAAAAAAATGTGGCATATATACAAAATGGAATTTTACTCAGCATTAAAAAAGAACAAAATCATGGCATTTTCAGGTAAATGGATGACATTGGAGAAGATAATGCTAAGTGAAGTTAGCCAATCCCAAAAAACCAAATGCCGAATGTTTTCTCTGATATAAGGAGGTTGACTCACAGTGGGGTAGGGAGGGAGAACATGGGAGGATTGGATGAATTCTAGATAGGGAAGAAGGGTGGGAGAGAAAGGGAGGGGGCAGGGGATTAGCAAGAATGGTGGAATGTGATGGACATCATTATACAAAGTACATGTATAAAGATTTGAATTGGGTGTCAATACTTTATATACAAACAGAGATATGAAAAACTGTGATATATATGTGTATTAAGAATTGAATTGCAAAAAAAGTACACGTATAAAGGCATAAATTGGCGTGAATATATTTTATATACAGATATATGAAAAATTGTGCTCCATATGTGTGATAAGAATTATAATGTATTCCACTGCTGGTGTGTATTTAAAAAATTAAAATCAATAAAAGATTAAATAAATAAATAAATATGCCTAACATACAGAATGATAGAATTTTAAAGGCTATCTGAGAAAAACTGGTCACCATTTAGAGGGAAACCAATCTGGATCTCTGGGTGATTTCTCAACTCAAACCCTTAAACCTAGCAGGTCTTAGCATAATATACATCAAGCTCTGAAAGAAATGGATGCCAGTCAAGAATACTATTCCCAGCAAAATTTAGATTCAGAATTGATAATGAAATAAAACCTTCCATGATAAACAAAATTTAAAAGAATTCACGACTAGAAAGCCTGCAAAACAAAGCATTCTCGATAAAATATTTCATAAAGAAGAAATGAAAAATAAAGTGAAAACCAGCAAAGGGAGAAAGTAAAATAGAAAAATAATCAAATCAAAGAAAAAAATAATTAAAATTAAAAACCAGAAATAAATCAAAATGACAGGGAATAAAAATAATTTTTTATAACATTGAATGTAAATGGCATAAACCCATCAATCAAAAGAGATAGACTAGCATATTGAATTAAAAAATTAGATCCAGCAATATGCTGTCTCCAAGAGACTCACCTCTTAGGTAAAGACATTCATAGACTGTAAGTAGAAGGATGAGAAAAAAAACATATCATTCACATGGCTCTTGGAAATAATCAGGTGTTTCTATCCTTATATCAGATAAAGTGGACTTTAAGCCAAAGTTAATCAGAAGGTACAAAGAAGGATATTTCAAACTGCTTAAGGGAATTGTACATCAACAAGATATAACAATTGTAAACATTTATGCCCCAAACAATGGAGCATCTATATGCATCAAATAAACCCTTCTCAGTTTCAAAAATCAAATAGACTACAACACAATAAGGGTGACATTAACACACCTCCCTCCATTGGTAGATCCTCCAAACAAAAACTAAATAAGCTATAGAACTAAAAAATACAATTGATAATTTAGACTTAGCAGACATATTTAGAATATTTTATCAATGAATAAATACACCTTCTTCTCATTAGCACACAGGTATTTCTTCTCAATAGCACGCAGATCCTTCTCTAAAATATATCATATCTTTGGCCATAAAGCAACTCTTAGCAATTATAAAAAATAAAAAAGATAATACTTTGTATTCTATCAGATCATAATGGAATGAAATTAGAAATCAATGATAAAGCACAAAAATAGAATCTACTCTAACACCTGGAGACTATAATGGACTACTGAATGAACAATGGATAGCAGAGGAAAGCAGAGATAAAATTTTCAAAAATAGAGAAAAATGAGAATAATAATACATTCATTAAAAGAATAGAAAGCCACCAAATAAATAACTTATCACTACATCTCAAAGTCTTAGATAAAGAAAAACAAATCACATCAAAAGCAGTAGAAGACAAGAAATAATTCAAATCAAAACCAAACCAATGAAATTGAAATTAAAAAATTTAAAATATCTACAAAACAAAAAGTTGGCTCTTTGAAGAAATAAATAAAATTGATAAACCCTTAGCCAAAATAACAAAGAGAAAGAGAAAGAAAACTCAAATTACTAAAATTCTTGATGAAAAAGCAAATATCGTGATGGACACTACTGAAATACAGATGACAATCAGTAACTATTTTGAAAATTTATACTCCAATAAAATAGGAAAACTTGAAGACAGTGACAAATTTCTAGAGACATATGACTTAACACAAATTGAATAAGGAGGATACAGAAAATTTAAACAGATCAATTTCAAGCAATAAAATTGAAGACAACTTCAAAAGCCTACAAACAAAGAAAAGCCTAGGACCAGACAGATTATCAACTGAATTCTACCAGACCAACAAAAAAGAAATAATACCAATCCTCCTCAAATTATTCCATGAAATAGAAAAGATAGAAACCTTTCCAAACTCATTCTATGAAGCTAGTATAATTCTGATACCAAAATCAGACAAAGAAAAGAAAACATCAGGCCAATATCCCTGATGAAATCAGATGCAAAAATTCTTAATAAAACTCTGGCATATCATGTACAAAAACATATTAAAAAGTTAGTGCACCGTGATCAAGTTGGGATCATCCCAGGGATTTGAGGTTGGTTTAACATATGGAAATCAATAGTTAGTATAAAAGTTAGTACAATTCCTATTAAGGTTCCCAGGACATTCTTCATAAATAGAAATAGAAAAAAAAGTTATAAAATTTTCTTGGAAAAATAAGTGGCCCAGAATAGCCAAAGCAATCCTTAATGAAAAAAGTGAAGCAGGAGGCATCACAACCAAAGACATTAAATTTTACTATAGAGCTATAGTAAAACAAAACAAAACAAATAGCATGGTATCATCAACAAAGGAGACATGAAGTCCAATGGAACAGAATAGAAGGACATAGACAAACCCACATAAACACAGTTATCTCATACAAAGGAACTATAAATATACATTGGAAAAAAGCCTCTTCAACAAATGGTACTGGGAAAAATGGAAATCCATATGTAACAGAAAGAAATTGAGCACCTACCTCTCATCTTGCAGAAAACTCAACTCAAAGTGGATCAAGTATCCAGGCAGTAGACCAGAGACTGTGTGTCTATTAGAAGAAAATGTAGGCCCCATGCTCCATCATGTCAGCTTAGGAAAAGATTTCCTCACCAAGACTCCCAAAGCACAAGAATTAAAATCAAGAATCAATAAATGGGATTGTATCAAACAAAAAAAAGTTTCTTCACAGTAAATGAAGCAATCAAGAACATGAAGTGAGAGCCTACAGAATGGGAGAAAACACCAAAAGATAAATTACCCAATCAATAAGTGATCAAAGGAATGGAACAGACAGTTTATAGAAGAAGAAAAACAATCAGTCAACAAAGATATGAAAAAATGTTCAACATTTGTAGCAATTAGTGAAATTCAAATTAAAACTACACTGAGGTTTCATTTCACTCCAATCAGAACTGTAATTATCAAGAACACAAGTAGCAATAAATGTTGGTGTTCATGTTGGGGAAAAGGTACACTCATACATAACTGGTGAGAATGGAAATTGATGTAACCACTCTGCAAAGCAGTATGGAGATTCCTTAGGAAACTTGTAATGGAACCCAATAATTTGATCCAATTTTCCCACTCCTTGGCATATACTCAAAGGACTAAAAATCAGCATACTACAGTGATGCAGCCACATCAATGTTTACAACAGCTCAATTCACAAGAGCTAAGCTATGAAACCAACCTATATGCCCTTCAACAGGTGAATGGTTAAAGAAAATGTTGTATATAAACACAATGGAATATTACTCAGTAATATTCCAGAAAATATTAATTTTGCAGTAAATGGTTGGAAGTGGAGACTATCTTTCTAAGTGAAATAAGCCAATCCCCCAAAATCAAAGGCCAAATATTCTCTCGGATATGTGGATGATAATACACAATAAGTAGGAAAAAGTACGAAGATTAGATGTTCTTTGAATAAAACAAAGGGAAATATAGGGAAAGAGTGTACATGGGAATAGGAAAGACAGTAGAATGAATAAAACATAACTTTCCTAGGTTCATATGTGAATACACAACCAGTGAAACTCCATATCATATACAACTACAAGAATGGGAAATTACAGTCCATATATGTATAATATGTCAAAATACATTCTACTGTCCTGTATACCTAAAAAAGAATAAAAATTGAAAATAAAAAATAAATACATGCACATGGACACACACACACACACACATATACACACTCACCTATTTTATTGATGTTCTGCAGATAGATCTCAAGGATTCTTAAATACAAGGCAAGTACTCTATGACTGAGCTACACTGAAACCTTGTCTGCATATTTCCCAATTCCTACTATTTTTTCTGTTTTGATATTTTGTGAAAAATATGATTGCATGTGAAGTATTAAATAAAACATTTGAAAAATACAATTTCCTCCAGACCAATTAGTAAATTCAATTTTCTACACAACAGTCATTCCATACTTTTGATAAGATTTATAAATAATAAATTTATTTTTTGCCACTGAAAAATTCATATTTGTACTCACAGAATATGCTAGCAAAAATGATGTAGGATGCCATACATATGAACCATGAGCTAAAAAATTTATGACACAGTTCAAGAGAAGTCTTAGAAATACTAAATAATTTTTAAAACAGTATTTTAAATTGGGAGAGTTTTAATAACTAGAAGACATTTAGAAATCTGTTTAAAATATATTCAATTTGAATATAAAATACTGTTATAAAGAAAAACATGGAATTAATTTAAATTTTATTTAATGCTTAACATTTTTAGATGACATTCTAGAAGTTTATGTCAATGCTTCTACATTATAATTTTAAACATGTACAGGAAACTTACTGAAAACATTTTTTTCATTTTTAATTTTTAAATGTTTTTCTGAGCACATAGTTGAACATATTAAAGGATATGGAAAATAACAACCCCCAAGACAGTGTGACCCAGGAAGAAGGAGGGAGGAAGAAGGCAAAACATTCATCCCTTCCCAGTGTCCATGGGTTCTAAAGAGGGGAGTGCTGAACCTGGGACTTTCATCCTTTCCCTTTGCCAATGAGTCCTAGAAGGAGAAAAGCAAATAGTGAAGCTCTGGGTAACAATGGATCCCAGAGGAAGAAGAAAAACAGTGAGTTCCCGCCAAGCTCTGAGCTTTCATCCCTTTCTAGTAACAATAAATTTCAGACATTTTACAACTTTTTCCTGACTGCTCAAACTGACAAATTCTGCTTCAGTCTCCAATGATTACTTCACCCTCATTGTAACCTATAAAACACAGATCCCTTCTGTAACTGGTGGCCATTTTCTACCCCAAAAGTGAGCCCATTGGATGCTGTATTCCACTGATAAATAAAAGACAGTGCTGCCTGTGATGGTTGTTCCCTCTATCATTTGTGCTTACACATATTATCTGGAGTACATTATTTTCAGTTTTCAGTCATAAGAACCTCTTCCAGAAAGTAATAAGGACTAAAATGGGTGGTTCTTGTGTTATAACTTAAAGCTGTTAATACATAGACTCATCTACCAAAAATGTCCTAATTAGATGATAAAGCAATTGCCATGTGAACCTTGGACAAAATGCCCAAGAATATTACAAAAATAAATAAATAAATAAAACTAACAAGTATTGCAATTAAGTCATTTCCATTTTTTAAAATAAATACATTATAATATTTGTACACTTATTTATGAACAAGTTACTGTTTAGAATCAAAGTTTTCTTATCTGACCTTTTTAAAAGGAAATGAAAACATTATGGTTAATCCCAATTCAGAGAAGTAAACCTGTTAGCAATCTTTCAGCCAGAGAAGGTCTATTCCATCATTTGCAGTTTTAGGAATATCATCTGGGGAAGACACTGAAATAATCTTAAGGGAATTATCTTGATTCTGAGTAATGTTTTTTTCTTTCTTTGTTTTAAACTCTATTTAAAAAAAGCCTTCAAAAACTGGGCAGTAATTTCTAGGAGAGTCCTGCAAACTTAGGTTGAGGTCATCTGTTACTGCAACAGTACAGACACAGACATTACACTTCCCACTTAAAAAATGTAGTTAATGGTGGATAGTTGCTAAGATAAGGCAATTATGGTGCTCTGTATTCCCACTGCACTCATCAATAATACATGAATTGTATGGGTTCAAATTAATAATGTTAAGATTAATCAGCAAGTTCAGGGGTCTTCAATATGACTTAACCATTATAAAACTCTCATTTTATCAGACTGTTGAGCCAGTCCCTTATGATGATTAACTAGATATGTAATTTCTTTAGTTTACATTTTTCTCTGTATTTATTACAAAGAATGTTTTTCCCCATCTACTATTTGCTTTTAAGAAATAAAGGATATATGCTGATTTATTGTTTTGTTTTTATTTATTTTTTACTTTTTACTAAGTTTTAGATAAAGAAGTTGACCTCCTGGAATCCATTGTGGTATTCTAGGATATCCCAACAGATAAAACCATTCTAGGATATCTGATCTATTTCTATAACTATCTGTCATAATTCATTTGGATACCTAAATTGATCCATTCTTAGTTAACAAGAGTACCCTCAAATTTGTTCCTCTATTGTTTTTTTCATGTATTTTAAGTAGCTTATTGCTTTGTAATATAAGATTCCTGGACTTGGCACGTACTTTGTTACTTGATATCAGATCTCCTATCCTCCCACTCTAAACATGTTTTAGAAATAAATGGCATTTAAAAACCAGAGACTGAGTGACTAGGAGGTAAATTATTATTAGAACTTCATTATTAAAGTGCATATTTTCAATGAACACCTTAAAAATATACACATTTCTGAAAGAAAAGAAAATTTGAATTTTAATATTTCAGTGATTTACTTAAACCTTGAATGATTTTTACTCTGGTTTTATTTCCTATGCTGAAAATTTTGTTTCTGGCTACATTAGCATATTTCCTTATTTTGATTTACATTACAGTATACATACAATAGTTTTCAGTGGCAATAATAATATCAATGCTAAAACAAAACTCAAATGAAGTTCAATATATTTATATAATTATTTTTGCTCCATGCTAAAATTTATGATCATTATGCATGTGTTTGATGACTCTTTATTATAATTAGCTTTGTTAACACCTAGTCTGATTCAATTTTCCAGTATTTTTTTTAATATGTAAAATAGTTACATTCTTTTAACTTCAAAACAATTGGAAGAATTTGCATGTGGGAAATTCTTGCATCCCTTTGCATCCTCC
Organism: Callospermophilus lateralis; assembly: GCF_048772815.1. Taxonomy (NCBI): domain Eukaryota; kingdom Metazoa; phylum Chordata; class Mammalia; order Rodentia; family Sciuridae; genus Callospermophilus; species Callospermophilus lateralis. The sequence goes on from NC_135317.1 coordinate 86,093,787, forward strand.
ATTCTGTTATTTAACCTTAAATCAATAGGTATTTATTTCATTATTTTTTATTATTGTTTTCTGAAATAGAATACATAGACATAATATCCAAGCTTACCTGGACAGAGATATTTGAAATGGGATTTCTTTGTCAAACAACTGTGTGATTTTATTTTTGGAGTTCTCCAGTTTCACTATAACCTTGAATTTTAGATTTATTTGTCTAAGAAGTCCTTGTTAGAAACGGGTTTATCCATGTAATATGAAGATTTCATCATTTAAATATCATTAAGCAACTTGCATTAGTCTCTGAACTTCCTTTTTGAGATTTTAGTTAATTTTCTTATGCTTTTTTAAACTATAATTTCATATGGCATTTTTTTCAAGTGTGTTCTTTCTTTCTTTCTAACTTAACTGTTTTTCTGTTCGGGTCTATTACATTCCTTATATTTTAATATTTTTAAACACATGTTTCAATGGTTATCTAATTTGTAGATTGAAATAATGTCCTCTACGTGGAAATAATGCTTCCACACAGGTATGATCAGATTGGAATCTTCCCATTTACATAATTTGTGGACTCTATTATAAGAAAAATATATTTAACCACATGCACAGTTGATCATATGCCTGAGCTTTTTTTATGAAATAAGAATAAAATAATAATGAATTTCTCTACACAAGCCTAGGAGTCACATGATAATATTTCCATGTGATTATTAGAAACTTTCTAGCCCCAGATAATGCGGGAATACCATAGACTTCTGTAGCTTATTTGCTTGGGAGGGAGAAGACAAACATCTTTGACAAGTAGGGCCACCCTGTAAATCTCGAATCTCCATACATCTCCTTAACAATGACTGGGAGAAGATTCATACTTTTGACAATTTCTTCCAAGGACTTCTCTCTGGGTCTTCCTCTCATCAGTTCCTTGGATTACTTTCCATAGCCCCAATGTTCTGATGAAAGATTATTTAATTGAAATGTCTGACAGCCTTCCAAACAACTGTTTGGAGTCACTTCAAAAACTACATGACTTCATAATATCTTAAAATATATTAATGCAGTGCAGCAGATAGTTTGAGAGAAGCAAGTGGATTTTCAACAAGAAAATGCATTGAGTAATATATACTAGCCTACTTCAAACACTTGCATTTATGAATTTATTTTAAAAACTATTTTATATATTCACTTAATGAAAATATTATTAAAGAAATATTTAAGACCCCAAAATAGCTATTCATTTCATATTTATAGCTACTTGTTTATCAGAAAAGTTTCTGACTTGCTTTTCCTATATTATTCTAGATAAATTACACTCTTCATTTGCAAAAGAGATCATAATTAATAATGATAAATTTGTAGTTATTATATTATTATCCACAAATATCAATGATATGATACATAATTATTCAAGTACACTGTCATTACTGAAAGGTATTCACATATTTGGCAAAACTAAATCCATTTTCAATTATTTTATATGATATACATTCTGTAAGTGTCCATTCTTAAGAATGACTGCTGCACAGAATGCAATCTTTTATGCTATACATTTATCAGGCTCTGTTTAAAAGGTTGGCTTGTCAAGTACAGTGATTAAGAAATGATTGTGAGCTTCAAGAAAAGCTTAGGAAACATTTCCTTTTAAGCTTTCAATTAAAAACCTTAACTTCATCTCCTCAACAGGAGATATTTTACTTTCTGAAAGGCAATAATAAAATGCTGATAATATAAGGCAATAGCCATAATGTTAAGAAGTCTTTCCTAATCACTGGTATCTGAAAGTAGGATGAGGTAAGATTAATTCTAGTTCTGTAACTCATAGGAACAATCCGAGGAAAGATTTTATAATATTATAACTGATGGGTCCTTGACTAGAAAATAATTACCTTTCATTACAGATGCCATAAGTCATTGAACCTACAGCTCAAAGTGAACCATATATAATCATTACTATGGTTAATTTTTCCTCTGGGAATAAGTTGGTATTGAATATGAGTACATAACTTGGAACTTATAATTTAAATCAGGGTTTATGCTTCTACAAAATAAGTTGAATAGAACCATAAGAATATACTGCCCCCAAAGAAACTAATTATTCAAAATCATTATTATTATAAGATTAATAACAACAACATCAATAATCCCCAACATGTTTTACACATATACAATGTATTGATCAGATCCTGGGGAGAATCTGAAAACAGTTATTCCAAGGTAGATCAACAAAACATGTTCCTAAACATCTTCATTCTTCTAAATTCTACTGAAAAAAAGATAGAATAGAAAATAGGCTATCAGCAAGTTGGTGGATTAGGAAGTCCTAGCTGTTTTCTAGATGAAAATAGAAAGCCGGAACAACTTGGTAGAGAACAAAACCAAGAAACACTGCAGAGAAAAGAGTAAGAAACATTTTGCCCTCCCTGCCCTGGCTTCAAGCTGGCACAGCTCATCCACCAGAGGATTCCCCAGCCACGAGTTAGAAGGAGATTCAGGATGCACTGATTGCCCAACAGTTTGAGTACTGTGAGGCAGAACATCCACACACACAACAAAGGGCATAAAGTGAGCTATTACCTACTGTTTTAGTCAGCTTTTTCACTGCTGTGACCAACAGATCTGACCAGAACTACTATAGTGGAGGAAAGGTTTATTTGAGGCCTCACGGTTTCAGATGTCTTAGTCCATAGAAGGTGGGTTCCATTCCTAAGGGCTCCATGGCGGGAGACAATGGCAGAGAGAGTCAGCTCACAGTATGGTAACCATGAAGAAGAGAGAGAGCGAGCGAGCGAGCTGCCCTGGGCAGATAGAGCTTTCCTTGTGCAGGTATCATTTGTACTACTGACGAGGAACCCCAGAAAGCAGCCCATCCTGGGTTTTTGCCCTCAAGTAACATGAACCCTGAGTGAAAGTTTTAAAAGACATCTTGCTTTTAGGGTAAAACAGAAACAAATGCCAAACTCTTCCATCCAGGATCTTTCTATTTGAGGACACTGCATTCCTAACCCATTCTACAGTTATTTTGGAGAACTGAAAGTGAGAAAGGGAGAGAACTGAATGGGCAAGGTCACCTGGAGAATCTTCCTGAAGTCTATCCCAGCCTATATGTTCCCTTGGCAATGCTAGTCTGTTCCTTATACCCATTTACCTCCACAGATCTAAGAGTGGATGTTGACCTTTTGATTGACATATTTTCAGTAGAGCACCACAGAGTTATAACCAGGAATTTACTAGGCCCAGGAAGACTATTGCAAAATCAGGCTTGCCTAGAGCTACCATCTAGCACAAGATCTCAGTGATCCAGTTAAGAAATTGCTAAAGGGACCAATTAAAGACCTTTTAGGTAGTCACACCATGCAGCCAATAGGCCTTTCTCTGGATCTCCCTACTTTTATTTTATTTATGTAATACCTAAGGTGCTTATCCAGATGCACCAGGTAGTATTAGAAAAATGCCTACTGTCCTCCCAGTTGGGCTAAAAGAAAGTGTAGGGCAATCTCATTGTCTCAAATGACTTTCTTGAGGGAGTAAAGGGGTGTCTTCTGGTGTGGAGGAAGCAATGCCTGCCACAATCAGGGTCAGGTTTCTTCTTATTTTTCATGAGCACTCACAGTTATGTAGTTCCCAACATCACCTAAATGACAAGCCTAGAGTCATTTACACCTCCTGGCAGATCCCTAGTAACCCCTGTGTACAACTGTATGCTGCTGACCCACTGGTGCTGGTGCTGCTATATCCTGGAGGAAAAATCCCATTGATAGATTAGTGTCCCACTTCCACTCCTCCTGGGGTTTCAGGTGTTCCCTACCTATCACTTAGAGGTTGGACTGAATCATTGTATGTTCGGAAACAACTTAATCCTAGTATATAAGAAACAGCCCCAATATGCCATGAGGCCAAAAAGTCAGACAGATTCAGGGTTGCACAGAGTACAAATTACTGGGGACCAACTGAAGGGCATGTGGTCCTGAATGGCAGCAAAACCATGTAGATTCCTGACACTTGACTCAGAAGTAGGGGCATATATTTGATCAGGACAAATGTGACTTCATCCAAGCTGGAAGCTATCTACTTTATTTTAAGCTAATATCAGAGTCAGGCACATTCCTGGTGCCTGGATCTGGTTGGAAAGCTCTACATACCTCTGTAATGATTTTGTCTATTTACATTGTGCTGGAAAACTAAGCAGGGAAAAATGACCAGGGTTACTCAGGAACCATCATGGCAGTTATGACTCAAGATGGCTACAACAATGTCAAGACATATCCATGCAGTGACCCGGTCTGTCTACAGTTATTACCTCTGTAGTTGCCCATTGCCCTTTTAGCTTGATCCAGACCTCTTAGCCTCAGCTGTCCAGTACAGAAAGGGAGGTCACATATTGTACATATACAACATTTTACTTCCTGAAAGGCTTTAAGGGAAGCACCTGTCTCCAACCAGTGTCTCGAGACCTGGGGTGCACTTTCACTGTCACCTTGCTCCACAATATCTGAATTGTCAGAGGTCTGAACCCCCACTGTCACCAAAGATTCACAATTCAAGACACCTGTTAACCTCAGATAAATTCTTAAATAAATTGAAATTGGTCTTCGATTGTTTTTTCTATACAAAACTGAAATACTGGAGCAGACTCTTCTCTAGAGAAAAAATAAATAAAATAATTAAGCATAGGAATATATCCATGGTAAGAAATAAAAATAGTCAAGTTCAAGGATAAAATAAGGAGACCTTCATAAATGCAATAAGTTAAAGTAAAAGATGGAAGGTGATCATATGAAAGAGCATTGAGAAAAAACTAACTAATATAACTTGCAGTAATAGCAAAAATAAAATTTCATAAAGCTATGTATTTTTGTTGCAACTTAGAGATATAATTTTAAAATGCCTAAATCATTTCACAATATTGGGAGATTACAGGAGAAAATGGATATAGTGAATGTTTCCTATGAGTGGGAAGGAACTATAAAAACCTATTTGTTTTTACACTGGTAGAAAAAAATACGTGTCTGAAAGCATATGACTTTAGCTTTATTTCTTTTATTGTCCCCAAATTCCAATGAAAATGAAAAAAATAGCTTAAATTGACAAAATTATTAAATTTGTCTTAAGCCTGAGAACAATTTGTAATAGCGGCCATCATTTTGGACATATTTCCAGCATGGAAAAACTCTTGTTAAAAAGAAAGATCTTCAGACTAAAACCTTAACAATAGAAGACTACAGAATAGATGTGAGTCATTCTCTGTGTCTCTGAAGGATTCCTAAGGTCACTGCACCAGCAGATAGCAAACGTGAGTTTGGACACAGTGATCACTGAAGTATGAACACAGAACCACTCAGCAGCCTTTTCAACTTGGACCCTACCTGTACAAAAGATGAGAAGCAGCATATTGGACCCCAAGCTAAAACTAAGAGTGTATTTTCTGAAGGAAATAATAATATGACTGAGATGCTAGGGATTTTAGTAAAAATTGGTGCCTCTGAGCTCATGGGTTGATGGGTAGTCTAGGGACTGATTTTCACCTAAATCTTGAAAAGAAGATTTGCAAGTAGATACATTCTTCCCAAATACAATCAACCTTCCCATTCTGGGTGAGGACTGGGCAAGAGACAACTAAAGCAAAGGAGACTCTTATTGAATATAAATATCATTTGAGTTTCATAAATGTAAATAGACAGCAAGACTAAAATGAATGATAGAGATATGAAATAATCCCATCTGCAATAAAAATAGTGTAAGGATTATAAGATGTTTTAGAAGTAATTTATAGTTAGTGTATGTGATGACTAATGATATACGTCACCTTGACTGAGCCATCAGGTGTCTAGATAATCTAGTGAAACTGTATTAATTATGGGTCTGTTTGTGAGGTGAGGGTGTTTCTAAGAAAGATCAATATTGAATTGTTGAATTTAGTAAAGCAGTTGTCCTCTTAAATGTGACTGGCACCATTTAAACCCCAGAGCCTGCATAGAACAAAAAGGTGAAAGAAGGTTGGGTTCTCCCTCTCCCTCTCTGCTTGAGGTGAAAAATGGCTCTCATGTCCTTGGATTGGGATTTACACTGTCAGGTCTCCGGTTCTCATGATTCAGGACTGGGACTGGGATTCATACCAATGGTTCTTAAGACTTCAGGCTTTTGTTGAAACTATGCCACTAACTTTCACAGTTCTCCAGTTCGCAGACAGCAGATCATAGGATTTCTGACCTTCAGTAACAGCTCATAGCACACATGACCAGGCACATACACTTTGTATCTTCTATTGTTCCTGTTTCTCTGGATACTTCCCACTCAGTGTATTAACAGATTCAAAACATTTGTATATCATTAAGAAAATAAGTACACTTTAATAGAAAATAAATTCTCAATAATTAAAAAGTTTTGAAGAAATAAAATTAATTAAAATTTTAAAATCTCTTATAGCACAAATATAAAAGCTAAAAATAATTAAAACATGAGCAAAAAGTTATAAAAAAAATAAAAAACAATATAGGGGATCCAGGAGATCTAAATCACATATTCAAAGAAGTGTGTACTCTATTTTTTTTCAATACTGGAGATTGGATTCAGGTGCGTTTAACCACTGAGCAACAACCTCAGCCCATTTTATTTTTCATTTACAGACAGGGTCTCTAAAGTTGCTGAGGCTGGCCTTGAATTGGAATCTTCCTGCCTCAGCCTCCTGAGCCACTGGGATAATTGGCATGTGTCACTGCTCCCAGCAGAAGTATGTATTCTCATATTCAAAGTTAATGGGGAGGAGTAAATATTCAATAACTTAATGGAGAACATTTCAGAGAAGAAGCAAGAATAAATAGGAATTAGAGAATTCTGATGAAATGTCTTATACTTTAAGTTATATAAGAAAAATAATTCAAACTAATTTTGTGATAAGGCATAATTATTTATTATATTTATATTGTATTAATAATTTGTTACTTTAAAATTATTTTTCTCTGGGAGAAAAAAAAATCATACCTGTTAAAGAATTCTTAGGAAAATCAGGAAAAAATCTAAAATACATTTACTTTGCACTGCTGATAAAATTAAGGAAAATCTATTGAACTTGAATTTTATAACATTCTCTGTTGAATAGTGATTTGCAATAAAGTACAATCATATTTCTACTTCTGTATAAACATATTAATTTTTACTATGTAACACTTTTTCCATAAGTGGATCGACAGATAAAACATAAGATTGTCAATTATAACTGACAAGAATTTGTAAATGTAATAAACATGAAGTAAAACAAAAATGAAATATAAGTACATAGATTGAAGAGAGACTGTAGAAGAAAATTTAAATAATATGTCAATTCTATAATTTTATTGGAGATTTGTATGAAAGAATATTTATACCAAGAGTTGTTTCTACCAGTAAGAACATTATTACTTATATTCATATGTATACATATGTATACGTATATGCATGTATATGTATACATATGTCTATGTATATACATATACATATGCATATATATTTATACACACTGAAATACTTTAGGCATTTATTGTACATATATACATATATACATATAAATACACACATATATATACATATACATACACACATATATATACATATACATACACACATATATATACATATACATGTATATATTAAAAATGTCTTTGAAAATATCAATACACACGCACACACATACATATATATATATTCATAGAGTGAGTTTTAAACAAACTTTTCCTATACCTAGGCTAACTACTCATATTTCCCCCCTAAATATAAAAATTATATAATCACTGTGGAAAAAGCAAATCTCCTTTCCCATTCATTTTCTTGAACAACAACAACAAAAATGCCAGATAATGGTACTTACAAAAATTTTGAAACTGTTGGTTTTATGTGGGTTTTTTTTTTTCAGTTTTATAATTTAAGAAAAAAATTACAACAACCCAAGTAAGATAATTTAGTTTAAAATCAATTTGGAAAATGTTACAGAAGTTATCAAAGAAGGTAAATGGAAGAACACACACATATTTTTAATAGCAAATAGGTCATTTTCCAGCTTTAAGCCCTGTTGTAAGACATGTACTATTAAGGCATAAGATTAAGGGATAGAATCAGTCCTCACTTTAGCTAAAACAACACTATGATGCTTGAATAATAAAATAAAATTACAGCTCAGGGATATTTTTTTCCCAAAATGATAATCCACATAGGATCAAATGTTCATCACTTGAACAGATGCAGACTCTTTCATAGGATGTCAGAAATAACCTGACATCTCAAGGGAAAATTTACCTACCTCTGAAAGTCAAAATTCACTAGGAACATGAGCAGTGATGACTGAATCAAGAATATATGGTGGAATTAGAGTAAAAATGTTTTTGAAAACATCAAGAAAGTTTGAGATCAGAAGAAAATTTAAATAATATATTAATTTTATAATTTTATTGGAGATTTATATGAAAGAGTATCTATACCAAGAGGTATTCCTACCAGTAAGAACATATAATATTTTTATTTCAATCAGAATTTAAAAGATGATACTATTAGAACTACTACACTAAGCATTGTTTGAAAGACCTACTTGTTAAAGTAAAACAGAATACACTAATGGACATATAATAGGAAAAAGAAGAATAAAAAATTATATATAGTAAATATAAAATAAGCCACACAAGCAAAAAAAACATATTGAAATAATACTGATTAATTCTAGGGCATGCTAAGTTTTTATTTGAAAAATAAACCATAATCACATGTCTACATGAGATTACTTATGTTTTCTTTAAAATATTCTTTCTCATTTTATAAGCACAATGAGATATATTATGGTTATACAGTGGAAGTAAGAAAGTAGTACCAAAATTTGGAATGGAAATTTATAAATATCCTGAGGGAACAAAATACTTGATGATTCATACTGCATATTTTAAGAATTATTACATAATGGCATGTGTGCATTAATAATGGAGAAAGATTTACAAAAAATGTCACCATCATCTTTATGTATATAAAAAAAAGCTTGTAAAGAATGATGAAGTGCCATTATTGTGACTAGAAGGTGCTACCTATTTTGTTAATTAAATAACAGTTGATTAAGCTATTTTTATCAATAAAATAATCACAATCTTGCTATGTGCTGACTGAATTTTCAATGAAATATTATATATTTTGAAAACATCAAGGAAGTTTGAGATCAGAAGAAAATTTAAATAATACATTAATTTTATAATTTTATTGGAGACTTATATGAAAATACATAAATGTCTGGAGACAGTTTGTAAACTTATATAATTCAGTTGTAAAACTCAAGATCAGAAGATTTCTTCCATGAAAGCACATTGCATCCTGAGTGCTGTGAATGCACTTCATTCACATTTTTCATTATCTTAAAAAACACAATAACACATACATTTAACTCATATTGACACAGGAATATTTAGAAGTAAAATGATCAGATCACCAGAGTTGCAACCCAATCAGTCTATCCTGATTTGAATGACTGGGTTGTAAGTATAGGCAGGTGGGTAGTGGCTAGAAGATCACCATGGGCTTGCCCTGGAAGGTATGTTCTTTCTATGGCCACTTCCTATCTTACACTCACTCTTTGCCTCCTGACCCCACCATGAACTGAGCAGCTTTTCTCTGCTGGGCCCTTCCTCCATGCTGTGGTACCTCACCTTGAACCCAGAGCAATGAACAAAGTCATCTATGGATTGAGATCTCTGAAACCATGAGACCCAAATAAGCTTTTTCTTCTCTAAGTTGTTCTTATTGGGTACTTTGGTCACAGCAATGCAAAAGTTAACTAAAATACCACATAATAGTATTTGAACCATCAAGGGACAGTATAAGATTATATCACCTCACTAGGTTGTTGCTCAGGTACTCTCAGATTATATCACAATTATATCTGCAATGGTTGTTGCTCAGGTATTCTTATAAAATGAAATCACCTAACAGTGATTCTCAGAATCTGTGGCCATTGTTAAGTATTGCATGACTATACATGTGTATGTGTGTGTAGGTTCTTCTGTGTATACATATTTTGTAATCTGTGAACACAGGAGGTACCACATGAAAAGAGAAACAAGAGAAAAACCAACATTATAAAAAATGACAACATGAAGTATTATTATGTAAGTGTTATTAGTTCTGAAAGACAAAAACAAACGTGAAGTCACAGGAGAGATCTAAATGTCAATGTGGTGATGTGCTAATGTTCAGAGTAGAACACCATAATAAGAGGCAAAATGATAAAGGATAGGAAAGGCAGCAGAATACAACAGACACTAGTATGGCAATATATAAATCAATGGAAGTGTAACTGATGTGATTCTGCAATCTGTATATGGGGTAAAAATGGGAGTTCATAACCCACTTGAATCAAAGTGTGAAATATGATATATCAAGAACTATGTAATGTTTTGAACAACCAACAATAAAAAAAAATAAGATACAACAACAACAAAAAAGAGGCTAAATGATTATTCCTACTTCACTTTCATGAAGCTGACAAATGCCAGATGACAGTATAGAAACAATTTCAAGGTAAATAATCATGACATTACTTGGAAAATAACACTTAAGCCAATTTGGTAATTCTCCAATCTTATCTTCCAAAATAAGCTAAGGGCCTGTGCCACTTTAGTCAAACTTTCTTTTTCAAACATTTAGGTAAGTCTGTCATGTCCACCAGTGTGTCTTTCTTAATGTTTTTATTTACTGGCACATTCTCTTTTATCTGAATCCTACCAAATTTCTGGATTCAATTTTCATCCCACCGCAACCACAAATGATTCCTCACAATTATTTTAATAAACATATAATACATTTACTTGCATTTTACATTTATCATTTTTTTGCCAATATATCTCATTATTTTCTTACCTCTGCAATCATATCATAGTTCATCACAGTCGTCAGAAGAATGAGATTGTAGTTGTAATTTGGCCACTAGTAAACACTATATTTTTAGCAGGTAAAAAATTCATTTCTTATAAAATGGAAGTTTGGGTCTGATTATTGCTCAATGACAAACTCTAAAATACTTAATATCACATTTTTTATATACCCCAAACCTCCACAATTTGAAGAAATGGAATCCAAGATACAGAAAGGACTTTACAATTCACCTACTTCAACTCTTTTTTTTTTTTTTTGGCTATAGAAAATTCAAAGCTGAAAGCGGCTCTCATGTAACTAACTTATTAATTTGTCTATCAAATACCTATGAATACTTTCTATGTCAGAATTTGTTCTAAGTGCCGGGAGAATCAAGATGAATAAGTAGTCTTTTAGTAACGTACAGTAATAGGGAGGAAATTGGAACATAAGTGGATTATTATTATACCTTATGTGTTGAAGATACTGATAGAGCTATGAATAGAATTTTTGAATTACAGAAGGTAGCCTGAGAAGTCAGAAAAACCTTTATGAAAATGGTGATGTATGAGCTGAAACAGGGAATTTGTAGGCAGTTGTTTAAAAAAGGACCAGAAGCCCTGAAAAACTCAGGGAAAGGACATGAAAGCAAGATTCAACATAACAGAAAGATGATGCCAATATTTAGACTAAGATTCAGGACTGGTGAGGACAGAGTGATCAGGAGGAGTTCCATGTATGACCTGCAAACATGTTGCTATCCTGGATCATGTTTGATGTTGCTCTGATGTCCTCTTTTGAGTTCCTACATCAGAATCATGGGGGTTGCTAGCTAAATAAAAGATTCTTTAGCCCCACCTTGGGACTATGCATTAGAGAGGTAGTGTTTGATAGATGAGCATGGGATTAAAAGTTAGGATATGAGCTTTTTGAGCTCCTTTCTGAGTCTTACTGGATGAGTCTCTCAGGGGTCTTGAGTCTGCAAGAATAGACATGTAAAGACATGGGTATGTGACTTTTATGTAGGCTAGCATGTGTACAATTGAACTTAAGATGGAACTGAAGTATGTCAGAGAAGAAACAAACACTGGAATCATGGAACTCAAATGGTAGCCCGATTATGAAAAGATGATAGTGAGGCAGTAGAAAAACTTCTAAGGAATTGAGACTTAATGACGGAGTATATAAAATGTACACACAAAAAAAGTCAAGGGACATTTAGTTTTACATCCAACACTATTCCATGCTTGAAGATTCATGTGAGGAAAAAGGTCCATAGCAATCATAAATTCAATTAAAACTAAGACCACCCCCCATGAGATTAAGTAATTGTATTCATAGATAACATTTTTGGATAGAGCCCTAGAAAGATAACTATCAGGGGAAAATTTCCAAAGATAATGAAAAATTCTGAAAATAGTCTGGGTAAATTCTTTTAGAAACATGTCATGCTGTTCTCTGAGCTGAAACAGATTAAGGAAGAGCAGGAGAGTAATGCATCTTACTGAGAAGGACTCTGAAACAGAAGCATTTTAAACAGTCAATAAATCAAATGCTGGGCAAGTGTAAAGCATGGAGAAGAAAGCCAGGGCTTTCGAGCAGGGAGGCAAGCAAGTGGTGATCTGATTAACGTCAGTTCAGTCTTGCAAATATTAAGAAGAACAAGTAGCTAAGGTTCACTAGTTGGCTTGAGAAATGCAATGTTGGAAAACGGGTCAAAGCACCAAAGAAAAATGCAAAAAACAAGACTTTAATGCCGGTGAAAGAAAGTAGCTATTTCTTCTTAGAGACTCTTCTCTTTGATAAACGTATTCGATGAAAAATAATGAAGGTTTGCATCTATGAAGGTCAATGCTCTGGGATGTTAATGGAAACATCAGAAACTGGGACTTTCAATCAGTTCAGACGTGGATCATATGAAAATAACAAAAACTTACACAACTAGGATTATGGATTCAACAACCATTAGTGACCTTTTAACTTCAAAAATAAATTTTGTATTGGATGCAAATGCTGTGGTTCATTCATTACTATTTCCTCTGCTTCTTCCACTGACTAAACATGTTTGGTGAAAAAGAAAGCCTAAGAGCTTTTTTCCAGCCAAGAAAAAATAAACCACATGCAGCCTGCAATTCCATCTGTCCCTCTTGCCTTCTATAGTAAAAGTTCTCCAATAAAATCAAAGAAAGGTAGAGTGTTCAATAGTGACTCATATTCACAGGAAAAGAGACAGCCACCATGATCCTACTGAGATAATTGAAAGCAAAATGGTTTTGCCTGTGAATGCAACAGAAGTATCCTTGGTGGACCATATGAAACTTATATTGAGAGGTTGTGTGCTCAAAGTAGGATAAATACTGGATTAAAACTTAGGAAACGTGCCTTCTAGCTCTAACTCTGCCAGTTAATGCTAGGACTCAATTTTCTTATTTAAAAAATAGATTGATTCGCATAAATGACTTCTCATGCTCCATTCAGTTTTGGTATTAATGGAACATAAAATTTCTTATTTCACTCTTTGTAACCCACAAGCACAGCAACAAAAATATATAGAAAAGCAAACACTTGCCTCAACCTTCAACCCTAACTTCCTCTGCACATTTTCCAGTGTACTGAGGGCTGAACCATGCTGTGAGCACACGGTGCTACCTCTCACTATTAGCGGCTTCACAGGCTACAGATTTTCCAGTGATACATTTCTCCCACATAAAAGCATATTAAATGTAAGTTTGATTATACTATTTTGTTCTGGACAACGACTGACCTATTTTTTTTTCCAAATTGAGAAATAAATCTCTCTCCCTCTCTCTTTCTCTCTCTCTCTCTCTCTCTCTCTCTCTCTCTCACACACACACACACACACACACACACACAGACACACACACACACACACACACACACAAACACACATACACCCCAACAGCAAAAATAGATCTTAAAAATTCCTTGGGGAATAAAGAAAGAAAAGAAAATAGAAACAGGATGAAATTAAGAGACAGTGATGGAAACCACACAGACAAAAAAAAAAAAAAAAAAAAAGCCTTCTTCAAATAAATTCAGAGGGAAAGACAGCATCAAAGTCTCAAAGAGAATTCATTTAACATAAACTCTCTTCTAACAAACAACATATTAGAACAATTTAAAGGGGAATTTAAGCAAAAAAAGTATCAGATATCCTAGGCAAGATATGTAAAAGAAATAGAGTTAAACAATATTGATCATTAAGTAATAAGTATTAAAACAAAAATAAAAATAAGTAAGTCTAGGTGCAGTGGTTCACAACTGTACTACCAATTATTCAGAAGGCTGAGGCAGGAGGATTAGAAATTCAGGCCCCTCTCAATAATTAAATGAGACCCTGTATCAAAAAAATATAATAATAATGACTGGGGAAGTTGTTCAGTGGTAAAGAGCCCCTGGGTTCAATACCCAGTACTACAAATAATAAATGAGTAAATAAATAATTGAGACTAAGACAGGAAAATTGGCTTGAGGAAATCATACCCAATAGAATGGAGGATAAAATTATAAAAGAATACTTATTGATTCATTAATTAAATAAGTCAGACTCATGAGATTCACTATGGAATTTCTATAGAATTTAAAAAAAAGGAAGAGAAAAATATATTCAATTGTATAAGGAAGGAAATTATTTTCTTACTTAAATTTTTATTTGTGTGACTGTATCATTGTGAGAGAAGTGAAAAGAATGATCCAGGTGAAGGCTAATACTAACTGTGAGTCTAGGCAGAAATAAGTAATAATAGATCAGCTATACATGGAAAATCAGTTAAACCTCAGAATGTCTGTAGCAAAACTCAGATGGCAGTGGGACAATTCTAAAAGGAATGTGAGAAAAATTTTACAAATATGCATATGGGCTAATAGGTGTGATGGTAGACATATTAACAAGAATCCAGGGAGCAGAGTAAGTATAAAGATTCAATAAAATTTTGTTTGAAGATCAATTCATGGGACAGGATATGATTCAACATTAAAAAATGGAGAAAGTATAATAAAAAGATTTCTGGTAAAAATTAAATGTATTTAAAAGTACAACAAAGACCAAACATTTTTGGAAAACAGAATATATATATAAAAAATCTAAAATTTGTTAGTTTTAGTGTCAATCTGAAAATATAAAGATACATATCTTTATATAAACAAGTGAATATTTATGTATAAATATATAAATATATGGATTTATCATATGCAATTATATATCTGTATCAATATTAAAAAATAAATCTTTGTTTTCAAATTAAAACTAACAAATCTGAGATTGGTGGTAAGTAATATACTAATTTTCCTATTTTTATCATATAAAATTGATTCATATAAAATTTAAAATAAAAATTTAAATACAATAATTATAATTTCTTAATGTGTAAACTTTTTAACTTCTTGATTTGTGAAGAATATTTGTCAGCCTGTTTTATTATAGAAAATATTTATTGTAAATTATCTGAGAGTCACTTCAGTTTGTTTCCTTTTGTCAAAATCAATTCAGGTATAGCTGGTTTAATATTGCATATGATATCCAAATGAATATTTAATTTTTTTTCTTTGTAATTTATCATATTTCTAGAGTGATATCTAAAATCATACTGAGCAGATGTTAGTAATATTTTTCCTAGGCAATGGTATTATTGATTATTCAATTTTAAAAAACTCATTCTTAAAATAAAATCTTACCTCACAAAAAACTAACTCCAAGATGTTATATTATCTTCAACTTGAATCTTAGAAGAATGCTACATCTTAACTTTTCTCTCTTGTTCTTTCTGTACATTCATATGCTTAAAAATGTTTTCACTATGACCTAGTACAATTTACATACACACACACACACACACACACACAGACCTTCTTTCCTCAGAAACACACAGTTTAGTATAATATAAATGGGAAAAAAGGAAATAAACACTAGCTATAATACATGGAATATGTGTGCAGATAAAATATTTTGATCAATCATTAATTAGATACAAAAAAGTATTGAATTTATTTGCTTTGGAATAGAGAAGAAGACTCTTTCTTCCAAATCTCTTGGCATTCTTTCCTTAGTCGCATTCCCTGTGGATTCTGAGCCCTTTTCTGTAGAAACTAACATGGCTCTGGATCTGGAGCATGTAAAATGGACTGAGTCCAACACAGGCTACCTTGGCAGCCAATGATCAAACCACATGGCTGGTACAGGAAGATTGGTCTTGCAATAGCTGTTGAGCACTGTATCCCAATAAATCGGAAAAATGACACTGGCCAGCAACCACTGGCAAAGCTACCAACCTTGCCAGAGGGTAAGATTGATTCTCTTTTAAAGGACAGTAACTCAAACAATTAAAACCCAGATTTTCATCACATATTGTCCTCAGTGAATCCAAATGAAAAAATGTTAGTTCTTTCTTTCTTTGTTTAATTCCCCTATTATCTGGGAAAAGGTTAGCCAGAATGACATTATATAAAAACTAAGTAATGTAGAAATCACTAACTATTGTATCTTATTCTAGGACCAAACAAGCAAACAAAACAAAAACTTTAAGAAGTTTTAAACTCACTAATATAAAAACCCTAATAGCATGTCAATTATAGCCGCAAAACATCTTAATTCTATGATATGTGCATCATTACATTCCTTCTCTATCACTGTCTCAGTAACTTTTGAAATAAGTATATATTACTATATTTGTTCCTTACCCAAATCCCTCAAGTGTATTTTCAAACCCTTTAGTCTTTGGCAAGCCAAATCTCCTTAGCAAGGTGTTAGACATTTTGACAGATAATCAATTAAAACCTGGGACATCATATTTTCAACCAGTAACCTATTCCCAACTAGATTCACAAAGAGATATTCAATGGGAGTTTCTTATAAAAACAACATTCTAAAACTTTTAATTTTTTACTTTTAAGCATTAAAAAAAAAGTTTTGCTAAAACTTTTGTCTAAAGCACTAATCCATAGGCCAGCTAGTTTAAACCACTTGAGTCAAGGACTCTCAAGATCTAAATAGACAGAATCAAAGATAATAGAAAACAATGCAATAAGCAAGCAATATGACCTCATTGTCTTAGTCAAATCACTCTATTGTAAGATTCCACTGTTTAAGAATGACAAAAATAAATAAAATAAATTCACCAAGGTAAAGACAGGAGCATTGCCCCAATGTGAAGAGCAGATATGATTCTAAGTTATCATTCCAGTTCTTATCAAAGTTACCATTCACAGTTCCCACGTGTATATGCTTGCATATGAACACCCCTCCCAAGCATAAGTGTGTGGGCACATACATACATGAGACACACTTTCTTATTACAAGTATGATAAATTCTGCAAGCATCGTATCCCCTCCTTCTCTCCATTTCCTCAAATCTCTAAATTTATAATGTTAACACATTTAAGTGTTATCATAATATGAGCTTTAATCTTGCTGAACTTCTAAATCAAAAAGCATTATATATAATATATATTTATATAATATACATACATGTATATAAGTGTATATATGTATACATACACACATATATTATATGTATGTATATATCAGTTGATAATTCCATAACTGCCAAATTTAATTGTAATTTCAACAGAAGCAAATTTTAACCCAACTCCTAATTAAAGCATTTTCAAAAATTTTACAAATTTTCAGTCTTGTCAGACTAAAGCTTTTTCTTTATAAGATTACTAAAAAGGTCCCCAATACTAACATTCAGCATTAGCATTTACTTCCAAGCTAAACTAGAGACATCTGGCCTCATTTATCTTACTTAGCCCTTGGCATATCAAGATCCCCTGCCTCTATAAATTGCCCTCAATTCAGACCTATTTTGACATGGTATTTAGGGTAAATTGAAGAGAGCTGGGGGCCTGAAACAGGTAGAATACTTTCTCTACATTATCTGGCAGTCCATAATTTCATTTCTTCTCTCTAGCTTTCTGTACCTCTGTACTCTACATTTAGCCAATATGAATTTGCAGTTACCCAAACCTATGACCCTCTACTTTTTTTTTCAATGTGCCTTGCAATCCCTCTACCTTCACTTTGTTTGAATGAAGTGATCAAACTCTAAATTCCCAGAACACTGTGAGATTACCTGCATTGTACTTAAATGCATCTCTCTTACAAGGCTATGTGAGTTTTGAAGCAAGTTATCACATCCCTGAGGCCAAACATAGTGCCTGAGGCAGTGCATATAACTTGATAAGGGCTCAACAAAATTTTGATATCTTCAGAAGTTAATAAATTTTAATTGCTGACTACAAAAGACTTTTAAAGTATTTGATGCAGACATATTTATTCAATGCAATGGGCATACAGGGAAAGTTCCAATTTTACCCCTAGTAGTTAGAGCTAGCTCCAAATGAAGCATGATAGTTTAACACATTCTACCTGAAGTCAAGTCAGAGAATATAAAGAAACATAATATAATATAATATTGAGATTTATATTGTCTCAGTAGCTATGCATATCTTTTGAGATTTAAAAACTAGAGTTGACAGGTAAATAAATATATTAAAACAAACAAAAAAGTTTTAATTCATGTGCCCCTGCAATAAAATGCAATACATTTACCTCTCATTATTATGACTAAAGTGGAAAACTAAGTGATGAAACAAAATGAAGTTTTCAAAAAAAAAAAAAAAAAAAAAACTGGGAGTTTACAAATATTTCAGTGAATAATAGTAAAACAATAGGAAATTTTAGAATTAAAAAAAAGACATATGAAGATATTTAAAAATAAACACATTTCCCCAGGCATGGTGGTGCACATCTGTAATCCCAGGAGGCTGAGACAGGAGGATTATGAGTTCAAAGCCAGCCTCAGCCATGTTGAGGTCCTAAGCAACTCAATGAAATCCTGTCTCTAAATAAGATAATAAATAGGGCTGGAGATGTGGCTCAGTGGTCAACTGCCCATGAGTTCAATTTCCTGTACCAAACAAATAAAATAAACACATTTTCTGACTTCCTATAGTAACTGACATTATATTTCTACTCATGTATTTATTGGTTGTAAATGGGGATGAATCACCATAAATAGTTCAGCTTAGAAAATGAAGAATTTTTCTTTCATTAATGGTTCTTTAAAATTTCTTTGAAAATAAATTATAAATTTTAAAAGTAACATGATAAATCAAGAGGAATAATTTTATTTTAAAAAAATGATTTAAAATCAGAAGGTAATGTATTTAAGTTGTAGCTCTACCATTACTACTTTTGTGATATTGAGCAATTTATTTGGAAAGTAAAAGTTTAATATTTACCTCAAAGCACTATATGGATAAATAGCAATTATGTTTGTAAAAGGCCGAACAAGAAAATCCAGACATAGTTGATGTTCTATTCATTTGTTAGTATTTACTATGGTTTCTTAGGACTTGTTTTTTAAATGTTTTATTTTTGTTTTTATAATTGTCAATGAACCTTTATTTTTTATTTGTTTATATATGGTACTGAGAATCAAACTCAGTGTCTTACACTTGCCAGGCAAGTGAGTTACCACTGAGCTACAACTCCAGCCTCAGGACTTTTTGTGGTTTTTTTTTTTTTTCCCATTTGTGTCTTCATAACGTGTATTTAGGATAACATCCTTGCCAAAATGGATGAAAAAAGTCTCAATAAAATTCTAGCAAATTGAATACAAAACATATCAAAAAGATAGTGCACCACAATCAAGTGGGGTTCATCTCAGGGATACAAGGTTGTATTCAAAGGAAATCAATAAATGTAATTCATCACATATCATTCCACTTTCTTTCCTACCCCTATGCCCCCTCCCTTTGCTCTATCTAGAGTTCATCTAATCCACCCATGCTCCCCCCCGCAATGCCATTAAGAATCAGCATCTTTATATCAGAGAAAATATTCAGCATTTAGTTTTTTGGGATTGGCTAACTTCACTTAGCATTATATTTTCAAACTCCATTCATTTACCTGCAAAAGCCATTGTTTTATTCTCTTTTAATACTGAATAGTAGTCCATTGTGTATATATACCACATTTTATTTATCCGTTCATCAACTGAAGGGCATCTAGGTTGGCTCCACAGTTTAGCTATTGTGAATTGTGCTGCTGTAAACATTGATGTGGCTGTGTCCCTATAATATGCTGTTTTTAAGTCCTTTGGGTAGAGACCAAGGAGTAATAGCTGGGTCAATGGTGGTTCCATTCCCAATTTTCCAAAGAATCTCCATACTGCTTTTCATGTTGGCTACACCAATTTGCAGTCTAACCAGCAATGTATGAGTGTGCTTTTTTTCCCCACATCCTCGCCAACATAGATGCAAAAATTCTCAATAAAATTCTGGCAAATCTAATACAAAAACATATCAAAAAGATAGTGCACCACAATTAAGTGGGGTTCATCCCAGGGATACAAGGTTGGTTCAACATACAAAAATCAATAAATGTAATTCATCACATCAATAGAATTAAAGATAAGAATCATATGATCATCTCAATAAATGCAGAAAAAGCATTCAACAAAATACAGCACCCCTTCATGTTCAAAACAATAGAAAAACTAGGGATAACAGGAACATATCTCAATATCATAAAAGCTACCTATGCTAAACCCCAGGCCAGCATCATTCTAAATAGAGAAAAAATGAAAGCATTCCCTCTAAAAACTGAAACAAGATAGGGATGCCCTCTTTCACAATTTCTATTTAACATAGTTCTTGAAACACTGGCTAGAGCAATTAGACAGTCTGAAGAAATTAAAGGGATAAGGATAAGAAAATAAGAATTCAAATTAGCACTATTTGTCAATGATATTATTCTATACCTAGAAGACCCCAAAAAAATCCACCAGAAAACTTCAAGAACTAATAAATTCACTCAGCAAAGTAGCAGGATATAAAATCAACATCCATAAATCAAAGTCATTTCTGTATATCAGTGACAAATCCTCTGAAAGGGAAACAAGAAAAACTACCCCATTTACAATAGCCTCAAAAAAATAAAAATAAAATAAAATACTTAGGAATCAACTTATCAAAAGATGTGAAAGGCCTCTACAATGAAAACTACAGAACATTGAAGAAAGAAATTCAAGAGACCTTAGAAGATGGAAAGATCTTCCTTGTTCTTGGATAGGCAGGACTTGACTATTCTCAAGAACAAACAATGATGAAGTAATTAATAATTTGCTTGCTTCTTATTGTTTATCATATAGGGGAGAAATTTATTGGATATTCACTATTCTCTAGCATTTAATAGCATTAATTATGCCAAATACTGTCCTTGCTATAATTTCAGAGAGTTCCATGAGTTAATTATACCTTTTAGGTTTTGCTCCTTACAAGAAGTAAATGTGATTTTATACTAAGATGTTCTGGAGGTCAGACTTTTTTAAAAAATAAAATGTTCCCACTCTTAACATATTTTCTTCCCAAATGGTTAGTATATGAAAATTATGTAGCATTCCTTACTGCTATATATAATTTTACAAAGACAGTCATGGGAAACATAAAGAAAACAGTTGAGAAGAAAACACCTTTATTTTTGTAGTTCATAAGCCCCCCAAAAATACATAATTAGAACAAAAAGTGAATCTTCCCATATAAACAACAGAAATACTACTTTTAGCAATTGAAAATTAGCTTGTATCAGGTAAATTCTCCAATCAAGAGCTAAAACAACCCTGATAGTATGATTTAGTGGTTACCTCAAGGATTCCAACACCTGGAGGAAAAAGATCCTGTGCAACAGAGAAGCCAATGTTAAGCTTGGATTGTCTAGGTATGTTTTCCTCTAGAAGTTTGAGAATCCACAAATAATATAGAAATTAAGACACTGAACACAGATTTTTGCAGTCTCTTAGAGGTGAGATAATGAAAACTAATTCAAGATTTGCTAAGGGGAGGATCATGTAAATACTTCAGCTCTTCATTTGAGGAAGAAATAAACTATAAAGTAATGATAGTTTAAGAATAGATGACTTCTTGCAAAGATGAAATCACACCAAAGATCAGCTCAGTCACTGACTGAATTATGGTAATTTCCCCACAAACTACACTGAGCCCCAGGGGCTGAAAACTGAAGACAGCTATCAGCAATTTTCCTAGGCTGTGGAAGCACAGATTGGAGTTTTTGGGCTTGCAGGGATGGAGCACTTTTTATGAATACACCAGGCTTCAATTGCAAAGGGAGAAAATTAAATGATTTATACATTAGATTGTACTAGTATTAGTATCCAGCTTTAATAAGATGGATTAAGATTAACTTCATATTTAATTAAAGTGGCATGGTCCTAATTTAATTAATACTGGGGAGGAAAAAAACCTATAAACTGTATATATGAACATAATTCAACATATTAAATTATTTCTTCTTCTTTTTTTTTAAATTTTTTGTTGCCTTTGGTACTGGGGATTGAATCCAGGGGCACTCTAGGAGATAAACCCATTTTCAATTTTGAAACACTAAATTGCTAAGGTTGGCCTCAAATTTGTGATTCTCCTTCCAGAGCCTCCTGAGTCACTGGATTACAAACATGTGCCACCAAACCCAGCTCAATGTATTAACTTCTAAAATTTTTCCTGCACAATGTCCAGAATTCAGTTTTTAAAATTACATGGCATAGCAAGAAACAAGAACAAATCTTTATGTTCATGATTATTCTCATGATGATAACAACAAAAATAAAAAAGAAATAGATAAAAAAATACAATTCCAAAAGAGTACAAATTTGCTAGATGATAGACAGGCAGTTGGCTTTCCATATCCATGTTCTTAATCAAATTTCTCTATTGAATTGATGGAATTTGAAAAGTTAGAAGATGGACAAACCTGGGAAAATATTCACATTTAGAGAATAAATTTAGAGAGAAAATGCATTTAAGGAGACTGAGAAATTATAAGTAGGCAAGCTGAGGTAGTACATTATCAAATAAATGATATCGTTTTCAATGAAAGATGATTAGCAATGCCACAGAAAAATAGGAGATTTTAAAAAATATATATAGTCTTCCTAAGTTTTAACTTTTAAAACCTACACTTTAGTGGAAAAAAATGACATCAAATTAAGTATTTCAAATTTGGAAAATCTGTCTACTAAGACATTAAGTATTCTTCAACTGAAATACTTATTATGCATTCGCTTTTTGTGTTATTTGACATTTTGACTCTTGGATCCCAAGAGCATCACCATTTGGATTTTTCTTTCGAGTAGCTGCCATAAGAATAACTGTCAGCTATTTAATGTTGATTTAATGATCTAACACTCTCTTTGATGCTGATCAATCTTAACAAATAAGAATTGAAGTTCTATTCTTTCCAAACTACCAGTTCAATTTGACTCTAAAATTTGGCATATATAATCCAGTTAAAAGAAATTAATAATGCTCAAATCATTCTAAGATTTTTTTTTACCATCCTAAGTGCAGTTTAGTGGATTCAGAAGATGTAAAATGTTGAATTCTGTATTTATCTGAGTTTCTGAGAGACAATTTGCAGTGTAAGTGTACATAAAACCTTTATTTGTGGAAAAATATTCTTCTTCAGTTGGCCCAAATTTATAGGCTTAAGATTTCACAGACACAAGACACACAGAGATGAAAGTTGATGGTGAAAACGAATGAAGTTGGATTGGTCTCATCTATTGGTTCACACTTAAGAAATGGATGGTCAGGTGAAAGGAAAGGGAAGGTATAGAATAAACAGCTCTACAGAGTGCAGGTCATTTTTTTTTAAATGCCTGAAAGATTGAACTTTACTGTCAATTGACTGATCAAAAAATATGTAGCATTAAATAATATGAAAACCTATTAGGCATGAAACACTATTAGGTGATAGAGATGTAAGGTTATGCAAAATTAGAGATCCAAAGATGGTTTCTACTACTCAGTCTTCTAAAGGAAAAGAGAAAAATCATAAAATATTCATTCCATTTAGCCTGTAATTTCACAAACATTTTCCTATTTACATTCATACCCAAGTACCTTAAGCCTGTTGTCCATCCCCACAATATTTTCTCAAAGTTTTTGAGGTCTACCTTCATAAGTAATCTTATGAAGTAGAACCCTTTCTAACTGTTCATTCTCTTCAATATCTCAGAAGAACTGGTTCATTTGATGGCATCCTGCATTTTTATTTATTTATTATTTATTTATTTATTTATTTATTTATTTTAATGTCATAACTCTTGAAATTCTTTTCAGGTTATTCTTACATAATAATGCATTTCTGCTAATATTCAATTATTCTTCTTTAAGATGTTTTGCTGACTCTTATTTCTCCTCAGATTAAAAATAAGTTTTAGGAAAAGGAAATAAAAGCAGTCTCCTAGGCTTTATTTTCAGCCCTCTTCTTTTCTAGCTTTACACGGTCACTTCAGACTATCTAAATCACACGACAGCTTCAAAGACCAACTCTGTGACATGACTCTTAAATCTTCAACCCTCAGCACATAAACCACTCACACTAAATCTTTCTTCACTACTTTTTTTCAGAGGAACTTATGGTTTTCTCTTTCTAGAGTTCTCACTCCAATTGCTGTTCCATTTCATTCCACCTCATTCTTCAAAAACAACACAAAATTCACCTCTTCCATGCATGTTTCTATTAACTTCCACAGGGGAAAAAATGCTATTTTCAATTTCTCTGTTCATAGAGTATATAACTGTGTCTAACACACCCATTGGTCATTGCTACATTTTTTTTAAATGTCTACAACATTGTATTGTGAACTCCATAAAAGAAGAGCCGAAGTCTTGTTCACTTTTTATCTTTTCATAGGAATTTGCAGTGCACTCTGATCATAGAGGAACCTTCAGAAAAATGCTAGTTGTTTTTTCTTTGATAATGAAATCTTGAGTCTGCCTAATATTTTATGACCAACTACAAATAAATTACTATGATTAGTGTCTCTAAACAGGGGAGTGCAAGGATAAATTAGCTTTATTTCTTTTGTCATCTAAATTAGCTTTATTTCTTTTCTTTTTAGGAAGTACATTATATCTAATTTTAAGCTTTCATTGTGATATCTCTATTCAGTGTTTTCTCTGAAACTGTTTTGTTTCAAATATTCTTCCTGTTAAACAGTAAATTTATTCCTAACTGATAAGAGAAGACTGATTTTTACAATTTTGCAAATTGAACATAGTTTTAAAAATACTGGAACAATTTTTTTGCTTAGGCCTAAACTCAAAATGTATCATTAATTTGAATATCCTCAAATATAACCATATTATATTGAATCTTGGGGGTATTTTGTTTGTCTTGAATCATGGCATACACAAATTCTTTTCTACACTATTGATCAAAGACTCTATCATCATGTCTTCCCAAAACTACAATCTTCCTATTTTTGTGTTCTTGTTTTTTTTCTCTATACTCTTAAATCTTTGAACAAATTTGGGACCATAGGTTTGCAACAATAATTAGATGGAAAGATGCTGTAAAATATTTTTATTTGCTGAATAAGATCCCATCAACTTGGTCCACATTCACATAATTAATGTAAGTGTGGTCTCTACATAGTGTCATCTATCTACCAACATTTAAAATCCTCCTATTCAATAAACTGAAGAATCACAGATTTGTGGAGTTAATTCCATGTCATCATTTTTAATAAAATAAGACAAATATATATGTGTCTATGTGTGTGTGTATGTATATATATATATATATATATATATATATATATATATATATATATATTCAAAGAGTCTAAAAATGAGCTGGGTACTTAATAAAACCTTGGTAAACATTTGTGGGATGATTAAATTATTGCATTTTTTTTCTTTTTAAGGGTTAAATTTTCTTTCTTTTATGAAATTATATTAGAGGATAACTCTGCTTTTGTAAATGTCCTCGTTAAGTGTTGCTAAATTCATATAAACCTGCCAAAGTGTGCTTTATTGGCATATGAAATCCAAAAGTCTAGAAATTATTAACAGAGAGAATGATTTTCTGAGTATGATTATATTAGTTCCTGGAATATTTTATCTCCCTCTCCTCACTCGGCTTTCACCCCTCCACCATCTTTTATTTTTTGTGGCTTAAAACACCAAGTTTATTGGTATTTTCCCTCCCGGTAATTTTTTCCTTTTCTTCTCTACTTTTTTTTAGAAAAAAATATTTCATCAGTGCATAATAGTTAAGCATAATAGTAGGGTTCATTTTTACATAATCATACATGAATAGAATATGATTTGCTCCATTTCAGAAAGCTGCCAGCCCCTCCACAATCTCAAGGGAAATATTTCAGTGACTAAACATTTGTTTTCATTTATGCCGAGCTCAGTGTAAAAAGTTCTAGCTCAGGAACAAGATGGATGAGCCAAGCCAAATTAATTTCATAAAGTAATACCAAGTAATATGTAAATCTAAAATTTATATATCAGCTCATAGTTAAGAATTGAGGTTGGTGTCATAGAGTCAGGTGGAGTCAGGGATAAATTAATGGAGATAAAAAGCAAGCCAGGGATCAGCCCAAAGATGGAAGGTTATGGCAACTTTCTTGAACATTAGAAGTGTTAATGGTTTGGAAAATCTGAGTGGAATGGTTTAACAAGTTTAAAGAATCAATCTCAGGCAGAAATACTCCCCCCAAAGCTTCTAGCCTCCAGATTTGATGTGACTGTGACAGAATAAAAATTCTTCTAAATGAGTAGTTCTAAATTTTTATGATGAACTGAGGAGATGGGTGAAAATGTTTTCATCTCCCAAGTGTCTAACAGAAGAGGTCAGGAATGGAGGGCAAGGGAAGCTAACATATTTGCAGTGTGGCATGTCCCAGAGGGCAGAGTTTCTTTGGCTATATTTTGAGAAGTACATTTTTGGGTGAAATTTTTAATCTTTTTGTCTGCTTGTAAAATATAACAAGTAGCTCTTAATCATTTGTATGCTTTTTCTCCTCTTTAATGTTTTAGAGGAAGGCTGTTATGGATGATTTTTCAAGAATGTCAGGCATATGACTCATTGAGCTGATCAGGATACAATTAAAATAGGCCCATAGAGGTATTCATTAAGAACAATGATTTCCCTTGGTTTTTAGCAAGTAAATCCTCAAAACTGCACTTAGGAACACTATAATTAAGAGTAACATTCAGGAAAGGTGAACATCACTGAAGAGACAATACAGGGAGAAAATGTCTAACTTTGTTTCATAAAATTTAGAAAGAATGCTTTTTAATAATTATGTTGGAAATGTGCACGAGAGTATTACAAGTGTTTAGATGTAACAGTGAAACTTAGAGAGTTTTAACATTTTTTAAGGAAGTTCTTAAGCTTGATATATATTTTAAAAATTTAAGTGTTATATTCTCATATTATTATTGTTTGAACATTTATAATAGTTATATGCATTGACCAAAGTTTTGCACAAAATTTAGATTTTCTTAAAATTCACTGCTCAAATCCCTGGGATTGAATGTGACAAGTCCCTGGTCACCAACCTTTTAGCTTTAACAGTTCCACTGGTGTATATGTGTGCATATTTCATGAAGTTCTTTTTAATATTACATTATAGAAATATTAGTAAAACACAGAAAAGCACATTATAACTAATAATTTTATAGTTGTCATATCATAAAATTATAACAAAATTGGATGCTGTTAAATTTTTTGTCTTCTGTCAAAATTTTGACTTTAATCAGATAATTTTATAATTAAATAAGAAGTTTTGATTCATTTCAGAAAGACAAACTTTATAAAATCAAAATGCACGTAGACTTTTGGTGAAAATAATATTGCTAAAATTTTGGGAATAATCAGAATTTTTATTTTGTTATTTCATAGCTTCATGACCACCAACTACACATAACCATGACTTACATCTGATGAAATAATGATAATTGTTTTTACGCTTCTTTACAGGAGTAAATTATATAAAAAATCAGTGGCATGCTTAACAAAGATGAAGACATATAATGAATAAAATCATGCCTGAGCACATGTGTACATAAAGTGTATAATGAATGAAAAATACATATTTGAACTTAATTTCATCTTGTCTGAAATGACTTGCAATATTTTATGACATATTTAATAGTGGTAATAAGTGTTTATGATTCTTTATAGGAGTCTTTTCAAAACCGTTTCCTCATTCTTGTCTTTGGCATAGAATAACTGATTCTCAATTAGTATGGATTAGAGAAAAACTGACATTTTCACTAAATAGGTTTCTGTTGTTCCCCTTTGCCTTTTTGTAGTGTACGAATTTCAGTTTTATAAAACTTGCTTTTATTTTTAGAAAAAAAACCCAAATTTAACATTTTCTTCATGAAGCTCCTTCAGTCTTTAACTTACTGCTTTCAAAGGTTTAGTTAATTAAGAGCTTTATGTGTTCCCAGCACTGGGTGTACAATAATAATTTAATAAGTTCTGGTCAGGACATTGAAAGGCCTTGCAGTCTAATAAAATTATTGTATTCATAGTCAACATTAAAATATCAATTTGGTATTCTTGTAACTAAGGTTTCATTACTTCCTAAATAGTTATTTTCCTCCAACTGAATTTGAATCTTGAAAAGAAACATCAAATTATTATTCACTTAATTTTGATCATTAGTGATTTTATGATTATTTAGCCAATTCTTTAAATTTCTGAGTAAAGTCAAATAATTGGTCAAAACTCTAGGTTAATCATCCTGGATTTTTAAAATATTTTCTTGTGTTATGTATCCAATCTGTTAAAATTATTTTGGCTTCACCTTTAAAATATATGTTGAATCTAAACACTTTTGTTCACTTCCATTGCTACAGTTCTTGTCCAAACTACCATCATCTCACATTTGCAATGTGGGTAGAAACTTCTAACTTCTCTCTGCGCTCTCTGTGTTTACTTTCCAACCTCACAAACCACTCCTGATTCCATAGCCATAATAATCCCTTTCTGACGCAAGGGCGAAAGGTCAAACCTCTGCTTGGAAACTTGCAATAGTTCCCATTTCATTTAGACTACAAGCTTCATAGAAGCCACAAGGTCCTACATTAGCTACAATACCCAACCACCTATGCTTGCTACTTGATATCCTACAATAATTTCTTCCTTCACTCCTCTTCATCTACATTGACTCTTTGGTGATGCTAAGACACATGGACACACTAGAGCTTTGATTCTCCTGTTGTCTCTGTTTCACAATACCCATTCCCAGTTGTACTCCCAATCTATTCCTTCTTGTGCTACTTGTTTTTCATGGACTTCATGTTTCTTATTGGCATTTACCTTCTTTCATTGGTATTTTGCATTAAAATGGCAGATCTACAGAAATCTTTGCACATTTATATTGTTCATTCTTACAGGCATTCATTTAAACAGACCCTAAAATGACTAGACTACATCTGGCCAATATTAGGTTCTCATCATGTTATATTAGTATGAAAGATTAATGAAGGGATGAGTGACTCCGAAGAGCAAAGTCCCAAAGCTGTATTTAAATGTATATAAATTTAAATTTTGTAGATATTTGAACTTTTAATCAGAAATCGCATTAATCTTTACAGCTTTGCAGATGTATGTCATTGAATTTATACACCACTTTAAGTTTACAGAAGTAGGTTTTGAATTAAAAAAATGGTATAAATTCCCTGTGTTTTCTTGATAATTACAAGGTCTATGCTTATAAAATATTTAAAAGGGAAAAGTCCAGGAAGGAAGTTACTCAGAGGTCCACAAAAGGGCAAAGTAGCTTGATTATATTGGACTAGATTTCAAGATCAGAATTTGAAGCCCTGGAAAATAAGATATGAATATGAAAGAAAATTAGAAAAATGGAAATTTAGAAAAATGGACAAAAAGAGGAATACAGTCATATTAATTGAGACAAAAAGGCTGGGGACTTGGGTTTGCAAATCTCAACTTCAGACTGAGCACTATGTGATGTGAAGAGCTCACAGCAGAGGCGCACTGTGGCTGCTACTCAGCTTGAACTACGACTATCCCAACAGCATCCTTAGTCATACAATGTCTAGTTTGAAACACAGAGTTTTCATAACCTATACTCTAACAGTAATTTACTAGTTCAAAACAGTTCAAAGTATTTCATGATTTGTCTAAGATCCATTTTTTTTAATAAAGCCATTGTCTGTGGGTATTTGGTATCTTTATAATAATAATTAATGCTGCTGGTCCATATATTGAGTAAATCCCTAAAAGAAAAGCTGATAATTATGTCTATTTATATTCAGAGCAATAAAAATAGCATGCTAGGAATATTCTGAAGATTCCGACTTCCCCTATACTCCAGAATACATATGACAGTTAATTTAATATCTAACATAATGGAAAACTCCAGCAAATCTAACAACTCTCTAATGGCCTCATGCCACAGCTGCTTGATGGAAAGAGTGCATCAAAATTTTTATTCTTACATAAGCTCTGGAGAAATGGGCTTGTTTATTTATAGCAAAACAATGCTTTAACAGTACACTTAAAATATATTGCCTGCCATTTTTAATATTTAGTATGTCACAAGTGACTGATAAAAACAGAAAAAAAATAAAATTTTAAAGAGAAAAAGAGATATAGCTATCTTAAATTCCTTCTGAGACTTCTTAGCTGTCAGCAATAGCTACTTTCAAGGAAGAAACATTATTTACTCAAATTTTAAATGAGGCAAAATAATAAAACAGATAAAAGAAAACTAGTATCTATTTGCTTTTAGTCTGTAAATTCAAACTGTTATGTGGATGACATAATCAACCAGCCCTCTACAGAATATACGTGAAGAGACATATTAAAAACCAAATAATCAGAAAGATGCAAAGATCAGCCTACTTGTGATAGAACATACAAAAATGTCAAGAGGTAATTCTGGGAAAAGAGATTAAGTGAGAACTATGTGCATTTCCTCTCTCCTTACTTGAAGGACATCATCAGACATGAGTACTACTCACTCTTTACAGTATTTCCTCCTATTTCTGAGTTTGCTTTGCCCTTTGAAGTTACGTCCTCTAATGCTCTTCAGTGGTATTTATTATCTCAATGAAAATAGTAATTGAGCCTAATGAAAAACCTAAATAAGCATTTATAATTTGAACCAATTTTCAGTCTATATTTGGAAAGAAGAGAAATAGCATAAAATAAAGGTGTACCTGGTTATTACTTTTTTTAACTAAATGAAATTTTTTAAAGAAGGATCTTGATCTTGAGGGAAAGGGCCAAAGTACACTGCTTTTAAAAGCTGGATCAATGAGTAAGTAATGGAAACAGGGCTGAGGTGTCAGAATGCATAGTTTTCTGATGAATCAGTTCATAATTAATTAAATGATTATATACTTTGATTAACGTTTTTAAGGTTTACATAACCCAAGAAAAATCTTGCACATCTCCTGAAAAATCTCAATCATACAATTTAAGAATTTTGTGAGGCTGACTATGGCTAAAATGTGGAAGTTTAATACAAATGCTCATAAAAATGAACTTCAAATAATAAGAGTGATGCCAGGCCTTCTGTAGTTTGGCCTATCCAGCTGTCTCTGCCTTCCCTCACTTTTACTGGAGTAAGTGATAGAGAAAAATATTTCTTTTCATATCTCTGTGACTTATTGTTGAAAAAGGAAATGACTTTTCCCATCCATTTCATTTTGGAAAAAAAAAAACTCTCTTCAAAGAGTCAAATAATTCCATCAAATTCCTTTCCTAGACCTCTGAGGAGGGCTGAATTCCCCTAATATGCCATGGCAAAAGTAACATAACATCATTGCTTAGAACCCTATGTGGAAATTACCTCTCTTCTGTGGTTTTTCTCTTTCACTAGATAATAAGTTCCTTAATTAGATGCACCCAGTTTTATTTACTTGTGTCCTTGCCTAGAGTGTACTAAAAAATGCTTACACAAAATGATAAGGTCATCCTCAGAACTAGACAATTGGTAATAGGGTAAACCCTTCTTAGCATCTGTGAAGCCAGCATTTAACTTAACTGTTTCCTACAAGCCATGTGATTCATGCAGACCAATTATCAACATAACAAGAAGACACTCTAAAAAGATATACCCTCCTGCAAATGTAGAAATGTTGTATGATGTAACTGTTTTGCCTGTTTTGCCAAAAAAAAATAGTAATTCAGCATGCTGTTTTAATGCCATGTGGTACATCATACAATATTAGAGACATGTAGAGTTGTGGGGTGGAGCTGGGGATCGACACCTTACGAAACTTCATTAGTGAATGAGATAATTATGTGCCTCTTGGCTCAGTGTACAGAAGTTCCACCTTATCTATTCTGTCCAGGAGTAATAAGAAAACACTGTGGAAGACAAGAGAGGGTGGGAGGAAGGAGAGAAGGCAGGAAAGGTTGGATCTTTCAAATTAAAATATATATGAAGTGTACAATTGTGGTGTTCCCTCTGGGATAGCAACACTGACAGGTGTCTCCTTCCCTTACAATGGCATACACAGTTTAGCCCTTCCTTTACAATGTCACAGACAATTATCAGCACCAGTGTAACTAACTGCAGCAAAGGGTTGAGGTCAGACTATTTCCTTAAAACTACAATGATGTAACTTCCTTGAAAATCAAAAGAAATCTTTACCTCTCCCCCCAAATAACCAAAAAGACACAAACATATTGAAGGATTGGGTATAATTTCAAATGATTTAAAGGTAGGTGAATATAAATACTGAGACCAAATCTCTTGCCTGATTCCTTTTTAACTTCACAGGACCCTGTCTTTCACAACAATCAGTTAAAATATGTTTTCTTTCATTATCATGAGTTTGTTGATCAGAAAGATGGTCTCAGGCAGCTACTCCATCTTACCCATCTAGTGTGTAAGATGTCAGGAACCGCATGTGGACAAAATAATCCATGACAAGAATAGCATGTAGAAATAATGACTTTTGGAAAATGTCTCCCCAGTAGGTGATTACTGGGTGATTAAAATAAAATGTACTTCATTTGGCCACAAACCTCTACCTGCAAGAAGGGGCCCACCTGTCTGTGATCACCCATCTCCTATATAAACTGCCCATAAATCATCTCTGGGCAAGAGGACTGGTGCAGTGATAGAGAAACAGCAGCCTCTGGGAAGCAGAGGTACATGGTCTGGAATAGCATCTCTAGAGGTTGCACCAGGAACTCCCTTTCCTTTCCTTTCATTTTGCAAGGCAGGGCCACCTGGTTCATGAAGGGCTCTGGAGGAGGCATAGTTACAGACTTTCACCAGGAATCTTGGAGCAAGTAGTATGTAAAGACTTTTGACCGTTTTGTCCAAATTCATGTGAAAAGATAGAAAGGGTAAAAAAAAAATGGCTGAACACTTTTTCAGTTTTATTAATATACATTTATATCTGGAATTTTGGTGTGTCACAATTATACATTTCTCTTAAAATGACAAGGAAAAATACATTAAATAAAATAAATGTTTATAAGTGTACTCTATGTGTATTATACAGGCAAAATATCTGAGTAATTTCTGAGTAAGTTTGAATACTGAAACACCAATTGCTAAATGGAAATTTAAGTACAACATATTTGGGTCATCAATTGTTGGTATATGGAAAAAGTTTACATGGGTCCAAAGATTTGTAAGGATTATTTAAAAGTGTAAATTTAAGGAAGGAACACCGCAGAAATGAACCAGTATGTAGGACAGATAAGAAAGTTATAAGTATGGGGATATATTTTTGGTGAAGAAAGTTAAGAGAGCATTGAAACAGGACAGGCTTCACCCTCCCCTTCCAGATAGTGAATCCCCATGAGGCCATGAGGCAACAGGAAGGATCAGGTTAGAATGTTTTAAAATGTGTGTCTGGGCAGGCCTTAGAGCAGAGACTCCTAGATAAAAAATCCATGGATTTATAGGGCAGAGTGTTCCAGTTATTAGGGAAAAGTTGCAGCAGCTGGATGGAACTAAGGCATGCTTCCCTCTCAGCTATAGACAGTGCTTTTTCGGTTTATAACAGTAGGGAGCCCGAAAAAAAATAAAAGTATGCCCTGTTCTGTGGTGGGCAGACCAAGCCTTTAATCAGGATGTTCTGCTTCTTATCTCTAAATATTCTCCTGCTGTTTGACAAGAAATAAAAGAAACATTACTCAATCTTTTATAGCCTATGTTTTACTGCAGTCTGTATTTTACATTTGATATAAACATTTTACCACAGGTCTTGTACACTGTAATTTTTATTCATTTTTCCCTTGAAAGGAAATAAAAATGATGGGCTAAAACACCTGGGTATCTAATATTCTAAAAACATTAATACTTTCATTGAATGTTATAGATTATATTAGCACCGGGGTATAGATAGTGAAAGTATTCTCTATATTTTATTCTCTATATTTTAGCATGGAGAGCCTGAATACCAGTTTTCCACAAAACATGAAAGCAAGGAAATTCTGTTACTGAGTAAAATACAGAACTAAGCCTAATCTATAATTATTTAATTGAAAGGGATAACTAAGAAACAAATGTGCTGTTCTTAAATTGTCTACAAAAACTTTTTGAAATAAACATTTAATTATGGTCCATCGTAAATACCAGTTTTAACCACTATCCCTGAATTGAAAAAAAAATGTAAATTACAAGCATGATATAGTTCCAATGTCAGCCTTAATCAGGACACTGTGCAAGCTATTTTCTGCCTGTAACATTTTATTTTTTTATATTCTCAAACAAAACTTATTGATACCACAAAAAGCAAGGTAAGTATTATAATTTCTGTTTGGTTCCCTCCCCCACCCCTTGAAAAAGAATCTGAAGATCAGAAATCTTTAATAGCTCTAGGGCACACATTTTTCATGGCTTCATAACTGAAATCCATGCATTCTGATTGTCATTCAAGTGATTATGACAATATATGGCAATGTATAATGTGTATTATATCCATAATTCAGTGATATTAGGTGGTAGTAAAAAAATCATTTAGAATATTTAGTTTAAAACATATATTGGTAGGATAGGTCAAAATTATGGGGTTTCTTAGAATAAAGTTACAGAATTTGAAGCTTATAGTAATCATGAAAATAGTGTAAGATACTATTGTCACTGAAAAACATGCACAAATTATATGTAACATCTTACTATCTAGAATCTACTTGTAGCAAGTTCAGAAATTAGCTCTACAGCTATAAAAAGAAAATGGAACATGTCCCTTTCTTAATTGTTACAATCAGTCTCATTACAAATTCCCACCCCCAGAGTAAGAGACTTGTAAGGTGTAAAGGAAAAATAAGGGAGACAACTAACTCAATGCAAATTTTAATTCCAAGATTGTTATTGTGTTCACTTCCATATTTGGTGTTGAGATAAAAAGTGGTCCTCTCAGTTATGGGAGGCAGTATACCTAGTTGCTGTGCTGTCTGGCCCACTGAGGAAACTCTCTAGAATACACTGGTGATTGCTCTTATCCAAGTGTTGAATGAGGATTGGTTGGATTTGGATAAGCAGAACCTGAGTGTTGAACAGATTAATTAACAGGATTTGAGTCAATGGATAGAATAGGAACAGAAGCTAGATTGAAATAAGCAGCCCAAATGGTGCCAGATTTTTGCTTGTTCTCCTAAAGGATAGTATATCGGTAAGTTACCTGGAGTCACCATCAGGAAAAAAAAAAAAAAATACTATGTCAAAAACTGGGATGTATTTGCTTGATGTGTCTAGGTATTTACTCAGCTGCCATATTTTTCCCACCACCTGTCAGGTTATTTAAATTGAGTGGGTCATTATAGAACCAGACTCCATCGTGGAGATTTATAATCTCCTAATGGAGGAGCTGAGAAGTTGAGTGGTTGCCTTACAATAAATTAGCCTTTCACTACTTCTAACTGACATTGAAGTACTGCATTCTGATTTACCAGTCTTTTAAGGAGTAGATATAATAAAAGTATAGTCAAAGTCCTTCTATACATAGGGGAACAAAGGCCTTAGTTCCAGTGAAAGCCCAATGGGGCAAGAGAGAGGGTAGAAGGTATAATATTATATGGTGTTTTGGATAAGTTCTCAAGTAGTTATCATATTCTCTTGAGGGGGGAGATATTTGATTTGCCACATTTAGAAAGGGTTAAGTGAGAATGCAAGGATCTGTATCTGTATTCATCACATTTACTGTGCAGCCATAGTATTCTAGAAATCTGTTGTTATAATACTATGAATGGGTGGGCCAAGAAACAGAATTGGCATCTCCCCATTCAGGAGTAACTTGATATCATGATGAGAAGCTCCAATAAAACCAAGAGTTAACAGGTTTAGAACAGAGAATGACTTATATGAGAGCCAGGGATGACTCATTAATTCTGAAACCTGATTGGTAATTATACCTTTCTCAGCCCAGCATTACTACACATACTCATTCACAAGTATAAGGAGCAGGGAAATAACAGGACGTATTCATATGGATGAACTGAATTCCAAACATGCTCTCCTCTGCTGCATCTGTAAAAATAGTCCACTTATCTTGGTATCCAAGGTTAGCTGCCTTGCCAAGATGATGACTCTTCTTGTCTGCTACTCCCTAAATTTAAGGAATTAAGTTTCCTTGGAGGCATGCATGGCTTGTTTTTAATGAGTTCTTTACTGAGGCCCCTGAAAATAGTATGAACTAGGACCTCTAACCTTAAGGGACAAAGAAGTATGGTGATGAGAAGGTCAAAATTTTGCAGTGGAGGTACTTCTCCTCCTTGTTTTCCACAGCTATGTCTTTTTTCCCTTCATATTGGGACTAAAACATATACATTTTCACATTTGGTTGCTATTTTAAAAAAAAGGTGGATGACAATTTGCACTGGAAACCAGTCTATCCATATGGAAGGGTCTCCTCACTGTTTTTCCGGACTGCTCCTGAACATTGCCATGATGCCATGATAGTCCATTTTTAACTGACACCCACATACCAAGCCAGTTCAAATTTAATGAGCTCTTTACTTTCAAACAAAATTCAAATCCAGGCCTTTAATTCTTCCTGCATCTGGTAATAATACTTCCCCATATGTCTTAGGACCAAGCTGGTGGAAAGATACTAAGTCAATCATGATGGATGACAAGGAGGGCTAAGTTAACCATTTCTTGTGGCCTATGTGTGCCCTGGGGTTCTGTTCAAGCTTCATATTAGACTATCTTATGTTAGATTACATCTGAGGCAATCCCATCTGTGGCTTGATGGGTCTCCCTTAACTCAACTCATCGTATTTCCTGATGCATGATAACTTGTTGCTTATACTAATTCTGTCTCTTCCAGTACCCAAAAACATGACTCTGGGTCCTTGTCAAAGGTGTTTAATTGTGAGTCAGTTTTCAACATCTCAAGGGAGTGCAATTCTACTTTTTTTTTTTGTCATGAGTTCCATGTTAAATTTTTTTCAACTGTTAATACTTCTGGAAGCATAGGGTCCATTGGGTTTTATGGCCCAATGTCAGGACTATTTATAGAACCTTTTCATACTCTCAGACCAACTTAAAGGTCATAATATTTCAGTCATCTAGTTTTAACTGGAGCAGTATTATTTGGTGGAATATGTTGCCTTCAGAACCCAAGACAGTCTCCCAAATATTGTGCTCCCTTCTTTTTGATAAGAGATTCAAGATGCAGCAATTTTTCTTTTACTTTGAAGGAAAGGGATCCAGAGATTGCAGGGTGAGACTTCAGATTATCAGGCCACATTCGACCCTGAGAATGAGAAGAAGAAGGAAGGAGGATTGGATGGAAGAGACTAATATTATAATGCAGTTCTAATAATGTTTTGGGCATGAAGATGTAAAGTTCTTGAGCCAAAGTTATATATTAGAGGACTCTGACACCTCATGAGAATGGGCCCATTTAGTGGCCTCCAAAGATATAAAACAAGTTCCAATTCTGCATTCTGCCACTTATTTTGTGGTGTACCAGAGCACTGCACCAGACATGTATATGATACCATACTCTGTAGCTATTATAAATTGATATGCTGTCAGTTCCCCTGATAGTAGTAGGTTCTTCTCAAGGTTTCATACAGAAAGTAGGCTAAAACCCCTCTCTTCTCAGCTTCCGTTCGTCTTTGAACTCACCTGAGGCCTGCATCCTGCAGGGATCAGCACACATACATCTCACCAGTTTGACCCTTTCTTCCTTCCCAAAGTTCTGGGACTAAAAACAATTGGCTTCTAATTTCTTTCTAGTATAATTAAGGATTTTAATATCAGATGACTTAAATTCTTATTACTACGGCATGTGTTTATTAAATATCTAGTACCATATCAACAAAATTTTTTTTATGTATCAATGAGAGGTGAAAATAATATGACTATCTTCTGAACATGCTTGGTTTTCAAGACTATTGTCATGAAGTAGCACCAGATATCAAAGGTGAACATATATTCTTCTTCTTTGTCTTTGTATTCCATTTACAAATACTGTTTATTCCTGAAGCAAATGGATTCCTAAAGCAGACTAAATAATAATCCTGAACAAAGGGAACATGAAATGGAAAAGTAAACATTTTTTAAAAAATATGATCTTCATTATGCAATCCTGACAAATAACTGCCAAAACAAAGCAAAGTGCCAAATGAGAAAGAGTTTAACAAGAAAAAAGCAATCACAGAAAGAAAAACATACTACAAATGACTGAAGATTGTAAATGTAGTCTCCTTCTTGCAGTTATTAAAAGTGTCCTGTTAACCTGCAGTGATAGGGTGAGTCAAGATAGGTGGTGGATTTGGGGAGAATTATATTAGTCATACATCCATAATGCACCAGCCTGGCTGGCACATCCCTGCACCTGAATATTGAGAATAGATCTTCTTTGTTCAGGTGTTTTGTATGTAAAATTATTATTATTATTATTATTCCAATGGAGTAAGCCCTTTACCAGCTTTTATTCTTCTGTATATATCTATCTTTCTTTATATTCATATATCCTATCACTTCAATAGCTCAAATTTCCTCCTATGGTTTTTCTTGTAAAGATTTCTTCCCAGTCAACTGTCTAGGCTTTAAATATTTAAAAAACCAAGGTATGAATATTTTTCATCTAGTTGCATTGTTCAATAAGGGTGAAGTGGAGCTTCAGATCCTGAGCACAGAGAAACTAGAACAGCCCCCTTCTCAATTGATTCTATTTCTAAGTGAAAACACACTTCACTGGTTATTTCCACATCTAAAAAATAAAAATCTGTATCAATTAAAATTATTTAGAATTTCAGCTTTCAATTTTTGGTGGAGGAAGGGTTATGAAATTGAGATAAGGATATCTTTTATTTGTTTTGTGATTTCACTGCAGATTGACAAATGATGATTGTATATATGCATGGAATAAAATGTGATGCTATGATAATGACATAATGAAAATTTATTTAATCAATATCATTAACATATACATCACCTCATATTTATTTATTACTCCTGGCCAACTAAATAGACACATACATGAAACAGTACTAGTTAACCTTAAGAAAGAAATTAGTCATTTGCAACAGCATAGATGAACTTGGAGGACATTATGTCAAATGAAATAAAATAGCCA
This sequence comes from Callospermophilus lateralis, assembly GCF_048772815.1. Lineage (NCBI taxonomy): Eukaryota > Metazoa > Chordata > Mammalia > Rodentia > Sciuridae > Callospermophilus > Callospermophilus lateralis. The sequence goes on from NC_135317.1 coordinate 86,133,009, forward strand.
TATAAAAACAAATACTGCACATTCTCACTTGTATGTGAAATCCAAAACAAATTTATAGAAGCAGAGAGTAGAATGGTAGTTACCAGAGGCTGGCATGTAGGCTGAATGGGGGGCATATTGATCAATTCAGGAAATCTTAATTCCAAAATACAAATCTTCCTTTTATATCAAAAGAAAGTAAGATTACTCTTACTCAAAAATTAGTTTCTATAAGTTCCAGTGCATTTCTTTGAGTTTAATTTGCTCTTCATAAGACTTGGCCAACAGGATGCTACTAATTCTATCACAGTGGTACATCATGACCACAGCAAGGGAGTATATAAACCATATTTTACCCATTCACCTAGAGAGCACACTGGGGAAATCAATCTCTCTTGCTATTACATTTGTTAATGAATGGAAAGCTCTCCTCTATGCCATATATCCCCTAGATTTTGTTCATTACTATATTCCCTATGTCCCTATGCCTGTTTTCTCATTGAACTGAATTTCTATCAACTTTTACTAATTCCCTTCTATGTTTCTAGAACTCAATCTTTTGTTAAGTGTAGAGATTTTCACAATTATCCTTGATAGTCACTTCTATGTAGGCTTTGCCTTATCCTCATATCCATTTTTTATTTTGTTATTTTTCTCATTTGCTTCTGTTTATTTGGAATGTTGACCTAGACTGCTGTCTTGATTGACTCCACCCAAACACATAAAGTTGGTACCAGCAAATTGGAAATTTCTCCAAACAGCAGTTGAACCTCAATGACTGAAGAACTGCTTCCAGTCCCAAGCCTATTCATTTGAACTACCTCTATCATGAGCAACATGAGAGAAATTATAGTTTATGAATCTGTGGTAGCTGAATGCTTTCCTACAGCTCAGGAAAACTATTCTCTGGAACACGGTAGAGCTTGAGAAGAAAAATTGGAGAAACATATGGGTTTGCCCTGGGCATGTTAGCACACTTCATTCATTAAAACATAAGCTAGTTGTTGCTTTTGAAACCGTTAACAGAGCAGAGCGTAAGAGGTCACATGGATATTGAACTTGTTGCCCTAGCCTCATTATCCCATATCACAAGCTTAGAAATGATCTCATTCCAAATTTTCTTCCCAATTTTGCCTACTGACAAATATGTTTGCACCTATATACTATATAAAACATATTTCAAGTTCCTATGTAGGATACATGAAAAATATTTTAAACTCAAAAAATAAAAGAAAAAAACAGTTTGCATTTTTTTCCTATGCAAAGAGACTCTTGTCTCATTCAACATTATTTCTATCCCAAGAAATAAACAAGACATAATAAATGCATCTTGAACCATTTTAACATGTACTGGAATTGTCCTTGGAGATCTTGTGATTTGTTTGAGAAATCAGTCCATAAAAATGTAAACTAAATATAACACTGAGAGTTTATGTAAAATATTTCAGCTATGATAAGTAAATGGCACTTAAGGGAAAGAACTGTATTATTAGAATGAACAGAAATAGACTTATGGTTAAATAAACACATCTATGTGGCTTTTATCAGACATATAAAAGTACCCACAAAAGAACCTTCTCTTTAGAGAGCTGTGGTTTCTGCTGCAGGTGATATTCATTCTTCTCCTTACAGAGCCAAATTTCATGCAATAAATTCTTATTCCGCCTCTTAAATGTTTTGTGGTTGTGAAGAAAGTACTTGTTTTATGTCTCAGATTTCTTCTCTATCATAAGGACATAATAATTATATCTACTCAAGGGGTCAGCAAGAAAATTAAACAAATTTGTATAAGAAAATACACAGGCCAGTGACTGGCAAATATTAAATACTTAATAACTCTTGGCTTTTATTCTCATAACTCCCTGAATATTACTCAATCAGGAAATATTCATTTAAAAATAAAGTCATACCAGGAGGTTATTCGGTAGGTTAATGACTGAATTGCTTTCCTATGTATAAAGGAGTCCTCGAGAAAATGAGCCATGTGAGTGGGCAAAAAGAGTGGGGAGGATACTGAAATAGGGGAAGAAGGCCTAAGTCTAATCAGCTCTTACATTGTGGCTAGCATTTTGCATGCATGCTCTGATTTTTTTTCCTTAAACTTAGTAAATTGCCTAGGTTTGCATAACTAATAATAGCAGAATGAAAATTAGAATGAGTTCTTCACTTACTGGGTGAATACAGTGTTTCTGGAGAAGAGCAAGAAGGAAGAGAAAAAATACAGGTATTTTAACCAGAAGCTTCTATAGTAAACACCAATTTGACCAAGGTTATTAGTTAATTGCCTAAAGTTTCAGTTTGCCCATATAGGCACTCTCTGCCTCTTTTAGCTCTCCTGTACCAGTAAACCCATACTGCTGATTAAAAAAAAAAAAAAAAAAAAAAAAAAAAAAAAAAAAAAACACTTGTGGTTGGATCATATGCACATGCAAATGTTTTATATTGTATGTTGATGAATCCTTTGGTTAGTTGCCAAATAGTTTTGGTTAAGAGTATGATCTATTAATACAGAATATTAAAAGTACATTTAGGAAATTGGTCTTTGGAAAAATGAGTGAAGCTTCTTTGAGGTATCTTTTCAGTGTCGTTAAGCATACCAGCATATAACATAAAATGTTAATAAAAATCTTGCCCTTTAATTTCAGGTGATGACCTTTATTATAAGTTAAACTATCTCAAGTATATTTTTCAAAGATAAAGGAAACACATTAAAATGTTCTTGTAATTATGAAACACGAACAAACTTCAAATATCTTTTAACATGAAATATTGTTCTTCATCTACTATCTCTCTGCATGCAACATACCCAGAAGGGGTGTTATTGACTTACTATTGTGTTTCTTGATAAGAAGCTTATATGAGCACATGGGTAAGCCATTGGCAAGGGCTAAGGGACAGCTATTTAAAATCAGAATACGTACATAATTGTATTTTTATCACACTCTTCCTGGTTGTAATGTGAAGGGAGCTTAGATTTGATCTAATATATAAGTGATCAAGAAGATCTATCCCCTGCTCATTTCTCCAAACTCTTTTGCCTCTGCTAATATGGAGAAAAACATACAATGCATTTGTTGGAATTTTTCTTTTACTTTCATATGCTATTTTCTTGATTAGTATGATTTTTACCTCCCTTACCCTGCTGACTATAAATGTCTACTCATTCTTTAAAATCATTAACTCATTTATCAGTAAATATTCATTGAGCACTACGTGGTAGGCATTATTTTTTAGGTATGGTAATATAGCTGTAAATAAGATCTTCAAAAATGTTTTGTGGAGTTTTTATTTCATTATGAGAAAAACGTAAGTAAGTATATAGACTATCAGATGATAGTGAACATGAGAAAAATAAAGAAGCAAAAGAAGATTAAATACTGAGTCTCTGGGATAGGAGGATCGAAATTTACAACATAATAGTTTGGGAAGGTTTTGATGAAAAAAATGACATTTGAACAAAGACCTGAAGAAGTTGACTCAACAGGGAGAGTCATGTAAATAATTTGGAGAAAGCACCCTGATAGTGAGAATGGCACGTTTAAAGCTTTGGCAAGGAAGGACCCTAATGTTCAAGAAATACTACAGGTATCAGGGAGAATGTGAGGAGCAAAGACGGAAGCTGTAGGAAATGAGGTTAAACTATACAAGAGAAAGATGAGAATCACACAGCACTCTGTAGGTCACTATATGGTATTTTCCTTCTGCTCTGAAAAAAGTATGAATCTTTTGTTTGTTTGATGGAAAGCAGTTTCATGAACTGACTTGTTTTAATAGTATCTTCCTGGCCACTGAATGGAAAATAGACTGTATGGGAACAAATGTTCAAGGAGTATCACTAACTCAGGTGCAAGAAGGTGGTGCCTCAGAACAGAATAGGGTGGCAATGAAACCGTGGTTAAGAAGTGGTCAGAATCTGAAGGGAGAAGCAGCAGGATTTACTAGCAGACTCCAGGGATTTGGAAGACACTTGTGCACATTGATTGGAATTCATTTTTCTCTGTGACAAGCCACTCCTCTAGGTATTGATACCACTGGTTATCTGTTTTCTGTTGAAGTTTGAATGTTAGAGAAGCACACTGGGGCAAGCATTATTAAAGCAAGGTTTATTTTAAAAAGGAAACATAGACTTCTCCTGGGAGGGAGAAGGGGGCCATGGTATCCCAAGAAGCTAGGTGCTATGCCCTTTTAATATGTCCAAGGCTTCCTTTGTTCTCCTGCCCTCTTCCCCTTATCTTTCTCCTTCCTGCATGTGTGACTAGGCATTTGACTAGGCCTAGGAAATGCTTGGTGGGAAACAGGTGGGCTGCAGAGGGAAGGGCACAGCCCATGACACAGTAATTAAGGACCTTACAGCTTCTTGTAGGGAGGGGCAATTCCTGGGACAGGTTACCTAAGCAACAGGTTTGAGCAGGGGGTGATAGGGAGGAGGAAGGACTCTGAAGGAATTAATATTTCAATCTATTAGGGAACAGTCTCCAACTTCCCAGACTCACTCAAAATTCGCCTTCTTGATCCAATTTGACTCAATTTACCTATCTACACTGACTGTCTAATTCTGGCTTCAATACAGCTGCATACAGCCTTGTGCTCATCTCTAACATATGTGATATCTTCTTATTGACATGCTAATGTTTCATTGGCATTATGTTACTTGTTATTAGATTGATCCTTTGAAGGGAATACAATATCAGGAGAATTTAATATGAAAATGATACCACATATTATATGTGAGTTACAGTTATCACACAATAGATCTGTAAATTGCTCATTTGTCACTTCCAAAATAACATGACACTTTTGAAGATAAGGTCAATGGCACATTAGTTTCTGTTTGTTGAGCACCTGAAAAAAATATTCTGCATTAAATAGTTGCCTATTACTGTTTCGATGGAAAGAATGAAGTAAATTCTCATTGTAGTATTCTAAATGGAATTATTTTATTATTCAGAGCAAAAATCCTTCTCATATCATCAATATGTCTTCTTATGAGACCTGCAGATCTATTTGATTCCTTTTTAAAATTTTTATTTGTTCTCTTTAGTTATACATGACAGTATACTCTATTTTGATGTGTTTATACAAACACAGAATCTATCTTATTCTAATTAGGATCCCAGTCTTGTCTATTTGATGTTCTTGCCCTTAACCTTTTAAAAGTAATAACTCCTTCACTATACATGTGTGTGTGTGTGTGTGTGTGTGTGTGTGTGTGAGAGTGTATATATATATAATTTCCTTTGAAAATTTGTATTGAACACTAAGTGTAATTTATGAATTTACTAGTAGTATTCGTACTATGAAGTCATACAAGTGAAGTCTATTTAGAATGCAACTAAAGTAATGATTCCATTTGAACAGCTTTTCAATATATTACAGATTTCTTCTATTAAATTCATAATTTAAATGAAGGATGATCATGTAACTGCATGAAATCATTAATAGTTTTTGTAATCATCTAAGAATTGCTTCCAATACTTGGGAAATAAAAACCTAAGGAACAAGGGAAATAAATATTTAGTTGAGTAAATGAAATATAGAAATTAGTGGTTATTTTTATATTAATAAAACCCCTACTGGCTTCCTATACTTAGTACTATACTGGGAGTTAATATATTATTAGATTTGATACTGACTCAGTGCCTATAATTGTTTGAAGCCTGGAAAACAGCTGATTTATCTTTCTTCTTGTGGCACTACTATTAAATTCAATAATCATCATGGCCATTGCAGCCTCTCTATCGAATGCCATTTTCAAATATGTTTCCATTAAAGCTTTCATAGAGAACTTTCTATCACCACTATTGAATATCTGCTTAGGTCTTGTGATACAACTGATATTCATTTTGCCATATTTCACTGTCTAATTGTCCTAATTTTATGCTAATTTCTTTCTTTCTGTTTTTGCAAAAAAATGGGGTGTAATCAATAGATGAAATTTAAAAAAATGTGCTGGTATTACTTAAAAATAATTTATTACTAAACTGTTTTGAGTTCAATAATATTATGCGCAGACTACTTCTGAATACAACATACTGGTAAGGATTACACAGTGAAATACAGTATTTCATTCTGCCTAAGGATTATGAAGCTTTATTTCTTTCTACCAAGTTTTCCTTAGAACACTTAGTTTCTACTAAGTTTTTCTTAATAAAACTTTTCTTTTGGTATAAAATTGCAATGATAAGGCTGAGGATATATCTCTGTGTTAGAGTGCCTACTTAGCATGCATAAAGACCTGAGTTCCATTCCAGTACCATAAAAACAAAAAAGAAAAAGTAGAGAACAAAAACACAATAAACTAAAACTTATTATTTTTTTAGATATGTCATGTCATATACAGTTGTACAAAATACATCAGCTCTGTAAGGAGATGTGGTCATACATTGGGGCCATACAGTTTTGGATTCTCTTGCATGGCCTAATTGGATACAGACAGAGCACAAGGCCTTTACAAAGGATGGAGAATATTCTGGTCCTCGTGTACCCACTACATTACTGTCCCCAAATTACAAATGGCCAATAGTAAATTAAGAACTAAAAATCAATTGAGGGCTTAATATACATTAGCTTCATGTTCTGTCTATGGCTGTAATCACCAAAAGTCTGCACTGAGACATTTTTCTAATTTGAAAAAGAAAAACAAAATAGCAACTCTGGGAAAATGTATTTAAGTGTTGTGAAGTAAGTATCAAAAGGCCTTGACAAAATATATTCTCACTGGGATTACGACCAAGCACTATAATCCAGAAAACTTGTTTTAGGAATACAGTGCACCCCCTTTTTTAAGGCATTTCAAACATTATTCTCCATACTTGAAAAAGTGAATGAGAATTGAGGACAGATTTATAAGAAAATATAATTTGCAATGTTGCTACTCTGACAATCTTTCCCTGTTATTTATAAAATGAAGAACAGTATGTATGGATGCATCTATTTGAGCTTCAAACTGACATGAATTTCAATATAGATTAAATTTACTTCATTACATTTCCATCTTTATAACTACAAACTGTTACTGTAGTTTATTCAGTTCACATATATTGTTTTCTTTAATTCTTATTTACAACCACTTTGAAAATGGTTTCAGTATAGAGAAAGTAGATATTCATATTTAACTATATCTGTAACATATGTATAACTATGTATCTATAAATTTGACTATGATTAAAGTTGCACTTCCAATAATTTTAATGGAATGAAAATACGTTTCATGTAAACATTTAATTTTATTACTTGATCAGGTATACCAACAAATTTTCAAACTGACATGAAATATACATATAAATCTTCAAATTATCAAAATGTAAAATTTTGGTTCTGTATCCTTTCCCTGTTTTGAATCAACTTACAGACACATTAGATTCCCAAGATTTTATTTACCCACCTTTCCTCAGCAATTGAGTTGCCCTTTCAGTATCTATTCAAGATTCAGATAGTGCAGATGAATGATGTAATATTTATGGAGATCTTTAAAACTATTGAGTTCCTCAGTAGAATGCATGCATGGTAAAGAGATAAAAAATGTCCAGAGTTCATGGACAAAGGCACTGTGAGCTCCCTTGAGCCCTCTGCAAGCTTAAAAGAGATACACTCCTTTCTCTACACTTCCAGCTGATTTGCTCCCTGCCAGCATCATTGTATTTTTAATACCACATTGTCATGAATTACTTTTCCAACTTATGGGAGAAACAGAACTCTATCTTTATATCCCAATGCTAACATTATTTCTGGCATAGTAAACATACTTAGTTTTTGCTGAATATATGTGAAAAAAGGCTATACAAAAATATAAACATTCAACTTCATTTTTTATATTTTTAAAAGATGCTATTTTCCTACAATTGTTTCTTTTTCAGCAAATTCCTAGACTTAAACCATATCTTTCTATTTCGATTTTGCCATTCAAATCAATTCAGCAAACGTGTACTGAAGACATCTTATTTTGGAAAATACAATGTTGAAAATAATGCCCATACACAGTTGGTAATCTAAGAGCAGAAATAAATACAGAGACTATTGAAATGCAAGCAGAATATGAAAGTGTTAATAATGTTTAATACAAAGTATTATATCAACACAACAGATAGGGATTATTTCTTCTAAAAACCTCCTTGAAAGAATTTGAATGGGTATGATCTTCATACTTTATGTCATAGAATAGGAAAAGTGATACTTCAGATATATAAACAATGAGAAGATCTAATGATGTAAAATGTCAGAGGTATAATCAGATGGAATACAGAAATACAAGTGGCTTGAATTGGAAGGGAAAAAATGTGCATGCACATTCCTGTGTGTTTAGTGGTGTCTATATGTGTTGGAATCAGTGAAAGAAGCCATGGACAATGCCATTTGTTTACATTTCAGTTACTCAAATAGCAACCTGGACTAATGGTAGTAGGGATATAAATGAGCTTAACTGTGTTGGAAATGTTATGGAGACGAAACTCAAAGGCATAATATCTACACCAAGCTGAATGCTTTGAAAGTAAAAGAGGCCATCAAGGAAGAAAAAAAATAGATTAGAAGCCTAAGGGTAGAATTCTGTATAAAAGATGCATTTTAGGACAAAATAGTATTTATATTTTAGAAACTGATTTTAACAACTATTGGTTCACTATTTTAGAATTTAAAGATTGTTAAATTACATTATGGGCCAGAATAGTTAATTTCTGAAGCTTGTGTCAATTTCCTCTTTATTTTGTATTTTTTCATAGTGAGATTGTATGAGGCTTTTTGATAGCTGATGGTTGTTAATTACTTTATTAACTTCCTTTGCAGTTTATAGGTAATTCTCTTGCACCTGCCAATAAGCCTGCTATAATTGACTCATCCTACATTTGTTCATTTTGTATCATATGCAGAAATCCCTTGTTACTGATAAACTTTTTAACTCGTAGAATCAATGACTTTCATGAAAGCCATGGGAAATATATAACCCCTAGTAAACTGCACTTTGTGAGCCTACTGTGCCTAATATCAGGACACTCATAAAACTGCATAATCTTCTTCTTTCACTTTACTGCCACTTTGTGCAGCAGCCATTTAAAAAGGAACTTTAAGTATTTCAGGAGAGTTAAGACTTGATGCTATGACTTAGATTCTTTTTTATAACTTTTTACCAATGTGTCCCAAAAGTTCCATTGCCATAGCCTCAAAATAACATTTCGGGGGGTGGGTTGTGCCAACACCTTTGCATTTTAAACTTGTGATTTACACATAAAATACAGACTGAACTGTTTGACTTGTAAGAAAATTGAGCAAGTTAGTACAATAGTACATTAAATTTCTTTATGTACACATCAATCATCAAACTAAGCAAGTTAGTACAATAGTACATTAAATTTCTTTATGTACACATCAATCATCAAACTAAGAGGACTTTGTTGCCAGATAATTTAGTTTATGTCTCTGCCTATAAGGAGATTTCTACCTAAGCTGACTTATATTTTAAAGAATCAAGAGCTTACAGGTTATTTACTTTCCCAATAACATATTTTTATAGCTATGGTATGTTCTTAGTCAAAGTCCTTCACTTTATTTAATTCTATTCCAACAATTCCAATGGCTTTCACAGTCACTAGTAAGAAAAAGAACTGATACTTTCCCAACCTCTACCCTGAAATACTCATATATTACTCATCTCCTTATTCTTATACTAGTAAGAATTCACAAAAAATTCTTCCCCATTAAATATGTATTATCTTATTCTTTTGTTTTCAAATATTTTTTTTTCAAAGCAAAGTGATTTTGCAAGGCCAAATTCCTTCAACTAATGACTTTAGTGGAAGATTCCTTAATATTTTTGATTTGATTTAATATACACTGGAAATTACTTCAATATCATGTTTATTCATTCCTCACTTTACAATATAGTGATACACATAAAGCTATAAATATTCCTTTTGTATTTTACTATAAAATATGCATTTTCTTTCTAGTTGTATCTGTGACCTCCCACCCTATGAGCAATTTTGGTATTCTATTAAATATAAATAATTATGTTCTATGTATTATTATTTCAAGTATTAAAATAAATATCATGTAGTGTATCATAGTCAGAAATATGAATTTTTTCAATTAGGTAAAAAATTATATAATCTAAATATTAGTGATACATAATTAAATACTTATTTGATTTTCTGTCTTTCTGAAATCAAACTGAAGTAATTATTTATGAATGGAATTCTTTGATAGGTCACTCTATTTTCTGGACATTTAGACTCCTTTGTGATAGTTGCCAAGGAAAGAAGAAGATTTGAAACTTGTCATTTTCCCATCACCCTTTTTAATAACTCATTTGTACCTCAATCCTACAAAACTGCTTAGGAAGACAGAATGAGAAACACAGGATATAAGGTACTACTCAAAAAGTGGATTTGTTCTCACAGGAATAGAAATGAGTTTAAAAAATTCAACCAATTAACTTTAATTAAAATAATGTGTTATTTTATGATAGTTATTAAAGCATCTTATTTGAACATTAGGGCATGATAAACTAGAAAAATATCAGAACCATCAAGAAGTTCACCTGTTTTTCATAAAATTGTTACAGCAAAAATTGAGAGACTATTCGAAAAATCTCATTTGATATTTTAAGCATACTATTTTAAGAGAGAATTTGAATATTTAACTTTGTTAAATATACATTTATATATAAATATATGTATATTCTTCTAGACAGAGCTTAAATAAGGACAAACCTGATGTAAAAATGGACCTTTGCATTTATTGATTATTGAAAAGCAATGAAAATATTAATCCTATTGGAGAATGAGTTAAAAATGCTAAATAACTTAAATTACTGAACATTATTTATGTAATTTATTTATTATTTATAAAATTATGCATTCTATGTATGCAGAAAAGAGTTTAAATATATTTCCTAAGCACATACATATAATAAGCAGAGAACCTTCTTTATTTAAAACTATATTTCACTATGGAAACATGTATTTTGTACCACATAAGTGTAAAATCAAGGGAAAGCTCAGATGTCAATGATTTACATTATTTCAAACATGAAAGTATGCAAATCATCAGCAAAACCAAAATCATAAATTCAGGGACAGGGAATATATGTAAAGATGCTATTTGTTTTACATATTTTGCCTCATTCTTCACATTGTTTTTGGACTGAAAACTGGAAGTTCTCAGGCTAATTTTTCTTGGGGGGGAGTGTTGCTGTGGATTGTACTCATGTGTACTTGACCACTAAGTCATATTCCCAGCCCTATTTTGTATTTTATTTAGAGACAGGGTCTCACTGAGTTGCTTAGCACCTCGCCACCACTGAGGCTGGTTTGAACTTGCAATCCTCCTGTCTCAGCATTCTGCACCACCATGCCTGGCTCAGGCTAATGTTTTTAATACTCTTCTTTTGAACAAAACAATAATTCCTACAAAAAAGTAGTGGGGTAACATGACACTTCTATGCTTAACTCTCTGGCTTGGAGTTCTCACTTTATTTCATCAATTCAACTATAACTTTATCAAGTGAAGCAACGTCTCCATTTTTCTTTGTCTAGATCATTTTTTTCTCTCTGCTCTACATTTGCTCCTTCATTCCTAAAATTATTCCTCTCAAGTTTTCTATCTCTTCTAGTGAAATAGGATTTTCAAGATCATAAAAGGATTTAAGCTAAGTATTAATCTTTGATTATGTATGGAGAAAAATATGTAGCCCTGTCAAATCTATGAGTAGAAATGCCATCATCTCTAGTACACCTTATCTTTACTGCTGCCACTGGACTCCTTGAGTCTGGTTTACTTCCCACTTAAATTATTGCTTAAGTTTTCCAGTATATCAGTCTCCAGTGGCTATCCTACATTCCTCTGCTCTATAAATCTTCCTAAAATTGTGTACCTTTCTAAAAAGAGACATATTTTCAATATCTACTGATACTCTATGAAAGCAAGTACACAGACCATATGGGGGCATTCAGGTCAATCCTTAATGAACTTGAATATGAATGATCTTGTTTTAACCTTTATCTTCATTAGAGGGATATACTTTGTATTACCCTGTTTGGGTAACTTGCTGGTGCTATTTCTTCAATTTATACTGGTGCTATATTCTTTCCAACTCTTAAATTCTTTGCAATTTTTCAGAGGTATTTCATACATTATACATTTTCTATTTAGCTTTTCTGGTTCTTCTAATTGTGTATTTTAACAGAGTAATTTAGTTTGCTGGTTCATGACTTTAAACCACAATAGCATTTATGGGATCCACTCAAATATTTTGCTTTCTGAGATAATTATCCTATATTTGTAAAGGGCAAGGATGCTGCCTTGTTAAATTTTTAAAAATACAGTAAAATTTCTCCATTCTTTACCTAGATGTCTCATACCACTATAGTTCATTTCAGTATTTAATTGAAATAATTTATGAATAGTAACCATAATTATAGGTAATAGGCTGTGGCTACAACTTACAAATAAAAACGGCCAAAATATGAGGACTTGCTATATGCCTGACACTGTTATATTTTGGAACAATCTTCAGTGTCTGTTAGGTCATTTTATTACTTTTTACAAACAAAAAATATCAGGGCTGGGGTTGTAACTCAGTGGTAGAGTGCTTGCCTTGCATGCATGAGGGTTCGCATGGGTTCAATGCTCAGCGCCACATAAAAATAAATAAATAAAAATAAAATATTGTGTCCATCTACAACTAAAAAATATTTTTTTTAAAAAAAGAAGACAAAGTTTTAAACAATCAGAGGCATAATAAAGTAAGTTTTCTTGTTCACAACTGTACTAATACTAGATGGTCAAACAGATATGTAAATAAAACTTATGTGAATTTGCAGCCCATGATAACCCTGTGTCTCAGAGGATAAATAAGTGAAGCTATCCAAAGAAAAACAGAAGTTCCTAGGAAAGAGAGTTTTATAGCTCAACAGTTGCTTACAATATTTAAATTGGGCATTGAGAATAAATCTAATGAGGCAGAGTAAATATGCATATACTTGGAAAAATTCCATTTACCTTTGCCCAGAATAGAGATTTAGCAAAAGTAATAAAGCTGTTGGACAGGATGATGCATGCTTATAATCCCAGCAGTGAGGGAGGCTGAGGCAGGAGGATCCCAATTTCAAGGCCAGCTTCAGCATTTTAGTGAGACCCTGTCTCAAAATAAAAAATGAAAAGTAATAGGCATGGATCTCAATGCCAAAGTGACTCTGGATTCAATATCTATTACCCCCAAAACAAACAGTCAAAACCATATACACACACAGACAGTAAACAAATATTTATTTATATTTGTACAACTATTAAGGATGTATTTTACAATTGTGTAGCTTAATGAAATTACCCTGTGTTTTAGAGCAGGGATCAACAAACTGAGTCTTAATCAAGTTTCCTTCAATGGTTGGAAAAAATAACAAAGAAGAATATATAACAAAACCCACATAAGCTAAAAAGCCTAAAGCAGTTACTATTTAACTTTTATATGGAAAACCACTTGAAAATCCTTGCTTTAGTTAGTTCTGGATAAAAATGTCGACTTGCCTATTACTACAACTTGATGAGCTCTGTTATCTGATCTTTTAGATAATAATACCATAAAAATTTCATTATGAAAATTAAAAATCATTACAATATATATTAACTTATTCTTTTATTTTCAAATATTTTTTCCAAAGCAAAGTGATTTCACAAGGCCAAATTCCTTGTAAAATTAAAATCATTACAATATATAGTCTGAATCTTCAAAGAAGCAACAATGTGTGTGTGTTTTTAATTTTTTTATTATTTTTTAAAAATTTATACTGAAAGGAAAGGACAACAGAAAAAGATCATAGAATGAGAGTTATATAAATGTTTTAAGATGATAGACTGTATACATTCTAATCAAGACATGTTATTTGTTGCTAAAAATCTATGAAGAACAATATACAAAGCCCTTCTGATCATTGGAGGATTAAAGTATTCTTTACGTAAAAAATGAAAAGTACTAGGCATGGATTTCAATGGCAAAGTGCCAATGACATTTTCCTTCATTGACATTCTTGTTTTCCTCATCCCCACTCTGAATTTAGGCCACTTAAGTCATGATCAAACTAATTATGAAGCAAATTATTTAGGAGGTACTTACTTCATTTATAGCCACATGTTTATATAAAAATATATGTTTTGCATTTTGGAGAAAATTAAAATCATTACAATATATAGACCAAATCTTCAAAGAAGTAACAATGTGTGTGTGTGTGTTTAATTTTTTTTATTATTTTTTAAAAATTTATATATGACAGCATAATGCATTACAATTAGTAAGAATGTATATTTTGAGTAAACACATGCACACACACAATCAGAGATCAGTATTTAAAATCTCCTTGCATTTATTTTTTTTTCCAATTAAGTTCTAAGTGTTAGAATAATCATACATATGGAATGATTGGGATAGTATTGGTTTACAATTAATTGAAAGAGACCACTGTGGGATATAATGGAAAGCTAGTATTTGAATCAGTTGTTTAAGAAACCAGAAAAATCAGTCCTTCTAACACAAGCCATATCTGGTACCCAAATATCTTACTGCTAAGTCCTTTTGGTGACAGAGGCTACTTTGTTGGTGAATAGAGAGTGGCTTCTGAAACTGAGAGAGAGAATGTGGCAGCTGGGATTGTTATATCCCTTCTTCCAAGATGATCCTACTGAGGACCAACATGGACAATCTTTCCATTGCACATATAGTCTCTTTATGTTCACCCCCACACACACCCCCTACCCCCCTCCAAACTCTTTTATTCCCCAAAGTGACAGACATGCAGCAGCTTCAAAGGCAATCTTGCCAAGAAATTCTGGGGACAAATCATGTCAAATATTGATCATAAAACACAAATGTATAGGAATGATCATCAGCAGAACTTCCAAAAGATCATTATTGAAGTCTAAACTAAAGAGGTATGACCACCAAAGGAAGTGTTCCAGGGAAAGACTGACTTGCTAGGTTGTATGTCTTTGTGCACATTGTGGAGTTGCAACAGGATTTTTGTCTTATGCTTCCCCTGTGACTGACATTTCAAAAATGATTTTAAAATATATTTTCCATTTGCTCACACTCTATATTTTTTCACACCAATTTAGATAAGACATTAATGTTCAATGTATTATAGAGATATACCAATTGTTTCATGCATCTAAAATGTATTAACTCATATTTATTTTGTTGTTTTATATTTATCAATTATCAAACTTTTCATCATTTTAACAAAAAATTTGTGTTTGACAGTTTTGACAGAGAAGTCAACTACTAGGATAGTTTTATTTTAAATATCATCTCTGCAGTCAGTATTTTTTAGAAAATACTGCAATGTCTATTTCCTAGTATTTTAATTGAATAAATGGATTACAATAAGGTGGCATTAATACGGCCCTTAATTATCACACATGTACCATAATAATTATGTATGCAAAGCAAGAGGTAATTTTTCTAGTTAAATGCCATTCCTTGTTTTAAAACAGTATGTGAATTTTTATGTTTTTTCCTTTCTAATAATTATTAAAAAATACTTTAGAAGAAGGGATGTCATCCTGACAAGGAAAAAAGCATTATATAATGCAAAAATATGCCAATTTCTCACCTTATGAATTTAATTTTGTGAACTCTCAGCATCATATTGTTCTCAATGTGACTTTAGGTGCTTGTGAAGAGCCAATAAAAATGTTATATTGTAAGTCACTGAGCCCGAGACTCTAATCTGATTATATTGTCTACAGATCTTTAAAAGTTAGTATGAAAGACATTCAAATCTAATAAAATCTAATCTGAACAAGGAATTATTGAGTTTTCCAAATCCATTAAGAAACCTAATAGTCATGTGTTGTGAACTGAGGCAAATTTAGTAATCTAATTTTGCTTTTAAAATGAGCTAGATTAGCACTGTCTTCAAAAACATCTCTTTAGATACTAGCTAAGAAAAATACAATAATAAGCACAATTACATTGAAGAGTACTGCAAAAGATTACTACATCTAAGATCTTTAGTTTGAAAGGAGACAAATATAAACATATGGAGGCTGCCCTCAAGGACACAGTTAAGACAGAGAACAAGGTAACGTTGACAGAAAAATAGACTGTGCGTTTGGAATGAACCCTCAGAGGAGTGTAGGAGGGAAGAGTGGAAAATGTCATAAATATCCATAAACTATATTATTAAGTTAAATAGCATTGAACAACATCTTCAATGGGACAGCTACTGAAGTCTCATTTTACATCTCTATAAAAGGGAAGTGGTGAAAAAAACAAGTTATTTTAGGTTATAGAATCAGAATTTAATGATACGGGGTAAAAGGCAAGACATTAAACCCAACTATCCAAATTATTATAAGATGTTGGTGGTGTAACTCCCTAGGGAGAGGATACTTATAATTAGGGAGTTGGTGCTCATTTCTTGTTTAATGGTATGATTGTTAGAGAGAAGAAATACTTGACAGAATGAAAATACTCTGGAAAGTGTATGTGTATGTGTTCATATGTAAAATATGAAAACAGCAAAAAAGTATGCATAATAATACATCAAGAATTCCCTTCAATAATGAAGTATGTTCTCTTTCAAAAAATTTTACTATGTAGTGATGTTTTCAAACTGAAAAAATACTCTTCAGCTACACATCAAATTTGGTGCAAGATAGGATATAGATGTCAGCTATAAAAATTGATGATCGACACTGACAATCCTACTTCCATAGAGCAATTAGATGATGGACAAGCATTTTATCTTGTGTCTATTATACATATGCTACCTATGAGCAGGATGCATCCAATTTTAAAGCTATAAAATACATACATCAGAATTTGTATTTATTCTTAATCACAGAATATTGTACTAAACATCTCCACCCTTAGAAAGACTACTTTGGGTCCTCTCTCTCCAGAGATTTATGAAAATATTTTCAAAGCTAAAATAAAATTACATTTTATTTTCTCTGAATTACATAAGAATTGAAATTTGTGTTTAAAGCAAAATATTAATACAAAAACAGTGGTCTTGATTTTTTTTAAATCTTTTTGATATTAGCCCTTCTTACTGGAAATAGGTGATATCTAATTGTGGTTTTGATTTTCTTTTCCCTAATTATTAGTGATTATTATTATTTTTTCATATATCTCAGTATGGATTGGATGAGAGCTATCCCCTGGGCACTCATATGTGAAATAATGCAGGAATGTTAGAGAGAAAAATTATTATATTATGAGATCTGTAACAACATCATCATCATCATCATCATCATCATCATCATCATATTACTCCATTTGATGTTGGATTAGTGTAGGTGGTAACATAGGCAGGTGTGGTGTCTCTGGAGGAAGTAGATGACTGGGAGATTATATTATCCCTTGTTCTTGTACTCAAGTTCTCTGTGCTTCTGGACTACCACATCCTGAGCTGCTTTCCTCTGGCTCAGAATAATGAAGTCAGCCATCCACATACAGAACCTCTGAATCCATGAGCCAAAATAAACTTTTACTCTTCTAAGTTGTTCTTTTTAGGTATATTGCTCATAGTGACATAAAACTGACTAACACATACCTGTTGGCCATTTGTCTGTCTTCTTTTGATAAATATCTATTTTGGTCTATTACCTATTTTAATTAGGTTCTTTTATTGCTGTAAAGATCTTTCACATCTTTGATAAAATTTATTCTTAGGTACTTTTGGAATTATTGCTGAGATATCAACTTCTTTAAAATTGGCTCTCATCAAAAAAGCAGCAAGTGACTGAGAGAATGGAGAGAAAAGGAAATCTTTGCAGGTGTTTGGGAATGTAGGTTAGTATAGCCATTACGGAAAGCAGTATGGAAGGTCCTCAAAAATTAAAAGTAAATGTAGGGGCTGGAGATATAGCTCAGTTGGTAGAGTGCTTGCTTTGCATGTACAAGGCCCTGGGTTCATTCCCAGCACCACACAAAAAAAAACCTAATAAATCTAATATGATTCCAAAATTCAACTACTGATATACATTAAATCATTAGGTCAAAAAAATCTGCACTCTTATGTTCATTACAACATTATTCTTGATACCCCAAAAATGAAAACAACTTAAGTGTTCATCAACTGACATCAAACAGAACACATAATACAAAGCATTGTTTTATCCATGTTTTTATTGGTGCATTATAGTTGTACATATTGGTGGGATCTGTTGTTACACTTTCATACATACACACAATATAACAATATAATTTGGCCAATATCACTCCCAAATATTCACAAATACTTCCCTGCCTCCATCCCTGCCTACTACACCTTTCTCCACTGATCTCCCTTTGATTTTTAGGAGATCCACCTCCAACTTTGTTTTCCTTTTTCCTCTGTAGCTTTTGCATATGAGAGAAAACCTATGAACCTCACTTAACCTTCTGAGTTTGATGTATTTTTCTTAACATGATGGTCTCTAGTTCTATCCATTTTCCCGAAAAATTACATACATTCATTCATTTTTATGTATGGCTGAATAAAACTCCACTGTGCATATACACCACATTTTCTTTATCCATTCATCCACTGTGGTACATCTAGGTGAATTACATAGTTTGGCTATAGTGAATAATGCTGCTATAAACATGGGTATACATGGGTATGCATGTATCTCTGTAGGAAGATGACTTAATTTCTTTAGGATAAATACCAATTAGTGGGATAGATGGATCATACGGTGGTTCCATGCCTAGTCTTTTGAGAAGCCTCCATACTGATTTCCAGAGTGGGTGTAGCAATTTATAGTCCCACCAACAGTGTGTTTCTTTTTCTGCTCATCCTCTCTACTATTTATTATTATTTTTATTATTGATGACTGCCATTCTGACTGTTGTGAGATGAAAATGTAGTTTCAATTTGTATTTCCCTAGTTACTACTGATTTTGAACATTTTTCCATGAATTTGTGGGCCATTTGCATTTCTTCTTTTTGGAAGTGTCTATTTAGTACATTTTCCCATTTATTAATTAGTTTATTTGATTTGTTGATGTAAAGGTTTTTGAGCTCTCTATATATTCTAGATATTAATCCTTTGTCAGAGAGTAGCTAGCACAGATTTTCTTTCATTCTGTAGGTTCTCTCTACACATTCATAATTGTTTCCCTTGCTGTGCAGAAGCTTTTTAATTTGATGCTGATCCATTTATTAACTCTTGACATTATTATTTCCTGAGCTTTAGAGGTTCTATTAAGAAAGTCATTTCCTGTGCCTTAAAGCTGGAGAGTTGAGCCCATGTTTCCTTCTAGAATTGCATGGTTTCTGATCTAATTCTGAGATCTTTGATCCATTTTGAGTTGATTTTTATTCAGGAAGAGAGATAAGGTCCTACTTTTATTCTTCTATAAGTTTTTCCAGCACCATTTGTTCAAAAGACTTTTCTCCCATATATGTTTTGGCATCTTTGACTGTGTGTTTGTCTCTGTGTCTTCTATTCTGTACCATTGTTCTATGTGTCTGTTTTCATGGCAGTACCATGTAGTTTTTGTTTCTGTAGCTCTGTAATATATAATTTGAAATCAGATACTGTGATGCCTCCGCATTGCTTTTTTGGGCTTAAAATTGCTTTAGGTATTCTGGGTCTTTTATTCTTCCTAGGACTGTTTTTTGTTTTGTTTTGTTTTGTTTTGTTTTGTTTTGTTACCACAATTAAACTCAGGGGCACTCAACCACTGAGCCACATCACCAGCCCTATTTTTTGTTTGTTTGTTTTGGTTTGTTTTTGTATTTTGTTTAGAGACAGGATCTCACTGAGTTGCTTAGTGTCTCACTGTTGCTAAGGCTGGCTTTGATCCTTTGGCCTCAACCTCCAGAGCTGGGGAATTACAGGCATGTGCCACTGTGCCTGGCTTGTTTTTTTCTTGTTCAGTGAAGAATATCCTTGGTATTTTGATGGGAATTGCTTTGAATTTGTATATTGATTTTGGTAATGCAGCCATATTAATTCTGCCTCTCTATGAACACTGGAGGTCTTTTCATTTTCTGAAGTCTTCTTCAATTTCTTTCTTCAATGCTCTGTAGTTTTCATGGTAGAGGTCTTTCACCTCCTTGGCTACATGTATTCCTAGTTTGTTTGTTTGTTATTTTTTTACCTATTGTGAATGGAATTGTTTTTCTTATTTCTTTCTCAGCATATTTATTTTGGTATATAGAAAATCTAGTGATTTTTGTATGATGATTTTGTAAATTACTTCTTTGCCAAATTTGTTTATTTCAGATCTAGCAGTTTTATGGTGGAATTTTCTGAATCTACCATATATAATAGGATCATATCATCTACAAACAGTGATGATTTGACTTTTCTTTTCCTATGTTTATCTTTTATTTCCTTCTCTTTCCTAATTGCTCTGGCTAGAATTTCTAATACTATATTAAATAGGATTGGTAAGTGTGGACATCCATATCTTGTCTCTGATTTTAAAGTAAATGCTTTCAAGTTTTCTTCATTTACTATGAGGTTGCCTTTGGATTAGGAGATTCTTGTATTTAATTAAACACTATTAAGAATACTAAATATATTTTGAAAATATTAAATTATATAACTAATAATATGAGGCAAACAATCAGGAGATAATAGTTTGTTCTATTATTTCTGGGATGTGTACACATACACATATATACATATACACACATATACATTTATGTATGTATGTAACACCTGAGAAACACATATGCAAAAAACGTATAATCTGTGTTCAGTTTAATATGCAGCTTCCATTCTATAGTCATTAATGAGTTTTATAAAATGTGAATAGGTATATAGTATTCCATGTTACATGTCTTCTATATATGCTTAATAATCCCTGTGCTATTGATTATAATTAATAACTTTCCATTGTTTCATAGTGTAGAATGTAGTAAATCCTTTGAACATGAACTTTAGCTATAATATTTTCATAGAATAAATTTCTAGGAAATTTATTTCTAGGAAATTCTTAAAACCTTAAACTTTTAAGAAAATAGTACATGTTTCTCATCGGAAAGACATTTTGATTTTTGCATATACTCACAAATTTATTTATCTTTTTCAAAATACACTTACCCCAACTGAAAGATTTTATTTCCCCTTTTAATTTTATTATTGTCAATGTCATAGTGGTAAAACATAAGCTACATTTTAAAGGGAAAAAATCCTGCAATGGCTGCAGGTTCTGATGTTCACAGATGAGACATGAGTAAGGACATTTAGGCAGGTCAATTAGAGACATCAGCCAGCAAGTTACCATCAGCAGCAGCAGAAAGTATGTTAATAACTGTAATGAGAAAGAGCCTAGGTACTATCTTAACAGAGATTAACTTAGGGCATTGCAATCTAAGAAAATGCTTGCAGTAAGTGCAAAGATTTACTTTTTCCTTAGTTATCATAGAGAAAATGTGAATTTAATGATTGATAATACTACATATTTTATAAATCACTTTATGGAAACATTTTTGTTTCCTTAAATATTTTAAAAAGACAGTTTTTTTGTATATAACTTTGCAAACATTACTATATGATGAGAAAATACAGGTTATGTAGGCATAGAAAATCCTTCCCACGGGTTCTTCAGTATTAACTGTCAGGGTTACATGCATATAAATGACCTTATTCTAACAGAGCAATACATCCTTGTAGCTTCTTTCACTATGTACTGCATATTCACTGGCTTAAGCTTACACATTTATTCTTACAGATTTTTAATGAACCTACAATGCTTCATGTAGGTTTTAAAAACTAAGACTTTAATAAAATGAAAGAAAAGCTACTTAGTCATTTAGAGATTTCTCTTATGAATAAGAAAATGAATTTCAGCAAAATGAATTTGATTTATTAATAACAGCTGATGTCATGAACTTTCAAAATGGTTAATTCAGAAACATACAAGATTTTACTTTCCCAAATGAATTTAACGCTATGAGTACCAAGCATTGCTTCACTGTAGAAGTTGAATCAGAGTTCTATGCAGAGTGTAAATAAAACTTTAACCTGGATGGGAGGAACCCAATCATTATACATGAGAATATTTTTAAACCCTTGCAAAAAGGGGACTCTAGGGGCTGGAGTTGTGGCTCAGTGGTAAAGCGCTTGCCTCTCACACGTGAGCCACTGGATTCGATCCTCAGCACCACATAAAAATAAATAAACAAAGATATTGTGTTCATCTACAACTAAAAAAATATTTTTTAAAAAAGGGGGACTCTAAAACTGTTGTATTGATAGCACTGGCAAGCAAAGAAACGTAAATACCATTGGAATAGAAAACACAGAGACAAATCCATGCAAATACAATCATCTACC
Organism: Callospermophilus lateralis; assembly: GCF_048772815.1. Taxonomy (NCBI): domain Eukaryota; kingdom Metazoa; phylum Chordata; class Mammalia; order Rodentia; family Sciuridae; genus Callospermophilus; species Callospermophilus lateralis. The sequence goes on from NC_135317.1 coordinate 86,155,257, forward strand.
ACTCAACAGAGGTGCAAATAAAACATACATTGGAGAAAATATAGCCTTTTTAACAAACAGTGCTAAGGAAACTGGATATCCATATGTAGAATAAAACTGGTTTCCTATCTCTCACTCTGCCAAAAATATAACTCAAAGTAAACTAAAGACCTAGGAATTAGACCAGAAACTATACAACCTCTAGAAGATAATCTAGGCCCAATACTCCAACATACTGACACAGGTACTGACTTCTACACAAGACTCCTAAAATGCAAGAAACAAAACCAAGAATCAATAAGTGGGACAGCATCAAATTTTTTAAAAGTTCAGAGCAAATGAAATAAAAGCCTAAAGAGAGAGCCTATAGAATGGGAGAAAAATCTTTGCCATCTGCTCCTAAGACAGGGGATTAATATCCAGAATATATAAAGAACTCAAAACTTAACAACAACAATAAATAGGAAAAAGAACTAAACATATGTTTTTCAAAAGAAGAAATACAAATGGCCAATGAATATGAAAACATGTTCAGCATTCTTAGCAATCAGAGAATTAAAAATCAGAACTACATTGAGATTTTATTTCCATTCAGAATAGCAATTGTCAAGAATACAAATAATAAAAATGGCTGGCAAGGATGTGGGGGGAATATGTACACTCATACATTGTTGATAGGACTGCAAATCACTGCAACCACTCTAGAAAGTAGTATGGAGATTTCTCAAGAAACTAAGAATGGAACCCCATATGATCCAGTTATCTTGCTCCTCAGTATTTGTCCAAAAGAACTAAAATCAGCATACTATAGGGATACAGCCACATCAGTGTTTATTGCAGTGCAATCTACAATACCCAAATTATAAAACCAGCCCAGATGCCCAAACAGACAAATGGATAAAGAAACTGTAGTACATATGCACAAGGGAGTTTTACCCAGTCATAAAGAAGAAGGAAATTATGTCTTTTGCTGGTAAATGGATGGAACTGGAGAACATCATACTAAGTAACATAAGCTAGACTCAGAAAGTCATAGGTTGAATATTTTCTCTCATATGTGAAAGCTAGACCAAATTAATGAGAAAATAAGTGGGGTGTGAAATTTCATGAAAATAGAAAAGAGACCAGTGGGATAGAGAAAGGGGATAGTGGGAATTGGAGGAAAGGAAAAGAGAGGAACTGTGACAAGAAATTGACCAAACTATCATATGTACATATGGGGATATACTACAGTGGATTTCTTTTTTAAGTATATCTATAAATCACTAATTAAATAGATAATTAGAAGGAAGACCACTAGAGAAAAGGGAACAAGGGGGAAGGAGATGGGGAAGGGATGGGGAAGTACTGGGGACTAAAATACAGCAAACTATAATCCATGCTTTGTATGAATATGTCAAAATAAACCCCAATATTATGTATAATTATAATGCAGTAAGAAAAGAAACTTTTAAATGCAATGGAAAAAAAGATTTATCATTGTGGATATTTAATTGCCTCTCTTTATTTTAAATATAGATTTATCATAGTGTATCTAAAATATGCATAATGGTTCACTGTTTAAAATGTATACTCATACCCCTTGATTTTCATGTAAGGTATAATAATTATATATTTTACATGCAAGGAATATGTGGGAAAATGTGAAGAATAGAACTTGATCATTAAGAGCAATTTATCACTCATTAAGCTATTTAAGTGTCTCTCTGTATTTAAACTAAGAACATTATAATGGTTATATGGTAGAGAAGAAAAGGATAAACACTCTACTTACCATTGTCCCAGCTACAGGAAGCATTGAATAATTACAATGTCCTAAATGAACAATATCTACAAAGCAAAATCATTGACTTTAGAGATACTTTTGATGACTTATGATCCAAAGAAAAGAACATTGTGCAAATAGTGATTTTTTCCTGCATTTTTAACAGAAGTGTTACACAGGACTATTGGAGCTTGAGTCAATATTCTTAAAAGTGAATTATCACCAGCAACACTTATATTGAAAAAATAAAAACAGATAGCAAGAATTAGTTTCCAAAAAGTATGCGACAAATTAAATTTCCGCTACAAGTGTGAAAGTTTAAATTTTATCAGATTCTTACTAAGACTCATTTCCTTCAGGTTAGTTGTGGTTGCTTTTCAGTGATGAAAGTGTAGTCTATTAGATTTTTAATTTTTTAAGCTCTGATAAGGCTGGGCTCCGCTATTGTAAAATTTCAAGTACTTATAACTTAAATTCTTGAATACCATCATTACTAATATTTTTCATATTAGAATATATAGTTAACATTTTTGTACCCTATTATACATCTTCTAATTTTAAAGCCTATTTTTCTAGGTTAAGAATTAAAAGTAAGAATTATGTATATATTAATATATTTTTAAATTATTGGCTCATATTTAGTTGCATTGATTTACAACTTCATTCTCAAATTTTACAATAATATGATCTTTCAACAGTTTTAACATCTATAAGTTTAGGTATGTAAATATTTGCTTAAATATTTAGCTATCCAAATATCTGCTTAACGTTTGCTTAATCTTCAAACATTTGCTTAAAATTACATTTCCCCTTTATTTCAACACACATTCAAGTTTGAGAACTACTACCATAGAGGAATTTCTAATACTCCCACAGTGCTATTATTACTGACTGTGGACTTACCTGATATTTGACACATCTGGGCATAAATCAGTATATAGGGTACAAACCTCAGTTTCTATGACTGGGTACATCATGATGAATTTTCAACAAAAAATTACCAAGTCTGCTAAGAACAGTTAAAAACAGTCTATAGAAATAGGAGGACTAACTAAGACATAGCATAAATACTGTAATTATCAGAGAAGAATTTTAAAAGGACAGTGAATACTATGTTGACTTTTAATGGAAATGTAAATAAAATGCAAGGACAGAAGGACATAAAAGTAGAGATATGGAAAAATCTAAGGAAGAATGACTTAGGAGCTTACTAGTCAACTGGAAAGGGCAAAGGAAAGAACGCATGAAATAGTCCTTAGAAACTTCCCAAATAAATGCAAAGGTAAAAGAGAATTCTAAAAAATTTAGCATCATTGGAACATTTTCCAATAGTATATTATATGCATTAGTATACCATAAATGAATGAAAGAAAGAACAAACAAAAAAATACTTAAAATAATAATGCCAATAGATTTCCAAAATTAGTAAAACAAAAGATCATGGATTGAAGAAATTCAGAAAACACCAAAAAAATAAATAAATAAAAAGAAAAACCATAAAACTGTACTTTAACATATTTCAAACATCAGAAGAAAAAGAAAATATTGAATAAGTTAAGACCAAAAAAATTAAACACACAAAATACCTTAAAAACAGAGGAGCCAGGGTAACAAAAACTGCAGAAGCCTATCAGAAACCTTCCAGAGAGTAGAGTGAAATATTTAAAATGTGTAACACACACATACAGTATCCTATAATTTTTATTTATTTATTTTTGGTACTAGGACTTGAACTCAGAGGCACTCAACCACTGAGCCACATCTACATCCCCAGCCCTTTATGTATTTTACTTAGAGACAGTGTCTCATTGAGTTGCTTAGGGCCTTGCTAAGTTCTCAGGCTGGCTTTGAACTGGCAATCCTCCTGCCTCAGCCTCCTGAGCCTTTGGGATCACAGGTATGTGCCACCATGCCGGTGATAATATATTCAGCAAAATTTATCTTCAAATGTGAAGGAATATCAAGAGTCTAAACCAATCTAGAAGTTCATTGCCAATATAACTACTTGACAAGAAATATTAAACTAAGTTCTTTGGGAAAAAGGAAGAAAAATGGCATAAGCCAGAGACTCAGGTCTAAAAAAAGAAAATAAGAGCAATTTCGAGGGGAGAAAATTGAAAAAACAAAGGTTTTTTGTTGTTTGTTTGTTTGTTTGTTTGTTACTATTCTCAACTGAATTAAGAAATAGCTGCAAAAGTAATGTGTTGGGAGATTCACTTGTATAATATATAGCTAAATGAAATGAATTAAAATATTGAAGGTGGCATGGGGGAATATGTGTTATAAGGTACCTGTATTACGTGGGAAGCTCTATAATGTTACTTGAAAGTGCACTTACATTCATTAAAAATATATATTGGCTTACAACTTTTGAAAATAATGTTTATATTCTGACAGATAAAATAGAATCATAAAAATCTCAACAAAAACAGAAAAGGTAGAATAATGGGAACAAAGAATAGAAATGACAAATATAAACCAGTTATAGATAAGGCAGACACTAGACAGTGATCTAAATATATTTATAATAACTTCAAACATGAATTGTCTAGATACTCCAATTAAATATGAAAAATTATTAATTTTAATAGTTTTTGGTAGAGGTTTAGGGTTTTCTATATTTCAGATCATGTCAGTGACAATTTGACTTTTTTTTTCCAGTTTGGACAACTTAATATTTCTTTCTCTTTCCTGATTGCTTTGGCTAGAACTTCCAACACTATTTTGAATAAAATGCTTGTCTTGCTTGCAATCTTAGAATGTTGTTAACTTTGCACCATTCAATATAAAGTTAACTATTAGCTTATGGAATTGATTTTGTTGAGGTATGATCCTTTGTTAATTCTATTTGTTAAGCCTGTTTTATCATGAAGGATGTGAAATTTACTAGATGTATTTTCTTTATCAGCTGAAATGTCCACTTTTTAGAGATATTTTATTACTGATTCAATCCTATTGCCTCATCTGTTTAGATTTTCTCTCATTATGATGTGGTCTTGATGAGGTGTATGTGTTTAGGAATTTTTCTATTTCTTCCAGATTATCAAGTTTGTCAGAATATAGTTATTCAAAATAATCTCTAATATTCTTATTTGTTTTAAAACTACAATATTTTCCTTTCATTTCTGATTTTGAATCTTCTTTCTTTTCTATTTCATTTGTTTCATTGATTCTTTATAATTTTTATTTAGTTTCTGTTTCATTGATTTTTGCTCTAATATTTATTGCTTGTTTCCATATACTGATTTTGGGTTTAGTTTGTACTTTTTGTTATAGTTTCTTGAGATTCAGTGATAGTTTGTTTATCTGAGGCTTTTCTATATTTTTGATGTGAGAATCAATTACTACACACTCCTCTTTTAGTACTTATTTTTATTTATTATATAGATTTTGTTGTGTCTCCATCTTCATTTGTTTCATGAGACATTTTAAGATGTTCTTCTTGATTTCTTCTTTCATCCATTGAGTCTACCTCTGCCTTTAGGTCTAGTAATATTTTTATATTTATGTGTTCCGATATTGGATGCATACACATTTAGAATTATTTACTTTTGCTGAATTTGCCCCTTTATCATATAATGTTCTTCCTTGCATTTTAATTTTTTTTGAGAGGGGTACCGAGGATTGAACTAAGAGAAACTCAACCACTGAGCCATACTCTCAGCCGGATTTTGTGTTTTATTTAGAGACAGGTCACACTGAGTTGCTTAGTGCCTTGCTTTTGCTGAGGCTGGCTTTGAACTCCTGACCTTCCTGCCTCCACTTCTGAGCTGCTGGGATTACAGGCATGCAACACTGCATCCAGCTTTTTACTTTTTTTTTTAATTTAAAGTCTATTTTATCTGACATGTATATTCCTGGGTTTGCTGTTGTTGATGCTATTGTTTTGTTTTGTTTTATTGTGTTGTGTTTTAGTTTTCATGGGTATTAGATGATCTTAATCTATTCCTTCACTTTCAGTCTATGTGTGTTCTTGGAGGTGAATTTAATTTCTTGTAATTAGCACATAGTTGAGTCTTTTGAAAATCCATCCAACCACTTTCTCTTTTAATTGGACAATTTAGTCCATTTTAATTTAAGGTAATTATTAATAAATAAGGTTTTACTTTAACCACATGTAACTTGTTTTCTAGTTTATATTAGAGTTCCTTTCTTTCTCCTTGTCCCATACCCTTCCTTGGTGATTAAGTAATTACTTTAATAATGTGTTTTGTTTTCTAACTTTTGGTTTGTGTATTACATATTTTTGTTTTGTGGTTACCATGTGCATATATTTTGATTATAACTAGCTATTTTTTAAATAATAGCAACTTCACATGATCATAAGAAGAGAAATGAGAAAAAATATAATAAAACTCTTTCATTCTTCCCTACATTTTGAATTTTTGATACATCTTACAACTTTGTCTATTACTTAACATATTAATTCAGATGCTATTGTTTTGAATTATTTTTTTACTCTTCATATTAAAAATACAAATGTTTTATACACCATGCTTACAATATTAGAGCCTTCTTAGTTCATTTCTATAATCACTCTTACCATTATTTAATACCTTATTTTTCTCTTATTTGTTACTGTCTCTTTCAATTTGAAGAACTACCTTTTTCTTGTTGAACAGGTCTGATAGACCTACATTCTCTCAGCTATTGTTTGAGAAATTCTTTTTCCCTCCTTCATTTCTAAAAGATAGTTTCCCTGGGAAGTGTTCTTGATTAACATTTATGTTTAATATAGTGAAAACCTCATGCCACTCTCTTCTGTTCTATAAGGTTTCTGCTGAGATGTCACCTGTCAGGCTAATTCAGGCACCCCATGTACTATTTGTCTTTCCTCTTGCAGCCTTGTGAAACTTCTTTTTATCTTTCACCTGTGAGAAATTCATTATGAGATGTGTTGGGGTATACTTGGTTGAATAAAATCTGACTGGTGACCTTTAACTTTCTGTACCTAGATATTTGTATTCTTCTCTGGGTTTAGAAAGTTTTCTGCTATTATTTATTTGAAAAACTTTTAGCCCTTTGTCATTCTCAAGTCATTCTTAAATCCCAGTAACCAGAACATTTGCTATTTTAAAGCTTTCCCAATATTCCCATAAGCTTTCTTCATTCCTTTTCATTTTTTTCCCCCTCAGCCTGTCTTTTGAGTTATTTATTGTTTGATGTTTCCTGTTAGTGATACCATCTATCAAGTTTTTAATTTTTCTGAATGTATTTTTCAGCTCAAGGATTTTGCTTTGATTTTTATAAGTTGTTTCCATCTCTTTGTTTCCTATTAGAACATTGAAATGTTTCTCTGTTTTCTTCAAGCTCTTTTGTTTCCTTAAAACAGCTGTCCTCTGAGTGTTTTCCCATGTTGATTACTATGCAGAGTTTCAGTCACCTTATTTTAAACTCTAGATGAGGTCAGAGTTTCCCAAGAACTCTTTGTCTTTGTTAGCATGAGACATCATCTGGGAATTGAAGGATCAGTATTTATTCTAGTGACCTAATCTAGCTTTGTGCCTGCTTTTCCAGAGTCTAAGAAGGTTGCTTTTTTTGTCTAAGGCTATAACTGCTTCCACCATTTTCTCAGTGGATTATGCTCAGGTCCAGATTTGCCAAGAGTTTGCTATTGGTGTGTAGTCACTATTCCAGTATTAGATGGCAATCAAAGCCTTGATTTGTCCCTAATACTCTGTCGGTATATTGCTCAGAAAGAAACAGGAGGGTACCTAGAGAGGGTAGAGTGTCCTCACAGGCTTCTCCCTGGGGCCAGAATATTCCTGGATGCCTTGTCCATTGTTGCTGACCTATGGTGAGATACTTTAGTATTTTGCCCTGTTTTGGGCAGAATCACCATGAAGAGACCAGCTCCAGGATCCTATACCACACCTTTGGCCACCAACACCACTAAGCTGTGTCATATTCTGAGCCCCCAGCCCACCAATACAAGCAGAACACTAGGTGCTAACCAAGGTCCACATTTCTATGGGACGCCTATTGCTGAGGTAGATTCATGACCTAAGGTCACTGCCTCAAGTCACATGTGAGGCTAGCTAGAACAGAAGTCTCAGAGACTGGAGCCATGTGTTGCCCCTGGCACTGCAGTTGAGCCAGAGGCTGTTCACAGGCAGATCTGGGGATGTGGGCCATTAGGAACTGCACAGGGTTTGTTTTAATCAGTCTAGCACTAAATTCCAGGTCAATGTTTTGGCTTCCTATGTCATCCCACAACCAGTGACTGTGGTCTTGCACTAAACTCTGTTGCCTGAGATACAATGTTGACAGAAACAGGTTCTTGGCTACCTGGCTGAATCTCATAGCCACAACAAACTGCACACTCTTAGTTACATTAAGGTCCATGCAGCAGCAGGCAGTGATACAGTCCAAAACCCAGTTCTGTCTCACTGGGGAGCAGGCCCATGCCAGATGCCAAAGCAGTTATTGACACCCATTTATGAGCACTAGACTCTTGTGCCAGCCAACATTGTGGATAGATGGTGGAGGAAGTCTTTTTGCTGCTTGGCCTAATGCAATTTTAATGGCTAAGTCTGAAGGTTGAGGTCATGGAGCTTGTCAAGCACGGAGTTTCACAGTGATCAGCCTGGGTTTCAGATCTGAGACATGGACATCATTTCTCCTCTCCAAAGGAAGAAGCACCTTTCCTAGTGCTGGGTTCCTGGGAGTTGTGAGGAGCAAATGATACAGTGAACTCATTTCTTCTTGCCTTCTTCAATACTTTGTTTCATTCTGTTGTACTAAAAACGGGCACTATGATCTCTCACCTAACTTTCTTAAGTCTTTTGCTAGTAGTTTGATGCAGGAATAGATGTTCAACTTGGTGTGTCTACGGGGAGAGATTGCCAGAGATTCACCACTGTAGTGCTCTGCCCAAGGGAACTATTATTTTTAAAGCATACCATACCTCCCTTTATGAGAAAATAAGTAAAATAAAACTTTACTCCAAGAAATAATGGAAGTTCCGTACCCACAAGTTTTTATTGTTAACCTCATTGGTACAGATCACCTGGTAGTGAAAATACCACAGGACCTGGCTTTTTCGAGACACAATGGGGACACATCCTCCAGTTCATCTTTCTAGTGCCTATGAGAAAGCAATTGGGCTTTTCATCACTTTTCTCCTAAAACCTACTTAAATAATTAAGATACACATTGAGATAAAGGTGCATGGCTTTAACTCCAAATGTTGTCATGAACTCTGAAGTAATTTTGGAAAATTCAAAAGATTAATTATAGATTTTTGGTGCTATTTGCTAAAAGGTGTTTAAACCTGCTGAGGTCAAGGATCTGTAGTCTCATAATAATAAATCTCAAGTTTAGTATAGCTTATTTATTTCATGCTGCTTCATATTATGGCTTGAACTAAGACATAAACTAGGAAGTAGAAAAAAAAAGAATATTTAGAAATATTTCCTATTTGGATTTTTTGATCTAATGTTTTGGGGAGTTATGATTTCAATTTAAAGAGGTTGTAATGACCTGACTAAAGCGAACATCATTCTCTTCACATGATGATACTTCAGTAATTCCCTACATAGGTGGATACAGCTACCTGCTATAACCAAATCACCACTGATGAAACTGATATGCTGAATCAATGGTGCATTAATGATTAAAGTGCTATTTCTGCTTATAAATTCTGGTAGAGAAAATTGAGTCATACTCTCCAGGCACATGTGGAAAAAGGCCATAGTTTGTTAGAACCTATGCTAAATGTAATTTTACTGAAATAGATTTTACACCCATTAAAGCTAGAAAGCATATCAAATCATTCTGGACACACATGCTGCTCTACTTACATTATTTTGAAATGTTTTCAGAGTACAACAAACAAAAAGCTACCACTCTATCATCTCCTGGTTATTATAATTACATTATAAAACAAAGATCTCATTTGTAATCCTCATTAGTTTTAGGAGACTATAGAGTTGTGTCACTTGATGAAAATCTATGCCAAATTGTTCTGTGAAATTCAGCGTTATTCTCATTTTGCAGGCACATAAAATGCTATCATTATCTAACAGTATGATGTTTCTCATATTCTGAAGTGCCAGGGAAAATTTGTTTTATTACAAGAGACAAGATACACTAACCTCAAAAAAAATCTTTATATTACTGAACTGTTCTTTCAAATGTTTAACTTGGATAGAGGACCTACACACCTCTGTGTTCAAGGTCATCACAGAGTCAAGAATCCAGAGCTGCTGAAAATTGAATCAAAGCATACACCTTGAAAGAAGCAAGGTGAATGTTGTCTTTTGGAATTGACTCCAACAGTAAAAGCTATTTGCAGTTTTCTTTTATGAGATGAGCACATGGTTAAGAATCTGGGACCATGCTGTGGGTAAAAGGCACAAAGAACACTGGCTTCTCTTTCGTTCTCTTCCATGTCACTGGAGTTCCCCAGGCTTTTCTGATTGAAAGTCATATGTTCTGCATTATTTTTTAAAGGTGGAATCACATTCCACAAAGGCTTTTCCTTTCTTTTCATTTACTTAAAGCAGAATTAGTCTGGCTCTGATGTATTTGCAGGTCTTTGTCATTATGTCTCTGGTTTGCCATATCACAGTGACAGGAGAAGCCTGATGAAGGCAAGGTAGATCTACCTAGACAGTGACATTTAAGAGAACGTTGTACCTTTGACTCATCTTTATGAAAGCCCTGATAAGCAAAATGACTAAGCTTTATGGATGGAGAAGTTAGCAAGAATCACGTTTTAGGACTTTTCAATCTGCTACAAGGCAAATCAACAATGAAAAATTATAAACTGGATACAATTAAAAAAGAGTGGACCAATGTAGCTAACTGGAGTGAGCATTGTTCTTACAGAGATGGGTTGATATGTGAAGGTCAAGCTGCTTTCACAGATTGAAGAATTATTTATGTTGGAGGACTCAGAGTAATAGGCTACTGCCTTCTCATGTGATGAATCCAATGAATAAGTAATGTTCTATGCCACATATTTCTTACTGCCTCATTTGAGTAACCATAGACCTGGTTGTGATATGGTGGGAATATGCAGGTGAAGGAACTTCAATTCACACTTCTCTCTTGTCACCTATTGCCTACTTGTATACACATAATTCCTTCCCCTCAATAAAAGAAATATATAAACCATAGCTATTAGTTTATCTAAACACCCTTCAAATATCAATCATGCATAACATGACAGTAGATCATGGTACAGAGCAACAAGAAAACATATCTGCCATTCAATTGAATATGGAGAAATATAATGATGTTATATAATCACAATTAACACTGGAAGCTATTTGGAGGTAAAAAGCCGTCTGTGAATGGGCAGTATAAAAACATTATTCCAGGGTCATCACATTCTTTCTAGTCACAGGTCATCTAAGTGACAATTACATAGATGGGTACAAATATGATCTGATTTAGGGAAATGATTTAGTTACAGGTGACCAACATTAGTCCCAATCTGGCTCAATTATAAAATGTATTTGTTGACTTTAGAAAAGATTTAAATCTCATCAAAAACTCCCTCAATCCCACATCTGAACGTTTTGCTTTTGTTGCTTTAGTTGTTTCATTAGGCTTCCTGGAATGTCTTTTCTTTCTACTTACAATGTACAAAAATATTTCTTTGTTATTGGACAAATATTGGTAGTGTTCTCACTCATCATATACTGGCATTCTATCTTGTAATGGAAGATAGAAGGTGTCTTTTTGAGAAAGTAAACAGAAGTTCTGCATCCAATTCTGTTTTATTGCACAAAATTGGGTTATGTTTGCCAAGGACATTGTTAGCTTAATCTATATAGCTGAGAAGGGCAAATTTAATGCTATCAGATTTTATGGCTGAGAAGAGGGACATACCAAAGGGGAAGAAAAGACTAGAAAGAAAGAAATGGACCATGTCAAAAGAGCCTGGGAGCTTATCTGAAAGAACTGCCAATGACCAAATCTGGAATAATTTTAGCAGTATTAGAATTAATGATGAACAGTACATTGTTTAACCAAAGAATAAAGTAAATATCCATGGATGCGTAGATGTATAAATAAATAATTGAATGATATAAATAAATGGGAAGAATGAATAATTTTTCTTCAAAAAGAATTCAAATTAAAGGAAATTAAAACATCATCATGCGAAATTCACATTAATATTTCCTATAGACAAGATACATATGAATGTACATTACTGAGCAAAAGTTAAAGGGGAAATGAAATATATACAGATTCTCAAAATATCTCTTCCATGAAAGTTATTAATTATAAAGGAATAATAATAACTATAAATTTGAAAAATTTTGCATTTAACATCTTAACCACATATCATTTAGTATTACCCAAAATAAACTTAACATTGTGATCCCTGACCCTGAGAAAGATGTGCCACATTTCTAATATTCTACCCAATACTATATAACTTCAATATTGCTAAAAAGATATCATCATCTCAAATTGAAAGAAATTCTAAAAATAACTGAAGAGTGTTCAAAAGTTTCAAGGTCATGATAAGCAAGGAAAGGCTGAGAACTTGTCACGTATGCAGGCAGATGAGGGAGACATAACAACTGAATGCTAGGTGGAAGCCTGGCTTGTCCCTGACATTTGTTGAAATGATTAATGACACCACCTTAGCCATGGTTCTGGTTAGCCTCAACTCAGGAGCCAGGTAGTTCAATGACAGAAACACCTTAGGCTCCCTCTTTGTGGGATAACATGTAGTCTATAAATCTATGCTATATCCAGCAGTCCTAGCGAAATGCCTCACGCCAATGTAAAGGTCAATACCAAACCTTCTGGAGAAAACCACCTGTCTTTCTAAGGTAGACCCTGAAGGTTTAAATCAAAATCTGATATTTGTGTTTAGAACCCTGACCTTCATTGACATGAAGGTCAATACTTCATGTTGACTTCCTGTTGTTGCTTGAAGTCCTCTTGATAGTAGTCTTAATAAATGCTGTATAAAGAAGCAAATGGGTTTGTTTCTAGGTTCCATTGGTCATATGAATTAGTGGGCCCAATGGAATGGCATATTTATTGGAAAATTCATCACAAACCAAGACAGTATAGATATAAGAAGTGGATATTGTTCAACAAACATTTTCCATATCTATTGTATTTCTGTACAACTTTAGAGCAGGACATTTGATGCCTTTGCTCAAGATTGTCATTTTATGGGTGACTTTAACAACCTTGGCGTGTTGAGACAGTGTCTCTATTTAGAGCAAAGGACAGCTTTGTTTACTAAATATAATAAAGATAGTACCTCCCCAAGAGCTGTCAGGTAGGTTTACCACACATTGTAAAAGTTCAGTCTCTAAACTTGTATTTCTTCAATAATGCATCTTACTAAGTCTCAGGGAACAGGTAAAATGCTTAGACTCTAGCCACTGTTTTGTTGTGATTGTAATAGTCATTTTTCCTATAAGGAGAATGACATATATCCTCCGAGTAGTTTTGGCAGGTAAACTTGATAATGTACAGTATGGTAAAATCTCAAACCCTTCACAGTTTGTAATACATTCTATAACCTATTATTTCTTATCATAATATGATATATTGATAATCAAGAACAAATCGAGGGCTCTGTGTGTGATTAATATGATTATATAGTGTAACACTATATTTTAATGGGAGGTATTTTTCTAGTAACATTTAACTCGCCTTTTTTCTCAGATCTCTAATTAAACAGCTCTCATTTATGCCAACATTAAGCTTCTAATTATTAAATAATTTACATTTTACTGGACTTTTCTGTACATTGAACATTTTGATCACTTATTTTTACTTTAAAATTTCCCTTTGTGTCTGCAACATTTCATCTTCTGATTCTATTCCTAGTTTTTTTTTTGGCTATTTATCCCTTTTCAAAGAAATCTATTCTTACAAAAACATTATTTTCCCAAGAGGTACCCAACCTCAAACTTTATTCTTCCTAAATTGAACTTATCAAGTATGTGTTTTTTACTCATATATTGACACAGCTCTAGATTATCCTCTTCTTTGGTCCAACTGCCTGCTAGATAACTCTTTCAGAAAATTCAAACATAATATGTTCAAGACTGAATTTGAAATCTCTTGTATTTAAAAATGTGTTATTACATTTTGTTTGTTTCATTAGTTGGTCACATGATCCATTCATGCCTGGAATGCTTTCTTGGACTCCTTCATTCCCTTCCCATATCTTTTCAACAGCCTACTCCTCCTGAGCATTTTCAAGTTGTCCCTGTCTTCCCCATCCTTACTGCTTCTGAATTGCTTTCATCGGTTGCTTTCTGGCTTGTTCTGTAGTGCTCAAAATTAGCTTCCCTGTTGCTGCCAGAAATTGATCTCCCTGCAGATGCCCATAGAATAAAATGAAAATTACCCCTGAATTCAAGAACCTCTGTGAGCTGGTCCCTGCCTCCTTTATAGCTTGTTTTCTGACACTTCCTCTGCATTGAACTCTGTGGCCAAGCAATAGTAAACTATGAGTGTCTATTTCTATTCCTCAAGTGTACACAAGCAGAACATTCAGCACTCTATCCCTTAGAGCACTCATGTGCCTAGATTATTTCCATTTTTTCTACATTCCAGGAAAAAAAAATTCTTCCTTTAAGAATCAGAGTTAACATTATATTCAGAAAACTTCACTAGTGCTAATAACTCACTGAGTCCATTATTTGGTATTAAATTCCTTATTTTTGATATACTCATGGTGTGTTGTGGTGTTGTGGATTCTTCTTGGGCATGGTGGCGCATGCCTGTAATCCCAGAAGCTCTGGATGCTGAGGCAGGAGGATCCCCAGCTTCAGCAAAAAGCAAAGTGCTAAGCAACTCAGTGATACCCTGTCTCTAAATAAAATACAAAAAAGAGTTGAGAATGTGGCTCAGTGGTTGAATGCCCCCAAGTTCAATCCCCAAAACTCAAAACACAAACAAACAAAAAAACCACATAGTGATTTTTAATCATGTATTTATCTTTCTACTCTCTTAACCCTCTTAACCCTCTAAAGTTGGTGAATTCCTTCATTAGGTGAAGCCAGACTTATTCATCTTTCCTGGTTTTGTTTATTTAACAAGCTTATCAATTCAAAAAACATGTGAAGAGAGTGAATGAATGCAAGTGATACCATATCTATATCTGTATCTGTCCATATGCACACACAAACACATCTAAATCTGCTCTTCTATAACTTAAGATTGACTTTATCATTTTGACTCTTCTGCAGCAGTACTTATGCCCTAGCTGTCTGGAATGCCCTTTAGCAGAGGTAGCAGAATTCAGTCACTATATTTAGCTAGCTGACATGAGAGTCTGTGTGAAGCTACTTCAAACTCATTTCCAATTCATTTAACAGCCAGAGTGTTTCTTTAAGCCAATTCTGCCCTATGCTTTACTCCTAAGCAAATGTAGGCCTTGCAATAGGAATAATGCTACATAACTCTTATCTCCTAAGCACCAGCTATTTAGCAAATAATTCATGAGATGGTTTTTACTTCTTTGATTGGATATTGCTATAATAATTGGATGCACTCTTACTACTGGACATGAACATTAAATATATGTGCATAGTGGTAAAGCAGATTGTGCATCTTTTAGACATAACACAGCACATGTATTACCATGTAACAGATATTTACATGTAGCAGATAAATAAGTAAAATATTCATCATATTATCAAAGTCAACATAAAAATTCTTCAGAAATAACTAATTCATCATAACTTCTGGTATGCTAAAACAGCCATGTTTTAAAATATCTATAAGTTTAAACATGTATAATTTATGTGTTTCTACATGAAAACAACTTTAAGTCTGAAAATTCCAACTACAATTTAAGCCACACTTTTAAAGCTATTTAAGGGTAGCTAAATTATGGTAACAAATTAAAACACTACTTATCTTTTACAAACAAGTATTAAACAAATTTGGCTTTCTCAAAAATTTTGAATCCTGAATAATCAACACCAACATTCACTGACATTCACAGTACTATACAGACTTACATTGGCCCAGTAGATGATCACAGTGAGACCAAATTGATATAAAGGAAAAAATAGGGGAAATATTTTGACTTGAAATTTTTTTTTCAAACTAATGATAAATTTTATACTAAAAAGTGATTTTAATTTTATACTGAAACTAGACCTCTTTTGATGTCTTTAAATTCCTATATACTTATAAATACAATTTTACATAAATACATTTGGAAATGAATCATTACTTTTAGTCTAATAAAGGCAATCACTATCTGATAAACCCTTAATATAAATTCCTAGTTCTTACATGATATTATTTTTAACATGTTTAAATCTTTTTTTTTAAACTTTCCTATCTAGACTATCACTAATTTTGTTTTTATTTTTTCAGCTTTATAAATAATTTATTTTTAAAGATGAGGACTTCTTGTCATTTGCAATTATTTACACATTGAGGTTTCTGCCCCATAGATTATGTGTAGTTCTAAAAGAATATGGGAAAAATTACTAAAAACATGTTTTAATATTCTTGTTCTTTATCATTACAAGTAGAACTAAATTTGATTATACTTGCAATAGGATCTTGCACAGACTAAAATACTGATTTTTATCTTTGCCTTTTAAGCTGTAAACTCCAGTGGGCCTATGTTGGTTAATTATTAAATATTTATATTTCATCTAAAAAATTTGCCATTCAGTATCTGAGTTCTTTTTTATTATGAGGAAAGTTTGTCACCAAAGTGATAGATTTTCCTTTTCTCTTCTGATAGAAAGCAAATGTAGAGCTTTGCTAATGTAGTTACATGAAGAATATTTTAAATTTTTTCTTAATATGCTTCTTATATTGGAAGATATGCATGATTCAAAAATTTGAAATATTGTATAGTTTTTGGAGCAATATACACGTTGAAAGACGGAAAATAAAACACCAACCTGGTATAACTTAATCTATGTGTGAATGGTAGGGATGAGCCCATGTGCTAATTAGGAAAAAAAAAACTGCCAGAGAAAAATAGGGAGTCACCAAATTTGAGTTATGTGCATACATAAAATCAGATTCAAGGCTGAGATCATGATTACACAGAACCTACAAATCAAGGAAATTAAAATAACTCAGAAGAAAGTAAAAATACCAAATGGTCTACAGATTTGCTACAATTCTCTTTCTATCCCTGGCAAGATCCATTTAAAGTTTTACAGTTTCTTGCCCATTTTCATCACAAAGAAGTCAAAATCAGAGTTAATATTCCTACAGTATTATATTCTGTTCTCTTCATGTGATATTTACCTTCCATGCTAGCAGTCATTATAGTAACTCAATAGTTTAAATATCAACTTCTTGGCTTTCTGTTCATCTTCAAGTGGTACAGTCCTTATTTAATAAAGATAATCTGTATTCTATGCTCCATACATTTTAACTGAGTAATAAAAGTAGATTTTAAAGCTTGAAACAAAATAGTAACATGAATGTATTCACAACTACTAGTAATATCAAGAATAAAAGCCTTATACTGTACTATTTTCAGGAAATTAAAAACCTATTACAGCATCAGGATGATGGTTTGCATGTTCTTAGAAGAGAATGAGTATGGTTTTGGAATAAGATATATTATCTCAGACAAAATGAGACAGCGATTAAGAACAATTTCCTAAGAGAAAATCTATTTTCTTTTGCTGATTTATGTTTGGAATTCTTCTGATAGTGTCATAATCTCTAGTGTCACACTAAATGAGACAAATCAGAGTACCTTAGACACTGAATCCAAATAACTCACTTTTGCAGTCTATTTCCTTTTGCTTTTTATTAATCTTTGTTGAAATTAACCATGCAGAATTGTGGAATCAGAGAGTGAAATTATCAAATTGTAGGTATAGGGATACGGCATCACACCAAATGAGACAAATCAGTAAGACCAGTATTAAATGAAAAGATGAATCTAAATTTACTTTGAAAAAATATACATCAAAATATTATATATAGTAATATTGTCAGGACGTAGCAATCAACTATGGCAATAAGTGGATTAAAAGAAAGAAGTTTTAATTCTCATCTCACCAAATTAGTTAACAATCTGGTACAAAATATTGGCACTCCCTCTCTTTCTTGTTTCCTTATTTATATGTGAGGATAAAATATGGCCTTACTCAGAGAAATGCTGTCAGGGTCAATTTCTAATTTTGATATAAGAATAAATAAATGAATTTTCCAAGATAGCAAGTCATCAAATATAATTTATCTCTATACTGGAATGTGTGTTGGGGTTCTGACATCTGGATTTTATAGTACAATGTTGTGATAACTTATTCATCTGTACCATTAATGCTCAGAAAAGTACTATTAATGTTCAATGTTTGGAAAAAATATACACAGGTTTATTCCTACATTTATGTTTTCTTCAGTAATTATTTTCCTTCTCCTTGAATACCTATGTCTGGTACTTTTCTACTGTAGGTTATGCTAGCTAAAGCAAAAAATACCCAAGGTATTTCTGAAAACATGCTTACTTCCCAGTATTCAAGGTTATTTTCACTAGATTCAGAATCTAGAAATATTATTTTTATTTGTATCCCTATTTACATTTGTGCATTTTTATAAATGCATTTTTATTGTTTTCTGACCTTTGTCATTTCTGCTGAAAAGTCAGCTGACAGTATTATTTTTGCTTATTGAAGATAAAAATATATTTTACACTAGCTTATTCATTAATTTATATCTTTTGATTTTATAATTTGATTAAACAATGCCATGGTGAGTTTTTTTTTTTTAAGAGAAAGAGAGAGAGAGAAGAGGGGGGGAATATTTTAATATTTATTTTTCAGTTTTTGGTGGACACAACATCTCTATTTTTATTTCATATGGTGCTGAGGATCGAACCCAGCACCCTGCGCATGCCAGGTGAGTGCGTTACCACTTGAGACACATCCCCAACCCCATGGTGAAATTTTTAAAATTGTTGTTGATTTTTCTTTGGTATCATGCTTATGTTGCATGAGATTCTCTAAGTTTCTTGAAAATTTAATTTCTTTCAAGAATTTTAGAATTTTGGGGCTAGGGATATGGCTCAGTGGTAGAGAACACGCCTGGTACTGGCAAGGCCCTGGGTTCCATTCTCAGCACCACATAAAGATAAAAAAATTAATTAATTAAAGATTAAAAAAAGAATTTTGGAATTTATTTTCATTCTCTTCAGATATTGTTTCTGTCCTATTTTTTTATTTTTTTTCTAATGCTGATATTCAAATTAAACATGTTTAGAGTTTTAAAATCATAAGGTTTCGTTTGTATTTGTGATAAAAATTTCCCTCTTAATTCCAAGGATGCTTATAGCATTATCTCTAGATTTTTCAGTTATATGAGCAAATGTTTCCTAAATATTCATATATGTAAATCCATTTGGACTTTGCCTTTTCTTCATTTGTGACTAACATGCTGGAATCAATACTTGGCCAAAGTGAAAAATGAAAATTGAAGAAGACAGTTATATAACATGAAATATCTAATTACTAAGGTTTACTTATTGGCTCATTTTAAAATTATTGCTTATGGGCTTCTCATATATAACCTCCATTATGTTGAGTTATGATCCCTCTGTACCTAATTTATTTAGGGATTTTCATCATCAAGAGTTATCAAAGGTTTTCTTCTACATCTATTCAGATGCTCATATGATTTTTATCCTTGAGACAATTTATGTGCTGGATTATGTTATTATATTTAGTTATATTGAATCATACTTGAATGGCTGGAATAAAACCAAATTGGTCACGGTATATGATCTTTTTAATGTGATGTTGAATCTGATTTGAAAGTATTTCATTGAGGATTTTTTCTATCAATGTTCATCAGAGATACTGGTCTATTGTTTTCTGTGTTAATTAGTTTTGTCCTTATTTTTTATAGCAGAGCAGTGCTTCCTTCAGAGATTGTGCTTAAAAGGGCCCTTTCCCATTCTATTTTGTGAAATTGTATGAGAAACATCTATGTTGGTTCTTCTTTAAAATTCTGATAAAATTTAGCAGTAAATTCACCCAATCCTAGGCTTTTTTATTTTTTATTTTTTTTTTTTGGTTGGGAGAGATTTTATTACTGCTATAAACTCATTAGTTGTTATTATGCTATATAGTAGATTTTTTCATATCCTTTAGGTTCAATGTCAGTAGGTCACATATATCCCATAATTTGTTCATTTCTTCTTGATTTTCAACTTTATTGGCCTAATGAGCCTTTAAATTTCAATGGTATCTGTTTTCCTCCTTCTTTAATTTTATTTATTTGACCTTCTTTTCTTTTGGTTAGTTTAGCTAAATGTCCATTTTATTTATCTTTTCAGGGACTCAAACTTTCATTTCAGTAATCTTTTGAAGTCGTTTTTTAGTGTACATTTAATTCATTTCTGCTCTGACCTTTATAATTAATTTTCTCCTATTGATTTGGGATTTGAATTGTTATTGTCTTCATAAGACATTAAGATTCATCGTTAGGTTTTTTTGAGAGATCTCCACTTTTTTGAAGTCATCACTTATTGTTGTAAACTGTCTTCTTATTCCACAGGCTTTGGTATGTTGTCTTTGCATATTCTTTTGATTCAAGAGGTTTTTAATTTCCATGTTGACCTATGCAATGACCCACAGTTTATTGAGTAGTGTGTTATTCAGTATCCACATATTTGTAAAATTTCTGAAGTTTTAACTGCTGTTGATTTCTAGTTTCATTACAGGGGAATCAGATAAGATACAAGAAATTATTTCAAGAATTTTGAAATTTTAAAAAAAGTTTCTATGATGTGGTTTGGCCTAACATATAGTCTAATTTGGAAAAAAATTCCATGTGATTATGAAAAAAAAAGAGTATTCTTTATCTGTTGGGTAGAATATTCTGTGGATGTCTATTAAGTCCATTTGATCTATGATACAAATTAGCTGAGTTTTGCTGATTATTTATTGGGCCAGACTATCTATCCACTAGGGTGAGTCAGGTGAACTGGGTCCTATTCCTCCTTTTATCATTTAGTTCATCTCTTTGCTGAATTGTTCATTCATATATTGCATTGTCTTTTTTAATTCATTCAGCTGTTCAATTGTATTTTCTTGAACTTCATTGAAGCTTTTTACAACCATTCTTTAATTCTTTGTTTAGCATTTCATCTATTTCCTTATTTAAAAAACCTGTCCCCCTGTTGGGGACAGGAGCAATTGAAGCCCTACTGAGTTCTATGCTGGAAAGTGTTCTTGAATCAAGGGTAGCAATTGTCTACCCTTGATTCTGGTGCCTGCACACCTGGCTTGTAAGTGAAGCCCTGTGTGGTTGATGTTGCACCATTTCACAGAGGAAAATTGTGCTGAAATTGCTGATTCCAGAGGGAAGAGCCTGCCCTTTTCCTCCCTGTCACCTTGGTATTAAACTCCCAGTGGAGTTTTGTCAGGACACACCTAAGCCAAGACACTGACTGCCCAAACAATGCAATAGAGTATCAGGTTTAAACCTCTTTAATTATTTTGGATTTTCTGGTCCCCAGAACACTATCATCTCAGGCAATAGGCCCCTTCTCAAGTTGGCTCCTTACTAAAGCACTTTGAAAATTTTCTGAGACTTGCATTGGATTTTTCCTCTAAAGCTACTTCATACAGACTGCAAGTCACTTTCTTATTAAGCTGCTTGTGTGCAGGGTACAGCCTTCCATACCATGACAGAGTGATTTTTTTTTTTTTTTTTTTTCACATTTGCTCCCTGAGAAAGGGAGAAGAGAGAGTTCCTTCACACAGCCAAGGTGACAAGCATTTGTTGCTGGGGTATTCTGCTTCTCTTAGTTTGTTTTTCTCCTGAGTCTCTATATTACACCAAGTTTTGCATTTTTTACTGTCAATTTCAGTGGTCACCTATGTCCACTCACCCCCTCAAGCACTTACACATTCGTTACTTGGTATTTAACTCAGGGAAGCACAGATTGATGCTGCTCTGCTATCTTCCCCAACATAAGTACTTTCCACCATGACTCTTGTTTTCTTCATAATCACAATATTGAGTAAAAGAGAATAATAGCTAGGTCATAGTGTGGCTTCTTTAACAGGAATTCTAGTTACTTTGTTTAGTTCTCTTATGAATATTGTTATTGATTTATGGTTATGGTTTAAATCCATTCAGAAGTCTGTAAGGTATAGAGTAATATCTCAAATTTGAGTTCAAGAGAGAATGAATCAGAGATCTTTCAGTTCCTTAGACTCCCACATATTATTTAATAGAGTCTTGAATAAATAATTATTTTATTTTTTATTTTTTTATTGATTGTTCAAAACATTACAAAGCTCTTGACATATCATATTTCATACATTAGATTCAACTAGGTTATGAACTCCCGAAATAAAATAATTATTGCAGAACCGATGTGATTCTGCAGTAATTATTTTATTTCACAGAAATATTGGCAAAAAACATTATATTTCACAAACTAAAGAATTAGCACATACATTAGGATATTTTATTCTCTTAAAAATCCTAAAAGATTGTATATTTGGTAATATGGACATTTAAAAAATAATTACATGAAATACATTTAGTAGCTAAGTATTTTAGTGAAATATTATTGAATAAAGATTTAAATCTACATATTAACAGAACAAGGAATTTAAAAATCAGTTTTTTATGTTTGTGATACTGAAAAAAGGTGACTTTTTAAAAAATTCAGGGATTTTAAATTCTGTTTCTCTATGTCAACTAAGAGATTTAAACACTGTTTTTCAGATAGTCACCATTTACAGGATATCGATCTCTTCGGGAGTGCTCCAGCTGTGAGCAATTCTAAAATTTGACACAGGAAACAAATTCTTCAGTAGAGAATTTCTTATCAGTAAAAGTGCCTACTGACTTTGTAAGATGTCAAAATACAGAAAGAAAGGATTCAAGATTCAAACCTAGAAACTGTAACTGTGATGTTTTTCCCAGTCACCATCTATAGCCTACCCAGGGATTTTGTAAAAAGTACAATCAGGTGGTCCTCCAGTTTTATCCCTTTTACAAATTTTACCCAGGTGACTGTGTGTGTCTGTTGAATTAAAATAGAATCAAAGAGTTGGAGATAAAGAGACAGAGAGAAAATTTATATGGAGATATATATTTTCAATTCTATAGTTCTTATTCTAAATCTCAAGATCCTTTTAATTCAATAAATGTTGCATAGAGGAGACATGTCGGGCTTCATAAAACTTCACGTTTTATCAGTATACTTCACTTTAGGTAAAATAGCTATAGATTTAATTGTCCATTAGCTGAACATCTGTTATTTAGTTTATTATTGAGGTTTAATTACTTATGTGAAGTTTGACTGCAAGCAGTTATGATAAAGGTGCTTTCTAGTTTTTAAAAAAAATCTTTGAATGTTTTTTTCCTTTGAGCAACTATTGGGATGGACGTTACTCATTTTGTAATTATAAAACTTTAATCACAGAAATTGATTTTTATAGTCACTCAGCTTGTAAGATATAAACTCTGACTTCAACTAAAGGATCTTTCTCAAAATCTGTGCTCATTTTGGCACTTCTCATGTTACTCTCCTGTTTTGAATTTAATAGTTATGGCAATTAAAAAATAATTTTAAAATATGAGATCCTATAAGTCTTTTGAATGAGGAGTGAATCAGAATTTTTTCATACTAATCGTGTTAGTCAGCTTTCTGTCACTGTGACAAAATGCCTGAGGTAAACATCTTAAAAAGAGACACAATTTATGTTGGCTCAGGGTTTCAGATATTTCTGTCCATGGTTGCTTGGTCCTGTCACTTTCAGCCTATGGCAAAGCACAACATCATGGAGACTGTGTGGTAGAACAGAGCTGCTCCTCTCACCTCATCATGGAAAAAAAGAAGAAGAAGGGCAAGTGTTCCAATATCTTTCTCAATAGCATGTCCCAATGACCCTCTTCCCACAGTGCCATCAGCTAGGAATGAAAACTTAAATCTTCAGGGAAGATTTAAGATCCAAATAAAAACACTAATAAATAATGTAAATAATGTACATAAACCACACTCCAGTTTAACAATTGAGTATTTATGAATGATAACTGTAGAAATTTTTGCCACAACTGTAGAAATTTTTATCAGATTGTATTATGCATATTAACAAATACACTGTCAATTTATATTTTTATTTTAATAATTTTTTTCTAATAAAAGACAGTTATATATCATTTTTTTTTCTTTTTCCACAAACTACAAGAGGGTGTTTGTACTGATTTTATACAGAAGTCACCCCACTCTTTGAAACCAGTGTTATGAAATGTCACCATTAACACTTTCTTTTGCAAGTGTTAAAATTATAATGGGCCCACACCAATAAGTAGGAGGTGCTAATGGACACTTTTTATTTTGTCCTGAAGGCACAGTGTCTATTAGAAAAGACATGCTGCATCATTTCTGAAAATCTTAGTGACTTCTTAACAGAATTTTACTTGAATGTTCAAAAAAATAACTGCCATAAACTTTTATGCTCTGTAACAGAGAGATAATATCTGAATTCTATAAAAATTTTAAGAAAAATATCCTCTTATTTTTATTCCATACAGATAAAAATTACTTTTTTTTCTAGATCTGCTATGAAACAACCCATCTCTGACACAGTTAAATAAATGTTTGTGGACTAGAGTCTCATCACACATTCATGATATACCGGAGAAAAATCTATGTACCTATTAACTTTCACTGAGAGTAACATAAAGATATAACATGAACAATAATAGCTTTAAATGGTTTTGTGATGATCTAGACCATATGTTTCTATCTGGACTTCTCAGAATTCCAATCATCCAAAAACTTGAACAGCTGCTGCCATTTTGCAGATAATTGCTATAAGATGCATTTTGTCCTTCCCCGTGTTGATTTCTCCTTCTGTCTAAGTCCAATTGGATGTTTATCACAATGTGCCTTCTAAATGTCTGCTTTCTTCCAAGTTCACTTTGCAAACTAAATATTTTTTGTATCCAAGAAAAAAATCCTCCAGGTGTGTATCTTTCCAAGATACATAAAAATTGATGATAAAGATTTATCCTTCTGCTGAATCTGTATTCTGTACAAACATTTAGATTAGGTCTAACCTTTAAAAATGTAGAATGCTGTCTCTTCTCTCTGAATAATAGATTGTGCTTTTTTTCTCCATATCTGTTATGTGATATAAAACATTGAGAACCCAAAAGCCAAAGCAGAGACTCTTTCTACATTCCTTTCTTTCTTTTCATTAAAACAATTTAAAAAAACTTTTCTTGATCTGAAATGTTTTTGCCTAACTATTAATTTAAGGAAATAAATTTTGATTTTAATAGAATAACTCCAATATTGTGTCATGAAAAGATATTTTTGTTCTTAAATATTACTCAAAGTAACAAAGTTGTACATTTAAATTTTTAATAAATGAATGTAATCCTCTAATCCTCTATTTATTGAGAAAAGTCTGAGTAAAATTTTTAACTTCTAAACTTTATAATTTTATAAAGACAGTGATTAGAATATATGTAATAGTGTGAAACATAAGCTATTTATCCAAACCTATAGCATTATTAAATATATTGAAAATGGAATGTTTATGAAAAGAATATTTATTTCAATTAAAGCAAAGCCAGCCTTTAGGCAAGGCTCCCCTGTGTGGTGTCACCAGTTCCTAGCCATATTGGTCTATGAAATTATACTCTAAAAAGCTATGATATTATCAAGGATGAATAATATTTTTCCTTCTCTTGAAATAGTTTCTTAACATGAAAGGCAAGGTGTTGACTTCATTGACTTTTTATAATACATGTTTCCACAGCTGTTGGAAAAGATTACATCCTTGATATTATTTCCATTGGGCCCCCTCATCCGCGTCCTGAGCAGGTGGTGGAATTTGGGTTTCCCCTGCATGAAGGCAGCTGACTGTGAAATAAAGCTAAGAAAAGAGGCAGCAAAAAAATCACAGGACCCAGAAAATAAGTTTGGGGTTGAGCTTCCACACTGGGAAGAGAGAGAGTGAGAGCCTGTGTTTGCATCATTATATATGGGGGAAACTTTAAAGGTTTTCCCTAGAATGTTCTTCTGCCAAATAAGGTAGGTGGTTGGCTGTCTAGGCCTAATGGGTCATGTCCAGTCCTGGCGGTATGAGGGCAGCCTTGAAGACTGAGGTCACATAGAGTGGAGGAGCCACAGAATGACTTGCAATGCCAAACCAAAATCTCCTTGGCTCAAGGCCAAGTGAAGACTCTAAATAGCTCAGGAGTACCTTCCCATAGAAACCTGGTGATTAACTTTGTGATGCCCATTCTCCCAAGCAAATTTACTTGAATGAAAGGAATTCAGGTCCAGGAAAGATAGAGTGTGATCTACACACTATCTTAAATAATATAGTCTTGTTTAACAAGGTCTAATTTGTCTCACTGTAGTTTATTATCTTTCATCAAACAATGGCAGGGCAAAATTTGTCTTTGATTGACATGTTCATAATTTCTATACTTCTCTGAACTTAAAAAAATGATTTACAGCCACAGTATAGGAGATTGTTCTAATAAGAGCAGAAAATTGTAGGAAATTGCCAGTTTCCTTGTCATCTCTATTAGTTGGTAGGTTTCATTCCACTCAAAAACTTAGCTTTTAAAAGGACAGTAACTGGCAAAGAAGAGAGATGGATACAGAGATGAAATATCAGAGCTAAATAAAACACACATTCCTAAATTTAGAAATTGGATATTTGCATGTAGAAGGGATATCACAAATGTAGACTATAGGAAAATTTTGTACCTTCAACTGATTAAGGAATACTCTCTTCCACTTTATAGAATTACCTTTGATAATTTCTGACTCATTCAAATATCTAAGACAGAATCATTTCCATTTGACCTATAAAGATTTCTTTCTACTTTGCTACAATATAATTGCTTATAGTTTTCATCTCTATTGTTGAGTATGTAATAGATTTTTCTCTAAATTATCTAAGACATAGGCAAGCAAGTAAACAAAAGTTTTGGCTCAGTTTTTAGAAAATATATATCTAACATGTTTATGAATTAATTAGTACATATACTAGTCTATATCTAAATAGATAAGTGAAACAACATATAAATGTATTAAAATCTTATATTTTTGTGTATTTCAAATGCATAAATCAGATTAAGTCAATCATAATTCAAAGCTTATGATTCAGTTATCATTTGTCCTTGTGTCTGGCTATCCTATTTTTACTGCATTTATTCATGTCTTATTAATAGCTATTATATTACATTTATTATATTTCTTGATCATGACATACTTCACATTCTGGTCAGCTGGACTAAATTTTAGACAAAGCTAAAGGTTCCTGAATAAAGGCCACTTTTCTTAGAGATAGAAAACATTTTGTTGTTTCCCTGCCCCTTGGAGATGTAAATCCTCTGCCAACTTTCTGACAGCTCTGCAACCCAGAATGTCTTTCTCAAGGACCTTAGACACCTCTCTTGGGAATGTGATCATCAAGAAAGATCGGGCCCCATCTTCCAGCCTTTGTGGGACAGTAGGCTCCTTCCTTAGATTAACGCCGGTTAGCAAACATGGATGATCTAATCACACAAACCAACTTTCTTCCTAATCATCCCAGTACTTTTTTTCCATCTTATCTCATTGCTTGAAAATTCTCCCACATCTTGCTACAGCAGAAAAATAAAACTTTACAGCACCTAGGCAAAATTTAGAGAAATGGGGAGGATATAATGCCAGTGTCAAGAAGAGCTGATGAATTATTAAGGTATCTCAGAGACTCAGTTTTCCAGGTATGGCTGCTTTATTTTCACAGAGCATTGAGCTTTTAAGCTGACACCTTAGAGAAAACGGAGTTAAGTCCATCATCACTCATGACTCAAGGAGGGGGATATTAGTAAAATGTATAAACTTGGACACAGTCATAATAAGGAGTAATTTCTTGTTTTAAAAGTTGAGCTCACAGTTTCCCTTAGCTGTTAACTAGAGAAAAGAGGCCAGACATAATTCCAAAAAGTATATACATATGAAAATCCACAAAAAAATTAACAAACAAAAGCCTGATGTATTACTTTTGCAAGATCAAGGTAAAAGCACAAAGATAGAGCAAAATAGAGTGATTTAGTTTCTCAGAGATACTGAGAAACTGCAATTTTATTTGCCATATTACTTATTTGAAATATGTCCTCAGATCCTTACACCCTCATATATTTATCTCTTTATATTCCTCCTTAATTGAACAATTAAAAAATATTTTAGTGTTTCAGTTTGAGTACTTCAATTTTTAGTTTTTTAAAACACATTCCCGTCTATTGGGAATTTATATCTTTGGGATTTAAAATCTGTATTTCCAGTAATTTCATATTTAGCCAATTAGGAAGAATTTCATAGAAATACATGCCACATATAATAACTATGTGGCTGCATAAACATGAAAATATTTTAAAACTGTATATGCACATAGATATCCCATATTTTGCATTTAATGTTATTCTTAAACAGTGTGGTCAAAATTAATATAATGGCATATTTGGTACATGGGCCATCATTATTAACATTCTTCATGGCAGTTTGCAGTGAGGTCAGACTACTTGAAACATTTTTCATCTCTGATCCCTTTAGCAGGTTTTCATCCTCATGTCTCCTGTCATCAGCATTCCTGCTTTTAAGAATTAAGTGCATACACCCAGTATTTCTGCTCTCTTTACAAAGTAAAAGCTGTTACCCACTGGGAATTATTCTGAGTAGTTTTATAAATTTGTTTTATGCAAGAATGAAATGTTGATTAGAGAAAATCAGGTGGCCAGAAAGTTGATCTTTGAGTAATGAAACAGTACTCTCTCTCTCTCTTTTTTAATTTGTTAGCAACTTTGTTGCATCAGGAAATATTAAAAACAAATTATAATTTAAATTCTATCTTTCAAATTTTTCAAAAATAAATATTATAGAAGCTCAATTTAGAAACAAAAAAGTTGGGAAAAGTACATGAGAAGCTTTATTGAACATTTCAAATTAGTATGAAATACCAGGAAGTTGATTATGATCTACTTTAACAGAAAGAATATAATCAAACATTGTCAGATCAATCTACTTGAAACCATTTTAAAATATAATGAACATTTTATAAAATTCTAAGGCTGAATCTCTTGTAGTTATTTAAATGCATACTTCCTCAATAACATGGTAATAAGGCAGCAATTTATATTAAAATATACTGATATTTAGCTTTATCAGAACTAAAATAACTGATATGCTTCATATTTCCTTTCAAAGTTCATATTGTCTTTTTACCTTATTAAAATTGATTCAAATATATGTACATATATTTCCTGATGCATTTATGTGTGTCTACATGTATGCATGATCAGTATTAATGGCAAAATGGTAAAATTATATCTTGTTTCTGCTCAAGATCCACAACTGTCCCTACCAGAGACATCCTCTTATCCTTTTTTAACATTTATCCTTCTAGAAATATGTAATGCTTTGTGGAAACAAGAGCATGCTGTACTGGTGTTTGGAACCACTTTCTCACTTATGTCTTGAAGACTCTTTCATTTATAAATATGTAGATCTAATACATTCTTTCTGTTTGTCACATGCTGGCATGTTTCATAGTTATATTATTATTTAATATCATTTCTGGACATTAGGCTACTCATAATCCATGCTGCAAAACCATAATACATTGTGCATATAAATTTTGAAAAAAATATTTGAAGTTAGTTGATTTCTGGGTCAGAGGTATGCCAAATAATATTGGCAAATTATACTCCAATGATCAAACTTCATATTAAATTTCAATCCCACTTACAGTACTTGAATTTTTCTGTTTTCCAAACTTTCTAGCACTGATAATCATGAAAGTTTTAAACATACTTTCCATTTGATCAATAGTCATTTCACCTTTTCATGTATATCATTAAGTCACTTATGTCTTTTGCTTCCTATTGAATTACTAGTCATCACAGATTGAGTTTTTAATGGTAGCAAGGATCATACTTTTTATTAAACAGATGTATTTTCAATTTATCTTTAATGTTTCAAAACAAATCTAGAACAATGAATTTATAACAATTTAATTCTTAATGTGATTAGACTGATTCAATGACACTGGCAAAAAATACAAATAATTGAGATAGTGTCAAAAAGAGACATTCTAAATGTCATATTTACATACATGCACACACATTATATGCATATGGAACTTAAATACTACATAAAATTAAATATGTAAAACTAAAAAAATTGCCGTTTCTATGAGGAGAATATCTGAAAAAATGAATTTCTATGGTCTTTTATCTTCTATCTTGAGATTTCTGATGCTTACATAAATATAATCAGTGATCTATAATTTGCATTATGGACCAGTTTTGTATACATAAATATCCCAGTTTATAATTTGTGTACATTTAAGTGAATTAGTATCAGATATTTCTAGTGATTTTTCCATTATTCTTATATTTGATTGGAATTTATATCCTAGAAATTTGTTAGAAGATCTCATAGAAAATTTCTGTAAATTTTTAAATTTGTTCTAATTAGTTATATATGACAGTATACTGCATTTTGAGACATTGTATACAAAAGGAGCACAACTTCTCCTTCCTCTTGTTGAACATCATACAGAGTCATACCGGTAGTGTAATCATACATGTATATAGGATAATAATGTCCTTCTCATTCCATTCATTTGTTGAATAGCACCTAGGTTGGTTCTATAGTTTAGCTATTGTGAATTGAACTACTATAAACATTGATGTGGCTGCATCGTCTTATCATGCTGATTTTTTTTTAAGTTCTTTAGATATAAACTGAAGAATGGAATAATTGAGTCAAATGGTGATTCCATTTCAAATTTTCTGAGGAAACTCCATACCGCTTTCCAGAGTGGTTACACCAATTTGCAGTTCCACCAGCAATGTATGAGTGTATCTTTTTCCCCACATTCTCACCAACACTTATTGTTGCTTGTATTCTTGATAATTGTCATTCTGACTAAAGTGAGATGAAATCTGAGAGTGTTTTAATTTGCATTTCTCTAATCGTTAGAGATGATGAACATTTTTCATGTTTGTTGATCGATTGTATTTCTTCTATGAAGTGTCTGTTCAGTTCCGCCCATGTACTGATTGTTTTTTTTTTTTTTTTTTGGTGTTGAGTTTTTTGAGTTCTTATATTTGCATTATATTGTTATATAATTTATATATCATATTATTTTTATATATTATTCTTATATTTGTTTGAGATTATTAACCTATAAATTTGTTAGAAGGGCTCATAGAAAAATTATTCCTTGAGATTCTACAATACTTGAAAAGTCTATAATTATGCTTATTTTTGGAAGGCAGTTTCCTAGGTCCCATTTAACTTGCTTTGAGGAATTTGGAGATGATACATCTATGGTATCTTGAGGTAAACTATAAGAGATGCTGATATATATACATATGTATGCCTATACATAAATATACGTATACATACATGTTTATGTATATATAAGCATTAAAAGCCTTAGGATATTTCTATTTTCTTTAATTGCTCATAATAAACGTATTAAACACAATACTGAGAAAATATAATTAATATAAGTATCTTTTGAATATATTTAAAATTTATAATCAGAAATTATAACTGCATACCATTCTTCAGGGCACAAGTGAAGATGTTAATTTTGACACATCCTCACACTAATGATTACGTTATTTTCAAAAATATCTTTTCAATGTTTTAGTCATAATATATTTGAAAATCTTTTCTTATGTTTACTATATACCTAATACTTTTGAGATTTGCCTATAAATCAACTCTCTTCCTTGTATTTTGCTATATTGTTTCTGAACAGATACTCTATTGCTTTCATTGCCTTGATGCACATTCTTGAAATATTAGTGTTTTATCACTTTCAACAGAAAGACAAGGAGGTATATGACAGGGGAAACATGTCTCTATCTTTCCAGCATATAATGACAGAGCTCTGCTCTTCATTTTTCTCATGATTAGAAATAATGGAAATAATGAAAGTCTCCACCAAAAGACTATAACCATCTATAATCAGGTTAGCACAAATTATTTAGGCTTCTACCTCAGGTGCTTTGTGATTGCAATTTAATTGAAAGAAAATAACACCGTCAATTAAAAATAGAATGGAAAGTGGGTCATGACTGAAATGTAGTTTCTTTGGAATCAAAGAAATAAGGTATAATTAATGGAGGCCTAATTAGAAAATGGGAAGACATGGATAATTTTTCCGTTCTCTTGTTCATCTATAATTGGACATAACAGCATTTAAGTCATAAAAATAAATAAAATAAATGCATGAAATTATGTTCTGATGAGCATAATTAGTAAAATTATACTTATAAGTAATCTTAACTATTTTTCTTCAAAATCAATACTAAGGCTTCTAGTTTAAAATAGGATCTGATCTATAGTGACAGTCACGGGATACAAAAAAAAAGGCTTATCACATTTTTTCTTTATATGAAGAGTAAAGAGGAAAAAGATTTCCTGAGATTGTTAAACTAAACAGATACAAGGATAGTATGGGCTGGCAGTAAATTTTTTATATTTATAAAAAATGTAACCTGCGTTCAGTAGGATTACCCATCATTGTCAGAAAACAAGTGAGAAGCACAACTCACCTTCCAGAATACTGCTCTCATGATTATTGTTCTGTAGGGGAATTTACAGTCAAAGTACATCCTAATTCTAACATTTTCTCACATACCTTCTCAATTTAGGAATTATAGATTAAAAAGTAACATTAAAAATCTACGTACCTGAGAACATTGGGAACCTAATATAATTCAATTCTACAAGTAGGAGTTGATTTCCTAGTCATTTGTACAAATATACATCTAAGCAATAGCTCCAAGAATTAGTTTGACAAGTCTGCAAATGTATTGAATGTAATCCCACAAAAAGAAAGAATGGAGCTTTTTAGTAAGCTGGTACATAATAAAATGCCTAAAATGCCTAAAATTTGTCCTTTTTTCTTGCCCTCACATATAAAAATGTTTATAATTATTTACAAGTGTTAGGAGACGTATGGATATCATAGATCAGCAATATCTCTTTTTGGAATGATTTTCTTTGTCAAAGAATTATTCATACTCTCATAAAAAATGAAAAGAAAAGTAATATATCCTCTTTTCTACTGTGTGAAATTAAGATGTATTTATGACTCATACTAAATAACTAAAAGTACTTTATTTTATTTTCCAGAAAAAAATGATTGCTAAATTTCCTTCCAGTTTAAAATAGTTATAAAGTTGTGTATAGAATAAAATCTTCTCTTCATAATTAATAATCACCAATTTAAAAACTGGCCCAAATCCAAAACTCTGACAACAAATTCTGGCAAGGATGAAGAGCAACAGGAATGCGCCTACATTGCTGCTGGGAATGCAAAATGGTGCAGCCACCTTAGGACAATGCGGCAGTTTCTTACAAAACTAAGTTTATTCTTAGCATCTGATTCAGCAATCATGGTGGTATATGCCAAAATGAACTGAAAGTTTTAAACCTGCGCAGATGTTTATAGCAGCTTGATTCATAATTGCAGAAATCTGGAAGCAACCAAGACATTATTTAATAGGTGAATTGATAAACTTATAATATCCAAAGTTTTAATGATGGAATTTTACTCATTAATTGAAAAATGAGCTATCAAGCCATGAAAAGGCATGGATAAATATAAAATACATATACTAAGTGAAAGAAGCCAATATCAAAATTCTACATGTTATATAGATGACATCTGGATTAGGCAAAATTAGGGAGATAACTAAAGGATCCATGGTTCCAGAAATTTTAGGGAGAATGAGGTGAAGTTGACCACAGATTTTTTTTTTTAAGGGAAGTGAGACAAATCTTTGTGATACGATAATGGTGAATACATATCTTTACATATTTGTCAGACCCCAAAAGAAAAGTGAATCCCAATGTAATCTGTGGACTTTAGGTAATAAATTTAACAAATGTCCTATCCTAATGCCAATGTTGATAGTATAAAAGGCTGCATGTATATGTGTGTGGTGGGGGTGGGGCATATGAAAAGCCTGTACTTTTTGCTTAGTTTTGCTATGAACTTAAAACTTCCCTAAAAAATGAAGTGTATTAATTTAAAAAATTAAGCTTGCTATCGTCACTATGCCAACTCTCCTCCCCATTTAACCATCCTCTGAACTATATATCCCAACCTCCTCACCTTTTAGGAAGACAACATTTTTTATGCTCTGAATCTGTTGGGAGGTCAAGGCCTTCTATTTTAATAATGAAGATAATAAGCAAAGCACATACACATAAAAATAGAGGTATGGGGCAAAATGGTGACTGAGGAAGATTCTCTGGCATTCTCTTCCCATTGAACACCAAGTAAAACAGCTATTCAGTCACAAAACTGGGAGAAGAAAACCAGGTGAGAAACCATAGTTTTTGCATTTAGCTTCATTTAGTATAACAAAATGAAAATATTCATTGAAAAATGAAGGAAGGAAAAATGTTGCCCATGTCAACCCCCAAATCCAAGCAGCCCAGAGCTGAGAGGTTGTTCTTTCGTGGGAGAAGACAAAATTAAGTCCAGATTTTTTTCTTGAAACCCAATATTAGGGCCAGCATGGTAAAAAACAAGTTCTAGGCCAAGTCCCATGATGCCTATCACCAGACCAATACCTAAGGACTGAGTCTCTATAACAGAATTAGGCCAGAAGATAATAAAACTACCTCTACTACTTTTCCTCCAACTTTGACTGTCAGAGGAAGAAGTAGGATGCCATTTGCTATGGAGCACAGGACGTGAAATTAAGTACAGAACTATCTCAGAGCCCAATGCTCTGCCTGTCATGGTGAGCTAGGCACTCATAGAAATCCAAACACCCATTTGCATATTGAGCTAATAAACAAAGCCTGCCTCTATTTCAAGTCTAGCATCAAATGGAGATCTGTGCACCTGCAGGACAGACTTAAATCTTGGCCACATCAATTTGAACTTTGGAGTGAATCTGGGGAACAACCACCCTCCACCTGAGACTGTGCAGATTCCTGTGACTGTGACACACAGGCATGAGCACCAACCTTAGTGGCCAAGAAACGCTCTCTACCACCCATCCTCAAACCAAGGGTAGCAGGGCTATTGTCAGGCTAGTGCCTTCAGATGGGGCTTTGGAACTTCTCCAATCCAGAAAAGAAAAGTCTAAGACCAGATGGCTTCACTGCTGAATTCTATGCAACATACATAGAAGAACTAATAAAATTTATCCTAAGTTACTCAAAAAATAGAAAATGAAACAATTCTCCCAAGCATAGTTTACTAGGTAAGCATTACCCTCTTAAATAAGAACACAACAATGACAACAACAATAACTACAGACACTATGGACTATTGTTCTTGATTAGCATAGATGCAAATATCCTCAGCAAAATACTAGTAAACCAAATACAACAGCACATTAAAAATATTATTCATTACAATCAAGTGTGATTCATCCTAGAGATGCAAAGATTAAGCCTACACAAATCAGTATGTGAAATCATCATATCAACAGAATAAAGGACAAAGATGATATGGTTATTCCATTGATGCAGAAAAGTCACTTGATCAAATTCAACATCTTTTCATCATAGACACACACAAAAAAATCAGCCATAGAAGAACATAACTCAATGAAGCCCATTTGTAATGCAACAGCTAACATCATACTGAGAAGGAAGAAGCTGAAAGCTTTTTAACATCTGGAACAGGACAAGAATATCTACCTTCTACCAGTTTGATATAGCATGGTTCTGAAAGTCCAGGTCAGAGCAATTATATGCAAATGAACAATAAAAAGGGAATTCATTGTAAAAGAAGTTCAATAATAACCATTTGTACATGGCATGATTTTATAAATAGAAAGACTCTACCAGAAATCAACTAGAACTAAAAAGTTTATCAAAGTTGCAGGATATAGAATCAATATACAAAAATCAGTAGCTAGAGCCAGGTGTGGTGGCACACACCTGTAATCCAAATGACTTGGGAGGCTACAGCAGGAGGATCACGAGTTCAAAGCCAGGTTAAGCAACTTAGTGAGGTCCTAAGCAACCCAGTGAGACCCTGTATCTAATAAAAATATAAAAAAGGGTTGTGGATGTGGCTCTGTGGTTAAGCACCCCTGGGTTCAATCCCTGGTAAAAGGAAAAACAAAACAGTAGCTATAAAAGTGAAAAAAATTTATAAATCAAAAAAGGTAAAATATCTCTACAATAAAAATTATTCAATCTTTATTAAAAAAATTGAAAAGGACACACACAAAATTGAATAGACATCCTATGTGCATGGATTGGAAGAATCAATGCTGTCAAAATATCCATACTTCCCAAAGCAATTTACAAATTTCAAGCCAATCCCTACCAAAATACCAATGTCATTCTTCACAGAAATAGGGAAAGCAATTCTAAAATTTGTTTGGAATCAGTCATGAACTTTGAATGACCAAAACCATTTGATCAAAAAGAAAAAAAGCAAGAGATATTGTATAACTTTAGTTTAAAACATATTAAAAAATTATAATCATAAGAGCACTGTACTGGCATAAAAGCAGACACAGAAACCAGTGGAACACAGGAGAGAGCCTAGAAGTAAACCCAAGCATCTACATTTAGTTTTTCTAGTTGCTACAGACATGGTGGAGAAAGGGTAACCTTTTAGTAAATGGAGTTTGAAAAAGTGACTATACACATGTAAAATAATAGAGGAAGATCCCTATCTTTCTCCACTTACAACTGTCAGAGTCAAAATGGTTTAAAATTTTAAATATAAGACCTAAACTACTGAAATGTCTAGAAGAAGACTAGGGAAAAGGCTTCAAGACATTGTGTGGGACAAAGATGTTTTTGGAGTAGACCCCCAAAGCACAGGAAATATAAATAAAAACAGACACAGACAAATGTTACAGAAAAGTAAGATGCTTCTGCAGAGCAAAGGAAAAAAATATAATACAGAGACAAACTACAGAGTGGGAGAAAACATTTCCAATGTATACATCTGACAAGGGCTCAATATCAAAAAATATATGTAGGTACTCCATAAATTTAATAGCTATAAAACAACACGATTTAAAATAGGCAATAATGTTGCAGTTGTGGCTCAGTAGTAAAGCACTTGCCTAGCACATGTGAGGCACAGTGTTCAATCCACAGCACCACATAAAAATAAATAAATAAGTAAAACGGGCAAGAGACCTTATTAGATGTTTCTCAATAAAAGACAAAAAAAATATTCAATCATGAATCAGTGGGAAAATATCAATTTACCCCAGTAAGAATGACTGATATCAAAAAGTACTGGTGTGGATGTGGAGAAAAGGAAACCCTAACACACTGTTGATGGTAATGTAAATTCACACAGCCGTTAGGGAAAAACAATATTTAATTTCCTCAGAAAATTAAGATTAGAACTATATGATCCATGAATCCCACTACTGTGTATATATCCAAAGAATATGAAAGCAACATCTGCACTCCTATGTTTGTTGTAGCACTATTATCAATAGCTAACAAATGGAAACAACCTAAGTGTCCATCCACTAGATGAACTGATAAAAAAATATGATACATATACACCATGAAACACTTTTCAGCCACAAAAAGAAATACTGTCCGTTGCTACTATATGGATGGAACTGCAGATCATAATGTTTAGGGAAGTAAGTCAGAAACAGAAAGACAGGTATTAGGTGTTGTCACTCATGAAAAGAGTTGGTCATATAGAAGTTAAGACTATCATGATGGTTACCAGAGGCTGGGGATGGTAATGAGGGTGAGAGATAGGAAAAGGATGATCAATTGCTACTAAGTTATAGTTAGTAGCAAAAGGTTCTACTATTCATAGTATGGTGATTGTACGTAACAATTATATATATTACACATTACATATGGTAGAAGATAGAGTTTTGAAACTTTTCATCACAAACAAATGATAAAAGTTTGAGAAGATACATATTTTGAATTTATTTAAACATAATTCTATGTATGCATGTATCAAAAATTAATGGCACTCCCATTAATTTGAACAATATTTTGTCTATTAAAAATAAAAAAATAGTAGTCCTCAATGTATCACATTATTCTGTATCCATATTATCTATTGTCTATATATAGAATCTATGCTAATTTATGTAGCTTACTTTGAGCAACAGAACATCAACAAAAAACATGCAAACTGAGTTTAAAAATGAATTGCGTACTGGGTCTCCTTATCTTGGAGTGCTTTTACGAAGTTCAAGCTATTCAGTTAGAGATATTTTATCCAGAAAACAACCCCCATGAACTCTCACATGTAGGAGTGAAGCATCTTACATCAAACATTCTCAGTATATTTGTGAAATGATATCAGTCATGTAAATAACTCCTGAAAAACTATCCAATTGAACATAGCTGAAATTACTTGTTGAAGCATGAGTAAATTGTTATTTAAACCAAGAAGTTTTGAGCTAATTTGTCCCGTAGTAATATACCCACATAAAATGGAAGATATTATGACCTATTCCTTTTAAGATTGGGGTAATCTCTACAATCTCTTTCAGTCAGGTGTACTGAGTAAATAAAATTGAGTCAAGGAATAAACAAAATAATGATGTCATAACTTATGCTTTGGTTGATATATCCCAATGTACCAATTTCATAGAAGAGTATCTTCATACCAACATCTCCACCTGAACTAATAATCTCTAAAATGATAAGGTAGATGATGAGAAGTCTGAATGTGACATGGTATTAATTTCTTTTTAGAGAGAATTAGACAGAAATGTAGACACACAAGTGAGTTCCATATTGTTTGCAATATGAAAAACTTCATCCTCCAACATAGTGAAGATATCAACTGCTTCTCCCTTAAATTTTTTTTTCAAGAAATTCAAAGATTGAGGTGATCCTTTAACACAACCCTTTAATTCCCAAATATAAGCTGGAGAAAAGAGATCTACGGAAAATTAAAGTATTTCCTGTTGCTTCCCCAATGATAGTCTTAATTTTCTCATTCTCTTGAGATAGAAAAGCTCTAGTTTTACCCCTGCCAGGTGTTTGGGTTTATTGAAAGCATCATTTGAACTAATTGTTTTCTCTTATTGAAATTTCTAGATGTGCCAGATTCACACTTATCCAGACCCACAAAACAGGTGTTGAGATTTTGTGGCAGCAATAGTAACTTTATTGGGTTCATTGTAATAGGACCTTAACTCCAATAACTGTTTGCATTTATGGTCCCTCAAGAGTAGAACCTGTTGTTCTCTCTTGTTTGGGAACTGATTAGTGTACTCCAGCAAATTCTAGTGGGAGTTGGCCATCTTCATTCAGATGAGTAGAAATAAGGCTCATTTCAGCTGCAAATCTCATTCTAACCAAATCCTTACTTCGTTTTGATTTATAACAATCCATTAGCAAATATAGAGGTAAAGGTCTTAGAAAAATTGAAGGACATATAGATTTATATATGCTACACTCTAAAAGGTTTGGATGCTCAAGCCAAAAACCTCTATAGCAAATATGCGCTCCAGACTGTACACATTCCATCTTATTCTGTGGGAAACAGGAGGGAGCATGCATTACCACCCTAACTCCTTTAGTGAAAGTTAAAAGGAATTACAACAAGCTAAAAGCAATTGCAATGAGCTGTGCTTGCAAGTGACTTCTTACATGCTACCACAAGTCATCTAGGAAGAATTTCTGACTTGTTTTCACTTTCTCCATCTTTTATATTTAATTTCTTATTTTTCATTTTATATTTTATTTTTTAAATTTTATCTTCTCTTTATTTTTTTCTTTAAAAATATTCCCCTCTTTATTAGTCTTTTAACTCATTTAATTTTTTTTATTCTGTTTTCATTTAATTTCTCTCTTCCTTCTTCTCCCTCTCCCCTGCCCTCCACCCCCATTCTCTTCTCGTGCCAGGGATGAAGCCTAGGACCTCATGCATATTTGTGCTTGATCTGTAAGTTACACAAACAGTTTCTGCCACAAGCCACTCTGGCTTAAAATGAGACAGACACTTATACTTAATAAAGGCATACATAAGTTCCCAGGAGCTGATTCATGCCAAGTCAAGCTAACATAACAGAAGGCTAAGGTCTGACTTCTGAACAGACATTCAAACAGAAGGTAGAGAGAAGAATGATGGTTGAAAAAATAACATTTCTGCAGGTCCTCTACATCAAATACAACTGTCCTAGTCAGATGACAGAGGGCACATAAGTCTGCACCTGATCCCCAAAGAGATCCCCACAGTGCCTGTGGAATTCCCCAACTCCTGATAGAGAATACTGTTTCCATAATAGGTAACCACACAGCAAACATCCCTTAAGCATACACTGTTGCCTGCCCCACAACTGTCTGAAGTACCAAGTCTTAGAAGTCTGAAGAGACTGTGGATTCCTCTAACCCTCATACAGTATGTACTGTTTCCAAACCCAAAAATCACAACCAGGGCACTAAGCAACTCAGTAATATCGCCAGCCAGCGATGGGCTGTAAGCAATGTGCATTTTAGCATATGAGAGAACTGGACTGACATTGCTGCTTGATTGGGCTGCGCCTTTTCTCTAGCTCTGCCTTTGATCCCACACAGCACCTGAGATTCAGTCAATCTGCTGACCACAAGATATCACCAAGCAAGACTCCACCCTCCAAAATCCAATCCCTTGCCTTATTTGGGTGGAATATTCTATTAATGGCTTCTCCCCATTAAATAGGGGGTTTCAGGTGTGCTTGCTCTCTTGCCTGCCTCTTGCCCCTTGCCTCTCTTGCTCTCCTTGCCCTCCAGGGTGGGAGCTTGGTTCTTGAAGCTGCAGAGCAGTCTTGAACCCCCCAAAAGGTATTTTCTGTGTTTATGTGTTTTTTACATTGCCAGCCCAATCCACCTGGAAAGACCCTGATTCTGTGGCATATTGCAACACAGTAAGACCCTGTCTCTAAATAAAATACACAATAGGGCTGGGAATATGGCTCAGTTGTTGAGTGCTCCTGAGTTTAGTCCCTGGCACCACTCCCTAAATAAATAAATAAATAAATATGTGATAAGAAGATCAGTAGAAGAAGAAATATAGCATGAAGGGAAGAGGAGGTACTGGTACTAAAATTAAGTAAATCAAATTCCATGCATGAATTCTTTTTTTTTTGTCAAAACAAACCAACCAAAGTATTACATATAATTATAAAGCACTAATAAAAATCAAACCTATATTAAGTAATAAAATAAACTTTAACAAATTCAAAAAAGTTTGAAATAATTTCTTGAATCTATAAGTTTATAACGGAATGAAATTAGAAACCAAAAGCAAGTGAAATTATACAAGTATACAGAGATTGAGCAATACACTACCGAACAAAACAAACTAAACCATAAATCAGTAGAAGGAAAGAAATAATAAAGCTCACTAAAGAAATAAATAAGAGAAAGTTGAAAAAATAATTCAAGGGATTTGAGAAAACATTGAGTAACCTAA
The DNA here is from genome assembly GCF_048772815.1 of Callospermophilus lateralis. NCBI lineage: Eukaryota > Metazoa > Chordata > Mammalia > Rodentia > Sciuridae > Callospermophilus > Callospermophilus lateralis. The sequence continues at coordinate 86,196,375 of NC_135317.1, forward strand.
TTAAATATCAGGAAAGATTAAAAAAATCAGAAATGAAAAATGTGATAATATAATGGCCAACATTGAAATTCTAGCATTCTTTAAAATATATTAAAACATTATTGACATAATAATTTAAATTCTAAAAGAAATGTACAATTTCTGGAAAGACATGGCCCACCAACATTGAACCAAGAAGATACAAACAACTTAAATAGACTTTTTTAGTCAGCTTTTTTGATACTGTAAACAAAAATCCTGACAAGAACAATTTTAAGGAGAAAAATTTATTCGAGGTTTAGAGTTTCAGAGGTCTTAGTCTATAAATAGCTAGCTCCATTACTCTGCACCCAAGAAAAGCAGTTTAGAGCATGGTAACCAGAAAGCATAGGGAGTGTTTCATTTACCAGAAAAAAAAAAGATACACCCCAGAGGCATGTGCCCAAATAACCCACTTCCTCCAGCCACACCCTACCTACCTAAGGTTACCACCTAGTTAATCCCTTTCAAAATGGATTAATGCACTGTTATTGTTTTTGTTGTTGTTGTTGTTTGTCTGTTTGTTTTGCCATATAGCTATGTTTTTAGGAAAAAATCTTCTAATCTCAGGACTATACTATTTATAGGAAAAAAAAAAAGATTAATTGTTACCTTTTAGCGAACACACACTATTTGGCAAAAACATATAATTTTCTCTCAGGAAGAAAAACCCTCCAATCCAATGAATAAATCAGAACATGGGCTTCATCCACTACAAATTATAACATTTATAAGTGAAATAAGTTAACATTTAGATCTTGGGGGTAATGCTTACATACAAATCCAGGATGCCCAAAATACTGTACATCAAACATTCTAAAATACAAAAGACTATATTCCATTCTTATTAGGTGTCAAGAAGGAACTCATTTCTTTTTAATAATGTTTTGGTCAAAATCCTTTCTTTTCCTCTAGTGATGCATTTAAATGTTTAACATCTCTAGCAATTAGAGATATGCAAATTAAAACTGCACTGAAATTTTATCTGATTACAGTCAGAATGGAAATTATCAAGAATACATAAAACAAAAAATATTGTTAAGGATGTGGGGAAAAGTGCACAATAATAAATTGTTGGTGGGACTGCAAATTGATACAGCCTTCTGGAAAGCAGTATGGAGATTACTCAGAGAACTAGGAATGGAATCACCATATAATAAAGTTATCCCACTCCTCAGTATATATCCAATTGAGTTAAAAATCAGCATACTAGAGTGACGCAGCCACATCAGTGTTTATAACAGCACAGTTCACAATAGACAAGCTATGGCGCCAGCCTACATGTCCATCAACAGATTACTGAATAAGGAAAATGTGGTAAGTATATTTATACACAATGGAGTAATACTCATCCATAAAGACGAGTGACTTTGTGACATTGCCAGTAAATGGACAGAACTATAGACTATTGTGCTAAGTGAAATAAGTTAGTCCCCAAAAGTCAAAGGCTGAATATTTTCTCTGATATGTGGAAGCTAATTCAAAATAAGGGGGTATTTTTGAAAATATAGAAGAAAGATCAGGGGAGTAGAACAAATGGGAATGAAGGGAAGGGAGAAGGGATGGGATAAGATGGAATGGGATAGGATAGGATGGAATCTGACCTAACTTTCTTATACCAGAGTGAATATACCACAGTGAATCTCATAATGAAGTTCATGGTGTACATCCACAAGACATTAATTTTAAAAAAATGCTATGAGTTAACAGCAGAACAGTTAGTAGAATATAGGTAAAGGAATAGGAGAAGGGAGGAGGGGAAGAGAGAGGAACAAGAAGTATTGGGGACTGAATTATAACAAATTGTATTTCATGCTTTTATAATTATGTCAAAATGAATCCTCTGTTTTATGTAACTGAAATATAATAAATAAAAAGGGACTTTAGGGTCATAAATATATTTATACAGAGCTTTAATATTTTCTGTGTATGTTATTTTCAATTTAGTTTTTTAAACAAATCAGTAAATAAGTCAAGAGCACCAGAGTAAACTATACTGTGAGAAAAGAATTAAATCTATGATACCAAGGTAATGTTTTGGTTTTGAAAAGAGAAAACACTCAAAAGTACATTATTGTACCAAAAAAGAAAATCTAATTGTGTTCCAGTACAATGTTTTACTTTCCTTATTGACACTTAACAATTACATGTATTAATGGGGTACAAAATAACGATTCAAAATAAGCATACAATATTTAATGATGAAAATAGTGTGGTTATCATTTTTGCCTCCTTAGACATTTAACTTTTATTCTTGTTGGAAATCTCCAAATCCCTATCTTCTAATTCTTATAAAATATATAACAAATTATTGTGGACTACAGTAACCTGATTATGTTGTAGAACATTAGAACTCATTTCTATGTAACTGATTTTGGTACTCCTCATCCAACTAACCTCAATTAACAGAATAACACAGTGACATGTTTACACATAAACAAGGAAACTTGCTGAGAAATAAATCAAGAATCCAATCCCATTCACAATAGCTATGAAATTAAATAATATATCTAGAAGTAATTTAACCAGGTAGTGAATGATCTCTATAACAAAAATAATAAAACACTAATTTAAAAAACTGACAGCCCCCAAAACAGATATCCCATGTTCCCGGATGTGAAGAATTAATATTGCTAAAATGTCCATACTACTTAAAGCAATTCATAGATTCAATGAAACCTTCATTTAAATATCAATTACATGCTTCACAAAACAGAGAAGAAAAATCCTAAAATTTATACAGATTATAAAATACCTCTAATAGTCAAAGTAATCTTGAACAAGAATAACAACAACAACAAAAATCTGTGGGTATCACATATTTGACCTCAGATCATACTACATATAGTAACCAAAATAGCATGGCACTGGCATAAACCCTGAAATATCAACCGGGAATAATTTAATTTACCCAAAATAAGCATGAGATGACATCATGTGCACTCTGAAATCTTAAAGAATAATAAAAATTAATTTCAGATAGATTTAATTACGATGTATCTATCTTAAGAAATTAAGGAAGATAACTCAGGAGGCTGAGGCAGGAGGATTGTAAGGTTGAGGTTCGCGTCAGCAACTTAGTGAAATACTCAGCAACTTAGTGAGACCCTATCTCAAAATTTAAAAAATGAAAGACTTGTGGACATAGTTCAGTGGTAAAGTGCCCCTGGGTTAATTCCTTAGCACTGAAAAAAATAATGAAGGAAGAATGTGAAATCATTCAAAAGCATTAATAAAATCATTCTACTGCTCTCTTTATAATATATGTTTTCCCACATCTATCCTTTTTACTTCTAAAATACTGTTGAGGTGGACTTGGTGGTACACACCTGTAATCTCAGTGACTTGGGAGGTTGAGGTAGCAGGATTGCAAGTTCAAAACCTCAATAAATTAAAGACAGGCTATTTAAAACTTAATAGGTTTGGGGATGTAGCTCAGTGGTAGAGCTGTGTTTAATCCCCTGTACAAAACCAAAAAACCTACTTTGATTACCAGTTTAAGTTGTCATCCTTAGCAAATTCCAATTCTCAATATGTGGTGCATGTAAACCTTCTAAGTCCCATCTCTGAAAGTCTCTACCAGCAAGTCTTCCTATAATCCTTCAAGACGCGGAGCATCATGACAATTTATTGCCATAGAATTTTAAAAACAAAAGAAGAATCAGAAATATGTAATCAGCCGTACTTAAAAAAATACAGCTCTAAATGAAATAAGCTAAAATACTGGTCTTAAGTCACACAAATAAGTAGCATGGTTTAAACCAGAAAAAAAAGTAGATAAAATGACTTTTACCTCTTGGTTATGCTAATCCAAGTAAGGTAATGTAGTTTATTTAAGTCTCACTTTATTTGAAAATGTCTGGGTAACTAGAGTTCCAGGATCATGATGAAAGTTGAATTTCATCAGAGTGAAAATAAGAATAACTGACATCTACAAAAGAGGATATAATCCCATTATTAACAAAACAACTTCATTGGTATTTATTAAAAAGACATTATGGGTTGGGGTTGTGGCTCAGTGGTAGAGCCCTTGCTTAGCATGTGTGAGGCACTGGGTTCGATCCTCAGCACCACATAAAATAAATAAATAAAATAAATGTCTAGCAACAACAACTAAAAAAAAAAAAAAAAGACAATCAAACAGACAAACAAAAAACCATTAAAAAAGACATTATTTCTTTAAATCAGATATGTCCAAAAACTCCACATAGCCAACAAGCATCACACATCTTAAGTCTTAATTCAATTAGAGAAAAGAAGCTATAGATTTATGATAGGAATTATTCTATACATTAATTAAAAGTGTTGAAAAGGTAGGAAAAACTTGGTGATTTTAGGAGCTGACATTTTAATTTTAATTAATAGAATATTTTTGCAAGGAACATGTTCAAAGGCAATGATATGTGTAAACTTCATAAAACAGAAAGTGAATGACTGGATAGTGTGCCATAACTTCTCTAACCACTTTAGACCACACCCTGACATGAAAGCTGGTAGAGAATGCTGCACACAGTAATACCTTTTATCCTTTCTTGTTTACGTACTTAAACAGTTTCATTTCATTAAATTTATCAGGTGTTGTTAGTTTGAAGAAATATTTTTCTTTCCTCCCTCTCTTTTTTAAAATTAATTTTGATTGTTAAGCACCTCTGCCTCTGGTGTCTTCAAAGCTATGTCAACTCTAAATGCCCTGATTATCTATGTCTTACTAAGCTGTGTCCCATTAATCAGAGAAGATAAAAAGATTTAAGAGAAAGTAGAAGAAGTACTGCATTATTGATTAGTTTAAAAACCCTTCATTCTTAGCGGAAAGTGGTCAATGTAATTTAGAGACTGTTTGATGGAATATTTCACAGTTTGTCAGATAATGAATTCAATTAACTAGCGAAGGTTAATTTCTTTGAACGATGTTCTAAAAACAAATGCCTCTCTTTATTATGGTGCACAATAAAACAGTAACTGAACTTAATCACCATAAAATATTGTTTATATCAAAGCTTATTTTGTTAGAATGTAATTATTTTTGAAAAGATAATCTTTTCACTGGCCTGAATTTAACAATTCCACTCCTGAATTTGAATCATGTGTTTAAAATCACTGATTTAATCTCAAATTAGAATTAGAAATATGATTTTTCAGAAGAAATTTTAAAAAATAAAGGTTTAACTGTGTAGAGGAATATGGATTCTTCATTAGAAAATTTAAATAAGACAAAAAAATTATTGACAAATGATTTTAACTGTGAGTTAAAACTCTTATATATACTTAATCAGTGATTAGAATGAATTAGAAATTAGTATTGCTCTGTTAGTTTTTATGCATAGAATATTAATATATGGGTAAATTATTCAATATAAAATCATGAATGCTAATATGTAATATAAACACAACAGAGGAAGAATGTACATATCACATACTAAATCTCCTCCTTCCTCTCTCTCTTTCACACACCCATACTCATTGCCCAATCTGCAAGTACCAACAAATCAAGCAGCAGGAAAAATAATGTGATTAGCTCAGGTGATAACAATTTCATTGAAATATTTTAATATTTTGAACTTGGCAATTCCTTTAAAAGGATCAGTTTGCTCTTACTGAATATATTATCAAATGTCTTAGAGATTTTCATAAATCTCATAACTCATACCCAAATTGTTTCCAGGACCTAGTTGGTTGGACTACATATAAGGACTTTTTTCAAAATGAATACTGTGGAACATTATGTTGGATATTACTTATAATGCTCCCATAGGATACTAGGTTAAATAACTTGTTTAATGAATAACTATTTAAGATGGTTATATTTTGTAAAAAAGAATTTAATCTCTGTACAGAGCTTCACCATGGCATCTAAGCAATTCAGGTCAGCCTTAGTTTTCTTTCTCCTTTTTTTCTTATTTTTTTTGTCATTCTCTGCTTCTTATTTTCCATATTCTTTCTTTTGGGATAACAGTAAAGTAACCCAATAAAGAACACTAAATGAAAATAATTTTTTCAGACTGACTTGCTAAAATACTCTTCCAGGTTGGCTGGGGCAGAGCAATGCTACCTCTAGAATCAACCAAGTATAAAATATAAAATTTGGACGTACGAACTAAGCAAAAATAAGTCCACTCTACAGTTTTGCCTGTCTATTTTCCAAACATGTATCAATGTTATCCTCAGATTTTATGTATCAGTAACTTGGGAGTGGATCAGCTAGGTGGTATTAGCTCAGAATGTCTTGGAGGCTTTTATCAAGATGTCACAGAGTTGTGATCATCAATTGAGAGAGGATCCACTTTCAAATTCATTCACATCCAGACTTCAAGTTCTTTCTGGTTCCTATTTGGCAGCATTACTCTCTTGCCACATTGACTTATTAGGCTGCTTACAAAATGACAGTTGCTTATCCCAGAGTAAGTAATCTGAGATAAACAGACATAAGTAATCTGAGATAAAGAGCTTCCTTATGTACAATCACCTTATTTTATCATCTTATTTATAAGATGTGCTATCTCTCTTGTATAATCTGTTCATAATGAGTCAACAAAACCAGCCTGAATATAAGAAGATTCACATCATTAAGTACCATCTTAACCATTGCCTACAACAACAAAACAAAACAATATATAAATATACATATGTATACATATACATATATATATATATATGTATTTCATATGTAGGTATGATTTATTGGAAGTTTGCTATTTGTATCATTTATAGTTCCCCAGAGAAATAGCACCTATAAAATAGAGAAGAGAAACAGACTGAAAAATATATAAGAAAAGATTTATTATGAAGTGTTGTGTCATGCAATTGTGGAGGCTGAGGTGTCCCAGGATCTACTATTAGCATATTGCCATTCCAAAACCAAAGGTTGAGAACCAAGAGAGTCAACATAGTGTAAGCCTCAGTCTGAGTCAGTATATAAATATGCTGATGTCTGATGCAGAAGATGGGTGTTCCAGCTCTAGAAGAGAGAATATTATATATCCAAAACACTGGGTTTTATGTAGCTAAATCTGGACAATAATAATCTGGCATTCTTGATCCTCACTGTTCTAACCTTTGAAAAACCAACTGGTAGTGGATCTCAGTGCTCCAGGTTTCCACAGGGGCATATAAGAGGAGCAATCTGATTGTAAGAGAAGAAATCTGTGTGGTGGGTAACCAAAGAGGAACTAAGCTATCAATTGTGAAGCTGCATTTGTATTGTGCAAACACTTTACATGAATATTCTACCTATTTTGATTACTTTTAGGATGCTGATGAAGATATGGTTCAGAATAATCCTCGCCCAAGCCCAAATACATCTTTGAAAAAGATGGCCATTTTCACTGAAAAGATAACATCAAGGCCTAACTAAGTTCCAATAGTAAGTGAGTCTGAGTAAGTGAGGTTTTGGCTGGATAAGATCCAAGTGAATGGTTGATATAAGGAACAAAATTAGACACCACCTTTGAATCACCTAAGGATATTATAAACTTATTTTCAAATGTACCCAATAATTTTTTATGAACATAAATTATTTCATTGTAATATCATAGATGAATTTGCTGAATGAAGGATCTTATGGCACTATTTAACATCCCCACCACAACTATGTTCCAGGATCCTGAAACCAATTTTTGGTCTTGAAATTGTGTTTAAATATAATTTTCAGCATCTCTGGATACCACTGCAATTTGATATAGCTAGAAATTACTCTATTTACTTTTTGATGGATAAAAAAAATGCTTTGGTTTGCTATATACAGTAAGGTAAGAAACAGGAATGAAATGAACTTGTAAGTATGGGTCTGAACCATAAGCCTTTGAAATACCCACATCTAGTAGCAGGTTTAACTTACTCTGTGTTATGTAATTATTTCCAATCTGTTTTTCCTAAGGGTTCCATTAAATCCTATAAACTTTTACAGCTTAATCTCAGGAGTACTGTGTGTAATTAAGAGTCTGCTATACACTTTAGAAAGCAAGAAGGCATAGATAGAAAGGACCCATTACCCACCTGTGGCAAAGAGAAAAACAGTCATCTCTGGCCCAGAGTCAATCAATATTTAGAGATAAGGGCAGCAAAAACAATGACAGGGAAGTCACAGACTTTCCATGGATCAAAATTATGGATAACTATTCAAGCATTATTAGGAAACCCTTCTTAGTTTTCACAAAACAAAAGGCTAGGATTTAATTTTCAATTTACAGTTTAAATCTAATATGAATTTTATATCAAAGAGATGATTAGGGGCAGGATACTTGGTAAAATTCAAAAGATTTGTCAGAATAAGTAGATTTTATAAAATAAAGAAGGACATTTCAATGTCTGGGGATGTAACTTACTGGTAAAGCACTTGCTTAGCATGTACAAAGCCCAGGGTTCAATCAGGAAGAAGAAAGAAGAGAGGAGACAGAACAAGTGGTGGGGGTGGGGGGAGAAGAGGAAGTGGTGGCATATCCAAAGGGAGAGATAAATAAAATGCCAAGTTTTATTTAGAAAAAAATAGAAATAAATAAAACTCCAAGTTTAAGAATCCTATTGAAAATGTTCATCTAAATCTAAAAATATATGTATATTTATAATATCAAGTGCTTGGATTGTTTGCATTATAGTTCAAAAATTACAAAATACTATCAAAAAAAGATGAAAGTAGAGTGACCCTGAGTGCCTAAAGTAATCACTTTTAACCAGTCCGTTTCAGCTAATCATCTATAAATTCTTATAAGTGTTTTGACACTAAGCCTAGATATCACACCACCTGCAAATATTTAATCATGGCTCTCCAATTTAAAGTAAAATTATGTTTCACATATCTATAGTACATTTTTACTTATTAATTAAAAATTACTTAATAACATCTAATTAGAATATTATATTGCGCTAATGTTTCAAAATATATTTTCAGTTGGTACACTTAAATGAGCTCCTTAAGAGAGTAACTTTTTATTTTGCTTGCCTTCTTTTTCCTACAATAATCTTCTGCTTCTGCTTGTCCTGTCCCAAATCATTGATATGTTGAAGAAAGCAGAACATCTGTCCTCAGTATTGCTTCTATTACAGTTTTGATTGGTTCCTAATGGAGTCCTCTATCACTTTTGATCTATCTACTTTCCTGGAAGTTGGTAGTAAAATTTAAATCCCTGAATATAACTAAATTCAGGTTTGGGGCAAGAATATCTTACAGGTGTTAGGGTGTCTTTCCTGTTACATCCTATCAGCAGACAATATCAAGATGCCTTGCAACTGGTGAAAGGACAACTAATTAATAAGTCCAGATGATTTCAGACTCATTTCTTCATTTGAATTTGATTATTATCCATTCATCTAATGATTGTAGCAATATTGAATAGATTGATAGTTTCCCAAAGATATGTTAAATTTGTAATTTTTCTAAAAAAAAAAAACTTTAATCATTTCTCCTGCAATCACTAGCTAACATTATTCTATAAATTTCTTAGTTCATTTTCCACTGTTATAGCAGAGTACCACAGAATACCATTTAGAAGTTTATTTCTCACATTTCTGGGAGACTGTTAAGTCCAAGATAAAAGGGCTGCACCTGGCAAGGGCATTTTTCCTACCATAATAAGGTAGAAGGCACAACATGTCCAGGGTGAGGGAGGGTGACAGTTGTTCTGAGCCTTCACTTTTCCTTCTCATAAAGACATTAACTTTGGGGCTGGGGATGTGGCTCAAGCGGTAGCACGCTCACCTGGCATGCGTCCGGCCCAGGTTCGATCCTCAGCACCACATACAAACAAAGATGTTGTGTTCACCAATAACTAAAAAATAAATATTAAAAAAAATTCTCTCTCTCTCTCTTTAAAAAAAAAGACATTAACTGCATTATAGAGCTCCACCCTTATGATCTTATCTAATCCTAATTAATCCCTAAAGGTTTCAACTTCAAATGCCATCAATATGTGAATATTGGGGACAAGTTTCAACATGGAGACATATTCAAATAACACCAATGTAGAACCTTTCCACTTTTCCCCCTGAACTATTTCATTATTCCATTCAAAATAGGTTCTATATAACTGTGGTTTTTCCTGTCCTCACATATTCTCCAAACAAACTCCCAATGATGGATATGGACCTTAACTACATGCCTTGTTTTTGACATCTTTCATCTGTTTTCCTCTTTTTCTTTCTTTCCTTGTTAATTTCCCTTAATAGAAAACCTAGGCTAAGACAATTAACATTGACTAAAAGATAATCACTTAATTCTTTTACTCTTTATAAAATTCAAACTGATAGATAGTGAAGATTTTGTTTTTAAAAAATCATCATTATGAACACATGGATATTTATATAGCTGATGCCTTTGAAGAAAATGCTGTGATTGTTTTCAACATGCACAAATTATATCCTATTCAGTGTTAAGTCAGGGTAAGCTCCCAGGACTTCTCAACATAGCCATGTCTGTAGCTCATTTTGTACATGTTCTCCTTGAAACCTAAAATCAGAAATTTATCTTAGAATTCCTGGAAATTTTCTTGGGAAATAATATTTAGAGAGTGCATGCTAGGTTCTGGGTGTGCCAAATAATATTTTGAATTTTATTACTTTTCTTGTTTTTAGGCCTTTTCCAACTTGGGCTTAAGTTTAAAAGTTTAATTTTTTAAAAAAGAAAATAACATCAATAAAACAAGAAAACATCCTAATATAACAGTGTAAAATGTAAAATTTGAAGTTTTATGTCCCTTTCCATGAGTTTTTAACTCTTTTGACTTAGTCTTCAGTATATTATAAGGATCCATCAGAATTGATTTTTGTTGTGAATTATTTTATAAGAGGCTCTAATTGTAAATACTGACATGATTTTCATCCTTTTATACTAGTATCTCAAAGAACAAGAAACACACTTTTATCTTTTGAGAAAAACAACCTTTTTCTATATAGCAATTATTGCTGGAACATTAGAGCATTTTAGAAATATAATATATTTAATTACCATAAGATCCTTATTTTTCCTATAACCTCAATAAGTTTGCTATTTATAATATATAAATTATTTCATCCTCATTCATGAATTATTCTTGGGCATAGAAATAACTATTTATAAAATGGAGAATGATTATTATTTTGCATCATCCTTGGTTTTTTTTATTTTATTGTCTTTTTGTTTGTATGCACATGACTTCAAATGACTGTAAAATTTCATGATTATTGATTCTGAAGTTACAAATAAATTTTAGTGAGAAGAAAGAAAAGTCACCTTTCAAAAAAAGGATAAAATTGAGATTTCACCTTTCTAATTTTTATGTTTTTTGTTCAACTTTCTTGAACAAAGTTGAAAAGAACTTATTTCACAACGAAGAATTGAAAGATAAATGCAATGGGACACATTCTAGAACTTAACCTCTAATGAAGATGGTTAAGTTAACCTATGAAGCAAAATCATCTGCTACATCTCCAAATGATGATAACCTAGATTCAAGTCCTCAAACCCATTAATGAAAGAACAATATATTTGTAAAGACAAAAATAAAAGTTTCATTACCTCCAGTCAATTATTCAACAGGAAGGACTTCATTACAGAATAGTTTTTGAGAGGAAAGATGATCATTTGCTATAAAAACGTGTGACAATATTCTTTAACCTTTCATTATGTTTGTAAATCAAATTTTACTTGATTGTTTTTGTAAATTGAAAATGAGATATTTGTAAAGAAAAATATTTAAAGAAAGTATACAGAAAGGAACTATTAATTGGACTGTTATAACTGGTGTTAATGAGTGTTATGATTCAAAAGTGAGGTGTTCCCCAAAAGCTCATTTGTGACACAATGCAGGAAGATTTAGAGGAGAAATGATTGGGTTGTGTGAGTCTTAACCCAATCAGTGAATTAACCCTCTGATGGGATTAATTGAGTGGTGACTGAAAGCAGGTGGGGTGTGGCTGAAGGTGTTTGGCCATTGGAGGCTTACCTTTAGGGTATATATTTTGTATCTGGTCAGTGGAGTCCCTCTCTGCTTCCTCTTCCTCATGTGAGCCACTTCCCTCCACCACACTCTGCTGCCATGTTGTTCTACCTCATCTGGAGCCTAGAAGAGTGGAGCCTGCTCTCTATGGACTAAGACCTCTGAAAATAACCTTTTTCTCCTCTAAAATTGTTTTGGTAAGGTCTTTTAGTTGCAGCAGTGGAAAAGCTGACTAAAACAATCGGTCTAAAAGCAATTTCAAATTATGAGCAAAGAAGATCAATATTCTCTCATTAAGAATACTGTCTATGTGTAAATTTTTGAAAACAATTACAACTTAACAGTGTCATAAAAGACCTACAAACAATGATTAAAGTAGAAATGCACTGAGTCAGTATTTATGAATGCACTGACAACTTCTGAAGAGTTGCACTGCCAACAGTGGGTCTATATAATTACAAAACTGGGAATGGCTGAAGAAAAATTTGGGATTGGTTTGCTTCAAGTCTTATAAATATTCATAGTGACTTTTTCCACTACCTGTTATTCTGTAAATTACTCAGAAGGTGACACAGTTTAAAAATACTTCATTGCATCTAGATGGTGAATAGTGATAACTGTCCCTCCCAAGGTAGAATGGGTTACGGTGAAAAATTCTTTCTTAATAACACTGTGTTATTATTTATAATAACTCACAACTCTCATGTTCTATGAAGCTGCTGCGAATGCACAATTAACAATAATTGAATGATTGCTCCTATGGAAAATACAAGGTTATGTTCTTGTTAGCCACTGGTTACAACATTTTACTGACCAATCAAAACATAGCCTTATTTTGATGTATGTTTCTGTTGAAAGATACCTTATTTAATAGACATTGTTGGGTCATTGATGTTAAATTGTTGAAGGGAGTATTATAACTTGCATGTGAACAAAGCTCATTTGATTTCTTCATGAGTCATATCATAGCTGCCTTGCATTCATGAAAACTAGACAACACTTCAGTACTACACATTTTAAATGGTGAGACTAGAAGCAAAAAAGTATAAAAATTCTGGCAGTAATAGACCATGAAAAGGATACTAGTATACCATAGGAAAGCTCCAGTAAGAAGTCAGAGTTCTCCACAATTCCATGTCAGCTGGAGCCCTCTGTGCCTAGTGACTCAAGTTTTTGGCTATTCTGTGCATGTCTGTGAAGGACTGTGAATGTGGATTTTGAGGTGACATTTCACAGATTATGTAAATTCACAAAGAGTGTGTGAATTATAAGAATCAAATTATTTGAGGTATACTACAACAAATATAACATGTCTATGAGGCATGTATAGAGTTTCCAAATATTAATGATAATTATACTAATATTAAGATTTCTGGGGCCTTATGGAATTTATTTGAGATAATTTTGTTCTGAGAATATAAATTACTCACTACTTATAAAATGCTGGTTTTAAGTCATGTGATGTACGCCTTTGCTTGATACTGATTTTATTTTTACACAGTAAAGTTCCTTTGCTTAGTAATTTTGAAAGATTGCCTTGCTCGCCCTCTTTTTAAGAGAATTTACTGTTCAATCATGTAAAATAGTTACATGGTTTCAAAATCACAATTGTATTGTAAGGTACATTTTATTTTGCCCATTGCCATACTATTTTCCTCCTATAGGTAATCGTTTTAAATTTATTCAGCCTTTATACTCCCATGGTCTCTTAAAATATAAAAAGATATACATAGATACAACTAGAGAACACCATGCTAAGTGAAATAAGTCAAACTCAGAATGCCAAAGGTTGAATGTTTTCTCTTATACCCAGACACTAGACAAAAATAAGGGGGGGAAAGTACGGTGTGAGGAGAGAATCCCATGAAAATAGAAAGAAGATCAATGAAAAGGAGGAAGGTGACTGAGGAGGAGGGAAGAGGGATAGGAGAAGAGAAGAACAGCAGAAATTGACCAAACTGTGCTATGTACATATATGAATATACCACAGTGAATTTCACCTTTATGTGTTTCTGTGCTATAAATAGTCATAAAACAGAAGCTATAAATAAACAAAAGGAAAACCATTAAAGGAAGGACAACAGGGGAAGGGAGGGAAATAGGAAGAACTTGGGACTGAAGTGGAGCAAATTATATTCCATGCATGTAATAATTATGTCAGAATAAACCCTGGTATTATGTGTAACTATAGTGCAGTAATAAAAACATAAGAATGTTTTATAAACATATATGTATATGTGTGTGTGTAAATAATAGTACATATACATGTGTATATACATATAGTATGTGTTTGCACTCATATTATCCCTGTACTGCTTTGCTTGTGACACTTATTTTGTATTTTAAAATAAATTACTTAAATTATATATTTGGGAAATTACTATTTATCAATATGTATAAATATAAAAAACCCTTTATTTATCTTAAGACTGCATGGAGCTCTCCAGAATGTATACATATAAGAGTGCAATTATCACCCACTTTTAAAAAATCACAATGCCATGTACCTTGCTAATTCCTGGCCATGCAGGTTTGGGATTCCTGACTTTTCTGTTATGCTGAATAACAGTCATACTTGTAAAGCACACACATGGGTAAATCACAGAAAAAATTTATGGGTATTTAAGGACTTCCAGAAACAATAATTGAATTTTTGTTACAAAATATGAGTATCATATAAAATAAACTACAAGTTCTTGGTAATGAATTAAAGGTTACATTTTTTAAGAATCAAATGAAAAATACAAAAATTTTAACAAGCTACTTAATATTAATGTATTTCATATTTTTTAGATAAAATGTTCACCTTTAATTCTTGAAAATATGAAATGATGCTGTCTATAATTCTTGGTGGTCAGTATCATAAGAACTTTATTCACACAGGCAAGAGAGCACATTCTAAGGCAGATATTACTGCTTTTTCTCCTCATCATTCCACAAAATAATTTCTAACAATTAAAAAAAATATAAAAATTTAAATATTTTTATTACATTTCAATGGTGAAAATACTGTTTTATCAGTTTGTTCTGTTTCTGGGATAGATAATGTATATTATTGAAATATTGTTAATAGATTTTTAAGTCATAGAATTTTTTTGTATCAATAATTTAAAAAAAAGTCAAGATTCTCCTAAGGCATGTATTAATGTGACTTTCCTAACTCAAAAAAGTTTAACTTTTAAGATTCAAATGGTAGAAAATAAAATATCAGTAGCAATTTATTTTAACTTGATTTTCCCCAAACTGGTAATTTTGTTTAAATCCCGCATTAGCAGATTTTCATTAAAGATCTAGATAGAAAATATTTTAGGCTTTGTGGATCAAGAGCTGAATTAATTATGTTGCTATTTATATAAAAAGAAGAAAAAAGCCCACAACTTTTATCTTCAAAATTCAAAACACAAAACACATTACTAATAGAATTGTTTTTTTTAGAGCAAGTGTTAGCATTTTACTTAATTGTGTTCAAAGTTAGTGGGTCCTGCTACCAAAATCAAGAGCAAATGACTATCTTCTAATGCTGGTTTGCAATAAAATGTTACATGTTTTACTTTCTAAATTTTTCATGCAAATAAATATTGCTTATTGATATGATATTGCAAAGTCATACACACATGAATATATACAAGTATTAAATGTTAGGAAATAATTGAATATTGTTCTCTTATTTATTATCATACAAGATTATTTTCCTTATCAATATATTCTAATAACATTCTTTCTAGTTGCTACTTAACATTCCATAAGGTGTATGAAACAATGCTTCTGAAAATTTAATAAACATTTATGTTTTATAATATTTGCAATTATAAATAATAGGCTACAGAATATACACATATTTTTCCTACTTTGAATAGTTTATCATGATCTTGTAAGTATATATTGTTCTAAATCTGCCAAATTTTAATCCAAGAGACCTCACCTATTTACATGCTTTGTTTTTATATTTTTAGCCCTATATAGTTCCTTTATAAACATCTGTTTCTTTTGTTAAATTTCATAATTTAAGTTTTTTATAAAGGTTTTCTCACATCAAGGTTTATTTATTTTGGAAAATGTTTTATTTGATGTAACAATTGATAAAATGTTTCAATTTATTTAGCTTTTCCAAATAGGCCATATTTCTAATACTGTTTATTGAATATGAGGGACATATTTTTAGGAATATACTTTATCTTATCTACATGTATAGGTATGCTATATTCTACAAAACAATTTACTCTGATTCATTGATCTTACACTTTAGTATTTGGTATCACAGTTTCACTTTATGAAAATCCATTCTATATTGTGATATCATGTAGAGCAATATCTCTATCAACTAAAGATAAATAAAATAATAAGGACAGTGGGGTATGATTTTCATGTTCTCTTTCTAACGAGCACAAAAGCATCAAGTAGTTTATAGTATTACATTCACTGCTCTTTAGGGACTAATTCCTAAGTAGAGAAATAAAAAATAACTACCTCTATTTGAAACCATCTTCTCTTTCCATTGTTTTACAAGCTTCTTTGTATGTATTAAATAATAATCTGATAGCAGTATTGTTCTTATTATATTTCTTTCATAAAAGATAAAACTGGTTCTCAGCATTAAAGAGATTACAAAATAACAAAAGCTAATTGTCAAGATGGGACAAAGAACTATGCTCTTAAACATTTGAGCACATATTCATTCAAGGTCAGCCATAGAAGTTGCCTATAATATTCCCCCAGCATCAGGCATGTGTGGGATTCTGCAGAATGCTATAGGTACTATAGCTGTCTGAGACCTCTAGATCAAGTAGAATTCAGGAGCAATGGAACCTACTGCTCCCTTGGTCATTTCATTTCCCTTCAGAAGTGTTAGTTGGTTGCTTGTTTCACCATTAGCTGACCTTGCTTTCCATTTTCTTTTCTTTCTTTATTTCTTAAATAAATACATAAAGCCTCTGGGGATTGAATCCAGAGGCATCCTACTACCTAGACACATCCCCAGCTGTTTTATTTATTTATTTCATTTTGAGACAGGGTCTCACTAAGTTGAGTAGGACCTCGCTAAATTTCAGAAGTTGGCCTTGAACTTGTGATTTTCCTGCTTCCGCCTCCCAAAAATCTGGGATTACAGGTGTGCTCCACCATTCCTGGCCTGACCCCACTTTCTAATCTTTCTTATGGGACACTGTGAGAATGCAATACAGAAATAAGGCAGAGGTGGGGCTACACTACTGTAGACTTTTTCTCTGAATAATTTATCGCAGCTTCTTATATTGGCTAAACAGCTGTGTATTGGTCAGTGATTAATCAAGACTTGACAAAGCCAGCAAGAAAACCCAAAACTTTACCTACCCCATTCACATTGTCAGACATCGTTGCACTCATTTTGTGGTAGAATCTCAAGGCTGTTTCTAACAACTGAGTATGGACCTAATTATGATATGCTCTAGACCCCATCTATGCTTGTTTTTGTGAAAACCAACACAGCACGTTGTAACTATTGATCTTAGTACTTACATGAACATTCTTTTGCTTAAGATTCTCCATTACCCCTTCTCCAAATCTCTACCAACCCACAATGAATCCCACATTATATTCCCTGCTGGTATCTGTCTTCTATTGTAATGTCAGCTGTTTTATGCTCCTGTAGGCTGTTTTACCATAACCACCTGGATCTGCTAAGGGAACTGGAGGATTGACACTTTATATCTTTTGTTACTTTATATACTTAGCCCTGTATATCATTTGCAAAGGATTCAGATTCAATCAAAAATTTTCTATTTTAAGTTACAGAAAACTCAAATCAACCACAAATATGACACATAGGATTTGAATGATACTGAAAAGCGAAGCACTAGTGTTGCATCAAGCACAATTTGGCAATGAGAATACATCTTCTGAGCTCAGGCTTTAGTCATGGTTCACTTGCATTCCATCCCCTTCTTCCTTGGGCTAGTCTCCTTTATTTCTAAGTTAGATAAAGCACCTTGGTGAAGCAAACTTCTGAAATTCAGTGAGAGTGCACCAATTTTGGTCACTCCTAAAGCATTATGGCCACGAGGAAGTAATGTGCAGGGCCACATGTTCCACAAACCCAGGCCTGCTGTCAGCTTCCAAACTACATGGATTCTCTACATAAAAACAAAATGCTCAGGGAAGGAGATGCAGGAATTTACATTCTAAACACAAGAAATGTATGCATATCCTAAGATGTCTGCAACAATGAAGGGACATGGCTTTGACATGGCCATTCTAAATATATTCAATGATAAATACTATGATTACATACCCCAGAGTTTTCGTGTTAGAAACTTAATCCCCAATGCAACCCTGTTTTGAGAGGGCCTTTGATAAGGTCTTGAAGGTAAAGCCCTCATGCCATTATTAAGGGAGTTAGTTTGTCCCTGGGAGAAGGGGTCCTCATAAAGGATGAGTTTGGGTCCCCTCTACTGCTTTTTCTTGCCCGTGTGATGACTTCAGCTATTTTATAATGCCAGAAGATCTTCACCAGATGGTTCTTCTTGACTTTGGACTTCTCAGCCTCTAGAACCAGGAGTTCAATAAATTTATTTTCATTACATAGTATCCTGTCTGTGATATTGGTATAGCAGCACCAAATAGACTAAGAAATATAACATCTGTTATTTTATAAATGTGGATATTGAAGGTATCAGATTATAGAAGTTTATAAGAGTTATGTTGTCTACATAACTTTTATTTAAAATATTTTAAAAATCAATGTGTAATTTTGTCATAACATGTCACTTTAAATATGTATCACCATTTGGAACTTACCAAAATGCATTAGAATATTCCTACTTATGTGCTTCGTACTGACACATTTTTGACAGATTCTGTTTACAGC
Organism: Callospermophilus lateralis; assembly: GCF_048772815.1. Lineage (NCBI taxonomy): Eukaryota > Metazoa > Chordata > Mammalia > Rodentia > Sciuridae > Callospermophilus > Callospermophilus lateralis. The sequence continues at coordinate 86,215,140 of NC_135317.1, forward strand.
TTCTCAAACTCATTTTCTCTCTCAAGAGTTTGATTATTGAGATAATTCACTGATATAATACCAAATATTAAATATGCTTACAACAAATATTTGAATAAATAAAACATTAGCATATTAATGATTACTAAACTATTTTGAACTGCACTGCTATGTTGGTAGAGCTTTGTAATTTTTTTTTTAATTTGAAAAAGTTAACTTTGTTTGTTAAATTGGGAAATAGAAATTTGGCATTTTTATCCAAATATAATTATATGACATAATATAAGCATTATGTCATATAATTATTATTTTTTTATGATGAGAACAATTAAAATCTACTCTCTTCACAATTTTCAAGAATAAAATTCACAGTAAAATGTAGTTACCATGTTGTACAAAAATCTTTTGAACTTTTTCCACCTCTCTATCTGAACTCTATGTCCTTCAACCAAAAAGATCTCCCTATCATAATTCCCCTCCTATAAGAGTCCCTGGGAACTGTCATTCTAGTTTCTCCTTCTATGAGTTCAAATTATAAAATTCCAAATATAAGTTAGAACACACAGTTTTTGTCTTTCTGTGCCTGGCTTGTTTCACTTATAAGGTCTTTCAGATTTGTCCACATTGTTGCAAATGACAGGATTCCTTATCTCATAGGGCTGAATAGTATTTCATGTGAGTATGTAATATGAGCTTTTGATCTTCAATTTTTTTAATAATTGATCATTTGTCATTTGAGACAAGGGATAATTTTCTTTCATTCCAAAAGATATCCAGTTATGAAAACATTATCTCTACATTGATTTGCAATGTTTAGTTGGCCTAGATATTAACATAATATTCTTTTCCATTTGTGTAAATCTGAGTAAATTTTATGGTAATGTTTATGTAAGCTCTGCACAGTTTTTGTTAAATTTCTTCTGATGGGATTCAAGAATCATGGGCTCATTTATTCATTATGTATTCTAACTGGTGTTGTTTATACATGAAAAACAGCTACTAAAACTTATGTGCTTTTATCTGGCTAGTTTCTTGATATTATAATTTGTAATAATATTTTATTTGGGAATTATAACCAGCTGCTAATTAGAGGGCTGGGAAAGAACAGTGAATTAAACAAAATTAAAGTTGCTTGCTTTCTCATACAAAAAAAAAGTGTCCAGATTGGAATTCAATGTTTACATAGTATCCAGTGGTTTTATTAAGGATTAAGCTTCCCTTTTTCTCTTCCACAATCCTTATCACGTGATTTTCCACTTCATGTTTTTGTCCTCCTGGTTCAAGATAAATCACTACAGCTCCATCTTTTATATTTTTATTCCAGGTATCAATATGAAGGTAAATGTGATCAACCTAGCAGCCTGGGAGTCAGTTCTCCTCCCTTTGATGGAGTCATACATAAAGTTCCAAAGATTAAATTTATGTGTATTATGTGTCAGATAATAGTCATAACCAAACACTTGAAATAATTGCTGAAAACCCTCTTTTACTTAAATACACTACATCCAACAGGGAAAATACTAGTAAGGAAAAAGCAAAATGTCATAGAGTAGTCAATGGGCTATCTCTTAAATTAATTTTCTAGTGGTTTTGGAACATTTCTTATTACTCAATCTCAGCACACTTAGCATACTAACTTTGTTATTCTTAATATTCTTTACTTATATCTCTATAATATTCATTTATTATAAAATAGTAATAACAACAAAAAATAATTATAACAATAATTAGGCTGTTTTTAGTAGATTTCCAATAGAGGATAAGAAATATCCATGTTTTAACCTGAACAAGTTTAACATAGACTACTGGAGATAATAACAGCTTCCACATTATAATTATGATGTGTAATTTGAAGATTAAATATTTCTGACTATTTTTTAAATTTAGTTATTCACTTTGTAATTTAAACCATACACTTTTCCTACTTATGTTAATGTTTATGTAAGTGCTACACATGAGGTACTTTGTCTGCAATTAATTTTGTTATTCTAGTTTCCATTTAAGTTTCTATCACAATTCTATTTGAACTTTTCTAATTAGTATTATATGTGCTTTTTTTAAAAAAAAAAAAAACTACTCTCTCCTGTTACTTAATTTTGTTATAAGTAAAAAACAGTTTGTTCATTCAGTAAAAATTTATAGAGGACTTAATATACATAGAGCAGTATTCTTGAAAGCTTCCTTTAAAAATAACTTATAATTAAATCTGACATGATCTTCTAATGGAATAATTGAAAGTGTTTGTATTTATTTTTAAAACTGTTATTTTTTTTGTTTCTGTTCTCTTGTTTTATGCCTTTAGCTTTAATGTTTCATTCTATATGTATTCTTTTTTTCCTGTTGATTTGAAAGTTAGGCCTCCCATTTGTGATTGTACTAGCAATTTTTATTAACTGAATAAAATAAAATTTAAACCTATATATCCTAAATAGCAAAGTCAAGAATGAAAGAATATGATTTTTCTAACAAAATAATTCTCTCTGAATTTTTAATGTGAAAACCAAGGAATGAGGTAACTACAAAAGATGCTATAATACTATTTAAGTCAATGACACAATGTTTACATATAAACGGAGAATCTCCCACCTAGAGAATGTTCTTTCAGGAGAAAGTGAAATAGAAAGTACATACTCAGGACTGGTAAGTACTAGATAAAGAGACTGTTTAGAGATGGAAATTTCCAGCTAGAATACTCATGTTTTATTAACTACAAAGAGTCTCTAGGAATTATAAGGTCTACCATCTCCCTAGCCTCCAAGCTGGCTAATGAACATTTTTCATTTTCATTGACTAATATCCAAACACCAAAATTTAGGTAATCCAGAGATCTATGAGAAGCGGAATGCCATGTCCCACTAAACAAAGCAAAAGCAAGATGTCCACTAGACCACAAACATCACTCAGATGGGTAATAGCATAGCTAGAGGCTATACTACCTTCTCATTATCCAACTCCAGAAAGCCATGTATGCATTCTGCCTCATCTTCCTTAAATATAAAATAAGGATGAAATGGACATCATAACTCTCTCCAACTCCTTAGGTCATTACGAGGCTTAAGTGAGTTAATATATGTAAAGACATTAGGAAAACCACTAATAGATGGTGAGCATTGTCTTTGGTAACAATTCACCTGCTGTAGGATATTGGATCAAGATGCAGTGGTTGTTACAGAATCCTGCAGGCAGTTTGAAATGATACCCTCAGAGTCAAGGCAGGGTAGGCACCCTGAGAAGACAGTTCCTGGGGCAGAATGTTGACTGTGTCCTCTCTCTGGTGACTCCTATTGCAACTTGATTCACCAGCATTTGCTAGATTCTCAATGCAACCAGATTCTTTCCAAAGATATTCCTTTTCTGCTTAAATAGAAATGATTATGTATTCGCAAATGATCACTGTAATTTATATTATCCACTCTTATTATATGCTTCATAATACATTCTGCACACAATCTATATTTGAAAATCGCAGTCAGATTACAAACTCCATGTAGGAAGGAGCTGTTCTCAGTTCTATTTCCTGTGGTGTAACCAATATTTAACATTGTTACCAAGACAAACTCTGAATAATTGAATGACAAAAGTAAATGGGGCCAAAGAAGTAGTATGAATGAACACAGGTTTTGATAGACAAAGGGAAAACCAATTTAGTGTCAAGTTATCCCCAGTGGAAAATGTGCTAAAATATATATTTTACCCCCTACAGTAAGGATAAAAGGGTGGAGATGGTGAGAGGTTTGAGCTACTGTTTCTATCTTTAAAAGATCCTAGAAGTATGTCAAAATGCTCACCAGCATACAAAAAAGCCTTGAAGTGCCAATGCAAATTAGATGTCACTTAACCTTGCAATAGGAATCTGAATGTCCTTTGTGAATTGTAATAATTTCGCAGAAATCTCCTATTCTAGGAGGACAAATTGCACCCTTTCTGCAGCTATCATGAGGGAATACTTGCTACAGCATGAACACACAGTTGTCTGTGGTACACTAGAAGATCAATTATTGTCACAAACACATAATAAGTAAATATAACAATACATGGCCCATGGGATTTTTGTCAATTTCAATTTAACATCTCAAAAATTCAGAAACTCAATGTTATACCAGGAAGAAAAGTTTGGCTGGTGAGTTTGTTCTCAGTGCTTTTCAGGAGTTCTGCAATTTCCTAAGAAACTGCTTTGAATAGACCAGTGCAATTGAATTATTTGCATTGACTCTAGGGTAAAGGGAATGAATTTCATTTTCCTCCAAATCATATAACCTTCAAAGGAACAACAAAAAGGAATAAAGTAAGGAAACTATTGAGATTTTAAAAAAAGGCAAGGGTATTACTACATTTCTAAAATAATTTATTCATTACAACTTCATCTGCAATCCATGGACAAAACCGAATCCACTTTTGGCCTTCAAGGCTCCCCCACCCTGCTCTTGTAAGGAACCTAGGTGTTGAGCTGTGGAGCCTCTCAGCTTCATAATATTTTACCAGGACCTACTCAGGTCTCTTTACTCATTCATTGTGTTTTCAATCATGCCTCAGAGCGGAGAAGTTCTATTAGGAACTAATGACTAATCCCTCACCTTTCCTGCTTCCTCATCTCTTTCATTTCTCCCCAAAGTCCCTTATTGATACCTCTTCAGGTTTATCCCCCTGCCCTCTTTACCTTCACACATCTCTGATATATTTAACACTTTTGCCATTTTTGTGATTATGTTATTTTCCATTTTAAAATATTTTTTTTTGAATTCTTAAAATAGTCTTAGTCCAAGGCCAGATTTGCTAGAGTACACCTATAATCACAGTAGCTTGGAGGCTGAGAGAGGAGGATTGCAAGTCTGAGGCCATTTCCAGCAACTTAGTGACGGCCTAAGCAACTTACCAAGACTTTGTCTCCATTTTTTTTTTAAAGCCTATGAATACAGGGCAGTGGTTAAGTGCCCTTGGGTTCAATTCCCAGTACCTAAATAAATAATTGGTCCAATAAATTTCTACAATATCTATTTATGTTCGATTAATCTAAATTATATGACAATTATGCCCCTGAAGTCATTATGTCCACAATAGCTTATCAAATGCTAAATCCAAAGAATATCTTTCACAATTTCTCTATAGTATTTACATTTTGATCATCTCCTAGAATAGCAATATGTGTACTATTATGAATTAGCTATTAAAACTTTTCTTTCTGACTCATTATTATATTTCTCCTTCTGGACCATAAAATGTGATTCCAAATAGGAGCCAAGTTTATCAGAACCACATGGGAAAATGTTTTCAGATATGTGTGTGTGTGTGTGTGTGTGTGTGTGTGTGACAATCTATGTACATATATTTCACCTAGATATTCTGAGATGTCTAGATTACTCCTTAGGTATCCAGAACAAACAGGTTAGGGGAAAAAACACTATGGAAATCAATCAATATTACAGGTAGAGGAGTATGTAATATTGTTGAGGGTGGATTACACAATTTTTTAAAAGGTTGAGAATTATTGCCAAGGCTAAGAAAATGGAGACAAGCATATTGACCACTTCAGTTTTATGAGGTATAAACATAAAGCACTTCCATTTTTCTCCAGTTATTTCCTCCAATTGTACTAGAAATAATTTAAATCTTTTTTTCTCCCTAGTTGCAGGTATCTATTACATCTTTTGAAGATTCCATAAGTCCTTCGTTCATTTTGTTTATTAAATGCTCATCTACCTTTAAGCCACAGTCTTATATCTGATTTCAAAATCTTCTGCAGCCACTGTTAAGGATACTAGAGATCCAAACATTCTAAAGTATGGATTTGGGTAATTTTTTTTTTTAAATTTTATTTATCTTTTCTCTCAGCTCTGATACACTGAAAGGGTTAGACTAAAGATATATCATGCATTTTCAGTGTCTTTTTAAAAAATATGTATTTATTTTTTAATTGTAGTTGGACATAATACCTTCTTTTTTAAAATTTATTTTTATGTGGTACTGAGGATGGAACCCAGGGCCTCACACGTGCTAGGTGAGTGCTCTACTGCTGAACCACAACCCCAGACCTCAGTGTACTTTTCTAAGGTCCACATTATCATTTTTCTCTGGCTGAACTATAGTGGCATCTTTATATTAGGTATGCAAATGTTATGTTCATAGGACTCAGTGTAATACCTCTCCAGTACCCTGAAGGGGTAATACTCCAATGCACAGTTTCTTAAATTTAGATAAGCCAGAATAATTCAACCTAGAAAAGCTAAGTAAAACCAGGCATGAGAGGGCACATGCCTATAATCCCAGGGGCTCAGGAGGCTAAGGCTGGAGGATCGCAGGTTCATAGCCAGTTTCAGCAAAAGTGAGATGCTAGGCAATTCAGTGAGACCCTGTCTCTAAATAAAATACAAAATAAGGCTGGGGATGTGACTCAGTGGTTAAATGCCCCTGAATTTGATCCCCAGTAACCCCATCCCCCCCAAAAAAAGCTAAGGTTTTTTTTTTGGAAGATTCAAAAAAAACAGGGAAACTTCAAGAAAAATATAGTCTGAATTGGCTTTATGTCTATTAAATCAATCTCTTTCAGTGATGCTGTTAGTACCACAAAACCTGATCTCAAAGTATACTAAAAACAACAAAAAAGCAAGGTATTGGTATCAAAACAGACATGAAGACCAATGAAATAGATTGGAATAGAAAATGCACAGACAAGTCCACACAGATACAAAGTTGTAAAAAACATAAATTAGAGAAAAGATAGTATTTTCCATAAATAGTGTTGGTAAAACTGGATATCCTCAAGTAGAAAAATGAAAAAAGATCCCTATTTCTTCCCTGTACAAAAGTCAACTCAAAGCTGATCAAAGCTCTAGGGACTAGACTAGAAACATAGCAACTGCTATGGGGTTAAAAATCCAATATATCAGTGTGATTCCTAAAGCTCAAGAAATAAAACCAAATCAATAAATGGGATGACTTAAATTAAAAAAGGTTCTGTGCATCAAAGAACACAACTAAGAACATGAAGAGAGAGCCTAGAGAGTGGAAGAAAAATTTTTGAAAGTTACTCCTCCAATAGGGGATTAATAACCAGAATATGCATAGAACTAAAAAAATCACCCAAAAAATAAATAAGTGAAAATAACCCAGTGAATAGATGGGCAAATGATGTGAATAGACTTTTCTCAAAAGAAGAGACGCAAATAACTAACAAATATTTGAAAATAATGTTCAACATCCTCAGAAATCAGGGAAATGCAAATCAAAACTATACTGAGATTTCATCTCAATCATCAAAAGTAGAAGTAATAGTAAATGCTGGTGAAGATGTGAAGAAAAAGGTCCACTTGTATACTGTTGGTGGGATTCCAAATTAGTACTACTGTTATGGAGAGCACTATGGAGAGTCCTCAAAAGCTTAGGAATGAAATCATCATACTACCCAAATCCCACTCCTTAGTATTTATGCCAAAGATCTAGAATTATAACATTATAGTGATACATGCAGACCAATGTTTACAGCAACAAAATTCACAATAGTCAAGTTATGGAAAAAGCCTAGACAGTTTTTCATTCCTAAAGAAAATGTGGCATTAATACACAATAGAGTTTTATTAAGCTATGAAGAAGAATGAAATTATGTCATTTGCTAATAAGTAGATTGAACTGGAAAACAAAATGCTAAGTTAAATAAGCCAGACTCTGAAAGTCAAAGGTCAAAAGTTTTCTTTTATATGTAGAAGTTAGACTGAAAGTAGTAACTTAAAAAGGCAGAGGACAAGGGGAGAATCTCATGAAAATTCAAGGGAGAACATGAAGTAGAGGAAGGAGAAAGAAAGGGAGGGAGAGGGATGGGAAAGGAAAGGAACAGCAGAATGAAATTAACCAAACTATGTCATGAGCATGCATGAACACATCACAACCAATTCCACGCTTATGTACAACCATAATGAACCAATTTAAAAATAATTAAAATGATAAAAAAATATCTTTCATAATTAAATTTCTCACAGCCTAGAAAACACCAGCCTCTGCCAGGCTCACTGGTAATCTCTTCCAAATATTTAAGAAAAGAAATAATTTCAATTTTATACCACTCTCCCAGAAAATGGAAAAGAAGGAAATACGCATGCTATGATGGCAATGTTGCCCTGACATCAAAACTAAAGCGTCCCTGGAACTAAAATCTTCCAATCTATTTATATGTTTCTGTTTTGTTTCATTGTCATATGTGTATACATATATGATAAAGGATATATAGATAGATATTTAGGTGTGCATACATATATACATTTATATGTGTATGTATGTGTGAACACACACATAACTGACCATGATATACAGAAAAAAGTAAAATAAATGTTAATAAATGAATACATTTTATGATGTAAGTTTTTGAGCATTAATGTAGCAGAAGATCTAATAAAGTACATGCAGAATCTAAACTACCATCTAGAAGCAACACAGAAGTTTCCCAAATACTAAGTTTGCACTGCCATTATTATAATATTTTTGAGAGACTTTAGATGCTTTTGTTGTTTGACCCCTTTCATACCAGGCCATGCAAGTTACACTGTTCCATGCCAAGACAAAAGAAAAAGAAAAAACCCCCACCTATCTAATGCCCAAATTGCCTCGGAAAAAATGTTGGCCATGTATGATACCCTTTAAAGAATCAATTCTAGAATATTAAAAAAAAAAAAACGAAATTAGTTGTACTAATTTCAACATACACCTCTAGGCAGTAAATTTTAAAAATAAATGCTTCCAATCTCAATGCAAGCAGCTCCTTTTTAAATGTAATTACCTCATGATCAAATTTATAGACTTGAAATTTATTTTTCCATTCAAAACATGTATTTACCTTGAAAAATGTTCATTAACTTTTTTATGAAAAGCAAGGAATTATTTCTGTAAATTATTTGCTTTACATACTTTAGGAAGGTGTTTTATTTAAGCATAAACCTTTTATAGGTTTATATGTTTCTTGAAGTAAAATTTATAGACTATATAAATTAATAAAATAATATTAATTGAAAAGGAACTATAATCTATATGAGAAGTTCAATCTCCCAAAACTTTCCCTAAATGCAAGGAATATTCTCTAAACAAATCAGTGCTTACAAAAATTCATATTGTACTATCAGGGAGAAAAAAAAGACATAGAGAATATATTTCACTTGTATTTTAATTATAACTTGCTGACAAGCTAAAAATATCACAAAACACAAAATGGTTAATACTGCTGTATGATTTCAAAACCATTATTTTATGAATCGGCTTCATCAAACTCTTAAGGGAAGAAATTTAAAACTACATAGTCTAATATATAAGTGACAGGAAATATAGATCCCTTAAGCAGTTCCCTGGAAAATTATTTAAATATAATGTATAATACGCATTTTTATATATCTGTATACACTTATACATGTGCGCACACGTGCACACACACATGATTTAGGAACCTAAATTCTGGAACCAATGCATTAATTTGAATCTATAGAAAATACGCTTGGTGGATATTGGAATACCCTAATATTCTGACTGGAGTAAGATGAAATCTTAGAGTGGTTTTAATATGCATTTCTTTAATTGGTAGTGATTCAGATGAACATTTTTTCATATATTTGTTGATTGATTGTCCATCATTTTCTGAGAAGTGTCTCTTCAGGTGCTTGACCCATTTATTGATAGGATTATTTGGGGGTTTTTGGTGTTTAGTTTTTTGAGTTCTTTATATACCCTTGTGATTAGTGCTTTATCTGATATGTGAGGGGTAAGAGATTTGCTCCCAAGATGTAGGCTCTCTTAAGTATTGGTGAGGATGTGGGGAATAAAGGTATACTCATACACTGCTGGTGGGGCTGCAACTTGGTGCAGCCAATATAGAAAATAGTACACAGATTTGTTAGAAAACTGGGAATGGAACCACCATAATTTGATCCAGCTATCCCTGTTCTCAGTCTATGCCCAAAGGACCCCAAAACAGCATACTACAGGGACACAGCCACATCAATGTTTATAGCAGCACAATTCACAATAGCTAAATTGTGGAACCATCCTAGAGGCCTTTCAATAAATGAATGGATAAAAAATGTGGCATATATACACAATGAAATATTACTCATCAATAAATGAAAATAAAATCATGGCATTTTCAGGTAAATGGATGGAGTTAGGGAATATAATGCTAAGTGAAGTTAGCAAATTCCAAAAAACTAAAGCCAAATGTTTTCTTTGATATAAGGAGGCTGTTTCATAGTGGGATAGGGAGCGTCAGCATGGAAGGAATAGACAGCACTCTAGATAGAGCAGAGGGGTTAGAGGGGAAGGGAGGGGGCATGGGATAATTAATGATGGTGGAATGTGATGATCATTGCTATCCAAAGTACATGTATGAAGACATGAATTGGTGTGAATATAGTATGTATACAACCAGAGATATGAAAAAATTGTGCTCTATATATGTATTAAGAATTGTAATGCATTCTGCTGTCATATATAAATAAAAAAATTTTACCTAAAAAAGAATACTCTAGGGCCGGGGATGTGGCTCAAGTGGTAGCGTGCTCACCTGGCATGGCAGGTCGTTGGGTTCGATCCTCAGCACCACATACAAATAAAGATGTTGTGTCCACCAAAAACTAAAAAATAAATATTAAAAAATTCTCTCTCTCTTTCTCTCTCTCTCTCTCTTTAAAAAAATAAAAAACTCTAATATTAAATAAAGTAACTGGTGTACAATTATATAGAGAAAATTTAATAAAAAAAGGGTTCAAATTATTCCTGTTTCTCCTATCATACTGTGACCAATATATATTGAGACATGTCTTATTGTGAAATAAAATATGAAAGGAGCCTAAGGAGAAATATGTATCTCATTTTTCATATATAAATATCTCCATTGTAATTAAATTGTATTCTGGGAAAAATTGTCAATTAGAAGTTGGTATGATGTAGCTAATCATGAACTAGTTCATTACACATACAGCATCAATATCATTTTGTAGTGTCAATGGAAAATGTTTCTCATACTTTTATTAACTAGTTTTAAATAACAAGGAACAAAACCATGCATTTAATTTCATTACTTCTCCATCATCTGTTTTTTAAATAAGTGATCAATTCTTATAAACATGCTGTGTCTATTGGTTATTACCACAATAATGCTATTTAACAAACATCAGAAAAATCCTTTGTGTGTCTGTCAGAGATTTAAATGATTTTAAAGTCAGATTGGCACAGATAGAGAATAGAAATTGAAAAAAATGAATTCCACATTATAATAGGGGTAAAGGAAATATTCTAATACTTGTGACATGTTGGATTCAGCCTAGCTCCATGCTAGTTTGGATCTGGATCTGCTCCATCTAACTGCTTTGACTAACAGGCTAGTAGGGCAACTTTGCATGTCAGAAGTGCAATAGAGTCATCTCAAACACAAGTGTACACAAGTCTTTGCTGACAGCTATACACTTTTAATTGGTCAAAGCAAGTCACATCATAGGTATTGTTGGGGAAGTGTGTCTCAACCATCATGTGGTTCTGGCAAAAGGATAGAAGTACATTTCTGAAAGATGAATAAAGGATTGTGACCAATAATTTACTATATATGTACAGTATCAGCATCACTGGGTTTAGAGTTATAAGATCCAAATAGGTTTCTTAATAGGTTATGTAGGACAAAATTTATCAAGTACAAGACAAAAATAATCTTTATTACAAAATACTCCATGTGTGATATAACTGTGTACAATATACTTTATAAACTAAAGAAGAACACAAACATGATACGTACCTAGAAATACTGGTGATCTAGTGCAGATGACATTGACATTAACTATTAACACAAAGTAGATTATAGAATAAATAGCAAAAACAACTTTTAATATATATATAGAGAGAATATATATATGTGTGTATATATATAATTTCCATATATATATATATATATATATGTATATATATATATATATATATATATATAATTCTCAAATATCAAATGGGTTTTTTCTAAGTCAGAAAATTTAAATTATATATATACATAATTTTCAAATCTCAAAATGGGTTTTTTTCTAAATCAGAAAAATACAGGAAATACAGACCATCTCAGAAAGTCGGATTCATCTCCCATTAGCCCATTCACATACACAGCATTTAAAGAAGAAATTTTCTATTTCTCTTCATGGCACAGATAGAGATTAGAAACTGAAAAAAATGAATTCCACACTATAACAGGGGTAAAGGAAATATTCTACTACTTGTGACATGTTATTTTTTCTAAAAGATCATATATAAGAAATGATAAAGACCACAAAAAATGTCAGTATTATAGTGTGACAACAAATCAACAAAATACTTCTTGCATATAATGCAGAATTATAATTTTAATGTAATTTATTTAAAAAACTATGCATTTTATTTTTAGTCTCATGGCCTAAAAGTAATAAAAAACTTTCCATAGTGGATATTGGAAAGATAGTCATTTACAGAAATCCTATTAAAAATCTTAGAATAGATGGAGTCCAACCCTAGTCTGAAGACAATATGGGTACATTGAGCTTTTGATAATAATATGTAGCATTATTAAGTGCTTAATTTTGCCAGGTATTATTCTATGTACTTATACCTAGGACTGTTCTTAATGATTGATAGTAACAAGTCATGCAAAGAAAACATCTTGCATCTGGTTCATAAATTATAAATTGTTTACAGTTAATAATTAAGAGAAAATTCAGTAATTCAAGAAACCTACAGAAAAGTGGAAATTTAACAGAAAATTTAATAATTTGTCTAGGATCTCAAATAAAGTAAATCGAAGAGTTGGTTTGCAAAGTCTGTTGCTAACTAACCCATGTGATTCACTACCACATTGTTTCTGCAGGATAGTTTTAGTACCCTTAGTGAAATATGCTTGTTTATATAAACCACCCTTCTAGATTCTCTTGAAAAAATTCCTATTACATTCTGAAACCAATTTGTTATTTTTAAATTAATGTGTCTCTTTCATATATGTATGGGGCAAATTTAACATAGGCTAGAATTTTTACAAAATCTATATTCATTTGATTTTGAAGATAGTGTGTTGCTGTTTACATGTTTCCAGAGATGTCCATCACAGCATGATTTTTAATGTGATTAAAGTTATTTCATTGGAATGAGCAATCCAAGGTTAAGTAGTTATTGTTGTTTCCACAGAAATATTGCACAAGGTGACTAAATTTTAGAGAAATCAGGTAATTATACATTTAAAAATCAAATGGTAAGTATTACTAAAATAATTTATAACTTTAATAAAATCTCCCAATTCCTAAAGTTAAAACTGAAATACAAATACACATATGGTGGGGGAAATCATCTAAAAGCCGAGGAGCAAGTAAATGAAATGTGCCCTCCACACTATATTATGTACAAACCAGTATTTAACTGAAATTCAATATAGAGAAGCTGGCCTGCATTGTGATTCATCTGCTTTTTTTCTTATAATGAAGTGCTTACTTCAAAATAAATGTTTTATTTAAATAAGTTAATCATTGATTTTAGATTAATATAAAAATTAATTTGAAAACTTTATTGAAACAGTCATAAGACAAGTACTTATTTTAACATTCCAATATAACTAGACTCAGATGGATATTTTTATTAGTGGCAACATCAGTCCTCCTACCATTTCTCTCATCTTCATATAACATATATTACAAACCATTAAAAGGCAAAATGGTGCTATGGAAAAGCAATATTTTTCAACCAAAGACCTGGCACTATATTACCTGCTGTGTGGCTTTGACAACATAATATGTAATAGCTCTGTATATTTTATTTTGCCTTCATAAAGTAGAAAAATATGATTAATTTATCTTTCAGCATAATTTAAGCATCAAACACTGCAATGCATTTTAAAGTTTTCATGAACTCTAAATAACATGCAAATATAAAATTAATTTTAATTATAACCACGGTCTTTAGAAGCTTAGTTATTTGCAGAGTTCTCAAACAAAAAATGTTAGAATATTAGATGAGGTAATTGGCTGGTGATATTTAAATGTAATAATACAATCCAAGGGAATCAATTTATACAACAAACATAATATGCAAAAACAAAACTAAATGTGTAAAAATTATTAAACATGGCATATTAATTATCAATCTCTCTATAAAAAATTGCCCCACAAACTTAGCAACTTAAGGTAACAAATTTTTATTCTCATGACTGCTATGGTCAGAATTCTGTGAGAGGTTCTTTGGAGATGAGCTGGTGGTTCTGACTGAAGAGATGCTAAACAGGTTGTGTTTGAGAAAATGGCAGTAGTTTGAAGGCTTGACTGGAACTTGAGGATTTTCATCCAGAATGACTCATATCTCAGGCTGTTAGCAGACAGCCTCCTTCCCATAGTGGCCTTTATATCAGCCTTCTTCAAAGTATTCACAACATGACTACTGTCTTCCCCAGTGCCAGTTGTCCAAAAAATAAATAAAGAAATAAAGAAATAAAAAGAGCAAGGAGGAGACTGTAATGCCTTTTATGACTTACTCCCCTATAGTATACACTGTCACTTACCCCATATTCTATTTGTTAGAAGCAAGTCACTAAATATAGACCATGCTATAGGAAGGAGAACTGAGATGTACTTACTAAAGAGACCGAGTATACAAAACTTTGTGCACATATCTTAAAAAAATGTCAAAGTTCAATACAAATGTTACAATTAAGCAACAAACTAGATTTCTCTGGTTCTACAGAATTTTTTTTATTCAGTCCTTACTAATGGTATCATAATTTACTTCATGTATTGTCAACAGGAAAAACATTACCTAAAAAGTTGTGAAAAAGTATCTTGGAAGAATGTAAATACTTATTTTTTCTTACTAACAAAGCACAAGCATGTATATAGCATATAAATATACAGTATATTTCTGGTATTCGAATTTCATCGGGTAGTGATTAGGACATTTATTTATAAAGTTTATTGGGGGGAAAATACAAGAAAAATGAGAAGCTGAGAACTAATTTATTTTCTATTTTATAGGACAATCAGATTAATAAAGATAAGTTTGTCTATTGAAATGTATTTCTCTATACATAGAGAACATAGTTGTTAAATATATAAATAAATGGATAAATACCTTAAAAGGCAATTATCTGATGGAATTCAACCAGTACCAATTTGTACATTCATAGGTAAAATCTTCTATCTGTTCAGACACACACATAAACACATAAGCACACAAACACACACACACACACAAACACACACACCCAATTAAAATGATACTCAGAGAATCATTTTGACCAAGTGCTTCTAAACATATTATCACAAAAGATTATCAGAAAGTTTTTAAAATTAGAAAAGATACAGAGTATATATAGGGTATGGGCTGAATATTATTATTACTGCTTCTATATTTATACTCAATAAACCCTAATCATTTTTATAATAAACTTTAATGCAGATACTTGAGCAAAAACTTTGGGCCAAATCATATATAACTCTGAGTTACTTTTATAATATGGACCCTTTGCTTTGTTAGCAGATTTTCCTGCCAAAGAAAGTAGAGTCAAGAAAGAAACACAAGTTTAAATGTTTATCATATTTAACCTCTTTCAACTAGTATAGAACAATAACTAAAATAATTGTATATTTGTGTGTAATTTGTTTCACATAATTTTGCATTAAAAATGTTTTTCTTTTAATTATCAAGGACTCTTCCTCTAGAAAGAATATTGAAGCATTCTAATTAGCTATTTCATAAGTATTTTTAAACTTTTTCATGTGAATCCTACTGTTCATTTCTCTCCAGTTTAAACACTACTGAAAGGGGATTTCAAAGTTGAATTGTGGTTAGGCAAGCTGGGGTTTTAGATTATCTCCATCCTTCTTCACATTTATGATTTCAATAAAATATTTCTAATATTATTGACTACCTACTATATGACAATACGCGACAAGCACTGTTTTAGGAGAATAAATTCAGCATGAAACAAAATAGCATTTCTACTGTCATGGAGTGTGCATTTGGATATACCAAGTTTCCTAATAGCCCTTTAGTTCTCAGTCTTGCCATCTATAAATGCAGCAAGTATTGCAGCCTAAGCATTCTTTCTGGGTAAATGATTACGTGGTTATGATAAATGTTTATGATACTTTCCTGTACTCATCTCAGCCTGTCCTTCAGTACACAGAATTTATTAAAAAAATTAATATTTCTGAGATTATAGGAATACTCCTAAAATTCCCACAGACTGTGGCAGGATTCTCCAGAATTGTGTCTCTTTCTTAAAAATCTTACTATTATTTTTCTTTTGTTTTGATCTTGTTGAAACTGAATAAAATTTACTCTTTTGATCTATAGACTATGAATGATAAGGCTTATCAGGAGGAAAAAAATGTCTTTTAGATCCCTATCACCAACTTTTCTCCTTGAGATACAACATTTTAAACAACCAAAAATATTTATAAAAGCAATTAATTAATCTGGGCACAGTGGCACATGCCTGTAATCCCAGTGGCACTGGAGGATGAGACAGGAGGATTGCGAGTTCAGAGACAGCCTCAGTAAAAGCAAGGTGCTAAGCAACTCAGAGAAACCCTGTCCCTAAATAAATACAAAACAGGGATAGGGATGTGACTCAGTGGTCCAGTGCCCCTGAGTTCAATCCCCAGAACCAAAAACACAAACCACAACAAAAAAAACCAATCAATTAATTAAATAATAAGGCGCTAGATAAAATTTCAAATGGTTGTGACTTTAGTAATCTGGCTTTAGCTAATTCTCTTTAGCAACAAAATATTATTTTAAACACTCCACTTTGTGATTCTTCTTCAAGCACAGACACTAAAGCTGTCTGGAATGTACATAGACTACTTAGGTGAAAATATGGCCTTTGGACATGCTGGGTTACATTCAGATGCCATCTCTGTCACTTAGAGGTAATATGGCCTTGGAAATTTTCTTATGCAACCTAATATTTATTTTTCTCATTCTTACGATGGAGGTACTAATATAATTGACAGAGTGGTGAAGGTCTAATGAGAAGATTCAAAGTAGATTATAAAGAATGAAGACAAGAGAATCATTAATATAAATAGTAGATGAAGAATATGTAAATACATATGCCAAACAACTGGCTTTATTAACAGCATATAACAAAAACCTAGTGACTTAACTAAGATATAATGGTTTATTTTGTTCTACATTCCATGAAGTTCAGAAGTTCAGAAGTTAGTAGTAGAGAACAAGTATGAAGAATCCATAATTAAATAAGAAGCTGGTTTGTCTTTGTCCCTGGCCATCCTTAGCTCAAGTCTCCTGTGTTCAAAGTTCCACATGAACCAATATGGCCACCAAGGCCCTAGATATTACCTTTAAATGTATGTAAGAAAGAAAAATATTAAAAGGTGTGACTGCGTGATTAAGTAAAAAATCTTTTTAAAGATTTCCCAGAAGCCTTGACAATTAATATCCTCTCAAAGCTCACTAGCAATCCTATGGCATAGAGAAACTAGAATGTTGCCACTCGGAATAAAACCAAGTTTCATTTTTTAAAGGGAAAACAGATATTGCATAATTTATAGCAGATCTGTTACAGGTTTTCTCAAAAAAGAGAATTCAAAACAACTAAAATTGGCTTAACTGGGCAATTTATTGAGAAAAAATTAAAATCTTGCTATAATACACCCATTTTATGGTTCAAAATTTAGATTTGCAAAAGCAGCACATTACATGGACCAATTCTCAAATACTTAAAATACTACAGCATCAATTGCCACCTTTGCTGCAAGCATTTCTAATAATTCATATAACTACTCATTATGTAGCTCGATTCAAGGTCTCCAACTCACACAGGCAGTCAATTTTCATGCCACAGAGCTATTATAGTAGAATAACTGTTGCTTAAGTGGTAAAATCAGGTAGTCATTTAATATTTACATTATAGCAACGTGAAGCCAAGAGAAATAAGACATACCACAAACCCAAGAGCAAGAGAGGTTGACATTACATATTCAAAATTTTAAAATTATCATTACATTATGTCACTACAATAAAGAGAAGATTCGAGGAGAATGGGAAACTACGTTCCCCATTATATCTATCTAAAATGACATGGTTCCTTTTTTTTTTCAAAGGGAAAATATCAAGAAACAGCTATGGTTACTATGGTAACTACATTAAAAATAAAAAGAAAATGTGGAATGTTTTCAAGTGATAAGTACATTTAAAATGCAAGCAAACACTCACTAAAGAATTGAATATACTTTGAAGCTTAAACTTAGTATGGCAAGAACTGTGTCACAAATTCATCAGTTGTAAACTAAATTTTCTCATCTTTCTTAATAAAAATAATTTCATTAAAGAATAAATATTGAAAGGTATTCCAATAATAGTAAAAAAAACTTATAAACTCAAAAATATGTTGGTAGTTGGATATTTTTATTGAAAATTAACAAAGAACAAAAATCTCCAGGATATGAAGGTAATTATCATAAATTACAAGTTGTATCAACAGACTATAAAAATACGTAGAGGCTCACATAAGCATACTTAAACTGTATGACTTATTTTCCATGTTAATTTGTTTCTATGAGATAATTTTAAATGTGCTTGCTGTAGACAAGTCTGGCCTAATGGTTTAAACAACAAACACTGCTACTTTCCAATTCCAGTTTTCCTGCACCACTTCACGGTACCATTATCTCTGCTACATACATAGGACCAAAGTGCCGAATGCAGGCAAGTACCTTCTCAACAAGCCTCTTCCACCAAAATATCCTGATTTCCACCACTATACTCTCTTTATTTCTACCACCCCAATGCAGGTTAACTTTGGATCTCTCTGGACTAAGGGACTAGCTTTCTAAATAACCTTCCACCTTCTTTTCTTTCCCCCTTCTTGACTGCAATCCACAAAATAGCTCGAGCAATCTGTGTAGCTTCAAAGTGCATCACTTCATGCTTTAAAGTCTCCTGGGGCTCCCATTTGCACTTGGAATATACCCCAGATTTCTTACTTTGGTCTGCAAAGCCCTGTTTAATCTAGATTGCAACTCTTTTTTTGTCTTTATCCCCCTTACTTCCACCAGTATGATCTGGCAAGATGAGCTTTCCTCTTGTCTTTGAGCACCCAATTTAGTTCTCCATATATACCTTTGCCCTGTGCTCCCTGCTTATCAGAAAGTTTTCCTCCCCTTTAATTAGCTCGTTCACACTAGTTACTTTTTAATACTTCTCAGTTAAAATTTCTTAGAAAGGCTATGAATGTCCTGTCCATAAAAGAATAAATTACTGTCATTTGGCCACATTGCCTTTCCTGTTTCATAATAATGCTTATTACTGTCTGCAATGGCTTTAGTTGCTTAAATTTAAATTAATTTATTTTGCCTAAGCCTATTTAAATATAATCTCTAAAAATAGAGACCACGTCTGCCACTTTTACTACTGTTTCTTCAATGTTTGATCAGTGGCTGACATTAAGACTTCAACGTACAAGACAGCCTTTAAATCTTGTAAAAATAAGCATAAATAATGATAGAATCCTTAAGTAAATGGAAAGATTTATTACGATTATAATGCCATACAAAAATATCATATGCATTTCAGAAATTTAAGAAAAAGAACTAGGAGAACTGTGTACCAGTAGGGGAAAAAAGTATTTAAAGAGAAATTGATGTCAAAGAGGAAATAACTATAAAAAATAAAGACAAATGTCCTTTATGATTACCTGAATCTGTCATTAGCTTCAGACAAGTGATTATATTACTTAATTTCTGACAATGAAACTTTGAAGACAAAACATAAACACAACATAAAGTGAAATTCTAATCCAAAATTAAGAAACAAAGTAACATCTAAAAATGCATAAGAATAAGTGTAGAATTAGAAAGTACATATATTTCACTTGATTCCAAAATAATGAGGCTTATTGATAAGATGTCATTATTTGATTCTTGCCTAAAGGTCTGATTTCATTTTTTTTTTAATCTATTTTTCATTTTATACCATACTTACAATATTTCACTATTATCCAAACTATTTCCCAAGACAAATTCTGGGTCTATAACCATACTCTGTCATATCCTAGTTAAATGACACTAGATAAATTACTTACATGAGAATTAATTTTCTTATGACTAGAAAGGAAATAATAACTCTGTCCCATGTGCTCTAAGTATTTCTAAAACTTGTGGTCTTAGAATTGTTTATAACTTCAAAGCTTCTTGGGAAAAAAATATTGTGTTTCTGTAGAATGTATCTATTAATGCATACCATATTGGAAATATTAACCAAAAATTTTTAAAATATGTATGCTATTTTAATTAACACTATAATAATAAACCTTCCATTTGTTCATATGAAATATTAATGTGAATATTTTAACATAAAATAATTATTTTTTGAAAACAAAATAAGAAGATTGGCATTAAATTACATTTTTGAAATTTCTTTAATATCTAGCTCAATAGAAGACAGACGAATTTTTGTTTTCCTTCTGCCTTTAGCATGTGGCTTTGTTTGAAGTATATAGATACATTTTTATAGTATTTTAGTAGAGCATTTTAATAGTTACTTTAGATCATTTTAGATATTATTATTTGATGCTGTATCAACACATATCACATAAGTTTCTTAAAAAAGAGAAATGATAAAATGGACTTAATAAAGTTTAAGAAATACTGTTATTTAAAATATATCTTTAACAAGAAATAGGCACATTTCGTACTAAAAGAAAATATCTGTGAATCATACATCCAGTGAGAGTTTTATTTAGAATATATTAAGAGCTCTCAAAACAAAACAAAGTCTTCAAATAAAAAAACAGATAGATTTTTGGCCAGATACTTCACCCAAGAAAATAGCAAGCCAGCAAATGCAAAAATAGCATCAGTATACATTATTAATATAAAAATTTAAAGCACAATATGAATTACCCCTAACACTCTCTTTGAATGTCTAAATTTGGCCTTGGAATAAACATTGATGAGGATGTGAAGCAACAGGAACTCATATGCTGCTGGGTAGAATGTAAAAAATTTATAATACCTTTTCAAAATAGTTTGACAGTTTCCTAAAATGTTAAGCTTATGCCTACCATATGACCCAAACATGCGTCTTGTAGTTATCTACTCAAGGAAAAAATGAAAGCATATGTTCAACCCAATCTTGTATATGAAGTCTTATAACAGTTTTATTTATAAGAACAAACAATTGAAGGTGATCAAATGTTGAATACAGGTGCATGAACAAAAACATGGATGAATATATTTAGGGTATTAAAAAAGCCATGAAAAGCACATACTGTATTATTCACCTGACAAAATACTGTTGAAAATACAAACTAAATTGTAGTAAACCAAATCCCTGGTTGTCAGGGAACAGAAAGTAGGTTAGGTAGCCTGTGAAGCTGGAGGGAGTATTAGATAGGAACTCAGGAAACTCTGGAGGTTGAAAGATGTGTTTATTACTCTGATTGTGATGATGGTTTCACAAGCATATACATATGTCTAAACTTGTTAAATTCCATGCCTCCAGTATGTGTAATTTATGGTACGTCAATTAAATCTCAGCAGATATTTTAAAAATAGATGTACTAAGGTGACCAAATTTAATAAAATTCAATAATGTTCACTTTCATTAGGGATTTTCTTAAGTGAAAAGTCGTTTTTGTTCTTATTGCTATTGCTTGTTTTAAGACAAACGTGTGACAGCAAAGAATGCAATGACTGTCAATACTGCTTGATGTTACTGCTGTGATAAATCAGCAGCAGTCTACTCTCCATTGCATTAGCAACACAGGGGAGAAAATGCTAACAGAATTGTTCTAGGATAAAGCAGGGGATTAAAAATATATTCAACATTTGATTCTTTCAGCACTTATTTTTGTATTATTGCCGAGAACTCTCTATCTCGGTCTCTCTCTCTTTCTCTCCCTCTCTCTCTCACACCCACACACACCCACACACCCACACACAGTCTTCTTCAGTGATACTAGTTGGAAGCAAGCAAAAGATCAAGTCCAGCTACATTTGTAAATCTATCTATAGATTGAATATTAACTTATTGTTTGCAGCTCAATTTTTAATTTGACAAGTTACAGTATTACTAGAAAGTGGCAGTGCCATGATTTCCTTTACTGATTTTTCATTCTGCAATCATTCAGTTGTGTCGACTAAGTAATACATTATTATTCTCTCAGCTATTGTGTTGCTTCTCCAGCCAGTAACAACTTACCCTCTGAGATGCTTCTGAATAGTTCATTTCTAGTTGAAAAGATGTTACAAAAATCATTGACTACTTAAGAGCATACCACATTTATGTGCATTATTTTTCTTTATTATTTTTTAAATACTAAATAATTGAGCTTGACATGATATTGAATCTTAAGAAACACTATACACTGTTCAAAAACGTTCTATAGCATAGGAAAATATGGTAAATATTAATATTTTCAAAGATGATAGCTAATTTTTCATAATTTTTTTCTTATTTATACTTTTGTACAATTTCTCCCTTCTATATTATAAAATTCATTAATATTATTAGTTTCATCTTTTACTCAGCATTCTTATAGATAGTTGGGACAGCTATACATTGAAGAAATGATTTCTTAAATATTCCCCTAAATCAACAACACATCTTTAAATCTAAGTATGTTTAATTGAATTCCATTTTTAAATAAATCATTACTAAATTCTAAAGTAATAAGAGCTTACATTTTTTTGAAATTTTTGACAAATAATATTAAAATATTTTCATGGAATAAGGCAACAAAGAAAGTTTTAGAATCTCAAAATAATTCATCAGTTTCCGGTGTTACAGGGACCAAGACAATTTTAAGAGAATAGGTGATTCATCTATGATTGACAGATAGATAACAGTGAAATACTGAGGAAAAACTGAAGTCAATCTCTAAAAATCACACACCTTGTACCTAACTTGAAAATGTCCCATAAAACACAAGAGTGTACAAACATACATTCCATTTGTCATCAGAAAGATAACATCATCACATGTCAGGTACTTTTGGAAAACTCCACTGTACATGTGAGAAACCTAAGAGTGAAAGAAGCAGCTTAGTATGATCATGAAAGTAATTTTGATCTTGCAAACCACCTGAAGGGATCCTGCAGGCTCCCTGACACAACATTCTGAGAGCCACCTGAGATGGGGGGGGGGTGGAATCCTAATGATGCTTTGCTTTTAAAGGATTCATGGTGGAATGCTCTTGGATTATGTGCTTTTTTACAATTTGAGGAAGACTGGATTGGGTAGAGAGAGAATTTGACCTGTAGTAAGGTTGCAAAGAAAGCATTTCCTAATCTTATTAGAAATAAGAAAAATGGGACTGCACTTCAGAGTCATCTTGAATTCAAAGATTCAAAGACGGGAACCAGATTTTGTATCTCTCCATCAGCTAGTTACTGCCCCTGCACTGTCCACTCCTAGGCAACACACACTCAGTTAAGGCAGTCCTCTGTATCTGAGGTTTATGAGCAATTAACATTCCCATCACTGGATATTAGTATGTTGGCCCTAAAGAAGGTATCTAGGCCAAGAACAACAGAAACCGTGTATGTATTGTGTGTGTGTGTGTGTGTGTGTGTGTGTGTGTGTGTGCGCATTTATATGGGTAGGCTCAGATTGGAGGAGAAGAGCTATGCTCTGAAGGAAGAGGAGGTTTTTGATTGAAATAGCCTGAAGAGGGCTGTGAAAAAGTACAAACAGAAAGAAGATGAAAACCACTGCTGTCAAGCAAATAGGTCTTATGCTACTTAGATGAAAGACTATTTCTCTTTAACTGTTAAAAGTCTTTAGAGGTAAATGGGATCAATTCAGAGAACTTAACAGTCTAAGAGGAAAGTAGAATAGAATCTGGAGTAATGTTCAGAGAACAAATAATCTTCAGTTTCTTATATTTATTATTTGAAATATAAAATCGTATTTTAATAACTTACTTGGAAATTTCTTGTTTTACTACTTGTCTTATGTAGTTTGTCCTTTTTGTATGAGTTTATAGGATTATTTTTGTAATTTAGTGTTTATAATTTAATGTGACCTAACATTGAATAAAGTTCACATGTCTTCAGGAGATGCCACAGGTAAGCCCATCCTGTAGAAGGCTTTGAGAGAACATCCACCTAGCTTCCATGTTGTCATCATGAAGTTTGCAGCCATGTGTCAAGTTTTACATCTCCTCCTTCCTTAGATTTAGTGTCACAGAGCACAGTGATAAATATACCCTTATTTGCAAGTGTATAACATCATGTATTAAAAAGGAAATTTTGAACTTAAAATGAAAATGATGAAATTTGTACAAGGAAATACACTAACAATCAGCCTCTTAAAGGTCAGTATTTTGTGAACAGATATCTTCTTCTAAAAGAAATTCCACAGAGAACTTTTATACTTGTCAAGAATTAAAGAGAAAAATACAAGGAAAAAAAATAGAATATTACCTATTTAGGGATAAGAATAGAGAACAATGCTAAAATTCTACAATATCCAAGGCACATAAATAAATAAGAAAGATTGTAGAAAATATGGATTGTTAATCATCACATGGAAAAAATAAAATTTTTTTTAAAAAGTTATAGTCACAAATTTGGAATAATTTTGATCATAATACAAAATTATAGGTAATATGATAATGGTCTTAACCTTAACATTGCTAGCAATAAGTAATAATAGGTAGTGCTTCAGCTTTTAAATTATATTTTTAATAATTTTGTATTTACAAACAAACTTGGTTTATCAGACAGGGTGGTTGAAAGGCAGGTACAACAGGCACTATTGACTAGGAAGTTTATCTATGGCATCAGATATTCTGGGGTCTCCAAGAGGCAGCATTTCTAGGGTGAGTGTTCCAAGAAGCACTGCTGCAGAGTGAAGTTTTGCTTGAAACATTCAAGCCAACAGTCTTAACCAAACCTGCTGTAAGTTACCCAGAAGCAACCAGCATGTAAATTAAAGGAGACACCTTGGAATTGAGTCTTCAGGCTCCTACTGTTTCAGCTCAGCTACTCAAGCCACTCAGATCTCTCAAGTTCTTTCATCTGAGACCCCAGAAATTGTGAATATGAGAAGAGATGTCCTTACTTCCACCTTTCTGAATCTCAGACTCATAGAATCCATATAAATTACAAAATCATTTAGGCCATTTGGGTTTGGGGAGGTACATTACACAATGTTAGATACTGGGAGCACTAGAAAATACCTAGACTGCATGACACCAACCAAAGTAATGTAGCATTATTTATCATACAAGAATACATACAATTAGAATTTCATGCAGTCTGTATTTGCAACAGAATAAAAATGTTTGCAGAGTATTGTGAAGAAGTGTTTTAAAAATGTTACCTGTGCAAAAGAAAATTATAAGTCTTTCACTAAACTCTAGTGTTGATTTAGAAATAATAAGCACC
This sequence comes from Callospermophilus lateralis, assembly GCF_048772815.1. Taxonomy (NCBI): domain Eukaryota; kingdom Metazoa; phylum Chordata; class Mammalia; order Rodentia; family Sciuridae; genus Callospermophilus; species Callospermophilus lateralis. The sequence goes on from NC_135317.1 coordinate 86,240,492, forward strand.
AGATTCAATGGTTTGTAATCCCAAAGACTCAGGAGTCAGAGGCAGGAGGACTGCGAGTTCAAACCCAGCCTCAGCAACTTAGCAAGGCCCTCAGCAACTCAGCAAGACCCTGTCTCAAAATAAAATCTAAAAAAGACTGAGGAGATGGCTCAGTGGTTGAGTGACCCTGGGTTCAAACCCTGGTACTAAAAATTAAAAAAAATAAAAATATTAAGATAATCCTTCAACCAACAACTTTTGAAAAGTGTTACAGAGAATATTGTTCTATTTTCCAGTTTTTCATTCTGTTGCAATTTTCTAAATGTCCCCCAGAGGAAAGACTGTCAAGAAAATGTAAGTATTTATTCTTTGGAAAATCTCTTTTATTTCTACATAGTAGTAATTTAAGATTTTGATGATATAAATTTTTATTTTTATTAATAAACTTAAACTACTTCACTAAATTATAACATCTGATTTAATGACTAAATTATTTAGTATGTAAATTTTGTGAGTTCAATTGAAATACTGGATATTTCACTGTTAAGTAAAATAATTTTCTAATCAAGAATTAAAAACAACAGAATGGAATCTGTGTGGTAATTATTTTATGACATGACAAATAATATCTTTTTGTTCAAATTTATTTCAGAAGACATAAAAAGAAAATATTGAAAGCATCATAGTTCTCTCAGTACAAGGTTAAATTTTCGGGTCACTGCTCATAAGAAAGGAAAGAATTTTTTAAAAATCTACTCTTACATATCTAAATCTATAAAATATTGTCATCTGTCTTGTCATTCTTTAAAATTTTGAGGCCTGGGGCCTATGGTGGCTTAAACCAGTGGCTACTTCTGCAAAGGCAGGCCGAGTTTGCCAATACAAAGCAGCCACACTGTTAAAAAAAATTCCATACATATAACTTATTTAAAGAGTTCTAATGAGTCCCACAAATAGCTTTTTAAAATTTGTTCTAACTAGTTATACATGACAGTAGAATGTACTTTGACACATTACATAAATGGAGTATAACTTCTTATTCTTCTGGTTTTACATGATATAGAACCACACTGGTAGTGTAGTCATATATGCACATAGACTAATAATAGAAAATAGGGGGTTTTTTGGTACTGGGGAGTGAATCCAGGGGCACCACTGAGCACATCCCTACCCCTTTTTGTATTTTATGTAGAGACAGAGTCTCACTAAGTTACTTAGGGCCTCGCTAAGTTGCTGAGGCAGACTTTGAACTTATGATCCTTCTGTCTCAGCCTCCTGAGCTGCTGGGATTACTGGCGTGTGCCACCATACCTGGCCACTAATAGCTTTTTTGAACTAACACTATTCTGGAAAATGAAAAGATGTTCTAAAATATGCAAAAAAATAGTACAAAAATTATAAAAAAGTACTTAATTGGAAAAAATATTAGAGATGTCAATGATGCTTTAAAATCTAAGTTCTAGCACTTTAAAAATCTTACTAAGAGTTAGAGTTGGAATATACTCCTAAGATCATTTGGAAAATAAACATGTAAGTATTGTGTATTTATTTTCATTGAAGAATCATGCACAGTGAATAAAGGAGCATACCTCCCTAGAGACATGTGGATATTAGGTTTCTGCATATAAATCACTTTCTAGTGTGAAGTTCTATCTCTACAACAGAGCTTTGGAGTGTAGTAACGTGTAACTGTGAAGGTCAAAGCCAGGGTCACTTTTCCAGATGGTGCTTAAATTGCTCAAGTTTTAACTTGAAGTCACTTTCTTTTATTCTGAGTTAATATTTCCATTATTAAAAGAAAGATCAAAAATTCAAGAAAAGAAGTATGTGTTAAACAGTTCAAAAAATGCAGAAAGCCTAGGGTGAAGTTTTAAGACAGTTTGATGTGTGTGCATGTGTGCCTTATGGTGAATGCTTTGCTTGGTTTTTCTTATTTCCTCAAAGTCTCAACTCATTATACATACATCTCATTGTCTTGAAACTTCACCTTAGGCTTTCTGCCTATTTTTCCTTTTAAGTAGATTTTTAATAGGCAGTCATATTGTGGCATAAGCAGATAAAACCTTATTGAGAAAAATCAACAGTCTCATGGCCCCTTAGAAGAATATTTGGTCAAACTTTATCTGAAGCTAGGATGGTATGAAGGCCCCACAAGAAGAAATATAAAGAGAGGAAAATAGAAAAAGAAAAAAATGTATTTGTATGGCAAACTGGAAGTTGTAGACTGTGTGTAAAGTGAAATTGGTCTGAAACTGTGCAATCAAATAAATATATGCTTTTTTATCATTTACTCTTCTCATTGTACCTCATCAGAAGGATGTTTTTATTGAGGCATAATTTATACACAATAAAATGCTTTGGCTTTATTTGTGGAGTCCTATGAGTTTTGACAAATATATAGACTTGTAGTACCCAATCACAGAGAAAAGATTTCCATCAACCCAGGAATTTTTCTCATCAACTTTCATAGTATTGCATTTTAATTGGCTATTTGTGTCTTTTTCTAAAATAGACAAACAATTCTTTGAGCAAAGGAAATACATCTTGCAAATGATTATTTCCTAGCACAAAGTAAAATGCCTAGATCAAAGTGACAAAGGCTTGCTTATAAGGAGAACTAATGACTAACATGAGTAAGGCCAAAGACAGAATTGGATAGTCGTGAATTGTGAAGAAAGTCTATTAACTGAGATTCAACATGGTGTATGAAAACATAAACCTTTAACATACCAAAAGGAATCATTTTTGCTCATTTGAGTTAATATGTGATTATAACTGAGTTTTCCTTGCAATAGTCTCTCCAGTTGAATTCTTTGTATGCTTGAATCAATGTCTTAACTAGGATTTTATATCAATCAAGAACAATGTTTGTTGCAGATGACAGGGAAAAATATATTACTAAATACTTACAAAAAAGAGTAATTATTACAAAATATATCTAAGAAAAACAAAAAAGCAGTAACCATCAAGGACCTAGGCAGTAGACCAGAGACCCTGTGCCTACTAGAAGAAAAAGTAGGCACAAATATTCATAATGTTTGGTTTAGGAACCAAATTCCCCAAAAAGACTCCCAAAGTGAAAGAAGGAAAATTAAGAATCAATAAATGGGATTGTATTAAACAAAAAGTTTCTTCACAACAAAGGGAACAATTAAGAATGTAAAGAAAGAGCCTACATAATGGGAGAAAATCTTTGCCACTTGCACCTCAGATACAACATTAATCTCCATGATACATAAAGAACTCAAAAAACTAAACACCAAAAAAAAAAAAAATAACCCAGTTAATAATTGGGCAAAGGAACTGAACAGACACATCACAGAAAAAGAAATATAATAGGTCAACAAATACATTAAAAAATTAGAGAAATGCAAATTAAAACTACACTGAGATTTCATCTCATACCAGTCTGAATGGCATTTATCAAGAATACAAGTAATAAACATTGGTGAGAATGTGGAGGAAAAGACACACTTATACATTGCTGGTGGGATTGCAGATTGGTGAAACCACTATGGAAATCAATATAGATATGCCTCAGAAAACTTCGAATAGAACTACCATTTGACTCAGTTATCTCACTCCTTTGTAATACACAAAGGACTTAAAATCAGCACATTATAGTGACACGATCACATCAATGTTTATAGTATCTCAATTCAGAATAGCTAAGCTTATGGAACCATCTAGATGCCCTTCAACAGATGAATGGATAAAGAAAGTGTGGTATATATACACAATGAAATATTACTCAGCCACAAGGAAGAATAACTTTATGACATTTTCCTGTAAGTGGATGGGTCTGGAGACTATCATGCTAAGTGAAATAAGCCAATCCCCAAAAATCAAAGGTCCAGTGTTTTCTCTGATATGTGGATGCTAATCCACAATAAGGAGGCAGGGGAGGTGGATTAAAAAATTAGAAGTTCTATATAGTAGACAAAGAAAAATGAAGGGAAGAGAGAAGGTACAGGAAAAGGAAAAACAATAGAATGAATCTGACATAATTTCCCAGGTATATATATGAGTATATCCCAGTAAATCTTGCCATCATGTACATTCACAAGAAATTAACTTAAAAAAATAACTATGGGTAAATGGCAGAAAGATCAGTGGAATGCAGAAGACAGTACTGGTGGAAGGAGGGAAGAAGGAGAGGTACTAGGGACTGAATTGGAAAAAGATATATTCCATGTTTTTATAACTGTCAAAATGGATTCTACTGTCATATATAACTCAAAAGAAACAATAAAAATGTATTGAAGAATGAAGTGAATGAACTGTTTTAACTTGAAAATCTTTCCTATAAACAGGACAATAGCTCACAATGTTTTATTAGGAAAATAATAGCAGAAAAAAAGAAAGGATCTGGCCTGGGACTATAGTTCAGTGGTAAAGCACTTGTCTCGCATGTGTGAGGCACTGGGTTGATCCACAGCACCACGTAAAAATAAGGTATTGTGTGTCCATCTTCAATTAAAAAAAAATGTTTTTCTAAAGAAAGAAAGGCTTCTTTACTTCTACAAAACTTTAAGTTAAATTAGGGTTAATATAATATTAAGTGATTCAGAAATAGTTATAATTAGAATTTGGGGTAAGAGATGATTCACAGTTATAATTGGAGTCCCATAGGGTGCATTATGTATTCAGTGGAGCAAACCTTCTGACTCTAAGTGGAAAAAAAATTTTTTTTCAGGACAAGGCAGAAATAGAATGTTATATAAGAAAAGAGAACTCCTCTAGAATTTCACATGAAATCAAGTGAGAAAATTGCTAGACTCCAATAAGATAGACCACTAGGAAGTCAGGAAAAATTTCAGACCAGACTTGATGGCATCTGCAAAAAAAAAAAAATCATAATACACATAATGAAGGTAACCAGACAGTTCAGGTGGCACTGAAAAACACACAGAGAAAATTCTGTCCTGGTACTGACATTTTAAATCATGGAGGAGTTGGGAGCCATAAAAATTTCAACTCATGTTCTTAGCAGTTAGTAAGTTCTGACTTACTAACAGATTGTGAAAGTTGTCAGATTAATGACTCCCAAAGAATATTCCTGCATATAATGTATCTAAGCCCTACATAGTGACCTTCACAATGATTCTGAGTTTGGCCATGGCACTTGCCCTGATTAACTGTACAAAATCAAACATAATTACAAGTCGAGGCATAAAACAAAACAAAAACAAAACAAAAAAATTTTTTCATTGGAGCTCACCTGATTATACTTCCAACATGCAGAGAAGACTGGGACAATAAACTACAGATACTTTGTTTAGAAAAACAAGAGCATTAAGGAACTACTATTCAGGTGAGACCATCTGAACTTACGTGTACTTCTGGAAGAGAAGAGTAATAGAAACATCCCCATGAGTCCATCTCAAATCACTAATCCACAGAATCAAGAGAAAATAACCTTCAAGGTGTTTTAAACCACAAATTTTTGATGTGTAGCATGTATGTGTTTATGATGTATATTTGTGTGTGTGTGTGTGTGTGTGTGTGTGTGTGTGTGTATAATGGCATATACACATCTGAAGCAGAAAGTACTGTTATAACAAAAAATTTGAAACCCATGACCTTGTCTTTGAGCTCAGTCATCAGGTGGAACTTGGAAGAAAAGTCAGGAGACTGATACTAGAGGAGAAAACAGTAAGAAAGCCAGTGACGGGGTTGGAGGAATCACAAAATCACTATCATGTCTTTAAAAGCTATGTGCAATCTGTTCCTGGATCCTGAGGTGGTCAGGATCCATGTATGTAGAGAAAGAAAAATTATCAAGTGTGATGCCTGTAGTAATATCTTGGAAGATCATAGCTGAACCTAATGGACTGGTGGATGTGGCTAAGGATATGTCCTGGCAGAATTTGTAAACATCATATGGCTTCTTCAGCTGCATATGATAAGTGTAAGAAAGGAGAGATGAGATGAAAAGGAAGCATTCATATGCAAAGATGACATAGGGAACAAGTAGAGTTGTCATGACTTACTGAGTGGGAAAATAAAGCTTTTCATCTCTGTCCCTCAATCTGGCAAAGCATTTCTTTAAATAGCTTTATTGTGGTATATTTGACATACAGATAACTGTATATTCTTAAAGTATGCAAGTTAATGAGGTTAGCATATGCATACATTCATGATATCATCACTACAACAACGGTCACAAAATTAACTATTATCTCAAAATTAACTATCGGTGCCTTTGCCTCCTCTCTTTTTGTTTAAATTCATAGTACTGAATGTTAACCATAAGTACAATATTTTAAAGCACATCACCAGAACTTACAAGTGGCCTCAAGGTAAATATCAAAGCAAGGGTGTGGTAGGAACACCTCTCCTTAAGACTCCAAAAGATTCAAGACTGTGCCTGGTACATCTCAGCTTGGCAAAATGTCTTCTGAAAACCATTGGAATATTGTAACACAGTAGCCTGACACTCTTGAAGGGAGAGAAGTCAGTCCTGAGATGCATTATGAGTGTGCCTTGTGGAGCATGCATGGAGTTAACTCCCCACCCAAAATCACAGGAAAGTAACTAAGTTATTTAAATAAATATGTAATCAAAAGATCAGTTACACTTGGACCATAAGGGACTGAGAGAATTAAAAATAAAATAAGGCCTCTTGATTCACTTTTGAAATGTAGACCAAGAAAGCTGCTTTACTGCAAGGATGAGCCATGTCTTATTTTAAAAAGGAAGGAGAGTCTAAAGGGCAGACTCAGGAATATAGAGCAAGCTGGGCTAAGACACCATTCCCAGGGAGCAAAGCTAGGCCTAATCAGATTCAGATCCTTCACTATCCTTAGAACCACCGAGGGGCGAGAAACATATCCCAGTATATTAGCATATCTTTAGACCAAACTACTCTGTCTTTCCTGATTTTCTACTTCTACATTATAGTTTACCACAAACTTATTGCCTTAATGCAAATCAGACCTATTATCTCACATTTTTTATTCAAAAGCAATTTAATAAGTACCAGTTAACTGAGTCCTCTACTTAGATTCTGATCAAGTTCTTTATAAACTGGCAGTTGGCTTCCATCTAGCACAGGAAGAACACATCTCTCTTCTCTGAAAAGTATCATCTGTTTATTTTAGATGAGTTCAGAGAAATCTCCCTTCTAGCAAACTAGACGTCAAATTATTAACACCATAATCATAAGATAAAGAGCTCATCCTAGTCATGAGTCTGATCACACTTGAATACATTGTTTAGAGGATGGGTTCCAAGATGGGAATCATGGCAGCCTGAGTTACAATTCCACTGACCAGAGTAAAAGCATTGCATGAGTATATGTGGACCAGATAAGTAGTCTTTTTACTACACAGGTCTTTGAATAAAGAATAGCTCCCTCAGAAGAGCCTCACTTTTATCCAGATTTGAATCAATGCACTCAAAACCTCATACATTTTGAGCATATTGTCCCATGGCACTAGCGATCAAGGAGGAAGTAACCAGATATTGTATATGAAAGGGTGTAATCATTGGGTCCAGTGGTGCCCAGTGGTGAAAGTTGCAACAACATCTCCCCACCATGCTTATTGCTTCTCTCCATCTGTGCACTTGGGAAGTATCCCTGCCATGAATTTGTCTTGGGTTGCCCAATGCATATCTCCAAATGTCACAGAGACTTGCAAAGTACTTGTCCATTATCTAAAGACCAAAGAAATTTAAACATATTTAATTCTTGATAGAAGGTTCATTTTCTATAGTAGTATGGCTATGAATTATGCAACTAAATGTGTATCCTTATATTAAGCAAGGGATTATTAAAGGCAATGTGGGACATGTTTCTCATTGTTGGGTAAGAGAATTAAAATAAGAAAAAGGAGTACTTTTAGAGCATAACTTTTGCTAGTGAGTGAGAACTGGATGACTTTAAAATGTATCTATGTCTTTTAATATAAATAAATATAAAAATACATTTAAATACATGTCTGCTGAGAAGGCCTGAAGACAAAGATATCTGGGCAGCAATGAAAATATGAATACCTAGATCTTAGTTCCTAATTACCTCTCTCTTATTATAGGAAACTGGGCTTTTTGGAGAAAATTGCTGCTCCAAGATGGTACAGCAATGAAAGTACAAAATCATTCTTGAATATGTTGCTGCAACAAAATTATGAAACAAAAATAGGCTCAAAGATTGATAAAGGCAGGTCAAAGTTTGCAAGATACTGCTTAAATTTCTTGTATAAAGTGGTAAATAGCTATGATATATAGAAGATATGACTCCCTCTTAATAACCAGAGAAACACTTCATATAAAAATTAAGTAGAAAAAAATTAAGTGTCAAAAACATGATTGAAACTTCCGACTTTAAAAGGCAAGCATTATGGCACTGTGGACTACTATGTACACATGTTTATTTATGACACTTTACAAATTAGATTTTTAGTCATAACAACAATCAATTGAAGAAAATTTGTATTGCTTCCAAACAAAATATAAACGTATGTTCCCTGCTCCTTATAGATTGTTTTAACATTTGATTTAAATTGATAACTAAAACATACATAACTATCTTCAAAACCATCATGATCTGCACAATTATATCATCCCAAAATCCACCCTGTCATTGATGCTATTATTTTTTCAACTGTAAAGATCAGAAAACTGAGACCGAAACATTTTCAAATTCATTCAGGTAACTAATGATAGAGTTGGCATTTGGGTCACAGAAATCTCATCCTGGATTTTAGGTTTTAACCCAGTACATCATTTAGCCTTTAATAATTACATCTTCCCCAAATACCCACTGTCTAAAAACTCAGGATAAGAAATTATCTAGATCCTTCAAAGTCTCAATGTACCAGAATCCTCATTTATTTATCATGACCTAAGTTGCTTTTATAACAAATATATATTTTGGAAATTCATTAAAGCTGTTCTTTTACCTAAAAAAAATTAAAAGATCAGTAGGTAAAGCTTACTTGTATTTTCTATCCACTGCACACATTAACGGAACTTTTTGCATCTCAAATATAATATAATCAAGAGACATTTTTAGTAAATTGAAGCATTGTTTTTAAAACTAAACAATACTTATAAGTTAATAATTTAAAATAATCCAAATCATATTATGTATTTGTATGTTCTTTACTCAAATGCTGAAAACTTCTAGAGACATTTAAATGCTTAATTCAAACAGTTTCATTTTATCTCAAATGGACAGCTTTAAAATAAATAGTATAATTTTTCTGCCATTATCTGTTGTATGTATCCCGAATACTCTGAAACATTGTTTGATGTTGATCTTTGCACATAAAAACTAAAAGAGCCAAACTGTATATACACTACATATATATATATATATATATATATATTTATACACACTATATATATATATGTATATATATATATATATATATACACACATATACACACAAACACTCATGCATGTACTATGTACATATAATTATATATATAGTTATATATAAATATTATATAAATACACACACACACGTAAACTACACATGTGTCCATGTTAGGGGCGGGAGAGAAAATACAACTGTTAATCTCAGCTAAAACCAGTGGACAACAATAAACAAAAGCATCTTTATTTTAGAAGCTCTTCAGAACAGGTACTTATAATTATTGAGAACACAGGATCACAACATTCTTACATGCTTTCAAATTTATTTCTGTACCAAATAATTATCTTCTGAAAAAGTTATTATAGGGTTCAAATTCATGCATTATTAAGAAAGCAATCTTGTAAGGAACTCAACTGTTCATAGCCAAAAAATCTATTAGCTAAAAATGCCAAGGACATAGAGTTCTTTTTCTGTCAAGAAAACCAAAGATAACCAGGATGGTCTTTGGAAGACCATGATAACTCTTGTTAGTAATATAACCTGTTCAGAAACAAACAACCAAATAAGATTATAATAAAATTTCCACCAGAAGATGCTAAATAAAATTAAAACTATTTTCAATAATTAAAATAAAATGTTTTGCTGTCACCAAGTACATCTTTGCCATTTCATTATAAAGTAAATTTTAAATCTCCAAATAAATATATTACTTCATTTAATTTTTATAGTGTTCACCCACATCTCATAGTAAAAGATACTCATGTACTATTTATGTCTACTTCTTCTGAGGAAAGTTTTCCATTTCTATTGTTTGAAATTTTAAATCTACCTTTAGATTTAAAATTAACAGCATTCTTCTCAATAACTGTTAGTATATTCAGATTGTCTGTGTATGTGTACATGTCCTCAAATCAGCATCTGTAGAGCTTACTCTCAATTCTGATGTTTGACAGCATATCATCTTGTGAGGTTAAGCCACTTTGGGGTGACTGAGTCTTCCACAAAGTACAACCAGGAAATCTGCATAAACAGAAAATAAACAAAAACTACTAGAACACACTGGTAATGTTGAAGCAATAGGACATGAGGAGAAAAGAAGAAAAATCAAACCACAAACAAAAAGAAATTCTTAGAAAAGAGACTAACAATATCAGCAATATCTTCCAGCAGTAAATCAGGATGCTTGCTGATTCCAGATACATGGACTGGAGGGCTAGACCACAGAACAGAAATGAACCAGAATTAGGAGACATCGTCTAAAACTACAAATCAGACTCAAGTCAGCTGATTTGCTACTTCATCCATTTTGCAAAGAAGAGTATGATCTCTCTCTAGAGAAATTTCTATCACCCAGAGCCTTCATAATTTTCAGATACAATGTCTGGCTTATCATTTAAAATTTTGTCCAACAAACTAAAGCAAAACAAAATTAACAAAAAAAAAAATTGCCAAGAATAGTGGACTCATACCTGGGCTTTGAAGTTATCTGATAAGAACTTTAAAGATGGTATATGATTAATATTTTCAAAGAAATAAAAAACTGATAAATTATATAAAAAATATAACATTTCTCTAAAAATCAGAATGCCTAATAAGTCAAACACAATATCTAGAATTGGAAACTACAGTAACAAAAACTTATTCACAACGAACAGAGACTGCCTTCCAGCACTCCACATTGATTCCTCTCTGGAGAGAAATTGTGTATTTGTATTCCCTATCATCAAGAATAAGTTCTATATATAATTATTTTCTAAACATTTATTATTGATGTAGTTGTACACTATACACACTTTTGAGTAAGTTTTATGTTCCTGAATTATGAATTTATAAAAATTCAATTTTTCTATAATTAGACATTATCTAATTGATGTATAATGATTATCAGCCTTGGCCCTGTGTTAGCCCCATTTCACTTAAGAGTGTGTGCAGCTAGTCAGTAGCTACCTAATCTGTTCTTCTATCTGGAAACAGAATTTTCAATTTACAAGAGTAGAGAATAGAGATTAATCCCTTACATGCCCATTATACAAGATCTGTAGAGGAAACACATTTATTTGCTAGAACTATGTTCATCTTGGACTCTGACGACCTGGTCCCTCCTTCAGAAGACTCAAATTCCAGCTCTTGGAGATCCTATTTGTGGGTGGATAGAACCCTGTTCCTATCTCCTGTTCTACTTTAGGTTGTACCTCTTTGATTTCCAGGATGACAACAGTCTGGTCCACTTTGTCACAAATCCACCTTGACAAAAATGGAAGTTGAAAATATGATAGAACTCTGAAAGCCAACAGGTCTGCTATGCTAATATAAGATCCTGATTTTGAATGACTTGGATCTTGAAACAGGAGAACTATGTTAATTTAGATGCACTTGAAAAATGTGAAATCACAGACCTCTGGGGCTTGCAGGGTCTTCACAAGTGGCCCATTTCTCTGCCTTTCAAAAAAAAAAAACATACTTCCTTTAGAATTGTATTTCTACCTCCCCTCTGGGTCATAAGATTAATAATGATGAAGAAAGTCCTCAGTTGGCTACAGGAGGGCTAGCACTACATCTTTAAGGAACTGCAGGAACTAGTCCACATGTGCTAGCAGGAAAGTGGATCCGGCAGGACATAGAACAGGAGAATATGTTAAATCTTTATCAACATGGGAATAATCTCCTTTGATAGGAGAATAACCACCCTGGTAATGAGGCCAGAAGACAGTGTCATAAAACTGTTAAGGAAGACCTGGAAACCTTAGAGAAAGTCATTGTCCACACTAAGTATAACTAAAAATATATTGTGGCACATTGAAGAAATATTCAAAGGACTTAAAAAACTGAATGTGCAATCATAGAAATACCATGTAATTTAAAAACCTACTGGGATTATGATTTTTCAGGAGGGCACTGAAGATACTCAGGTGAGAGGGTTGTTGATATTACTGAAATCCAAGTGGTTGAAGTTCTCTTTAGGCCACAGATGATAGTAGAAGATTATAGAAATGACCCTCCAGATAGCAAAGGACAAGGTGCAAAGGAGATGGTAAAGATATTATTAATCGCCAGAAGCAAATTTTTTTGCATGTATTGCAAAGAATGGTAAGATCTTTTTTTAAAAAATTTTAATATCTTTTTAAAAATAAATGACAGTGGAATGCATTACAATTCTTATTACACATATAAAGCACAATTTTTCATATCTCTGGTTGTATATAAAGTATGTTCACACCAATTCATGTCTTCATACATGTACTTTGGATAATGATGTCCATCACATTTCACCATCCTTGCTAACCCCCTGCCTGCTCCCTTCCCCTCCCACCTGAGCTGCAGGCAGATGCTGACTCTTTAGAGATCACAGGAGATGGTTAATTTAATATGACTTTCTAAGAGAAAAGATAGATAAGCAACTAAACAAAAAGAATTACTTAATTCATACAAAGGAAAAGAATTTGAACGATTGGTAGCCTTCCAAATTTACAGTCAGAACTTTGTGCCAGTTCAGACATAAACTAGCTTTCGTAGAGAGTTGTCCAGGTCTAAAGAGAAAAGAATCCTACAAAGCTATGGCACATATACACCATAATGATTCCCTCAATCCCTCCTCCAGTAGGATTTATGGCTGGCTATTTATTATAGTGACTGAAATGGGGATAAGCATACATTTCAAGAACATTTTGGTTTACCAAATAGTCCCTGTATCCCTAAGGGGTAATGCTTCCATGAAGTGACACAACAAATTTGCAATTAACATAAACAGCTATGACTATTTCTCACTTTTGTTTCCACATGCAGGAAATCGCCAATCTAATCCTCAGGGATTCATACTTTGGTTACAGAACATGGAAAGGTTGCCAAGTAATGTGACATGTCCACGATTTTTATCCTGCTTTTAAAATAAACAGCTACCTTGACACAGTTTCATAATGCTGTCAAGGAACACAAGACTCCTGGGTCAGGGGAAAGAACTGTATGACTTAGGGCACAGTATTAAAAACCTCCACTCTTTAAAGGCAGGGTGTTTGCAAACCTGCCTAACCTTTTCCTCGATGGATACATTAAGTATAATAAATACTTCTCAGGAAACCCATGTCTCCTCAGCCCTGGAGTGAGACACTATATCTTCTAATGCTGTTTACTATACAAACTTCCCTTAAAAGATAGTCCAAGCAACACACACAATACAAGTCATAAAGAGACTCAGAATTATCTCCCAATAAAACCCAAACCTCATTTCTATACCACTTAAATAGGATGAGTTGTCTTGAGTGTACTTTTTCTGTCAACCACTCTGACAATGATTAATCTGACTGACAAGGCCTGGGACCAAATCAGCTCAATTTGTCTTAGGCAGCATTTAACGGAAGCTACTATCAACAGGACTTGTAACAGCAATATGAGGACAACTTGAGCTATTGATTTCAGCCTTGTATCCTACATATTCTCCATTGAATAAACCCCATAGAGCCATCAATGTCTAATGTCTACCTTAGAATGGCAGGGAACATTCTCCTTAAGTTGTTGCATTGACTTTTTTACCTGGCCCAAGGCATTCATTCATGGACTGAATAATATATTAAAGATTGCCCAACCTACTTCAGACTACAAGAAGGAAAATTCAACCAACACTCCCTGACCTGGATTCTCACATAACCCATGTGTAGTATTTCCTTAAATACTTGAAGGGGTTTTAAGATTAACCCTAAGGTTCAAGTCACAATTTAGAGGGGAGGGGAGATAAGTCAATGACCTGATGTCTCATTTACAGTTTACAATCCTCACAGTGCAAAAGGTACTCTGGTTGGGGAGGCTATTTACAATAGTTGGGGGACCTCTAGGGGGAAATGCTCCCATTCTCAGTCATTTCATGGGGCAGACACACGTCAACCAGGTTGGTGTGAACAAAGGGAACAGACAACTTCCCTCAAGAAGTTCCTTCAAAAACAAAAAACAGATTCATCAATTTGAAGATCCTGGAGTCTACAAGCCAGAGGTAGGAGGGGTGGGTTTTAGTCCACTTTTTAATCTCTGTAAACAAAAGACCTGACAAGAACAATTTTAGAGATAGAAAATTTTCCTTGGAGGCTCACAGTTTCAGAGGTCTTAGTCCATTGCAGACTCTATTCTTTGGATCCCTAAGTGAGGCAGAATATCATGGAGTGTGGAAGAGGAAAGCACCCAGGAATGCTGCACCATAAAGGGGGTGGGCGGGGCAGGAGAGCATGCATCATGCAGGAGCAAGTGCTGCCCTCACAGACAAAATATGAATTCCCAGGGCAGGCCCCCATCCACCAGCCTTCTCTAGCCAACTCTACCTAAGACTTAGGTAACCCCTACTAGGGGATTTATGCACTAATGAGGTTAAGACTCTCCTAATCCAATCATTTCACCTCTAGACTTTCTTGTTTGTCTCACACAATTCCCTGTTCCTAGGCAACCAAGAATCTCTTTCCTTAGTACATCTTGTTTTGGAGGATACCTAATATCTAAATCATAACAAGGTGTTATTGGAAAACTTAACTAACCTGTGCCCACAAGTCAAACTTGGGGGAACCTCAACAAAAGCTTTTGGATTTTTTATTTGTGGTTGTTACATTGTTCCAATTCCCATAGTAGAATAACATATTTTCATTTCCAACACAAATAGAAGGATTTTAATTTTAAAATTTGAGTATAGCTAAAGTGTTAAAATAATTTTTACATTTGTTACATATAGCAGAATTTTTAAGACTATCAAAAATTCACATATGAATTAGTCTGTTGAAAAGTGATATTTTAAAAATTAACATAAATACTTATTTTTATCCATATATTAAGGAGCAATTAAAATGACAACTTGGGCAATATTATACTTCTGGTTTAATTGAGGGATGTTTGGCAGGTTACAAACAGTGTATTCATTTTTTAAAATGAAATTCTAATTAGCATTGGCATCCTGTCAAAATCAGTAATTAAGAAAGTTGTCAATGTCAATCCTATTATTCATCTTGATAATGAAATTATTTAAACATCAAACATGAATGTTCTATTAACATGAAGAGTAAAATTGTTGCTAACATCACTAACAGGGCTTAATAAACATATTGCATCAGCCACATTATCCACCTAAATACCTACACATAGATGCTTCTGATTAAAAATTTCTGAAGATTTTTAAGATTAAGTATCAGACTGAAATTATTTGGGAAATAATATTTAACTTTATTGGGTTCATATAAGTGATATATGGGCAAATGTGGCTATGCTTTTTTGAAAGTGATCTAAAATGCTTTTACAACATATGTCTCCATGAAATCATTATCCATTACCAAACATAGCCATTCCCCCTGAATTTCTTCTTTCCTACTTAATTCCTTCTTCCCTTCAATTCCTGGTTCCTAGGCAACCAAGAGTCTTTTTCCTTAATACAATTTGTTTATATTTTCTAGAATTCTATGTGGATGTAAACATAGGGTGTTTTGTCTGGTTTCTTTCACTTACCTTAATTATCTTAAGACTTATCCATGTCGTGAGATGTATCAGTAATTAGTTCTTCGCTAATGCTAATAGTCTATCATATTCTTATACCTTGAATTGTTGATTTATTCATATTTTATTTTAAATCTGGCTTTATTCCATTTTTCAGTACAGAGAAAGATCCCACATACACACTTATTATATAACTTTTTATGAATTGTGCTTTTATTGTGAAGAAATACATAGAAGTGAAAAATCTGAATCTTACACCTGGTGGATGTGTTTACACATAATAAAAGAACCTTGCATTCGTAATATTTCAATTTCTCCTCCTGTTCACTTTTTGCTGTTACTGTCATATATTTTGCCTCCAATTTTTACAAGTCCCACATTACATTGTATTTATTTTGTTGAAGTAGTAATTTCTAACATATTTAAATAATATTATATCTGCCATATATAAGAACATATAATATACATTATATATGTAATATATGTATATATATATATTGTATATAAGTGATCTGAAATGCTTTTAGACCTAAAAAAATTCCTGATTTAAAAGGTTCAAATTTATGACCTTTTGTACATGTATACATAAAACCATTATTGATTACCAAACATATCCATATGATATATTTATTATCAGATATATAAAATATAAAAATCATATATAAAATGTCACATTTCATATTATTTCTGGTTCACTTCATTGCATATATATGAATATTTCCATCTGTCAATATTTACTTTAGCTTGAAAGACTTTAGCTTTTTTGTACTGTAGGTCTCTTGGTGATAAATTATTTTGGTTTTTGTATATTTGAAAAAACTATTTTTTGTTTAATTTCAAAAGATACTCTTGGTGTGCACAGAATTATAGGTCGACTGCTTAATGTTGGTTATGTTTTTTCTTTCAGTCCTCTAATGGTGTTGCTTCACTGCATACTTTTTTACATGGTCTCTGAAAAGTGAAATGTCCTTCTGCTTTTTGTTCTTTTGTATGCATCCTATCTTTTTTTCCTGGATGTTTTAATGTTCTGCATTGTGCATGAGCTCAAATTTGTCCAACAAAATTCATAAGTTGGAGTCCTAACTTTAAGTACCTAAAAATGTGACTACATTTAAAATATGGATTTTTAAATAAGTAATTAAGTTTAAATGAAGTTATTATGACTAATTTCCCTATAAGTAGAGAAAATTTAGACATAGTCACCAACAGAGGGAAGACCACATGGAGACAGAAGATGGCCATGAGCAAGCGAAGGACAGCCATTAGAATGAAACCTATGCTGTTTACAATCTGTTCTCAGACTTCTAGTCTCCAGAACTTTGAAGAAGTAAGGGTCTATTTTTTTTTAACAACCTGTAGCTATGTGGTACTTTGTTACAGCAGTCCTTACAGAAGAATAAACCCTGTTTGTTCTTTTATTTATTGTGCTTTTATTGTGAAGAAAATTCTCTCTTTGAATTTGAGGAATTTATTTTGGTAGGACTTCATGTAATTTTCTTACTGGTTTTTACCTGGGATTCACTATTACTTTGAGTTAGAGTTTTTATCTAATTTGGAAATTATCTAAGTTAGAGTTTTTATCTAAGTTAGAGTTTTTATCTAATTTGGAAAATTTTTGACCATTCCTTCAGGAACTCCAAGTGCCTGATAGAGTTCTTTAAATTTCTACCCAATGTAGTGATGACCTCTTATTATTTTTAGTCTTTAGTTCTCCGTCTTCTTTGTATGTCTTGTTTTTAAGATTTCGTAGGCTGCTCTAAAGTAGCACTGAGTCTAAGGCTAATTTTTTTTGCACTGCTTAGGCAAGATTGTGTATTCCACCTACTACTACATAATACATGGGGGTTTCCAGTTTGGATCACTAAAATAGGCCTTGATTGGCCTATATTGAATAAACGTTTTCTTTAATCATGAACATATATCAATTGAAATTCCATGTCTGGAATTCTCTCAAGGCAGTAACCACAAGCCTTTTTCACCTTTTCCTTGTTTCTTGTATTTGAAGGATCATTTCTCTGTATGTTCTGATGTTTAGACCCTTGAAAATATTATCCAACAAGATAAATCTGGTCACTGCTTCCCCACCTTGTCTAGAAGTTCAATTCTTTAAAATACTTATCATTATTAAAAGTATTAAAAGACTATATTGCAATTCATACTGATCTAAGCACTCTTTAGGTAGAAAGAAGAGGAAATTTTCATATTTCTTTATTTAAATACTAATTGTTCTTCAGAAGTTCAAATCTTTCAAATAATCTCAACATTACATAATGATGAACTTCAAACCCTTGATAATTAGTATATAGAGGGATCTCTGGGCTAATTTTAACAAACACCAGATGGCAGGAATTCTTCAATGTATATATTCTAACAATCGGTTTAATCTTCAACAAAAATCATGGCACCAAAAAAGTAAGAGACACAAAAAATACAATTATGAAATAAAACTCTCTAAGTTTTAAAATTGCTCCTCTCTTTTATAGCATAATCATTGAGATATACACATGTCTAAGGGCAGCTTATAGAATTGAATGCATAAGAAAATATGTATGTGAGTTCCTTCAGTAATTAGCTCAGTCAGAAGGAGCATACCAGTGGTGTAAGCAAAGGACCAAAAATATTACTCTAGCAAAGTCTATGTCATGCTTGACGTGCAAAGCCTCGTGTCACATTTAGTGTTACTCCACAGTAGTGCCATCTGAGTTTTTATCTAAAAAGACACCAAAAATTTTAACTACTTTATATGTATAAAAAAAGATAAGTCCAATTATGTGTGCTGTTTTCACAAAAGAGGTTATGTAATTTCAATGGAAGTCAATGGTTTCAGAAGTATGTCCAATTAGAGCCTGAATCACTGCTACTGTGTTTACTGGCTAAGCTAAAACAAAAAAAGTTACATTTCTGAGCCCAAATTTTGCTCAATTTTAAGATGATGATATAAACGTTTTAAAAGATAAATGAGATAAGATAAATTTGACACAAAACACAATTCATATCCATAGATATTGAGCAAATGTTTTCTTTAATCATGAGCATATATCAATTGAAATCCCACAAGAATGAACTAGGAACCACAAATAGGTTTTATTTTCTTTTTTTCATTAGTGCATTAGAGTTATACATAATATTGGGCTCATTTTGACATAATCACACATTCATTACAACATAGTGTTCTTCACATAAATAGGTCTTTAACGATAAAAATCACATAAAAGACTTTTGGAAAGAATCATGTAGATCTTTCCTCCTTCCCTGCTCTATCTGGCAGATCAAAACTATAACCATAGAAATGATATATGATAAAACCAAAGGAGAACTCTTCAAAGTGACTAGAAGAAGCCAAGCTGGTTGGTAACTAAATGAGGGTTCTCTAGAGGAACAGAATCAACAGGAAGTTGATTATAAAAGGGGGAACTATTAGGTTGGCTTACAGACCAGAAGGTGGATTGTCCCCAGTACAAGGCAGAAACCCCAGAGCAAGAGGGACCAATGGTTCTACCCTAGTCTGAGAGTGAAGGCTTCTGGAAAATCCCTAGAGAATTACTGGCAGAGTCTGCTTTGGAAGAGTGAAGAAGCAAGAGTATGATATATCCTCAGATGATCAAAGCAGCAATCAAGAACCCATTCAAGAAAAACCAAGCTTTCATCTGCTGCTGCTTCCTTCTTCTCCCAACTTTTATTTCATCCTATTGGACAGTGCTGCCCATACTTACCGGAGGGGTCTCCAATTCAGTTGGCTATACCACATGTCAATCTCTTCTAGACACACCCTCATTGACCCGTCTCTTAATCCAATCAAGTTAACAATGCAAACTGACTATTATAGGAACCTTGGGACTTGAGAAACACCACAGTGGCAGGACTTATTGTTTTTCCCCTGACAAACATGAAGGAAACTCAGACCACCCTTATCTTAACTCCAAACTAGAACTAGAAGGTAGCCAGCAAAGTCATTTTTTTTTTTATCAGACTGAATGTTGATTCTTCTGAAAATCTTAGAAAAACCCATCACCATTAAGAGGCAAGCTAAGGGGAGCTCAAAAATGAGTAGCCAGGGAAAGTACTGTCCTTTGAGGATACACACTCCTTATTTGGTAGCCTGGAAACTTCTCTTTTCTTCCAAGAGATTCTAAGGTGGGTAAGCACCATTGAAAAGGGAGAGCCAGCTACAGAAAGCACAGAAGTTAATAAGTGTGTCCTTAAGGACAAAGCTCTCATTATTCGACTCATAGATACTAGGAAGGACTTATAGAACAAAATAAAGGGATTTAGCAATAGCAAGGGACCTGTCCAGGAGGCTTCTTTGTCCTGTATGCTTAAGAATTCCTTTTCCTACTAAGAAATACCTAACAGGTTAGCAGTGCAAAAGACCCAAACATAATGTCTTTGAAGGACTGAAAGCCTCTGCACATGCCCAGAGACAAGAACAGCCAGAAAGCACTGCTGAACTTGGAGCCTTTGATAATTGGTACATATATAGAGATCTCTGTGATATTTTTAATAAATTGCAGATGGTTGGAATTCTTCACTGTATATATTAAAGAACCTCTCCACAACCTTCCCCCACCTAAAGATCAACTCTCCCCCACCTAAATGACTTCTGCCCCTACAGGGAGCACCAGCCAGGACTAAGTGAGGCAATATCAGCACCACATACACCAAACAAGCCAATTAATATTACAAAGACTCAAAAATAAAATAAAATAACAACCCACCATTGGAAATACATCACAGCAAAGTAGGCCAATACCTACACACTAACCATTAATAGTGTGACTGTCAGCTAAAACAAATAATTAAATAGAACCTAGAGTCTCCTAACATACTAGGAAAAAGGCCAGAACACACCAAACACCATGGTTTCCAACAATGAAGACCATAACAACGTGAATGAGAAAAAGAAATCAACTAACAAGAAAGAAAAAACAGATGTTAGATTTCTGACCATGACTTTAAAGAAGTTATAAACATGTTTCAAAATTCAATTTCACATTCTATTTAAATAAACAGAAAAAAAATCTAAGAAATAACAGTTAAAATTTAAACAAGTGCACAAGTCTTTCACCTATTTCATGAAGTTTATTCTTAAATATTGTTCTTTTTGATGCTATTTATATGAGATTTTCTTAATTTCCTTTTCTGATCAAAACAGTACTGAATTTTATATGTTGATTTTGTATTCTGAATGTTTATTAAATTTTCTTGTTCTAACTTTTCTTGGAAGAGTTTTAGGGTTTTATATATATAAGACTTGACATTTGCAAATAGAAGTAATTTTACTTATTGCTTTTCCAATTTGGATGCCTCATTTATTTTTCTGGCCAAATTGCTGTGACTGAGACTTCTAGTCTTCTGGAGAATAGAAGTGATGAGTGGATATCCTTGTTTTATTTCTATTTTAGAGGGGGAAAAAAAAGAGCTTTTCAATTGTTGCATGTGATGTTCATTATGGGTTTGTCATTTGATCTGTATTATAATGAGGTACATTCTTTCTCTACCTTGTTTTGGGGGACATTTTTATCATCAAAATCGTTGACTAAAAGAAACTAATGTAGATACAAACAAACAAATTGGTGTCATGGTTAATATTGGTGAAATACTCACATTTACCTAAGGGAACTACAAATTTAATGCTATCCCCACCAAAATCCCGTGACACTTTAACAAAAATAGAAAAAAAAAACTGTAATATTCATATGGAACCATGAAGTACCAGGAAAAACTTAGGTATATTGAAAAAAAAAAAGAACAAAATTTGAGGGATCACCTTATAAAGATATAATAATCAAAACAGCATGGTACTCACATAAATACAGACACATAAACCAATGGAAGAAAATAAAGATCCTGGAAATAAATCCACACATACTCAGTAAACAGACCATTAACAAATGTATCAAACACACATCATGAGGAAAGGGAAGTTTCTAGAAGAAATACTGTTGGGACAACTAGATATGTACATGTAAAATAAGCAAATCTGATCTATGTAAACCATCCACATAAAACAATTCAAGATGGTTTGGAGACTTATATATGAGACCAGAAACAATTCAACTTCTGAAAGAAAACATAGGAGAGAAACTTTTTTACATTGTGTTAGCAATAATTTCTTGAAATGATACCTAATGCACTTGAAAGAAAAGTAATATGAACAAGTAAAATTATCTCAAATCACAAAGTTTTGGTGTAGCAAAAGAATGAAAAGGAAATTCATGAGCTGGAGGAAAATATTTTCAACTCATATAGATAGCAAGGGAATATTTTACAAAATATTATAAGGAACCTACTTCAATGATAAGAAAATAAATAATCCTATTAATGAATGTTCAAAGGACCTGAATAGATATTTCTACAAAGAAAGTATACTACATCAAAACAATATGCTTAACATTAATATTCACCAGAAATATGTAAATCAAAATTAGAGTGAGATATAACTTCATGTCTATTAGAATGACTAATATCAAAATAAAAATAAATAACTTGTGTTGGGCAAGGATGTAAAGAAACTGCAACCCTTGCCCTCTATTGATGGGAATATAGAATGGTATAGCCACTATGGAAAACAGTATAGATGTTCTTCAATATATTAAAAATAGAGTTAATATATGATCCATTAAGCCTATTTCTAGATATTTAGACAAAGTAATTGAAATCAGAATCCAAAAGAGATGTCTGCTTTCTGTTGTTATTGCAGAATTGCATACAATAACCAAGATACGGAAACAACAAAAAATGTTCATCAGAGAATGAATGGAGGAAGTATAGTGGGTATATGTGCATATTCAACCCTAAGAATGATGGAAATCTCACCATGTAATATCATGGACAAAACTGGAACACATCATGCTAAGCAAAACAAGCCAGTCTCAATAAAACAAATACTGTATAGATTCCACTTATGTGAGTTATTCAAAACAAACAAACTCATAGAAACAGAGAACAGAACAGCAGTTGCTGTGGTAGGGTGATGGTTGGTGTTAAAATGTGCTCTCGTTTTTCATAGGGCATGGCATTTCAGCTATACAGGATGAGTAAGTTCTAGAAACCTTCTTTACAACACAGCCCCTATAGCTAATATGGCATTTTGAATTTCAATATTTGAGAAAAGACCATATCTCATGTCAAGTGTTCATAACACAAAACAGGGGTGGTGGGACAGAGAAACTTTCGTAGATTATTGATATGCTTATTATACTGATTGTGATGATAGTATCATGAACACATGCAGAGGTGAAAATCTCATTAAATTACACACATGTTATTATTAATATTCAGCTTATGTGCAGGGTTTTATTTTGCCACAGCTGTTTAAAAAGTATAAGGGCTAAGAAAAACAAAATTTTGATAAAATAAATTTTAAAATATTTTAAACATTTTATTATAAAAATTGTAATTATAGATATAAAATTAAAATTTTTATTTCATGGAATTTTGAGCAGAGTGGAGACAACTGAGGATAAAAACCAATGAAACAAGAACAGAGAAATATAATTCACCTAATCTAAAATACAAAATAAAATTGGATGAAAAATAAACAGAGGATCAGGGTACAGAGATTAATAAAAATTATAATACTTGTATCACTGGATTTCAAGCAGAAGAAAAGGAGATGGGCTAAAATGTGTCTGATATTTCAGCAGAAAACAAATCAAATTTGGCAGAAGACCCAAACCTATAGTTCCAAGATGAGAAAACTGTAAATGTGACAACATGGCAAATCCAAGAAATTCACACTATAGGTTTAAACTTGAAGACAAAGACATAAATCTTTAAAGCAATCAAACAAATCATATTAGAAAAACATCCATAAAGAAATATCCACTGAATAACAGCAAAATTCTCATCTATTACCATGGAATTCAAGAGAAAGTGGTACAATGTTTCCCAAGAGGAAGAGAAGAGGAAGGAAGAAGAAGAAAGCTGTCACTGCTACAATTAGTGAATCTAACTTTCAATAATGAAGGGGCAATAACAACATTCTCTAGTAGAGAAAATTCAAATTTCTTCTCACCAGGATACCTGATTTTAAAGATTGGTTAATGGATATTCTTCAAACAGAATGAATGTGATAAAGAAATTAATGTAGAACATCAAGAAAGAATTTAAAAATGCAAAGAAAATTAGTACAACTAATAGAGTGTGCTTTCCTCATGAGTTTTAATAATCCTATCTGATAATGAAGACAAAGATTTTCAACATCATCTGTTACTCTAGACAATAAAATTTAAATTAAAGTTTCTCCATTCCACTGAACTTGGTAAAGGCTGTTACTAATACATTGTTATGATTATATATATAACAAAGCAATCATGGTATAAATATTAATCAAAGAAGTGCATTTAGCAGTGCTATAAATAAATCAAGACTATACCCTCTCATATGTTCAAATATTTTATAGGAAGATGTCACAGAGACCCAGAGTCAGAGAGGAAAGAGGGATGCAATACAATAACTTATCCTTCCCCTTAGAAACCTTAGAAAGTGTATCTCCACAAGCACCCCTGGACCCCTGGTCAGTTTACTGATACAGAAGTCTCCAAAGTTTTGTTGGATTTACTTCCCACCCTCTTTTACACAGATGTCTTATTTAGAATAAGTGCTCTATATTCACTTAGTCCAATCAACACCACACCATCAATTTATGTTGTAAAAGAGCAAGGTTACAAAACAGGAATGAAGCCTGCATACTACAAGTCCCATATTTCTTTCTGGAATGTTTCTCTTGCAGTAAGGGTGAAATTCTATTTTTTTAACACACAATTCAAAATTGCTATAGGAAAAGTTAGCAGGAGTTCCCTAAACACAGGCTCTCATCATTACCCTGTCTCCTCCAAGTATTACATATTCATATGACAAGAGCAATGTTTGTTTTTTCTGTGTATTTTTTAAATCTTAATTATTGAGAGTTGACCTAATTATATTTCATAATTCAATAAAAACATAAAATGATATGCAGTTTATTTGTTTTATTATTTCCGAACATGTTTTCTTTTACTCTATACTGTATATCTCCAAAGGCAATTACTCTAGTGATTTGAATTTACATTTACGGGTATTCTTTTGGGATATGTGTTAAATTTTAAATGTATGTATGCCATTTTATTAAATAACAAATACATATAAAATATTAGTTTAATATATATTGCGGTATCCCTTATAAGTAAGTAAATATGTCTTATTTCTCAAATATACTCCTATACTACTTTCATGTTATATAAGCACATTGAACCTGTTTCTTGTAACCACTGCATAATAATCCATTTTTCATACATTCTATCCTAAAACTGATATATTCTCCCAAGATATAGACAAATCAGTTGCAACTTTCCAAAGGTAGAAAACATTCACAAACAATGCCACAATGAATATCCTTCAACATGTTCTTTAATGAACCAGCATTAGAATTTTTTTGAAATGTACACTGAGTGATGTGATAAAATGAGGCATGTTCTTAGCTTGATTTAGTGCTGCCAGATTACTTCTCAGGATGGCTTCTCTAATGTGAGTTCTCATCAGTAGTGCATTCAGGTTCCAAAATTGAATTATTTTTTTTAAAGAATATTTATTTTTTAGTTGTAGTTGGACACAATACCTTTATTTTATTTATTTTTTATGTGGTGCCAAGGATTGAACCCAGGACCTTGCACAGTCTAGGCAAGTGCTCTACTGCTGAGACACAACCCCAGCCCCCCAAATTGAATTCTTAACATTGCTAATGTTTACCAGTCTGGTAAACATAAGGTAATATCTATTGCCATTCTATTTTTTTAATTTATTAATATGATTTTTTTAGATTTCTTGAATTCTTCTTCCTACAGCTACTATGTATATTCTTTGTATATTTATTATAGATTTAGTCTTTTTCTAGTTAATATTCAGGATTGCCTTGTATATTTTAATCCTTTCTCAGTTTTAGATTATACAAACACTTTTTCAAAAAGTATTACGTTCTGAACTCTCTTCAGCATATATTTTGTTTTCTTTCATAGAAGTTCTTAATTTTGTTATATTCATCTTTTTTTAGTTTTTGGCTTGTACTTTGAAGATACATAAAATATGTTTTTACCCTATGACAAAATCATATTCCAAGACTTTCCTTACTACTGGCAGATTTATAGATCATAACTAGATAATTGTTTCATCTGGAGTATACCATTCAATTGGGCACTCATTAGAAATTCAGTCTTATTTTTTTTCCATTTATTTTTTCCAATGCCATCTAGTCAAGATGTTTTTATATAGTTTGCTTGCTGCTCTACACGAATTCTATTGTATTTAACATACTATCTAGGGTTGGTAGTCTTGCCAGGCAAGTAGGAAAAAATATCCCTATAGCCTGAATCTCCTGGCCATTATGTCAGGACACACACAGCAATTCCCACAGGATTCTGAAATTTCAGTCAACAGAAAGTGGATGAGGAGGAAAGTGAGGTATAAAGTGGAATTTCACAACAATTTTTCTCATTTATCTCTCACAACTTATGAGGATAGGGCCACATCTTCTAATTCTATCATAGGTGAACACAGGAAACACTGAAAGAAATTCTCCTCTTTCTAGCCAAGGACTGAACAAAACTCAGATGAGCAGAGAATATAGAAGGAACTATGCCTCTTCCTTCCTTCCTTCCTTCCTTCCTTCCTTCCTTCCTTCCTTCCTTCCTTCCTTTTCTTCCTTTTCTTCCTTTTCTTCCTTTTCTTCCCTTTCCCTTCTTTCACTTCTTTTTGTTCCTGCCTTTTGAGGCTGCTCCATTCAAAGGGCTCATGGAAGTGCCCAGAGCTACTCTGCCTAGCACTTCTTTTCCTTTTTTTTAATGTATTTTTTATTTATGTATGACAGCAGAATGCATTACAGATCTATTATACATATGATCATAATTTTTCATATCACTGAACATATACATAGTATATTCACACCAATTCATGTCTTCATACATGTACTTTGTATAATAATAATCATCACATTCCACCATGATTAAATTACCCCATGCCCCCTCCTGTCCCCTCCAACCCCTCTGCTGTATCTAGAGTTCATCTACTCCTTCCATATTCCTGCTCCCTATCCCACTATGAATCAGCCTCCTTATATCAAACAAAACATTTGACATGTGGTTTTTGGGGATTGGCTAACTTCACTTAGCATTATCTTCTCTTACTTCATCCATTTACCTGCAAATGCCATGATTTTATTCTCTTTTATTGCTGAGTAATATTCCATTGTGCATATGTGCCACATTTTTTTTTATCCATTCATCTATTGAAGGGCATCTAGGTTGGTCCCACAGTTTAGCTATTGTGAATTGTAGCACTTTTTTTTTCTATTTTCCCTTTCATGAGCTACCTATTTTAATTATTCAAACTCATATTTAGTAATCCTTCAGTGTCCAAATTTTGGATCACTAGTTGGGCCATGACCATCAGATTCTGAGTTCAGTCTCTGGATAAGCTTGTTCTGTTGAGCTCTGTTTTAACAGATAACAACTGATAAAAATGACCAAAATAGAATAATGATCAAATAATTTTGTCATTAATTATTGTTATAGCTCTATGTGTTTCAGCATAGAAATCAGGAGCATGACAAATACAGACTTAAGAAGGAATTAGAAATTGTGAGGAAAACTCCACAATAGGTATTTGTTTTACAGAATATGATTATTTTGAACTCTAGCAGCCAGAGTTCTACTGTACAACAGAGGAAATGTAAAGAAGTTTTAAAGGATGCTTGATCTTATTTTGTGCCAGACTATTTACAACTAGTTTCCATGAGTTAAAGGTACTTTTCAGTTCTCATGAAAAGAAGTTCAGACTAAACAACAGTTGCTCTACTGATTTTTGGCATCTATATTTCAACACCAGCTGTAATAACTATATAATTTTAAAGCATTCTGAAATTCACCAGTTGTCTTCTAAGTTATCTTGTAAAGATATCTATAAGAGTAGTTTTCACTTTTAACACTGCAACACTTCAAGAGCTAAATGAGATTTTCAATATGTCAAGGAGAACCTATGACAGTAGGTGGGAGGAAGTGGTTGTAAGAAGGGTAAGTAAGTGGCAGAGAAAGATGGAATGCGTAGAGTAGGGAATGTGCAGCATTTTTATACCCGACAGGCTCTGTTAAACAAGACTTCTCGATTCCATTCTACCTCAGGGTCACAACCAAGATCATTTTCTTTCTAGAATGAGTGGTTTCCGAGGTTGATTGTGGATGTTCTCCTCACCCCTTATTTAATGGAAAACTAATCTGAACCTGTTACATAAGTAAAATCTATTTAAAAACTGGGTATGTCAAACTAAGCAGAAAGAATAAGAATGAGATAAATAAAGGTTAAAGAGGAAAATGATAGAAAATAAAAATAGAGGAACTTGTGTTAGTCTGGCATCCATTAATCCAGAAAATATTCATGGAATGTATAGGATCAGTTAAAAAAAAAAAGATGCATAAAAAAAACAGTCATGGTAAAGAGTTACAAAATCTTGGGTTCTTCACTCAGATATGCTACCTTTTACAGGTTACACAAATTATAGGCTATTTCTAGAAGATATACATGACACATATTCCTAGAATTAGGGTAGATCTGGGTGAATAGGTTTGGTAGACCCATCCTGATTGTGCAATTGAAAATGTTTTAAAGTTAGTCAGACACTATGGCTTGCGCCTATATTCCCAGTTATTAGGGAGAACAAGGCAGGAGGATCTCAAGTTATAGCACATCCTGAGCAACTTAGTGGGATCATTTCTCAAAATAAATATAAAAATAAAAAGAGCTAGAGAACCAGCTCAATGGGAGAGTAGTTGAAAAATATGTACAAGGTCCTGGGTTTCATCCCTAGCACAGCCAAAATAAATATATTAATAAAATAAACTAAAATGTTTTAAAGTTCACAAATCTACAGTCTCAGATCAGCTTAAGATCAAGAACAACAACTTACAAAGTTCACAAATCTACAGTCTCAGATCAGCTTAAGATCAAGAACAACAACTATCAGACCAGGCAAGGGGGCACTCATCTGTAATCCCAGCAGCTCAGAAGGCAGAGGCAGGAGGATCACAAGTTTAAGGGCAGCCTAGTGCCCTTAGTGACATTCTAATCAACATAGCAACACCATGTCTCAAAACAAACAGTCTGGGGATATGGCTCAGTGGTTAAGCAGAGTTGGGTTCAATCCCCAGTATCCCGAACAAAAAGTAGAACTACCAATAAATAGAAAAAAAAATTGGTGATACTAATAAATAACATATACATAGGGACACAAAAGTAGAGATAATCTCAAACTTGGCTGAGAAAATCTCTATGCTGCAGTGAGGACTACTAGGTAGAATAATGGAAGAAAGTGGAACTCAAACACCAACTTCCATATTCCCAGAGGAGGGAGCTGCTCCTTAGGGAATACAAAGAAGACCTTTGTTGTTGCTGGGGTCTCATACAGAATCATGGTCCATACAGGAAGATGATCATATACCAGTATAAACCATTGGAACTTACCCCAAACACTGGTTATGTAGGATGTTGATAAATGCTGTATACAATTTACTAACTTCTTATTGTTGATATGAAAATTTAAAAAAATACTTTGATGCATTATTTCCCCATAATTCTGTCTTCTGCTTCCTTATCTCATCAGAACCACCATTCTCTGCTCAGATCCCACTACTCCATTTTGCAGTTTGTCCAAAGGCAAAGAACAGGGTAATCAGGGCCTTCAATCCCATGAGTTTCTATTCTCTGAGAGAGTGTAGTGTTGTTCTGCCCATAAAAACTGGCTTGTATATTTTTCTAGTTTCCAGTGCCAGTAATTCTATTATAGTTGAAAATTGATTTTAATTTAATTCCTCTTTTAAGTTGCTTTCCACTTGATCCAAGACTATAAAGAACTGGTTTTGCATACTATGTCCAGAGAAACACTGTTAACACTTCTACAAATGATCATAATGAAACATCCTCAAAGATACCAAAAGTACTCATTATACACTGCTTACAGGCAAAAAATTCTGTTTCAATAAATACCAAAATTAAAAAACAAGATTCAATAAATCAAGGGTTAACTTTAAGTTATTTATATTATAAGTCATTCAAACATACCTTTATTTTGTATATCATTTGTTGTTAATATATTAGTTATCCTCAAATTAATTAACTTGTCATAATGAGCTGGTGAGTCATGTTCCTGTCAGTTAAAAGTTTTAACAATTAAATCTTGACTATGTATAAAATACTTACATGTCTATGAAACTCTTTTGTTAAAAGTACTCTAGTAGACACGGCTGAATTGGTATGCTTTTCAGATTTCCCCCAATTTTTGCAATTCTGCTATTTTAGTTGAAATAGATATTCACCCTTACATGAAATTTTGAATGACTCTAATCACATTCCTGAGAATTATGAAGAATTTCCTTCAGAAACCCACTTCTCACTTTTCACATAGAAAAATGGTATTATATCATATCAGGAACTGCTTATTCTTGTAGAAGCTATGGAAATATTACATTTACACAGAAAATACACTTAGCTAACCTTGTTCAACATTGTGTTAGAGTCAGATCTGATTAGGTTTACCATTTGTCCATTTTGATATTGCCTCAGGAACTGCAGGGTATGGAATATGGGAAAGACCAGAAATATGTGAGTATATACTAGCTGTTGGGAACATAAAGTGCAGCAGTTTCTCTAAGAGGATATATTAAAAATATATTTTAAGCTTTTGATAGAGGAAATATTTAATGGCATTACTTTTTTTCAGTTTATCATCCATAAACCTTCTCAAATCTGTTTTAAATCCTCTATCTTATTTCATTTTTGTGAGGTCTATAAGGCAGTAATTTCTTTCTCAAGTGGTATTTGATTCTCATATAGCAAGGGGAAATAAATCATACCTTCATGTTACAAAATATGTAAGAACAATTTTACATTTTGAATTTTGAATTATTTTTTAAATGACCCATTTTCAATATACCCTTCTATCAATCTGAAGCAAATAAATACATAAGAATCTTGATATTTAAGACTAAGACTCTGCAATAGCACTGAATTAGAATATTTTACAAAGGTGCTGTATATATATCAAAAACAGACATGAAAAAGACATGATCTTGAAAATAATTTTGGCAGTTGCAGCTAATGCTTGTCTAAAGAGTCTCCTATAACGGAAGTTGCACATGCATAGATGCACACACACATACACACACACAGATATATATATATATATATATATACACACACACACATACAGACAGACAGACAGACATGTATGTGTTTTCCTCTTGATAATAATTCAAGTTTATTAACAGAAGGCATTTTTAATTAAAAAAATCAAATTCAAATATCCTCTTCCAAAATGATCCTTCTGTCTTCAAAGATGAGTAAGTGGTACAGCAGTTGTTTTGATTACTGAGTGTCCAAGGACTGAATTCCTAAGTAATTTTTATTCCAGTATTTCAAATAATAATCTAAAGCTCTTCCCTGACAGCAATGTAGGCCTGTGGGAAAATGAAGGTGATCCAATTTGTACAGGTGTCAGCACCACAAGAGTGGTACCATCTGTGCTTTGGTGGCTTCCGACATATGCAGCTGTGAAAAACAGAACCAATCATTCTTTTTGCTCTTCTTTTCCACCCCAGGTATATAGCTTATTATCATAAACTTCTTTCATCTTAAGAATCACTTGTGATGTTCAGAAAAAATACAAATGCTGGAGCCACTCCAGTCATGGGAAAGAGACTGCACTGGAGAAGCCATGGGTTAGTGCACAAAATGACAGCTACAGATGATTCATGTGCTTATGTAAATTTAAAGAGAGTGATTTAGATCAGTAGCTTTAAAAGTATTGTTTTGGGACCAATAGTATTGCCTCTGTTGCATCACATGGGGATAGGTTAATACTGTCAAATTCAAAGGTCCCATCATGAATCTATTGAATCAAAAACACGAGGGGTATGGCCCAGTTCTAATTAGCCCTTTAACCATTTGGGTATGAGGTGTCTAGGAAATCCCATGTGGGAGATAATGTTGGAATGTTCAAAGATGAAATGATTACATTGGGAGAGCTGTAACCTCATCTGTGGATTAATACATTTGAGGGAATAATAATTTCAAAGGATTACTAATCTGAATGGTAACTGTGGGCAGGTATTTGCAGCAAGAAGAAGTACATGATCATTGTGGATATGCCTTTGGAGTTTATATTTAGTCCCTGGCAGCTTGATCTCTGCCTCCTGGCTGCCATGAGCTAAGTAGCTTTCTTCTACTACACCCATCCACAGTGATGATCTGCCTTACCTCAGGCCCGGAGTTATAGAGTTGGCTGACCATGGGATGAACCTCTGAAAACATGAGCCAAAATAAGCTTTTCCTCCTCTAAGTTGTTCCTATCAGGTATTTGATAACAGTGATGAAAAGCTAATACACTTTGCAACTGAATTTGAAGCACACTAAAATTTGAGAATTACTGATATAGATCAAATTTAAAAATGTGAAAAACAATGATGAATTCATTGACAAGGGGCTCTCTCTGGGACATCTTTTATAATGATACTAATCCCATTCATGAGGATTCCACCTCCATGACATAATCACCTCTCAAAGACCCCGGCTCCTAATACCATCACCTTGGGAGTGAAGTTTCCAACATGTGAATTTTGGAAGGATATAAACATTGAGACCGTAGCAGAATTAATGTCACTGTCAGTCTCAGGGTTATGTTTCAAGGGGAGCAATGTCTTGCTTTTAGAATAATCCCTTTTCTGGTTTTATTTCTTCAAAGCAACAGACTTTTATTTAGCATGAAAAAATTAATAGCATTGGGGAGAATGACTTGTACCTAATTCCAGGAATAGGCAATGTCTAAGACAAAATCTAAGAGTTGTTAAAACCACAGCTGATTTTTACATCACCACATGAAGATGCAAGCATTTTTATTACAATACTGGCCACAGTCTACCTTTGTATCATTTTCAGTGGCCAGAAGTACCTAAGTAATAAAAGCACCTCATGGTGTTTTTACTGGTATTACAGCTGCCACAAAAAAAAAAAAAATCAGAAAAAGGGACTCATATATTCTGCTATATACTTGGCTTCAAGTAACAGCAGTACTAATACTGATGCTGTTAGTTTTGCATCTACTCCAGTAGCTTACCAAACAGGAGGATGGTCATTAAGGTTTCACAAAACTTGCTATTTTTATATTATGCTATACCTAGTCTCTGTTTGATTTTTCTTTCACCTTTTTGTATTTTTCTTCTCACTTCATAGTAGACAAACATTGAGCTTAACAGGAATAATATACAAATTATATAATGAAAGAGATTTGGATGTTTAAGTTTCTTCAACTAACAATTATGGCATTTTATTCAGCTAATAAATATTATTGTAGATATTTAGTGTACAGGAAATAAAAAAAAAACCACAGGCTATAATTTCCTTTTTCTCAGAAGAAAAGTAAAGTTGCATCCTAGATAATGTAAATAAAATAAATCCCTGTATAATTATTTCTTTATATATGCTGTATTTTTAACCTTAACCAGAGCAGAGAAAACAGAGATGGCAGAAGTCATGCTTGTGATGTTTCCTCACTGCATAAGATTGAGAACACAGAGTGACCCAAATCAGGTGACTTAGTGATATTTGGTAAAATAATAATATTTATTATTAATAATAAAAATATTTATTAGTTGAATAAAATGCCATAATTGTTAGTTGAAGAAAAGTTAAACATCTAAATCTCTTTCATACTGTTCCATAGCTATCATCAGTTAGATTGTGATTATTTGTTTAGAGAAGAATAAAATTAGACATTTGATGTAATGAAGAAATGACAGTACAGTAGGCTTTTAGATCAAACCTCAGTGGGCAAATTGGGCAGGTGTTATAACCTCTCTAACTGCTACAACCTTAAAAAAACAATTATTTGAAAAGGGTATTTCATTATAATAATTATTTTAAAGATGCCCTTTTACATTTTCAGTAAAAATTATATAAATGAAATTAAATTTTATGTCTTAAGTAAAATTTTTAGTGATATCTTAGCATTATGCATTGGCTGGGGAATTACTTATATAAAATATTTAATTAGCTATTTATCTATTTTGGCAAGATTCTATTCATCCTTGTTTTAATATTAGATAGATTTATTTATATTTTTTCTCAATTACCTTTCTGGATAAAGGCTATAAATGTTTTCTTAGTTCTCTCTCTTTATGAGTAATCCCCTACTCTAGAAGACAGTTTTGAACTTTTCCTTTTTTAGCTTTTGGTAAAATATTTACACTCTGGTTTCTAGATGTAGTATTTGTTCATTTTGAGTGTAATTTTTTATTGTATTAAAACAGATATGATCTATTAGTAGATATTTGTTCCATTTTTTTCTTTTGGATAAAATTGTTTTTAAAGACCAATTTATCAAAAATATCTTTAAAATGTCTATATAGTCTTTCTTCCCTCTTTTTCCAAGTACTTAGATGCTGTTAAGGTATTATAGTGTCTGTCAATTCAAATCAGATAACAGTTCTATGTCCATTGTTAAGCAAAGTGGGCTCTTTGGAGTGACTTGGCTGTCTTGTTTTGATTAATAGCACTATTAAGTCTCTAGCCTTTGAAGATATAGCATGTGAAGACCATTCATTAAGTAATTAACAAGTGGAAGGAAGGAGCATTTATGAAGCACCTGGTCCAACTAGGCATTGTGTGACAAGGGTATATAAAACTGTCTAAAATGCCAGTCCTCCTTTGAAAACATCATAAGACATAGAGCAATATATAAACAACTGCAGCATACTAAGAAACAGCAGAAAATCAGTTAAGTGTAGGATATTTTGAGCAGAGAAAACTAATCACAAATCCCAATTTTATCCCTTACTAGTAATGAGACTGAGGCCAGTTAGAGAATTTCTGAAATCCTCATTTTTCTTTCTCAACATACAAAAATAAATAACTGCTTCACTTGTCATAATTTAGACTATTAATATAAAGTGCCACAAATGGAAAAATGTCATGAAGTTTTGTGAACATATTCATAAAAAGTAAGCTTAGAGAAACAAAGTGTGAGGGAGAATTGATATACTATATTTCCAACTTTTTACACCAAATTTGGCAAAGTTTAACCAATATCAATACATTAATAAAAGATTTGAAAAATATTGTAGGTGGCTAGAAGTAATGATATTCACAAAAGCATGCAAAACAATGTCATATATTATTTAGTGGCAATTTTTATGGTAAACATACATAGATACACACAATAATAAATGATAAACACAAAATATCTTAATGAAAGGGAATATTATTAATTATACTACATCTCCAGTGGAGTTGAAGATTAAAGGATGTTTTTCCTACTATTTGTTTTTACACATTACATGAAATGTTTAATACTTAAAATATTAAGTTATAATTTTAAAATAAGCAGGTTGGTGAAGAAGAACAATGAACTTCATAAAGGCACCAAAGGTTTTAACCAAGTACCGAGTAAATATAGTATAGAGTCATTTATCCTGGCAAACCAAATGCATTATATACTCCTGAGTCTTTATTGTTGTTGTTGTTCTGTGTATTGAGGTACATTCCCAGTCCTTTTTACTTTTTTATTTTGAAATAGGGTCTCACTAATTTGCTTAGGGCCTTACTAAGTTGCTGAGGATGGTCTCAAACTTGTGATCCTCCTGCCTTAGCCTCCTAAGTCACTGGGAATACAGGTATGTGCCACCGTGTCCAGCTATACTACTGAGTCCTAATCAACTACAATCTTATTTATTAAAATGTGTCTGAATCCCAGGAAACTGTTGCTTGCATAGTGTGGATGAAGGGCTCTAATAATGTTTCTTGCTTTTAATGAGATGCAGTTTATGCAAATGTAAACATCTAGTCATGCAGGACAAAACATTTCCAAGGATACAATAAAGACCAAGGAAACTTTCCTACACTAGCAATGAAAGCTTGACTATCTTTCCTTGATGCTTTTTGGGGTGTTCTGAATGAATGATTCCATAAACCTATCTCTAAGCTAAATAAACATTGCTTAATACATACATATGTGGCTGTGATCCTTGATACGTGATTTATCTTGTTATATGTAAGTATGTACAGTTATACACAAGTATGAATTAAAACATTTTCAAAGTGCCAACATAAAAAAAGGGTATGGAATTTGCATGCAATGAAATGAGAGTTAATCTTTATAAATCATTATAGAAAACTTTTTAAATGCATTGGAGAAGTAAAGTTTCTGAAAATGTTAATTTTAGCTGTATCTAACAGGTGAGATTGCATTCTTATTAATGTTAATGTTACTGTATGTAATTTCCCAAAGTGTTAATGATAAAAATTTAAATACTGTATCCAATAAATTTCAAAGATGAAACAAGCTATCTTTCTTTTCTATAAAAAATGTGACTTTTGGACCTGAAAGGAATTCAGAGTTGATTCATATTATAGAAACATTGCATTTATTTTTGTAAAAGTCAAAGCCACAAATTGTTGATTTGAAAAAGCCAGAAACATAGTGCAATGGTCAATTTTTAAAATTCTATTCTTGGTCAACCAGAGAACTTGAAATATAGAATATAAGCTCCAAAGAATAATATCTATGGGATTTTATGTAAAAGGTAAAGAAAAAACAAAGGCTACCAGTATTTTTATATCTTATGAAACTTACTGAGAGTTGCATGTAATCATGAATGAAACTTGAAATCATAACTAATGCCTTTCAAAAGAGACCAAGTAAATTATTTCTGTATTTACTGTAGTGATGAGGATAACAATGTTTGACAGCTGTGGTTATGATCCTTTAGTCAACAGGAGAAAAAAAATCAATGAAATGTTTCAGAAAAAAATAAACACAGTTCAAAACAAATGTAATAAAAGGATACAATATTGATAAAATAAAAATAATAATAGAAAGCATAATACAAATAACTATGGTTAATTAATAAAGACATTTCAATAAAATTGATGCAAGTAGAAAATGCACATCTCATGTGTTAACATTTAAATAATTAGGACAATCTTCTGATGCTTATTATCTTCCTTTTATAGATGAGGAATCTGAAGCATAGAAAACTTCAGAAATGCTCAGCAAGGGTGAAGCTAGAATTCAAACGCAGCAGCCAAGCAGCAAGTGTCCACTGTGCCGAGTCATTATTGCAGTCTGTAAGTGTTGCAACCAACTTTCAGGATGTCTTCCACAGAAAAATAAGTTTTGGGAGACACAAACCAATGCAGCAAAAAAGTTCACTGATGCCCCCCACGGAGTTTTGTATCTAACCTCCATCTAAGGGACACAGGCAAGTAGCTTGTCAGGGGTATATCGCTATCTCCTATAGTCTTATAGCAACAGAGCCACTGTTTGGAGTGAAAGGATACTGCCTGCTGGCTGAATCAGGGTGGTAAGCATTTATAGTAGTTGTCGTTCATATAAACCAAGGTGTCATGACAAGTTGGAGTTCCACTTTGGTAAATGAAGAGTTACTACTGCTTCTATGGAAATAAACCCTTAGAATAGACCCTTCCACAGAAAGAATGGAGGCCTGTTAACCCCAACTAACTCATTATACTGCAACAGAAGGTAAATAGAAAGGTCAAGATTTTACCATCCTACCCTGAATCACAAACCACTATTCTCTAAAGACTTTAATCACTATGACTCTTTGCTACTGTAGTGTAGCAAAACATTGATCTAGCTTCTGTTTCATTTAATTTTTGTTATATTAGATGGTGCATTACACAGACTGAAGTCACTGTGTCTGGCGTGAAGTGTAACCTGACAGAGTGACTCACTTAGGCTGGGCTGATGCATTTAAGTGGCCTTCCTCCAAGACTACTTCCTGCTGTTTTAGAATTTTCTGTTCTGCAGAACCAAATATAGTCGGTGATATTAGAATATATTTCCCTATGCATAAAAATCTCTCTATGTATCTACTATCAGAATTACTTATGTATATTATTAATACTATAATTTTTTCAAAATGTTAAAATTAATCTATAGATATTGCAGACAGTAGGCTATAGTATAAAAGATAAATTTTTTTTAAATTTAAACCTTATAAAATAAAAAACAAGAAAATTTAAACCTATAAAGAAATTGGAGAAAAGATATAAAATGCATTGTTTTCTTCATCTACAGTAAAGTCAAAATACTTTAAAAATTGACTCATCAAGAAATGCAGCTCTAGGTAAAGTATTTAAAGTCTTAATAGCAATGAACAAAAGGATTTGTATGAATTGTTTAGTATTGATAGGGAAGAAGGTTGATCTGTGAGCAAGAAAAATGTTCATTTTTCATAGATGGGACTCAGGAGAATCTGTCTAAAGATTACAAAAAAAGAGAGAGAGATAAGCTTATATTTCCTATCTTGCAGGACCAGGTGTGTGGTAATCAAAGATAGGTAAAAACCTTGTCATCATTTGAGTTGAATTTCAGATGTAGGATAAGGCATTAAATTTTTATTTTACTTAATTGCAATACCTTCTGTACAGTCTGTTTTTATGACTTGTGCTTTTATTAAATTTTTAAAATGTAGTCATTTTGCAAATAAAATGTCATTCTAAAAAAGCAAATTAATATACACTATATTTTTTAAAATTAAAAGTCCCCGTAGCTACTGTGCCTCATAATGGAATCTTGCAATAGATTTCAATAGTTTGTTGTTTTTATTTCATTCTTGGAAATTTTCTGTTATCACTAAATAAACATATGCAGGAAAGAAAGGAATATTTATATGCATATATTTTTGTATTTGAAAGTCAATACTGCTCATTCCATTAAATATAATGTAAATCTGTCAGTCAGATATTACTTTGAACAAAAATTTATTATACATCAACAAAATGTGGGATGCTAGGAAAATAATATTCTATTCCAAAAATAGTAACACCAACAAAAAGATGCAGAGGTTAACTTAAACAAAAGATGTCCTCGTTGTGTAAAAGTAAGCTGTGTATGTATGTTAATGGAATAAAAAAAAAGAAAGCATGCAAAATTAACCCATTATATTTATGAATAATAGCAGTCTTCCCTTTCATATCAGATTATATGCTTATTCCAGAAAAGAGGTTATTTTCTTTTTATTTTCTTCAGTTTCTTTGTTATTGTTCTCCTTTGACATCTGTTCAGTGAAATACAAAACATCTATAATTTGTGAAGCTCCAGCAATCAAAATGAAATGTAGTCATTTTCCCTTTCATTAAGAATTTCCATAAAGGTGTCTTTTAATACAATGAATTAATAAGCCTTTTCAATGTGATAATGTCAATTTTAGATCAGAATTAGTTATTTTTAAACATGTTTAATGGTGTTTTTGAAATGTAATATATATTGGGTCAAATTACTATTTTTATGCATTTCCACTAGAATAATGATGGTCCTATATAAAATTCAACTTTATAATGTTTGAAATACATATAAAGGGAAGAAAGAAGACAGCAACTAATGATTTTTAAAGCATGCTAATTCACGTACCCTGCTAGGCTCCTCCCTTTCACAAAATATTTCTTGATTGATCATCTGTAAAAGAAACTGATATCAAGGACCAGTAACTCATATCCACAAAAATACAACCTTTTTTCTCCCACACTCTCCACTATTCATTTCACAAGGAAACATTAGTTTCTTTGCAATTTTAGACTCATTGCTTCTGCATATTCAAGGGCACATAAAAATAGATAATCACACATTTTCTCAGTTCCTTGAGAAAATTTTAATTATTTTTAGCAAATCTTCCTGTTTTATAAGCATGTTAGGGAAGAAACTAGATTGCTTCAGATAAAAATAAAACTTTGGTATGGATCACATACACAATAAACCAACAGCTCTCTATAAAATTCCTTAACAATATCTATTCTAACAAAAGTAAACAATACTCATCTTTGAGATATCAGGGATTATTTTTTTACATCCAACTTCTGCGCAATCTTTCTAAGTGTTTCTAGCTCTGAGCTTTCTACTTATATGTCAATCCTGACTTTGCCTCTTTTTTTTTTTTTCTTGTTGTCTATTGTTCCACGTTGGATCCACCTACCTATGATACTACTACTCTCTAGTTCTACACAGACTAGCAAAGTGTGAACATGTCTCTGTTGATGGGGACTGAAGAGCAGAGTGAGATAAAGGTAGGGACACAGGGGATCCAAAGTTTGATGCAGCTAAGGACGTTTATTATTGGCAAGCACAGCATTTTATAGTTTGCAGTAGGTTCCCAACACTGGAATGCAACCTTGAGGTTAGGCAGACAAAATACTAAAATATCTTTTTAAAAACAATATCACGTTTACATTTATTTCCATAATCTTTGTCCAAGATCTATACTAGTAGCTAAGTATAAACTAACAGGAACATTCCCCAAATAACTCCACCACAAGGGAAAATCAGGAAGCAAGTCCACACTCTCAAGAGGAATTTATGGCAAGTCTGACATGTCAACTGAGCATGTCCTGAGAACAGTCTGCTGTTCTTGCTTGCTCTGTCCTGCAAAGAGCTCAGAGGTCATTAACTCCCCATCTGAAGCTCTACCACAGTCCTCGAGATCTCAGACAATTCCACAATGCCTCAATGCAGCAATTGCTCTCCATGCACTTAACTGTTACTATAGAGATCCTAGAAGAGGATGCACCTAAGCCATGCCCAGATTCCTGACACACATACACCACAACAGCAAATGCATGTTGCTTTCAGCTCCTGTATCTGAGTTAATTTATTACACAGCAGCAGAAATTACTATACTAATGAACCTGCTCTTATTCTATCAACCCAGCCCATATCTCCTTCCTTAGAATAGTCTATCAATAGAAATCCCTGTGAACATGAAAATGTTCTCCATGTGAGTCATTCAATGCAGTTGCCACTAGCCACACAAGGCTCTAAAGCATCTGAAATATAACTGATAAGACTGAAAAGGTATTTAAAATATATTTTACAGATTGTTAATTAATTTTAATTGTAATAGCTACTTATTGCTAGTGGATCCTACATTGCACAGAGCACTTAGGGAACAGTACTTTGCATTTATCCCTTTTTCTCCCTACCCAGTGAAAAATACACATTTTCCCATCTTATTAGTATCAAAGAAGGAGCTCTATTCTCAGAAATTTGGTGTGTGAAGACATGCACAAAGATATCAAAAATGAGAGCAAGAAGGGAAAGGTAGCATTTCATACTCCACTTTTTATGCTGTGGCTTACAGATCTGCCTGAGAAGAGTATACAGAACAGACATGGTAATAGAAGGAACAGGATGAATACTAGTAAAGCTTCTCTATTCCTGCATTTTTACCCACC
Organism: Callospermophilus lateralis; assembly: GCF_048772815.1. Classification (NCBI taxonomy): domain Eukaryota; kingdom Metazoa; phylum Chordata; class Mammalia; order Rodentia; family Sciuridae; genus Callospermophilus; species Callospermophilus lateralis. The sequence goes on from NC_135317.1 coordinate 86,281,513, forward strand.
AAAGACTTTGCCAGAAGGTAACTAATTGAAGATTAATGAAATGCCAAAAGATGGTGGGGCTTTCCCACAAACCATACCAAGAGCACAAGGCTGTAGGGTGCACAACCGACAAGTGTTACACCTGTCAGGAACAGCATGACTCTGTTCTGGATTGGATAATGACATGGAGTATAGACTAGCCTGTGATTGGGTACCATAATTATGTCTTTTAAGTAGGACGCAGAGAACACAGAGCAGGGCCAAAGTTGTGATCAATAACAGAGAAGCAGGCACTTGTGTTAGCCTGGAGAGGGGAGTGTCTGGTCATTTTTGCAGTATAGACAGTGTTATATTTATCTTTGCTCAGCCATGATTATTGAAGGGACTTGTTTCTATCTCACTCCATCAATGTCACAGAATGCCCTTGTCTGATATTGGTATTCTGTGAAATGGTTTGGTTCAGCAAGAGAACACCATGGACTAGCTGTTAGTGCAAGGTCAGCTCTCAGCTGACAGCTGAGGGGCTACTTCTTTTTCTTTCTCAAAAGCAATAATTGGATAAAAATAAAACCATTCTGGATTTGCACATCACTGATTTTCAGATGGGTCAATAAACTAGTAATGTGCTGATGGTACACATTTTTCATGGCTGCCCAGGCCTCTCACCCAAACTTCTGACTCATGCACCCAGCTGTGTCCTCCAAATTTTCAGTTAAATGTCCTCATGCACTTCAAAATCAGCATGTTCAAAAATGTGCCTCCAACCTGTTGCTCTTCCTGAATTTTCTCTCTCTGCTAAAGTACCAACATATATTAAGCAAGAGTCATATCTCACATCATTCAAGAAAAATATATTTCAACCTACACAACAAATCATTCACCAAGTTCAGTGAATTTCAAACTCTGTGGACTTTTCCTCTTGAGATACATGCATGAATATGATACTTAAGTAGACTTGCATCTATAAGGAGATAATGCTCCTTCTTATTTATTTAAATTGTAGCAGACATTAACATTTTTCTTTCTCATCTCATAAGCGGGTTATGATGTCTGTTAAGTAGGACACAGAGAGTAGGTGGCAATGAGCAGGCCTGATGTCATGGTTATCAACCCATGCAATCACAAATGGCCCTGTGCTCAGAAGGACCAGCACTAGATTTGAAATTTGGTCATATTGAAACTCTGAATTTTGGGGGAAGTGGAGTGTTGGGTGTCATATTGTAATTTTATATTAGGCTTTAAATATTATGTAGTGGGTCTTTGGACTGAGGATGGTTCTTATAGACATCCAACTAGAGAAAGTCTAACTAAAGAAAGGCTCTAGTTAATGTGCTCTGAAATTCACTGCCATGTTCTCTCTGAGGACTTGATTCCTGGGGACTGCTTTCAGATAACATCAGAGCAGGGCAGAGATACTGAACAAGATCTGCTCCTTGAATAGAGGGGACACATATAACTGCTGACTTTGGCTCAAATTCTCCCTCCCAGCCTTGACTAAGTTATGTCAGACTCCACACCAATCCAGGTCACTTCTATCTGATCTTCTTTCCCTTTTACCCTAAGTCTGGATTAGTGTTACATCACAGTCTAAAAATTTTCTCATCCTTCTGTTTTCCCTTGCACAGGCATGTCACATCCCCTGGGGTGGGCAAGTAACAGAAACAATCCTTGAATATCTGTTCCCCTATTCATATCTGCTTTGCCATGGGCCTGTATTAACAGTGTAAACGTTAGTATCATCTTTATAGATTAGTCTTTGGTATTTTAATGAGATGATATATAAACCAATTAGCAGAGTGACCAGCATATACTGGATATACATAAAAACAGTTACTTAGATTGTAATTATATTAATGTAGTCATTGTAATACTTTGTGGCTGGTTCTATATTTCTAGGATGTTCCAATAAACTCTGGTCCTTTTGCCTCTGTCATATTTTCCTCAGTTCTATCCTTCACAACAACTTCCAAAGTGATAAATCTGAAGAGGCAACTGAACCATGTCACACAGTTTTGAAATCCTCCTATACTTTCATAGTTTTTACATTGCATGAAATTTTATCAGGGGATATAAAATTTACCTGAAGTTTGGCTTGAGGAATATAAAGCAGGTTCTATTGGTCTACAGTCTGTAGTTCATGATTCCTCAAGTGTCATAAAGACAACACAAATACAGAAAAAGTGACCACATTTCAACCTGCTTCATTTCCCACTCTTCCCAGATCCTACTTGACCAAAATCAAACTGCTTACTCTTAACATATATTTTTCTAGATTCTATACTTTGCAGAAATGTGCCCTCTTTTCTAGTGAGCTCTACTCATCCTCTCAAGTTCTACTAGTAAGATTTTCTTTATGGTCATAGCTCAGATAAGTGGTCATCCTCTGGGAAAAAGAGATAAAAACATAATAATACATTCAGCACTTTCTATTACTTTTTATTTGTCTATATACCCAAATATTTAAAAAGAATAACATCCTTGTGGTTAGATACTTATATTATTCATTCAGGTGTCTTTGCATCTCCCTTAAAAAATGGTATTAAGTTTTATCAAAAAAGAATTTCCTGCATTTATTGAGACCATACTATTTTTATTTTCCATTCTGTTAATGTGATGTACATATTGATTTACACACATTGAACATGTAATGATACGTGTATGATGTGTATGATGATAAAGAATCCTCAAAAAAAAAATAAAACCTCAGAAATAAGCATAACCAAGGAGGTCAGACACCAATACATTGAAAATTATAAAACAATGGTGAAAAAAATTAAAGACAAAAATAAATAGAAACTCCCCATGTTCATGGATTGAATACTTACTATTAATAAAACATTACTTAAAACACATTTCACAACTCAATCTACAGATCCAATGTTACACCATCAAATTTCCAGTGGCATTTTTACCAAAATAGACATAAACAATTCTAAAATACCTATGAAACTAAAAAGACCCAAAACCATGTTGAGAAACAAGAATAAAACTGGTGGCATCACATGTTATAAAGTATATTATAAAACAACCACTGGCCAATAACCTTGATGAACACAAATGTGAAAATCCTCAATAAAATACTGGTAAACTGAATCAAACAGCACATTAAAAACTTATTCACCATGATCAAAGGGGATTCATCATAGGGATGCAAGAACAATCCAAAAAATACAAATTAATAAATGCAATATACTATATCAATGGAATGAAGACAAAAAGCATCTCAATTGATTCACAATGGCATATGATAAAATTCAACACTCCTTTATAATAAAAATGCTGAACAAACTAAGTATACAAGGAGCAAAATAAAATCCACAAATAACCAGGCAATAACTATCATTATATTGAATGGGGAAATCTCAAAACTTTCTAAGATCTAGAACAAGAAAGAATGCCTGCTTTCACCATTTTAGTTCAATTATGTTCTGGGCATGCTAGTCAGAGCAATTAGGCAAGAGAAAGAAATACAGGGCATAAAATGAAAAAGAAGTCAAATTTTCACTGTTTGCATGACTTGATCTTTTATATAGACAACCCAAAAACTCCACATACAAAAAAAAATCTATTGGAAAAAATAAAAGAATTCAGCAAAGTGGTAGGACAAAAAAATCAACATACCAAAATTAATAGTATTGCTATTCATCAATAGCAAATTATCTAATATGGAACTTAAGAAAGTAATCCCTTTTGCAGTAGCTACAAATAAAAAGACACACACTCACACACACACACACACACACACACACACACAGAAAACCTAAGAATAAATTTAACCAAAGAAGCAAAACTTTTTTACAATAAAAGTTATAATAGTCAATGAAACAAATGGAAGCTGACCCAAGAAACTAGAATGACATCTGTATTCATGGATAGGAAGAAAAAATATTGTTAAATTTCCATACCACCCAAAGTGATTTATAGATTCAAATCAATCCCTTTCAAGATATCAATGGCTTTCGGAGAACAGAGAAATAATTCTTAAATTGTATGGAAACACACACACTTCCTGAATAACAATGCCATTTTGTACAAAAAAGAACAAAGCAGGATGCATTACACTACCTGATTACAAAACATACTACAAGTTGATGTAATCACAAGAGCACAGTATGGGCATAGAAACAGGCACATATATACCAATGGAAGAGAATAGACAGCCTAAAAGTAAACCCACAAACAGAGCCATGTTATATTTTACAAAGGTGCTAAGAACATGCATTAGAGAAAGGGTGATCTTTTGTGCTAAGAGCCACAGCCAATTAATATGATGCATGGCATTTTTGATTGAAAGGTGATGCCAGCTAGCCATTGAGATGATATGATTATGTTAAAAATTACATTCATATGGATACCGGACTCCTGCTGTTTACCTCAACCTGCTGCGGGACTCCTGGAGAGTTCCCATTGGTTGGGAAAGTGCAGTAGGAGGGAATTCCGGGGGAGGAACTTGCGCTGGGGTTCCGGGAGGAGACCGGCGGAACGCCGCGTGGGTGGATCGGGAATCTTCCCGGGCACGTACGTGGTATTGGCGGTTATTTCAAAAAATAAAGTTTGTTCCTATTTGAGTGGCTCGTGATCTTGTGCCCAGCCAGACTGCGGCAACTGGTGGCCTGTGCGGGGAACGCCTGAAGCTTGGAGGTGAGTAAAATTGCTCGCCCCTGAGGGAAGGCGACAGAATGGGTGACCATTTCAAAAAACAATATGTTCTTCTTTTGATTTATTTTGTTTTTGTTTCAAGCTGCCTATCCCTAGAATTTTCTCAGGCAAACTGGGAAAAATGGTTGGCTCAAGGTTTGAAGTTGTTTGGCCCTGAGAAAGAGAAAATTGATACAACTATTCTTTGCTCCGTTTTGGTTTCATTCTGTTTCGGTTTTGTTTTATGCTATCTTATTGGGTTGCGTTACCTTTATAGTAGATTAGAAACTAGTAAAAAACAAACCGAAAGACTGTTAAGTAAATTGTTAGAGGTCCAAACTGTGGTAGAAAACATGTCAGGTCAAGCAAAAGAGAAGGTCTCTCCAGCTAGTCAGACAGAGGAAAATTTGAAGAAAGAAAGCTTAGAGGAAAAACGACCATCAAGTGGGGAGTTACAACAGGAGGCTGCTACTAACTCCGTTCTATCACCAGAGGGCGTAATTCAACCAACAGCTCCACCTACAGCTGAGCGGCCCTCAACTCCCGTAGTTGATGGACAAAATCCTGAGGCAGGATCCCAAAGATTAGCATGCCCTGTACTTGAGCAGGCAGGAGGGCAACAAATTCACCGTGCTTTAGATTTTAAAACAGTGAAGCAATTAAAGGAGGCTGTAACAACCTATGACCTGCAAACACCCTTCACCATAAGTATGGTCAAATCTATTACCAACTTGGACATGACACCAGCAGATTGGGCTAACATGTGTCGATCTGTGCTAAATGGAGGACAATATTTGTTATGGAAGGTTGCCAATGAGGAATTCTGCACGGAGACAGCTAGGCGAAATGCAGCAGCCCGTTACCCTCAAAGAAATCTAGAAATGTTGCTAGGAAAGGGGCCTTATGAGGGTCAACGGCAACAAATTGAATATGATCCTGGTATATACGCACAAATTGCTGTAGATGCGGTTAGGGCATGGAAAACTTTACAGGGGCATGGAGATTTACAAGGACAGTTATCTAAGGTAATACAAGGAACTAATGAACCTTACGCTGAATTTGTAGATAGGCTTATTCAGACAAATTCTAGAATATTTGGAGATGTAGAACAGGCAATGCCATTTATAAAACAACTGGCTTATGACCAAGCAAATCGTTGCTGCAGAGAGGTCATTAGACCATGGAAACATGAAGATTTAAACACATATATTAAATTATGTAGAGACATTAATGAACAAGGGCAAGTCTTAGCAGCAGTACAACAGGCTTTAGATGCCAGGCCAAAAACATGCTACAATTGTGATCAAACAGGACATTTTAAAAGGAATTGCCCCATAGGAGGAGGGTTTAACAAAGCTAGGTATCAAAGGAATAGAATACCAGGTATTTGCCCACGATGCCGTAGAGGGAGACATTGGGCTAATGAATGCCATTCTCAAACCACCATAGAGGGCACTCCGTTATCAAAAAACAGACAAGGACCAAGTGTTTACCCACGATATCGTGGAGAAAGGCATCAGGCTCCATTGCCAAAAAATGGACTGGAGGGCCCAATGCTCCGGGGCCCAAAACCACAAATATACGGGGCAATGGAAGAACCCAGCAGCACCATCAAGGTAGTGCCCAGGACACATTATCCATTAAATCCCTCATCAGACAAACTAGTGGGAGCGCAGGGTTGGACATCTGCGCCTCTGCAAGAGCAGTACTAACTCCAGAGATGGGAATTCAAATCATTCCCACAGGAGTAAAAGGACCTCTTCCCCAAGGAACAGTAGGCTTATTATTGGGACGCAGCTCTTCTACACTAAAAGGACTTATGATAAGTCCCGGGGTAATTGATCCCGATTATGAAGGTGAAATAAAAATTATAGCTAGTTCTCTAAGAGGTATATCAGTAATTTCACCAGGGGATAGAATAGCACAGTTATTAATAATACCCAGCCTACATGATAAATTTTCCAGTCATACTGTAGAAAGAGGTTCCAGGGGATTTGGCTCCACAGGTGTAGATTGGGCTATGCTTTCTTTAAATTTAGATTCTCGCCCCATGCTAAAACTAAATATTCAAGGACATGACTTTAATGGGCTGCTGGACACAGGTGTTGACCTCAGCATCATATCTCGTCAAGAATGGCCAAAACATTGGCCATTACAACAAGCCACTCAAACGCTTCAAGGCCTAGGAGTGGCTACTAATCCCCATAGAAGTGCAATGGTATTAGATTGGAAGGATCCTGAAGGATGTGAAGGAACTATACAGCCCTATGTATTGGATCATCTTCCTATAAATTTATGGGGACGAGATGTCCTAGATCAATTAGGTTTGACATTAACAAATAACATCAGTCCTAAGGTGCCCACTACTAGGGCTAGACAAGGCTTTAGGAAAGAAAAAAGATTAAGAGAACAAGAACAAGGTATGACAGCACCAATTCAAATAGATCAAGAAATAAATAGACATGGATTGGGTTTTCAAAAAGGGCCACTGAGACAATCAAAATTACTTGGAAATCAGACAGACCAGTGTGGGTTCCTCAGTGGCCCTTGACTAAAGAAAAGATACAAGTAGCCCATGACCTGGTCAAACAACAATTAGCGGAGGGACATATACAACCTTCCGTATCTCCCCATAATACTCCCATTTTTGTCATTAAAAAGAAATCTGGTAAATGGAGATTATTACAAGATTTAAGAGCCATTAATAATGAGATGGTTATTATGGGACCTGCTCAATCAGGGATTCCCCAATTGTCTGCTTTACCAAAAACCTGGTATGTTTTAGCTATAGATATTAAAGATTGTTTTTTTTCAATTCCAATTCATCCTGAGGATAGTCCACATTTTGCATTTACTATCCCTGCACTAAATCATGAAGGTCCTGATCAGAGATATGAATGGAAAGCACTCCCTCAGGGGATGGCTAATAGTCCAACTATGTGTCAAATTTATGTTAACAAAGCAATCCAACCACTTAGAAATCAAAATCCTGAACTACAAATATTTCACTATATGGATGATATGTTATTGGCACATAAAGATAAAAACACATTGCTAGAATGTTATGCCACACTTACAAATTTATTAAAAGGTTATAATCTAGAGATAGCAATAGATAAAGTACAAATAAATCTTCCAATTAATTATCTAGGAGTTCTGTTATCCTCAACCATGGTCCGTCCACCAAAAATTCAAATACGAGTAGATCAACTCAAATCACTTAATGACTTTCAAAAGTTATTGGGAGACATAAATTGGATAAGGCCTTATCTAGGCATACCAACAGGAGAGCTAGGACCTTTATTTGATATCCTAAAAGGTCCATCAGATCCAAATTCACCCCGCATGTTAACGCCTGAAGCAAGAAAGGCATTAAAAATCATTGAAACATATATGGAAAATATGCACTTGGATAGAATTGATATAAGTTTGCCTTTATTATTTATTGTACTACCAACAAAAAATATTCCTACAGGAGTATTTTGGCAAGAAGGTCCATTATTGTGGATACATTTATCTTATTCTCCTAACACTATTCTTACTAGGTGTCCTGAGGCTGTAGGACAATTAATACTCAAAGGAATAAAAGCAGCAAAGGGAGCGTTTGGGATTTCTCGCATTAAAATTATTACTCCATATACTATGGATCAAATTGATGAGTTAGCTAATGAGTTAAATACTTGGGCAATAATCATGTGTAAATCTAATGTTTCATTTGATAATCACTTGCCATCTAATCCTTTGTTGTCTTTTTGGTCTAAGCATCCTGTGGTTTTTCCAAAAATGACAAGAAAGACCCCTATCATGAATGCTCCAAATATATTCACTGATGGGTCAAATAATGGTACAGCAGCAGTAGTTACCCCTGATCAAACTTTTACATTTTTAGTACCCAAACAATCAGCTCAAAAGGTAGAGCTTAATGCAGTATTACAAGCTTTTATGATGTTTAAAGATTCTGTATTTAATTTATTTTCTGATAGTATGTAGTTAATGCTATAGTATCCCTTGAAGATGCTGGTAGGATTTCCACTTCTTCTACTGTTTTCTCTTTGTTTTCCACTATACAAAGTCTAATCTGGGACAGAAAAAATCCATTCTTTATAGGACATATCAGGGCACATACAGGATTGCCAAGAGCCCTTAGTTTGGGCAATGAATTAGCAGATAAATCTACACATGACATACATATTTTCTCCACAATAGAAGAAGCTATAAATTTTCATAAAAGGTTCCATGTCAATGCTAATACTTTACAAAAGCGTTTTAAAATAACTAAAGAACAAGCCAGACATATAATAAAACAATGTCAAAATTGTGTGACATTTTTACCACAAGTTAATCTTGGAGTCAATCCTAGAGGACTGATACCTAACCATATTTGGCAGATGGACGTCACACACTTGCCAGAATTTGGAAAATTAAAATATTTGCATGTTACAGTTGATACTTCTTCCGGATTTTTGATGGGCTCCCTTCATGCCGGAGAAAAAACTAAAGATGTTATAGCTCATTGCTTACAAAATTTTGCCACTGTGGGTGTTCCAAAACAGTTAAAAACAGATAATGGTCCTGGTTATGCTTCTACCTCTTTTAAACAATTCTGCTCATCATTTGGCATTACTCACATAACAGGAATTCCATACAATCCACAGGGACAAGGCATAGTTGAAAGAGCTCATCAAACTATTAAAATGTACTTATTAAAACAAAAGGAGGGAATTGGAAAGGGGTATATATCCCCCAAAGATAAACTTAAAATAACCCTTTTTACTCTAAACTTTTTAAATTTGGATTCATCAGGGCTTAGTGCTGCGGAAAGACATTTGAATCCAAAAAATGTACATAAGCCTAAGGTACTTTGGAAGGATATTCTAACAGGACAATGGAAAGGTCCTGACCCAGTGATTGTCTGGAGTCGGGGCTCTGTTTGTGTTTTTCCATTGGGAGAACAGCAGCCGATTTGGATTCCAGAGAGGTTAACTAAAACAGTTTCTACAAACCAAAAAGAAGATGATTTGACTGAAATCCATAACAGCTGATATCCAGAACTCCAGCTTGGCTATTCTTACATCTGCGATAGTGATTAACCAGGATGCTTTTTTCAATATCTATTTTATTATTGCTTTTTCCCACATCATAAAGTTCTATTTTATTTTTTGAGCTCATACAGACCTAGGTTAATGTTTTTCTGATCAGTTTTATTTTTTGACTGTGGAGTTTTTAACATTGCAATGGAGATTTCACCTGTGTAAAGCTACAAGGCCTTTACTATTGTCTTATGTGTTGTATGTTACGTGTGCATACTTTTGTTTTGTGTTGTATGTCTGTATGTGCGTATGTCCATATATCATATGAGGAGCGCTCATGAATAAATGGATCCGAATTTTTTTATTATTCACGTAATTTTAATGGTTTAATTTAAATTGGGTAAACAACTGTTGAAGATTATTTTAATATGTGTACAAATAAGCAGGTTAACAGATCTGTTTGTTTACTTTCATCTTTCCTTTTCATAATATTTAATAATTCTGTTCAAGATAATGTAAATTGTTCTAAAAAAATGTTTTCTTAGTACCTGTTGAAATGTTACATTTTTTTTCTTTCTTTCTTTAACATCATTGTCAGAATTCCTATTTTCATCCCAGTGCCGGTGAAGACAAAGATGAAACCAAACTACAACTTCTTCGATAATTATCACAACAAAGTGTATAAACTGATACATCAATGAATAATAACTCAACAAGTAATGCTCAATCAATGAGTTGATTTATCTTGGGAGGAAATGGACATATTGATAGATTCCTCCACTTTGAACTGCTTACAGAACTTGCCTGGACTATGTATCACTTGTATGCACTGTGATCTATCTGTTGATGCAGTGAATTATGGTAATGCTGACATATCTTTGCTGATGTATCACCAGTGATGCAATTTTCCCTAGGAGTCATCAATTGATTTGGTGTCGTGGCATTTCTGTATCCTCCTCCCTTCTACTAGTGATGGTCTAATTTTGGGGGCCAACAGAGGTGAGGCAAAGAACCTCACCCCCCCACTGGCACCAAGGCCAAATCTGGGGGCCAACAGAGGTGAGGCAAAGAACCTCACCCCCCGACTGGTGCATAGGCCTATCCACAAGTATGGCTATATGCTGGACCGGTAGTCAGTGACGGGTATGATCCAATTGCAGTGGTATCAACCTAAGACAGGCTGACGCCTAAAGGTCAGTTTTCCAATGACGGGTAAGAACCATATGTTGAATTGGACAAACCTAACAGGCACGGTCCCTAGCCACATTACTTGTTGCTTAATTAAACAGAAGGGGGTAGATGCTAAGAGCCACAGCCAATTAATATGATGCATGGCATTTTTGATTGAAAGGTGATGCCAGCTAGCCATTGAGATGATATGATTATGTTAAAAATTACATTCATATGGATACCGGACTCCTGATGTTTACCTCGGCCTGCTGTGGGACTCCTGGAGAGTTCCCATTGGTTGGGAAAGTGCAGTAGGAGGGAATTCCGGGGGAGGAACTTGCGCTGGGGTTCCGGGAGGAGACCGGCGGAACGCCGCGTGGGTGGATCGGGAATCTTCCCGGGCACGTACGTGGTATTGGCGGTTATTTCAAAAAATAAAGTTTGTTCCTATTTGAGTGGCTCGTGATCTTGTGCCCAGCCAGACTGCAGCACTTTTGAACAAACAGAACTGCGAAAATTGGGTATCTAGACACACAACAGTGCAGCTCATCCCCTATTTCTTACCAGTTATAAAGATCAATTCAAAATGGATTGAAGACTTAAATGTGTAAGGAATGAAAGTATGAAGCTAGTAGGCAAGAACACAAGAGAAATGATTTAGGACATTGGAAAGGGCAAAAGAGTTTTGGACATGGCTCCAAAACCACAGGAAATATAAGTAAAAATAGATAGGTAGGTTACATAAAACTGAAACCACAAAGCAAAGGAAACAGAGTGCTGATACAATCTACAGAATGAAATAAAACAATCTGTAATGTAAATATCTGACAAATTATTGAAATCCAAATTCTATAAGGAACTCCAAAAACTCAATAACAATAACAACAAAACTGATTTTTAAATGGGTAAGATGTCTAGCCTATGACTTTACTTTTTTAAAATATTTACTTTTTTTCCAGTTGTAGTTGGGCACAATACCTTTATTTTATTTATTTTTTATGTGGTGCTGAGGATCGAACCCAGGGCCTTGCACGTGCTAGGCGAGCTCCCTACCCCTGAGCCACAACCCCAGCCCCTAGTCTATGACTTTAAATAAAAATAATATTAATAAAATTAAATCAAAGTTGAATTTTTGAAGTGTAAGATAAATAAGGGAAAGAAGATCCAAAATAACATAGTTATGATCTGACTCATAAAAATGGTCAAAAAACTTGAATAAAACTTTAAAATAATGTAATGGCATAGTATCTTTGGGGAATTTCAAAATTCTCATTTCATTCTTGATTACTTACATCTCTGTCTATATGTATTTAAATATTCAAGTTAAAATTTCTTTACATTAACATGAATATGTAACAGAGTGCCACTAGAACAAACCTTGGTTTTATTTTTATTTTATTATTTTTCTCTAATGGCATTCTTTTTGAAATGAGGTAATATTTGTAACATTGCTGTCAAAATTTACAGGATAACATAAATCAACTAAAACATACTTCTTCAGAAGGACAATAAGTTGGTTCTACTTAAATTTTCTTGATACTGACAGAAGTTACTGATAATCAAATATAACAATTTTAATTTGCATGAGAATTTATTTCATAGCCATTCATCATTTTCCTAGAAACCTTCCTTGAAATGTTTCAAATGACAAACTCAAATAAACACGAACTCCAATAAAATAAGAGAATATATTTATAAGCCATAAGCTCTAATTTTTTCCCAGACAACTAAAAAAACCTATTCCCTAATTAATATTCTTTATTGAAATATCATCTCAGTAGAGGAAATTCTGTTTCACCAACCATAAAGTTCAGAACATAAATAACACAAATAACAATGACTACAATTTGATTTTATGTGACTATGCTTTACTTTCTATGTATATAACTTTAGTTCAGAGAAGATCAGGGCACATGTAGAGTCGAATGTCCATACACAGCCAAGCAAAGGCCTGTATTTGTTCTATTCTTACTAGTTTTTTTCATGAATGACATGCTTCTGCCAGAGCATTGGTGTATATATGGTATCCAGTCACTTTCTGATAAAAATCACTTAATTTAGAAGATAATTGGAGGGAGAAATTGTCAGTCCATCCCATACATTGAAGGACCATAACTTATTCCCAATAATTAAAATTTTATCCTGTGTATATTGGATAATATCCTGGGTATATTTCATATAATCACACCAAAATTATTGAGAGTAGCCTGTTTTCAGGGAAAAATGTGTTTATTTAAATAAAATATAAATAACCTGAAATGTAATCATGATCAACTATTTATATTTTTTTATTTGAGACAAGCAAAACTATATTTCTTGAATGGATCCATGAATATCTTATTTATTACAGTAATCCAAAATGACTTTGAATAATTAGCCTAGAATTTACCTGTTCTAAGCTCTTTGATGGTATGTCATCACTGCTATAACATAAAAAGCCAGAGTAATCATGTCATTTTTGAAATACACATTATATTCTTGAAAAAGAATTTTCTGCTCATCTGTTTTTTATTTTTTATTTTGTGTGTGTGTGTGTGTGTGTGTGTGTGTGTGTGTGATTAAGAATATCCTAATTCAGGGAAATCATTTCTTACACATTATAATATTAAAAAAACTACACTGTAAGCTATTATGGAGCAATAATAATATTTTTGAAAATCATCTCCAGGCTGAGCAAACTAAATCTAGCCAAACAAAACAACAAAATCTCCAACCTGCTCTCATGAAACAACAATAAAATAATATTGGAAAATCACTTTGATTACACTATTCCAGGTGTTCAACCTAAACACACCAATTTACATATAATTTTTTTTAATTCTGCAAAAGTTCATACTTTTTAAAAAATACACATAATATGCCTAGTACTATATTCTAAACCATAAAATAACTATTTACATATTTATACATTAAAAGAGAATTATTGATTATAAATTTGGGTTGATTCTTTGCTGCATCTCAGAATTCTAATATTAATTTTAGAAACAAATAAAATCACTGAATTCTTCCTGGAAATATATACAATACAGATCATACATGAAAAAATATTTATGAACATATACACATTTTATGCTAGATTGAATAGCAAAATATTTTTCTCAATGTGGTTTGGCCTATCAAAAACCTCAGAGTATGTCAACTTATGATAGCTTATGGTCATGAAGCCATAATTTAAAATCATAAAATCATACAAAACTTTTCACTCATCTATTCAACATTGTTGTTTTTAACAAATTAAGCTCCTGAAAATTGTTAAACATAAGATTGTATTTGATACCATTTTAAACATTGATTTCAATAAAGTTATCAGGTCTGATTTTTTTGAGCACCTTAAGTATTTGCTCTATGAAACAATATTTTTTTAGATACACAACTTTTTTCTTTACAAAATTTGTTTAGAAAACAAATTGTTTCAAAAATTGTTTTAGAAAACACAACTCTTATATACAGCCATTAATCATATTTGAGTTTGCAAAAATGGAGTAAAATTTTTTCTATAAGGAACAAATATTCAGTCCAGGTACAGTGATGCATGCCTGTAATCCCAGCAGCTGGAGAGGCTGAGACAGGAGGATCGCAAGTTCAAGGCCAATCACACAATTTAGCGAGGTCCTAAGCAACTTAGTATGACCCCATCTCAATAAAAAATAAAATTAAAAAACAACTGGAGGTGTTTCCCAATGGTTAAGCACCTCTGGATTCAGTCCCCAGTACCAAAAAAAAAAAAAAAAAAAAGAAAAGAAAACAAATATTCAAATCATCCCAAATATATTATGAAATCCTTGCCATTTTCTCCTAACCCCTAACTGTTTCTGTTCCCCAAATTTAATTATCAGTGCAAAATGTCTAAATTTGGAAATAACTTAAGGAAAAACTTCAATAATAAGTAAATAGAAGATCAATCAAAATGTACTCTAAGCTGCAAATGAATATTACATAAAATATTCATTAACTTGAAGACTTTTAATTCAATGGGTTGCATTTTTTTCTCACTTTATTCCAACTATACCAACCTTCCAGGGCATGCAGAGTAGTGATTTCAGCATTGAACACTAAGATCAATGATAAAGTGCAAAGTTTTTGCTAACAAGATAACTTTAATCATGTGTTTAGGGAAAAGTCTGCAAACGTACTATTCAACATTTTCCTGAGTGGTAAGTTATGCCAAACATCTGACATTATAAACATTATGAATCTCACAAAGTTGCTTATTTGTAATCACTGGCTGATATGTGTTCATATCATAATAAACAGAAAAAGAACACAATGGCACCGATCTGTGTTACAGTCAGGCCTCTGCGGCACACACCTACCATTAACTGCCACAGGGTATCAAAGGTGGGAAGAAGCTACAATGATGAGATTCCTCTCCTTCCAAATATATGTCAAGTTAAAAGCAGAAGAGAAAACAGCAGAAGATTCTAATATACAAAAGGAGTACATTTTCTTTAAAAATATATCATGATGCTATATTTCTCATCCCCATAAATTATTTTTTGAAATTCATTTTTTATGACCTTTACCTAGTTTTTTATTACTATGGAATTTCAGAAATGAAAGTATAGTATATTATGTACTGTGATCTGAGTTCAATTCATTAATGTTTAATCTTCTCTCTGTATATGAATAATCTAACCTGATATTTCATCTTATTGTCTCTTAAATAAGCACTTATAATTTTTAAAATAAATTGTGTTTGCTTTTTCCAACCCAATCCTTATCGTGTGATTAAGTGCTTTACTAAAATCACTGCCTCTGGAAACTTAGGGTATAAAAATAATGTCTGGGCTTCTCTTGGGAAATAAAAGACAATGCTTGTTTTGCATTCATAGATACATTCATTGTCAGAAGATTAAAAATGGAAGGTCATTATGAAGGCTGATTGCAAATTATTTTCATACATTTGAATGTAGAAACCAAATCAATTTTTCACAAAGTATAAGAATCTTCAAATTGGGTTGTCATTTTTTCTGCAGTATGACATGTGGGCTAAGTTTTCATCTAATTTATTGTACATCAGATTCAATAGATAATGTATGGTTATCACTTGTCCCAATCTATCAAAGTAAACATTACTTTGCATGGAATCTGCACATAAGAATATTTTATTACAGGGACTAACTGAAATCTGTCTTAATAGAATCAGAAGTGACACCTGGGATGTGTTGGTGGCAATCAATTAAACTCCTTTACAGAAATATGTTTTAGTATTTGGGAGAAAAAAAATTAAATGACATGCAAGAAAAATATTTCACCAATTTCCTAATTATTTAAATTGCAATCTTTGAAGCTAGATTTCAAACAGCATAATCATCAGATGTTTTATGCATGGCTATTGAACATTATGAGGCATACTTGAATAGCTAGCTAATGATAAAAGTTAAAGATATTTTATAGCAAAGTCAGTACACATTAGAACATATAAAATCACAAACTATTATATGGTATGTGTGTTGGGAAAATCATTCAATAAATTATCACAATACTTAGGGAGAAAACCAAGTCTCTTGCAGAGACTCCTAATGACAAAGTAATCTGAATTTTGTAGAACAACTTACAAATGATAAAAAAGAAGTACAAAAGGTACAAAAAATTAAGATACAAAAGCAATAAAACTGAACTTCTTGTTGATACTTTTACCACTGCTATCTGAAAAAAAAAATATCTCAAGATAAAAAACAAAGGAAAAAAAAGATGTCCAAGAAAACAAAATCTAGGCTATGGCCACAACTTTTTAGAAAAGTTATGATATATGAAAACACATTCATAAAAATATAGTGAGTTGAGAAAATCTGAAAGATAATTGTGAAATATCCAGAAAATAATTATTTCCAAATTGTAAATTATCCCATAATTTGCTTAAAATAATAAGAATCCTATAATTAAATAATGTCAAACAATTTAGAGTAAATATTTTTAAAACATACTTTTAATCTTTGAAAATTAAGTCTTAAGTTGCTGTGCATTCTGTAATATTAACTGTTATATTTATACTAAGTTGATTAATTATTGAAATTTTGGATGTGTGATTAAATTTAAGAAGGTAATGACTATTTTTAGCTCTGTATCTCTATTAATACTTTTAAAAGTGAGTAGTACTTTGTGTGTGTGTGTGTGTGTGTGTGTGTGTGTTGGGGGGGGGGTGGTTCTGGGGATTGAACCCAGGGCCTTGTACATATGAGGCAAGCACTCTACCAACTAAGCTATATCCCCAGTACCCAGTGGGTTGTACTTTTTGAAACAACGCTTTTGTCCAGTGACACTCAATAAAAATTCTTGCTTTTAAATAAGCTAACTTCTGAGCTATATCCCAATTCATATATATGACAGAATAGGCATAGGACTAACTTATTTACCACCCCAATTCTCTGAGGAGCAGAGTCTAAGCATTGTCAGAATAGTAAGGGCTAGGATAAAAAGGTATCTAACATGAACAATGGTCCTGACTAGAACAAAGAGATGTGCAGGTCAACATGAATATATTTATAGCATAATGGTTTTTGAATGTGTACTGGAAGTGACAACAGCCTAGAAATGCAATTCAGCAAATACCCCTAGATTTTTAAAATGACTTTAAATTTTCTGTCAATCAACACTGATGACCCATGAATAATTGAGAATATATAAAGATTTAAACATGTTCACAAACTGGTATGAACTGAATATCAAATCAATACCCAACATAGTATCCTTGATTATACACTCCCTGTATAAGTGCCAGACTGCTTTCTAATCACTTGGTTAACTAGTTCATAGTCATGAACAACACGAAAGATTTTCAAGCTGGTGGAAATTACAGGGTGAAGTGGAAGACAAAAAGAAATATTGGAAAATAAATATATCAATAAATGCTATGAAATTAAAATGCTCAAAACAAACATACAGTTACAAACAAGAAAGTCTGTATGTACCAAATACTTAGCATCATTTTTTGCCTAAATAAATAGATAATTAGAATCAAGGTGAGGAAAGAGAAAATAATTGTATGTTAAAATGCTTTCACACCCAATCTTAGTATAATTATATTATTATTTGGAAGTGAGTGTTCGATAATGTTGGAAGATTATTAAATACATTTGTTTAAAGATAAATAGAATTTGGGGAAGAGAGTTAGAATAAAGAAGAGAATTTGGGACCAGTTAAAGCAAAAGTGTTACAGTTAAAAGCATATTTAAGAAATAGCAGATATAATCTACATATATATATGTAGTGGAAACTAAGAGTAGAATGATATACTAGATCAGAAGGTTATTTAATTGAATTCAGAATCAAAAGAATATAGAATAACTAAAATTCAATAGTTGTAAACATAAATCCTCATTTATTGAAAACTTATCCAACCCATGTAATTACTGATTGGGCAAATATTTACTCATTTGTCAGAATCCGGGTATGCATTCTCTCAGATTTATGGTACCACATAACTTGAAGATAGAGATCCTTATTTTAAAAGGAAACATGATTGGTAATGTATACACTGGACTTAGCAGTAAACATCTTAGAAATGTAAACAGATGAGCATGGAATTTGATTCCAGTATGAGAAAGCCACAGTCCCTGCCTAGAACTATTTTGCATACTGGCTCCCAGTGTGGCCTCCTTATCAAAAGCTGATAATATCCCTGTGTATTTAGGTGATGAAATGAATATTTCTTCATCCTAATTTAAATTATCAGTTTCCCCTGGGATCAGTTCTATCATTTCTTAAACCCCTCTGACTTGCACATCACTTGCATTTTTCCTGGCTGCGAATGAATCTCCCTGGCAGCCGTGGGTCATAGGTCTCTTTCTCTGCTTTGCTCAGTGTCTTTTTATTGTGATAATAGAAAGCATATTAATCTTACTTCAATAATAAGGAAGAGCTCATCTTCCCTGACACTTCTCCCTCTGGAATACTTCCATTATTCTTAACTAGTTGTGTTACACACTTTAATCTGACTGTGCATTAAGCAATTTTGTTATCCATTTTCTCTCACAATGGTATTGTTTACCTTCTGATATGCATTCCTTTATCAATTGTGTCTTATGGTCTAAAACTTCAAGGTGTTCTACTGACTGCTGAAATTAGAACTAAAAATATTCAGCTTGTGACATTCTGCAGCTGCCTTCTCTGTTTACATGTAGGTTACATAGGCCTGGATATACTATGTGTAAAGATATTTTTATTCAGATCAATTTTCCAGAATATTTTTATTTTGCATTCATAATTTGTAGCTAATTCAAGCAAAACTAATATAAAGAACCATCCCTGATTTTGGCATTATAAGAAAGTATTTCTCTTTGAATAAAAGAAAAATCAAATCATTTACAACAGTAACACAACCTTACATTCCTTCATTTAAATAGTCAAGCAGTGACCACTTTCAAAATTCAACAAAGTAGACAGAAAATAGAAGTAATCAAAGAAATCATAATTAGGTTGCAAGCTCATTATGCTTTACCAGGTTAAACTGGAAAAATATTTAAAACTCAAAAATACATATTTTATTTTTGTTTCCCACATAGTCATCTCATAGACCTAGGACACAAATATCTTGCTCTTCAAGGAATTGTAAAACTGCTTGATATTTTCAAAATGTTACATTGAAAAGGTGGTTCTATCCATTTTTAATAAGAAGATTCTCTTTATAGAGGATTAATTTTACTTTTAACTTAATCCCTGTACACAATAAAGTGCAAATACATTTGTGAATTAAAATCTTACCTAATGAAAATATTGCTTTTAGAAACTGGCACTCTACAAATACAAAACAAAGTTTAACAGGAAAGAAAGGACTCTTTGAAAGATATTCTCAATTGCTTTATTGGATTAAAGAATTTGCAGATGAAGGGAAAGAGCACAGCCTGAAAACACCAATGATGTCAATCTCCATAACAGCAAATAATTTGCCTTTTCAAGTCACAAAAACACAATTAATCATGTTAGACATCAAGAAAGCAAATTTGAGGCTGTTTTTCATTATACATTCTTGGATGAAAAAAAAGGTAATAGTTTGTGCATTGCCCAGGTGATTAATTCAAGCCCTGATTTATCTTGTATGTGTGTGCATGCACAATTTATTTGGGAATTTACAAAATTCAAATCAAGGCTACTAAATATAAGAATGTTATCTTTGTTCAAAAACCAGTGATGACATTTGCAAAATATGTTGCAAATTATCCTAAAATCCTAAAGTAAATCAATCTATTTAATTAAAATTTATATTAGATGACCTCATGCTGCTTTAACATGGTCTTATGGAATAGCAGATGGTCTAATTGTAGGTTTACCATTCAGAGTCTGTTAAGTTTCCTGAGACCTGGGCTTAAGTTTTTTGTTGTGAAATATTAATACATCACAGATGTATACACCATCAAAAACCTAAAGTAGCAAGACAAAAAGAAATGAATCAGCTAAGTAAGGAAATAAGAGTAAAACTTTAATATTCAGAAATTGTCTTTATAATATTTGAAATCTTTATAAGCATGGTTGTATACCCTTAATTAGTATAATTTTCTCTATGAAGAATTCTAGCAGAACTGGATTCCTGCTCTCATAACATGTTATCATGTCACTAGTGTCTGTTTTTTCCATTAGTCTACCAAAATGTTAAATGCTATATTTTTCGTTGAAAAAGTCAAGGCGTCAACTTATTGTTATGGTTTTTATTGTTTATTATTATACTAGGAATTGAATCTAGGGATACTTTGCCTCTGATATACATTCTATCTATTTATTTATTTATTTAGAGGCAGGGTCTCACTAAGCTGCTTAGGGCCTCACAAAGTTGCTGAGGCTGGCCTCAAACTTGTGATTCTCCTACCTCAGCCTCCCAAGTCACTGGAATTACAGGCATGCACCACTGCACCAGATTTAAGGCCTCTATTTAAACTGTCCTTGAGGAACATTTTTCCTGACCTGCTTAGTTAGGATAATCAATCTGTTAATCACCCTAAGACACACTTTGAACATTTTTTAGGTTAAATATCTATATGAACTGCCATTAAATAATTTTATTTTTAATTAACGCAAAGTTGTACATATTTATGGAATGCATATGATAATGTTGTACATGTAGATGATGTCTATAGTTTGTCTATTTAGTGTCTGTC
The DNA here is from genome assembly GCF_048772815.1 of Callospermophilus lateralis. Lineage (NCBI taxonomy): Eukaryota > Metazoa > Chordata > Mammalia > Rodentia > Sciuridae > Callospermophilus > Callospermophilus lateralis. Next base: position 86,302,421 of record NC_135317.1, read on the forward strand.
ATCCCTTGCTCCAGGAGATCACAGAACACATTTATATTATTGCATTATCTATCCTCAGGACCCATCACAATGCCTGCTATAGCCAATGTTCAACAAATTCTTCAGTCATCAGTCATTACACACTCAGTAAATGCTAATTAAATGTATCAATGACTTTCAAACTTTTATATATGAAATCTTTTATTTCTATAAGTCGTATGTAGCAATATAGGTTATTTATAATTTCAACATGTAATTCACATAATTGATAAGCTATATTAATTACATACAATTTAAATTATATAACATAACTTACGTAAATTCTCCTATGTATATACATATATAAATAAAACAAATTCAATAAAAAACAATTCAATAAGAAAAAAAGGAATATCCAAATAGACATTACATTAAAGATATTCAAATAGGTAATAAAAGGATATGAATTAAGGCTCAAACATACGAAGAATATTTATTAAAATGTATAATGAGAGAACAACTAGCTAAAATAAAATAGAATGGGTAAAAGTAAAATAACACATTAAATATTTATACAAATATGAAGAAACTAGAGTTTTATACAATGTTGATGAGTATAAAATTATGCAAGATTCTGGATAAGTATTTAGAAGTATTTAATTAAATATATGTCTATTTTATGACCAATTGATTCTCCTTTTCTCTGATAAATGAGTGTACAAGATAAATGAGTGCATACCAATAAAAAGACTTGTAGGAGAAAATTTATAGTGTGGCAATATTCAAAATAGTCAAAAACTAGAAACAAAGTAATACCTATTAAGAGGTAATTTGATGAACAATTGCAGTATATTCACTAAGCAATTTAAAGAAAACTAATTCTTGCTACATACAAAATAATGGATAGATTCAAAAATATTATACTGTGTTAAGAATAAAAACAAAACTAAATATCTATAACTCTAACTTATAGAACAGCTCAAAACCAGACAAAACAAATAATGTTTTAGAAATTTATATAATGGATACTTTTGTGTTAGAAAGAACTTTTATAAATTTGGAATGTATATGAGACACGTATGCAGGGCATAAATGTTCCACATCTTGGTCTTCATGTTGGTTACTATGAGGATCACACATAGAAAAAAAAATTGATCCATATAGTTGAACCAGCTTAAATAAAATTCACTGGAACATATGTATTGTTTTCCTCCTCCCCAAAAAATAATGATAAGGAAAATAAGATAAATTCTACAATAAGGGGATTTTCCTTGCCAGGTAAGACTTGTGTTAAGTCTAAATTAATGTTACAAGAAAAGAAAAATCAATGGAACACAAGAGTCTAAAGGAAAAAGGGAGAGCTATTCATGGATGAGTAGTTTACTTTTGAAAGACAGAACTTCAGATAACTTCCATTGAGTGAAAGCTGGAATTATACACTAAGGATGCCAGTAGGACTGTTTCTTCAAATCAGAAAGGGAAGAAGGGAGGGAAAGAGACAGAGAGAGAGAGAGAGAGAGAGAGAGAGAGAGAGAGAGCGAGCACAAGGTATAGACAATAATCAACTTTATGAGGAAGATACTACCATTATCCTCATTTATGAATGAAGGAATCAGGCATAAAAAGTGTTTTTTTTTTTTTGGTGAATAACCATAAACTTATAAACTTAAAGCAATATTGATTAATTATTACAGTTTCTACAGGTTAAAAACAACCACCACAACAACAAAGCACAATTAGACTGAATTTTCTGCTTAAGGATTTACAGGAGTAAAATCATGGCTGTGCCTTCAACTGAAGGTTTTCATAATAAAGAACTCTTTTCAGTTTTCTTTAGATTGTTGAAAGAATATCTTGGGGTTGTGGGACTGCCTGAGGTCCATCGTTTTACCAGCAATTGATTGGGGACCACTTCCAGGTGTTTGTCTCATGACTCCCTCTGTAAACTCTCTCACAATTTTAATCTCAGTTATGGCGCCATCCAAAAGGATAAGCCCCCCTACTCTTCCATTCTCTAAGTGCAAGAGGTTAAAGTCCCCTTAAGAACTCACCTGATTCCTTTTGCCCAATTCAGGTATCCTCCCTTTTGAAGAACTAAAAGTTAAATAATTAGTACTGTCTCAGGGGTGGTATCCTAGGATGTTCTGTGAACTACTAGGAGGAGGGAATCATACAGAGTGCACACCAGTGCTCACAGAGCTTAGGGGTCCATCTTAAAATTCTACTTATCACAAAGGATTAGCATAACTTGCTGAGAATAGAATTCATATTTATTTCATATGCCATAAATTTTACTAATTTAATCCAGTCATTTAGTGAATGTAAATGTGTTCTAATGTTTATAACATCATCATATCTATTTAGTACTAATGTGTTTTTCCTGCACTGATCATTCTGCTGAAACACTATTAAGATTTTTGCATTTTTGTCAACAAGAGAGACTGGCCTAGTTTTTTGCTTGTTTCAGTTTGATCTTTATGTTTGTATCTAAGTTTACTTTGTAAAATGAATTAGAACATTTTCATTTTGAATAAGATTGAAAGGAAGTCCTTATAAAATTTATGTTTTTTGGTTTTTACCAGGCCCGTGAACAGATTTTTGAACTGATCCTTTAGTAGGGGGTCAAGGGACAGATGTGAAGACATTTAACATTTAATTTGGATTTTCTATAACTATTGATTTATTCAGGTGCTCTGTTTCATACTATATGTGACTCAAACTGTGTTTTTTCCTATGTATATATTTTTCTTCCTAAAACATTTTCCTCACCCTCCTGTTCATATATATTTCAAAATGTTTAGACTTAGTAGATATTTATAATTTTGTACATATACTCTATATCAAAAATTAAGTAACTCTTTTAATATGTTTATTTGTGGTTTTTTAAGCTGCGTCTCTGTAATGTTCTTGATCTTAATTATAAAATTCTATCTACATTTTTGGTACTTTAAAGAACTTGCTTTTGCTTTATTAACTATACTCTGTCTTATAAAATAGCATTTTTTCATTTTAACTTTAATGTATTACCTATTATTTTTTATTTCTTTGTATCATTCTTCTTTATATTCTTTGTGAAAATTTAAAATTGAAATATTTTGTTTATACTTCTTTTATAAAGTCAGTGTGCATAATGGAACTGAGACTTAGAATGACTAAGAATATCTATCTCACCTCAATTTTATTTTATGTCATGTATATTTTCAATACAGTAAAGATGTGTTATTGATTTTAACATCTGGACTAGATAAATGTGTGATTGTTAGTGATACATTTTCTTTTTCTGGGTAGCCATCTTTAGTTTGCTGTGCTTGGTGCTTAGTAAATTCTTTAAATTTTCCACACATGCTTCTCCTGAATTATGTGAAAATTTCCTATACCACTCATGATAATTGTTCTTATTCTTACCTCCTTATTGTTATTTCTTTCTAAATTCCTAGTGTAAAAAAAATCAGATATACAAACTGATTCTCTCAATTCTATAACTTTTCATTCACAGTTTCCAGCTAGTCATTATTCTGCTTCATTATTAAATCATTCATGTGGCTTTTCAACACAGTTATTGTATACTTCCAATGTACATTTGTCATTGTGTGTGTGCTTATGTGTGTGTGTATCCTACTTTGAAAATCAATTCAAGTATTGATAAGACACTTCAGTTGTTTCCATGTCTTGGTGACTGTGGATGTTAATTCAGTGAATATGAAAGTATGAATGTATAGCTCTTTGACAGACCAATTACAATTCATTTGGGCCTATTTCAGTACTAGGACTGCTGGAACATATGGTTAATTTTGATATTACTTTCTTGAGGAATCTTCACAGTGTTTTACATAATAGCTCTAACTAATTTGAATTCCCATCTACAATCCTCACCAACATTTATTTTTTTTTCTTTTCAATTTAACCAACTTGGGATGATATATATCTATGTTGTATTGATTTGTATTTCCCTGAGGACAGGTGGTGGTGAATATTTTGCATTTATCTGTTAGCCATTTGTATTTCTTTTATTGGGGGAAAGGGTAAATGTCCATGCAATCCTTTGTTTGTTTTTAATAGGGTTGTTTGTTTTATAGTCATTGAGTATTTTGAGTTCTTTGTATATTTTGGATATTGGCTTCTTATAATTTGCAAATATTTCCTATCATTCTCTAGGTGGTCTCATCATTCCTTTATTTCCTTTGCTCTACAGAAATTTCTTTGTAGTTCCACAAAATTCCATTTATCTATGTTTGCTTTTGTTAGTTCGGCTTTTGAGGCCATATCCAAAAAACACGACCTCGATCAACATCACTGAGATATTTTCCTATATTTTCTTCTAGCAGTTTTATATTTCAGGATTTATGTTTAAATCTTTAACCCATTTTGGGTTGATAATTGTCTTACCAGTGGTGAGATAAGGGTCCACTTTCAGTGTTCTGTACGTGGATATCCAGTTTTCCCAATGCCCTTTATTAAAGAGACTCCCTTTTTTCCATTGTATTCTTGGTAACTTTATAAAAAACCAATTGATCATAGGTATGTGGGTTTACTTATGAGTTTTCCCAGTACTATTTATTGAAGAGTCTAGCGTTTCTCTAATATTTGGTACCTTGATTGAGAACCAGTGGCTATAGATGTGTAAATTTATTTCTGTGATCTGCATTTTGTTCCACTGATTGACATATCTGTTTCTGAAAGAGTTCCACGCTTTTGATTATAACAGCTATGCAGTATGTTTTGTTATGTTCAGGCAATGTGCCTCTAGCTTTGTTTGTCTTGATCAAGATTGATTTGACTCATATGATTCCACATGAATTTTAATACTGTTTTTGCCATTTCTATAAATACATACATTAAAATTCTGTTTGGGAATACATTGAATCTGTTGATATCTTTGGGTAATTTTAACAATATAAATTCTTCTGCATGCTCATTCACCGTCTTCCCACCACCCCTACTTCTTAGGTAGCATAAAAGGAGCAGATTCCCCTCTACTGTACCCATCCCCTATGAAGTGCTGCCTCATCTTGGGTCCAGAGTAATGGAGTCAGCCTTCTATGAACTGAGACCTCTGAAACTGTCAGCCACAAACTACAAACTCAATTCTTCCAATCCCCATTGATTTGTGTCTTCCTCAGTTTCTTTCATCAGTGTTTTAAGTGAACAGCTCTTTTACTTCCCTGGTTAAAATTAGTCCTAATTTATTTATTTTTATACTATTGTAAATGGAATTGTTTTTATTTCTTTTTCAAATAATTGTTACTCTATAGAAATGCTATTGATATTTATAAGTTCATTTTCATATTCTTCAACTTTATATATATAAAACTTTATATTTAAATATAATATTTATAATGTCTATATATTACACACACACACATCACCTCCCATTCTCAGCATTTTTGGCTAAAATCAAGTGTAAAACTTTCTATACATTAGATCATATCATCAGCAAATTTCACTTCTTTCCTGTTTGATACATTTTGTTTTTCTTGTCTAGGTGCTCTGACTGGGAATTAATAAAATAATGCATATACCCAATTTCAGATATTATTTTAATAAGTGAAGATTTATTTGTAAAATAAAACTTGTCCTATTGTCATTATTCTTAATGGATTCAGTCTGTTATTAGGAAGATATAAGGTTGAACATCACCAAATTGAAACAATTGCACATTTTCTTACATCAAAAATCTAGATCTATACTATTTTCCTTCATTATCCATGCATGAATGTTCCTTGTAAGGAATCACCATTAAACATATATAAACTATCTGTGATCATTTCAACTTTCCTATCATCCCAACATCCAAAAAACAATTCCATGTACAGATTAAATAAGTGTACATCATTGTTCAAATAAAGACATATGTGAAATATTAACTATTTTGCAATGACTTAAAAATATGTAGCTGGTCATATAGGTTTTTTTTCCGATTTCAAAATTATCATGCTTCCCAATTTAAATATAAAGCATTACAAAGAAAATTAAATCATTCAATGTTGCTAGTAGATGTTACATTTTTAGGAAAGGTGACCATATCTACCAGCAATGAAAATGTTCCCCACAAATTTAAAATGTTCATTGAGCTGGCAAAATCCTGTTAATTGTTTAACATTTAACCATGTTCAATAAAACTTATTTAACATGTATCAAAAAAGACATCACGTAATAGGAATAATTTTGCCTTATATTTTACTTCACTGTGCATTTAATTGCAGAAAGTAAAACAGGAAACATGATAAATACAAAAATTTTTAGAACTTCAAAGTACTTATTTCCTAATTATTAAAAAAATAAACTACATTTGAAACTTATTATGTGTTTGATGATAAGGGTAAGTTCCATTGCAAAATATATTTTTTAAAAAGCTATCAATATAGAGAATCAGGACATAAACAAATGCAAAGTCACCTCACAGAACTCATAGGTGATATCCATTCAGAGTAATAAAGCCAAATATAAAGAAGAAAAAAAGTAAGAGGGAAGTGAAATAAAGAGAAGTTTTATTCCTGAATATCAAAGGCAATAAATGGAAAGATATTCTTGTAGCAGCCATAAATGCAAACTCTAAAAAAGGAGTGAGTTTTACAAAATAGCATAAACTTGTGGCAGAATTATTCATCAGGTTTTAGAGCATGCAGAAGAGGAGTTGAAAAAAATTGAATAATAGAACACATGGGAACTATGACATTTAGGACATGAGAAACAGAAAAAATTGTTCAATAATATTTTTCATTGAAAAATAAAGAGCAAATCAAAAGGACAAGAATACCAATAAGGCTACAAAAATGACAACTAAGGGCTGGGGGTATAGCTCATTTGTAGAGAGCTTGCCTACTGTGCACAAGGACCTGAGTTTCATCCTCGGTACCACCAAAAAAAAAAAAAAAAAAAAGAGTAAAAACTAAATTCACTTGTTTTTCAAACATTTAAATGACATTGCTGCATTAAGAAAAAAAAAACTAGCACTTTTGTTTCATTTTAAGGTTATGTCAAATTTTATTTAAATGTATTTAAAATATAAATAAAATTTCAGGTATATAGTCATGCATATACTTGTTTGCCTTCTGTAATATTCAGGAATTAAATATCAGTATAATTTCCAGGTAAATTAAATTAGGAATTTCATAAAATATATTATTGCTTTGTATGTATTTTTTACATAAAAATTAATTTTCTTGAAAATATTTTGCTACAACTAGAATAAATATTTCTACCCTCAAAGAATTGTACCTTAATTTCTCAGGAACTTTATAGATGTTAATGGATTTGACTTTGGGGGCCAGAGACCCTAAACATAATCCTAGCCCTGCTCTTTACTGGTTGCCTAAAATGGTATAACTTCTATATCTTCTAATTTCTTCATTTGTGAAACAAAGATTATTAATATGTTTCTTGATTTTCAAAAAGAACATGGATTCAAAGTTTAATATTTTCCTTTAGTATTTTTATGATGTATATGAAGTATATATGTATGTATCTTTATTTAATCAAGATAAAAAGACATATAAAACAATACTTTTGATAGAGCTGGATAACTGTCATAGCTTATACTTTGCAGTTTGTGAAACAAGATGATGAAAGCAATCTTAAAAAAAATGAGAGAGAGATGAAAGGGAAACAAATAAGAGGATCTCAATGAAAATAGCATCAAAAATATACATATTAAATTTATATGAAAGACCCTTGTTTGCAATACAGTTATTTCTTGCTTGTAATAAATGATGTAGAAACTGAGATAGGTATTGTTGCCTTTGGAATTTGAAAAGGACAGGAGAATCTGGATATCACAAAGCAAATTAAATAAGGAATATTTTAATATTATTTGCACTTAAGACATCAAATGAGAAGAGACACTATGGGCTATGAGTGAGATAGGTGGGCTCTTGGGGAAACAGCAAAAAGACCCTTTAGTAGATGGAGACCCAGTTCTATAGCCATGACTAGTTATGCTTGTTCTTTTAGTTAGATGAACACAACCTCCAGTGTATGTTTATAACAAACCAACTAGAATAGAAGTATAATTAATTTAAATGTTACCACACTCAAAGACTTAACACAAAGTGACCACAATGATTTATGGCTAGATTGCTTGACCAAAAAGAAACATTCTGAACGTCAATTACAGAATTTGTGTATTGGGACTTGACTTTCAAAAAGGTTTGCCCGAGAACCTATGCATCTCCTTCCAGAAAAATCCTATATATAATTAGAGCTCAACTCTAGGCACCTCCCTTGTCTTCTCCTCTCCGAGAGGTAGTTGGTGCCCACACTGTTCCTTAGGTGTGTACACCTTTGCTGTTCTTTAATGTATCTTTGCTTGTACTTTTTTTTTTTTTCTAATACAGCCTGGAATTCTTTACAGTGGTGAAAATCAGGAACCTACATTGGCCAAGTTTAGGTCTCATTCTTTTCTATGGAAGGACTTCCTTGGACCCCTGTCCAGTAAGAAACAGCCTCAAGAAAACAAAAACAAACAAACAAAAAAAAATCCCTTTTCTCTAAAGGAAATGGTTAATCCAGAAAAATTTATGCAGCCAAATATGAGTAATAAACAAGGAAGTGACAGAGCATGGTTAGAAGGACCTAATATAATTTAAAAAATTTTTTTTCACACATTTGAAAAACACTAACCCCCAAAAATAATACCAAAAGAAAATACAATTAAATATTTTTATAACAATATAATTTAACAAAGTAATTATCTCTATAGAGCTTACAAGACAGAATTTTCAGAACTTGAGGGTATGAAGACACAGAGATAAAATACAAGCTGCCAGAACAAAGGTAAGGTGTGCTGTAAAAATAGCCACAGAGACAGCTAATCGAAGAGAGGAAAGAATGACTGTCACTGTGGCAATCACAGCAAGGGACACAAAAAAATAGAAATGGAAGAGACAGGTAGATAGAGAGTGGGTTGAGAGAGGAAAAAAAGAGAAAGAGAGGGAGGGAGGAAGGGAAAGAGAGAATTCAAAGAAAATGAGAAATAGAAATTTAATATAGTTTAAAAATGCCAGAGGGAAAATTATAGAAAAATACACAAAAGTGAGTCAAATATGCAAACAAAAAGTTGAGTCCTTGGTGAAGAAAATCAAGTTATAATTCTGTACATTTATCTAAAATAAAAGATGGCTAAACTCTCATACTGAAAAAGCACTGTGTAAGAGAAATGTGATCATTTAAGTGAAATAATCAGAATCAGGAAGACAAATATCACATGCTTTGTCTCATATGTGGAATCTAGAAATTTAACTAAAAGAGCCACAAAAGTAGAAGGGAGGCTACTACAGAAGAGAACGGAGATCTGAGGAGGAAGGAGGATAATGGGCGTGGAAATGATTGAAGCATGAGGTAGGCATGCACACATACGTCACAATGAAACTCATTATTTTATATAATATGCACTAGTAAAAAGAAATATTTAGATTTAATAGTTAACAAAAATATTCTATTAAAATTTCTGTATTTCTCAGGGCATGGTGGTGGCCTCTACTTCCAGCCACCCAGGAGGCTGAGGCAGGGGAAGCACAAGTTCAAAGGCAGCCTCAGCAATTAAGCAAGGCTCTTAGTAACATAGTGAGACTCTGTCTCAAGATAAACAAGAAAATGGGCTGAGGATGTAGCACAGTGGCAAACTGCCCTTAGGTTAAATCCCTTATACCAAAAATAAAACAAAACAAAAAAACTTTTATATTTGAAATATAAGTCTGAGATTCTTGAGCATCCAAACATGAAAAACAAATCAACTATAAGATAAAAATCAATCTGAATGCAGATTTATTTCTCCATTTAATAGAACATAGGTGAAAAATGTTTGTATAGCCATTAAGAAAATAATCTGTAACCCACTAAAACATCTTTCAGGAACAAAGGCAAAAGCCAAACACTAAAATATGTTTAAACTCAGAAAAAAATATATGTTCTTTTCTAGAAATTACTACAAAAGTATGAATTTCACATTACAAAAAATAAGAAAATATTTTAAAAGAACTAATAGTATTAAAAAATACTTAGATATAAGACTAAAACAAGCATGAAATTGAAGATTATAAAAACTATACAAACTGTTATTTGTCTTGACCATTTGAATAGCACAACTAATAAAAAGAGAAGAAGGGAAAACATGAATAGTAGTATACTCATCTATAACAACTGAGATTAAAAAAATTTCATCTGAAAGTATTAAATCAGGAAATGCTTTTATAAAAATATTAATAACACAAAATAAAATCCTGGAAGATAAATTTCAAAGTAGAAGTAAAATATTATTGAAGATATATACTAATTTCATGTCTGTTCCTGTAAAGAGCAAATAGACAAGTGGCTTAAGAAGTAGAGGACAAAGTAATAAATGACTTTTAACAAAGCTTAACCTCTTAAGGATAACAAAACATTGTAAAAACAATTATGACAAATAATAGCTGCCACATGGGCAAATATAAAGTACTCAATTCTCACATTAATGAGAACAAGAGTGAGATTCAGTTTTTATCTTAGAGCTAAGCCAATTGTCTGCTGTTCACACTCACCTAAAACAGAATAGTGGAAATGAACAAATTTGAGAATAATAATAATCATTATTATTATTAATAATATTATTATTAATAATAATAATGGGCAAAGGAATAGTAGGCAAAGGAAAGCACAAGGAAAATAGGAGTCATTTAATGTAAAATCAGCTACAATTCTGTTTTATAAAGACACACCCTCTATAAAACTCTGAAGCTACATCTGTTAAACAGCAGAATCTTGCCCTCGATTTGAGCCTGTCTTCAGGCATATTTGGGACAGTCGGATATGGCATGAGTGATGTGCTACCAGCTCTAATCTACCAGCTCTAATCTGGACAGAACTCTTCATAGAGATGTAAGAATACTTTGAACACTTCTGCACACTGTCTGGCAAACAAGTGAGCTGACCTGCTCAATGAGAGAACCCAGAGACTGACACAAGAAACCAGATTTCCAAATGAGCACCTCCCGCATGAGCCATTCTCAAACTGATCTGGTACCTGAGGGCAAAAGCACGAGGGAGGCCACTGGAGATAAGTCAGAATTTCTAGACTAGATGAGATTAGCTCAAATTGTCTGAACACACAGTCTTGGTTTCTTATGTAGAAATGGAAAGCTAATAAAACAAGAAATTTACATTAGAATAGGTACAATTTGGGGAAGATTATAACAATAATGACATCATACAATGGCAAATTTACTCAAACTGAAGATGTTAACACAGTTTTTCTTTTTTTCTCTCATTAAAGGAAAAAGAAACCAAATTTTATAAGAGATAGTAAAAACTTTGAGCTCACAAGTAATGAATACCACCAAATCAAGATATGGAAGTAGTAACTAATGTAATTAATTGGATATGCCTGATTAATATCAAAATTTAGAACGTGAAAATAAAATATATCATTCCAGGTTTCCATTAAACATCTATAAAAATTGACTATATTAGAGCACAAAGCATATATCTTACTACTTCAAATAATTAAAATTTTTACAAACATTTTCTGATCACTATTAAATGAAGTTAGAAACTGATGACAGTGTTGGAAAGAAAAAGTCCTTTCTACCTGGATATTTAAAAAGCAAAAAGAATTTCCATCCTGGGTTAATTAAAAAAAACAAAAACAGAAATCATAAGGAAAGTACTATATATATAAAGAGATATATTTATATAAAGAAATATATTTCATACACTCATTCCCTCAAAAAGTCACAGGCTTACTGGTAACCAAGGAAAATTGGAAGTTGGTAGATATGAGTAAAACTTGGAAAAACATTTCTCTGTATCAATTTTCATAGTTCAAATATTTCCACCATTACAATGTATTAACTATCACATACATGCATACATAGACCATCATGAAATAAAAATAAATTAGTAGAAAAATCAATTACCTACTTCGTTGTGTGTGGTGGTAAGAACAAATTAGACACTACAGTGTACTTAAAACTTGGGAGCATTTAAAGTCTGGGATTTTGTTGAAGTAGGCAGGTAGAGTGTGACTGGAGGAGGTAGGTCACTGGGGGCTACCTTTGGGGTTTATATTTTGTCCCTAAAAGGGAGAGTTCCCTCTCTCTTTGCATCCTGATCATGTTCTGAATTTCTTTCCTCTTCCACTTGATATTCTGCCTCATTTGGGGCCCAGAGCAATAGAGTTGAAAATCTATGAAATGAGACTCTTGAAACCATGAGCCCCAAATAAACATTTCCTTTTCTAAAATTTTTTCTTGTCAGGTATTTTGGTCATGGTGATAAAAAAGCTGACTAAAACAGAATCCAAACAACTAAAGTTATTTGAAAATATGCATGTACAATACAGTGAAATAGTAAAGCAACAACTGATTTGAGAATTAGCCAAGGCAATTCAAACCATAAATAGCATTAGGAAAACTGAGAAAATATTTGCATATTATCTTAATAAATTAATATTTACCTATGAATAATTTGGTAAAATGTTTTATTTGCTTTCTTAAAATGAGAATTTTTTAAAAATTAAATTTTCTGGTTAGGAAATTTTTAAAATATATTTGATATTATTTTCAACTGTGAAAATATGATGTTTGTTACAACTTCACCCTTGCAAAAGTAAACTACTAAGTATTTATGTGAAAGCAATTTTAGCTATAGTTTAGTCACAGAGAATTGCTTATATTCCTAGAAAAAACTTCAAGTGAACAGATATCTTTGGTATTTGATCTACAACAATGGCAAAGTTGCCCCCAAATTCAGAATAGTATTTGTAATGAACACTCACTCTTGGATGATAATGACTGTAGAGAAAGGCGAATTTTCTCAAGGGAGTTTCTATACATAGCCAGAGTATGAAACAGGTCCAATAAAGTTGTTATACTTAATAAAATAAAAACTGTATGTGTTCTTTAGATTGTTTATGTTAAAATATCAATAGTCTAAGGCTCCACCTATACTCCACCTAGGGCTTAGTTTTATTATCCACTTGCAAGTATAAAAATTATAGCCAATTTCAGGTAATGAAATCCATAAAGGAAAATGAGGTATAAATACTCCAAGTTATTAGATTTTAAAATAACTGTTACTTTCTTCCATTCACATTCTCACATTCATAGTGTCTTAAGTAGATAAATAAATATTTTAAAGGGTATTTTTATTTCCTGAAGAGTTCTAACAGTTTTGCATTTCCTTGGTTGCTAGAGATATTGGACATTTTTTTGTATTTAGTGGATAATTGTATTTCTTCTTTTTAGAAGTGTCTATTTAGGGACTGGATTCATAGCTCAGAAGTAAAGTATTTTCCTAGCATACACAAAGTCCTGGGCTCAATTCCCAGTACCATAAAAAATTAAAAATAAATAGAGGTATCTCTTTAGTTCTTTTACCCATTTATTGAGTTGCTTGGTTGTTTTCGTGTGTGTGTGTGTGTGTGTGTGTTGTTTTTTGAATTCTTTATTCTGGATATTTATCCTCTGTTGGAAGAGCAGGAAGCAATGATCTTTTATTCTGTAGGCATTGTTTTCTTGTTCTTGTTTCTTTTGCTGTACAGAGCATTTTAATGTGACATATCCCACTTATTGATTCTTGGTTTTATTTTTTGTGCTTTTGGAGTCTTAATAAGGAAGTAGATGTTTGTGCCAATATCTTCAAGTTTTGAGCCTAAATTTTCTTCCAGTATTGCAAAGGTTTTTGTTGTTGTTTGTTTGTTTGTTTGTTTTAATTTCTAGGAGGTCTTTGATCCATTTTTAGTTTACTTTGTTCAGGGTGAGACATAGGGATCGAATATAATTCTTATAGCTTTGAATATCCAGTTTTCCCAGCATCATTTGTTAAAAAGGATATGTTTGCTCCATGTATGTTTTTGACAACTTCGTTGAGAATCAGATGATTATATCTGTATGGGTTTGTTTCTGTGTCTTCTATCATATTCCATTGGTCATCTTCTGTGTGTTTTGGTGTTAATGTTATGCTATTTTTGTTACTATAGCTCCATGGTATAATTTTAGATCTGGTGTGATGATCTTCTTATTTGGGATTTTTTTTTTTTCTATTCTGAGTCTCTTACTCTTTCAAATTAATTTTAGAACATTTTTTTCCTATTTCTGTAAATAAAGTCACTGGGATTTTGATGGGGATTGCACTGAATCTGTATATTGCATATCTCTTTTGGTAGTATGGTCATTTAAAAATATTAATTCTGCCCATGCTAGATCATGGGAGGTCTTTTCATCTTTTAAGGTCTTCAATTTTTCTCATTGGTATTCTACAATTTTCATGTAGAGGTCTTTCACCTTCTTCATTAGATTAATCCCCAAGAATTTTTCTGAGGTCACTGTGCATGGGATAGTTATTCTGATTTCTTTTTCAGCATATTCATTATTGTAATACAGGAAAGCAATTGATCTGTGTAGGTTGATCACGTAGCCTACCATCTTACTAAAATTGTTCATCATCTGTAGCAGTCTTTTGGTGGAGGGAGATTTTGGGTGTTCTAAATATAAGGTCATGTTATCAGCAAACAGAGATGGTTTGACTTATTTTTTCCCCTATTTTATCTCTTTAATTTCCTTCTCTGCCTGATTGCGCTGGCTAGATTTTCAAGGACTATACTGAACAGCAGTGTTAAGAGTGGACATTCTTGTCTTGTTCCTGTGTTTAAAGGTAATACTTTTTTCAGTTTTTCTCCATTCAGTATGATTTCAGCCTTGAGTTTGTTATATAAAGACTTTAAACAGTGAATTAATCTTATTCCAGTAAGAATATCAATTATCAAGAACACTTATAATAAAAAGTGTTGAGGAGGATGTGGGAGGAAAAGGTACATTCATACATTTTTGGTGGTGCTACAACCACTCTAGGAAGCAGTACAGAAATTCCTCAAAAATCTAGGAATGGATCCACCAAATGTCCCAGCTATCCCACTCCTTCGTAAATATTTAAAACCTCATACTATAAATTGGAATACTATAGGGGTGCAAATATATAAATGGTTATAGCAACACAATTCACAATAGCCAAGCTATGTAGTCAAACTTGGTAGCTATGAACACATGAATAGATAAAGAAAATGTGATATATATACACAAGGGAGTATTTACCATTAACAATAATCAAAATATGACTTTTCTGGTAAATGGATAGAACTAGAGAACATCAAGCTAATTGAAATAATCCAGAACAAAAAAGTCAAAGATCAAATATTTTCTGTGATATGCAGAAAAGCTAGACCAAAATAATTTTAAAAAAGGAGTAAAAGGGGGAGAAGTGTATTTCATGAAAATGGAAAAGAGATGAGTGGGGTAAGTGAAAGGGGATTTAGGGGGAAAGAGGATGGGCAGGACAAAGGAAGAACAGTGGAATAAATCTGATCAAACTTTCTTACGTACATATAGATATCCCACAGTAACAATCACCTTTATGTATACCCACAAGGTACTAATTAACAAGAAACATATACAGATGGAAGAAAAAGTAGTAGACTAGAGGAAGGAGAACAGGGGAAGGGAGGATGGACAGGAAAAATGAAACAGAATTACAGCAGATTATAGTCTATGCTTGTATAATCATGTCAAAATCAACCCTAATTTTATACACAACCAAAAAAAAAAAAAAGAATTCTAACAGTTTTCTAAGGAGGAATTGATAAAATCAAGTATCAATTCTAGCAAAGTGTGTAGAGACATATTCTTTGGAATTTTTGGTTATAAACTTTGTTATTTCCACAATGAGTTTCCAAACAAAAACTGTCTTTCTTAAAATCTATTTTCCTAACCTTACATTACATTTTTTCTTACCTTCTCCTTTCCCCATCATAACGGGAATGCAAAATTTTAAAAATAAAAAAAGTGATAAATTCTAGAAAGAGGAAAGGTAACATTTTGGTAAATTGAATTCAAACATAATGACTCATTTCAAGGCTTACCTAAGTGCACTTCCTAGACCTAGGCATATAAATTGATTTGAGAGCATGGAGTGGTTTTGCTATGGTGATTAAGCTTAGGTCCCATAAAAGTTCTTAGATCAGCCTTTGGTTATATTCTGAATTTTCACTTTGTAAAATGCATTATCTTCTCAGTAATTTAAAGACTGACCCAAAGTTGTAGTGAAAATATTTGTTAGATAACATGAATTGAAGATAATTTATTCATATAAATTCAGAAGTCAGATAGTAGAACAAAATGTTTGTTATCATCATTAACTAATACTATTTTGCTGAACACCAATAAGAAGGTCATGTATGTGTGGATTACATATGATTTGTAAATCACCATGAATAAGAGGAATAGTCAGTTGGCACTTCTTAAAGACCTCCATGATCTGCTATTACATATAACAGAAAGAATTAGAGATGCTGTTTCAATATTTTTTGAAAGGGTCACATTAAATAAGAGAACTTCTTCCAAAAGTAACATTATATATGCTAGTGAACAACCTTGTTTCTCATTAAAAGTCATCTGGGAGTACTTCGAAAGTACTGATGTACAGGACCCAGATTTAATGGGCATGGGGTAGAGCCAAGACACGTATTTAAAAAAAAATCCCCAAGCAATTTTCTTGTGCGGTCATACTCAGATGAGATTGCTCTTGTTTTTATTTCTCAGGCTAATAAAGCCTTTCTACTGAAGTTTCCCTTCTTAGGTTTGATTTCCTACCTCATTATCTAGAACCCACCTACCTTACTGCATATCTCAATATCAAAATCATCTCATTATTTATTAAGTACTAACCCTTGCTGACTGGAACTCAGAGAATAAAATTCTTCTTTTCTGTTATGGGTACTAAAAATAAACATTTTTTATGAGCTCAGTTGCTTCTAATGAAGATAATAAGTGGACATAATAAAAATCTTTAGGGTTATAGGCTTTGAAGACAGTGTGAGGATTATTGCAATCATGAGCATGAATAAACCCAGTTCTCTTAGATACTAATGGCACTGCTTCCAGAAACTATTGTGGGGATTAAACTTATCAAACAGAGAGCATTAAGCACCATGACCACATAGATAAAATTATACAACGAATGTCACTTTGTAACATCATTTACTTGTTGTCCCCTGATCTATCTAGATACCACACACAGTTCAGTTGGAATATCAGACTTTGAGTTAGAGTTCTTTTAGCTTTAGATGATTTTATTTTTCTTTTTTTTAAAGAGAGAGAAGAGAGAGAGAGAGAATTTTTTAATATTTATTTTTCAGTTTTCAGTGGACATAACATCTTTTTTTTTCTTAATGTGATGCTGAGGATTGAACCCAGCGCCCTGCGCATGCCAGGAGAGCGCATTATCACTTGAGCCACATCCCCAATGATGATTTTAATGTTCTGTAGCATAAGGATATTCTGATCTTCAGTTACAAAAATTGTAAACACATACTTTTTAATATAAACACACATAACTTTTAAAATTTAATCTTGACGCCTATAAAAATACTTATAAGTTGGTAAAAAAAACAATTCTACACAAGAGAAAGCTATTTTAAGATGGACAGCTAACACCAACTATAACTAGCATAAGACAATAATAGCATCTTAAGCAATACTGGTAAAAATACAGAATAAAGTAGCGCAAAAGCAGTGTAGAAATTCACTTTCTCATTACTAGGCGGCCTGGTTTTGACATGTTCAGAGATGTATCCTTTGCATACAACAAAGGTAAAATATAAAATTACCATACATTAAAGCAAGTTTAAATGGAGCCTCTCCTTCTTCTCATTTATAACTTATCACTGCAACATTCAATATGGACTGATATATTTGGAAAGCATTTGGGTTGGATAGTCTCTTCCTTTTGAGAAGCCAATATACAATTATCTAGACAGCTGCATGAATAATTAATCCAATCATATGTGCCAAGGTTGACTTTTACTATGCTAAAAAACAACTACAAAATGAAATAAAGTGAACTTTGTTCTTTTGGTAACTTGAGTTCTTAGGGCTCCTACTCTTTAGGTGCATTTAACATAATTAACATGGGCTGCCACAAAGAATGAGGAGCTACAATTTGTTTTATAGTGAAAACCCCATAAGTATAGTATAAAGTTTAAATATCTAATGTTATTCAATAAATGCTTTCTTCTTAAATGAGAAGATGCTGCTGTCAGAACTCTCTGAACACTTGTCTCTGAACATGTACTTTAAAAAGCACTCTACCCTTTTCCTGTTGGTTCTTCCACAATTTGCCAATATTAACATTTTTGTTTAGTATTTGCCTTTTTCATGAAGAAAAGAATAAATAGAAAATCCAACAGATTTACTTCTGGGTGGTTCACTAAGAGTTTTCTAGAGGGAAAAGAGAGACGAATAAAAATGAGAACGTTGAATGAAGCTTAGCTTTAGATGGATCTCAGTGGACATAAGAGAGCAGGAATGAGTACTCCAGAAGTTTAATCCTATTATAAGGTCGATATGACCCTTAAATAGGTGTGCACATATTTTTAAAAAGTAAAATGATATGAACACAAATCAGTCATGTTTTACACTAGTAAACCTATCAAAGTGGAGGTTTGGAGTTTTAAAATAATATGAAAATTCACAAATATCATTGACAACCCTGTAGAGAGAGAAACTACAAGGAACCCTCCAAAGAATGATATATGTTGACTTTATTTGAAAATGATATTTTTAAAAGGATATAAAGATGAAAACAGTAGTTTCTATAAGCAGGAATATGGTAAACTAAATACTAAAAAAAATGCTTTGAGTATTTCACTTCTAAAAATATCCACCCCCTTGAGGTCAAAACTATTTTCATAAAGATACTGCACTCATTCTCCCTGTTGTGATAACCTTGGTTTTATATTTATTATATTATTGATTTGTGTTCTCTCCCTTTATTGTTTGGTCAGTTTTTTGATGGTAGTGTAAATTTCGTTGATCTTTTCAAAGAACCCATTCTTGGCTTTGTTAAATTTCTCTATTGTCCACCTGCTTTTTTTGTTTTATTGATTTCAGCTCTGATCTTTATTATTTCCTTCCTTCCACTTATTTGGGTTCACTTTGCTTTTCCTTTACTAGTTTCTTAATATAGATCCTTAAGTTACTGGCTTTATAAGCATTAGTGGTAGCATTTAAACTTCCCCTCTCTGAACCACTTTGCTTGTATCCAGTAAATTGGGATATGTGATGTTTTTTTGCCATTCACTTGGACACCCTTTCTAAAATCACTTTTATTTTTGACTCCTGAATTGTTAAATATGTACTGTCTAGTTTCCAGATATGTGGGATCTTTAAATTTTTGCATTATTGTTGATTCCCAATTTAATGTTTTGTGTAGAAAATATAATCTGTAAGTTTTCAATCTTTTAAAAATTTTTAGAGGCTTATTCCATATTCAAGCATGTTGCTATCTGGGTGAACATAAAATGGGAATTTGAAAATAATGTGCATTCCAGCTGGGGATATAGCTCAGTTGGTAGAGTGCTTGCTTCACATGCAGAAGGCCCTGGGTTCAATCCTCAGCACCACACACACACACACACACCAACAACAAAAAAAAAAAAGAATGTGCATTCCCATAAGATGAATACATTCTAAAAATGTAAATAAAATCAAATACTTGCCAATATTTTTTCAGAACTTCTAGATTTTACTGCCTTTTTGTAATATTATTTAATTCATTGAATATTATGATAGGCTACTACCTGTTTTCAGGCTTTGTTATTAGACTCATATACAAGTATTATTATGTATAAAAGAAAATAGAGAATTTGAAATACAAAAAAGACATTCATCACATGTAAGGGAATTCCTATAAGATCATGAGAAACATTTCAGAGAAGGAGAGAGAAACATGATATATTTGAGATGTTGCAAGAAAAAAAATCAAACTATCAACCAAGAATAGTAGGCTTTCTAAAAGAAAGTAGAGATAAGAATTTTCTCAGACAAACAGTGTGTAGGAGTTCATCACCATCAGGACTTCCAAGCAATGAAAAAGAGAGTAATGCAAGTTGAAAAAGGACACTAACAATATTAATACATATGAAAATATAAAACTCACTATAAAAATAAGAATACAGTCAAATGTAGAATACTCTGATACCTTAGTGGATTATATAATTCACTCCAATAACTATTTAAAAGTTCATGACAAGTCTGAAAAATAACTAGCTATAATAATTTGGTAATGGATACATGGTATACCTGAGGTAAATTGTGACATCAATAAAATAAAATGTGAAGAAAAGAGAACTTAATATATAGAAATTTTGTATGTGGTTAATATTAAAATAGCACATATCAGATGTTTTATGAAAGTATCATGGTAACCAAAAAGTGAAAACCTCCACTGAATAGAAAAGAGAAAGAGAAAAGAATCAAAACCTGACATTTCAAAAAACAAACCAAAGAAAGACTAGAGAGAAAAAATGGAAAAAAGTGAATTGTAAAATAGAAAACTTTATATATATAATAACAGTAATAAGTCCTTACCTATAAAAAATTACTTTAAATATAAATGGATTAACATAAATGGATTAAATTATCTAACCAAAGAAAGTGTAGTTGTTGCAAATTTATTAAATTTTCAATTATATTATGGCCACAAGAGACTCATTTCAACAAGCAGAGATGGCTATCCTGGAAATTTTTCCCCAAGATCTGATACAAGGTATGAATGCCCACTCTCATTACTTCTATACCAATACAGTAATAGAAGTCCTATCAAGAACAATTTAAAAAGAAAAAATAAATAAAATAAAATGCATAGAAATTATAAATGAATAAGTAAAATATCATTGTTTTCAGATGATAATATTCTAGATGTAAAAAAACCCTGGGTTTTATTTTTTTAAAAAAGTTAACTAGTATATGAATTCTGTAAAGTTTCATAGAGAAACTAGTGGTAGAGAAAGTAACAAATTTATCTTGTTCAGGATAAAGGCAATATGTGTGCTCCTTTGTGTTACATTTGTGGTCATATGGATTTAAAACAAAAATGAAAAGGCAACCTACTGTTTGGGGAAAAGTTTTTGCAACAATACATTTGATAAGTGGTTAATATTCAGAAGAGTGTGGTAAACCCATACAAGATAACAAAACTAAATAACTGGATGAAAAAAATTAACATAGATGCTTCTTTCTTTCCAAAGAAGACTTAAAAATGATAAAGAGGTGTATTAAAAGGTGCTCACTTTCACTAATTAATGGAGAAATGCAAATAAAAAACCACAATGAGATATCATCTGACACCTGCTAGGATGGCTATTGTTAACAAAAAAAGAGAGATGGAGGGAGGGAGGGAAGGAGGCAGGGAGGAAGGACCACTGTTGGAAAGAATGTATAGAAGAGGAAACACTTGCAAATTTTAATGAGAATGTAAACTACAAGCCATGCAGAAAACAATATGGAAGTTCCCCCACAAAATTAAAATTAACTCCCATATGATCCAACAATCCCACTCTAGGTATATATCCAAAGGAAATGAAATCAGTATTTTAAAAAGGACTGTACATTTTTATGATTATTGTAGCGTCATTCACAATAAGCACAATATAGAAACAAGCCATATTTTCAGAAACATGAAAAAAGTAAGAAATTGTGGTATACATATGCATATATGTATTATGTGTCTTTATATACATATAAGTACATATACATATATTAATATTTCTCATCCTCAAATAAGAGTAAAGGATGCCATTTGTGACAGCATGGTTGAACATGGAGGAAACACCCTGTTAAGTGAAAGAAACCAGAGAAAAATTCTGCAATGATCTCACTAAAATGTGGAATATTTTAAAAGTCTATTTCCAAAAATCAAAGTATAGATTGGTGGTTCTGGGGCTGGGGGCTTGAAAAGGGGAAATAGATCTTGGTCAAAGGTTATAAAATTCCAGTTATGATGGATAAATAAGTTATAGGGCTCTTGTGTTCAACATGGTGGCTGTAGCTAATAATACTGTCTTGTATACTTGAAATTTGCTAAGAAAATAGATTTTAAGTCTTCTCACTATACATGCAAAGATAGAGACTATGTGAAAATATGAGAATTTTAATTAGATAGACTGTGGTAATCTGTTAACTATGTATACATGTATCAAAATATCACATTGTACATCTTAAATATATAAAATTTTTATTCAGAATATAAAACTAAGTTAAAATTGTCTGATAGTTCCAACTCTAGGACTCAGTGCTAATTGTTTTTTTTTTCTTACCTGATTCTATGTCATATAATTCTAGTTCTTCACATATCAAAGAATTTTACATTATATTGTAGATAATGTGACTTTTATGCTGTGCAGATCCCTGTTTTTAGTTCAGCAGGATACATTCAAACTTAGATTCAGATCATAAATTCAGCTTCCCTTTCTTGTGCTGGCTAAGTTTCAGTAGAGTTCTCAATGTATTTGCTCTGATAGGTTGACTCTGTCATGTTCACATATATTATCGGAAACCTCCGTTACCATGAGCACCTATCTATGTGTATATCAGTAGTTAGCCTGGGCCTCAGTGATCATACATGGAATCAGGAATTCTCTTTACTAGCTATCTCCTCAACAAGAGTCACTCAATTCTTTCTGGGTTCATATTTTCCTGGTGTTAACTGGCAAAAAAAAAAAAAAAAAAAAAAAAAGGAATTTCAATTACAATTTTATCTTTTAATACTGGTTCACTTTCAAACAACTACTGAATAAAGTCAGAAAGCCAATGAAGATGGGAAGGATACACACACACACATACACACACACACACACATACACACACACACGTACACAAATGTACACATGACTTTTTCCTGAATTCTACTTAATGTGGCTACTATTACTTTTAGAGCTAACCTCATGTGGTGTTCAGTGTATTTTTCCTAGAGTTTTAGTTGTAATCAGAGATAACCATATGGGTTTAGACCATAATCACAGAAACAAAACTAGATTTATAATTGATGTTGGATTTTCCTATCAGTTTATGAAAATATGCAGAAAACATCAAGATTTCATAGTGTTTTTATATAGCAATTAATCAATAATACACTGATTTATTGAGAGGAATTAAAATGTATAGAATCTTTGAAAAGAAGAATTTTTTAAGCAAATGAGTGTATTCCTGGAAAGTGGCTACAGGCAATCACAGCACTAGAATAATCCAAGCAGGCTTGGACATGTCTCCTAAAGGTTATCTTCATATTCATGAAGTAACATTTTGTGCTTTGTTTTCCAAAGGTAGTTTCCTGACATGAAAAAAATCTCCTCAATATTTAATAATATACATTTTGATGAGATTCTTTCATGAGTTTGTACTTTTTTCATGTGATGTTATTGGACAAGAAACATTTCAGTGCAAAGAAGTAGCACTGAACTCAAAGAGTTTGATGCTTTTCCTTCCTCTACTACCATTTTACAATATGAATAATGACAGTTGTTGGCTCAGATCACAATAAGAAGTTTCAGGCTCTCTGGCCCTGTGGTTTTGGATTTTTAAAGCATCCATAAATTAGACTATTTTACTGGAGACACTCAATCATTATAAATTTCAAGCTTTGGGCTTTCACCTGTGTAGACAATAACTTCCTATTTTGGCAAAAGAGAAATCCAGAGAAACCCAACATACCGAAGAACAGAGCTCTTTGAATTCTTCTTAATTAATCAAAGCTGTTTTCCCAGAGTACTCAGAAATATTTGTTATTTGCATGAAAAAGGAAATAAACAAATGATTAATTTTTATATTGAAATAAGCCCTTAGAATTAAATATTTTGCTTTATTAAATTTTCAGAAGCATATTTCTGTCCTGAAAAGAAGAAGGAATTGAATAGAGAGAGAGAAGAGGAATGGATTCACATTCCTGGAAATTAAATAAATATGCAAGAAGAAGGGAATTCTTAATGAGTCAATGTCTAGCTCACATAGCCTTTGATTTGGGAATGCTAGTTTTAAATTCAGGTGTTGTCCTGAGTCCAGTTACATTTCTAAAAGAAAAGGGATAAATCGGAGTCCTAATCCCTAGTACTTCAGAATGTGACTTTTGACATAAGGTCTTTACAGAAGTTAAAATGAGGTACTTAGTATGTGTGTCCTGAGCTGGGATGTTTGGTGTCTTTTTGAAAGAGAAGACATGCAGGTAGAACGCCATTTAAAGATGCAGGCAGAGATCAGGGTGTTGTACCTACAAGCCAATGAGTGTCAGCCATTGCCACAAAAGACCCAAAGCTAAGGAGGGCATGCAGCAGTCCCCCTACCCCCCACAGCCTTCAAAGTGAACTCGCCTTGCTCATACCTTCCTCTCAGACTTCCTGGCTCCAAATTACTAGAAGTATGACAACAAATTTCTGTTAGGACACTTTGTGGTACTTTGTGAATGTAGCTTTAGCAAACTAATATAGATTGGGAAATTGTTTACTTTTCTAACAATTATAAATTTTTATACATACTACATTCAATTTAAAAGAATGTACCTCAAGAAACCACAAGGAAAAAAAATAAAATTTCTCTGGATGATAGAAGCAGAGAATTCAATGTGTGGTGTTATAATATTAAACTAAAATCAATCATAAATCCACTTAACCAACAGAAGGGATGTGACCCATAAATAAAAGGACAATTAATGAGAAAATTGCTACAAACTTGTAAGGTGATTTTCAGAGAATTATTAAAACAGAATTATATTCTGCATTTATTGATGTCATGATTCTCTCCCTATCTTCAACCTGAGAATGAACAAGAATAATTCAATCAATACAAAGCATTACTGCTGTGTGTTTTAAAATATTTTGATGGCTCAAAATGTTTAACAACGGGTTCCACAGACAGGATGCCAGACCTACTGCCATCAGGAAGCAGATCAAAACATAGTTTTTTGGAATCTCATCATTAATTTGTATTTGATTCTAGCAGTTACCACCTAAAGATCAGACAGCCAACTAATAGCTCACTCTATTACCTTCTGCCTCCCTTAGTAATAAATTACTAAGTATAATGGTAATTTAAGTGAAATTATCTCTAGTCAAAGAAGTAAGTTGAATGAGAATAGATTATAGAGCTGTAGCAGCAGCCAAATGTAATCTGTTTATAAATGTTTACTTTAACAGAAACCTTTTTGTTGTTTAAATCTAGCAGCTTGCTTAGACAGATGTGTTTGTCCAATTTTCAGAAGAGATAGCAGCTGCTCAAATTCAAAATAATAAATATGGGTGATTCTGAACTGCAAACATTAAAGTTGATTCCCCACCTGACTTTCTGCCAAGCAGCTGGGCAGCCATGAGGTACAATAACCCAATCAGTGCGCCTTAATTTCCATGTGCATTCATGTTAGTGCTGGGCCCAGTACTGGTTAAGAAGCCCATGCCATGACTAACTATCAGATGCACCCTAAGGTGTGCTGCAAACATTTCCCTTCTAAACCTGGTGACAGCTCTTTCAATACCTCACTCTAGAAAGGAAATACATACCTTCAAAACTGTACACAGTTCTGGAAGAACACTACCTGGAATAACATAAGACCCTATGAGTCATTCCTCTTAAAACTTTAAAATTTGGATAATTTATAAAAGAAAAGGAAACAAAATAAAAAAGAATACACTGATTGAGGGTCCAAAAAAATAAACAAAAGCACATGGGCAATGGAGAAGATCACCTTCAAAACTCAGAGAAACAACATATTCCCATGTTAGCTTTGTCCATTCTTCTCTCATGGCTTTCTATCTTGTACGGTAGATACTGGTTATGCAGTGGCACAACATTTGCAGCTAAAATTATGACAAAAAATCCAGGTCTTTCTTCCCAAGGAAATGGAAAGACAAAATATAGCAAAGCAAAACTAATCAAACAAAGAAGAGGACAGGCCAGAATATGCAGAAGAAATCCCAAGACAGAGGCATAAAAGAGAAGTCAACATTTCAACCTGTAAACATTCCAGACTAATGTGTGAATCACACATGCTTTGCCCAGACCCAAACCAGTAGAGAAAATGAACTGACATTTAAACCATCTTGAAAATTCCAACCTAACTCCTGAACTACGCGCGCGCGCGCGCACACACACGTATCAGTATGGCCAAGGCTTCAGGAACTGAACAAAGATTTGAACCAAGACACAAAGCCAACTAATAGCTTACTCTATTTCCAAATCAGAGAATACAAAAAGTACAGATTCCTCTGTTAGTTGCTTTCATCACAGTTACAAAATACCCTACATAAAGAACTCAAAAGGAGGAAAGATTTATTTTGGTTCATGGTTTCAAGAAATTTCAGTGTATGGTTGACTGGCTCCATTGCTATAGGTCTATGGTGAGGCAGATTATCACAGGGAAGTGTGCAGCAGGCAAAGTTGCTTGGTTCTTGGTAGCCAGGAAGTAGAGAGAAAGTTATCAAGGAAGGAGGGTGCTGAGAGCCATAGCCAAATAAGAATGACGCATGGCATTTTTTGGTTGAAAGGTGACCCTGCTCAGGGATTAGGGTGGCTCCTGGTTTAGGGTGGATCCTGCTGGATTAGGGTGGCTCCGGGTTTAGGGTGGATCCTGCAAGATTGGGGTGGCTCCAGGTTTAGGGTGGATCCTGCTGGGAATAGGGCATATCCTGCTGCCTCTGGCGCCCACTCCTTGAGTTCTCGTGGAGTTCTCGCGGGATTTCTGAGAGAATTGGTACACAGAGCCCGGTGGAGGGAGTGTATTTTCCCAGAACGTGCGTGTAGAGTGTCGGTGAGAGTTTGGGAATAAAGAGTTGCTGTTTGAATCTACAAGGCTGTGTGGTGGCTCCGTTATTTCGTGCCCAGACAGACTGCGGCAGGAGGGTGCCAAGGTAAAGATAGGATTTTCCAGGTCATGATACCAGTGGCCTACTTCCTCCTATAGTTTCTACCACCTTCCAATTACACCATCAAATTATTAATTTGTTGATGGTTTAATCCACTGATCATGAGGTCAAAGCCTCATGATCCAATCACTTTCCAATAGTACCACCTCTGCACACTGCTGCATTGAGGACCAAGCCTTAACACAAAAGCCTTTGGGGGGCTATCCAAAACATATGCCTAATTAATCATACCCTTGCTTCTATATATTTAGAAAATTCCTAAGAATATAACAACTCACTGTGTTTTTTCCCTCAGTATATAATTCCCATTTGTTTTTGGGAAAAGAAATGTGTTGCTGAGAATTTAATAAGAAAACTATTGATATCTGAAATAGTGCATTATCTGTAATGAGAAATTTGGTCAATTTATCACTGTGTACAATATGATTAATTTTTATGCTTATTTTCTATTTTGGACAAACATGATTAGGATACTTTATTTGTAAATTTTACACATAGAATGTAATATTCATGCATCATATAATGAATTGATTCATTAACTTACAAGTTTTCAAGTTCACATTTTTCTTTGCTCTTTTATTATAATTTTGAGGACTGGGGTGTTCTGAGTATGTTGTTTTCCTTCACATGAGCTTCTTGGGTTATCCTGACTATATATCAGTAAGAACATTCTAACAAGAGTGGATAAACATCAGGAAAATGAGTAGAAAAGGAAGATGTCCAAATGATCAATATCATTTACCTCAAAAAACACATTATCTATATACCACAGACACAAAGATTTCAATAATCAGTGAATGATTCTTAAAATCTTAAAAGTGTGTCAAAAGGAAAAAAAATAAACAAAAATTTTAAAATAACACAAAACATAATCAACCTAGATGCTTCAGCTTGTTTAAGAGAATGAATTTTGTCTTCAGACTATGATATCATTAACAGTTATGTTCTTTTCTTAGAACAAGCAGGCCTAGGATCTTCTGAATCAGTCTTAAAATGCTGATAAAATAAATATATATATATATATATATAAAATATTTCAAATAAATCATGAAGGCAAAAAGAGTTTTATGAAGTCACAAAAGGTCTCTAATGGAAAAAGTCAAGTTCTTTAACTGTGCCACATTATGATCTTTATTTTTTAAAATACTGAATATGTCTTAAAAGGACAAAATACAAACTAATGCATTGAATGTCTTAAAATCTAAAACAATGTTAAAATAGTTTAAGGCAATATGAATTTTTATGTATTCAGTACAGATTCATATTTGAAGAATTCACATAAGACTATTCAATAAATATGTTTCACTCATCATAAAGTTCCTTCATTTGTCCAAAAGAGAGAACTTAGAATAATGAGGAATATGGAAAACACGAGGAGGATATGGAAATTAGGAGACTTGGAAAGAAAAAGACGCTAAATTAGAGGGTGATCATTTTCTTTAAGTTCTTACACGGCTTTGTTGAAAGAGAATAAACTTAACCACCTTTGTATCCTAGCATTCTATAGATCCTAAGTACATGTACAAAATAAAACAAATAGAAGCAGTGTGGACTCAATATGAATAAATTTCATACTATATTTATTTTTTTAGTTTTTTCGGCAGACACAACATCTTTGTTTGTATGTGGTGCTGAGGATCGAACCTGGGCCGCACGCATGCCAGGCAAGTGCGCTACCGCTTGAGCCACATCCCCAACCCCTAAATTTCATACTAGCAATGGTAAATCTTTAATAGACACAATGCTTAGAGAATAAACCACATTCAAGCATATTCTAAACCCCACAGAAATCTTCTATACAAGGTTATTAGTACAATTCTATAAATGTAAAATACTTGTCTCCATTAGCAAAAAGTGTGACAGGAGCAGGACTTAAATTTAGCATTTTCCCCTTAATAGAAGTAATCTTGAAGTATATGTGCCATGTACATAGTTTTTTACAATTGAAGAAACCTATAGGAGATGATTCTCAGTGGAGGCACACATACAACTCTGTGACCTGACCCACATACAACAAAAAACATGTAAAATGTGAAGGAGTGACAACTTCTTTTATGGTGAAGAAATACAGTCTTAAATATTTCATTTGTAGATAGGAAAATATAAAATGTTGTTGGACCACTGCTCTGGAAAAAGTAAATTAAAAAAAAAGACAATCTTTTATGAAGTACAAATGATAATGTCAGGAAGCAGAGTTAGTAACTTCAAATGGAAATAGGTTATTATTCACTATAATCATCATCTATCATGATCATCGCATGATCAATTATTTATAAACTATGAAAATTTTTCACCTGAGTGGCAAACTGAGATTTTAATATGAGTAGAAGATGAACTTAACTAGATATTCAACAGGAAGGATGGACTTTTTGAAACAGAAAGACAAAGAGTGAAGCTCCTTATTATTGAAGGTGTTGGTAGGTAGAATCCAGGTCTCTAGGAAGATGGCCTCTGTATGTCAGTAAGATCCAAAGTAGTTTCCAGCATTAAATATAAAGAACATTGAAGTGCAGAATAACGTTTAATTTCTCATTTAAGTATAACATACACACATAAAAGTGAATATGTTATATATGGCCAGGTTGGGGGAACTTTCACAAACTGAATGTACCTGTGTAGCCAGTACCCACACAGAAATAAAATTTTACCAGTTTAGAAGATTCTACTGTGGTCCCTTTCTACATCTACAGCC
The DNA here is from genome assembly GCF_048772815.1 of Callospermophilus lateralis. Classification (NCBI taxonomy): domain Eukaryota; kingdom Metazoa; phylum Chordata; class Mammalia; order Rodentia; family Sciuridae; genus Callospermophilus; species Callospermophilus lateralis. The sequence goes on from NC_135317.1 coordinate 86,331,781, forward strand.
CTAAGTATATCCCAAATTCTGATTAAAAAACAAATTCATTTTTCTTCCAAACTAGGTCATATAATATGCGGTCTCTTTGGTGACTGATATTTTTTCAATAAAATATTAAAGAGTCATTTATAGCAATACATGTAGCTATAGATCATTTACACTAATGCTTGCATGATATTCCATTATAAGACATGCTATAAATGTTTACTTAAATTTTGAAGGACATGTATTAATTGTACACATTAATGTATACTATAATTTATCCATTTTATTGTTGGTGGACATTTCTGTTGTCTTCAGTTTGAGTGTATGTGATGGAATTGTCACTATGTTAGCTATTCCAGTGGATCTGGAGCAGTATTTATATATGGGATTAATTTCCATTTACCTCTGTGACATTAAGCACTTCTTTGTAGGCTTATTTTCTATATAAATTTGCCAGTAACTTTGTATTTTTCTAAGTCTTTTGTCTCTTGTTCTCATTGGCTTATATGAATGCTAAATATTTATATAGTCTAGATACAAATATGTTTGGTATGTTTTATAGATATTTTCACCCAGTAGGTGGCTTTACCTTTTTTTCTAATGATGTACTTTAAAAGTATTTCTTAAAGATACATAACATATCAATTTGTTTCATTATAGTTAATACTTTACTGTTGTATCTAATAAAACATTGCTTACTATCTAAGACAGCATTGCCTACTCCAACGTTGTGAAAGAGGTTTTCAATAGTATGCTCTAGAAACTATATTTTTAGACTATAGGTTTAGGTCTATAACCAATATTAAATGAGTTATTGTGCATAGTATGAGATAGATAGAAAGCTAATAATGTTTCTCAATACATATATTTAGTTTTTCTAGCATTGTTAGTCAAAAATCTATCTTACCTATTTAACTTTTTTGGAGAATTTTACCCAAAATCATTATGCTGTATACATTTGGACTTATTTTCTGATTCCATTATGTTCTAATTATCTATTTGTATAGACTTTTGCCCTTATACCATTATCTTGATTACTGAAGCTTTAAAATAAACCTTAAAATTATACCTAATTTAATCTTTAAAATTATACCTAGTTTAATCTTTCAGTATAATTCTTTTTCAAAATGTTCTTCGCTAATCTAGGTAGTTTGCACTTCCATATATAATTTACACTTTACTTGTCAACTTCTACAAAAGTGTGCACTGAGATTTTGAGATTATATTGAATCTAGAAATCAATTTGAAGAAGTTTTCCAGTTCATGAATATGACATATATTAACATTTACTTAGGTCTCTTTAAATTTTTTCAAATAAAACATTATTGTCATTATGTAACAGTATTTTAGAGAAATTCATATTTCAAGAGATTTCAAATCTTGAATTAAAGTTAATTCTAAGTATTTTAAGTTTCTGTACATTACTTTAAATATTTTTATAAATTTATCTTTTAATTATTCATTCCATGAAAGTAAAATTGATTTTTGCATAGTATCTCATTTTTCTATGAGATTGCTGAATTCATTGATTTGGTTGCTACTGGAAGAGTTTGAAGATGCTCTGTATGTACATAATTATGCTTTCAATAAAGTCCATTTACTTTTTACCAGTCTTATGCTGGTTTTTTTCCTATTTCTTTTATTTAACTGGAAATTTAATATTGGTCTATAATTTTCTTTCATCATCATGTCACTTTGATTTATATTTCAGAATTTTACTAGGCCTCATTGAATAAATGAGAGAGATGTATTCTTTTATTTGCTCAGTTTGTATGAAATTGCTTTCTGTTTTTAATATTTCATTTTACTCACCAATGGAAAATCTAGGCCAAGTGTTTTATTTCTGGAATAAATTTATATTACTAATTCAATTTCCTATCAGATATAAAGCTATTAGGATTTTCAACTCTTTCCTGTGTTTATGAGTAATAAATTACATTTTCTAGGATTGTGCCTATTTCATTTAAGTTGAATTATTGAACAAAACCTTCAATGATGTCACTTTATTCATGTTTTCATATTTCTACTGTCTTCCCTGACTTTTCTGATATTAGCAAATGGGATTCATTTTTCTCTTAATCAGCCTACCTTGGTGCTTATTAATTTTTCTGCTTTTATTAGAAAAATCTATTCTGGATTTGTTAATTTTTTTTCTTCTGTTGTATTCTTTTTCTTTCAGTGAGTGCCACTTTTATCTTTTGCTCTATTAACATTGATGTTCCTCTGCTTTCCTCATATGAGGTAGCTACTGCCTTGTGGACTAGAGGAGGCAAAGAAAGAGTTTCTATCAGCTTTTGTCCTGTCCCCAGGGTACCACCTGAATAGTCACAAAGGCCTCTGGGGATCAGTGGATGGTTAGGTGCAACTCTTCATGGCCATTTCCCTAAGGGTACTAAATCATCATGCCAGCTTTCACTAAGCTACAAAAAATAAATAAAAAAATTTCCAAAATTCCTATTTAATTTAACTCTCATTGACAGAAGCTTTTTCCTCCTCCCTTTGTTCTTACAGGATTTAAAACAGACTTGGATCTTTTCTTTCCTAGGAAGAATTCTCATTTACTGGATTTAATTCATTTATATCTCTTTATGGATTCAGCTCCCTGAAAAATTTTAAAGAAACTGTAATTTCCTTGTAGGGTAGGGTGACACATGACTGTAATTCCAACAACTCAGGGAGACTGAGGCAGAGAATAGGAAGTTCCAGGCCAGCCTCAACAACATAGTGAGACCCTGTCTTGAAATAAAAACAACTAGAGGACTGGGGCTGTAGTTCAGTGGTAAAGTGCCCTTAGGTTCAATCACTAGCAGAAAGAAGGAGAAGAAAGAAAGAAAAATAAAACAAACTCTAATTTTCTAATTTATCTTACTTGCCTGGTCAGTAGAGTAGAGTGATCGTCTCTTCTACTTTCTTCTTCTTTAAGTGGAGGATAATTTTTAATGTGAGGTTAATTACTTTATTTTAATCAAGAGCAGGCCTCAAGGTAAGGAAATAACTACAGTACCCCCTGAATTAAGCAGGGGATAATTAAGTTTTATGTAGCCTCTGCTACATAAAACTTCTTACATATGAATTTGTTGATTTTTAATTATCAAAAGGACCTATGATAATTAAATGCATATGCCTGAGTAAGGCTCTGTGACTGGCAGTTTCCAGACTCTTCCATTATCATGGAATGCCAAGACTAAAGATGCTTTCATTATGCCCTTTAATTGCTACTATATGCATGGCACAGTTCACAATATTTTTGAGGAATTTTAACTTAAAATATGCAATGAATATTTCAGAAGTGTGCATTATTTGCTGTATATTTTTTCTTCTGACCTCTGGTTGAAGAAAATAAAAGTAAAACCTCTCCTAGTGTTTGATATTCTAATCCTAACTCTAAAATAATTAATTTTACTTAGTCTGTAATACAAAACAACCCAATGAGTATTGTTGCTATTTTTAATTGTGGGGAAAACGAAAAACAAAGAGATAAGGACCAAGTTCATACAACTAGAAGGCAGAGTCAGTCCAGCTTAAGTCTATTTCCCATTATGTTTGATCATCTCAAAAAAAGAGAATGAAATTATAGAGCAAAACTACAAATCTAAATTATGGATTAAAACAGGGTCGTTTTACAAGATTTTGATGTACATGTGTGAAGTGTTATTTTACTGCTAAAATTTCGCTATATTCTGAATCATAGTCATTGATTTTTCTTTAAAATGAATTGTCCTACATTTGATATGCCCTACGATTATTATTTGCTATCATACAGAATTTTTTTCCTACTTTTGTTCAATTTTACATTTACTAAATTTATTTGAAACACAATATTTTAATATACTTAGGTTTCATTTAAACACATAAACTGTCAAGGTAAAGCCAATTATATAGTCACAATAACATATTTTAGCATCATTTTTGTTGTAGAATTGGAAATTTTCTAATAAACCTATTCAGATACATAAAGAACTGGTCATTTATTCAATTTTCCAAGTGACCAAACCATCCCAATGTGTATATTTACCATTAAATGATGTTTCAGCTTCTTCTAGCTTTAATGAGTATTCTCATTTGAAGACACACAAGCATAAAGTAGAAGGATAGGGTCAGAATCTGCCTTCTGCCACTCCTTCCTACATTTCAAACCTCCTCTCCTATGGGCCCTTGTGCTGGCCTCTGCTGTGGCACTGCCATTTTTATTCTCAGGGAGAGTGCCAGGTGGTATATCGAGGTGTGGTCAACATAGTCCCCATACCTGAGATGTATCTGGGGGACTCAGTCTGATTTTATTAATCTGTTTCCATTTCAGAATTTCTAAGATGTTCCAAGGTTTGATCTTGATTGTCTAGTCCAGAAAGCCTGCCCTGAATAATCTATTACAAGCCCATTGCTTGCCCTTTTTGGCAACATATCGAGAAAATTCCCTAGCAAGATTTCAGTAATGTTCAATATAATCTCTCCTTTTCTGCTTTATAATAAACTAGCCAAAACTTCTGAGTCTTTTAGCACACTGTGTTTGTGTTCAATTGCACTGTTGGTCATCCTTTCTTAGGGTTTAAATGAAGTGTGATAAAAGACTTATGTTTACATAAGATTTCCCCTCAACATATTTAACAGACCAGGCCACTGAGGGACTCTAGTTCAGGAAGGCAAAGTGAAGAATAAGGTGGATTACCTCTTCCTACTCCTATCTCCAACTCCTCTATTCTTCCCACAACCTACAGTAATGAAACATTATTCAGGCACTCCTTTTCTGACAGAAAGTCTTCTCTACCATACCCTGACTCCTAATCCATCATACTGTTTTTCTGAATTATAATGAAATTTAATAACCCCTAGAGTATAGCTTCATACTTTCTGGAAAAACAAACAAAAAAACCTGCTTTACCAAAGTCAAACTTGCAATAGTTTATCTAGACAGATCCTAACCTCCTCAACACTGATTTTGTACTCTCAAACTATCAAATATATAATATAGTAAGTCCTTAGAGGTGCATGGAATCCCCCAAAAGTAAAAATGACATAGGTTCCCTTCATAAAAAGGAAAAAACAATAATAAAAAATAAACAACATTACAAAATATTATTTTAATTTTTTAAAAAACATGTTAGATTTTTGTGCCTTTGTCTAATATAAGATAACTGTAATTTTGTGTGGTAGTCTCTGTGTCCTCCATTCTCTACCTTTGGTCTACCAGTCTATTTGGGTGCCAATACCATCCTGTATTTATTACTATTGTTCTATAGTATAGTTTAAGGTCTGTTATAGTGATGTCACCTGCTTCACTCTTCCTGCTAAGGATTGCTTTAACTATTCTGGATCTCTTATTTTCCCAGATCAATTTCATAACTGCTTTTTCTATTTCTATGAGGAATGTCATTGGATTTTGATTGGGATTTCATTGAATCTGTATAGTATTTTTGGTAATATGGTCATTTTGAAAATATTAATTCTGCCTATCCAAAAACAAGGGAGAACTTTCCATCTTCTAAGGTCTTCTTTCTAGTGTTCTGTAGTTTTTGTTATAGAGGTCATATACCTCTTTCATTAGGTTGATTCCCAACTCTTTTTTGGGGGGGGCTGTTGTAAATGGGGTAGTTTTCCTCATTTCCCTTTCAGAGGATTTGTCACTGATACACAGAAATGCCTTTGATTTATGGGTGTTAATTTCATATCCTGCCATTTGCTGAATTTACTACTTCTAGAAGTTTTCTGATGGAATTTTTTGGGTCTTCTAGGTATAGAATCATATCATCAGCAAATAATGCTAATTTGAGTTGTTCTTTTCCTATCCATATGCCTTTAATTTCTTTCATCTGTCTAATTGCTCTGGCAAGTGTTTCAAGAACTATGTTAAATAGAAGTGGTGAAAGAGGGCATCTCAGTCTTATTCCATCTTTAGAGGGAATGCCTTCAATTTTTCTCCATTTAGAATGATGTTGGCCTGGGGTTTAGCAGAGATAGCTTTTAGGATGGTGAGATATGTTCTTGTTATCCCTAGTTTTTCTAGTGTTTTGGACATGAAAGGGTGCTATATTTTGTTGAATGCTTTTTCTGCATCTATTAAGATGATCATATTATTCTTTAAGTCTATTTATGTGGTAAATTACATTTATTGATTTTATCTTTGCATCCCATTTCAACTTTGCATCCCTAAAATGAATCCTCCTTGATCATGGTGCACTATCTTTTTGATATGTTTTTGTATTCAATTTGCCAGAATTTTATTGAGAATGTTTGCAACTATGTTCATTAGAGATATAGGTCTGAAGTTTTTTCTTTGATACTCTTTGCTTGGTTTCAGAATCAGGGTAATATTGGCCTCATAGAATGAGTTTGGAAGTGCACCCTCTTTTACTACTTCCTGAAATAAATTGAAGAGTATTGGTATTAATTCTTCTCTAAAGCTCTTGTAGAACTCAGTTGTGTATCCATCTGGTCCTGGGCTTTTCTTGGTTGGTAGGCTTCTGATGGTGTCTTCTATTTCATCACTTGAAATTGATCTGTTTAAATTGTGTATATCATCCTGATTCAATTTGGGAAAATCATACGACTCTAGAAATTTGTTGATGCCTTTGATATTTTCTATTTTATTGGAGTACTAGTTTTCAAAATTATTTCTAATTATCTTCTGGATTTCTATAGTGTCTGTTGTGATATTTCCTTTTCATCATGTATGTTAGTAATTTGAGCTTTCTCTCTCCTTCTCTTAATTATCATGGCTAAGGGTCTGTCAATTTTATTTATTTTTTCAAAGAACCAACTTTTTGTTCTGTCTTTTTTTTCAATTGTTTCTTTTGTTTCAATTTCATTGATTTCAGCTCTGATTTCAATTATTTTCTGTCTCCTAATGCTTTTGGTGTTGGTTTTTTCTTCTTTATCTAGGGCTTTGAGATGTAGTATTAGGTCATTTATTTGTTGACTTTTTCTCCTTTTAAGGAATAAACTTCATGCAATGAACTTCCTCTTAGAACTGCCTTCATAGTGTCCCAGAGATTTTGATATGTTGTATCAGTGTTCTCATTTAAGCTCCTCCTTGATTTTTAAGCTCCTCCTTGATGTCTTCAGCAACCCATTGTTCATTCAGTGGCATGTTATTTAGTTTTCAGGTGTTGGAGTAGTTTTCATTTTTTATTTTATCATTAATTTATAATTTCATTCCATTATGATCTGATAGAATGCAGGGTAGTATCTCTACTTTTTTATATTTGCTAAGAGTTGCTTTATGGCATAATATATGGTCTGTTTAAGAGAAGGATCCATATGCTGCTGAAAAGAATGTATACTCACTCATTGAAGGATGAAATATTCTATATGTGTCAGTTAAGCCTAAATTATTGATGCTATTACTGAATTCTACAGGTTCTTTGTTAAGCTTTTGTTTGGAAGATCTATCCAGTGGTGAAAGAGGTGTGTTAAAGTCCCACAGAATTATTGTGTTGTGGTCAGTTTGACTCTTGAACTTGAGAAGAATTTGTTTGATGAACATAGCTGCTCTATTGTTTAGGGCATATGTATTTATAACTGTTATAAATGTATAGTTTGTATAATAAATGTATAATGGTTCATAGTTCCCTTGAGCAGTATAAAATGTCCTTCTTTATCTCTTTTGATTAACTTTTTGATTAACTTATTTGATATGAGGATAGAAATGCCTGCTTGCTTCCTCAGTCTGTGTGAGTGCCATAATTTTTTCCAACCTTTCACCTTCAGTCAGTGTATGTCTTTTTCTATGAGATGAGTCTCTTGAGGCAGCCTACTGTTGGGTCTTTTCTTTTTTGATCCAATCAGCTGGCCTATGTCTTTTGATTCATGAGTTTAGGCCATTAACATTCAGGATTATTATTGAGACATGATTTTGTTTATTTTTGTGTTTAACTTGACTTGGTTTCTCCTTTGATTAGTTTTTCCTTTAGTGTAATATCTCCCTCTGCTGATTTTCATTGTTGTTTTTCATTTCCTCTTCATGGAATATTTTGCCAAAGATGTTCTGTAGTGCAGGTTTTCTAGCTATAAATTATTTTAACTTTTGTTTATCATGGAAGGTTTTTATTTCATCATCAAATCTAAAGTTGAATTTTTCTGGGTACAAGATTCTTGGCTGGCACCCATTTTCTTTCAGAACTTGATATATGTTGTTCCAGGATCTTCTAGCTTTCAGGGTCTGGGTTGAAAAATCTGCACATACCCTAATTGGTTTCCCCTTATATGTAATCTGATTCCTTTCTCTCCTGGATTTTAATATTCTCTCCTTATTCTGTATGTTAGGCATTTTTGTTTTAATGTGCCTTGGTGTGGATATTTAGTAGGAGTGAATAATGTGTCAGGCATTTTTTAACATGCTGAAAATATAGCTGTGAACAAATAGATTGGGACCTTGAAGAAATCCCTGGCAATGATAGATATACATTGAACTAAGTTTACCTTGCTCTAGAGGTCTTCCAAACTGTGTTGACTGACTTAAAGATCCAACTGTTTAAGTGGGTTTCCCTCCCTTGCTCATTTGCTGGAGAAGCCTTATTCTCTTAACAGGTGGTCTCAAATGGCGTGAGACTTCCTTTTAGGAAGAACAACAGTTTTGCTGATAAAATGCTTTGATAAGCCTGTGTCTCTTACCTGAAAATTTGTAGGATATGTGAGTTTTCAGATTCCAAAGTTTTAGAGGAAGGACAAATATTTTAAAATAGTGCAATGGGTAAAAAGAATGATTTAGAGAAAGGTAAAAAGGAAGAACTAGAATGATGCAAAAAGATGTCTACAATGTGACATCTCTCACAAAATATTGATAATCTAATTTACTCTACCCAAATAATATATTATGTGAGTGCCCTGTGAAAAAATAACATAAAATGCTAGAGGAAAAAAAAAAAGACCAAAATGTCTCAGGATTTTTTTCTTAAACTCCATTTCCCTAAACAGAATTATTCACTATTAAAACATTAACTTTTTTCCAAATACTTATACACACGCGATCATACAAACATAGAGCTTTTCAAAATAAAAATAATTAATATTAAATCTTAAATATTAAAATAGAATATTTAAATACTTAAATAGAATATTTTCTATTCTGCAAAATTTCATTAATATAGTATGCATTCTATGCATATATCAATGCATGTAACTTTAACTCATTACTCTGTGTGTGTGTGTGTGTGTGTGTGTGTGTGTGAGTGTGTGTTCTCCAAACCATTTCTTTCTCTCAGTTGTGGTAGGGTTGACAGGAGGAGAACAAGCACAGAACACTGTGGGAGTCTGGGCCCCAGAGCCCAGGAAGGGGCACCACAAGGGAATCCAGGACGAAGCAGCTGCCCTCAGGTGAAGGTGGAGCCCTTCCAGCCCACACTGGCTGCATTCATGTCCTAGTAGTGGATGTAGGTCCTGTCAGGGGCGGATGAGCAGACGCTAGGCCAGCAGGCTACACAGCTTTCTGTGGGAGCAGTTCTATGTTCACCACCAATTTTGCCTATGCTGTGCAGGCTGCAGAGCACGAAGGGTTCACTGGAGCTGCCAAAGGCCATGAGCTGGTCTGGAGCCACGTGCACTGCAATGTACTGGGTGCCTGTGCCAGCTGCTGAGTGAGCTCTGGGAGGAGCCAGACCCTCATGGAGGCACGTTGGTGCTACAAGGGACATCAGCATGATTGTGGAGAAATGGTGGGACTAGGGCAAAAGCACAAGGCTACTACACGCGCCATGGTCACAGCCCTGGGGACCTGGGTTAAGTGACCACATCAGCGCCTCCTCATTGTTCTTAATATTATATCATAAGCCATATCATTAATTTATTAAACTATTCCTATAATTTAATAAGTATTTAGGTTTAGTATTTAGGTTTAGGGAAAGAATTTAGGTTTACAGACAGTTGGATCATTTACAGATTACAAAAATCTATCCAACACCATTTAGTCAGAAAGAGATTTAATGCATAGAATTATATCCTTATTATTTCTTTGGAAATAATATACTAGTTAAACAGACTTTGTATTAACTGATCAAAAGTTGGCTGCAGAGGCTAGGGTTGCAGCTCAGCGGTAACACGTTTGCCTAGCATGCGTGAGGCACTGGGTTCGATTCTCAGCACCACATAGAAATAAATAAAGGCCCATCAACGAAAAATTAAAATAAATAAATAAGTAAAAAGTCTTCTCCGTGGCCAGACTAAATCTAAGCTGATATGTGGAATAAAAAAGTCATGAACTCCATACTGATGCCCCACAGTTTGCTTCTCAGTGTCCATAAAGCCAGCAGTCCACAAAGCAGAGCAATATTTGCTTAGACAAAGAATAAACAAACACATTCACTCTTACATTATGGACATATGTGCCTTCTATATGGTAATTATACCATGGGAATTAAGTCTATGTGAATCTGAGAAATGCATTTTTTATTGCTAGTCTCTAACAAGTACTAGGAGAGGCTACCAGGAGACAGAATTAAACTGCATAAGCCTCTATGTGTTTGCTGCAAAGCTGTTTCTATACAATGAAATGAAAGCTGAATGGCATGTGTGATGTTTAGGTGGAAGCTTTAAACATGAGAGAATGACTTACCCTCTGCCTCTTTTTCTTAGAAATTGAGTTACAATGTTCCAGGTAATGGCTCTTCCATCTCCCTGAGATTCCTATGAGGATAACAAAGATCAGGGGCACCAGTGACAATCTGCATGTTAATAGACTTTGTGGTTTTTAAGAGACTAAAAATTTAAATTTGTCTAGTAAAGACTAATGTTTGTTACAATTTTTTTTTCTGTTTTCTTTTCTATTTTATGTCTTTATTTTTCATTCAATTTATTCCTGATACATAAAAATGTACATGTTTATGGGGTACTATGTGATGCTTTCATACATTATATACACTGCATAATCTTTAAATCAATTGAATTAAACATGCATATATTTTATCCTACACTTATTTCTTTCTGGTAAAAATTCTCAAAATCCTTTCTTTTAGCTTTGTGAAATATACAGTACAATATTGTTCTCTGTGTCACCTACTGTGCAATGGAACATCAGAGCTACTTAATCAAGAGTGAATAGACATTCTACAGAATAGTAGGAAATATTTGCAAACCACAATCCTTAAAAGGAGATAATATCCAAAATATATAAGGAACTCAAAAAACTCAATAGCAAAATAAAAATAATCTGATTTTAAAAAGTAACCAATATACCTAAACAATCATTTCTCAAATGAAAACAAATAGCCAATACATATGCAAAAAATGTTCAATATCACTAAACATCAGAGAAATGCAAATCAAAATTTCAATGAAAGATCAGCTTATTCCAGTAAAATGACTACTGTCAAAAGGACTAAAGATTCCAATCATGGTGGCACACGCTGGTAATCCCAGCGACTCAGGAGGCTGAGGCGGAAGGAACGTGAGCTCAAAGTCAGCAAAAGTGAGGCACTGCACAACTGAAACCATGACTCTAAATAAAAATACAAAATAGGATGGGGGTTTGGCTCAGTAGTTAAGTGCCCCTGAGTTCAATCCCTGATACCCACCCCGCCACACCAAAAAATGACTAAAAGTATTAAGTGCTGGTGAGGATGTAGACAAAAGGGAACACCAACTGTTGGTGGGAATGTAAATAAGTATCACCATCACAGAAATCAGTATGGATATTCCTTCAAATCTAAAAATAGAAATATCATATGATCTAGCAATTGTACTATTTGGTATATATACAAAGGAAATGAAATTAGTACGTTAAAAAGACATCCATGTGCCCAAGTTCATTGGGGCATTATTCACAGTAGCCAAGAAATATTAACAAACTTAGAGTACATCAGATGATTAATGGATAAAGAAAATGTTACAGTACACAATGGAATACTATCTATCCCTAAAAAAGAATGAAAATCTTTCATTTGCAACAACATGAATGAAACCGGGGATCCTGAAGTGAAATAAGATAGGCACACAAAGAAAAATACCATATGATCTCACTCTTTTGAGGAATATAGAAATGTTGATCCCACAGATATTGAGAGCAGAATGGTGGTACCAGAGGCTGAGGAGAGTAAGAGTGAAGAAAGAATGGGGTAAGGTTTGACACTGGGTACCAAATTACATTATAGAGGTGCAAGAAGTTCTGGTGATGTCATTTTTATGGTATTGTTTTTTTTTTTTTTTTTTTTATCCAATGCATTTGTTTCTTTGCTATCTTTTCCCATTTTATTGAATATCTATTGAATATTTGATGAATAGAGGTTCTTCCCTGAGGGACTGTAATGAAGGAGTTATGGGTTCATTTGACTTTGGAATCTAATAACTCATCCCTCCTAGGGTTGTAAGTTAGATAGTATAGTGCTGTAGCCACATCACTGGAAATTCCTGTTCCACGTAGGGATTCTACATGTGTTAGTTGCATGGCCAACAGCAGAATCAGAGGTCTCTGGCCTAATTTATACCTCTGTCTTTGTTTTACTCTGGATTTACTTTGACTCCTCTCTGCTTCTTTCTTAAGCTCCAATGTTTACATCCATTTGCCCTCTCAGGCAGTAGCTTATACTTGGAAAGCAATTCTCAAAATTTAACCTCAGAGTAAACACAACAGCTGTGTTTTATATCAGTATAAGGTGAGTGCAGCCCGCATCCATCTTGAATGCAATGCTAATTAATTATTCAGACTGTTGATCTTGGATTTTGTTTCTCTCTGTGCATGTTGTGTCTGAAGTTGAACATACCTGGACGTGGTTTTGCTTCTGTAGCTGCATCATGGTCAATGTGCTTTGAGCTGTGGAAGCTTCTCACTTCCTTTCCTCCCAATAGTTTAATTCTACTTGCATTATATTTTTCAGACTTCTTCCACAATTTAATGTGCTAATGGTTTACTTTTCCATTTTCCAGAGATACTATATGTTCATGCTTTTATTTTGTCGCATTTTATTCATTTTAAAATATTTTTAGTGAAACAAAAAGAAATAATATCATGCAAATTTCACTAAAATCTCCAACTTCTATTCCTATCTATCACTTTCTCACATTTTTATTTATGTTCTGTGTGATATATTGAAACAAAGTAACAAAGGTAACAGTGTAAATTATTATTCTTTATGGGTAGGGAGTCATAACTAGGTGAAAAGTTTATATCTACTGAGTCTCTAATAAGCAATTATGGCATTTATGAAAAAATAAAACACTACTGATTAATTCTCATTACCACTACATGTCATTAAAATGATGGCAGAGAAATCTAATCCAAACTCATTTCTTTTTACAAGTAAATAAACCATAAATTAGGCTGTGAAATTACTTTAATGATGATATCTATTGAGGTTTCTTAGGGTTAGAACTAGAATGTGGTTTTCATAGATTTAAGTCCAATGTTTGCTTTTGTTTTTAAATCTCTATCTCACTACTTCTTTGACTACTGGTTGAATAAGCAGCTATAGGTAGAAAACATAAAATTTTCAGACAAAATAATTTTCAAAAATAGGCAAATGTGTTTGATTTCATATATTCACATGTATATTATATATGGAGAGAGAGTGATACTTACATACTTAAATTCAGTGGTTCTCCCAGTGGTCAATCTAAACATACAATTAGCAGAAACCTCTGCTTCTTTTTCCCTTTAGAACCTGAGTTTCAATTAATAGCCACCATTTAATATTCATAATAAGTAGCCTCTAGAATAAAGCAATCATATTGAAATAACACATAATTAAAGAATAAAGAAAAATAAGTAATTTCCCAACATTTTCTTTCAAACTTAAATATCTTATTGTGGGCCACATTTTTATTAATGAAAAAGTAATAAAGTTTACATATTTGTAAACAAAGTTATGTATCAATAGCTATTTCTGTCCTACATTTGTAGTAGTTTTGAAAAAGTGCTTTAAATATATCATACTTCTCTCTAATCTCTAAGGTTTAAGTATGTTCTTCATGAATTTTTATTTGTTCTGTAGTAACATTATTCCTTCAAATTTAGATAATTCAAATATAGATTACTTGGGTGATATTTCAAAATAAAGCGGAATAAGATTAACACTACAGAAGGCAGACAAGTAAGTCAGCACATATGCATTTTTATAAATGTTTAAGCTTAGTTATCAGATGATAATTTATTATTCAAGGAAATATCTTTAAGATAATTCACATAGCAACATATTATACAGTTTTTTTTTCTTAGAGAGTTTTTTGCTGTTATTGTACTAGTCAAGAAAAATACATCCTTAACTGAAGGTGTAGGTATATTTTTCTACTAATCTCTAGTATCTACTATATTTTTAGGGTCTTAATGAATTTTAATAATTATTTTAGACAATCTTGGATTCCACAAGTCATTTAAATATTTGTATCCATTCCTCTCTTACAAGGTATCTTTTCATCATCAATTGTTTATTTTGTATACATTCCTTCCTTATAATGTGTCTTTTCATAATTGACATTTTAACCAAATCCCATAAGGAATGTTGGCTAATTCTGTAGAGGAGATGCATGCTGCCCCCTGCTCCCCCAACTTTAGAACCAGAGCATTCTTGGTAGGAGAGGACAGAGCACAGCAGTAATTAGGGATCAAGAAGTTTCAAGAAAGGTGAAAATTTTTACAAGTTTAAGTTGATATGTGTAGAAGGAAAAGGAGCTATTTCGGAGCAGAAATAAATGTAAATTTTCTCATAATTTTTTCTAATTTGTAAACAAATTGTAAGGACCTATAAATGTTGAGAAAATCAAAACAGAAGCACTAGATATATTCCAATAGAATGTGAATATAAAATAAAAATATATTCTGGATAATAGAAGATTTTAGGATACCTCCTCAAATATAATCTCTATTCAACTCATAGTACATATAATGTTTGAATATGAGAAAACATGATATATGTACCTATTTAAGCAATGTATAAAATGCTCTTAAACTGGTCACTTAGAGACTTTTAATGTTTGAAGATTATGTTTCTAATAAGTGTGAAAATAAGATGCTACTCTGTTAACTAATCCATTTGTTTTGGGTCAAATTCCTTGTAACTTTACAAAACTCTTATTTTTTTCTGAAAGTTTCAAAACATAAGAGACTTTCTGAAAGGATATTATTCTTACATGTTTCCGTTAAAGGTGAACAGGGAAAAACTTAATTCATACAAGTTAAACCATCACTTGAGCTATCTTAAATTCTCACTAATAATACAAAATTGTTCTTAATGCCTATCTGGGAGAATACAGTGTGTCAACTACCCATTTCTATTATTTCAAGGAAATGTAATTAAATTGGGTATCAGCTCCTCTTGCTACCATTGACTCATTTCTAATTAACACACTTGTACCCAAAGAAAAAAATCAAAGACACACTGTGGCTGAGTTCATCTTCTCATTAAGAAGATTATTAGTTTCAAACTGAGTCAAGGGTTATATTCTTTAATCTCCAAAGGGGGAAAAATACCATCAAAATGATTTAGTATGAAGGATTCAAATTGCAATTTAAAAATGAATGCATGGGACTACTACTGGTGAGCCAAATAGAAAAGTATTATAATGAACTGTTAAGACAGGAAGATTGATTAGGATTCTTACTTTCATTTTCTATTAAAAAACTGGCAGCAAATAGTGTCATAGTATACTTCTTTCTTTTAATATGGATTAAAATCAAAGGACAGCTTTAAATTACCTGTAATAAGCTTTAAAAATGTCATTTATAGTCAATATATTATAAATAAAATATTAAAAAATGTGAATCAATCCAACTGAAATAGTTGAGAATAAAAGAATGACAAACAATATTTTAAAGTTATCATTCTATACCATCAATCATATATAAAACAACTAGTGAAATTTACTCTCCAATTTCAGTATAATATGGAAAAAAATTCATTTCTAGTAATACTGAAAGAAACTAAGTGGTAAGACACAGAAACTCACTATTGAAATGTGTATGTGTGCACACAGATACAATTCACATATGCAAACTCATCAATGGCAGGTACAGAAAAGTTGCATGTGAGAGTAGGTTTGAATTCATTTTTCAGCAAGAATTTATCATCAGACTAGTTAAATATAAATGATGTTCCTATTAATACAAGTATTTCAGAAACTTCTCCAATTAGGTAGTAAGGACTGATTATAACTGAAGTGAGGTTTGGAGAATAGACATATCTAGAATTAGAAATTCAATTCTTACCACTTTACAGTTCTATGTATTTGTTCATATTAATATATCTGGTCAAAAAAAATCTCTTCATGTATAATTAGAATAAACCTATACTCAGTTTTCATTATAAAAATATCTAAAAATTACTGAGTACCAACCACGTGTATACCTATACATTCTATAAAATTATTATTAAAATACAAGGCATTATTAGCAAAGGATCTATAGTTGAAAAAACAAACTAGTTTTTTAGCCAAATTAGGCTAAACTTATAAAAGTCTCAAGCTGTCTTAAAGTTAAAAAGTATCCATATTCGATCATCTATTATGGGTCCTTTCAATTAGCCTCACTCTTCTTTGTGTCAACTATACAAAAGCTATTTCAAAGCATTTGCAAAGTCAGTTGATTGCACATGTATTGGCATAAAATAAAATTTCATGGGACATTCTATCAGGAAAAAGAAATTTTCAAAGACAATTATCCTTGTTAAAAGTAGATTGAGGGGCTGGGGACCTAGCTCAGTTGATGGAGTGTTTGCCTAGCATGCACAAGGCCGTTCAATCCCCAGCACCACCAAAAAAAAAAAAAAAAATAGACTGAAATAGTTTCAACTGTTGTAGTTGCTGTATTTTTCAAATCATTGTCTAATGCGCTAACTAGTGATTCAGAGAAAGGTGGGGTAAGAGAGAGCCTTGTTGAGGCCAGTGGGACTGAGAAATTAGAAGCAGTGCACTAAGCTTAAGTTCAGTTATATAAGTTAGGTAGAGGGGTGTGTGTGTGTGTGTGTGTGTGTGTGTGTGTGTGTGTATCTTATAATCTATTTTACAGGAATAGGTATTTTTATATTTTATTGTCCTACTTCAAGTACGGATGCATTATAAATATTTGTTAAATGAATGGATTCATTCAAGAAACACCTAATTTGTACCTATTATACAAAATAATTTTAGATATGAAAACATGATAGGTGCCTCATGAGGAGCATTACAGAAATAAGACTAAAATATATGAAGACAGGGCTGTTATGTATTACTCACAAAATACCACAGATCACAAAACTGAGTAAAACTGGTCTTCCTAAAACTTGAAATTCTCTTTGGTTCTAACGCCTTAAATTTCATATTCTTGAGGAAGAAATTCAAACGGAATACAGGAATTAAGACATAGCTTAAGTTACCACTATGAAAGATAAAAACATACTTCCCATACTTTCCAACCTGCACTCATCTCCTTTAAGTACAAGGATTTTGAGATGTGTCTTGCCTGTGCTACCAACAAAGAATCAAACCAAAGAACATGAAACATAGCAGAGTTTTCTGTCATTTGACCATGAATTTGGACTCAGGGTGAGGAATTTGAGGGACACAAATCTAACAGAGACATCTAGGAGATGGCGGGATAACTGACATAAAGTTAATGAGTGAGATACAAGAAGGATATTAGGATGTAACAAACAGTCACGCAGGGAAGAACATACAGACTATGGGCCAAGGAAGAAAGCCCAGGAAAGGCAATAAGCATAGAACAGATGCACATGATCATTTGTCATCCTAGTAATGAAAACTAACAAAAAGATGCCCCTAAACTTTCAACTAAAAGACTCATACTATTTTTGTTAGAGTATCAAATAATATTTATCCTTACTTTATTCTCTTGTTCTATTCTGGCCCTCAAAGTATTGAATGATGCACACCCACATTGCTGAGGGCAGGTTTCCTTTACTCAATCTACTGATTCAATTGGTTACTTTCACAGGCACACCCAGAAATAAGGTATTATGTGTGAGCTATCTGGGTATCACTTAGTCCAATAAAATAGACACAACAAACTAACCATAACATGCTACAAAAGAAATAAGTGACCAAAGGAAAGAAAATAGCAAAAAAGAATAGGTGACAGAAACAAGCTTTTCAAATAGCTATTTGCTCTTCTGTAAACCATTTAACTTCTATAGAGCACATTTCTTCATTTTTAAAAGGAAAATAACTAATCTGAAATATGCTAGACTCTCTTTCCACTTTAAAATCTGAGTTTCACTCCATTATGTATACTTTCCCACAAAGATTTTTGTCTTTTTAAAATTTGTTCTAGATCATATTTAAATTGCTAAAATGAATAAATTTAATTTCTATCAATATTGTACATCATCTAAATTCAATTCTAAATCACATTAGTTTTAAAAGGTCGTTACATGTACACGTAGCAGTTTAGTCTTTGGTTTTCTCCTGCCTGAAAAAAATTTGAGGTGTATATATGTATGTGTGTTCAAGTTCATTCTTGTATTAGGAGCACTATCAATAAACTTTCATGAATTATTTGAGAAGACCCCTTCAAAATAAACTCAGTTCTAGAGGATCTAATCACATCATCTCCTATTTGAGGTAAATAATGAGTCTACAAACTGACCAAATCCTCACAATTAATGTTTTTATACTAAAATACTATGGTTAATAAGTTGGACATTCTAATTAAGGATGCACAAATGGAAAATACTTGCCATTTGAGTAAGTAAAAAAAATAAATATCTTTTATGAGAATTTTTTAAAAGTCGCAATTTTACTATAATTTTCTTTGAAAATTGGAATTTTGAAAATAATAACACTTTTGTCACTGTTGAATAACAAACACCATTGTTCATGTTACATTGTCATATTAAAATGGAATGAAATGCAAACTATTTCAAATTAATCCATTAGTACAATATAAAAGGAAATAGCAATAACAGCAAAAATTTAATTTTTAAAATTCTTATACTCTCTTAACACTATACTCCCTTTCCTTCCTTAGCACACATACCTTTAAGAACCCATTCGAATTCAGAAATCAGAGGAACCAATAAAATCATTTCAAGTATCTTAACAATAGAAAATATTTTAATACAGAATGCATATTGTGCATCAGCATGATCACTTACAGTCAGACTATTAGAATTGAGCTGAATAGCTTCTTCAGC
Organism: Callospermophilus lateralis; assembly: GCF_048772815.1. Lineage (NCBI taxonomy): Eukaryota > Metazoa > Chordata > Mammalia > Rodentia > Sciuridae > Callospermophilus > Callospermophilus lateralis. The sequence continues at coordinate 86,350,803 of NC_135317.1, forward strand.
TTCCTTATTTAGTACTTTAAATCAAAATTTTATTATCTTTATCCCTTGGAATATCTACAAAGAGATGTTATTTATACAGTAGCAGGCCAATATTTTACAAAGAAGTATCCAATTTGAACAAAGCATATGATACACTAAATGTACTAATACAAAGTTATCCAAGAAATTTATGAAATTTGATTAAAATAAGGAATATTTGTAAATAAGGTTGATTTTGTTAATGATTTGTTCATGATTAAAATAATTGTTTTAGAATAAATATATCAATTTACATTTAACATACTAGTACTGGTTCTTGAGAATATCCCCATGATTCATTCTTCTCTAGTTAACTAAAAGTAGTGTCCCCACTAGCATATTAAAGAATAATTTTTATCGTTTTTATCTCCCCAGAAAACTAGACAATGAAGAACAAAATATGTTTAATGATCAAGGCAATTTTTCTACTACAGAAATGAGACAAAATATTGTAAAACTAATAATAAAAATCAGAAATAAACGTACCGTAGCTGATTTAATCAATGGTATCCTTTGGTTTTTTGATTGACAGATATCTTTGATAGTCTCATTAAAAAAATAATTTTCCTCTACCCCACCTCATCTTCATTTCTTTCTTTTTCTCTCTTCCTAACCCCAGCAGAGAATCATGTTGAAATAAAATGAATTTTTGCAATAGAATAATATATTTTTACATGGGCTAAAATTTTAAAGGATTGGTTCTCTTAGCCATACCAAAAAGAAATAATAAAAAATAAAAAACCTAGCTTCTAAAAATGTGAAGTCAATCGCAAATGTGCGAGTAAATTAAAGAGTAAAGTTTAACTCTGCTCAAACAGAATTTCAATAAAAAGACTTCTAGAAATGCAAATCAAAACCACCCTAAGATACCATCTCACTCCAGTAAGATTGGCAGCCATTAGGAAGTCAAACAACAACAAGTGCTGGCGAGGATGTGGGGAAAAGGGTACACTCGTACATTGCTGGTGGGACTGCAAATTGGTGCAGCCAATTTGGAAAGCAGTATGGAGATTCCTGGGAAAGCTGGGAATGGAACCACCATTTGACCCAGCTATTGCCCTTCTCAGACTATTCCCTGAAGACCTTAAAAGAGCGTACTACAGGGATACTGCTACATCATGTTCATAGCAGCACAATTCACAATAGCTAGACTGTGGAACCAATCTAGATGCCCTTTAATAGATGAATGGATTAAAAAAAATGTGGCGTTTATGCACAATGGAGTATTACTCAGCACTAAAAAATGACAAAATCATGGCATTTGTAGGGAAATGGATGGCATTAGAGCAGATTATGCTAAGTGAAGCTAGCCAATCCCTAAAAAACAAATGCCAAATGTCTTCTTTGATATAATGAGAGCAACTAAGAACAGAGCAGGGAGGAAGAGCATGAGAAAAAGATTAACATTAAACAGGGACGAGAGGTGGGAGGGAAAGGGAGAGAGAAAGGAAATTGCATTGACATGGAAGGAGACCCTCATTGTTATACAAAATTACATATAAGAGGATGTGAGGGAAAAGGGAAAAAAAACAGGGGAGAAAAACTAATTACAGTAGATGGGGTAGAGAGGGAAGATGGGAGGGGAGGGGAGGGGGGATAGTAGAGGATAGGAAAAATAGCAGAATACAACAGTCACTAATATGGCGATATGTAAAAACGTGGACGTGTAACCGATGTGATTCTGCAATCTGTATACGGAGTAAAAATGGGAGTTCATAACCCACTTGAATCAAATGTATGAAATATGATATGTCAAGTGTTTTGTAATGTTTTGAACAACCAATAAAAAAAAATTTTAAAAAAAGACTTCTAATGATTAGAAAAGGAAAGGGAAATTTTGAATTTGTCTTTAACCTGGTAATGAACATGTTATCTTTGACAGTCAGTTCTGAAATAATTTTGGGTTGAAATATAACAAAAATGCTTTATCAAAAGTACATATTAATAAATGGATTCCATGTCCCATCACAGCTCTTACTTTAGCATAGGCTTTATATGAGACACTGCTAAGGTTTTTCAGTATTTCTTCAGTTAAATTCAAGTCATACTAGTCCATACCATAATGAGTACTTTAGGGAATATGTCATCATAGGCCACACCTAGGTCTCTGAGGCAGCCAAAGATAGGGTAATGAATGCATTTCTAAATACTAAGAGTTTCCAGAAGATCACATTCAGTAGAATTTGCAGTTTCCCTGTTTTCCTTCTACTATTCAAGTTGCTAAGACTTTGACAGTCTTTAGCTTTGCCCTATAGTACACTTTAAAAACAGAAACAACAACAAAACAAAAAACAGTAAACAGCAGCAGTACTGATTCAGCAAACGTTTAATAAGTGTTTACCAGGTCTGCTGTGATTATGACAAGTGCCAGGGATATAGCAATCATGAAGACAGATGCTTCTTGCCCCATGTAGCTTCTTGATAATATGCAATATAAGATAAAAGAAAGAAAGCAGTCTGTGAGGAATGCTATAAAGAAAACAATTGTAGTATAAAACAGATACCAGAGATTCAAAAGCTTTTTAAGGAGGGGAAAGTCAATCAGTGCAGAAAATATCTTAGATGAGACCTCAGAATATATAAAACAAACAAACAAAAAGTTTCCCCAAAAAAGACAGTTCATGTAAAGTCCTAAATTGGGAAACCAGGGAAAATCAAAGTTTATAAAATATCTAAGGGAGAATGTTATCAATGGTTGGGGAAAAGATTGGAATTTTGCAAAAGGGATCCATGCTTAATACTGATGTTTTAGAGTCAATACACACTATTTAAAATCTTGGATAGAATGACACAGAGATTATGAGGAGTGATACCTTCTAAAATTTAGTGATGAGATTGTAGAAAAAGAAGTGGTAAAAAAATAACTGTCAAGGAGTAGTTAGTAAAAATAAAAAGAAAAAAGTAAAGGATAATGGATAGGGGTATTTCAAGAAGGAAGGAATAAGTGACTTTGACAAAAGTTACTCTTAAGTAGACTTTAAGATACAGAAGAAAAGCATTATATGAATTGGGTTACAACGACTGGGGAATTGGAGGCCATGTTGAAATGAGTTAAAGAATGAATTTAAGCTTCCATTTCTAATAGATGAAGGACCAGATTTCCTGCCTAATCTACCTGATGAAAATAACTTTAAGAAAGTAGAGAGAGAGAGGGGAAAAAAAGTCAGACATACAACTTGTGCGCACACACAAATAATACTCCTAGGAGCAAGAGCTAGAAGATGTAACAGGTGATTGGGTGTGGGTTACTCCAAAATTGTATACTATCTCTAAAATTTTACTTTAAAAATATTATAAAATTTAAAAATCATGTACAAAAAGTAACACTATTTGGAACAGCCATAAACTAGAAACTACATAAATTCCCATAAGCAACAGAAAGAATTCTACATATAAAATAAAATACTCTTCAGTCACAGGAATGAATGAACCACAATGGCAGGAAAGGAGGTAGAAAAAAATCTTACAAAATATTGATAAGATGAAAATATGCAGAAACAAAGGAGTCATTTGAGTATTAAAAGTAAGCCAAACTAACCTATTGTGTAAATCCCAGAAAAAAGGTTCCCTTAAAGAAAAAGTTCACAGTTTCCAGAAGATGTCACAGAGGGTTTCTATGATGCATGCAAGCAACATCTCCTTTCTTGATATGCGTGCTGACCACAGTTCAAACTCAGTTTTGGAAAATTTTGTCTTCTCTGTTCTTATGTTTGTACTATTCTGTACTTGCATAATAATTCAATTTAAAAAAATTATAAAAATATAAAAAGCAGAATCAGATGTGCAAAGAGCTGTGATAATGGCATTTTCCAATAATAATAATTAACAGATATTTCAATAGGCTTAAAGTAGTTAAACTAAAAGTTGAAAATATCATTATGAGCAAGAAACTGTAACAAATAACTAAACTGATTTATAAAGTATGAAGTAAAATTTTTAGGGGGAAAAAACACCCTCAAAATATATTATGGAGGAACTATAAAAAGAAAACATAAAAAGCAAAGGGAATTTTATAAAAGCAGCCAGAGATATAAAAGTTAACTGGACACTTTACTTGTTACTAGACACTGGACACTTGGCAAAAAGGAAAACCAAATATAGTGGAACCATAATACTTCAATACCGCTAGCATTTACACCCAGCAAACATGTATTTCAGCAAGTAGTGTTCATAAATATTTTATTAAAACTAACATAAGAGGATAAACTTCAGATAGAATAAATGTAAATTCAGTTAGAGGGTTGATATTTAAGATGAGATGGTTAACTAAAACAGTTAATTTAAAATTAATAAATGAAGCTTCCAGATTGAGAATTTAACAAGAAAACTGTATGTAATCAGCCACAATGCCCCCATAAAAACAAAAAATAAAGGAACAAAGGATAAATAAAATTACTACACAATGGAGATCATTCATATGCACTCTGCTAAGTGCATTCAAAAGAGTAATATGAGGTTTGGGGATGGGGCTCAGTTTTAGACAGCTTGCCCAGAATGCATGAGGCCCTGGGTTTAATCCCCAACACTGCAAAAAAAAAAAAAAACAAAAAAAAACAAAAAAAAACACTAAAACCACACCTCAAAGGAAAGCAATATTAAATAATAATACAACAAAAAAGAGACGGAGACTGAAGTACATAGATTGAAGGGATTAAAAACCAAAGAGGATTGTAGAAAACTTTATGAAACTAAATTGGAATAATTTCATGAGAGAGACTACTGTCAAATACAACTCAGCAAATGGAATATACAAAAATGGCATTCTGGGTATTCCTGCCACTTTTTTAAAAAATAAATTATTTTGTTGAAAATATTACAATTAAAATCTCAGGCCAACATTTTTTGCTGGTGAATTTCTATTAAACACTCTCAGAGAATAGAAATGGAGCTTCAGAACTCATTTCATGGGACTCATGTAACTTTGAAACTAAAGAATAATAAAATATCAATTAAGAAACTAAAAGGATTATTCATTCATAATACAGATGGTAAAATTCAAAATATGGTAGAAATAAATTCAGTTTCTAAATATCTATAAAGGCCAACTGTTCAAGAACAAGAATTTATCCATATTGGTTTATCACAAAACAAGCAATTACTCATATTAACATGTTAACATATAAAAGCAAACACACACACACACATACACAGAGTACCAAATATCTGATAATTAAATTTTAAAAAAACAAAACTAGAAATAAATGAGAAACTCAGGAACTGTACATATATTTGCAATATGAACTACACACATAAAATTTGATTAACATTGAACATGTTCTTTAGAAATAAGAAAATTTTTAAACTTGTTTCCAAATTATTAGTCATGTATAAGGGAAAAATAATTAAAAGCATTGGAAAGGATACAAACTGTCATCATCATCATATAATAACCTTGTTTAACTAAAAATGAAGTGTAATATATAAATAAATGTTAGAATTAGCAAACTTAGTTTGTTTCTGAGTTAATTAGCCTACACAAATTTATTTGCACTTCAGAATACCAGCATCCAACAATAAGAAAACACATATAAAAGATATCTTGTTAATGGAAATCCAATATTTTAATCATATCAACTCTTCCCAGATAGAGACAGAGCAAAGGCAATTAACATATAAAAGCTTTGTGTTGGCCTATTTGGTAGAGCCAAGTATATCCATGCTGAGGGAATTTGCCTTACAAAATATCAAGATTTATACTAAAACTGGGGTAAAAGTAAAGCAGTGTTGATACAGGTACATAAAAGCATAAATTTCTAGAAGAAAATTAAAAAGAGTATAATCAAATCTACACATTGATGAAAACTTGATTTATGATCAATTTTGTGTTATATTTTGTGAGCTTTTGAATTTTTCAGTAAATGGTGCTGAAAATATTGGCTATCCATATGGAAAAAAAATTAAATTAGACTTCTATCTCACATTTTCACAGAAATCAATCACAAATAAATTAAACCTTTAAATGTGAAAGATAAACCTCTATTTTCAGAACAAATATGGGAGAATATATTTGTGGAATCAGGTTAAAACAGATTTTCTAAAACAAACAAGTGCACAGAAAAACCTTTTTAATGTACAAAAATAAAGTAAGAAAAAGATTGATAATTTTTTTATGTTATAATTAAGAACTTATGCTGATTAATGATCTCCTCAAAAAAATAGAAACTGCAAACTAGAATAAGATACATACTTATAATTAATATTGGATTGCCATTTTGAATACATAAAGAATTACAAATCAATAAGAAAAAGCACAAGAATCAAATGTAATGGCAGAGAAATAACACAAATGAGAAAGTCACTGATTACCCAATATTCTAGGATATTTTATAACAACCTTTGGAAAAAGTAGAAAATAAAAACAACTATCAGGACTGAGAGCAACAGCATTTTTTTTCAGCAGTAATGGTGCTGGGGATGTCTCCCAATCAAAATGAAGAGACAAAGATACAGATACAATTATGAAGAAATACAGAGAGAGAGAGATACCGATATATGAATACAGCAATTAGATGTAAAGTAAAAATTCCTAGGTACTGAAAATTGCCTATTACATCACAAAATACATGACATTTCCCTTTTTATTTATTTATCAAATGATATTGCTATATTTCAAAAACATCAACAGTCATTTAAGATTCTAATAGAATATTTTTTAAAAAACTGACATCATTAATATGCACTTAATTGTTAAAAACTACATGATACAAGAAGTCACTATTTCCATATAACTGGATTTTGAAAGCAAAATAGCTGATATTTGATTACTTGTATTTTGTTTTGACTTGTGTTTCTATGGTATTTTATTTTTACCCTATGAGTTCATTGGTATCTTTCCATGGAAGATTCATGGTAGCTTCTGTAACCTTGATCATGCCTTAAGTGAAAGTTAATTGACAGAGATTTTATTGTTGTTTCCTTTTTTAGATATTTTCTTTCCTACAAACTGAGCTTGGTGCAATATGATAAAAAATTAATACTAATAATAATATTCTCATTCAATGTCTATCAATAGAAATACTCTAGATATGTTATAAAGAAGGTCATTTAAAATGACATGTTGTTCCAACATGAAAAAAGCAATGACTTAATAATATCTGTACACAAATTTTAAAGATTGTCTTAAATATCAGAAATAAAACATACTCTTTTTATTTTTAATTGAGTTCACAAATTCCAGAAAGGTTCCATTGGATAGCACTTTTATGCATAACTGTGATGAACCAATTAAAATAAAAATACCTTTATGTTAATAGTTCAAAGTACATATTGCCATGTTGAACTGTGTCAAATTAAAGGTTCAGATACTGATATAATTAAAATAATATGGGTTCTCTTTTAAAGGCTAAATTTTGTTCTAACATGATTTTCATGAATATAATTGAATACTTCTATCATAAAAATAATAGTTTATTTTTATTAAACACTTGCTGTTTTCCAGATATTATTGTAAGTTTTACATGAATTCTTAATCATTACAGCAATACATCATCCTCATTTAAGAGAAGAAGCCAAGGCATAGAAAAATTATATAATTTAGCCAAGTATCATAACCTGCAAGTAACATAGCTGAGATATTAGTTGAGAAGCTTTGCTCCAGAATACAGACTTTTAAGTACCTTGTACATTTATCTGAAACTAAGTTAAGAGTTTCCATAAATCAATAGAAAATAAATTCATCTGAAAATTACATCTTCAATTTTTAAAAATTTAAATATAATTTTAGGAATTAATGTTAAATACTGACATTTGCTATTACGCAAAACATTATAGACTAGTCAAACTAGGCTGGAAAAGGAAGTAGTCATTTGTGTATGTGTATGCATGTGTGTGTGTGTAAGAAAGAGAGAGAGAGAGAGAGAGAGTGAGTGTGTGTGTGTGTGTGTGTGTGTGTGTGTGTTTCCTACATGTGTGAAGGAACCAGGGTATATTGTTGTCTGGAGTTAAACTTGTCCTTGATAATAAAGAACAGAAATCAGCTCAATCAGGCAAAAATCGTACATCTGGCAGGTAGTATAAGTAGTAAGAATCAAAGGGATCACTTCAGAATACAGGTCTGTTCAGACAAAGAGTTTGAACTGGGGCAGCAGAAAATCTGGCTGCCAGATTTATACAGTGATTCAAGGTGGCAGGCAGAAGCAGGACCCCTGAAATGGGATCCAGAATTCTATACAAAGATGGCTGTCAATGAGCCATAAAGAAAAAAATTGTAAAAACAAAAGAAACAGCTCTGCAGGACAAGTAAACAATACCAGAAATAAGGGGAGGACAATCTCTTTGAACCTGATAACTAAGACAGAAATTAAAAAAAAGTGTGATTTAGTACTCAATTATCTGTATCTATGAGATTTTTCTAATAATACTTTCCTAAATTTATATTTTTCCTAAGTCTAATAGTTATGAAGAATTTAAGGATGCAAATAAATAATAATTAAAATGATTGAAATAAATGCCATGTAGCTATTTCCTTTATATATTTTCAGAATATAAGCTCATTACTTACAAGTCTTTACTGAATTCTCAAAACAACTTTTTCTGTAGATTATTACTTCCACCAAAATTAGTACAATAAATAGAAAAATAATTCATCTTGAAAAGAAGAACAAAGATGATTTCTGGACAACATCACTTTCTTGCCAGAGAATCAACTCCCAAAGAAAACATCCCCTCTGTGTGGCAGGAATGATATTAAGTGTTTGCTATATAACATCTAATTCTAACAAGAGCCCAGTGGCAAAAATACAGGTATATTTCTCACTATATAACACAGCCAAACTGTTTTTTCAAGGAATCAATATACTATTCACATGTTATCAACAACACAAAAGTACCACTATCTAATAGGGTTACCAACATGAAAATGAGCCAAAAAGAAAAACCTAGGTCTTTGCAATGGATTTATCAGTATATTGAACATTGAATTTGAATCCCTCTGAAATCATTTTCTTTCCTTTGAACAATCTGGTTAATTCATCCAAAAAAAAAAAAAAAAAAAAAACAACCCTTGGACTTAAGCCTGTCAATCCTCCTATAAGAGGTAATTTGTAGTTATCTCATATAGTAATGAGAATTATAACACAGGTTCTAATTAAAACAGTAAGCATTAAAACTAATTTCCCAAAAAGGTACAATTGTTATTATAGATCAGGACTTCCTTTGTCCTCCTAGTCATATGTTATAAAACATACCTATTTGGAGATTTTATTTATAAATTGCTTACCTTGGAGTAAGAAGCTACAACAACTGGAAATGTGGACAAAAGAGAAATGTCTGGACTTCCATGTGGGGCAGAGTGAAATGGGCATCAAAGGTCAAGTTGAGAGGGAAGCAGGTAAACATTGAGCTTATCTACTCACCATTATGCTTTTCTTGGACTGTTTCAAACACCAGGGAGGCCTTCCGCAGTCTTCAAGACTCCAAGATCCCTATTGTTTTGACTGCACTGTGCAACATCACAATATCAGGCCTGTGTTAAAGCAAATGATATATTGTCATGTGTTGCATACCAACATGTTGCTCAAGGACAGAATGCACATATTACACTGAACCCAAAATATTATAATGAAGCTGAAAAGTTCTTATCATCTAATAATTCTAGATGACATCATAGCACAATGCATTACTGCTTTGTTTAGGTATTGGTAGTGACAAACCTACTGTACCACCAGCTGTATGCACATCTGTCCCAGGAAACTATATAAATAGGTAATAAACAACTATGTTCCTGATTTATATATTATACTGTAGTTTTATTATTATTTTAGGATACACACACACACATGACACAGGATATCATGTTAGGACAACAGCAGCCTCAAATATCTTTTGTTTAACATCTATCTCTTGATCACATCATTTTCGTTTTGCTTAATTTAATTCATGTGTTTTATTCATCATGGCCCTAAGAGATAGGCAACATAAATGTATACACAGGTGTGTTTGTGTGTACATTCATGAACATATGGTAGGCTATGCAATAAGTTTGTGTAAGCTCACTATATGATTTTCACACAAGGAAGAAATTATGTAATGATGTATTTCCAAAAATGTATTCCTGCCAAGTGTGGCATTCTTATACAGAATTAAGACCACCTACTTAGTTAATCCAGTGTTTACATTATAAACTGCATTTGTATTTGAGTTATCATATTTAGAAGGTGTCAATAATCAACTTTTCAATTACTCTAAATTCAATTTAGTTTAATTTTATAATCTTTAACTCTTAACTAAACAACACATAATTAAAGTACTCTGATATTTAAGAAAAACTCTAGGGTTTTGCTTGGAAGAAGCAGCCTAAACTTTGCACATGGAACACAGACTCAAATGTCAACAAATTTTCATCTCATCATCCAAAAATCCAATGACATTTTCAAAGTAATACCATTGTAAATCTGACTAGGACATGTAAACAATATGATCATTTTTCTTGATGAGCCTAAATTTAAGCTTATTGTTATTTGAATAAACTATTGTTGGATAAATTAACTATATATTAATATATAAGTATCATATGCTTATTAAACATTATATGTAAATAATATAGGTTATATGAAATAAATTAATGTGAGTAATGGCTTTCATATTTTATATATAACAAAGTTAAACATTATATTTATATTTCACATTTTTTTACAACTATTTGGTATCTGCTATATTTAAAAAATTGGAGGATGATACAAAGAGAATCAATCACAGAACCCGGCCAACGCCGAACTCCTGCTGCTGCCCACACTTTGCAGCGTACTTACAAACGGCCACAGCCTGCTTGGGCCCCAGCCGGCCTAGCGCAGAGGCGGTTCGGCGCTGCAAACGACCACCCCCTCCGATCCCCCCCCCCCCCCCCCCCCCCGCCGCCGGCTCGGCGCTGTGAACAACGACCTCCACCCCCCACCCCTGCCCCGCCGCGCTCGTGTAAACAGCTCCCACTGGGGCGCGGTCCCGCCGGCTCAGCCGAAAAACCGCTGCTCACACATTGCAGCGAGCATACGGAAGGCTGGGTCCTGCCTTCCCAGCTCTGTGAGCCGCCTTTGGCGGTACGGCACTGGAAACAACCACCCCAACCCCCAACCCCGTGCTCCTGTGGACAGTCCCCTCCTGCCGGGCGCTGCTAAAGGCCCCGCCTGCCCGGCTCTTGCACGGGGGAATCAGGAGTGGCGCGTGACCCGCGGCGCGGAATTCCGGCTACCGCTATCACCAGTGCTGACAACTGAGGTCTCTTGCACCAGCTTCCAGGGGCGTGGCTACCAGAGGGCAAGCAAATTCGCTGGGGGTCCTCAACCCCAAGCTCTACAAACTTAGGGTCCAAGGGAATGGCAAACAGGGAGAATGTGCCCAGGCATTCTTGAAAACAGGGCTCACAGGAACAGCAGACTTGGTGTGTAGCCAATATTGTGGTGAGCTTCACCGGTGCACTCAGGATTAGAGACCCGCCCAGTCCAGGAGGAAGAGCTGATGCACAGCAATTGGCTCCCGCCTACTGAGAGGAGAAGCGTGGCCCGGTGGGCACAGCTCCACCTACTGGAAGAATAGTGAATCGAACTCTAAGACTGCATTTTTTTTTTTTTCTTTTCTCTGGACTCCTGTTTTATTCACACTATGGATGATCTCTCTCATACCAGAATTGTAGTTAACAATCTGAATTGATGAGTCTAAAAGACTGCATGTATTAAAATTTTTTTTTTATTGGTTTTTTTTTTGTTGTTGTTTTCCCCAAATTTTTATTAATTCATTTTATCTTATTTTTTAATACTAATTTTCATTTTTATTATTGCAATTATGATTTCTTTTTAATTCTTTTTAATTTTCTGTTTCCTTTCTCTCTCTCTTCTTTTCTTCTGTCTTTGCATTTATTTTCAATTCTCATATTCCCCCTTCCTTGAATTCTGCCTGCTTACTCTCATTCTCCTTGGTGACTTATTCCCTCCCCCTATAATACCTTTCCTCCCAAGCAGCAAATAAATTTATAGGAGTAATCAACAACTCAGTAGTCAAACAGAACAAGAAGCAATATGAAAAAGCAAGGAAGGAAAGGAGTACAAACAATGCAGGAAGGCCTAAATACCCAGGAGAATATAGATTCATCAGAAAAATGGTCATATAAAGACCTCAAGGAATACCTTAGACAGATGGAATGGAACCTTAAAGAGGATACGAGACAGCAAATTCAAGCAGCAAAAGAACACATTGAGAACGAATTACAAAAACAGATAAAAGAAGAAGTTAAGCATCTTTATCAGGAGATAGAGATTATAAAAAAGAATCAGACAATAATCTTAGAAATGAAGGAACTTATAAACCAAATTAAAAACTCAAATGAGAGTATCACTAACAGAGTGGAGCAAGTAGAAGCCAGAACGTCAGATAATGAAGACAAAATATATCATCTTGAAAAGAGTCTAGCCAACTCTGATAGGCTGGTCAAAAATCACGAGAGAAGCATCCAAGAGATATGTGATAACATTAAAAAACCAAATTTAAGAGTGATCGGGATAGAGGAAGGCACAGAGATTCAAACCAAGGGAATGTGTAATCTACTACATGAAATAATTACAGAAAACTTTCCAGAAATAAAAAAGGAAACAGATATACAAATTGTAGATGCATACAGAACACCGAGCATACAAAATCAAAGTAGACCAACGCCAAGACACATTGTTATGAAGATATCCAATATACAGAACAAAGAGAAAATATTAAAAGCTACAAGAGAAAGGAGGCAGATTACATTCAGGGGTAAACCAATAAGGTTAACAGCGGATTTTTCATCTCAGACACTGAAAGCGAGAAGATCCTGGAACAACGTATTTCAAACACTGAAAGACAATGGATGCCAACCAAGAATTCTGTATCCAGCAAAATTAAGCTTCAGGTACGACAACGAAATAAAAATCTTTCATGATAAACAAAAGCTAAAAGAATTTGCAGCCAGAAAACCAGCATTGCAGAATATCTTGGGCAAAACACTACACGAGGAAGAAATGAGAAACAATAACCAAAGCCAACAGTGGGAAGTGCCCCAGTAAAGACTGACGGAGGGGGGAAAGCTAATCATGGAGAAATAAACTAAATTTAAAAAAAAAAAAAAGAGAGAGACAAATAATCAAACATGGATGGAAGTACAAACCATATAGCAATAGTAACTCTAAACATTAATGGTTTAAACTCTCCAATAAAGCGACATAGACTGGTAACATGGATTAAAAAAACAAATCCAACAATATGCTGCCTCCAGGAGACACATCTGACAGGAAAAGACATACACAGGCTGAAGGTGAAAGGTTGGGAAAAAATACACCATGCACACGGTCCTCGCAAACAAGCAGGTGTGGCCATCCTCATATCGAACAAAATCGACTTCAAGACTAAGTTAATCCAAAGGGATAAGGAAGGCCATTATATACTGTTAAAAGGAACCATTCACCAACAAGACATAACAATTATCAATATTTATGCACCAAATAATGGTGCTGCGACGTTCATAAAACAAATTCTCCTCAAGTTCAAGAATCAAATAGACCACAATACAATAATTATGGGTGACTTCAACACACCTCTCTCACCATTGGACAGATCCTCCAAACAAAAGTTGAATAAAGAAACTATAGATCTAAATAACACAATCAATAACCTAGACTTAACTGATGTATATAGAATATATCAACCATCATCAAGTGGATATACTTTTTTCTCAGCAGCACATGGATCCTTCTCAAAAATAGACCATATATTATGCCATAGGGCAAACCTCAGTAAATATAAAGGGGTGGAGATAATACCATGCATTTTATCTGATCATAATGGAATGAAACTGGAAATCAATGATAAAAGAAGGATGGGAAAATCCTATATCACATGGAAAATGAACAATATGTTACTGAATGATCAATGGGTTACAGAAGACATAAAGGAGGAAATCAAAAAATTCTTAGAGATAAATGAAAATACAGACACAACTTATCGGAATCTATGGGACACAATGAAAGCAGTTTTAAGAGGGAAATTCATCGCCTGGAGGTCATTCCTCAAAAAAAAGAAAAACCAACAAATAAATGAGCTCACACTTCATCTCAAAGCCCTGGAAAAGGAAGAACAAAACAACAGCAAATGCAGCAGAAGGCAAGAAATAATTAAAATCAGAGCGGAAATCAACGAAATTGAAACAAAAGAAACTATTGAAAAAATCAACAAAACTAAAAGTTGGTTCTTCGAAAAAATAAACAAGATTGACAGACCCTTAGCCATGCTAACGAAGAGAAGAAGAGAGAGAACTCAAATTACTAACATACGGGATGAAAAAGGCAATATCACAACAGATGCTACAGAAATACAGAAGACAATTAGAAATTATTTTGAAAACCTATATTCCAATAAAATAGAAGATAGTGAAGACATCGATAAATTTCTTAAGACATATGATTTGCCCAGACTGAGTCAGGAGGATACACACAATTTGAACAGACCAATATCAATGGAGGAAATTGAAGAAGCAATCAAGAGACTACCCACCAAGAAAAGCCCAGGACCGGATGGGTATACAGCGGAGTTTTACAAAACTTTTAAAGAAGAATTAATACCAATACTTTTCAAGTTATTTCAGGAAATAGAAAAAGAGGGAGCTCTTCCAAACTCATTCTATGAGGCCAACATCACGTTGATTCCGAAACCAGACAAAGACACCTCAAAGAAAGAAAATTACAGACCAATATCCCTGATGAACCTAGACGCAAAAATCCTCAATAAAATTCTGGCGAATCGGATACAAAGGCACATCAAAAAAATTGTGCACCATGATCAAGTAGGATTCATCCCTGGGATGCAAGGATGGTTCAATATACGGAAATCAATAAATGTTATTCACCACATCAATAGACTTAAAGATAAGAACCATATGATCATCTCGATAGACGCAGAAAAAGCATTCGACAAAATACAGCATCCCTTTATGTTCAAAACATTAGAAAAACTAGGGATAACAGGAAATTACCTTGACATTGTAAAAGCTATCTATGCTAAGCCTCAGGCTAGCATCATTCTGAATGGAGAAAAATTGAAGGCATTCCCTCTAAAATCTGGAACAAGACAGGGATGCCCTCTATCACCACTTCTATTCAATATAGTTCTCGAAACACTGGCCAGAGCAATTAGACAGACAAAAGAAATTAAAGGCATAAAAATTGGAAAAGAAGAACTTAAATTATCATTATTTGCGGATGACATGATTTTATACCTAGAAGACCCAAAAGAGTCTACAAAAAAACTACTAGAACTAATAAATGAATTCAGCAAAGTAGCAGGTTATAAAATCAACACACATAAATCAAAGGTATTCCTGTATATCAGCAACAAAACTTCTGAAATGGAAATGAGGAAAACCACTCCATTCACAATATCCTCAAAAAAAATAAAATACTTGGGAATCAACCTAACAAAAGAGGTGAAAGATTTATACAATGAAAACTACAGAACCCTAAAGAGAGAAGTAGAAGAAGATCTTAGAAGATGGAAAAATATACCCTGTTCATGGATAGGCAGAACTAACATCATCAAAATGGCGATATTACCAAAAGTTCTATATAGGTTTAATGCAATGCCAATCAAAATCCCAAAGGCATTGCTTGTAGAAATAGATAAAGCAATCATGAAATTCATATGGAAAAATAAAAGACCCAGAATAGCAAAAGCAATTCTAAGCAGGAAGTGCGAATCAGGCGGTATAGCGATACCAGATTTCAAACTATATTACAGAGCAATAGTAACAAAGACAGCATGGTACTGGTACCAAAACAGGCGGGTGGACCAATGGTACAGAATAGAGGACACAGAGACCAATCCACAAAGTTACAACTATCTTATATTTGATAAAGGGGCTAAAAACATGCAATGGAGGAAGGATAGCATCTTCAACAAATGGTGTTGGGAAAACTGGAAATCCATATGCAACAAAATGAAACTGAACCCCCTCCTCTCACCATGCACAAAAGTTAACTCAAAATGGATCAAAGACCTTGATATCAAATCAGAGACTCTGCGTATGATAGAAGAAAGAGTTGGCTACGATCTACATATAGTGGGGTCGGGCTCCAAATTCCTTAATAGGACACCCATAGCACAAGAGTTAATAGCAAGAATCAACAAATGGGACTTACTTAAACTAAAAAGTTTTTTCACAGCAAGAGAAACAATAAGAGAAGTAAATAGGGAGCCTACATCATGGGAACAAATATTTACTCCTCACACATCAGATAGAGCCCTATTATCCAGAATATACAAAGAACTCAAAAAATTAGACAATAAGATAACAAATAACCCAGTCAACAAATGGGCCAAGGACCTGAACAGAAACTTCTCAGAGGAGGACATACAATCCATCAACAAGTACATGAAAAAGTGCTCATCATCTCTAGCAGTCAGAGAAATGAAAATCAAAACCACCCTAAGATACCATCTCACTCCAGTAAGATTGGCAGCCATTATGAAATCAAACAACAACAAGTGCTGGCGAGGATGTGGGGAAAAGGGTTCTCTTGTACATTGCTGGTGGGGCTGCAAATTGGTGCGGCCAATTTGGAAAGCAGTATGGAGATTCCTGGGAAAGCTGGGAATGGAACCACCATTTGACCCAGCTATTGCCCTTCTCGGACTATTCCCTGAAGACCTTAAAAGAGCGTATTACAGGGATACTGCCACATCGATGTTCATAGCAGCACAATTTACAATAGCTAGATTGTGGAACCAACCCAGATGCCCTTCAATGGATGAATGGATTAAAAAAATGTGGCATCTATACACCATGGAGTATTACGCAGCACTAAAAAATGACAAAATCTTGGAATTTGCAGGGAAATGGATGGCACTAGAGCAGATTATGCTTAGTGAAGCTAGCCAATCTCTAAAAAACAAATACCAAATGTCATCTTTGATATAATGAGAGCAACTAAGAATAAAGCAGGGAGGAAGAGCAGGAAGAAAAGATTAACTTTAAACAGAGACATGAGGTGGGAGGGAAAGGGAGAGAAAAGGGGAATTGCATGGAAACGGAGGGAGACCCTCATTGTTATACTAAATTACATATAAGAGGTTGTAAGTGGAATGGGAAAATAAACAAGGTGAGAAATGAATTACAGTAGAGGGGGTAGAGAGAGAAGATGGGAGGGGAGGGGAGGGGGGATAGTAGAGGATAGGAAAGGTAGCAGAATACAACAGTTACTATTATGGTATTATGTAAAAATGTGGATGTGTAACCCATGTGATTCTGCAATCTGTACTTGGGGTAAAAAAGGGAGTTCATAACTCACTTGAAGCTAATGTATGCTAATGTATGAAATATGATATGTCAAGAGCTTTGTAGGGTTTTGAACAACCAATAAAAAAGAATAGAAAAAAAGAAAAAAAAAAAAAAAGTTCCCAGTACAGGGAGAGGAAAGGTAATTTCAAAGCAGTGGGATAAGGACTACAGTTAAGCTTTTCATGGGATATTAACACCACCACAAGCTATGAGAAACACCTGGAAAAATCTAGAAAATTTCATGGAAAAGGCAGTATTTGATTGTGTAAAGTCTCTTTGAGAATAAAGGAAATAAAAAGATATTGTTGACAGGGGGGTGATCACATACAAATTCAGAGCTGTGTTGAAAAGAGCTGCAAGATTTGACAGTTTTGGTCATTGATAAATTAGACTAACCAGAAAGGCAGATGAACGATAGCAAGAAGAAAGTGGAGATTCATAATGAGATGCATCACAAAATGAAATACAGAATAGGGAAGACGCAAGTGGTTTAATGTTAAAACAGAATCCAGCAAAGACTTCCTGGGGAGAAGTATATTTGAAGGAAGAACTAAAAATTAAGGAGAATTTACTTGAAACTTTACATTGAAATTATATGTGAAGAAAAGTCAAAAATAGAGAAAGCAATCTGGCAAAGATATGAGACTCAGGGGTTTGGACAAGTATTTATTTTTTTCTCTGTTTTCTCATTAAAAGATTGAAATGCCAATACCGACCTTATCCTTACATTGTGAAAGTTAGATGACAAAATGTATATGAAGTGTTTAGCAAAGGAGTTAGCATGCTTGGGCATTTCTATGCAATGCTTGGACCAAAAGAAACAAAACCAGGTAAGAATGACTCTGCCCTCAAAGAGTTCAGAGGGCAACAGGAGTTAGATTCACTGATACAGAAGTTGAATTCCATAGGGTAAGTGCAAAGTTAGAGACGTATATAGGGCATTATGTGAACACAAAAGCAGGGCATCAAACTCAGCATGTTTTACTGAGAAAAGAGGCCCAGGAGGAAACAACCCTTGAGTTGAGTCTTAAAATATAAGAAGTAGTCAATGAAGCAAAAAGAAAGGGCATTCCATGGAGAAAAGCCCATGTACACAAAGAAATAGAGTTTTAAAAATGCCTAGATAACAGTTTCCTGTTGCTGGTATATTATGTTCATGGTCCAGAGTTACCAGGAAAAAAAAACTTAGAGAGAGAGATGTGGATTTCAGGGGTTTCTGACTGCAATGCTGAGGAATCAGGGCTTTGTCAGCTAACTCATGGGAAGCGACGGGATGCTGTTAAAATCTGACAAGACCAGATTTCTGTTCAGAAAGATTACACTGGAAGAAGAGTGAAGAAGAATGATATAGGAAAGAAGGTACAAAAATAAATCTCACATATTTGACTGTTAATGATTAAATTATATTCATATTTCCACTAATCTGGTGTTCAGGGTTTTTTTTTATATTTATAATTGAGCCATAGTAAAACATTTTGAGATGTGTTCTAAACAAGTTTGAGCAATTCAAGATTTCAAAACTGTAGCCTAAAAGGCACCTTCAGTTAATCTAAAAAGTAGTTAAGAGTAATTTCAGGAGCATCCATTAGGCATGAAGAACCTACTCCCTGTTGGATACTGAATTATGAATAGGTAACAGTCCACACAGAGAAGGCTATTCCTGCCTTCAAATCCCAGTCATGTCATTATCTGAACCTCTGCCTTTCCAGTTAGTTGTGACAAGGACCAACATTGCTTATTATAAAAATCATTATTGCTACTTTAGAGAAGAGCAAACAGACACACATGTAAGGCACCTATATAAATTCCTAAAGTAGGTTAGTGACAAGCAAACCAAAACTGCTCTCTGATGGAGTTTAGAACTGATGATTCTCAAGTACATTTACACCAGTATTGACCTTTAAGAGCTTACTTCTCTTACTGCCATCAAGGAAGTGAGAAGTAGAACCTGCAAATGTTGTCCAGATGGGGGATACTGATATTTCATGTGACACTTTGCTTTAGAAAGTATTTCTCTAAAAATCACTTTTAATAATTCACTGAGGGTATCAGTTGTAGTCCTACTTGAGACTTAGCTGAGACTGAGCTTTACCCAAGAGATTATGATATTAAGGGCATTCTCATTTCTGTACTAAACAGTAGTAAAAATTGGGAAACAGCACTGGAGGTGGAGAAGCCATTTTTCATAGAAGACACTGGCGGCAGTGACAGTGATAAATTCCATGCTCCTTCCACTGAATTTTGAACAGTACATAATTACAAGGAAGCCAAGAGAAGGGCACAAGGGGTCCTACTCCTGAACTCATGTAACATACCATATATGACCCTGCAGAGCTACTGTGAAACTATTTTGGAAAGGACAAAGGCCTTGCAATTGTTCCTGTGCTGGCTAAATTTGTGTATTTTGTAAATGCAACTTCATCTGAATGCTCATCATTTCACTACCACATTATGGAAAAAAAGAGTTTGTGTGGAATTGCACTGGATGGCTGAGAATTAGTCCATGAATTCTCATTTTCCTGTCACATTCATGGAACTGTTTTTAAAAATGATCACAGGTGGAGGAAGGGCCCAGCCGCCGCCGGCAAGGTAGGCAGACCGCGTGTCCCGG
Source organism: Callospermophilus lateralis (assembly GCF_048772815.1). Taxonomy (NCBI): domain Eukaryota; kingdom Metazoa; phylum Chordata; class Mammalia; order Rodentia; family Sciuridae; genus Callospermophilus; species Callospermophilus lateralis. The sequence goes on from NC_135317.1 coordinate 86,370,716, forward strand.
AGAAGGGGCCCAGCAGCCAGCAGCACGCGGCGTGATAGACAGATCACCCCAATTGGAGGAGGAGCACAGCCGCCGCCTGCAAGGTAGAACTGTGACCCGGAGAACAGGCCCAGCGGTACCCCTCCCCGCCCAGTGCTGTAGACTGATCACCCCTATTGGAGGAGGGGTCCAGCCGCCGACCGAAAGGTAGGCAGACCGCGCATCCCGGAGAAGGGGCCCAGCGGCCTGCCGGCGTGGTAGACAGATCACCCCAATTGGAGGAAGGGCCCAGCCTCTGCCCAAGCCTGCAGGGTAGGCAGACCTGCAACCTGGAGAACAGACCCAGTGGCCCGCTGGCGTGGTACACAGATCACACCTATTGGAGGAGGGGCCCAGTGGCCGCGTGCACGGTAGGCAGACCTGCAACCTGGAGAACATGTCCAGCAACTCACCCGAGCAGTAGACAGACCTCCCCAGTTGGAGGAGCCCAGCCTCCCGCTGGTGAGGTAGACCACTCCAACTGGAGGAGGGGCACTGCCGCCCGCCTGTGCGGTCACCTGACCGAGCTCTTGACAAACATAAGGTTTCCCCAACACCCCCATCTCATCAAACACCTTATGAGAAAAACTGATGGAACTCATCTTGGAAAATCCCACCAACCCTTAAAACCCACCAACCGGTTGACTGGCGTGGCTACCAGTGCGGTTCTGCAGTGGAAAAGGCACCTGGTTTACATCTCAGAGAATAAGAGTAGAGAGGCCACAGGTGGAAGCTCAAGTCCTCTCACACTGACTACCACCACCACCCTGAACCCAGAGACTCAAGCTAGGAATAGAAAACGCCACCAACTGGAAGAAATGAAAACAGAGTTCTGAGAGACATTTATTTTTTCTCTTTTTCTTTCTTTTTCTCTCTTCTCTCTCTCTTTTCGGCCATTCACCCAGTCTCCTCTACCCTTCCCCCTCAGGTCTTAGCAACCTCAACATATGTGAAACCAAAAATTGTACACGAAAAAGGTCTTTAACAACTGAATCACCAGATTAATATACTATAGAGGAATTGCATATGCCCCACCGCCCTTCCCCCTTTTTATTCCTTTTCTTTTTTCTCGTATTTTCTTTTTCCCGCACTCTTTTTTCTCTCCCTTTCCTTGTTATCTGTTTTCTTCCCTCCTCCTCCCTCTATCCCACTTGCAACCCCCTAAATTTTACTATTCATAAGGAGAGTAATCTTATAAATACAGATAGGAATTTGAATCTATACATTCTTCCATAAATTTCCCATCTACTGGTTAGAGCTCTCCAAAGTTACTAAGTTAGATTAACCCCATACCCTCACTCCTTTCCCCATAAACATAACATCCTACAAATAAAATCCAGTTTTCTTCAAGCTACCAGAAATGGTACGCCTTTCATGAAACTAATAACTATGTTTGTAAACGATAATCGAAACCAACATTTGTAGACATAGAGTCTAGCTATAAATGTAGTAATAAGGAAAACGTATGCTTAGATGATGTACTATTGATATTGAGAATTGTTAACATTGTCTTTCTCCACAAAAGGGAGACTTTGCAACTATACAAGAGCAATATAAATATATAGGGGGAAAATTCAATAACACAACAGTTTCACCAAGCAGAAAGAAATGCAAGCAGTATGAAAAGACAAGGAAAGAAAGGACCACAAGCAATGCAGGTCAACTCAACTTTAGAAGAGGTAATATCTGCCTCAGATGGAATGTCAGATAAATAATTCAGGATATACATGCTTCAGATGATCTGGAGTCTCAAGGAAGACATTAGACAGCAAGATCAGGCAATGAAAGATCACTTCGACAGTGAATTACATAAACAAATCCAAGAAGCAAAAGATCAACTATACAGGGAGATAGAGGTTATAAAAAAAAAAAAAACAGAAATCCTAGAAATGCAGGAAGCAATAAACCAAATTAAAAACTCAAATGAGAATACTACCAGCAGAGTAGAACACTTAGAAGATATAACATCAGACAATGAAGACAAAGTATTTCAACTTGAAAAGAACATAGACAGCTCAGTGAGACTGTTAAGAAACCATGAGCAGAACATCCAAGAAATATGGGATAACATAAAGAGACCAAATTTAAGAGTCATTGGGATACAGGAAGGTATAGAGGTCCAAACCAAAGGAATGAGCAATCTGTTCAACGAAATAATATGAGAAAACTTCCCAGACTTGAAGAATGAGACAGAATTCCAAATCCTAGAAGCCTAAAAGACACCGAATGTGCAAAATCTTAAGAGATCCGTACCTAGACACATTATAATGAAGATGCCCAACATACAGAACAAGGAGAGAATTTTAAAAGCTATAAGAGAAAGAAAGCAGATTACATTTAGGGGTAAACCAATCAGGATAACAGCTGATCTTTCAACACAGACTCTGAAAGCTAGAGGATCCTGGAACAACATATTTCAACCGCTGAACGAAAATGGGTTACAACCAAGAATTGTGTATGCAGCGAAATTAAGTTTCAGGATGGAAGATGAAATTAAAACCTTCCATGATAAACAAAAGTTAAAAGAATTTGCAGCTAGAAAACCATCTCTTCAAAACATCCTCGGCAAAACATTACATGAAGAGGAAATGGAAAATAACAATGAAAACCAACAGTGGGAGGTAGTACAGTAAAGGAAACAAATAATCAAAGAGGAAAAACAAACCATGCTAAGTAACATAAATAAACAAATATGGCTGGAAGAACAATCCATATCTCAATAATAACCCTAAATGTTAATGGCTTAAACTCACCAATTAAGAGCAACAGGCTAGTAGAATGGATCAAAAAAAAAAAAAAGAACCAACAATATGCTGCCTACAGGAGACGCATTTAGTAGGAAAAGACATACATAGACTGAAGGTGAAAGGTTGGGAAAAATCATATCACTCATATGGACTTCAGAAACAAGCAGAAGTGTCCATACTCATATCAAATAAAATAGATTTCAAGCCAAAGTTAACCAAAAGGGATAAAGAGGGACACTACATACTGCTCAAGGGAACCATACACCAATGAGACATAACAATCATAAATATATATGCCCCAAACAATGGTGCAGCTATGTTCATCAAACAAACTCTTCTCAACTTCAAGAGTCTAATAGACCACCATACAATAATTATGGGAGACTTCAACACACCTCTCTCACCGCTGGACAGATCTTCCAAACAAAAGTTGAATAAAGAAACTATAGAACTCAATAATATGATTAATAACCTAGACTTAATTGACATATATAGAATATACGACCCAACATCAAGCAGTTACACTTTTTTCTCAGCAGTACATGGATCCTTCTCAAAAATAGATCATATATTATGTCACAGGGCAACTCTTAGACATTATAAAGGAGTAGAGATAATACCATGCATCTTATCTGATCATAATGGAATGAAACTGGAAATCAACGATAAAAGAAGGAAGGAAAAATCATGCATCACTTGGAGAATGAACAATAGGTTACTGAATGATCAATGGGTTATAGAAGACATCAAGGAGGAAATTAAAAAATTCTTAGAGATAAATGAAAACACAGACACAACATATCAGAATCTATGGGACACAATGAAAGCAGTTCTAAGAGGAAAATTCATTGCTTGAAGTTCATTCCTTAAAAAAAGAAAAAAAAAAAAAACAACAAATAAATGATCTCACACTTCATCTCAAAATCCTAGAAAAAGAAGAGCAAAACAACAGCAAAAGAAGTAGAAGGCAAGAAATAATTAAAATCAGAGCTGAAATCAATGAAATCGAAACAAAAGAAACAATTGAAAAAATTGACAAAACTAAAAGTTGGTTCTTTGAAAAAATAAATAAGATCGACAGATCCTTAGCCATGCAAATGAAGAGAAGAAGACAGAGAACTCAAATTACTAGCATACGGGATGAAAAAAGCAATATCACAACAGACACTTCAGAAATTCAGAAGATAATTAGAAATTATTTTGAATCCTTATACTCCAATAAAATAGAAGATAGTGAAGGCATCGATAAATTTCTTAAGTCATATGATCTACCCAGATTGATTCAGGAGGATATAGAAAACCTAAACAAACCAATATCAATTGAGGAAATAGAAGAAGCCATCAAAAGACTACCAACTAAGAAAAGCCCAGGACCGGATGGGTATACAGCAGAGTTTTACAAAACCTTTAAAGAAAAACTAATACCAATAATTTTCAAGCTATTTCAGGAAATAGAAAAAGAGGGAGAACTTCCAAATTTATTCTACGAGGCCAACATCACCCTGATTCCTAAACCAGACAAAGACACTTCAAAGAAAGAAAACTACAGACCAATATCTCTAATGAACCTAGATGCAAAAATCCTCAATAAAATTCTGGCGAATCCGATACAAAAACATATCAAAAAAATTGTGCACCATGATCAAGTAGGTTTCATCCCTGGGATACAAGACTGGTTTAATATACGGAAATCAATAAATGTTATTCACCACATCAATAGACTTAAAGATAAGAACCATATGATCATCTTGATAGATGCAGTAAAAGCATTCGACAAAGTACAGCATCCCTTTATGTTCAAAACTCTAGAAAAACTAGGGATAACAGGAACATACCTCAATATTGTAAAAGCTATCTATGCTAAGCCTCAGGCTAGCATCATTCTGAACGGAGAAAAATTGAAGGCATTCCTCTAAAATCTGGAACAAGACAGGGATGCCCTCTCTCACCACTTCTGTTCAACATAGTTCTTGAAACACTGGCCAGAGCAATTAGACGAAAGAAATTAAAGGCATAAAAATAGGAAAAGAAGAACTTAAATTATCACTATTTGCAGGTGACATGATTCTATACCTAGCAGACCCAAAAGGGTCTACAATGAAACTATTAGAGCTAATAAATGAATTCAGCAAAGTGGCAGGATATAAAATCAACACACATAAATCAAAGGCATTCCTGTATATCAGCGACAAATCTTCTGAAATGGAAATGAGGACAACCACTTCATTCACAATATCCTCAAAAAAAATAAAATACTTGGGAATCAACCTAACAAAAGAGGTGAAAGACTTATACAATGAAAACTATAGAACCCTAAAGAGAGAAATAGAAGATCTTAGAAGATAGAAAAATACACCCTGTTCATAGATAGAACTAACATCATCAAAATGGCGATATTACCAAAATTTCTCTATAGGTTTAATGCAATGCCAATCAAAATCCCAACGGCATTTCTTGTAGAAATAGATAAAGCAATCATGAAATTCATATGGAAAAATAAAAGACCCAGAATAGCAAAAACAACTCTAAGCAGGAAGTGTGAATCAGGCAGTATAGCGATACCAGACTTCAAACTATACTACAGAGCAATAGTAACAAAACAGCATGGTACTGGTACCAAAACAGGCGGGTGGACCAATGGTACAGAATAGAGGACACACAGACCAATCCACAAAATTACAACTATCTTATATTTGATAAAGGGGCTAAAAGCATGCAATGGAGGAAGGATAGCATCTTTAACAAATGGTGCTGGGAAAACTGGAAATCCATATGCAACAAAATGAAACTGAATCCCTTTCTCTCACCAGGCACAAAAGATAACTCAAAATGGATCAAAGAGCTTGATATCAAATCAGAGACACTGCATCTGATAGAAGAAAAAGTTGGCTCCGATCTACATACTGTGGGGTCGGGCTCCAAATTCCTCAATAGGACACCCATAGCACAAGAGTTAATAACTAGAATCAACAAATAGGACTTACTCAAACTAAAAAGTTTTTTCTCAGCAAGAGAAACAATAAGAGAGGTAAATAGGGAGCCTACATCCTGGGAACAAATCTTTACTCCTCACATTTCAAATAGAGCCCTAATATCCAGAGTATACAAAGAACTCAAAAAATTAAACAATAAGAAAACAAATAACCCAATCAACAAATGGGCCAAGGACCTGAACAGACACTTCACAGAGGAGGACATACAATCAATCAACAAGTACATGAAAAAATGCTCACCATCTCTAGCAGTCAGAGAAATGCAAATCAAAACCACCCTAAGATACCATCTCACTCCAGTAAGATTGGCAGCCATTAGGAAGTCAAACAACAACAAGTGCTGGCGAGGATGTGGGGAATAGGGTACACTTGTACATTGCTGGTGGGACTGCAAATTGGTGCGGCCAATTTGGAAAGCAGTATGGAGATTCCTGGGAAAGCTGGGAATGGAACCACCATTTGACCCAGCTATTCCCCTTCTCGGTTTATTCCCTAAAGACCTAAAAGGAGCATACTACAGGGACACTGCTACATCGATGTTCATAGCAGTACAATTCACAATAGCTAGACTGTGGAACCAACCTAGATGCCCTTCAATAGATGAATGGATTAAAAAAATTTAGCATTTATACACAATGGAGTATTACTCAGCACTAAAAAATGACAAAATCATGGCATTTGCAGGGAAATGGATGGCACTGGGGCAGATTATGCTAAGTGAAGCTAGCCCATCCCTAAAAAACAAATGCCAAATGTCTTCTTTGATATAAGGAGAGCAACTAAGAACAGAGTAGGGAGGAAGAGCATGAGAAGAAGATTAACATTAAACAGGCACAAGAGGTGGGAGGGAAAGGGAGAGAGAAGGGAAATTGCATGGAAATGGAAGGAGACCCTCATGGTTATACAAAATTGCATACAAGAGGAAGTGAGGGGAAAGGGGAAAAAAAACAAGGGGGAGAAATGAATTACAGTAGATGGGGTAGAGAGAGAAGGAGGAGGGGAGGGGAGGGGGGATAGTAGAGGATAGGAAAGGTAGCAGAATACAACAGACATTAGTATGGCAATATGTAAAACAGTGGATGTATAACCGATGTGATTCTGCAATCTGTATACGGGGTAAAAATGTGAGTTCATAACCCACTTGAATCAAAGTGTGAAATATGATATGTCAAGAACTATGTAATGTTTTAAACAACCAACAATAAAAATTTTTAAAAAAATGATCACAGGACAAATAAAAAGAAAGTAAAAATAATACAACACATAAAACAGGAGAAAAATTTTGCAAACCATATACCTGGTAAGGGGTTGGCATGCAGAAGATATAAAAGAAAAAGCTCTTACAATCTAATGATAAAAACAAAAGATAGCAATTTAAAAATGGAGATAGAGTCTGAAATGGCATTTCTCAAAAGAAGAGAGGCCAATAGTCAATAGTATATAGAAAGATACTACCATTAGCCACCAGGGAAATGTAAAACCACAGTGATGTCATTTCACACTCACTAAGACAGCTATCATAATAAGAATAGACAAGAAGTATTGGTGAATATATGAAGTAATTGGAATCCTCATACTTGCTGTTGAAAGTGAAACTGATGCAGCTACCTTGGTAAACAGCCTAGCAGTGGCTCAAGTAGTTAGAGAGTTACCAATTAATTCAGTAATTCCACTTCTAGATGTATATTCAAGGTAAATGAAAACATACATCCACACACAAATAATTTTATTTAGATATTCATAGTAGCATTATTTATAATAGCCCCAAAATGGAAAACACCAAAATATCCATACATATTTGGATCAACAAAATGTGGCCTACCTATACAAGTGGAATATCATCCAGCAATTTTTAAGAAAATAAAGTACAGATTCATAGTACCATGTGGATGATCTTAAAAAAATCACAAAGCAGCATATAGTACATGATTCCTTTTATATTAAATTGAGAAAAAGCAAATTGAACATCATTTTGTATCTCAATAAAACTGCTTTATAAAAATGGATCCAGCTCCTTGAGGTTCATACTTTTCACATTCTAGAATGACCAAGACCAATTTGCTATAAAAGTGAGGGCAATTGGACCAAGGACACGACATGTATATGAATCAAATAAGCCAATATAGAGTGATCACAGCAGCGAGATGATCCTCTTAGTAACAGCAGTGAAGTCATCAATAAGATTGCATCACGCATGTTAGGCATTCCTTTAGGGGTCCAGTAACCATGATAGCTACCACTGAATAGTTATTGTGTATGAGATATTTTTTCGAGTACACTATTATCCATCAAGTGACCCAATTAAATGACCCTATTTCCCCCATTTCACAAACCAGGAAAATGAGTCTCACATATAACAGGTAACTTCCTAAAATCACATAATTCATTGGCAACTAAAGATTAATGCACAGAAATTAAAACACTTGATTCCCTATGCTTTAAGAGAAAATCCTCAAGCATTAATTTGAGGGATAGGTACATATGTAGGTAGGAAGGTACATAGATGCAGGTATATTTATAGGTTCACACTAAGCATATTTTAATTTTGATAAACCTAAAAAAAGCCCTGGGTCCCACACCAAAGTCTATGTACTGTCTTATCTCTGTCTGGTTACTTTTTTTCCCCTTTACAGTGTCAAAGAGTTGTTTACATTTTCCTTTCTCCCTCTCTTTGTATTATTCTAACCAGCTTAATGTTCTTTACATCCTCAATCTTTATCCTAGAATTGTCTTTTCTAATGTCTCTACATGTGGAGACATGTAGAAACCACTACACATTTCCAAATCTATTATTTTCTGTCTGTTATTACATAATGAAATGGCATTCAACCCAGTTGAAAAATACAGTTCCCTGAAATTTTATGACACCAAAAACTCTGATTTTCCTTTTAGATCAGTGGTTATTCCCTTTTTTGTCCTCTTTACTGGCTCTGCCTCATATACCTGATCTTCAAACTTGGGCATTTCTTAGTCATCAGGCTTAATTTTGTGTAATGGGTCTGCAAGGGTTATCCAGTGGTTTCAGTTATATCCCAAATTCTAACATACTCCCCAATGATGTCACTAGCCCAAAGATCTTTTCTAAAGTCCAAACCTATAAAACCAAGCATTTCTTGCAAATCAGATCTTTAATATTATACTTGGATGCAAATAAAATTGTTTTCGTTTCCCATTTTGTAAAATGTCACATTTTATTCCATAAATAACACCTGAAATACCTACTCTGTCAAGTCTTAGAAGTCATCTAATGCCTTTGTCTCCCCACCCAGTGTCCTATCCATCAGTAGTCCATATTACACCCATCTCTTATCATGATACCCAATATCTCTGCCTAAGAAATGAAAGCCTCCTAACTCTTCTTACTCTTTCTACACTTGTTCCCCTATTCCTCACACAGCACTCTAAGTGACCCTGTAAAAATATGTCATATCACTCCCCAGCACAATACTTTCTAATAGCTTCCTATATCACCTAGAATAAAAGTCCTGAGAACAAAGTTTCTGTTTCTATTCAATGCTATATTCCAAGCACCTACAATAATATCTGGTACACAGTTGGCTCTCTACAAATGTTTGTAGATGAAAGGGATTTAATCAATCCATTTACAGCTGTCTGTACTGCTACCACACTATCTCAAAGAACCATCCCTTTTCTTCTGGACTTCTGAAATAAATTGTAATCCTGATTGTAATACCAGTCATCATCTTTATTTTTCTCTACAATTCATTCTCCTTGTTTTGGACATATTACGTTTTTAAATACAAATATGAACATTCATCCATTTCTAGTGCTTTTGAAGTTCAAATTGTGAGCATGGCTTCTAAACACAATGGATGTTTGTTTTTTGATATGAATAGTGCCCAATTGTTTCTGTGTGTTTTCTTCATTCCACCCTCTCTTGCTACATAGACCCTAGGCATACCAGATGGCTTTAAATTCCCAAAATAGGCATTTTCCCTTTTCTCTAAAGAAAATAGTTCTTTCCCTCATTTTTGCAAGGCTTCCTTGAATACATCCTTCATAATTTAAAGTTTTCAACTTCACAAGAGAAGTCTTTCTGTGACCTGTAGACAAAGTCAAATCCTCTTGCCTTTATTCTTTAATGGTATCCTCAGACTATCAAATTAGGTCATATTTAGTGCATTAGTCATCAACATATTGTATTCTTTCTAGGTTATTTCCAAGAAAATGAAAATATATCTGTCTAGTACATAGCACATTATCCTGAGTGACATGCATTGTTCCTAAAAGTATGAGAAGGACTCAATCATCAGCCAGTGAACTCTCTGGAAGAGCCAAATCATTAGAATTGGATAAACCTGTTTTAATCCCACTATGCCACTTATGATCTGAGTAAGCAATTGACTTGTTACAACTTCAATTTTTGCATCAATAAAAAATGAGTAACAATACTCATCTTAAGTGGCAGTAATGATACTATTTCAGATTGTCTACCACAGAGTAAATAACTATTATAAAGACTAGCAAGATTTCTGATTTTGTGGCATATTAAAAAAATAGTCTAAAATCTAGGTCCACCTCCAACTATACAAATGTAAATATAGAACTTTTAGCAATTTCCTAAAATGCTCCAAAATCTTCATTAATATATTTACTAATGAGCACAGAATTGTACATATCATACAATTTTTGTAAGGATTCATTTTGATTAGTTTAAGTGTATTTGAGCAAATCAGGCTCTCAATAAATGCTATTATTCAGAAGAAATAGGAGAAGCAAAAGTATAATTTGTATAAAGGGATATGCACGTCTCTGTTCATTCCTTCCTAGTCTAGAAGGATGACTAATTTCCCTTAATATTAAAAGATATATATGTATATTATACATAAATGAACACATATCTTTAAGACATGTTAGTATATTTTTAAAAAATTAACATCTAGCTACTTTAACTGAATCAAATCCAGTACATGTGATGTAAATAAACTGCCTCAACAATGTATTTATAATCTCACCTTCCCAAATGGGAATTAATACCACAATTGAAGTCACTTGCATCCTCTTCAAATAGATACTCTAAAATTGTACCATGAAAGTATTTATAGTTTGGATAGGCTGTAGGTTTGCAGACCTCATCAATGCCTGGTACTCCCTTTAGAGATACAAACTGTCTAACAAAATCTCAAGTCTAAAAGAATGCTGCCATTTGCAATTGTTTACATTAAAACCCCACACATGGAGTGCAAAGGAGATAAATGTATTTACAAGTTGAAATATACACCTTTAAATAATATCATTAAGATTCCATTTATAAAGGTATAAAATATGAATTGAAACTTTGCAGTGTGATGCTGTTTTTTCCATGGTTGCTACTATACTGGGACCTTGTATTGCTTTTGTAAAATGTTTCTAGAGTGCTCCATGATTGATTACAACTCAAACCCCTACTTAAATAGAACACATGGTCAGTGAGTTCTGAATATAAATCAAAGTCCTATTCATGTATTAGAAATTCATATGAAGAATGCCTGCAGACTACCAATAGGGTTTATTGACACATATGAAGGAAATCACCATAGATAAAATAAAATTCTAAATGTAAAGAGTTCAAAAGAAAGGCAGGGCAAGTCAGTGTGAGATGAAGAACATCATTTCCGGATGGAGGAAATCATATATGTATATATATATTTTTTATCCTGAAAAGTTAACAATGGTGGCTGCAGCAATTTGATTATAATTCAGATTTCTTTTTACAGGGCACTCTGTTTCTCAGCAGCTGGTCTCTAAGGTGCTGAGTAAAACTACACTTGAAATAATATAATCCCTGCAGAACCATATAGAAGTTTCTTTGGTTTCTATAGAGTTCTGCAAAGGAATAAAAATCATCCTTTTGTTCCATTTGATCATCAGAGAGATTCCACACATTTGAGGGTATTAGAACTTTATAACCATGATAGGGAGATGGACAGCTGATACATTGTTTAAACTACAGGCAGTGTACGATTTTAATACCCATTAATTTTTGTACCATATCTTGACATTCACTGCAAAATGTATGAGGAACTCTTACTACACTTTTATAATCACAGTATAGTCCTTTATAATTAAACATATCCAGTGTCTATGCTCACTACATTACAGCTTTCTGCTCAGTTTCCATTACATCATCCTTTCTGCCAAAGATTCATTGATTTTCCACTGTGTGCCAAGCTTTGTGCTGAGTCTAGGGTTCTTTCCAACAGAGGCAAGGTAAATTTAATAATGGATATACTCACAACATGAGTTAAGAGAACATAGGAAAAAGATAAAAAACAAAGGGAATGCTTGTAGAGAAAATGGTGACATTTTAGGTTTTGAAGAAGGAAATTACCTGAAAACAGAGGAAAAAGAAACAGACAACACAGTAGTCATTTGCTCCTTTCCCTTTGTTCACTTATCTACACTGCTATTACGTTTTCTTCTGCCTGTGTATTTTCATTTGACACCCCTCTTGGAATGGTGTTCCTTCTTTTTTCTTACTTCATTCTTCAATATTTAACAGATTTCATTTCTATGGGAAAAGTATACCATATTTCACAAACTAAGTACTACTGTAAGAGGTGCTTAAAGTTCTTCTTTATATCATTTGTTCCATTTGTAATCATTTGACGTATTTGTGTGTATGTAGATAGATAGATATTTCCTTACTAACTAGTAAATACCTTGAGGAAGTATGACTGTTTTGTTCTCAACCATGTCCCCAGCTCCCAAGTGAATCCCCTGGGTCATAATAGGTTCTCATTCAATGATTTCCAAATGAAAAAAAAAAGACTATTAGATAGATAGATAGATAGATCGATCGATCGATCATGGTTAGGAAGGAAGGATGTGTGAAAAGACAGAGGAACATAACATCCAAGGGCCTTCAAGGAAGCTGGCCATCATACCATCAAGATCTGAGTAGTGTCTTGGAAGCTAAATTTATTAATGTATTAATTAAAACATTAATCAAATGTGTGATCATTCTTTTCTTTTTGAATAATCCCTTTGGAAAAAGGGTAGAGACTGGAAGTAAAGAAAAGTGGACAGTAGAGGGTGCCAGTTGGGGGAACTGAAATAAGGAAATGTCAGTGACAATGGAAAGTAAAGTATAGGGTGAGAGATTTTTAACTCTAAGGGGAGGGAGATAAAGGAAGCAGAATCTGTTTGGGGCTCATGCATTGAGGTACATTATTGGTTATAGTCACAAGATGAACATATATGTGACAAAAAGTGTTGAGCAAGAAAGATGGTAAATTCTGTTTCATATACTCTACAAAAAGTATATGAAAATATTTGACAAAGATGTCTATGCTAAAGTTAGAACTCAGAAAGTATGTGTATGTGGTGGGTATTTTAGTAAAGGGATTTAGATGGCACAATTGAGGGAAAGGTAAAGAGAGAAAGAGTGCTCTTGTGATCTGGATATAAAGTGACTCCCAAAGATGCACGTGTTGAGGGATTGGTCTCTACTGCAGTCATGTTCAGGGGTGGGACTTTTGACAAGTGATTATATCATGACGGCTCTGAAATCATCAGTGGATTAATGATGTGATGGCATAGTGGGAAAGTGGTATAATTTTAGGAGATGGGACCTATTTGGAAAGAGTAAGAGCATGCCCTGAAAGGTTATTACTTTTTCCCAGGCCCCTTTTACTCTCTGCTTCCTGGCTACCTTGAGTTGAGCAGCTTCATATTGACACAACCTTTATCATGATCTTTACCTCACTCCAGGTCCAAAGCAATGGAGCCAGCCAACCATGGATGGAAACTTCTGAAACTGAACCAAAATAAATCTTTTCTTCTCTAAGCTGTTTTTCTCATATATCCATCACAGTGACAAAAATATGACTAACACAAAGCCAGTGACAGAGCCCTGGGATACATAATATTTTAAGAATTGTGCTGTTAGCTGGGTGCAGTGGCGCACAACTATGATCCGAGCAGCTCGGGAGGTAGAGGCAGGAGGATCACAAGTTCAAAGCCAGTCTCAGCAATTTAGTGAGACCCTAAGCAACTCAGTGAAACCCTGTCTCTAATAAAGTACAAAACAGGGCTAGGGATGTGACTCAGTGGCTGAGTGCCCCTGAGTTCAATCCCCAGTACCCCAAAAAACAAAAACAAAGAATTGTGCTCTACAATGTAATTCATTCAAGTAATAGGATTATCATAAACAAAGGATATTAAGAACATTATGTCAAAAGAGACAGACAGAATAATTTTAATAATAAAGAAAATCAATAGTGAGACATTTGTTTCCATTATAAACTTGAGAACCCAAAAAACTATTTTTTACAGCTTCCACAATGTAGTGATTTTCCCTCAAACCTAGTCTTAGGAAAAAACTCAGAGTAGAATCAAACTATTTTTTTTTAAGCAGGATTAGGCCAATAATATTTCCATTAATTTTTAAATAACTTATACTTTGCTTTCTGTCTCTGTTTATCTCTGTGCCTCAGTCCTTTTATTTCTGTGTCTCTTTCCGTGTGTGTATTGAGTGTGTGTGTGTGTATGCATAGATTATTTTTTTTAAAAAATGCAGTCCTGTTGCTGACCATCAGTTTAACACTACAGGACTGGGTCTAGGTTTTTTTTTTTTTTTTTTTTTTTTGACAAACTGGTCTAATCCTGCCAGGAGTCTCCCCCTGATATATATAAATATATATATAAATATATATATATATATATATATATATATATATATATATATATATATATAGTTTATGTACTATGTCATATTATTCATTTATAATAATATAAAAATTAAAAGGAAAATATGTAGCTTTGTCTTTGTATTGTATCATCTTTGTCAAGAATTCATTAAATATGAAATTGTATAAATTAAAAATCAAGGAAATCAGCAGAAGACAGCAAATGCAAATCCTCAATGGGATCCCTGCAAGGCAAGTTGGTATTCTGTTGGGTGGCTTTGCTGAACTGAGTGCGGGGAGGCTCTGTCTTCACCTTCAGGCCATGACTGACACTGATGTATTTTCAGGGCAGAAGGAGGGTCAGATAACTGAAAGCCTCTGCTCTCCTGCCAGCTCTAGGCCACAGTGCCCTTATGTGCTTGGCATTTGCATTGAAAGCTCTGACTGGACTAGCTACTGAAGCTCCATAGACACATTTTCATGAAGGTCTGGCTGCAGCATCCAGAGAATCCAGTGGGACTTCTTAAAAGATGCTAGCTTGATTTTAAGTATTTTGTGAACGGGTCTTAAATTTTTAAGTTTGATTTTTAATTGACATAATATTTATACACATTTTGGGAGTAGAGTATAATTATTTGATATGTAATGATTAGATTATGGTAATTAAATTTCTGCCTCTTCTAACATTATTATTTTTGTGTTAGGAGCCTTTGAACACTTCTAGTTATTTGGAAAAGATCATAAATTATCTTAGACTATGGCTAACGCTACTGTGCTATAGAACACTAGAACAGATTTCTGCTAGCTAACTGCAATTTGTTCCTATTATCCAAACTCTATCCACCCTCCTCTCCCTTACCCTTCTAGTCTCTAATCACCACTGCTCTACTCTCTTCTTCTATAAGGTCAATATTTTTAATTTCCACAAAACAAGACCCATCCTCCTACCACTTTTTGTTAGATTTCACTTAGTTTTCAATAAGAGTTCATAGGTCTGCTTCAAGCCAAAGAACTCAAAAGTGACACTGTCTAATCTAGTAACATAGGTATTATGTCTCTTCTAGGAATTTTATCCCATGAAATACTTAGCAAAGTGGACAAAGAAATATAAACAGAAATGAACAGGACAATATTTACTTCAAAATAAATTCATACATGTACACATATCATGACATTGAATCTATGATATACAGTTAAATAAAAAAGCAAAATGCAAAATGGCAATTAATGTATGATATCATTTTTTTAAAACCTCTTTCTCTAACATACACACACACACACACAAAAAAAAAAAACACACAGAAGTCTGGAAGGTTATAGTAGATGAAATTGTGAAATTGATGAAAGAGTGAAAACTGAAGAGAGATGGTACATGCTTTAATTTGTAATATATATTAATCATTGTGATAGGGAGATATACAATGCTTGCCTACATTTTTCTAGTTGTTATATTTATGAGTGTTCATATGAGTACATATTTATTTTGTTACACATATTAATTCTGTATATTAATATAAAAATCAGAATTAATCTAGGACTTAGAATAGCATTGTACTGGGCAAAAATAAACTATTTTAATAAGCAATTTTAGCACTACCACTAAAAAGTTATTTGAATCCAAAACTATAGAAGTCTCAGATTTTTCAAATAATTGTGCTATAATAGAAGCCCCTTAAATGTTAGTTTCTTTTCATTCTGGAACAGCAATTCCAACTGCTTAACCTAAAAATATTTACACAACAAAAAATATCGTCTAATGTGGGCAATAAGTAGAAACAATGAAAACATTTGCATTAATCTTGTTCCTTAAATTGGCAACAATCATAAAAATTTTCAATAAGCATGCTATATTTTTTGATATACTTTTCAAAGGAAATATATGTTATGGTCACTCACTACACTGTTACTATCCTGATTACTAATAAAGGAAGCACTGTAGTCCAGCAAACCCTCAGAGTCATATTTACACATAAGTGCCCCTGAAACCTTTTATTTTTTTCCTCACTCTTTTTCCTCATTTTCTTTTTACTCACTAAAGGCAATGAATGCCTAAGCTCTGGGAAGAAAAG
Organism: Callospermophilus lateralis; assembly: GCF_048772815.1. Lineage (NCBI taxonomy): Eukaryota > Metazoa > Chordata > Mammalia > Rodentia > Sciuridae > Callospermophilus > Callospermophilus lateralis. Next base: position 86,387,173 of record NC_135317.1, read on the forward strand.
TTAGGAGGGATTTGTCTATTGTAAGCTTATCTCCTTCTCAGTAAGTCAAACATACATTTTGATAACACAGTGCTAAAAGAGTTCTTTTTAAAGAGAAAAGTAAGCTAATTTCCATTCCTGGTGCCTGACTTGACAAGACTATTAAATAATTCCATTCGTTGCATATATTTGCTTGCCTTATATGGCTGAAAGGATGTTGAGCTTCTTTTCTTTTTTTAAAATGTATACTGCTACATAATGGACTGCACCAGGCAATGCACTCACACAGATAATGAGGGGATGGAACCCCTTTTGCCAAGCGTTTCTGACACAGCAATAGACTAATACAAAATGCAAAGAATAAAGTCCATGCCGCGTAATATATTAATACACATACCATATACATTTTGTTTCATGGTGCAGCTTTATCTCGGTGACATACACTCTGCCAAAACATCCATTATCCATAGACCAGGTCCAGAATTAAACTCCTTTTGAGAATTTGAAGGAAGTCCTAAAGACGGGGCCAAGACAAAAATGTTTAGACATGTCAAATGTTCATTTCCAAGAGAGAGAGAGAGAGATCTATCCAACAGACAGCAAAGGGAGTCTGCAATACTCACGAGTATACCTGGGATTCTCCCTTCATTTCAGAGGTCATAGAACTGTCTGGTAGAAAACATATACTTCTTTTGACATGTATCATAATAGTAAATTCTTTATTATTAAGAGATGAGTTTGTTTTTATTTTCCTTCTCTAGCTAGTATTCCCTAGCTTTAGAAACTATACAAACTAAGGCATAAAATGAAAAGACTATGTGTTCTGCCTAAGAAAAGTTCTATTTTCTTGATGCCACAAGTAAACCAAATGAGCATAGGCCAGTTTCAAGTAAATGAAGATAAGAAACAATCACAGAATGTAATCTACTATTATTAGAGAAAGGTTTCAAATAAAAGACAAAAATGAAACAAACTGGAAATAACACAATTCATTTACGTTTAGTCCTCGGGGACAAAAATGGGCCCATTTGCAACCATGCAAAGCAGTAGTGTATATGCTGCTGGGAAGAGGCACACAGATGCCAAATGGGTGCATTAACCCCCCTTGGCATAGTTAATGTAGACATGCCCTTGGGGATCCTTATAAGAACCCATCTGTTCAGTCAAGCATTTGCTTAATTGTATCAAAAGCCTGGCAAATGCAGTGTTGGTTAATAGATAATAGATATGTAAATGCTGTTTGTGTTCTTGTACATATGCCCAGGGGCTTTACAATAAACACATCACATTTTTAAAAAATAATTTTCTATTGGGGATAAAATGATAGTCTTGCTGGCAGCTTCAGTCTCACTCATGATTGCAACTATTATAGTAGTTAGTATTTGATAACATACTACCATATTTTAGGGATTTGTCTATCACTCCATTATCTGATAATATGTATTAATATACTTGTTATATGGTTCATAAAGAGGAATGCTATATTTGTGAGTACACTCATGACCCATTATTACACACATCCCCAAATATATACTAAGCAGCATGATTCAATGAAAAAAAATCACAGCCTCAAGAATTTGTTTGACTTGAGCACCCATCCTAGGAAGCACTAGAAGGTATGGAACCTTTGAAAATTTATTTGACCTTTTTGGGTCTCAATCTTCTATTATGAAACTGGAGAATAATGAAGTTGGTTCCATTGAGTTGTGAAGAATTTGAAATATGAAAATACCAAGTACATAATAGACCTTCAATAAATATCTATCCCCTTTCCCCTTCACATACTCTGTGGCTTTGCAAAACCTTAGATTACATGTACAGAGGAATTAGAGGAGCTCTTGCATTAAACTATTGGTGACACCCTAACTGACAAGTGTTGAGAATTATGTTCTTAATATCCTCTTTCCCCTCTATGATGCAAACCTATTATCAATGACACATTTGACAAGGCTGAAGGAAATGGCTGCCAAAATGTTTTAGAGGATATGAGATTGACAGTTCAGAAACAGAGCAGTCCCCTCTAGGTTTTATGACAGAAAATCCTTACAGTTTCTTTTCAATCTTTAAAATATCCTTTAAGAATCTCTTTCACCTGTACTTTGGACACTGATAGAAAATCTTAATCCTATATAAAGCATAAAACAGTAAAGTAGGCTTGACGTTCTATCTAGGTCTTGTAAAATAATGAATCAATTTTGGTACTGACAGCCCATCTGCTAAAAATAATTTTTTGTCACTTTTTATTTCCTTCACACTGACCACATCACTTCTATTCTTCCTAGATACAGAGTAAAGTCATTGTTTAGAAAGAGCAAAATTTCATAGAGAAAAACATTCTACTTGTAGAGAAAAAAATCCCCATTTCTTCCCTTTTAAAGTTCAATACTATTTAATTATATAGGCTGTATTGAAATGGCACAGCATGCATTCAGCATTAGAATATATACTCTGAGCACATAAGCAGTGACTTACCATGTGGCAGGAGGACTCTAGACTTGCCCAGTGCCACATATATAGGAGCTGGTTCCAGAGAAAGCCTTCAACTAAAATTGGACAGCTACGATTGTGGTTTGGATGTGAGGTGACCCCCCAAAAGCTCATATGTAAGACATTGCAAGAAAGTTCAGAGGAGAAATGATTGGGTTGTGAGAGTCTTAATGGAATCAATGACTTAATCTCCTGATAGGGATTACCTGAGTGGTAATTGAAGTGGTAGGGTATGGCTGGAGGAGGTAGAAATTAGGGCATGGCTTTGGTGTATATATTTGTATCTGGCAATTGAAGACTGTCTCTCTCTGCTTTCTGATCATGATACGAGCTGCTTCCCTCTGTCACATTCTCCCGCCATAATGTTTAGCCTGGCCTCAAGCCCCAAGGAATGGAGCCAGCCTTCTATGAACTAAAATCTCTGAAACTGTGAGCCTTAAATAAACTTTTCTTCCTGTACAGTTGTTCTGGACAAGTCCTTTAGTCACAGCAGCAAAAAAAGCTGACTAAAACAGCTGCGTGTCACTCTAGACCTGATTCATAAACAATGGTTGTATTTGGGAAGGTAAACCAGTAAATGTGATATATAAATTGCAAATAGCATGTCTTAGTGAAATACAATAACTAAAATTTTAACAGTTTAATACAGGAAGTAATACACACACACACTTCTGCAGCATGATAGAGCATTGCTAAATCAAGAATGTCATCATCACAGCTGTGGTTAGAGATGACATGAAACAGGATGACTGTCTGTCTCCAACAGAAACCATCAGTTTTAATGCAATGGCAATGATAATACCATAATTGACATCACTGTGCAGGGAGGATTTCCAAGATGGCAGTCAAGTATGATTCCAAGTTTGTTATGCAGTCGCATCTCATAGAACAAGGTCACCTTGACTCCAGTAAGACAACTTCGCCTAAATCAGAAATCTAGTAACAAAACTGGAGGCCAGTTTCTGGGTATTCTCACATCAGTGATAAGGACAGTGTTGGTAACGAAGGGAGAAAATATGAGTATACACTTTGGGTTAAAAATGCTTCTTCCAGATTTGGACATATCATCACTTGGACATACTTCACAAGTAGCATTATCACTTATACCAGGAACATGCCTTCTGGTAGTGATTGGGAATCTCCTACTCTTCAGATGGGTTCATGCTGCAATGCTGAGGAAAAAGGACTGGCATTGACATTGTGAATGGTTAGGGAAACAAGGTCATTCCAGGAAGACTCACCCTAAGAAAAAAAGAAGGGTGTCCTTCTAGTTCTAAAATGGAGTTTTGGGGTTAGATTAATTTTACTGTTCTAAAAGGTTATATGATCTGGTTTAAATCATTCTTCCGGTTACAAATAATTGTGAAGATTAGCTTGCATTAGTTGTCTAGTACTGAATAGCAAACCCCACAAAAGTGTAGTGCTGGATATTTAGGTAGCTAGCCTACTAGTACCACATAAGATTACTTCCATTACCTGGACTTGTATCAAATAGCTGACTGGGACTGGAGGGTATAAATGATCTTTCCATATTTGGGGATCAAATGACCTGGGTGTTTTGACATTTCTCTCCTTTATGAAAGTGTTTACTTGATACCACCTTACATCTTTCAGAAGTGTTTTTAAAAAGAACTTAAGAAATATACCTTGGTCTCATATAATTTTGATTAGATTATACCAGCTAAGGAGAATGGGGATAAGAAATGATTATAGTTTCTACATCCCCCTAAATATTGGTACCCATTATTTTACCCAAAATATTTGAAAACTTTACTCTCTCTTTAAATCATGTCTTTCTTTCCATATCTTATCAGATAGATATTTTAAAAAGCCAATTGGTGTTTTCAACCTTCTCTCTGAAAGTCTACTTCAACAGAGCCAACAGTGTCTACTAGCTTCTATCTTCCAAATAACAACAGGCAACATTTTGGCCAATTTTCCTGCCACTTCACAACACAGACTGCTGTTCTATGGGCTCAGATGTTTTTCTCAGGGCCTTTCTAGATTCTAGCAGCAGTAGCCTGGCTATCTTTCTAGATTCTTCCCATCACCAAGTCATCAATTTACAAAATTTACTATTATTAAATTACTAAAAATTACTATTTTTACAAATATCACTATTATTAAAATAGTACCTACTTGTACCCATTTCTACATGTTGCATTTGAAAAACCCCCAGAATAGTAATTTGAACAGGAATTGTGTTTTTCAAGATTCGATTATTTCCTCTATTGGTTTAGTTTGGAGCTACTCATGTTTCTACAGTCAGGAAAGTCTTGCCATGGGCTAAAGGCTATACAGTGGCCTCAGTGATACATCCTGGCCCCTGTTGGAAGGCTGTGCTAGCTGGGCCTTGTTCTCCTCATTGCCTTTTATTCCAGGTACCATCACAGTGAAAATTTAAATGTTTGCTTGTGTGTTGACTAGTCTGTGAGTTTTCAGTAAACTATCTGGTAGTAGATCTGGAGCTATTATTTGTTCAAAGAGTCAGCAAATGTCAGAAAAAAGGAATAGAAAATAAAAAGAAGAAGAATAGCAAATCCTGATAGAAGAGAGGACAATCTATGACCTGCCATGCTATACCTCACTATTCCTCCTTGAACTTCAGACAGTAATAGGTATTTCTTCTCTTTTGTTTCCCAAGTTACATGCAGATTTCCACTCGGCCATGTCCAGCCTGAAACCATTCTGAGAAATATACATTCCAACATAATCAGGTTGCAACAATTTTTCTCTCCTTTAATTGTACTTTGTTTTACTAAGTCTCTCTTCCTTCAATTATAAATGAAAACAAAACAACAAAAACAAACCTGGAAATATATGAAATTCCTAAGCAGGAGAGGATTTGATGAAATTGAGCAGAATTTAGGGAATCATAAAGGGCTATGAAGAATCCATAAAATAACAAGTGATACACTATTTTCCTTCCTGGATTTAAAGGATCAAAAAGAGGTGATGATATAATGAAGACTAAAAATAGCTCAGGACTACAGAAGGAGTGCCACCCAACCGGGGTTTTAAACATAAAATGCAGCAGCATTCCCTGAGCTGCAGATGGGCAAAGAATAAGCAGAGAAGACATCCTGCTACCCAATCTGCTGCTCCATTGTCTGAACCCAAGCAGAAGCTAGTAGTATTCAAGAGCTCAGATGATGCAGTCCCTGTAGTTTAGATACTTGCTTGGGAAGAGCAAAGATATAGAAGGGCAGGGAATTGAGGTGCCAAAAAAAGTTAAAAAAAAAAAAGAAACTGGATGCAAAGCATCCTGTATTATACTAAATAGTATAAATAGTCTAAGTACTATTTTGCTATTTAGTTGATCTGTGTCAGGCTTAGGTACTTGTTCTTAATGTCTACCTGGAGGTTGGACGCGAAGGAATGAAAGCCTTCATCTGAAATATTGAGACAAGTGCATAAAACCCAGGTGATCTGAAGTTTCTCTCAGATAAATGGAAAACAAAGGAACAATTATATTTATCTTCTGGGAAGGGAAGGCACATGAATACCCTCTCTTTTCTTAGCCTGGGCTACACGACATAGAGGGAAAAGAATAGGGAGATGTTTCCCTGAGAATTTATAAAGAGAAACTTTCATTCAAGAAGTAGTGACTAGACTCAATTATATGCCCTATGAAATTCTGAAGAAAATATATTCTAAATTAATCTTAGGTTGATAATGCCCTCTAGGAACCTAGCAGAAGCAAATTCATATTCTTGCTGAATGAACTCACCTTAGACTCTGTACTAAATGTATTCCAAAAAAAATGATGGTCTAAGAATCATGAATTCATAATCTCACATTAATTTTAAATAGTAGGAAATAAGTTTCATGATCAGGATTTTACAGAGGAGAGCAGTAGTACCAGATATGTGTTTAGAACTAATTATTACACTTATTGAATTTGAAACTAACAAAATAAACTGAAGTGCTGCAAATAAAAAACAAACAAACAAAAAATTTCTATCAGGTTGATTCCAAAAAAATAATTACATAAATAAAAATTATAATTAACACTATAAATTAAAATAACTGTTGAATCAGAAAACTTGGACATAACTTAGGAAAGCATTGGCAAGCTAGAAGACACATACAGCCAAGAAATAAGGGTTATTGTACAAGAGGTCAACAAAGTTCAAGTCTATAGAGAGAAAAACATGTAAGCTAATCAGAGTTCTGAAGGAGAGAGCTAAGGGTATGGGAAACAGTCAATAACAGAAGATAACAAAGGCTAGAAGTTTTCTAGACAAGATTAATAATGCCATTCATATATTCAGGAGGCTCAATAAGCCCTAAAAGTCTACAACAAATACAATAATGAGATGGCCCAAAACCAAAGGAAGAACTCAAATCCAGCAATACAAAAGAGATTTATCCTAAAACAAATAAAGGAAAGACAAATACATTGCCAAGTGACTTTTGAAAATAGAATAATAAGATAATGTCTTCAATGAGCAAAGAGAGTGCATTATCACCTAAAACTCTACACCGCTAAGAACTGTCCTTCAAAAATAAGAGCAAAATTAAGTATATTCAGAAGAATAAAATCTGAGAGACCTTACTACCAACAGCCTTAAAAAAGGTATATTTCATGGAGAAGGAAAATGATACAAGGTGAAATGTCTTAGTGCAAGAAGGAATTAATCAAGAAAGAAAATGTTAAATATGAAGGTTTATAACACTGAATGAATGTGAAGATAATGTCTAATTAGGGACATCCAGCCAAATTATAGCAAAATTCTGAAAAATAACATCACAGTATGAGAGTTGGTGAATAAAATTATTCATGAATGTATTAAAATACTGACTAAATCTATATATTATTAAGTAAAATACCTATATGTAGATCATTTCAGTAATATTTAAAATACAAAAAACATGAGTATATTTTTATACAAATAGAGAGAAAATATAATTTAAAAAATCAATTAACCCAAACCAAGAGAAGAAAAAAGAAAGAAAGAAAGAAACAAACAAACAAACAAACATAGATGACCAGAGAAGGGGTGGGGGAGTAAAGTAACTAGTAGCAAATGATCTAATGGAAATAGCTTCAAATTCTTCAATTACTACAGATGGTACAAATAGATCTGATTTTTCAGTTAAAACAGTGAGCAACAATCCCCAAATATATTAGATATAATTCATTCATAAAAGCAACCTCTAAAATATGTTAGTTACAGTTATCGATCAAGCAGAAAAAAGAATCAGTAATTATATAGTAATTTAAACATAAAAATTCTGCAAACAAGATTGGAATATGCATTACTGTTGTAATTAGAATAGAATTAATTTTTTAAAAATGAAAGCCAAACTATTTAAATGATGAAATGACTACACAGAGCATTGGGGCTATGGTGGACTTTTTTTCAAATGTGTCTTTATTTGCCAAATTTTTGTACAGACGTGTTTGTAATTTGAAAAAAAAATGAAATAAATGCATCTAATTTGGGGATTAACCAAAAGAGTTGTTCAAGAAATACGAATTTACTTTCTTCTGCTTATTGGAATTTAATTACCAGTGAGGATATAATATTCTGGGTACTCAAAATAACTCATTTCTTAATATTTGAAAATAACATAAAGGAAAAAAGTAAAGGGGTGCTAAACTACTCAGGAATATACTATTATTATTAGAAATATAATAGTTCATAGTAACAAAGTAAGTGGTTGACCAGAGTATGTAACATAAGGGGAAATCCTGTACCTGCCACACAGGGTCACTGTAACTGTAAGATGGCATCTTCCTCTTGCAGTGAAAGAAATATTATAAAATAAAACGGGATTACATAGTCATCACCAATGTAGTATGACTGTGACTTACATAACAATCAAATATACCTTAAAAAGCATTGTTAACTCTAAATTTGTCTTCATTGTATAGAGATGGCCCTCCCTTTCCCATCTCAAGGTGACATCTATTTCTAATCATAGCTCTTTTTCTTCTTTCCTTTCTCATTGACAAACCAACAGCTACTGACAAAGGCCTAAGAGGTTTGTGGGACTATTTAGGAGAAACAGGAGAAGTAAAGTTTTGACAAAGCTTATTAAAATATCTCTACCATACACAAGTCCACAAATTCTAATTAGTGAAGCTCAAACTAAAATTTCAGGGTACAATTACTGTAACTTCAAAGTTATACTTCTATATCTAGAAAACAAACCCATGCTTTCCACTCCAGGGAAATCATGAAATCATGATTTAAATTCCACTTCAATTTTCTCATTTGTTTACTGAGAGTAATAGCACCTGAATATTATTTCCCAAGAAGCATGTGACAAACTGATAATGCATAGCCAAAAAGAAAAAAAAAAAGGCTTTACATTAATAAGCTTAAGCTATTGAGAGTGATAGAAATATGAATAATTTAATCTACAAAACTTTCTGTGTACTCTCAAAGAATGTGAATGCAAAGAGTTTGAAAGTTCTCATAGTTGCTTTCTTCCATTTGTTATCCCTTCTTTAGTGGCCAAAGGAAATATCTTTTGCTGATTAAACAAGGATACATAGGACATGATTCTCATCAAAATTTTTGCTTTAGTATTTTTTAGAAAAGAAATCACAGACCCAGCAGCAATACCAGTTATGTGATCCTCTATTAAATTAAGTTCTGGAGCAGCACAGAGGAATTTAGCAGGGCTTGTCAGACATCCAATTTCATCAGAGCTTGGGTTCTTGACAATAGAGATGTTAAAGATTCATGATTGGGGAAATATCAACCTCATTCATCGTGAGAATGTAGCCTGGGATCTAGCAGCAGTATGGCTTGACCAATCATTGACCTTTGGCCCTTTCCTATGTATGATCATTTATTTGCCATGAAAGCATAAGCCCCTCTGACTCAGATCCGTTTCTCTAGAAGAAGATATTTATATGAGGATTCTTGCGCAAATGATTTATGGAAAGGTTTCCCTCAGTGGAATCTAGGAGAGAAGTAGGGAACAGGCTTCAACTGAGGGAGAAGCCAGGCAAAGAAGGGGGTTGAGGTGAGGTCTAAGCTTAGCCTGACCTAATGTGGCACTTGAGAATGAATGACTACTTGGGATAACAGGCTGACCTGTTAGAGGTCGCTATTAGCACTGGCTATGAGCTGCTCCCAAGGGAGGCCTTTACCTCTCCAGCATTTCTGTGTGAGTTATTCTCTCTAGTTAAAGATGATTCTCAGGAGAAGGAGAAGGCTGGAAAAGATTCCTATCTAATATCCAAGCAGCAGAAGACTAGAGGCCTTGGCCTAATGAAAGAGATCTGGGTGGGGGAAAGAGGGGAAGGCAGGAGGGTCTGACATACCCTTTCAGTACCTGACAATGGATCCACAAAATATAGTGTATTGGGGTTACCCCATTGTTCCAACTGCTTTAGAACCCTGATATGACATGGGACATACTTTTATGGTCCATTTATCTCCACCTTTAGGTTGGAGGTGTGTGTGTGTGTGTGTATTTTACCTTATACACTAATTAGTCAGTCTGATTTAAGTAGACTGGGGACAAAATCATTTTCATCAGGTTTCCTAAAATAACAACACTTATAAAGCAATCTCAGGTGGTGTTTCTACTTATTAACTTATTTTTTATTGACATTATTTCCTTAAATATAGGTTGGTTTATGGGGTTTACAGTGCTGCTTTCTCGTGGTTCCCATGTAACTGAACCATGAAATGAGAACACCATTTCACATCATAGAAACATAATACAATTTGAGGCAGACCATACATGACCCTTTCTCAAGTACACTTTGATTCCTAGTCACTATCTTTATTTCTAGCATTCCATGATGCTTGCCAAGTGAATGCCCTACATATTTCAATAACACACAGACAATGTCCAGACAGAATACATTCTGTTTACTAAATAGACTTTACTGGAGAAAATCCACACAAACTGGAAAAGCAACAAGTGTGTTTGACCCAGCCTATTGCTCAATACAGCCCATGGAATTTGTATCTGGAAGACAGGATGCAGGTTCCAGGAGAGAAACACAGCCTTTGAGTAGTAGAGATTTTGAGTCCTATGTTTGGAGAACAAGTTCTTCATGTAGCTTGATTAGCAGGTTGATGATATTCAGGCCTGAAGACTGCAGTTATCCAACATAGCGGAAACATGTTATCTGATCTACTTCTACCACATCAGCTTTCATAGTTGGAGGCAAAATAGCTGGAGTATAGTCTGTAGGTTACAGCTCTTATGATACAGTCGAAAGGTGACCTGACTCATCACTTCGTCTTACTACCAGTTACTGTATTTTGCTCCAGCTAATTTTCACTGAATATTAGAGGAGGTCTAGCATTACCGGAAAATCTGACCTGAGCAAGTTAAGATTTACTTTCATTTTCATATTGTAAAATTAATATTATTTTTAAATGATCTCTTTCTACCTAAGAAGAAGAAACTCAGAATTATAAAATATAGCTGAAAAGAATTTAGCAATCATTTAGTCCAATAACCAGATAGCATAAAGATAGAATTTTCAGTAGAACTCAAAATATAAAGTTCATCATATTCTAAAGGACTGTGTGTCAGTTCAGGTTTTCTGAGAAGCAGATACCACATGGGATTAGAAGTAGAAGAACTTTTAGGGGAAGAAAGCTTGTCAAGGACAAGGGGAAGAAGCAAGAATAGGCAAGGCAGATGTTGAAACCATTGTGCAATTCTGATGCTTGTGACAGGGAAGAGGTAAAGAAAAATTAGACAGGAAGAATTTTATTCTATAATTCACTTCCAAGTAATTTTCAGCCAGGATGCTGGGACTGTTCTTATAGAATTAGCAAATAAAAATGTAGGATGCCCAGTTAAATTTGAATTTCAAATCAACAGATAATGTTTAGTGTAAATTTCTCCAAATATTGTATGCATATTTTCACAAAAAAATACTAATTGCTAATCTGAAATTCAAATGTAATTGGGTTCCCTGCATTTTATCTGGCAACCCTAATTACAGGAATTCCCTGTCAGGTAAGAATGAACTAGCACTAGTACACACCCTTGCCTGGGAATGAGTAAGTGGAGCCTTGATGTAAACATTGTAATAAAAAAGGCAGCAGATGGGGCTGTCAGTCAACTATGCTCCTCACAGTAGGTGATCTTGAAGATTTGAGCAGCATAATTGCATGACTGCCACAAACTTGCTAGACAGCACATGCAAAAATTTGCAGCACTTAGTATGCATCTCCTAAGGTTTGGAGACACCTAGTGGTCTAGTGCTTCATTCTTGCCAGAAAAACTAAGAGCCAGGTCTGAGCTGGCTAGAGGTAATGGATGGATGGAAAAGGAAGGAAGTGACTACTTTGAAACAACTGCCTATTCCATTTTTATCCTGGCAAAGAATGTGTAGGCATTTTCTGTGAACCAAGGGTAGGCTAGAAAATGACATTTGCCAGTGTAGGGTGATATTTCCATCATCTTTGAATCTGCCCATCAAAGACGACTGCCTGATGCAATGACTGAACCTGGAGTAGAGACTAGCGATATTGTCATATAAATAGGACAAAACCAGACCAGAGATGCATTACTTAAATTAGCAGGCACATGTGACAGGTCCTAATTAAGAGGTTATCTCCAAGAGCAAAATCTATGAGTCACATCTGATGTGGCAACAAATGGCACACAGATCTCAATGGTTTATAATAAGAAAACATATTTCTTGTTCTTATTACATAATGACTGGACTCTAAGACCTCAAAGGTTTTTTCTTTTCTTTTTTTTTTTTTTTTTGTGGTGCCAGTTACTGAACCCAGGGACACTGAAACACTAAGCCACATCCACAGCTTGCTTATTTATTAATTTATTTACTTATTTATTTATTTATTTAAGATAGGGTCTTGCTAAGTTGCTGAGGTTGGCTTTGAATTTAGGACATAGGATCCTCCTGCCTCAGCCCCTCAATCTGCTGGAGTTACAGATTTGCACCACTGCACCAAGATACAAAAGGTTTTTCATCTGTGTGTCTTATCATTCCAGAATTCAGACTGGAAAAAAAGAAATACTAAGAATATACTGTTCTCATGGCAGAAAGCAGAATCTTGGAGGGTGAGACAAAACACACATGCCTTATAGAGCTTCAACTCAGGGCTGCCACATCTGCTCCAACTGATGTTCAAAGCAATCTGTGTGTCCCAAACCAAAGTCATTGGGATGAATTGTCTCTTGGAAGCCACCAAGAAGTCTCATAGCGAAAGGTCACTAATATTAATGAATAGTTGTATACCAATAAAGAGACACCTATTTTGGATTTTTAAGGGGTTGAAATGTGCCCCCCATCTTGAAAACAATATGATGGAGTCCTAATCCTATCCCCAGTACCTCAGAATGGGATTTTATTTAGAAACACTGTCTCTACAGAACAAGCAAAGTAAAATGAATGCATAAGTGCTATGATCCAATATGACTAGTATCCTTAAAAAAAGAGAAATTTTGGATACAGCAACACAAGCCAAGTGAATGCCAGATGAAGATGAAGATATTCACAGGCAGAGGTTAAGGTGATATGTCTACAAGCCAAGAAATTAAAATTCCAATGTCTGCCATAAGCTACCAGAACCTTGGAGAAAAGACTGGACCAAATCCTCCTTCTCAGGGCTGAGAAGGAACCAACTTGGTCTCAGATGTCCAGCCTCCAGAGCCATGAGAGAACACATTTCTGTTGAGGCCACCCAGTTTGCAATACTGTGTTACAACCATCTAGCAAACTAGACAAGAATAGTAATCGAATATATCACTAATCACCAGGAGAAAATATTAGCTTCAAAACTCTGCCAACTGCAGAAAGTATCCAAGCCTGATCATCTTTTCAGCCTACCACAAAAAGGAATGATCATGCTCCTGGATCCTCTCATTCTTCTTGACACTCCAGCCCTTGAGAGAACAATAACAATAACACTCCTGATTGAAACTCAGCCTGGGAAAAGCCTCGCATGTACAGATTCAGAGTTTTGGTTAATCCACAAAATGCACAATGTTGTTACTGAATTAAGTTTGTTCTGTGGCTTATAGTGACCAGAAGACTTTGTAATGTGACTACATTATAAAACCTAATAGTCTGAGATGTCCTGGGTAATATTGAAGAGTTTTATTCAGGGGGAAGGAAAAAATTATGCCTTTCAGTAGTTTTAAGGAAACAATGAGAAACCAAAAGTAAAGTAGCTATAATTATATTCAAGAGTTGTGCTTGTTTGAAGAAACACACACTTATTTTACAAATTAAGAAACTTTGACTCAGAAGAATGTAAATGAATTGCTTAAGGTCAAACAGCTAATTAGTGGCAGAGCTGGGACTAGATCCAGATTCTTCACATTCTCTGTTTAATTTCCACTAAACTCTGCTGACTTATCTTGTACACTGCAGAATTATTTTTAGAATATCAGAAGTGCCTTCCTTTTATGTAGCCACATTAGAAGAGCGTTTTGCTATTTCTTAAAATATAAAATATAGAATAACCCCATGACCTAGCACGTCCACTCTTCATTAGATATCCAACAGAAATAAAAATATGTCTTCACAAAATGTGAATACAACTCTTCATGGAAGCAGTATTTTATAACATCCAATGTCCACAAACAGATGAACACAAAATGTAGTCACCACGTAATAGAATATGATTCAATAATAAAAAGAAATGAAATTTTATTGCATGCCACAATGTGTATGCTTCTTAAAAGTCTTATGCTAAATGAAAACACAGGTCATTACAGATCACACATTCTATGATTCCATTTATATGAAATATCCAGAAGTACAGACAGAAGATTTCATGAACAGGAAAAATGTGAGTAAAAAGGGTGACTTTTAACAGGAATGAGATTTCTTGTTCAGAATGATTATAACATTCTAAACTTACTGATGATTGTACAACTCTGCATATACTGAAAACCACTGAAATGTGCAATTTAAATGGAAAGACTTTATAGGATAATGAAACATATTTTAGTATGGATATGCATTTTTATAAAAATTATAATCATTTCATATTTTAACATATCTTTTTTCATGAAAGAAACAGAAATATTGGAATCTTTTACAAATTTTAATCTTCCCACAGTTCATTCTCTCTTGGTCTGTAACTTGGACAAAACCTTAACGTGTATTATTTGGTTCAATAAAGATTTGACTCACTATAAACACAGGAAGGGCAGCTTATCAGTTTATATAGAAGAAATTACATTGAGCTTTTCACACTAAAGCCAGTATTTTCACCACTCCAACAAATGTTAGTGAACCTGAATTTATATCTTGCCCTCTTTACCAGCTCAGCAACTCATATATTCACGTCTCATAACTTAGCCCTTAAAAGCCTTATTCTCAGCAGACATCATTGATGAGTTAAGGCTCAAGATGTGATATTTTAACATTTGAAGAAATAAGGACCTTTAGATACCCAAAAGAATGTGAAATGGTAATTCTTTCTCCTTCTTTTCTTCAAAAAACTGTCACAGTCACGGGAGGATAGTACATAATCTTAAGAAGTATACTTTCAAAATATCATATCTGTTTATTCACCAAGTTATGAAGATTAACACTTTCTATAATTTGACATATATATCTGTAGATGGTAAAATATTACGAACATAAATCATGGCAGAAATGTTTGGAAAATTAACACCATGAAATTCAATCATCTATGATATTGTAAATCCACAATGAGGCCCTTACAACTTTTTCTCCTCAAGGAGAAGGTCATCCAGGAGAAGCTTCTAAAGGACTTTGCAGGAAATCTTAGTGACAAAGGTACATAAAATATACAGAAGGTAGTTGGCAAAGTGTACTGGAAAGGTATTCTAAAATCAATACAGATAATGTAAATAATTTTACTGACTCAAAATACCTCATATGTTTATTATGAAGATATTTTTAGATTCTGTTTGACCTTGATGTGTTTTTAACAACATTGATTACCATTACCAGGGCAAAATTCTTCTTTCTCTTGGTTCTGTAATCGTACGCTATGTCTTTTCTAGGAGTATATTTTTCTCTGCATTTCCTTTCACTTGTTCTTCCATTTTCTCTCTCTGTTTCCTAATGGTGTTCTAACAAATTGTGGTAAGAATCAGTCCTTAAAATAGCACAGATATACTCTCTTACAGTTCTGGTAGCCAAAAGCTCATAATCAGTTACTGTCCCCAGTCAGCACAGGAAGCCAAACTAGGATCACTGGAGTGAATTTCCTAAGGTACCAAATAAAACCCAGACACACAATTTACCTTTAATTCAAGTCTCTGATGGCTCCTCTGCCCTTGGCCTCAAGCTCCCCAAATGGGAGAGTGAGGAATGTCACAGGAAAGGCTGAAGAGAGGGTGCGGGGGAGGGAGTGAGAGGAGTAAGAGTGCTAACACATTTGGGATTGGTCTTTTATTGGGGCACTCTGATTCCTTAGAAATTTCCATTCAATAAAGGTCAAGAGGGGTGGGGTTACAAGGACAGGTAAGGTAACTCGACCCCTGGGGCTATAGGAAGGCATGTCTATGCATGAAGACACATTTGGGACATTTTTCCGACTTCCAAGATGAGGCCATGATGTGGCCAGATCACAGGAAGTGACTGTCAGAGCCTCACCAATCAGGGAAGGAAAATGCTGGTCACATGGCATGTTGGCCTCCCACAAGACTAGACTGGGTCCTTCTGGAGGCTCTGAGGAAGAATCAGTTGTTCTGTCTCAGCTTCTAGAGGCCTCCCACATCCTTTGGCTCCTAGACTGCTTTCTCCATCTTCAGGCCACTGATGGAGCATTTTGAAGTCTCTCAGTGTCCTGCTTATTTTTACATCACTTTGTCTGTGACTGACTCTTCCCATGTCCTATGTTCCTCTAATAAGGGTGCTTGTGATTGCAATAAACCCACCTAGATCATTCAGGAAACTCTCTTCATCTCAAGATCCTTAACTTAACCATGATGCAAAGTCCTTTTCTATCCTAGGCATATATTCACATATTTCAATAATTAAATCTGGGTAAAAATGGGGGTATTTACTCAGCTTACCACACTTTTATTTCCTATGTATCCTATTATCTAACTTGCAACTAGAGACACTTTTATTACATGTTGCTGTAAGTTATAAATTTAGTTTCTTAGTCTGGTCCAAATACACTGGATAAATCTAAAAATAAATTATTAAATAATTATGGTGACAGCAGTCCTCCTGTGATCCTCATATTAAAAACTTGCATCTAGTATACTTCCATTAAGTTGACTGGATACCAGATTGGGGTAGAAAAATAAGAGAGAGAAGCCACGTTGAACAAGAATATATTATAGTATGCTTTATTCAGTGCTTTCTGTGAAAAGATGTTAAATCATAATATATGTACTATCAGGATCTACAAAATGGTCCTATAACTTATATCAATGGATTTATTATATGGTAGATAATTATAACTGGATTTTCTATCAAAAAATTAAAATTCCTTTTAGTACACCATTTGTTTTAGCATACCATTTGTTTTCTTTTTTTGTGGTGCTGAGGATCCAACCTAGAGTCTCATTCATGCTAGGTAAGTACTCTAAACTAAGCTATACCACTTATCCAGAATACTGTTTTCTATGTTTTGTTCTTTTTAGAATTTTAAATGTCAATATTTTAGTATTTGGGCATTGATCACTGGTTTCCACTGTGTGTGTACGTGTGGGCCAATAAAAGACTTTAGAGGATTGCTTTCCCTTTCTGTATTCTAGAACAATAGAAAAGCATAAGCACTTTATATTTTTAAAGTTTTTTTGAAGAATTTCCTTGTGAAATCTAACCATTGCTTTTTGGTACTGGGGATTGAATCCAGGGACTCTCTAATACTGAGTGACTATCCCAACCCTTTTCTTTTGAGACAGAGTCTTGCTAACTTGTTGAGACTGGCCTGAAACTTTAGAACCTCCTGCTTCAGCCTCCTGAGTTTCTGGGATTACAGGAGTGTGCCACGGGACCTGGCTCAACCATGACTTGTTAAACATAGTTCTTTAATAAAGTTTACTCTGTGTAAACTAGTCTACTTAGTCATCTTTACTGTGGTTCAATAAATTATGTTTTTATACATAACCTCTAGAGAAGAGTTTGTTTCATTTATGTTATTTTATTATATGGGCATAGATTTGTCCAAAACAGAATGTTAGTTTTTATTAAATAAAATACCAAACTTGGGATTACTAATAATGAAATAGAATATGTGCCTTTTGATTCTCACCAAAAACATTTAGTCAAATTATCAATGAAGAAACAATGTCTTTTAATGTAGAACATTCTATAAGAAAATTGGTCTGACATCCTCAAAAAGGTCAATATCAATGAAAGACACCCCTTTCCATCAAATGCATGTATAGAGACAATCATTATTCTTGTATTAAAAAAAAAAAAAAAACAAATGGACATGGCTGACAATCGAAGGCAATGTATGAATTATTTATTCTGGAACAAATTATTTATTCTGGAACAAAAAAATACACACATAAGAGCAAAATTTTATAATGATCACTTAAGTAAAATTATGAAAACTGAATATGGACTTACATCAAATCAAATAAATATTGAATCAAGTGAGATTTCTGGTATTCAGTCATAGTAACATAGTAAGATTTGTCTTCTTAGGAGACACACGCTGGAAGTTTTAGATGGTAAAGAGTCATGATAACTGATAATTTCATTTAAAGATGTGTATATATATACACACACACACACACACACACATAGATTCAGACAAGACAGAGAAACCAAACACGCCATATTTGTTAGCCCCTCATAAACTTATATGCAAAGTGTTTAAGTTTTCATTTAATATTCTTTTATCTCTTTTATGGCTTTAAAATTTTTCAAATAAATATTTGGGGAAAAATATTCCCTGATGGTAAAATTCAAAACAAATCCTCTCATGGGATAATGATTTGACTTTTGCCACTTCTTAATTTGCATAATTTCTCACTATTTCTTTCAACTTGATTAGGCCAAGTAGGGGTTCATCTCGTCTTTGCTTTTGAATTATCAGCTTTTAAAAATTATTTTCAGGTGTAAGGAACTAAAACTTCTCTTTCTTCCTCATTTTATGATTATTAATTCCTTCCTATTTATTTTATCTGGCATTGTGTATTTATTTATTGCAGTGGAAAAACAGAATACAGAAATTATTTTGAGAAATAAGAATTCTGACATTTCAAATAATACTTTGTATGTTCAATGACATTCAATTTATACAAGAAAAAAATTTCAAACCTGTGACTTAAAAAAGCTTTTGAATTATATAAGTCACAAGGTTTGAAATTTAAACACTCTTTTCATTGTGAATATGCTCAAGTATTTTGAGCCTTCTCATAAATTTGCAAGCCATTTTAGATTGTAATATACTCTTCCAGAACATTCAAACATACATGCTTTTTTTTTTGTGATCGTTGTTGTTCAACATTTCCCCATATAATTTTATTAGTTTATCTCATCTTGAGGTTCAATAACACACTGCTAGATTAGTTTTTAAAATAAAAATATAAAAACAAGAAGATGATACTCCATTTTTACCTGAGAGAACTTTAAAAATGGAGTTTTATCTTCTTTCTTTATAAATATCTTTCAAAAATAAGCCTTGGAGAACTCCATATCATATTATTTGGGGAGTAATAGGGCTATTTTTGTTTGATCAAAAGATCTATCCTCCTGACACAACTGTTCATATTACTTAGATGCATTTCAACATTTTTGTTTGTTTTGGTTCTTTGGTCCATTTTGTCTACAAGTAACCTGACAATCCATCTTCAAAATCTGAACCTCAATTCCAAAACAAAGATGATTTGTGCCAATTATTTCTAAATGGAATTCTTATTCCTTTATCACTTATGACTTTTGTCCCCCCCCCCCACTAAATGTATAACACTGGTTATACATTTAATGTTAAAGTAACAAAATATTGGTTGATTTTTAATGTTCTGTTCTTAATCATTTATATCTGGAGTATAATCTATTTAATTGGACCTACTTTTTTGCTGATATAATTTGCTTGCTGACTTAATTATTATACTTTTGGTATAATTATTATAATACTTTTGGATTCAGAAATAAAAGCAACATGGAGATAACATGGATAAGGATTTTATGAACCGCGGTTCTAGGAAGACTCCATTATTCAAATAATCTTCTATTATTGATTAACTCAAATGCTCTGACACTATTGTTTATTACCTATAACATCATTTAATAATTGGTATGTTGACAGTGATATCTACTGTGAGTCAGATACTTCAAAATTTTTTTCTAAAAGCTAATTTTGGTGGAAAAGATAGAGAATGTAAAAGACCTGAATACTTATGACATAAATGATGGAGAAAAGTAACACAGAAGAATGAGAAAATGTACCAAATCATTTTTATATTTTAGTTAAGCTACCAACAGGAAGAAAACAGCACGATGAAAAGGAATAAATGAAGAAAGTATCAAGAAGGGAATATTTACAAATTTGTGTGCAGGAATTAAGTAAACTAATGACAGAAAATAGTTATCATTCCTAGATCTGGAGGCACTAGCTGAAGGGAAATCCTCATTAGCTTGCTGGGCCTACCAGTTCAAATCACCAGAGACTGGGTAATTTAAACAATAGAAATTTTTCTCACAGTTCTCCATGATAGAAGTCTGAGATCCCAGAGTGGTTAGAGTCCTTCCGAGGACCATGAGGAAAGAATGTGTCCCAGACCTTTATTCTAAACTGGTGGATGACTGTCTTCTCTCTGTATCTCATCTTATCTCCTCTTTCTACATTTACCAGATTCCCAGAGAGCTATAGCTATAGGAAACTGGTTGCCTAAGAGAATCCCTAAGTATGGGAATGATGCTATGCATTGGGTAAGTCTATCCCATTAAGAAAGGATCCAGGGATAGTGCTACCCTACATTTTGTCAGTCCTGTCCTCTGATCTTTTAGGATTTACAAAGCCCAACTGGAAACACACAGTAGAGAGCCTATATGGTTTCATTCTTTGAAGCTGGTCTTTCAGAGAACAGAACAAGTAGAAAAAGAAGAAGGGTGGATTTGAGGTGGCCAAAGGAGATTATCTAGCACAACTTAACAACAGAGAAGTAACTCTTGGACCAGAGTTCAGGAAAAAGGGAAGAATAGTTGTATAAGGGAATCTGTGATTTTTTTAAATAAATATCCTTTCAAAACCAGGTTCTGAAATGCCTTCAAATAAAATTAAAGGACTAGAAGGTGAGAATCAGAGAAAAAGTGAATTACAATTACTTGCAAAAGTCTCTCTTTTATTAATGGGCTACATGAAAAGTGATCCATGAATTTTTGGTAGTATTCACTTTAAATAAAACTATATTTAGGCCCAAAAGTTTTCTGACACAACCAAAGAAAACATCTATGAATCACTACCTGATCCCCTTCACATTCCATCCCTAAACTCCTAATATTGCAAAATTATGCTATATTAAACAATTGTTATGTATCTATTCTAATGCCTAGGTTAGAAATTGGGTAATAAACAAAAGACTATATAGACCAGTTAAATTTAACAGTGGAGTTTATTTGGGCAAAGAATGATTTATGAGTTCGCAGGCTCAGAGAATTCTACCTAGCAGCATGAACAGTGAGCTCTTACACATCAGGCATACAAGCAAAGTAGAGAAAGCACACCCAAATGTCTATACCTAGGTATTTGCTTTACCAGAGCCTGGTCTAATCAGTTAGATGCCTGAAACTGGCAGAAAGTCGAATGCTTATGATTGGCTACTTATTACAAAATTAATTAAATAAATGCTGCATTAGGCTTCAGTTTGTTTAAGGGCTAAATCAGATTTCAGTATACGGAAAAGGAACTTGAAAAAAAAAATGGAGACAGTCTTAGACTACTGGCCTCCTCCTCATTTACTTTAATAAGGGCAACTGAAGCTCAGAGAGATTAAATGTAACATTTTACATTAATCTTTGAGTAAGATGAGAAGTCAAGATTTCTTGCTCCTCGTCCTTGTTTGTGTTTTGTTTGCTTTTTATTTTTTGACCACAATTTTCTACCCAAAGACCAATGCCAGTATAAATTTCTTTCAGTCATGCAATGAAGTTTTTGTTATTTTCAGAGCTAAATTACTGACTCCCTGAAGTGAGAACTGTGCCTGCCTTATTCATTACAACATCTCTTACCAAAACAGTGTCTTGTATACCTTATGAAGGAATACATAATTCTTGACTATCAGTATTACTTAAAATCTAAGTCACTCCCAATATTATAATTTCAAGTAAGTAATAGCACCAAGGAAAATGAAAAGAAGAAAATGAGATCTTTTAAATATTTCTTATAACTAAATCCAGAATAGGAAATCATGTAAAAATAATGCATATTTTATAAAATAATTCTCATAATCCTTATCTCCCTGAATTATAATACACACAGTATGTTTGTGTGTGTGTGTGTGAATGTATCCCTTTCCCTCAGTGATAGATATTAAATTGCAGCATTATTGTTTCCTTCTTAACTATATTTGGAAATGCGGCCAGGGTTAATGAATTATAGTCTATCTAAACGCTTACACCTTACAGAAGTGCAACTCTTAAGTGAATCAATTTAAACAAATGAAGAATTTTCAATAGGTTAATTTACTTGTATATGTTAAATCTTGAAGAGAAGTCTAGGCTAGGACCCTGCTTACGGGTTATCACCAAGATTATAAGTGTAATTTCCATAAAAACAAATTGCGACATGTTTAAGCTTGTGTGAGTGATCCAATTTTCCATAATGTTTTTATTGGCACAGTTGGAAACTATACAGCCTACTTCATTTCAATTATTAGAATCATTCTGACTATTATTCTACCCACAAGGACCATGGCAAATGCTTTCTGTGTGCACACTAAGTTTGATTTCCGCTAGCAGCTGTTCATTATAAGAAAATGATTCTGATGCCCTGTATTCCACAACACTTAAAACTATTTGGCAACCAAAAGGGCTGTTTTCGTTAGTCTTCAGTGTATTTTTTTTTTCATTTTCAATTGTTTCTCAGCTATTTTATATATCTATTGAATTGTCTCAATATGGTTCTTTAGTAGAAAATGGCAGATTTCAGTTACCTATGCAAAAACTGTTTTACTCGACCCAAGCTCTGGGTAATAACAATAACATAGAAACTCCTAAAAGAGAGTAAATTACCCAAAGCAGCCCCTTCTCAGGGGCACTTTGCCTACAAGTGTTCCTGCCCCTTTCTGAAGGAAGGTTGGGCCTGTTGCTATTCGAATAAGAATTTCTATTTGGAAAAAAAAAAAAAAAAAAAAAAACTTATGTGAAATCTTTAAAATTTTACTCTGCCAGATATATTAACATTATTATAATTTTTGATGAAAAGCCTCTTGGTACCCACAGGGACATTTCAGAAATACCTATCAGACCTAAAAGTATGAGTGTCAGGAGGACCTTTTATCCTCAGCTGCCTCTCCTTGATCCATACAGGCTTAATCTCTGCTTTTAATAATGCTTGTGCTGGAAGTGGTTTGTTCCCCACAAAAATTACGGAGTGGGATTTCTGAACCTGGGGTTGGGGTAAAAAGATATGTCCCAGACATTGCAATTACACTTTGGAAAATATCTTCCACTTGAACAATCATGTAAATTATTATTAAGGCCTATAGTACTACAACTGAATTTGCCTAAGTGCATTATCAGTTATTGTGAACAAAACAAAAACCTTCTTTTTTTGGTGAGAAGTAACATTTTTACTCTGGAAAACTTTATTCCATGCTTCTAAGAACTCCCACAAGGTCAAATTATCCTTATCTGAAGACAATATTATTATATATCCTTATCTGAAGATAATATAATTATACACACACACACTTCAAGAATGCCACCAAAAGACCCTTGGAACTGATAAATTCAGTAAAGTTGCAGGATACAATATCAACTAGTAGCATTTTCATACACCAATAACAATATTACTGAGAAAGAAACTTAAAAACAATTCAGCTGACAATAGCTGCGGAAAGAATTTAAAATTCCTAGGAATATATTTAAACAAAGAACTGAAAGACTTCTACAATGAAAATTTTAAAAGTCTAATAAAAAAATAAAATAAAATAAATACACACACACACACACACACACACACACACACACACACAGTAAAAAATACTTCCCATGTTCATGGGTTGGAATAGTTAATGTTGTTACTACCCCAAAGTGACCTATAGATCTGATACAATTTCCATCAAAACATCAATAAACCAGGGAAAACAATTCAAAAATCTATTTGTAAGCACAAAAAGATCTCAAATAGTCAAAGCAATCCTGAGAGGAAAGAAAAAGGAGAAAAAAAAACCCAGAAGGCAGCACATATATGAATTCAAAATATACTGCAAATCTGTAGCAATCAAAACAGCTTGGTATTGGAATAAAAACAGACACAGAGACCAGAGAACCATATAGAATAACAAGAAATAATTTCATGCATTCAGCACCAACTAATTCTTGACAAAGGCACCAAAAACCTCCACTGGAAAAGAACAGACTATATTAAAGGTGAGCCAGGAAACTGGATATCCATATGCTAAAGACTGAAGCTTGACACCTCTCACTTTCCCTGTGTAAAAAAAAAAAAAACCAAAATGGATCAGAGACTAAAGTAAATCCTGAAACTATGAAACTGCTAGGAAAAAAACATAGAGGAAATACTTCAAGATATTGATAACAGAAACAATTTCTTGGGTAAGATCCCAAAACACAGGAAACAGAAGAATAGACAAATAGGATTTACAAAGCAAAGGAAACAATGGTGGTGGTGGTGGGCTGGGGAGTTGGTAACTATTCATCTGACAAATAATTAAATACATAGTATACAAAAGACTTTTAAAACTCAACAACACAAGACCAAAGCATCAGATTTAAAATCCAGCAAAAATAATGAATAGATATTTTCCCCCAAAAAATTAAATGACCAATAAATTCATGAAAAAATTATCATCAGTAATAATCAGGGAAATGCAAATCAAATTGCAATAAGATATTATCTCATCTTAGTTAAAATGGGTATTTTCAAAGAGACAAAAAATAACAAATGGTGGTGATGATGTCATAATTATTTGTGATATTGTTATAGTCACTATGGAGATCAGTATGGCATTTCCTGAAAATCTAAAAACTCATCTATCATAGGATTCAGCTATACAATTTCTAGGTATATATACAAAGGAAATAATATAAGAGAGATAACTATTCTCATGTCTACTGCAATACTATTCACAATAGCTAAGATATAGAATCAACCTAAATTCTCAACAGATGAATGAACACTGAAAATGGAATACATGTACACAATAGAATGTTATGATGGAATGATATGCTGTTACAGATGGAATTGGAGAATATTAAGTAAAATAAGCTACTCAAAAAAATACCACTTTTTATTTTAATTATAAAAATTTACAGGGTAAAGAATGATAATTCATTACATGTATATGTGTGCAATGATCAAATCAGTGTAGTGCTTAACCCACAGTATGTATGTGCTTAGAATTCACAACATGTTGTATTTGGGTTTTAAAATTATTTTCTTGGTAAGTTACATATATAATAATTGAGACACTTTGAATTATGTCCTACATTTGCTTATCTTTAAATTCTATAGCCTTATAATCAAATTCATCAAAATTTATAAAAGCAAAAATGAAAGAAAATGCAAATAATTTTTTTTCCACATACACATGGGATGCAGGGGAAAGAAGGAAAGGGAGAGACAGAATGACTATATATGTATTTGTGTCATGGATATAATGTACATGTATCTCCTGTAAGGAGCCATTCCCAATTTTTGTTAATCCAATATTGCTTCATTGAATAAACTTGTACATGCCACATCATAGATATGCAAGCATTAGTATACATTGTTATTTGGTCTAACAAAGAATCTCTGCATCCAAGAATATATATATTTCTAAGATTTTTAAAGAGAGTATCCATAGAGGTACAATTTACATATCACTCTATACCTGTTTCCCTAAAACCCAATAGCAGTCTTATAAAACTCTTTTTGTGGGACAATCTTTTTAGATAAGATATGATTGTTGGTTACAGTATTCTTTGTGTCAATAATGCTGATGATAAGTAGCAGAATAATGACATTCATACTGAGAAAGCTGAAAACAGTGACTTCATATTTGTCAGTGTGGGTTTCTCATATATATTCATGAGAAAGGTTTCTAATAGCTTTAGAGACAAAAAGAAAGATGAGAACATTTTCTGAGTAAAGGATAACAGACACTGAGCTAATTGTTTAGCAGATATTATCTAATTTGACTCTTAAAACAAATCTACACAGTAGTTATTGTTATTTACATTTTACAGATAAGAAAAGGGAGGATCCTAAGAGGTCAACTCACTTCAGATCACACTCATCTTCAATAGTTCAGTCACGTTTGTACCTGAATAGATATAACTGCAAAAGATATTCATTCCATTAGAATGTAATGCTAAGGAGTGGTGGAACAGCACTGTTTCTGTACTATAGCATATATTTTGTTATATTACTAGCATTTGTGAATGCATATTTTATTTGACGGTATTTATAAATCATGTGTTTCCTTCTCAGAATAACTGCTAGTGCAAAAATGCTTCCATATGCTAGAAGTTTGTTGTGTGCTTTTGATAAGGGAGAGAGAATGTCATTCTGTGGTTTTCCTGCTTATAATCACTCAAGTACAGCATGTATAAATTTAGAAATGGTATTCCCACAAAACTAACTCCAACCAGCTTTCCATTCCTGCTGCCCTCAAATGATTGATAAGGTTATATATGCAATTCAGTACTTTCACAAAATAATATATTTTAGGGCTCAATTCATTAGTTATAGAAGTAAGAGAAATTTGCTAATTAAATAATTAATATTTAAATTTCCAAATTCATAAAAATTTATATTCTAATCTTTCAATAATAAATTAATAATAAATAATTTTTATTTCTTGTCAATAATTAGTAATAAAAAATTTTTATTTCTTGTCATTCTCAATTCAACTTTCCCACTCAATAACTATTGTCACTTTTAAAATTATAAATAAAATTTCTTGAAATAATTTTCCTCCCATCTATTAAATGGTTTATAAAAAGTTAAGGATTATTTTGACAATTGTGCAAAATATTCTATGTAAACTACTTAACACCTCTTTTTTCAGCTAGTGGTAATTCTATAAAAGAAAGTTCTCTGAGTTAGGAGTCAGAAGACTGAGGTTTATATCAACCATGGTGTGGCCTGTCCATTACCAATATTGAATGTAGATAAACCACTTTAAGCGGAACTTAAATTACTTATGTGTCATAAGGCCGGTTAAAGGCAGTTTGGAAATTCCTTTTAAATCCATGGAATTTAGGAATGTATTATTTGCTTTTCTACTCTCACTATTTTTTCCAGAAAAAGTAAAATGTTCCATTTATCTCATTCATGTAGTGTTAAGTTGCTTTCTACTTTCAATATCCATTCAGAAGGTGGAGTATACAGCCTAAAATCTCTAAATAAAAAGATAAGAAAATGCCCATGAATTAGAAAGACCATTATTTCCTAATCCTTCTCCTCTGATAATACATAAATACCTCTGGACAAAGCATTTCTATATATATTGTTCAAAGTATAATGGTTTAATATAGTGAACAATTTTACATAAATATCTATCCTGACCACTTATAAATAAGTTAGAAAAATTCTAGATATGAGAATATTATTTTAAACATATTGTTCAATACTCAAAATCCATAATCTATTCATATTTTCCAATTCATTTTTATAAAAGAGAAACAATCCTCAAAATATTTTTACTTTTCCTATGGTTATATTTTGCTGAACTTTGTAAAACCATGTAGAGTTGCATAATATTAATTTGCCAATAGATTTTTGATAGAATTATATTGCAGTTATTATGAGAAGGTCTCTTGTCTGAATGTCATAAAATAAACTATTGACATAATGCTCTCCATCATGAACACATACTGCATACCTACTACATGCAAGGTACCAAGATAAATTCTCTAATAACACATTAAAGGCTATTGTATATAGTTTTGAGCACTTTGTAATCCAGTTGTGCCATATAAATATTCAGAAATAACTAAAACATAAGTATGTGACAGTCACTAATATAGACATAAAACTTACAATCAATAGGGCTATGAGAAATGGAGGTTAAACTCCTTGAGACTATCAGGTCTACTTGGCAAAAGTAGATTGATTAATTCTGGAAGAATATGTTGTTTTTTTAAGCAGAATATAGAAGGCATTATATCATATGAACTGTGATAACTTCATTTGTTGAAATTTAATTATTTCACTTAGTTGTTCAATTTTACATGTTTCCTTTGGCCTTTGCATCTTATCCACTTCAATCAATGTTAACAATTTTATTTGTGTTTTGTTTAAAAGCTGTTCATTAAAGTCATGAGTAGAATAAGAACACTAATTTCCTTTTACTTTTTGACACTACATTTGTATTTCCTAATGAAGTAAAAGAATTCTTAGAAATAAAATAAGAAAACTGAAACTATTTGTATTTAATAGGCTTGTCTTCTGTTAAAATCAAGAGATAGGAAAAATTGATCATGCAATAAATAAAACCCAATAAAAGTATATATATAGAAAAGTTTCCTTATGTAAAAAATAATAATTAATTTTTAAAGTGTAATGGAAATCTCATTTATAATATAAGATTTTTAAAGTGCATAAGTATAACAACCTTAAGTAATGCACACATATGCCCATGACTACACTCGAATCTAGTGCATTATAATAGAGCATAGTGATTATGCTAAAAATAATAAAATTCAACTGAGTAAAGTGGTAAGTTGAGGGAAATGTTTGGGGCATCCTAGGGAAATCAGATATTACCAGAGTCTGTGGTATCTTTGTGTAAAGACTACCAAATGGCTTTAGCAAATAAGGAAGGAATCAGTTCAATGGCCTAAATCTACTCCTCTATTTGCCCTAGTTGTTTATTATTCTGAATTGAAAAATACAGTATGTCTTAGCAAATTTTCTGTTACTATATACCAAGATATCTGAGACAGTATTGTATAAAAAATTAAGGTTTATTTAGTACATGGTTCTGCAGGCTAAGAAGTACAAGAGCATGACACTAGCATCTGCTTGACATGTTGTAGGGGCCTCTTTGCTATATCGTAAGTGGCAGAATATATCACATGATAAGTCAGAGCAAGCATACTACCTCAAGTCTCTGCTCTTCTGCTTACAAAGATACAATTACAATCGGGGGACCCTCCACCACAATATCATCTAATTCTAATTATGTCCCAAAGCCCACCTCGAAATATCAAGATATGAATTTGGGGGATTAGGTTAGACATTAGTCCATTTTCTGTTGTCATAACAAAATCCCTGAGGTAGGGAAATGTGTAAAGAAAAGAGGCTAATTCAGCTTACAATTTTGTAAGTGGCAAGTCCATGGTCAGGCAGCACCTTTAAGCTGGTCTCTGGTGAGGATACTCCGGGCTGGGTCATAACATGAAAGATAGCCACATGGCAGGAACATGCGTGAGATGAAAATTTCACAAGGTAAAAATAGAAGAGGGATTGGAGAAGGGCCAATTGCTTTTCTACAGAAACCCTCTTAGGAGAACTAATCAGGGTCTCACAATAACTATTCCATCAGAGGGCAGCATCCCCAACAACCCCACATCTCCTATTAGACTGCCTCTTAAAAGTTCCATCACCTCCCAACATTACTACATGGAGGACCAAGTCACAGCACATGAACACTGAAAGGATACCATCAGACTATGTCCAAAGCACAACAGGTTTCCAGTGAGTGGACTTTTCAGGGTCACTCCAACCCCATACATAGCAAGGCACAATCCTGAATGACCAGAGTTAAAATGCCCAGATTACTTTTATGAATTCTAGCACGGGAGGTTTTTGAGGCTTTTCAGGAAGTTTTGAAACAAGGAACTAGTAGAGCAGAAATCTGAATGGAAAAGGAAATGAAGCCTGAAATTGTGGAACGAGGACAGCACAGACAGCAGTACGTGCCACACAAGCATGCTTCCACCCAGCCTAACTGGGAGTCGACAACCTTTCCTAGAATACTGAATAGCTGCCAAGATTGTGTTTGTGCCAAGGGGAGCAAAAAGCTCATATAGGCACTCGCCCTCCCTTCCTGTAAAGAAAGAGTGAGCGTGGTAGTGTGGGCAGAGAAGAGCAAGCTGATCTGCAGAAAAGAAACATCATCACTAACATCTTTAAATTCCTTGTAATCCTAATTAGTTTTGTTTTCATGAGCCCAGGATCCAGACACTATTTGTTTTTCTTCTAATAGAACTTTTTTGTTAGAATGAGGTTCAGGTGTGTGCATCAGCAAAAATAAGTGGCTTTAGAAAGATAATTATT
This sequence comes from Callospermophilus lateralis, assembly GCF_048772815.1. NCBI lineage: Eukaryota > Metazoa > Chordata > Mammalia > Rodentia > Sciuridae > Callospermophilus > Callospermophilus lateralis. The sequence continues at coordinate 86,416,953 of NC_135317.1, forward strand.
TTATTTTCATTTAGTCCAAGGAGTGTGAGGATAAGCAATTCAGGTCTGTCATGCAAGTGGTGTGGGCTTCAGAGATCCAGGCTCCTTTTATTTTTCTGCTGTATCATTTCCAGTGTCAGATGCCGCATTTCCTTGTGCTATATATAGTATTTTAAAACTAGTGCATCTAGCCCTTAACTATGTAATGTTCTCTTATTATATCTGTTCTCCAGTCTGATAGCTCAAATTGTATTTGAAGTTTCTTCAAGGCTTTGTCAGATATATTTATACAACTTAGAAAATATTTATGGTATAGTAGATAGAATCCTGCAGTAGAAACAAATACACATTATGGACTTCTCTGTCACTTGAAAGTGTGCCTAGTAAAATAAGGTGAAACTGTTTCTTGTCATACTAAAATGGCAGCATAGTAGCAAAAATGTCCATCTCAAAAAAATATGGTGAAAATCACAAAATGCACATGTGGAGGAGAAAAAAATTACAAGACTGTTCTTAATAATTGATTGAAAGTATAAAAATAATGAGAAAAAAGATGAAGAGAGAAAAGGAGGTGAAGGAAAGAAAGGGATCGGAAAAGAGGAGACAGGGAGGAGGAATAAAGTATACAGAAGAAAAAATCAATTAAGGAGAAAGGGAAAATTCTTTTCTCATGAGATCATCATATTATTTTACAAATACTATAATTTCAATATAATTCAATAGACTTAGTATCATTTAGTCATTCAAGTTGCCAAATCATCAGAATGCAAGTCATGGGATAAGTGTTCCTTTGATATCTTAAATCTAGGAGATTGGGCAATATATTTTCTCATTGGGTTATAGAGTTAATAAACGTAGAAGATGTGGATTTCAAGTGTGCAATACAAACTACAATAGGCAGAACTCTGAAGATATCTTACCAAAACTCCCCACTGAAAGAGCTACAAATCTGTGAAGGGTGCTGCAAATGGAATTAAGGTCATAAGCTTTATGATGAGGAGAGTACCTTGGGCAGTCCAGGTTAACCAAGCCTAATCACAATAAGCCCTGAAAGCTGAAAACTTTCACCTGTTAAAGTTAGAACAGACACAACCAAAGAAAAGATGGGGCTGAAGAAGTCATAATAGAGTTCTGAAGGAAACCGGAGGCAGAGTTACTTGTTCTGAGATGTGGGGTCCTTGTGCAAATCCTAGGAGGGCTATAAAAACTCATGGAAAGTATGGGAAGGAATGTGAGCATCCTCTTGGAACCTCTAACCAATATCCAACTAGAAAATAAGAATGTGGCCTCAGAAACAATAGGAATTGAATTTTGCCAACACCTTAAGTGAGTTTGGAAGCAAATTATTTTCCTTTTTTTTTTTAATGGTACACATTAGCTTCTTTATTGAAGATGCAACTCAGACCCATTTATATATGAAAAGTGTGAAATGACAAAATATATAATGACCCTTTAACCTTTTGGGAAGCAAATTCTTTAGCAGAGCCTCCAATAAGAAAGTAGCCCTGCTTCAGCAATTTGGTGAGATACTCCACAACTCAGCAAGGCCCTATCTTCAGAGTATAAAATTAAATTAAATTAAAAAGAGAAAAAAGAAATCCTGTAAACTTCTTTGTTTTAACCTAATGATACCCATGTTTGAGTTCTCATAATTAGAACTAAGAAGTCTGTGTTGACCTAAATCATTAAATGTGTTATAATTTGTTAAAGCAACAAATATATATTCATGAAACTAGGTTTCTGGATGTTAAGTGGAAGAAAACCAATTCAATCAGAATGTCTGACATATGACATTTTAAAAAAAATTTCCAAAATATGTGTTTTGACCTTTTATGATTTTAATCAAAATTATTGATCAAAAGATAACTTGATTTTAATTTAAAACAACAGCCACATTATCTCTGTTACTCATTTATATGGGTATAACATTGTTTTCTTTGTTAGAGACAGGATTGCTTGATATTATAAGAACTGCAGCAAATTAACATACATACATATTTTACAAGCACCATTATCTCTTATGAAATGTAAACAGAAAATGTGAGGAAGCTCATTATATTTGCATCTCAGAAAGCTACACAAGTCAAAGACTAGACATTTTAAAACAGCTTTCTTATTGGGTCAAAAAGTCATGTGACTATTCTTGCATAACACAGAAAGACCATTATATAGATAGAAATAAATTCTTTACATGTGAGAAACATGCCACTTGCCATGTGACTGCTGGATTCATGAGCCAACTGTAAAGTCTATTGAGTATGGCCATCGGATGCATCTTTCTAGTTATCTGTGAAAGACCTAGATATTATAAGTATTCCATTTTTCTTGTGATCTCTAAAGATATCAATCTTTATATAGTTATCCTTGGTTTTTGAAGCCTTGGTTAAAAAAAATAATAAGAAAATGCCTGGTGGCCCTAACCCCTGGTGCTGCCTTTCTAAGAGCAACAAAAGCAAGTCAAAGTATTACTGCACCCTCTTAAGTATTAGTAGAGTAAAATAGACTGCTATTCATACATATTTGATTCTTTTTAAAACTTGATTAAAAAACAAAAATAATATAGTCACGGGGAGCTATTTTTAAATTTTAGGATTTATTTTCTAACAAGAATATTCAATTAACAAAAGTACTTTAGTCATCTAAAGATTTATCGATACCAATACTCAATAGATTGCAGATGGTTTGTTTCCACTGCACTATGAATGCAATCCAAACACTAGGCTTCATTAAAAAAGTCAGTTACTATAAAAATAATTTATCAAGTAATTCCTATGAACAAACCCTTCTGTTTGTTGTGTGAGAATATTTAATTATTATTTCTTATTGTTTTAACAAATACTGGGTTTCTTTATAGTAGGTACTGTTTTTGGTGTAATGGATACAGCAAAGAATAATCAGGTAAAATTCATGGAGAGTGACATCATGGAGAGTGTCATTGAGATATTTGGGAGTAAGAGCTTCAGCCACCAGATGCTTTTTAAGAGAATGTGATTGGCCTGTAGGAGATTTAACAGAGGACACCAAGCTTACACTAAAAGAATAGCCTGGGGCAGATTACACAATGCCTTCTAAGTATCAAAACTCTAAGATTCCTATAAAACAAGAATTAAAACCAAGAATCAATCAATGGGATGGATTCAAACTAAAAAGCTTCTTCTCAGCAAAAGAAACAATCAGTGAGGTGAATAGAGAGCCTACAGAATGGGAGCAAATCTTTACCACAAGCCCATCAGATAAAGCACTAATCTCTAGGATATATAAAGCACTCATAAACTTTAACACCCAAAAAAACAAACAAACAAACAAACAAACAAAAAAACACAAATAACCCAATCAATAAATGGGCCAAGGAACTGAACAGACACTTATCTGAAAAGGATATACAATCAATCAACAAACATGAAAAATGTTCAATATCTCTAGCAATTAGAGAAATGCAAATCAAAACTACTCTAAGATTTCATCTTACTCCAGTCAGAATGGTAGCTATTAAGAATACAAACAACAATAAGTGGCAAGGATGTAGGGGAAAAGGCACACTCATACATTGGTGGTGGGACTGCAAATTGGTACAAACACTATGGAAAGCAGTATGGAGATTCCTTCGAAAACATTGTAATGCAATCATCATTTGGCCAAGCTACTCCACTCCTCGGTTTATACCCAAAGGACTTAAAAACAGCATACTATAGGGTCACAGCTACATCAATGTTTATAGCAGCACAATTCACACTACCTAAATTGTGGAACCAGCCCAGATGCCCTTCAGTAGATGAATGGTTAGGGAAACTTTGGTATATATACACAACAGAACATTACTTAGCATTAAAAGAGAATAAAATCATGGCATTTGCAGGTAAATGGATGGAGTTGGAGAATATAATGCTAAGTGAAGTAAGCCAATCCCAAAAAACCAAAGGCCAAATGTTTTCTTTGATTTGAGGATGCTGCCTCATAAAGGTGATTAGGGAGGGGATAAGGTGGTAGAAATGATGATGGAATGAGTTAGACATCATTACCCTAAGTACATGTATGAAGACACAAATGGTGTGAAAATACTTATGTATGATCAGTGACATAAAAAATTGTGCTCTATATGTGTAATATGAAATGAATTGCATTCTGCCATCATGTATAACAAATTAGAATAAATAAATAATTTAACAAAAAACTAAGTAGAATGCTTATCTCTAATATGACAAAAATATCTCTAATATGACAAAAATCATGGTAAGTGTTAAAAGGTGTGTATGTGTGTATGTGTGCTTCTCTTTATTAAACAAATATACTTACTATATTCTATGTGTGCCAAATTCTGTATTAGGTACTGGATAAATACTTTGAACAAAATCAAGGTTTTCTTTTATCTTGTTATTTAATTTAACTTAAACAATGTCTAGATCAATTTAAAACCCACCAATAAGTTTTTTCTTGATAATGCTACAGTATCAAGTTTATTCTTATCTTAAAGTGTCTTGAAAATTATAATTACAAAATAACATCTGATAATTTTAAATTAGTGAATATTACATTTTAAGTTTCCAGAAGTCATTTAGATTCCCAAATTGTAAATATTTAACATAATTCAAATATATCTGTGAGATGTTAAGTTTTATTCTTACGATTTCTTAATCATCTATAAAATTCTATTGCATTAGAAAAGAACTGAATCCTGTTTAAAGATTGTGAATAATAAATAAAAAGATACTCATTTGACTTTCCTATAACTCCTGTGAGAAAAATAATTCACCAATTTAAATATTCCCTCCGGGTTTCTAATCCTTAATAAATTGATTTATAAGATTTTTCTAATTGACACAATACCCTTATAAAGACATAAAAATGCTTAATTTAGGCAGCTTAATTGCCTTCATAAACACAATTTCAATAAAGCATTCCAAAATATTAATTCTACACCTTGGCTCTTGGGGAAAAAAAATAACAAAATCCTCCCAATTATAAACCTTGAGATTTTCTTAATCAGTTTTGCAAGGATATTTGAAATTAAACGATTATTGATAAGAACTATCCTTCATCAAAAGAGTTAATTCATGTCCACAAATAAATAAAAAAGGTATAGAATCATTTTAAAATAACTGAAAGGTATTTTTCCCTACAGATCCTTAGCATTTTTTCTTTCCACATTTCATAGTTTCTTTATTATTTGGTATAATATTACTTTATTTTTGAAAAGTAAAATGTGTAAGAATGACCAAAGAACAAACCAGGTCATTCATACTTTTGAATTTGCCATCGAAATTTGCAAATCAAAAATAATCAAACTCATTTCATCACTTAAGTTTTTTTTTTTCTTTAAATAGCAAAGCAGCAGTGTATTCAACACGTCAGATTTACATGGAAAGAATTCAGGAGACATCTATAGTAAATTGGATATGATCTAGACCACAATGACCTCAATTGAAATTGAAAAATTCACAGGAGACTGATTACAGAAGTGGAAAGTTAAAGATATGGAAATTACACTTGATAGACATGACACAATTCTAGCTAAGAATAAGGACGGCACACTAAAAGCCACAAAAGGGGAAAGTGACAGTCTGGAAAACAAGGCAAAAGCATGACGCATCCAGAGCCTCTTTCTGAAAGGTTGGACTTTTTCTATTGTATGAGAAACATATTAGTATTTGCTCAATTTAATTACTCAGTAAAGATCAATGTAGCATACTATTGCAGAATGCAATGCTTTCATAATAGCTGAAAATAAACTTACCAATTAAAATCCAAGTGAAAAAGATATAAGAATTTTATTTGAAAAACTACATGACTGAATACTAGTGAGGGAGGAACAAGTTAGCAGTATTTGAAAATCCTCAATATTGTATATTCTCAATAACTTGTGATTTGGAAGTGAGTTCTATCTTAGACTTAACTCCTTGAAAGAAACAGCACAATCATATTCAAATTTTTAATTCCTCCTTTTTGAATATCACTGGATATAATTTTTTTACTCTATGACAGTGACTTTTCCACTTTCCCTGCTTGACATTTAAACGTATAAATGCTTGAGAATATTCACCCAGAGCGCCTCTGTATTTCTTCTCTATTCCAAGATGATCTCTGTCTCATGGATTTTAATGCTCTCGCCAATCTGAAGACTTTTAGTTTATGTTTCCTTCTAGCACTGACCTTTCTGGTGACTTCAAGTCTCATGCATAACTATGTACAACCTACTTGATGTCTGAATATGGAAATAAAATAGATATCTCACAGTTGATATTGCCAAAAAAGAATAACATGCTTTGTTCATCCCCAAATCTAACTGCTCCCAAGATTTCCCTTTATGGTAAAGGGCAGTGACACACTATCAAACACCCAGCAAGTCACAGTTGAGACTTCTCTCACAACCCCTGGGTTTATACATTAGTGTGTTTAATCAGCTCTACATCCAAAAAATGTGCATAAAACTCAAATTCTCGTCACCTCTTCTAATTCTTTATTATGGAATCTTTGAATAAAATGACAAAAAAAGATTACCCACCAGGGATTTAATTATCTCCCTGAAGTCTTAAAGGTGAACCTTAATTATCATCAACTTATCTTAAGAAACTTTTGGTCAACATCTAAGTGCTAGAGACTGTGGAAACAAAGTAAATACAATAGTCATTTTAATATTGTATTTACCAATCATACAAATTTGTAATACTGTAAGCACAGTGTGATTCATTTGTAAATATTAGTTCTTTCAATTATAATCTAATGAATCATTAGAGAACATACAACCACACTCCAGATGAAATTTCACACAAAGGGGAACTGAGGCCTAAAGAGATTAAGGGAGTTGCCTAAGGACACATAACCAGTAAGTAGAAAGCCAAGACTGAGCTGTTTAGCTTCATTCAGATCACCATGTACTACGTATAAAGACAGAAACCACTGGAGGAACTAAAGATCAAATGACTTTAAAATATAGCATAATTTGTGAGAATAAAATTATGGCCATGATGCTACAAAACAGTCAAACTCTTTTTTTTTTTTTTAAAGACTGGGCAAGATTTTCTAATTCAGGACATGCTAAAAAATACATTCAATGAGAAGAAATAGTACTGAGAAAAGCTCAGTGGGGAAATACCAATTTTACTAGCAATAGATTTGCCTTGGCAAAGGGCATAAGATTCATTTAATCATTTACAATATGTTCAATGGGTACCTGCTGAATAAAAAGCCCTGTTGAAAGCACAAGGTATACAAGACAGGCTAGGCCCTAGTGCCAATAGAGTTTAGATTTGAGGAGGAGGAGATAGAAACTAATCAATTAGGTAAACACATTAAGATACTGAGGACTGCTATGAGGAAAACAAAATGAGGTGAAATAATAGAAAGTAACTTCAGGGTAGGGAGTCTCTGTAAAGCTAGCACTTGGTTGGGGGACGAAGCACTTAGAAAGAGCTGGCCACATGCAAATTTCAGAGGACAACACTATAGAGAGCTACTTCATAAGCAGAAACAGAACTGGTTTGTCACAGGATGTTAATAAAAGTCATATTTCAGCACAGTGGGCCAAGGAAAGAAGAGCAGAAGATGATGTCTGACAGTGGACAAGACCCCTACCAGTACTACTCACAATAAACATCTTGGTGAAATCAAAAAACAAACAAACAAAATAACTTCTCTACAGCAACACGAAATTCCAGTGAAAATGAGTGGATAAAAAAAAAGAAAAATTTTAAAAATCAACCAACTATCTTATTGCCCCATGTAAGAAACCACCTGATCTAAGAAAAAAAAAAACATTCTTTTGCAATCCATAAAGAGTAATTTTCAGAACTCACAATCAATATAGAATATGTCATAATTAATTTTTTCACCCTCTTTAAATTGGTCTTCTCTCCCAGGACCTCAAACTAACTTCAACTGAAAAAATTATTTTACTGGGAAGTGTTTAAAGTTTCACAAGCGTATAACACACTTTTGGAATAGGTATCCATGATTTTTGCAATTTTTTAATAGAAATATTACAGTTCTTAGACTGCCCCTTAGTAACTCACCAGTTCTCTACTAAATTAATTTTGTGTAATAAATAGAGATAGGGGATACTTCTAAAACTATTTGAATAAAAATTTATAATAAGACCAGTATGAATGTAATGGTAGGTTCATAATCAGTATATAGGAGTAACAGTTAAACACCTTTGGGCAAATAATATTGAGGGTATAGAATGTAAATGATAAAAATTAATACAATTAATTTTTGACTAGTTGAAAATATTACAAATGAGAAAAACCCATTACTGTTCTGTATTCCAGCAATACTTCTAATTTTAAAATAATAGAATTTATAAAAAATTATGTTACAAGCAAAATAATAAGCAATAGGTAAATTAATTATTGTATAACAGTATTAGAAGATGCATGGTGTTGTAATCAAATACAATGTAAACCTTAACTGGTTTTCCATTAATGAACATGCAAAAGGGGCTCATTTAAGCAAAAATCAATGTGCCAAATTGGTCTATTTTACCAGCATGCTATAATTACAAAACTTTAGTACTTTCCTCAATAACAATACTTCAACTTAACATTAAGTGAAGATAACTTTATTCAGAGAAAATAGAATGGGTGGGGGGAGCTTATGCTATAGAACAAGTAAACAGTAAGCACTAATGAATACAGTGTTATAAATGGTACATTAATATATACAGAGACACTGAGATATATGCTTAGAACACAAAAATTGTTCCAGTGTATATGAACAATTTAATGATAATTTCTTTTTAAAAAGGCAATGGCGTCATGATTAGTAGAGTACATTCAGATCACTGGTTTCCAAGGCATTTGTGAAATTTTTTCTCAGTGTTCTTTCATTCCTTATAATTAATATCTCCAAAAGGCAGACATGACAGACATTTAAATCTATCCATTTTACCACTTATTAACATTTTTGTGCTAGATGAGTAGGAGGAGATGTGTAAGCTCATGATTAAAGGGAGTTTCTCCATTATTTCTACTCTGAGTCACTATCGGTATTTGTTATGCCTCCCTTTCATTAATATGAAAGTGAACAATTATTAGAAGCTTCTCACAATGTATTTCTTCATAAAATATATAAATAACCCATAACAAACCAGAAGTGCACGCATGTTCCTGTTTCTAAGGAAACCTTCCTCTGATCTCATTTTTCTCTTAAGGTTCAGTGATTCCATCCAACACTAACCACGTTTCAGTGCCATCTGAAAAAGCAGCAACTGCTGGGATCCTCCAGTCTGATTGCTTAGAACTGAGTTAAATCAGAGCTGCCATGACCCACATAGAACCTTATACCACCAGTTCAAGTTGGTCTTCGTTTACCACTGGAAATTTCAGGTTAAGCACCCTGAATGCCTGTCTCAATTCCACATCTGATTCAGATATCTTCTGTAGATACTGCTTTTATTTTCCACAGCAAACATCATAAACTTATAAGATGAAAGTACAGCCATTCCTTAACATACGCTGCAGATCTCATCCTTTCTTGCTTTCTCCATGACCTGAAATCAATTAAAATTCCATCTAGGCCTTGAAGCTGTAATCTTTTCCATATCACAGGTTCTTTGTTGTTTGCTCATAATTGAACCATGCCCTCCATAATTTAAGAATAGCCCTTTATCCATAGCATTTCTTAATTTCACTATAAATTCCTAAAATTATAGGCTCTACTTGATGAGTAAATATATTTATTTCTTACCATTTAGATTATTTAATGTTAAAATTCATCTATAGAAATTAATTTTTATAAATATTCTTTAGTAAATGAGGGTATTATGAACACTTAGCACACAGGGACTTCAAGTCATCAGATGGTAATAATCTTTCTATACCCTCATTAATAAGAAACTGCATGACAAAGTCAAGCTAAACCATATCTCTGGAATGAAAAAAATATAGACTATATATATGAAAATGTATTTTTATAAATATACACATAAATGAATACATATAAATATAATTTATTTGAAGTTCTCAGTCTAGTGGTTATTCTAAGAAGTTTATATTTTCTCTGAAACATAAATCATAGAAATATTATAAATGTAAGCATTAAAAAGGAATATAATAAAGGCATCTTGTTTCAGTTTCTTCTTTCACTGGCAAACGTATAAACTGAGTAATTCATAACAGCTACCCTCATTTCTCACAGTCGACATTTCTTAATGCTCTGTAATTCAACTCTCAATAATCTACCCTAACAGCTTCCATGAAGGGTCCATTGATCTCCTACTTTCCAAAACTAAAAGCTTTTCTTTGCTCATTCATCTTGGCCTTTGTGAAACATTTAGCCCTTTAGAAAATTTCTCTTCCTTTGGGCCTCCATGAAAATGGACAGCTATACCATATCAACATTCCTCCTATCCATCAGTTATTTCCTTTCTTACTCCATTTTTCCTTTATGCTCCTAAATATGAATGTACTTTAAGGTTATTTTCAGCTATGCCTCAGTCTACATCTCTTCTCCAGAGGTCACAAGAAATTTTTAGCTTCACCTTTATCTCCATTCATGTGACATATCAATGCATGCAAGCATATTCCTGTTCATTCACTTAGGTACATAAATACATGCATGCATGCTTCTATATGCATGCACATGTATTCTCAGATATGTATGTAAATAGGCCACTTACAACATCTGTGTAACGTGAACTTGTGCATGTTTACAGAAATAAATAGAACCAGAGATATATGGGTAGACAGATAAAAATCTGAGCCCAAATACCTAACAGCCTATTATGCTTCATCACTATGAACACTACAAGTTTTAAATAAAACCTTTTATAATGTTCCTCTGTATAACTGTCTCTGTCATCTTTCAGTACTATTTAATTCATTTTCTTCATCAACAGCCAATTACTTCTTGATAGTACTTCCTTTTTACCTCATTCTAATTTAGCTTTTTATAAATCTATACCAGTTATATATATATAACTTCCAATGAGACTGGTTTTCTATACTCTTATTAGTGAGTATTTTAGTTTCTCACCACTCCTAGCTAAAGTAAGATATTGAGGGCACTCTTAATTTAATTATTAAAAAATAAATAAAATAATTACTAAATAGGTAAATTTAATCTAAAGTCATCAGCTTTCTTGTCTACTCAAACTCCAAACTTTAGTAATTCTTTCACCTCTTTTACAGGAGTTAAAAAGTGTAGGGCACATTTCATTTATTTTTCTTCAAGAAGCTATCACATGCTCTCTAAGGCAATACTACTATTTCTCGACTTCACTTCTGCCTAAGTTGTAGATAGAAAATGCAGGCCTTTTTAAAGATTTTAATCTATGGGATTTTCTGCAATACTAAAACATATAAGTGGTGTAGGTTTGGATCATTGAATAAATTTAAATCATCTGCTCAAATATTAAAGTCTTAATGGAGAAAAAAATACACTTTATATGGCATGCATCACAAACTCCTAACTTAATTTTTTGTTTGTTTCTCAACTTTGTGACTTACCAAGAATTAATGCCTCTTGCCTGAAAGATGCTTTTGATTAATATGTGGGCTATAATCATATTCACATTAATAAGCTAAATATATTAGTTCCAACAATTTGGAAATGATCCAGCTATAAACACATCACAAATTACTTTCCCTGTTCTGATAGGTATTCAAAAATCATGTGAAAGTGAAAACAAAAATAAAATGTTCAGTTAAAAGCCCTCATTTTTTATGTTAGAAAAGATAAAACTTTTATACTTGTTGATTTAAATTACTCATACCCTATAGAGTTAGCAACACAAAAGCAAAATAATAATAATTATTATAAGAATATGCTGGATATGATTAACTACTGTCTCACGTTTGAATTCCACAAAATTAAGACAGTTTTAACAACTGACATATGATCATATTTTTTTAAAGCAGCAAATTGAAGATACCCATTTTAAGAACAGTTTTAAGGTATAACTAGATATACATAGAAATAGTATTACATGGCAAACTTTCATCACTATAAACTGAGTTGCTTGAGCAGGTTGGGGGAACCTTAGGCCCAGTTTCTCTTTTTAGTTTTTCTACACTGAATCAATTTAAATTATTCCTACACTGAATCAATTTAAAGTTACTATAGAGGATACCAACATTAATAAATATGATTATTTTGGATGATCTTTCAAGCCCTTCTAAATCTCTTTAATATCCCATGTTTTCTAATTTTTTTCCATATATGTATATGTGAAAAAGAAGACTATGTAAAAATGTCTCTATCAGAGGCAACATGGGGAAGATTCTGAAAAAAGTGTTCAAATTTTTCATGTCTTACTTTATACATGCATAAAAAATTCAGCCAACCTTAATTTTAAAGATGAATTATGTATTATTGGGATTTATCAACAGGCTTCAACTTCATGCACAAAAGAAGCTACTTCAGCAATTATTAAGGAGAATATCAAGAATTACAAATCAAATACTATTTGTATAATAACAAAAAAATGTGGATTAAATTTTGTAAATCATATGTAAACTTTACCTAAAATAGTCAACTGCTTCAAGGCTGTTTATCTCAAGGAATGCAAATTTAAGAGTTTTAAGAAGACATAGTCCTCATCAGATTAAAACTTAATTAATTTAGATGACTATATAGCTTATTTTTATATGTACAATAAAAATTTCAAATCTTCCAGCAACTCTGCATGCGACTTTATAATACATGCAGCAATATTACAATATGGGTAAGCATTAAATGAGAAAAAGTAATTATAATCTAATGCAGATTGCAAGAAACGAAGAGTAAAATTCAAATGATGTTCAGTATATAAACAGATACTAACAGGAGATGTTTACTTAATTTTATCTAGGCAATACTGCTTGAAATTAAAACTTTAATGAATGTAATTACTAGTGCACAAGCAAAAGAATATTAAATCCAGATACAATTTTTCATTAAAGATTTTAAATGAGCTCCTTTTTTAATTCTGCTATATATCAAGAAAAATATCAGCTCATACCTTATTATTATTAAAATAATTTTCTGTTTTTATGTAGTTAAAAATTAAGCTGTATGCATAAAATATTACAGAATAATTAATGATACAAGTTATAAATGTTTAAATGTAGTAAATATTGAATATATGAAGAAATTTAATTATCAATTTTGCCTGCTTAATATTCTATTATGAATGAAAAAAAAGTTGCTTATAAAACATTAAGATTCCATTATCAACTACTACAAAGCCATGAATTTCCATATTTAAAATAAAGTATATATATAAAATCATGTTTCAGCAGTTATTCAGTATCAAAAGTAGATATCTTGTTATTAGAAACTTTTGTCATTCTTGACCGATTTTAGAAATAATGAATAGGCAAAAAAAAAAAGAGATTTCCTTTGAATGAAAGAATATAAATCCGACATGTGAAAATGAATATTTTTGTGTTACATACCAGAATAGCTCAGCAAAACAGAAATTGAATATAAATTAATATCAAAATGTATATACTTTGAATATATCATAAATCCTTATAATTCAAATGATGTATAGAATGGGAACTTTTACATTGGATATTCAAATATAGCTTTACAATTTCTTTCTACCACACATTTAATTTTTAGGTCCACACCAATGTCCATAAGAAGCGATTTTATGCCTTAAGTCTTCCTAAAATGTATCTCTTATCATGTTAATTTTTTTAGTATATTTCATGCCCTAATCCAGTGATATTCAATCTTTAGAAGTTTTTAGTCTTACAATTTCTGACCTTTATTTATATAAAACCAGAATACCTGGAAAACAAAATGGTAAATATGCCCAATGTACATTCAGGCATTCGAAAAGCCTGAAATACATTGTACTATAAAGCAAACTGAACCCAGGTAGGTAGGCCATTGAAAAGTTGGGTCACTTGTTCAGATACTTCATGGATATGACCTGCATTACCTTGCTAAAACTTTCCATCAATGTAATCACAAATACACTATTTTATAATATTGAAAACAATTTTATGAATATTTTACTAAATATATTTTATTGACCTCCTATTAATATGAAATCCAGATTCATTTGCTTTCCAAACATGCTTATATACTATCTTTATAAGATTAGAAGATACAAGGAAGTGCTTTTTGATATTAAATTTGCATTTTGTATTAATAACAGTAGCAGTTTCCTTACTACTCCAGAATTGTTCTAAATGTCCTACAAGTATTAACTCTTTTATCACCTATGAATAATAGTTATTTTTTTAAAGAGACAAATAAAAATAAGTACTCTGCTCAATATTATAAAACTAGATTTTGCTCTGTCACAAAGTCCAAACAAAGTAAAATTGTTACAAAATCCAAAACAGTGGGGCTGGGGATGTGGCTCAGTTATAGAGCACTTGCCTGGCATGTGTGAGGCACAGGGTTCGATTCTCAGCACCACATATAAATAAATAAAGATCTATTGACAACTAAAAATATTTTTAAAAAAATCCGAACAAAGCAAAATCCGAACTAAAGTAGTCTGAGTCCAGAGTACATGTTGTTAGGTTACTATACTATCACATTTTTTTAGGTACGATTTTTTAATACTGTAGAGGTATTTAATTTGGGATGAGTTATGCATATGAAAACAAATTCTACCTAGCAATCATTAAGCTCATTTTCAACTCTCTGTGGCTTTACATTCACCTTCATGGTAGGATGCAAGTGTCCATTTTTATCTGCATTAATCTCTTCCATTATGAGCCATGTATGGGCAGGTTTTCTGTAAGTGACTTCAATGCAAGACTTAGTTCTGAATAGGTACCAAAGTAAAGAACATTCTACTGGTGTTAATAACTTGGCTGCAAATCAATTTCCTTTCAAAGAAAAAATCACAGGTGAGATTTATAACAAATCATCTTCATTCCTAATTAATCAAACCTAGATATAATTTCTCCCTATACCTCATGAAAAGAAGATTTAAATTTATCTTTATTATAGGAAAATCAAATCTTTTTTAAATTTTGTAAACAAGTAAAAATATTAACAGCATATTAAATAAGTAAAAAAAAATGATGACAACCCCAGTATTTAAATTGCATATCTTATCTTCAAAAGAATAAGATTACTTGCTCTATGCAGAAGGTAGATGTGGAGAATACAAGACAAAATTGCACAGAAGATATAGGAGTATTGGTCAATTAGACACTGAGTCTATTCATTCTGTAGTATGGCTGGCTAGCGTGTGGCATTCTCTGGACAATCTCCCCTAGTATTTAATAAGCAAATCTTCAATAATATTGACAGTTTTTACTTTTAATAACTGCAGAAAATTTTTCCATAAAGACAATTCTTTTTATACTCATATTTCACAACATAATCATCACTACTACATTAACTTATATTCAAGAATATCCCATGGACTCTAATCTTACATAACAGACAATCTTGTAAAAAATAATTTTTAAGTAATACCACACATTGCAAAAAAGCTTCATGTAATAGTCACATCCCATTTTTTTCAAAAAAAAAGTTGTCCTAAAAATCTGCAACAATTATGCAATGAAATACAGTAAATAAAATAAAATATTGGAGATAGAAATTCACAAAGTATAAATTCACAAAGTATCGTCCTTAACACTTAAATGCTAAGAATCTTCATTCATTGCAATAACTACTGGCTTTTCAAGGGTAATCAATTACATTTCCATATTTCTTTCAATCCACTCTAACCTCCCATGCTTGGAAATCTCCTGCAACAGCAAAGTCTATCTGGATCCTTCAGCATTTTAGTCCCTAGATAACTACAAGTTTTTATTTTTAAATCTTCCTTTCAGCAATTCCACAGCACTGAAGTTAATGGTTTGCTAAACCCTTGAATACTATTAAAAGCAGGAGTCTGCACATTTGTCTTTTAACTTTGTGTCTGTTCTACTTTCCATTCTTCTTTAAACAGTTGTTCTTCTATAAAGGCTCAGTTGGGAGCTGTTCCCCACAGGCTCACTCAAGTGTTCACATTCCCTGGTCTCTCTAGCAGTAGATTCAATACATTTATTTAGACAAAATTAAGCCCTTTGGAACACATATTGGGGTTCTCAATTTATCTAATGGCATAACAAAAAAAAAGACTAAAGAGACCCTTTATTTCCAACACTACAAGTATATCATCCACCAGATATTTCTTAAATGAAGTATTTTTAAAGGATCAAAACTTTCGAATTCCATAAACAAGGAATATCCCTTCATGTAAAAATTAAAAATAAAAATGCTTTCAGTAGACTTTGTCCCTCTGCTTTTCTTTTGAAACTTAAATTATTTGTTATAAGAAAATATTCTGTTTTAATTTAAAGTAATAAGCTTATTAAATTGCTGATTATATTGTGCATGAAAAGTTATTCAAAGTTTAAAAAACGGGTATTTCCCACATTAGGTATATTCTCTACTAGTGTAAGTCAACAAGTTGTTACATAAATTATCAGCACTGCTAATAACCAATGAACAATTGTTTAGAGTTATGTGAAAATTTTTCAAATTTCAGTTCTTTTATTTCAAGAATATGTGCAAACCATCTCATATTAATCACATACACAAAACAGTCAGAATTTCTCATATGGTAAGAAAAAAATATTAGAACACACATATACAAATATATTAGATTCAAACAAGAAATTAGTATACTACCACAGAATTAATTTTATTTAAAATTAGTCAAGTAGATAAGATAGAACTACAATAGTACAAGGTATTAGTGCACTGCATTTTTAGTGTTATTATAAAGAAAATCTGGTTACTGTCAATGAACTTTATTATAAGAGCACTTAAAACAAATATATCATTGTCCTACATATCTTCTCTTTTCTTGAATATTGGATGTATAATTAATGAAACCAATTCAAGTACAGGATGTGCTATACCAAAAATCAATTTTAGGAAGTTATTCCTTTTATTTGTCTCTATGTAAAATCGCTTAATACAGAAAAAGGCCAAAACAAGGTTGTTCCATTTACTCTATGAATGAGTTAATCATTTTAAAATGGCAGAAAAGGGGTGGATTTGGATCAAGGGGAAGAAATAATGCATATACATCTTAAATGTCATTCATCAAAGGATTTTCTTCTAGAGTCCTTTCTTTGTAAAACTTTGTCTAACTTCTCCATGCTTCTAAACAGAAAACCGTGAAATTATAGCAAATTTCAGGATTCTTCCATCACAACTGTCAATGAAAATATCATCTTAGAGATCAGAACATTGATTTAATTTTATTTATTGCTTCTGATTAGATTCTTTGCTAAAATGTATCGTAACCGCATGCTATTGTTATGGTTTAGATATGAGAAATCTCCCAAAGATTCCTTAGTGAGATGATGCAAGAAAGAATAGTGGTGAAATGACTGGATTGTGAGAATTTTGATCTAATCAATACATTATCTATTTATAGGGATTAACTGAAAGGTAACTATAGGCAAGTATGTGTGGCTGCAGGAGGTGGGACATCAGAGGGCACGCCTTTGGGGTATATATTTTGTTCTTGATGAGCAGAGTGTCCCCCCACCCACCCCCCTCTTTCCTTTCTGGTTGTCATGTTCTGAGCAGATTTCTTCCAGCACACGGATTAGCCATGATGTTGTACCTCACCTTGGGAACAGAACAATTGAGTTGGTTACCTATGGACTGAGAACTCTGAAACTGTGAGCACCAAGTAAACTTTTGCTTCTCTAAAATTGTTCTTGTCAGGTCTTTTGGTCATAACAATGAAAAAGTTGACTAAAACAGCTATTTTACTAATATGTTACAGTCCAACAATCAAAATATACTCCCTGATTATGGTAAACATGATTTGTTTAAGTCATAAAAAGAATGAAAATTAAAACGCTAAGTGTTTTTACAAAACAGGGTAATTTTAAGGATATTAGGCATCACATTATGCGTTGAAGAAAATGATATCTTTATAAGTAATACAATTTTTAACTGCCAATAAGTTTGACCTAGAAAGGTATTCTTACAGTCATAACTAAGAATCCATAATGGTGAAGATAGAGCTTGACTCTGTAATGATATACAAATTCTTTGTTATACCCATCAAATGCAGATATTTCTAAATATCAAGCAATAAGTATGGGGTAAAAAAGTCCCATGCCTTTTAACCTGCATCATAACCATTTACCTATGGCATCATACTTTATCTTATGCCAAATTTTGACTCCTAATTTACCATTAACATTAATCAACAAAATGTATCAAGTCAAATCAAACAAGTCTATGCAAAAATATATATTTAACACTGCAATTAGTTACAAGGAAGACTATGCTTTTGAACAAACCAAACTACAATATTTTCTTGATTACTAGGAACAAATGGTTCCTTTTGCAAAGTCCATAAAAGCCTGCCCCAAACAGGCAAGACTAAGTGGAAGGTCACTTGGTTTCTCTCCTTTTCCTATAGTTTATACTACAGAATTTTGAATAAAACTTCATTTATGGAAGAAAAAATATTTCTATTGATTGAATAAAATTTGAAATATTTTGCACTATATCACAACTGCTATCATTTCCTTGGCAAGGACTTGAAAGAAGACATGGTTAAAAAAAAAAAAAGACTAGATAAAGACTAAAAACAGGACCTAGAAAGGACTGAGAATAAATAAAAAGTACAATACTACTCAACATAGAATGTCTTAGTAAATGGGAAATTTAATAATAATTCTGTTATTGCACTTGCTCAATCTTACTTCTCCCATAATTCATTGACTCATCAAGGATATGAGTTAGAAACATTTCATTATCCTTTGTTAATTAAGAGGTTACTTGTTTCTCTTATCAGTGAGAGAAAACTGGTTCACTGTATGTTTAAATACATCCTTAGTAGCATCTCTTAAGATTGGTTTAAGGATAACCCACCTGTGACATCATATCAAAAGTGTAATCAGTTAACGTTTTCTACATGTCATTTTAGGAAACTTCAGCCTACTCTAGCCTACCTAATTATGCAAAATTAAAAGCTTTGTTTTCAATTTGGCAAGCTTTCTTCTTCCAAAGCGAAATAACTGTGTATCTAATTTTTACCATGAGCTTTAAAGAAAGTGCAAATATACTGTGTTCTACTGAACCACAGTGTTTGTACTCTAAGTGCCATCAACATTATTTTAATTATTTCCACTGAAAAGTATTTGAAAATATTCATATACTTAAAACAATACCAGTTTATATAATCTAAAATATCCAGTTAGCCTATGGTAAATGAGATGCAAACCACGACTTAAGATTTTCACTTGCAGAGTTGTTTGTAAAACTGAAAAGTCATACAGCATGCCTCCATTATTGCTTTTGGATTTCTATAGCTAATGCTTTATGGAAATGAAAAATATGTTGACCTTGAATGGTTTCTAACTTCATAACAGTACAAATAAGTAAGCAAGTTTTAAATAGGGAACACTAGACTCTAACTAACTGTGTTGCTCCAGGTCAGAGATACTTTGGGATTATAGATGACAGTACTGCCAGGCTGGCGACTCTCCAACCTGGAAATGGTGTTCAGTTTACCTAAGTCCCCATGGGGTTTCATTTAGCCATGGTAGAATTCCTTTTCTGTCCTCAACTGCTGTGTTGTGATTTTACACACCAGAAACAGCTGTTGTGTTCACTGGTGGGAAAAGTCTTATCTGAGTAAACAACTTAGATGACACATCAAATACTCAAAGAAAATAAAGAGCTCTTAACATATAATGTTAACATAATATTTGATATAATTTCAGTTATATCTCAAAGGATATTTTAGATATGATTGTTCTCAGATGTCAAAGTTGCAAAATATATATAGAACAATATTTCTTTATTTCAGCATTCACATTGTTCCTTCTCTCAAATATTGTATAGCTTCTCAAGATTAAGAACAGAAAACTTATGAAAAATTATAATGAAAAATTATCAAAATAAAATTAGAAATAAAAATGTAATGAGAAGATAAGAAATACAAAAAATGGATAAAACTATGTAATTATTAGGTTTATAAATAACCTCAATTTTAGCAACATGAATTTAAAAGAATTGTATAAAACAACGGAAAAGCAAAGATACAGAGAAGAATAAACTTAGGAAAATAATAAAGCTTTAAAGTATTTTTTAAATTGTTTAATCTCTATTTTGTTTTATTTATTTTTATGTGGTGCTGAGGATCAAACCCAGTGCCTCACATGTGTGAAGCAAGTGCTCTGCCACTGAGCCACAACCCCAGCCCTAAAATATTTTTTCTCTGTAATACCCAGTCCTTTTACCAGCACTTATAAACACATTTATACATGCACACAAATTAATAACCATCAAAAGATGCCTAGAAATGGACAGATTTAGTAGCATATTAGTTCAGACTTGAAAATTATAACAATTCAACCATTACAAAAAATTCTAGAGATTTAGAAAATGTTTGACAATGCTGAAAAAATATTTTAAAAACTTCTGTCTGAATACTCATAAATAAATATCCTATCATATTAAGAGTACCAGTGCATTAAACAAATAAAACCTATGGCCAATACTTCCTGTTAATGAACAGAGAAGAAATAACTTTTATGTCTCTATGTCTTTCATTTTTTAATTTTTGTTTTAATCTCAATCTTTCTTGCTAAAAACCCTTCTCAGATGTGTGAGAATCTAGGCATATCTTTACTTATTTAAAGCAGCAGTGAAAGGCATAGCTGGGATGTTTAATTCAGTATTTTGTTTTTGTTTTTTCATAGAGTGGTCCTGATGGTCACTCCATTGAGAGGAAGCAATGAATAACAATACATTTGCATTTTTCCTCTTCAGGTCTGGTTAGATTTCCCAAAGGAAAAATCTGTCAATTTCCTTTCACCAGTCACAAGGACTATGGATGTCTAAGGGTAATAGTGATTTACTCTGCAAAATATAGAATTTATTTAACTTGCCTCCATTATATAGTAATACTCTCTGATGCTTACCTGTTCAAAATCGCTTTACATCAGCTTCTCTAGAAACTAAATCTACAGTGTGCTGTAAAAGTGTTTGGGTGTATAGTTGTGTGCATACATGTACATCTATGAGAGGGACAATCTCTTAACTGGCAATTTAATAAACAAAGCTTCAACTGTTATTCATGTATATGCTCATGTTTATTCCTCATTATCATAAGGATCTGGTGCTATCCCTTCTGAGTGATGGATTTTATTAAGGAAATATGTTGGGTTTCTAACAATGCTTATTTTATTTCAAAATTTTCAGTTGAATATCGATTATAATTTATACTTTTGAATTTCTTAGTCTAAGATTTTAGTACCCATTTCTTCTTCCTAGTTTTCTTCTTTTTTAATTTGATTTTTCTCTTCCCTATATTTTTTCTATTTTCTATTATTTTAGTGAAGTTTCCAAAGAGGACAGAAGCTAGACTCTTTTGAAATCATATGTTTAGCTTATGAATTGCTTTGAATACTGGAAATTCATACATGGAAAAGTTTTGAGATGGGAAGGTCTTGGACAAATTTTATGCATTCAGAACATTTTAAGGCTATTACATAATTGCATATAAACTAGTAATTATCATATAATCAATAGTACAGAAAATTGGAAAAAAATAACAATAGACATTGACACTCCAAAGTTGAAGAAGCACCAAGGATCCATTCTTCAACTTAAAGGATAACTGGACTAGCAAATCAACTAAAATCTTTTTTTTTTTAGAACACCAGAATCTATCAACAAAAATAAAAAAGAAACATAGGAGAGTGCTTAATGAAGAAAGAGATGCTAAATTTTGATAAGGACTGTTGTGGAATTTTTCTTACTTACCTATAATCCCCATTATTTTAAGTTGGTCTTATAGATGATGGCCCCCACATTCCTCATGTTTCTGATGCCTGAAAAGAGACATCTAGTTCTCAAATTATTGTTACTGTACATTTAGACCTGTCCAGTGACTCTCCTGCATATACTAGGTATTTAAGAAGGACACATACATGTCCAAGGCTAGACGTATCTTAACACCTGAAGAGATTTCATGCTTTCACTTGTGACTAGGCTTTAGGCTGTGGATAAGCAAAAAGTCAAGGCTAAAGCAGAATTTCAAGCATTCTGGCTAAGAACTGAAGAATAGAGAACAAATATTTAATAAATGATATATAAAAACTTCTCAAATCTAATAAAGACATGAATCTAAACATTCAGGAAGCTCAAAAAACTCAGAACAAACTCACAAGTGTCCACACAAAGACACATTATATTCAAACTATTAAAACAGAGAAAATTTTGAAAGCAGCAAATTAAAATGACTTTCCCTGTGTAAGAGATCTTCCATTAGTATTAACAGTCAATTTCCCTTCAGAGACTATAAAAGTGAGAAGGTAGTGGAATAAGTTTTTTAAAATGTTAAAAATAAAATTACTATCCCAGAAATGCATATCTAACCAACCTTCAAAAATGAGGCATTAAAGAAGTAAAGAAGTTTGCAGATAAACAAAAGCAAAAGAAAGTTTCAGCCTTCCTGTTTTTTTTTTTTTAAAAAGTGTTTTCAAGTGAAAGTCACAATGCTAGACAATAATTACAGACCATATGAAGAAATAAAGAACATAAGTAATTACACAAATACACACAAAACAGAACATTAGTGTATTGTTGGTTTGTAATACATTTTTGTCATGTTATTTAAAATGCAAGGCATAATTGTAAATTTATGTTATTGTTCACAAGTGTATAAAGATTTAATTGGTGGCAATAATGACATTAAGAGAAAGAGGGAGATATGTATCAGTATAGAGGTTGCGTACACTATCACACCAACTGGGTATAAATTCAAACAAGTTTCTCATAAATTTTAGATGTCTATTACATCCCCATGTAACTAGTAAGAAAAACAATTTTCTTTTATGTACAGAAAAAGAAATGAGAAGGGAGTTAAAATGTGCCCTACAAAAGTTAATTTAAGAATTATTTTAAGATTTGTAGTGGAGAAAACAAAATAATAGAGAAAAGTCCCACTATTTATATGAAAAGAAATATATTTAAGTTGAATTATGAAAGTATTCAGTGTTCTGCAGAAATAGATAAACAGCCTTAGTTTCACCTTCCTAGGTTACAGCTATATCACCAGAAACTTGGAAATGGCATTATCTTCTTGAAACTCTCTTTGGGATAAAGTCAACAAATGCAGGACAAAAATACATAGAAGGTTGACATTACTTTGGATGTGAAAAAATACATTTCCTCACCATTTAAGTTATTAATTCAGATTATTGGCTGCTGACAGTATGTCAAAGATACAACTAAGCTGCATATTTGAAAAACAATACAAGAAAATCTAATCAATAGACCCAAAATCTGTTAAGACACAATTAGTCAAGAAGCTCTGTACTTCGTAAAATAACAAGATAGAAAATTTTGAGAATATTCTTCAAAAGTGACCATTCAATATAGAATTAGATTCTATACGTAGTCAAGTAGCATAAAAAATTCATTGTGGCTATATACTTTTATTTCTCCTAATATCTCATATTTCTTTCTTTGTTAAAAGTAAAGTTATTTTCTATATAACATTAGATACAAAAAGGCCTACAAAAATAAATTTTCTGGCTAAGAATTTGTTAAAAATGTTTAAGAATTTACAGGTGAAGATTTCTCTTCACATCCCTCATAATAAAAACTCAAGACTCGAAAGCAAAATGTGCTTGAGATTGGGAGGAGGCTGAAATGGGATGGTCTTACAGTGTGAGCAAAAGGATGTACGATTAGGAATTATATAGAATTATTTTCAATATTAACACATGGGATCTGGGTTAAGAAACTCATGGTCTATCCTCAGTATACTTATCAGTGATATACATATATCTATATATAGAGAAATATATATTTACATATATCTTAAGAAACCATGAGTCAGTTGGTTTTGGGTTTCACAAACTGAACACAAACAACTGAGCTTATGATTCTATTGTGAGACTAAGGGAGGGTATTAATTAGAGCAGTTACAGAAATCATACTTATAGAAAAAAAGTACTTCAAACACAATTAGGGAAGTGCTGCTTCAATCACTTCTAATTATGAATCTTATGAATATGTCTCTGTTTTGAAGGAAGCACAACACCAATAGTAAATTCCCTGCCTAGACATGATAGATGATACAGAAATTAATATCAGTTAGTCCCATTTCAAAATGAAAACTGGGCATTCTTGAGAAAAGATATCACATGCTTACCCAAATGAACTGAACTTATAATAAAAATTATTCAAAAATATTAAGAAAAAATTGCATAAACATCAAAATAACAGTATCAAATAATTAAAAAGTCATCTATATCATTATCTTCTCTATTTTTATAGTAAAAGATAATTATTTAAAATTTTAATCCTAAAAGAAAAGGCATCTCTTGACATGACACAATTGCATGTTTTAAGTTGGAGTGTTTGCCAACCTTTAAAATGACTTAGAAGTTTTACTGCTTTGTTAATAAAATAACTGGAATAAAATAAAATTTCAGCAGTGAGCTCCATTCCACATTGTCTTGACTCAGGTATAGATTCCCATTACTCCTTATTAGGTTCAGTATGTTAAATGAGTATTAAAAGAATAGCTTTAGAACAAACAAAAATGTTGAAATTCATAGCAGAAGCTAACACAACCCGGAGACAAAAAAAAAAAAAGCACACATCATAAATGTAGAAAATCCTTTTACTGCTCCACTTCAGTGAAGCCTAAAATGTCAAGAACCAGGAACTGAATTATTTAAATATAAAGTTTTATTGGTATTCTGAACTGCTATAGTTGTTAATGAAATAGTAATTTTAAGTAATATGCTAATAAAAAAGTTTAAACTTTTACAGGTATTCCACTTTATTGATTTCCACAGAATTAATGAGAGTTTATGATGAAAACATTTTAAAACATATTTCTTTGTGGTAGAATTTTCATGATTAGCTAATTATACAGGTTTCTCTCTCTTCTTATGTAAATTAAGTGTATGGTGTTTTTATCAAGTCTTGTTCAGTCACAGAATTCTACGATTTTGTGATATTTAATAATTTAGATATTTGGCATTTCACACTTATGTTCATGAATTACTTTTCCCATACTATTGAAAATCACTAATATTCCCAATGAATGAAAAGAGAAAAGTAACAAAAGAAATTAACTGTTATTTTGAATTAAAATTCATCAGATATTTTATTTATTCCAAATTATGAACAATAAGAAATACCAAAAGATAAACAAACTATCTATTTGTAATTTTGGGTTAACAAAGTTTACCTGTTTACAAATACCCTTAGTTGTTTCACTAATTCAATCTCTTTGACTTTATATTTACTGCTACTACTTAAAAAAAAAACACTTCACTTCATATTACATCCTTTGGATGTATGAAAATGTATAATGTATAATGATGGTATATGCTTTTTAAAATCTTTCAAAAAGTGAAGCTAAACAGGACATGTAGTCATCTTCACCTTTCTTGTGTATAGGCAGGCATCCAGGGGTAAACAGAAAAACCAAATGCAGAGTTTGACAGAAATTCCTTGAATTAAATGTACTAAATGCATATGCAACAGGTATTTCAGATCATATTGGGGCAATATATCATAGATGATGAAATTGACAAGTAAAGATACTATAAATAGTCATAATTCTCAGTAATACTTTTCTGAGGATTGTATGAACAAACCATCCCAAATGTAGGTCCTTCAATAGGAAAGACAATTCAAATTTCACACCTTAATATGAATGAAGGTCAGCAGTAGCATTTCTGTAATAACAATTCTAGCTAAAATTTAATATCTATCAGCCTATGGGCTGAACATTATATATGTACTGCCTCATTTAAGGCTCATAGCAGTCTTCTGAATCTATTCTGTTGCCTTCTTTATTTTGCACAAGAAGAACATGAGACTGAGAGAAATTAAATAATTGCTCAAGGTCATGCAGCTATGAGAATACAGAATAGAAATATGAAATTGAAATGGAATGTCATTAAAAAATAATATGTCAAAAATATGGTGCTATTAAATTTCAATAAAGCATAAAGAGATCAGTTGAATTCAATCATACCTTGCAACTTTAAATGGCAACCAGAAAATACTGTAAACCCTATCTCAGTTGATGGAATTAGATTAGGAGTCATCTGTTTACACAAAAGTTATCAAGAAAATAAAAAATTATGGTGGCATTTCTGACTAGGTAGGATCATCCTGAGAGCATGAAGTGTCCATATCTGTCATAAAACCAGTGTCCATTTAAAAATCATATACTAACCAAGATCTTTAACTCCATACTCCATCAACTAAAATGATAAAACCAGTATTAATAGTTAAATTAATAAAACACAACCTTGGAAGATATACAATTGAATACAAAGGTGAAAAATATATCAAATGCATTATACAAATATATCTATTTAAGATTTTGGATCTTAAAACAAATCCAGAATATTTGTTCATCTGTGAGATTAGAACTGTGAGTCATATGTGAAATATAGAAATGACTTCACATTTCTTATTTGATGTGAAAAGTGTTAAAATATAATATGCATAGATTTATAAACAATACTAGAATAATTAAACTTTAATATCCTAAGCTTAATTTATTTTATTTAGAAGCTTTGCCTAGAACCAAAAATGGTGGTGATTGCCTATGATTCCAGATACTCTGGAGGATGAGGCAGAAGCATTATAAATTTAAGGCCAGCCTCAACAACTTTGAGTCACCCTAAGCAACTTTGTAAGAACCCTGTCTCAAATTTTTAAAAATAAATAAATAAATAAGAAGGACTGGGGATGTAGCTTGGTGGTAAAGTACTCCTAGGTCCAATCCTTGATACCCCCACAAAATAAAAAAGGAGGAGGTGGGAGAGACTGGGGTAGGGAGAGAGTGTGTTAACTTCAGGGAAAAGTGCTACAGAAAAGAGAGCTACACAGAAAAAACAGTTCTGACAACCTATACAGAGTCTCCAAGTCCTCAACTGAGTCCTAAGTCCTGATTAGCACATGCATATGAGAAAACTATTCAAGTCTTGGAAAAATAAGAATATATAATATTCACTAAAACTCATTCAGGACAATGAATAGTTACTGATTCTACTAATCACTAGTGAAGAATCTTTGTAATACGTACAGCACTGGGTAAAATACTCATGTTGGCCTTCCCTCATTGGGCAGGAATAAGACACACAAGTAGTTTAATTTCAGGCCAGAACAAAGCTCAAAACAAACATACTCTTGCATTCACCTAAATAAAGTTCACAATGTCTGGCATCCAGTCAAAAGCTAACAAATTTAAAGAAGCTAAAATCCCACATCCCAGAGATGGAAAAAGATCTACAAACATGCTACAATGAACATCATACTTCATGGTGAAAAGATAAATGTTTTGCCCTTTAATGTCTGAGAAGAAAATACACAGGAGCTCTAGTTTGTCTCTGGGGATACCAGAAAGTCTGGTACTGGCCTCTGGCAGTACCAGATGGAAAATACTAGCTAGTGATTGATAATGTGCTGTATAAAGTTTGAAGTACCCTGGAGGCATTCAGGATTGTTTGTCTACTTTTTATTTTGGAGACATATGAATTGATGGCCTGTACCTGGATGATTGGATGGATGGATGGATAGATAGATGATAGACCGAATGAACTGGGGATACAGCTCAGTGGTGAAGCACCACTTAGTTTAATCCCCAGAACCAAAAAAACAAACAAAAACAAAACAAAACATAATACACCAAAAAAAGCAGTGTAGGATTCCATTTATTTACAAGTCTAGAAAAATGTAAGTTAAGCTATTATGATGGAAAGATAGTAGTCTCTTAAAAGTATTCAGAATGTGCAATGGAAGGGAGAATTAAAAAATAAAATAAAAAACTTTGGATATGATAGATATAATCAACATCTGAGTGTATTTTTATTTTGTGAGTATATATATATATATATATATATATATATATATACTAAAACCCATCAAATTATAAGCTTAAATATGTGTAATATATTTTTCTTATATTTTGGGAGGACGAACAGATTCAGGCAGAGATAAGATTCTTTACTATGCCAAAAGGAATTTCATCCAAATTTCTTATTTAAAAATAAAGATGTAATCTAGAACTTGAATATATAGTAGAAAATGATTTAAGCTGAATGAATAATATAGTATTATTATAAGTTAGTACTATTCATATTTTCTATAAATGTCTTTTTCCTTTATGTGCTTGATCACCTAGCCATGAGCAGGTGGTAAGGTGAGGAAATGAAGCAGGACAACTTACAGGGAGGACATCAGACATAGGCCTAAGAGACCATGTATCACAGGACGGGGAATCACACAGAACCTGATCAACACAGACCAGCATCTGGAAAATGGGAACTGGTATGCCAAACCTCCCCCAGCCACCGTTAACTATAACCCCTTAAAGGTACTATTCTTCAAGATCATGTCACTCCCACCCCTCATGACCAGGTCATCAAGACCCTCACAAAGAAAATTTGCTGAGGGTTAAGCAAAGTGGAGAACAAAAGGACCTAAAAATCCAAAAACCTGACTCTGTAAGGGCCACCGCATCCTCCCAGGAGGAGGTCCATGCAGTGCCTGTCTGAACATCTGTTCTCTCACTCTAATAATCTCCTGTTGGTTACTCTTTGATACCTCATTGAAATCCATCATACAAAATCTTAAAAATCAGCGGCTATGGATTTCCGTGGCCAAACTGGCTCCACCGGCAGTTTTGCTCTGGAATACTTTCCTTTTATAGGATATCTTTTAGGATCATAAATATTTTCTCAACAAGTGTGTTGTTTATGTTTTCTAGTCATTTGTTTTCTTCCAACCAAATATTTCATTATTTAAATTGTATTGCAATATTCACAGGTAAGACATAAATTTTTTCAATATGTTAAAGTACTAGAAAAATGTGGAATAATATTTTCTTTACCCCACAATCCTGAGATAAAGAAACATCTTAAAGTCCGATACAACATCTAAATGTCACGTGTGTGGGGGGGGCGGGTTCTTTTCTTTTCTCTTGGGATTTGTTTTTGCATGGAAAACATGTAACTGTTCTCTGGGATTGATACAGGGTCTCACATACTAGGAAAGCTAGCTTTGTAACAGTAAGCTACACCTTAGTCCCATTAAAAAGGTTTAAAAGAAAAATTTGACTAGACAGTAACTGAAAGCTCAAAGTAGAATTCATAGAAATTTGTAGTAATGAACTAAGAAATAGGAATCTAAAATTCTTTTCCTTAATTCTAATCATCATATAATAAATTCTCATACATACTTGGTGCTACTTCTAAACTCTTCATTCTACTTAATCAGTTTTGTTTAAATTTGCAAACTTATTAAAATGCTTTAGTTAATATATAAATATTTTATGTTAATTAAAATTAGATTCCTAACTTTCTTCTTCAAAATATTCCTTGGCAACTTATTCACTACATAAATTTTATTAAATAATTAAATAAACATAAGTTTAAAGATAAAACACTGCTTTGAATTATATTAACTTCACATTAATCAGATAACTGACATATTTTTTCATGCTTTGCTTTCCTAGCCTGGAGCATCAACTATTGAGGATTTTTTCTTTTTGATTCAATGAAAAAGATGAAGTTTGACCTCATCTATAACTATAAATAGTATGGATAAGTGTGATTATGTATCATATTTGATCAACTTGAGAAGAATAGCTTTCAGGAACTTGCCAAAAATTAAATACATTGCCATGCTCTGCACCTACCACCAACAACATAAAGATTACTTTATGTTGTTGGTGGTAGGTGCAGTTTTACATGTTTTCCATACAAAAACAAACCCCAAGAGAAACTCTAAAATGTTATTTTAAAAATAAAGTAGTATTGCAATTATCTGTACTAAATTCTCCACAGCAACTGCTTTGTAGACAGAACCTCTTCATATAGATGCATAGACACAGTGGCAGAGAAGAAATGCATCCCTTTACACTATTGCTGCACTTTGTATTTTACATATTTTCCATACTGCCTAGCATAGTGATAGTGGCACTGTAAATACCACTATTTCTCTAAACACAAAGCACACAGAAATTTCTGGGACTTTATTTTTTTCAAAACACGTAACCCTGCACCATGTAGACTGATGAAGTAAGCACAATTTCTTTTCTGAAAACTACCTCCTGGGAAAACAGATTAACAACCATCCATAGCTGCAACAGTTGCATAAACAAAATGTGTAACTCTGAAAGGATATTATGGCAAAAAAAAAAAAAAAAAGTCCTCTAAATGCTGAGAAAAGCAGCTGCTGAGTAAGTGGTCAGGCGACTTTTCCCTGCTCAGAAACAACGTGAGAAAGGAACTTCTGAACATGCCTTCAAGTTTCAATTCTGGTCCTTATTTCCCCAGTGTTTCCCAAAATGTGTTATCTTTTTTAGAAGAAGAAAGAAAAGAAAAGAAAAGAAAGAAAAAAAAGAGGATTTTTCTGCCTAACTGCAATGTCCCTGGTCACTCTGTACAGTTCACTTCACCGTCATTCAACACAACAGAAGCAGCTGTCCCCTTGCTCCCATTCCTCACCTTTCATTGTTCCCACTATAAATTTTTCAGTGATTCTTTAAATGGGCCCAAGGCAATTTTGCTCTCATTCCTTCCTTTTTATGCACACTCAGGGACTACCATAAGACAGGTCATGGTATAAGGGGATGGAAACTAAGCCATTACAGTCTTAAATGTGAAGCCAACAATAAGTTGAGAAAAAGAGAGGGAGAGCAGAGCATGTGGCACACTCCTGTGGTCCCAGCTTTTGGGGAGGTTGAGTCAGAATTGCAAGTTTGATGCCAGCCTGAGCAACTTATCAAGGCCCTATTTCAAAAATGAGCAAGCATTTTGAATAGCAAAGCTTAAAAGAAAATTATCTAGCCTATACTTCCTTACTTTCCCTTTCTCTCAGAGTGGAACATGGTGAGATAGTGGCCACTGTTGACAGATAAACATTCTTCCAGGTGAAAGAAGGCTGAAAACTGGGTTCCTGCATGGCTCGCTCAGGAAAAACGCATTGATCCAAGTGCTGCCCTCCAGATGGTTATGTGAGAAGAACTAAATATCTACCTTATTAAAGCAACTATATTTTCGGATCTCTATTTTGGCAACTAAGCCTTAACTTTAACAAAATAAAAGTTTACATTGATAAACTGATGACAAGCTTAAAGTCTGATAAAAAAAAATATTAACACTCAAAAAGATAGGAAAACCGGGGTGTCTTGTACTCTATAGGCAGAGTGGGTCTGGTGCATCTTTACTCAATGGTAACTGAAGAGGAAACAAAATGAAATAGAAATAAGTTGGCAAAGCTATATATGAAAGAAAAAATATTTTAAAGGATTTACTATAAAAAAATATAAAATTTTTGAATCAATTGTATTTAGGAATAATATAAGATGAAAAGTTGGACTGTAAGAAACCAAATACAATATGAAATAAATAATAAACTGACATATGAACTGAGATGAGGAGGAAGGTGACTGAAATAGGCTGAAGCCTCAAAGAAACAAAAATACTGAATCGAATTTGAATTTGCTTCCAGAAAGTTTTAAAGAATTAGATTCTCACCAAAGAAAACAGAATTAAAGAAGTAGAGTGCTTTAATTATGATTTTGGCCACTGTGACCAAAAACCCCACAAGAACAACTTAGAGGAGGGAAACTTTACTTGGTACTGAAAGTTTCAGAGGTCTCAGTCCACAGATGGCCAATTATATTGCTATGGGCCCAACATGAGGCAGCATAACATGGGGAAATGACCCCGAGGAGGAAAGCTGCTCAGCTCATGGCAGGATGAGGGGAAAAAAGAGAGAGAGAGAAAAAGAGAGACAGAAAGAGAAGGAAAAGGGCCACAGGGAAGATGTACCCTTCCAGGCACAGCCCCAGTGACTCACCTCCTTCAGTCCTGTCCCACCTGCCTACAGCCACCTCCATTATTCAAAGTAAGATGGACTAATTAGGCTACAAATCCCACAATCTAATCACCTCCCAACATCCCTGCACTAACACAGGAATTTGGGGAAGAAACCTCACATCCAAATTATAATAGTCCACTCCCGGCCCACAAAAACTCATGTCCATCTCACAATGCAAAATACAATTAGTCCATTTCTATGACTAACAGTCTTAGTCTTAACAGTTTCAGTGTTACACAAAAGTTCAAGTCCAAAGTCTCTTCTGAGACTCAAGGCAAACTCTTAGCTGTGAGTTCCCTGTAAAATTCAAAAGCAAGTTAAATACATCTAATATACATGGCATAGAGAAGATGTTCCCATTCCAAAATGGAGGTATAGGGCTTGTGTAGACAGAAGAGATGAGTCCAAAGCAAGACTAAAACCAGTAGAGAAAACATGTCCTATAACCATGATCCATGATCCCTTAACCCCAGCTTTATGTGGACAACCTGAACATTTTTAAATCCTTTGACTCTGTTTTTTTTTTCCTCAAAATTCTCACAGTAAACCTGACTAAAGGCTGCCAGAAATATCTGTGCTGAATGCTGTAGTGCCTCAAAATTTCCTCCACCAGATTAATTAGTCCATCATTATAAATTCAGCCAAAATCACACAAAGTCTCAAGATACAGGTAAAATGTAGCCAAGTTCTTTGCCAGAACACAACATGAGTGACCACTACTTCAATTTCCAATAGTCCTCATGTCTTCTGAAACTTCAAGAGCACAGTCAGCATTTTGATCATCTAAGCTCCCACCAGAATCATCCATGAAGCTCTGCTTATAGCATTCCAAAGCTTTTCCACCCTGTACTTCCAAACTTTGCAAAATTCATTCTGCATATAAGTTTTAAAGTACTCAAAACTACGTGGTCAGGTTAGTCTCCACAATGACCCCACTCTCATACCAATTTCTGTTTTAGTTGGGTTTTTCATCACTGTGACCAAACACTCAATACTGCAACTTAGAGGAGGAAAAGTTTATTTAGTACTCAATGTTTCAGAGGTTTCAGTCCATAGATGGCCAATTACATTGCTCTGGGCCCAAAGTGAGGCAGCACATCACGTGGGAAGGACCCAGGAGAAGAAAGCTGTTCTGCTCCTAGATGGGTCCGGAATCTGAGAGAGAAAGGAACCATAAGAAAGATGTACCCTTCCAAGGCAATCCCACCTGTGACCAACCTCCATCAACCATGCCCCATGTGCCTATAGTTACCACCCATTCATTCAAACGAGGATATACTGATAAGGTTATAACTCTCATAATCCAATCAGTTTACCTAGGAACATTCCTGTATTAACAAAGGAGATTTGGGGGGCCACCTTCAAATCATAACACAGATTACAATGGACAACATCAAAATGTTAAGATAAAATAAGCATTTTATATGAAAGAGAAAACTGGAAAAAAAGTCATAATTTTGAAGTAAAAACATCATGGAGCTAAAAGAAAAACATAATGGTGAAGACTATCTTTTACATTTCATATTTTAAAAAAGTGTGTTTCTACAAGTGTCCAAGGTAAGCCAAAATATGACTATTTACAAGGGAAAGAAAGTCAGACTTTAAGAATCTAAATTTTTTTTTTTTTACAAATTGGATGATGCTTAAAAAGAGAAAAATATGACAAACACACATAATAAAGCTAATATCTGTTATGAAAACACAGTAATTCCATTAAATATATGCAAAGGCTCTGAAAATGTGAGATCCATGGATATTACTTGGAAGACCTACTATTGTCAATATGGAGGTGAATGAAATGATAGATTTTGAAAACAGAATGAAGTCTACTTATATATAAATGTTAAGTATTTTTACTTATGGGAGAAAAAGAACAATAAAAGATACAATGATGTAATTTACACAGCAAAACATTAAAGTTAAATGAAAGAAAGGAGAAACCAGTGATACTTTGAGAAAATATTGAGATGCAGACATCATAAAAAAATACATAACAGTCAAACTAGCATAGAGTACCAAAGACATATTGCTGTCCATGGTATTTCTCTACAGAAGCAAGCTGTGTAATAGCACAAGAATAAGGAAGAAGCCATCTATAAATAAATACTAGTAGGTCTGGAAATGTTATGTGCACATAAACTGGATCCAAACAGAAGAAATTGAGCACTGCTTGGGCAGACTATGAGTAGCTGGATAAACCCAGGTGGCACAGCACAGCTAAGTGATGGACATCAATGTATCAATTAAGTGTGTTACAAAATACCCATTTTTCTACATGATTGAAATAATTGTCAGAAGTTTACAACATTCTAAAGATGATATTATCTTTAATACTACTAAGCTTTCTCTAAACAGATATTGTGGATTTCTTTTAATGTAAAAGAAACAAATTTCTAAAAGAGACTATAATTTTAAATTATAGTCAAATATAATCTAACAACATTACAAAATGGAAGGTTATAAATAATTAAGTATGCAATTTTGCATATCATGTAATTTGTTTAAGTTCAGTATTGTATAAAGAACATTAGATTGATCTGAAAGTCTTAACAACTTCTTCTATTGTATTTAAAAATTTAAACTAACCCTTCTTGAAGCAGTCTTTTCTCCTTGGATTCTGTAACTCCACACTCTTTCAGTTTCTCTTTCTTGTTCTTCTTTACTGGCTGTAATGCTTCTTTCTCATGTTCTTGAACAGAGATTGACAAACCACAGACCCTTAGCCAAACAAGTCTGGCCTTTGCAAATAAAGTTACATTTACAAAAATTAACAGCACAACTTGTGTTTTAACATATAGTCTATGGTTGTTTCACACTACAATGGCAGAATTGAATAGCTGCAACAAGGACCCCAGGGCCTGCGACACTTTCAAATACAAACTATCTGACCCTACACAGCAGAAGTTTCCTAGCCCTGTACCTCAGCCTTTTTATTCTTTACTATTTGTCACAGGCCTTCTCTTTTTCTTTGTAATAATTTAATCTACTCTTGTAATCTTGTTATGTCCACACTCTTGAGTCCTTGACTTTTGGCTAGACCTCTCTAGTCATCTGTAGATCCCAGTGTCCAAGGGTCTTCTGATTATATTTGTCTTCTTGGTATATTCAAAACTAACCCATTATCCTCTTTCTACCAAATCTCAATATTCTTGTTGCTACTGCAACTAACATAAATGATTTCTAAAATAAGTTAAAGAAGATACTTTCCTCACTCCCCCTTCAGCCCATGTTATCTCAAATTCTTCTAAGTTTCTTCCATGTGCCAATGTAGCCTTATATACCATCATCTTTTCTCTGGATTACTGAACACACTTAATTGATACATGTGACTAGGGTCTTTCTTCTTTTCAATCTCATCTTTACAACAAACTAGCACGATTCTTTAGACATACCAATAAAATCAATACCTGTGTTCTCCTATGTTTCCTGATATACAGTGAGTTCTCAGCAGCAGTCACACAATATTAATGAATAGACAAAACACTTAAATAGATATGAGTCTATGTATTCACTATTGAGAGGGATGAAGAGAGTTATAAATTCAAAAACCCATTATAGATGACAAAAATATTATGTAGAATAATATAGCAGACACTTCAAGCAGATCATCAAACTTTGTTCTTTTTTTCTGGACACACAACTAGACTTTCCCATTTTTGTTTCTGCAGTTAAATGTAGACACATAAAATATTTTTAGTCAATTGATTGAGAGAGGAAATGTAACTTTAATTTCTAGGCCTGATTCTTGAACATATTTCATTTGTAATATCCTGTGCTTCTTCTTCCTCCTCTCTGATGAAGGAAATGATGGAAAACTTGGAATCACATACTTGTGTTTTAGAAGTCAGTGGAAAAAATTAAGCTTATGAATCACTCCTTAAAGGAAAACCACTCTCTTATGAAAAAAAAAAATCTGGTATGATGAATGATGGCCCCTGAAAATATACCACATCCTGATTCCACGGACCTGTGGATTCCACCGTGGTACAAAAAAAAAAAAAAAGAGTTTCTAGATATAATTTAACTACAGATCTTGAGAAAGGGAGATCAGTCTGGATTTTCTAGGTGGGCACAAGGTAACCGCCATAGTCCTCCCAAAAGAAACCCAAGTGGAAACAAAGTCATAAAATGAAGGTGATATGATGACAGGAACACAGGGAAAAGAACAAAGACAACCCCTGGAAGATGGAAAGGCAAAGGGTGGGTTTTCTTCTGGAGCCTGCAAAAAGAACAGACACCACTGACACTTTGATTTTATTTTTCTTATACTCATTTTGAATTTCTGATCTCTAGAACTATATAAGAAAAGTATGTATTCTCATGTCAGCTACTAAGTTCTGGATGAATTCTTGACTTTCGGCAAAACAGGGTGCTTGTTGTCCTGACCATGCAGGGTCTGAAAGGAGTTGGAGATAAAGGCTCATGGATAGGATATTCAAGAACATGAGGATATACAGTCAGCAAGTAGAAACAACTCTTTCATAAAAAGTAGAATACATAGAGGAAAGATAGGGTTTAAATTGGCAGATATTGATCAAATATGCATTCTGAGGAAAAGGCACTGATACAAGGAGTGTAAATAATTATAGAAGATGTTTAAAAAGAAAAAGGTGATTTGATTAGAATCAAGTGAAGAAATACTGGAGAGTAATAAGAAAAGAAGCATGTCCTCTTCTTGAAGACCATAGGAGAAGATGGATAAAGATAATGTAGACATATAGATTTTGGTGGTGGCCAGGTGAAAGCCTTCACAAAATGGTCTCTATATTCCCGTTTTGTCAGATGAAATCAGAAACATGCAGAGTAAGAAGTTTAAAGAGTTATAAAAGAAAATGAATTGATGGGAATGTAAGTTTACAGGAGAAATGTACTCCTGTGTCAAATTAATGATTATGCATCCAAATGGGATCAACATTCCTCCAACAATACTCACCAACTTTGATGTAAGCACAGAATAGCTGGAAGTTTGAGTTGATGTAGTTTTGTTGATTGCATAAGAAAGACATTACAGGATATCTAAAAAGAAATAATAAATGGTAGGAGATAATAATAATTATCATATAAGCCAGAAGTGCGTAATAGGTGATGGGAGGTGGTAAATAGAGTAAAATTATATCATCAATGAATTCAAGTACTCAAACAAATGATCTTCATTGGCATCTTCAAAGCTGATCTATGGTGAAGCTGAAGATGAAGAAGGGAAAAAGGGACTAAACACAGTTGACCAAAATTGTGAAATGTCTAAATAATGTGGGGTGTAATACTTTATGGGGGAATTTTGTATTTTTGTTCCCAGAAGCTACCAAAAGCAAATAAAAGCAAGATCCATACGAATACAGCATGTTGCTATAATATCACTGCATTTTAAAGTTCCTAAAAATTAGAAATAATTAAACATGAAACCACAGAGTCATGTTTGATGTTATGAATGTAATAAATAACCAGTTGAGCTTTTATATTAACACAAGTAACCTTAGCCAATTCACCCTTTTAAGGTGTTAATTTCTAAACTTTATTATAAGAAATCTTACTTATGAACATGCACAGAGAGTATTTGTTAACTAAATTTATACAGCATAAATATAAAAAAACCATAATGAAAATACAAAATTAAAATTCTTACAAAAGTCACAAGATACTTATGATTGAACAATGAAAAGAACACTGGCATTAGCTAGCAATTTTTTTAAAAAAAGTGTTACAATTAGGACAAACATGAACAATTAGAAGAAATGATATATCACTTTTAACTCATTGCATCCATCTCAAAATAGAGATGATTTTGCTAGAAAGAACTAAAATACTGACTCATTCAATGCCTTTAAATCCCTGATCCTAAGTAACCTATCTGATCTTCAGGTAACAACCCAGTTATCCCCTGATTCATCACTGTGTAGTATTCAAAAGGGCATTCATTCCTGAGTTAATTTTTGCGCCTCTATTTAGCAACCCAATATCAAAATAATCTCTGTCCATCTTACCTGTGAGAAAGTAAATACGTATCGCCAAAGCCTGTAATAACCCAGTAGTCCTTTCTATGACTCTCCTAATGAAATATTGGTCAAGATATGGTTACAGAAGGAGAGTGAATCAGAAGAGGAGAAGATAAATGAGGGGTTCATATTTAAAAGGCAACCACTAATGTATTCTGCTTTGGAAATCACACATGAAAAACTTCAATAAAACATAATTCTGGGCTATTCAAAAAAGATAGAAATATACTAATTTATTATGTTTCCTTGAAATAAAGGGGGAAATTTTGTTTATTGTACTCTCTTATATTAATACTACATTTATTCTTACATTAATTCTTAGATTTTTTTTCTTTTTCACACCAAAATCAATCAAAAGTGGTTTACTAATTAAAAACAATTTATCTCATACCTGAGAAATGAAATTAAGGAAAACAGAAAAAGAAATATACAAGGAAACACATAAATAAATGATTGATGAGTAAAGGCAAATGAATACAGCCAAAATACTCCAAAAAGAGTTGTAACAGGTAAGTTCATTCTTGTATTACCAAATTATGTCTATGTATTCCCAGAGGTTTCTATTTAACTAATAGTAATTAGGGAAGCATTAAAGTTGTTTAAATATATCTGTAAGTCTAAAACCAACAGACTTAGTAAGGCTGTGCTGCCCTGTTGTGAAGTTTCTTATCAGGGTGAAGACAGATTTCACTGACATACCCCCTACTTAACACAAGCCCTTCTTGGAGAGTTTAAGTCCCTCTTTACTACTATCTTTGGGCTTTCACTACATGATTGATCCTATACCTTTCTCTCACTAAAATTAACTTGAAATAACTCTATAAATCTTATTACATGACAAACTAAAGTCAGTCCCAGGGTCAGTCATCAACATGGCAGGCCCAGGTTTCAGGTCAGCCTCAGGTAATTGCCTAAGGCCAGGATTTAAAAATCTACCTAATTTTACTTAAATGTATGGACTCTTGAAAACTCACATTTAAGGGGAAAGATAGATAGTGTGGATTATTTGATAGGATTCCTGAAGAATTTTAAAAGTGGGAAAAGACTGAACAGAGTATTTTAATTTTAACCATGCATGGAAAACAAAAGTGGGAAGTGGAATACAGGAAAAAGAAACTTTGGAGAACAACATGTGAATATAAAGAAATTATACTTTAAAATGCATCATATGAGAAAAATAAGTATTATGTAAAATAGTGGGTTCTAGAAAGAAAACACGTGGAAAAGGTAAGTCAAAGACTTCAACTTATTCAACATTATTTATTATAGCTTAGAGTATATAAAATAGTTGCAATATACTAAATGAAAGTCTAATACAAAGAGAAGTTTTATACTATAATTTGGAAAATACCCTAAAGTTAGATTTAAAGCTGTGATCAGAAACCAGAGTTCTGATAGATCAAAGTAATATTTATGTACCTTTGTAGAAAAATTAAGGATTTCATTAATAACCAACTTCTAGGTAGTAGCTTTCACTTTGAATGAAACTAAAAGTAATAGTATATACTGGGATCATTATATAAAAGAATTTGTTTACATTATAAGGACATCATTGTTATAGAGTCTTAGTAAAGGAAGCTTCCAAATGAACAGATAAATTATGTTTTATACTCAGACAAGGTAAATGGGTCTACCAGAAAACGTCTCATTAGATAAGATGATCAGAGTTGTAAGGTTATGATATTGATGAACAAGATGAGCATCAATTAAAATGTCCAAAAGTCTAAAACTAAGAGCTTCTCTTTCATAGTAGTACATTTTAGAGTGTTTTCTTTCTCCTTAATTTTCGACAAAATGGGGGAAAATAAGTATTAAGCACTTAAGTTTTAAAAAAACTAAGTTTGTTCTGTCATTACTGGGAAATGAACTACTTACCAGAAGAGAACTATTCATGTATTTTTGGAATACAAACTATTTTTTCAGAGACAACCAATATGGAATTTTCTGTGAAAATTGCTTCTGAATTTAATCAAAATATTTTTAACTAATAATACACTGTATGCCTCAGAGGATAAGAGAAACCAGAAACTAATGGAAAAAGAAATCTATCATTTGTATTTTCGTAATAGACTGTTCATAGAAACATTAAAATATACAGAAAAGGAAAAATCCTCTAAACAAAAATATATACCATATTTGATCAAATAACCAAAATATGTTTCAATCTTACATTCTGTTGACCTTTGCACTGTGAAATCAGGAGTACCTGTATGTTGAGTTTTGCTTTATTACATGGACTTTTACAGGAAGTCTTTGAAAGAACTGAACAGGGAATTCCATAAAGAAGTAAAGCATCCTCGACTTCAAAATTATTTCTTTATTCCAATTATGAAGGCAAATGCTTAGAATAAAATCTGATTCTCAAGTATTAGTTGAATTAGTAGACGCCAGTTGAGGAAAAACATCAAAGAATTTCATTTATGCTTAAACTCAATTTTTTAAGACAAAATGTCTTTGTATGTTCACACTCTATTCAGAAAACTTGGAATGATATGATGAAAGACTTGGGAGGGATCTCAGAAACCATGCAGCCTGAAGACTTGGAGATTGAGTGCCCTGCAGTGCAGGTGTACAGTCTAACAAGAACTCTGACTCTGGACTCATAACCAAACTAGTGAGCAACCCTGAGACATAGAGAAACCCACCAACCCAGCAAATCTTCTCCTTGCACAATTAAGATTCATGAGAGAAAAACATTTAACCTTCTATATACTTTACAAATGTTTATCTTCTGAGGAGTAAAAACAGTATCCTGGAGCACAGCTTACTGAACTACACCTGCTCCTATAGCCACTGTCAGTTTCACCCCTGCTTTTCTTCTGTACTCCTAAACTGAGAACTCCTTTTCTATAGTTTCTCCAAAGAAATAAGATCCTCTCTCCTTCTTGGAGGGTTGGGGAATAGGTTTGTTGCATAGCTGCCTGGGGATGGAATGGTCCCAGGGATGCAAGGACTCTGTTCACACATTGTCTAGCAGTCACCTGTTCTCAGTGCCTCTCCTCCCTTGTGCTTTCTGTAGTACCTGGTACCTTTAAGCATGTGGGGAACTATGCAGAATATTTTCCCCACCTGCAGGGTCCACATGACCCACAATACTACATTGAAAACACATATGTTTCATTTCATTAAACACCACTCCTCCATCCTCTTGGAAAACATTGAGACACTTTAAACCCCCTTTCTTTCTTCCTTATCATTTTCATTTCTAGAGGTTATTTCCATTTTTAATTATTTTTTATTTTAATGAGATTTTATAAGGTAAAACTACACACATATATGATTACCTGTCAACTTTTTCTCTTAAATATATGTGTATTTTTAAAGCTATAGGCATATAGTTATATGTGGAATAGAATAAAAGCTCCATGAAGACTTTGACTTTTATGGTCTTTTCTAGTCTTCAGTATTTAGAACAAGACTTGATCTATCATTGCTTTTGCATAAATACATACACATATTTACAAAACAAGAGTCACAATTTCCATGCGAAGTGTTTTCATACTGTAGTTCTGTGCCAATTCTTATTGATATCTAATCATAAATTTCCATTGTAACATAGCTTCACAGTATTAAGTCACATAGGAATTCTGTAAACAAAGTCCACATTATTGCTAAAAGTAAACCCTCATTCTGTTTAAGGATTTAGAAATAACTGAAAAAGTATGGAAATATGAGTGTGTTAATATATATCACTATAGCCTCTGACTTAAATGGAAAACAGCTCCTTGTTTTATCCTTGCAATTGAACTCAATTATCTCTGAGGATATATAAAATCCATCCCAGAGATAGAAAATTTGAGTAATATTCATGGTTTGGCATAAAAAGCAGACCTTATCTTCAGTAGCACAGTGCACTCCCCCTCTATGGCAGATAATCACCATGTATCATTCAGAAAGGGCCTCCATGCACTGAGCACACAGATTCAATCTAGTAAGTAAAATACAAATGCCATGAAGTTCAACAGGGAAAACTTGGAAAACATGCATTTTTCCCTTCTTTGAATAACGTAACATCTTTAAACATATTTGTTCAAAATATTCAAAATACTCAAACCATAGTATTTCCTGGCATATTGAATTTTTAATTTATTACAGATATATAGTACAGTCCAAAAAGATCATGTGTCCACTCTAGTATTCATTTAATTCAGTGCATAACTTCCCCTCCCTTTTATTATTATTTGCCTTGTAGTTTCCTATTATCTAGCTTTCAAAATATTTTTTTTTACTTAATTTTTTTTTCCTTCTGTCTTCTATCACCTCTATTATTAAGTGATGAAAGTATTTTGGAAAAAAAGATTAAATAGACAAGTTTGAGATTCAGGCTTTAAAAATTTTATCGTCTTTTCTTCTACATATATTGTTTAATTTACTAAAAAATTATTTCTCAGTATTTTTAAACTACTATTAATAAAAATTATGTAATGTTTAATTTACTAGGGGTTTATTTCTTCTGTTTTTTTTTAAGCTGCTATTCAAATAAGATTAGGTTAAAGTGAGACTAAATATCATGAAACAATAACAAGGGCTATAAGGGGTGAAGGGGAAAAGTTTTTAGAAAAGAGAAACTGTGTTGGGGAAACTATAATGAAATATCAGATTAATTTCAATTCTATGCATATTGGACCCTATGATCATCATCTGAAAAACAATGAATTAAATGGAAAACTGCATCTCTTTCACTGTCCACATATCACCCATACACATTCTTTCTATATATGTGTGTGTACACATATTTGTGTGTCCATGTGCATGCATATATGTGTAAATAAGTGTACACAAATGTATTTCTGTATATGTAAACATATTAATGTGTCTATATGTATGTGCATGTATATATGAATTACATCTATGCATATTTATGAGCATAGATATATATGTGTATGTGTGTGCACTTGTGTTTGCATGTATGCATGTATATATGTGACAATATAAAAAAGGATTGTGTAAGTTAGTATGTCTTGTATGGATATGTGTGAGTATATATGTGTGTTTTTTCATGTATGTGCATTTCTATGTGTATATGTATGTGCATATGTATACATGCAAACCTGAGTATGTGTGCTTGTGTACATGTGCATGTATGAGAACACAAATATATGTGCATGCATATGCATGTAGGTGTCCTTATACATATGTATGTGCATATGTCCACATGTGCTTATGTGTATATTTGTATGGCTGCATAAAACTATGTATATGCATGTATGTGGGTATGTATATGTGCATATGTGCGTGTGTATAAACACATGTATGTGTGTTCATGTATATTTGTGTGTTGTCATGTGTATGTCATGCAGATATGCATGGGGATGCATGTACATATGAACATATACATGTGTAGATGTGTATATACATTTTCAGATATGTAGGTGTATATTTGTATGTGTATATAGATGTGGGTATGTGTGCAATTATCTGTGCATGTGTTTGCATGTGTATAAGTCTATGCATGTGTGTGTAATTGTACACATTTGTGTGTATTTGCATGTGTGTATGAGTCCACATGTGTATACCTGTATGTATATGGTGTTTACAAGTATGTGTTTACATTTGATACATATATTTGTGCATGTGCTTATGTATGTGTGCTTGTATTTATATAGAAATGTGAATGTGTATTTCTATGTTTTTGTGCTTATGTGTATGCACAGGCATAGATATGTGCTAGTACATATGCACATATGTATTTGTATGTACACATGTGGGCATACATGTATGTACACAAGTTCCTTGTGTGCTGATATCTGTACACGCACATGAGTTTATGTGATTTTGTGTATTTGTGTGCACTGTGCATGCATGTATATAGGTTACATACACGTGTATAAATGTGTGATTTTATATTTGTGTATATACACTTATGTGAACTTTTTATATATATATATATTTATGTGTGTGTTTATATATGCTTGCTTGTGTGCATGTCTGGATATATTCACGTGTGCATGTGAATTTGTATTTGTATACATTTGTTCATTAATGTGTATATGTGCATATATATAATGTTTGTATGTGTGGGTGTGTGGGTCTGTGAATTTCTAAGTTAACCTACATTTGTATGTGTGTTTCTTTTATATACATGCTGTGTGTAATGTGTATGTGTATGAATGTATGTTTCTGTGTATGAATGTGTGTGTGTGTGCATGTTTGTGCATGTGTATGTTTTTGCATGTGTGTGTTTGTGGAGCATTCATGCATATGTGTATATATGGGTTTTTTGTAATTTTGTGTGCAAGTATGCATGTATGTTTGTATATGCATGTGTATTTGTGCTTATGTGAATTACTGTGAATGTGTGTACATTTACGTACGCATGTGTGTGCATGTGCAATATATAAGTGTATGCATATGTATGCATATATGTGCTTTTATATTTATAATGTACATTTGTGTTTTGTGTATGAATGTGTATATCTGTGTTTACATATGCACATTTTTTGGGGGTAGGTGTATATACATGTATTCTTGTGTCTATGCATGTTTATGTCTGTGTGTTTGCATGTTCCTGTTTATATATTTGTATATATGTATGTGTTTGTGCACATGTGTGTTGATGTCAATAGTTCATAATATGGCTTTCTGAGACCACATTGATAGGCTGAAGAACAAAATAGTATATAACCAAGTAGATGAAACACATAGGAGGCAATAAAGTATCTAATGTGTGTACCTATGTATGTTTGCATGCCTATGGGTATGGAGGGTATGTGTGTATGTATTTGTGTACTTCTGTGTTCACATGTGCATGCACATGTGTCTGCTTGTGAATTCATGTATATGTGTGTATGTTTCTGTA
Source organism: Callospermophilus lateralis (assembly GCF_048772815.1). Lineage (NCBI taxonomy): Eukaryota > Metazoa > Chordata > Mammalia > Rodentia > Sciuridae > Callospermophilus > Callospermophilus lateralis. The sequence continues at coordinate 86,461,521 of NC_135317.1, forward strand.
TGCATGTGTTCATGTGCATTTGTATGTGTGTATTCTATGTGTGTGCATTGTGATTATGCACATGCATGTGGAACTATCTGAACATGTCTGTGTTTGTGTGTGTACTTGTTTGTGTGTCTGCAGTGTAAGAATTAATATCATGAACAAAGCCATAAAGGTTTTACACAAGTGAAGCTTGTGCAATTTACTCTGAATTCTGGTATTCCCTCATATAATGGGATTAATATTTGCTTCTCAGGTTGCTGCCAAAGTATTTCAATATTATTATATATTTATTTGATTTAATGCAGAGCCTGGAAGTTACTAAGTTGTGATAGAAACTTCTATTTTGTTCACCAGGATCCATGTTCTCTCCTCTCTCAGATGAGAACAAAGCCACAACCGCAAGTTGCCCTTGAAAACAGAAGAGTCTTGTCTACCACACTCCTGCAAATGAATTGTGAATTAAAGTGATGTACACCATGGCTGATTTTGGCCAATAAACACATGCATGCCTTGCTCTGTCTGCTCTTTCCCCTTCAGATGGAGATGGAGCTTGGCTTGACAAGCCTATGTTAAATGTAGATTTCATCAGCCTGTATCCTGAATATGTAACTAGAAAACACCCTTCTTCTTTTTTTTTTAGTAGTAACTCATTTTATTTTATTTTTTAAAAAATTTTTATTATTAGTTGTTCAAAACATTACATAGTTCTTGACATATCATATTTCATACATTTGATTCAAGTGGGTTATGAACTCCCATTTTATTCTGCCCTAGACAGTCAATGTTTCCCTCACCACGAATAAACTTTAAGAGATTTTTCCTGACTATAATCTCTGACCTCCTTCTTAAAGCATTTACTTTAGAAAACTTTCAGTTATTAATTTTCTCTGGTTTTTTGAAATATATGTAAATCTCTCAGCCTCTTGCCAGTTTTGTGGCCTAGAAAATCTCTTTCCTAAGGACTTGGAAACCTTCTCTTTGAAATAGAGAGGTGGAAAGAGATAGCACTGCTGTCTCCTAGTCTCTCTGGGATGTGGAAGCCTGTAGAAGCCTAATTTCAATGGGCAGCCAATTAGCAAACACGAACAGATACCCAATCACAGAGAACAGCATTTGAAAACATAGGAAAAAACTGAACATGCTGAACACATCTTATTGACCACTCTCCTCTCTAACAAATACCAGCACAGTTGTGCTAGCTTATACCAGGATGATGATGATGATGATGATGATGATGATGAAGGAGGAGGAGGAGGAGGAAGAAGATTATTTAGGTTTCCCATCTATTTCAAAGGCCTTGAATAGTCTTTCTTGCCTGTCTTACTTGTCTTGTTCTATATTTACTTTGTCATCCTCAACACATTTTGATTATTAGGTGAGAAATAACATCTACTATATTTAAGTTGTTTTAAATATTGAAGGCCGATATGCAGTGCATTAATAAGAAAGTTGAAATGGGGTGCTACAATAACAAAAACCTGAAATATATAGACATAGCTGTTAAGATGATTAGGAAATGGTAAGTCAAGGTCTGTAAGAAAATAGATTTAGCAAGCTACATGGCAGGAGACACTGATGTGCCATGATAAATCACTGATTCTGAATGTACCCCAATACTTACTTTGAGAGGTAGATAGAAGAAGCCAGAAAAATCCTGTGTGTCCGGAGTACTCCTTGCTTCTCATGTCTAGGTACTATAGTAAAGAGATGGGCTCAGAAGACATGCCTCCTGGCATGACAACAGAGTGTGAATAGACAGATCCACAGCTGGGGGACTTTTAAAAATTAATTTGAACTGGTGCATTATAATTATGATAGTGGGATTCACTGGGATATATCTGCACATGCATATAACAAAATTTGGTTCATTTTATTCCCAAGCACCTCCCCTTTCCTACCCTTTAGTCCCCTTTCTTTACTGGTCTTCCTTGAATTGGGAGATTTTGAAGAACTGAACAGTAAACTGCTTTTGTGACCCAAGAATGGGAAATAAGGCAGAAACAAAAGTATTTGGATGAGAAAAATCCCATTTGATTTTACAGATAATATTGGACTGCACCCCGGAGCCAATCTATTACTAAAATGGCCTCCGTGACTACTTAGTTGAGGGGGAAAAACATTAAAGAGGAAAGCACGAAGAAGAGAAAGTAGGAACTTCTATAGTTTCTAAGCCACTGCATATTCAGTTACTAGACACTGTCTATCAACACTGGGCAGATCATGTGGGCTTGTAGAAAGGGCCATAAAAAAATTTGTCACATTCACAAAAGCAGCTAGTACTAAAACAGAGTCCTGGGCTTTTGATCTAAAATTTTGCCTTGTCTACGTTTGTGTCCTTTGCTAATTCACTTAATTGTCTTTGCCTCAATGTATGCATTGATAATAAATGCTAAAATTGATCATTTAAGCTTGTTTTAGGCGACTTTGATACATCCAAATATAGACTGGTAATAAAAACTAGAAATATGACTAAACAGGACGCATGCCCTGTGGCCAACTATTTTAATCCAGTTCATTTGAACATTAAGGGACCTCTGCTCCCTGGCAGACCACTTCAGCCAGCTGAGAAAGCATTCCAAGTCACTCAGCATGTGGAGCTCCTCAGGAAGCTAGGAAATAAATATACAGACATGCAGGCAGCTAAATAGAAGGGCATATTCTATATGATTAAAAAAATCTTTAGTATGTTTTTTTAAAAAGCAGAATGGCATAGCAAAATGTTTTTCCTTTGCAAAAGCAATAAGAACAAAGAGTGGTACTTCTTTGCTCATTATAGCATCATATTTGTATACAGATCTTTGCAATTGATTGGGGAAGGGCTAAATTTCAAAGAACAGGAATCTAGTTCTCACAGCGTTGAGTGGCCTAGATATTAATAAGGATATACATACTAATGATGATGAACCAGCTGTCCATGGAAAAGCTGATTTAGAGAGTATTCAGTTTTATCATTTTGACAGCTCGCATGGGAAAACATACCATATTCGTTCCCCTTCCTTGTGCTAGAGTCAAATTAGAATTTCATTTAAAGATAAGGAGCCAATATCATAGCATTTTACATTCTCATCTTTATGACCTACTTATTTTTAATACTTTCTGTTAAGAGATGGGCATTCTTCAATGTCAGATAGGAGTGATTTTATTTCTCTCTGTATTCACTATTTTAGTCATTATTTTGAAATAAGGATTTCTTTCTTCTCTCAAATACACTTTCTGTAATGCATCTTAAATCATTTTGATTCTTTTTGTGTATTTAGATATTTTTATACATTTTTTCAAGTGGGGGGAGCCTTTTTGGTATTTTCCAATTTCTTATTTAGTATGACTTCATTTCATTTAAATTTTCATTTCATAGTATCTCATTCATTTCTAATTAGAGGTAGATAATTAATTTCTAATTAGAAATAGATAACAGTAAAATGTGCCTGTGTGTGTAATATTTTAAATGGCCATAAGAACATTTTCATCACTAATTAATAATTCAACTATTTAATGCCCTCTTCGACAGGCTGTCAAACCAAAGGGGACAGAAAATAGCAATCTGCATCAGGACACAGAGATTACTGAAAAAGAGAAACAGAATTAAGAATTCATACCTCGATTTTCTTTGGAAAATGCTATTGTATCAACATGACGTTGCTTGTAACAAGGGCAAGGCAAAAGTAAACTTCATGTTGTGTTATTAACTTGCATTTTCTGAAAGCTTTCCATAGCCCATGCTTCTTTTCTACACCATATGATATGCTCAAGTTACCCAGAGTTCTTTGTTCCTTAATGAGGTATATCCCTGCCCCAATCTGTTCTATTTTGCATCTATGGAGACACTACATGTGGTGCACACTAACAGGGCTTACTGGGGGCAAAACTTACAAGTAGAGAATGAGTGCAACACATGTTATCCCCCAAACTCTCATTACCCTATAGGCTAGGCTGGGCACATATAGTCTGCAAACACTACAACCAATCATCCTCTGAAGAAAGTTCCCAGGCCTGTAATATTTACAAAAACAGGTATCCATGATGGAGAGAAAGATGCTGTAATATTTACACTACAAAGCAGCAATGGATAATGAACTTCTTTGAAAAGCAGAGGCAGCCCTGAAATCCAATAATTAGCTGGAATCCTGGAATTAACCTAGATTTTGTTGAGTTGATTCATCTTGCTAAGTCAGCTGCTGACTAACCTAACAAAATGGGGAAAACAACAGCTTCCAAAGCCATCCAGATTGGTTTGCACGATTCTCATGAAAAATATTCTGCACTGTCCTCTTCATTTCAGGGTTATAATTTCTGCTAGACACTCATAAGTCAAAAGATTGCCTTCTACATTAAAACATTGTTAAATAGTTACTTTGCATATGTAATGTGATAATCATGGTCATAATCAGGAAATCACTTTCATAAAAAGAAATAAAATGATTAGTGTATATTAAGTCCTTCTATGTTACCAGGCACTACGTTAAATGCTTTGTATGTATTAAATCATTTTATTTAATTCTTGCAAGAATTCATGAGATATATACTATTATCAGCCACAAATATCTGGATATTAAAAGGGTACAAAGTAAATTTTGTCTTTACCAAAATAAGTAAATGTCAAATAGGAAATTAAATACTTCAGTATTCTAGATGGGGAAGACTTGAGTAGACTATCTACCTTTTTTGTTTTACCCAAATCCTAACAATTCTAATTGTTCTTCACTCTTATGAAGAGATACAGATCAGCTAATTTTCCAGAAATATGCAAATATATCTGGAAATGAAGGTGAGAATAAATTTCTGTACCCTGAAGATTAAACACAGAGATGGCAGCCCTCATAAATTAATCACAACTGATTTAAGTAGATATCCACTGTAGGGAAAGCACAAAACAATATAAAATAAGTATTTGCTTCTTCAAATTTTACCAGTTCTGTCTTCTGCAAATACATAATTCATGCATCTATCAGGTCACTTTCTTGTCAGCATCTCAAAGGGGAGCGGGGAGGAAGGACCATTTTCATACTAATCAGTCAAAGAATATTTACATTATAGCCAACTGCTGTTCCTTAAATGTGCATGCTTGCTGAAAAAGCCTAAATGTCTTATGAGTTATTAAAGCATCAAGACTGAATTGGAGCATTGGCATTTTTAAGAGTAGACTGTAAAAAATTACCATTCAATTTCCTTTACCCTTTTCTCTTTACCATTAGTTCTCCATTTAACAACCTGAAGTCTCTCTAATAGGCCTTTGATTCCTATGTTCTTTTGCTACTTTGGCAGTAACCACTTTGGAATCCTGACGCTAGCAGTCACCCTCGTTTGCCCTTCTCTTATCCAGCAACAGATCACTACTTAATCCCCATCTATTTTTAAAAAGAGTTCACCAGGATGTTTCAGAAGGAAGAAAAGAATACTAAACACCCTAATTGCCCTAAAAGCGCTATTTCCATTGTCAGTGTTCACCTAAGACGTACAGAAAAGACCTCAAAGCCATGGATAGAATGAATACAGTGTTGTGATCTACAGTTCCGGATCACACACTGCAAATAACAACATGAGTTAATAATTGAGATCCCAGTACTTGATTCTGTTCTCTAAGGTGATTCAAAGAAACATAAAAATAGTGAAAGAAATCTATTCAGAATTCTACAGCCTCTTTTTGATTTCTTAAGTGGCACTATGAGGTGTTCTTTTTACAGTCTAGTTTCATTTGTTTTGTGTGCTTCAGGGATAAGGACTCCTCCCAACTGCTTTGGAAAATGATGCCATAGTTGTTAATACCTGTCACTAGCACAGAAGAACTTTCATGATGTTGTGACTAAATTTTTCTTTTCTTAATTGCATACCATTATTCCTAATTATGTTTACTGGTAAGGTGCTAAATAATTATGCTCCCTTCTTCCTGTTAACACCCTTCAGATATTAGTAGCAGTTATGTCCCTCATTAATTTTAGCTGAGAAGGTTATGTATATTTAATTTTGTATTATTTTTAAGATTTATGTCAAATATTCCTCCTCTTTCAAGATTCTTTGGTCCCCTACATGCAAAGCGTTTTTAGTTTTTACACCCTCTGATCACCTTTGGTGTCCATTATTAATAGTCATTGGTATCTCATTTTTAACATTTTTTACCTAATCTCCAGAAAAAATCCTGTTTTCCATATTTCCAAAATTCATCCTTTCCTTTCTGCTTCTGAAACTAGATAACCTTAAAATTCTTTTTAGAGATATTATCCTAAATGTTTAATCCTCCCTAAGTATGTGATGTGATGATCTAGGTCCTCTGGGTTCCCTTGTCTGTGTTCCAATTTAAGGTGCAGATGAGACAGTCTCTTTTGGCCTGGCTTCTGACTACCTTTTGCAGGCACAACCTAAGAGTGCCTACCATATTGCCAAACCTCTCACAGCCCTGAGTTGTTGGTGCCCAGCCCCGGAGGCCATAAGATTTTTTACGTATACATGCCTGCTACGCAAGCAGAGGTATGCATGAGTCACTGCTCCAAGTGGTAAATCTTAGAGCAGAAACTGACAAACAAACCCTTCTCTCTTGCTCATCCCATACCAGCCTTAACTTCATGGACCAGAAAGCAATGGTAGCCAGCTCAGTAGCACAACTACAACTGGTTCCCCTGCCATTCACCCTTGCTTCCCCTATTATATGGCTTTAGAAAGTATCAGAACAGAAACTTGTGCTGGAGGAGTGACTTTCCAAGGAGCCCAGATCAAGACAAATAACTTGCCATCCTTCAAAATATTACATCAAGAAAAAGAATCATTCACTCAATTTCACAGTCCTCTACTTGTATTTTAATCACTCTTTAGTCACTTTAGTCATTCAAAAATATTGAAGTCTATAGGAAGTAAGAGAGAGATATTAAAAAGAAAATGAGAAAAAGGACACTCTAAAGAGAAAGGAGAAAAGAAGATGAAATCCATTGCACAACTGTATACTAAGTACAATTCATTTATTACCTTGATTAATTTTACCAGAATCCTACAAAAGGGGTATGGTTATGCATTCAGGTGCTGCATATCAATGCTTCAATCATCAATGGACCACATATACAAAATGGTCTTGGAAGATTATGATGAAGTGGGAAAATTCCAATCACTTAGTGACATCATGGCTGACTTAACATCATAGTCCAACACATTACTCACATGTCTTGTGGTAATGCTGGTGTGAACAAACCTACTGCACAGCCAGTTGCACAAAAGTATAGCATTCAAATATGTACAGTATTTAATGCTTGATAATAATAATAAATGACTGTTTTGTTAGGTTTTGTATTTATTATACTATACTTTAGATTATTATTATTATAGAATGCACTCTTGCTTGTAAAAATGTTTACTGCACAACTGTATGCAGTGCTGTGTCAAGAGTAGCCTCACAACCTCACACATCTTGTGCTTAATGAGTCTCTCAAATGCATCAAGAGGCCATTTAAACTCTGAGCCTAGCAGCACAGGACTATAATCCCAGTTATAGTCAAGAACTTCAAAATTCCTACATAACATTTTCTAACAAACTATAGGTTGAAAAGTTTGGGTTTGACTCAATTTAGGCATTCATCATTCTTTTCTACCACTTTAAGAAATAGTTGGGGGAATAATATGAGAATAAATGTGTGTATGTGTTTTGTGGTGCTAGGAATTGAATCTCATGGCATCATATATGCTAGGAAAATGTTACATGATACTGAGTCACATCTCTAGCCCTTTTTATTTTGAGACAGGGCCTTGATAAATTACCCAGGCCAGCTGAACTTTCCATTCTTCTGCCTTAGCCTACTAAGCAGCTGAGATTAAAGGAGTGCACTACCATACCCAGCCTAAGAATAAAATTCTTGCTGGGAGTGTAGCTCAGTGACATATGCTTGCCTAGCAAACTACTGAGTTTGATCCCAAGAACCAAGCATGCACACAAAAAGAATTAAATTATTAATTCTCAATTCTTAATATATTCTCAAGAGATATATATTGTAGATTACTTGCAAAAGTAGCCAAAGTTTCCAGTCCTTGCATAACTGCTGGGCTTCTGTTCATGACTAAAAGGCTCAGGGGTCACTCCAGGTAAACTGGGCTGACTGGGTTGCACAAAATAACCACACAAGAGACACAAATACCTTTTTTGTGGGGTCGCTGTGAAGGCTCCTCTGACCTTAAGGATCTGCAGGAAGAGAAGAAGAACACGCAATGACCCCTTTAATTGAAGAGAAGCTATTCAAATGAGGCAAGGGGTCAGGTTTCAGGGGGCTGAGTCCATGATGTCCACTGTCAGCAGGTTGACTGACATCTGGGTGGGACACACCCAAGAGCACAGTAAGAAAAAGGGTCACACACAAGGCACTTCCATGGAAAATTCTATCCTAAACAGGGCAAGGGGTAATGCTACAAAGGAACAGGTGAGCATAGCTCCACCCATGGAGCTGTAGGAAGACATACTGGGGCACAAAGACAGTCACTTGAACCCCAGAAGAGCGGGGCAGTCTAGCAACATGGGTACCTGACACCACATCGCCCTGCAGGGGAGTTAACTCAGTCACGTGCCAGGTTGGTCTCCCACACATAACAATACTCTTTGCAACCAGTCTTTGATGCTCTACCCATCAATAGGTGGAACCTTGGATAAGGACTAGTCTTTTTACATGCTGTACACAATACAATGCAAAGGTAGCGGCAGCATGCTTGAGCTAAAATGTGAGTAGCATTCCACCTCTCTCCTATCTTTATTGTAACTCTGGCCCTGCAATGAGAATAAGCCCAAATCAGACTGCTGAAAAATAGAAGAGTCACCTGAAACAAAATTAAGTCTGCCCAGTTGCCCAAGTGAGATCACCTTACATGTCTTCCAGCTCAGCCAATATCAACAAAGCTGCCTAGCTAATTGCAAAGAATGAGTCTCTCAGACCAACACAGGATGCTAGGACAGCTGGTCAATGCATGAGAAATATTAAGTAGTTGTTATTTTAAGCCACTCATTTTGGGGGGTAGGATTTTATTTTGCAGTAATATTTAAATGATAATCAGTAAGGTTTTTTAAATATTTCATATATGTACATGAACATGAAATATAAAAAACTATAATTCATATAGTTTTTATATGAAAATATAGTTTTTATATTTCATGTGCATGTACATATATTTAATATGAATATATAGTTTTTTATATTTCATGTACATGTACATATATGAAATATAAAAAACTACCTTACTGATTATTGTTTTTTCTTAAATATATATGTATATATATATGTGTATGTGTATGTGTATATATATCTATATATAGATAGATACAGTTAATATCTATATCTATAGATATAGATATATTTAGAAAGATATCTATATCTAGATATAGGTATAGATATATTTAGAAAGAAAGGAAAATCTAAAATAATTACAATGAAAATAAAAGTGTGAGGTAATAAGCCCCTGAGCAATGGTTAGCAGCAGTTAGCAGGACATCAACATTCAAGAGACCAGCATTCAGAAATATTTGAATTTAAGGTGCCACTGGATGACTGTGGAACCAGAGCCATAGAGCTGAACAGAAAATTTTCCATAAAACATAATTCGGAGACATTATCTTACTTTTCCAGTCTATTTCAATAGGTAATTATAAATACTAAAAACACTTGTATTTCAGGAAAAAATAGCATCAATTTTAAATATAAAGCCCAAATTACATGCATTTTCACCTATTCTGTAGAGAAACACAACACCCAGGAAAAACACCCTCCCTAGGTATGTGACTGGCCTTCTCTGTGTTCATGCAGTAAAACTTGTAATTAAGAGTTGACATCACCCAACATGCATTTGAAAAATCAAAATGATTTTAGAATTATGGAAGTGAATAGAAGGACCATTTAACACTTTTTTAAAAAATGGATTCCCCAGATGATGTTTCTCAATTCCTGTAAAAACTAACAGTAGCAAGCTCATCTGATTTTGACTCTACATGTTAATTCTTCCTTATATTTAGCCAAAATCCATCTCCTCAGAAATTCTGTTCACTGATCCCTGCTCTGCCCTTCAGGGCTGCCCCACAATGGATGCAATCCCTCTCCTCAGTGGCAATTTTTCAAGTATCTGAATGCAGCTAGTGTGAGCCTCCAAATTATTATCCTTTTGAACATATAACCTATAACCCAACTTCGTTCGTTATCTCCCATTTGGCCAGTTTTAAATTGCCTCAATATTCTAGTAACTTTCCCAAAATAAATTTAAACTAAAAAAAAAGAATGTAAGAATGTTTAATGCAGCACCTATATCTCAAGGTAATAGTCCAATTTATGTAGAATTTCTAAAAAGAATTTTTAAATATTTAAAAAAAGAATTTCAGTCAACTCTAGCTACATACCTGTTTTATATTTAGGTCTACCTGCCCTCCCTTCTCAGACCTATCTTTCTGCAATTCATGCTGGGGAAATAAATGCAGGTATATATATTTACATATATATATATATCTATATATATAGATAGATATATATATATCCTTATTTACTTTTGTTTCTGGAAAATTAGGCACCAAGTGCTATCAGTTTAACCTGTATTTTCAATCTCTCCTTGCTGCTGGATGACTTGCAAACATTCTGTCTGAGACTAAGTCACCAAATAAATGTTGACCAGTGTAAATAGTATGAAGGAGACGTATAAAGTTTCCAGAATCCTCCATCAAGGCTGGCACTTATTCATTAATAAGTATGTCAGTAGTTTATCATCTAGTACAAAAATCACCTAACTGTGCTGTAATTCTCCCAATTTATCTTGACCCGATCTTCAAGAGGGTTTTGCTAGATTTGATATATACACTATGTCTACAACACTTCTATGACTGACCACCCTTGTCCAATATGAAAAAAAAAAACATGTGAACGTCAAGTCTCTATTTTGTTCTATACTTTATGCATAGTATAGAAACCAAAACTATTAACTGTTACAACAATTGCACAAGTTTGAAAATTATAATCTTTATTTCTAAAATCACAAATAGTTCTAAATTTATGTTGGAACTTTTTCTGCAATTACATTTCTTTTAAGTGGATTTTCTTTTTAAATTATTAATCATAGGACTTATCACTATCTTCTTGCCTGTCTTTACATTGCTGCAATATCTAACTATGAAGAGAAACTTCACTATTATTAATGTTTGGACCCTGTTTTCACATCCTCCATTCAACTGCTCAGAATCATTTTGGTCATAGATGGAACAGATTCCAAAAAAGAAACAGTAATTTGAGGATGAAATGAATCACCCACATCTTTATGTAAAATGAAAAGCAAATATGCAAAACGATGAGAATCACTTTGGACACATTTTAATAAGATAAAAGTCAACTCAAATCACTAGGTATTTATTAAATATCTATGGTCCAATGTTGTGAACTAGGAATTGTGGAGAATATAAAATAAAAGGGTGTTTTGTGAGGAAAGAGAATGCATAATCACGTGAAGAGAGAAAAATGCTTAAGTAAGAGCACGAGACAATTATAAAAGAGATGTCACAAAGCAGAGCATGATTCAGTGCTGAATGAATTATTCAGACAATAAATCTTACAAGAGCTCAGGGGAGGGAATGCTAATTTCAGACTGGGGTGGTCAGTTCCATAAAGACAGAAGTCAGCTAGGACTGATGCTGGATAAATGGATCAACTTTAGATAAGAAGAGAGCAGAGGAGAGGACACATTGGGAATTTGGCACAGAACCAATAAAAGTGTTTGCTGGAATGACTGGGGTATTAGGCAAACTTTTTTTTGGAATGGTTTTTACAAAGTGTCAGAAAGAAAAGAAAGCAGAAAGTTCTTGGAGAAGCTAGTGACATATTTTTGGAAAGAAGATTGAAGAAGCTATTTGGAGAAAAATGATGATTTGCGAAATGGCTTGGAATGGGAGCAGGCAGAGAACATGAGCAGTAGTAAGTAGGTAGTCTTGTCAGCAGTATACTTTAGCAAAATATCAGAGAATGAAAAATTAAATATGAGCAGAGGATACCACAGGGCTGGCATCAAAATGGCAAAATATTCTTCTTTGTGTGTGTGTGTGTGTGTGGTTGCAGAGGCACTAGGCCACTGAGTTACATCTCCACTGAGTTGCCCAGAGTAACCTCAAGTTTTTGATCCTCCTGCCTCAGTTTCCTCAGTAGCTGGGATTACAGGCATGCACCATCATATCCAGATGTATGCTTTCTATTTTGTCTTTTAAAATAAACACAAAAATAAAGGTGAAATAAGGGTTGTACCATTTTCTGACTCATCTGTTTATTTAGTTATAGATACATAAGAGAAAATAGACTATAACGTTATGTCTGATACATAGATTCCCCTCCCATGCAGACAGTGGTGAGATATCTATGAGCCAAGGAGCAGAAAGCTTTCCTTGTACCCAGACCATGCAGGAAGAAGACATGAGTAAGTAGAAAAGGAGTCGAAGTCAGTCATCAACAGTAGCAAGAGCTAGGAAAGAATGCCAGATCTAGGGCTCAGAGCAAAACTAAGGACATAAGGACTAGGAAAACCACTGAAAAACAACCCCTATCAGTGCACCAGAGAAAATTCTGAACTAGGTGCTGTCGTCTATGGCTGGCAATATTGCCAGAAGGATGTATTTAAATAACCAAAAATGTGAGGAGTACTGCAGTCTTCTAACATTTGAATTCATATACCACTATCAGAACCCAGTGTGTCCACAGCTCTCCTGGACAACTCTGCCAAACTCTCTAGCCACATGACTTCACTCCTATTTCTGAAAACTGTCTCTAGCATTCTTATCCTATTGTGACCCTGGGGTCATTATGTTGCTTCTCCCTTTCTCATGCTCAAATCCTTTAAGGTTTAATACAACTTCCACTTAACCATTCCACCCTAAAGGGTCTGTGTGTGTTGGGGGGACAGTGGGTACTGGGGATGAAATCTAGGACCTTGCACATCTCATACATGCAGGGTAAGCTCTCTAACACTGAGCTACGCCCCAAACCCCTTTCATTTTTTTTTTTTTTTAATTTTGAGACAAGGGCTCAGTAAATTGACCTTCTGCCATCAAACTCAGCCTCTCAAGTAGATTACAGGGATTACAGGCAAGCACTCTTTTAAAAGTTCCTTATACAACTTGTGTCCATGTTACCACTTTGGTACTTACCTATCTACTTACCTATCCTAGGCTAACTTATACAGTTACTAACCATTTGGTTATGTGTGTATGTTATTTGATTTATAAACTTCTTAGAGGCATTGTATTTTTATTTCTTATATATTTGTATATTACCTAAGTATCTTTCCTCATAAATATATATGTATGTATATATATGTGTGTGTGTGTATAATTATGTAATTATATATTGTATGTGTGTATAGACATGCATACAAATTATCACTTTTAATATGTAGTAATTATAAATATATCTATAAAATACCTTTTTAGAGGAATATATATTAAATATAATGTATATATTCAAGAACTTCCTAACCCTCACTTCAGTAGATCAATCATACATTATTTATATAGTGAAGCAGGTAGCCAACAATTAAGTGTTCAGAAATCACTTCCTTTACCAATTGTTTTCTAAAATGGCATCCCTGTTGGTCTTTCTTAAGATGTTTCACAAACACATCTGACTTACTAGATTCCAGCTAAGAAAATAGGCAGGCTTTCAATCAAGACTCTTAGAAGAATGTCTCCCACTGGTGAGTAAATTACCAGAGAAGATAGCAAGAAATTCCCCAGTGTTTGGGAGTTACTAGTCAAAGAATGATTTCAAATGACTGCTAAAAGATTTTGGATGAAAAGATCCAGCCTTAGTACATCTGGAAGCTATAATAAATTACCCCATAGACAGGGAGTGTTAAACAACAGAAACTTATTTCTTACAGTTCTGGAAGCTAGGAAATCCAAGATCAAACTGTCTGGAAGATTCAATGTCTTGTTAAGGTCCTCTTACTGTTTATATGTAGTCATCTTTTCTTTCTGTCCTCACATGGTGGAAGTGGCAGTGAATCTCTCTGAGGTTACCTTTATTAAAAGCACTAATGCTATTCATGGGGTCTCAACCCTCATCACCTCTCAGAGGTCCTACCTCCTAATACTATCACCTTGGATAATAAAATTTCAATATACAAATTTGAGAGAGCAAAGATTCAGTCCATTGCAGCTCTATTTGCACATCCAAGCCATAGATGATGTAAACTGTGTATTTATAATAATGAAGCCTATATTATATATTTCTCATAATGTAATAGATAATAGACCCACTGAGAAATAACATATTTTCCCAGTAGGCATGTTATACAAAACATGTATAAAACAAGCATAAATGAAATAAATGAAAGCCCTTTGTAAAGTGATATGGATAAAGTAGGCATAGGAATATTCTGATATATAAACCAAGCTTGGGATTTTCATAGTCATCTATAGTACAGAGATAGAATAGACTTGACCAGAACACCAAGGATCCTGTCATTTATCTTTCAAATTAATATGTTTTGGAATATATTGAGTGCTAAAAGAAACTGATTATTTAAATGTAGAACTGATATAAATGTTATGTAAATGTTGTATATAATTATCTATATTTTTCATAACCAAGTAAGTAAAATTAGACTCTTCTAAAATTAGTATTTCTAAAAAATTGAAGCAATTTAGTACCAGGAGATTTCCTAATGTGATGATAATAAAAAATAAATGACTATTATTGAAGCATTTTATTATAATGAAACTTATTTCATGATAAAGGATAATATTTTCAAAATACTTAATAACTTAATGTATTTTCAGCTTATAAAAGATAATATTTAGTCAAAAATAGGGCTCTCTTTCAAAATGCCACGTAAACAAAAAAGAAATTACTATAGTTGTTCAAACATATAAATACATAGAAAGATACCAGATCAAAGGGATTTAAATTAATCATTTTCTGACAAAAAGAATGACTATCCATTACTAGATCTCAATTTTCCTATTTTCAAAATGATGATAAAAACATTTGCTTTTCTTCCTGTCAGAATTTTTATAAGAATCAAGTAAAATAATTTTGATACAATATTTCTGTACATTGAATGTATTTATTTTATCATTAATAATTTTAATGTAGTTTAATGTTTATTGATGTTACGAAAGAGCTAGAGTCTTCCCATCCACTATTCTCATTCATTGTCTTTTTCCTGTAGATAATATTATTTTTTCTTTCACAGAACGTTATCTTGGGTTCTGGGGATAAGACTATGACTCACACACGTATCCTTTATGGTGGTTAAGTTTCTTTGGCAATTTGTTGGAGTTCTGGGATACACCTTAGCTGTAAAATGTTATTTTTTTGGTATGTCTGTCAGGGTGTTTTAGGAAGAGATTCGTTTTTGAATGAGTAGTTTGAATACAGGACCAAACAGAACACAAAGGAAAAGGAAAAAGGTAATTTGCAGTCTTCTAACCTGGGACATCAGAGCTTTTGATTCTTTGACTTTGGGACTCATAGGAATCCCCCCTGCTCCAACACCATCTCCATTTCTTAGTCCTTCAGACTTAAGACTGACTGCTCCACCAGATTTCCTGCTTCTCCAGCTTGCAGTTAGCAAGTAATAGGGTTTTTTGGCCCTCATAAATATGTGAGGCAACTTCCATTAAAAAAATCCCCTTCAATAGATAACTAATTCAAATATAGAGAGACAGATATATGTAGATAAAAATAGATATAGATAGATATAAATCCTATTTATTCTGTTTCTCTAGAGAACCCTGATATACACTTTTACAAAGATTTCTCAAACTTTTCTGAGGGGGGGTGGGAAGACGTAACCTGTCCCAAAATTTGTGCTCACCTTTTCATAGTGAAGCACTGTCCCTAAAAGAGAGTGGCCTAGTTGGTAGGTATTTCCCATCTGCTCTTGCATTCACAGATGGCCTCTGAATCTTATTAGGATAAGGCAAGTATGGGCCTTTAGATTTTTTTTTTTTTTTTTGGGGGGGGGAAGGGTGGAAGGTACTAAACTCAAGGGAGTTTTACCACTGACTACATCCCCAATCCTTTTACTTTCAAGACAGGGTACTGCTAAGTTGTTTAGGGATTTGCTAAGTTGCTGAGGTTGACCTTGAACCTGGGATTCTCCTGCCTCAGCCTCCCAAATGGCTAGCATCATAGACATGTGTCATTGCACCTAAGTTAGATGTAAAATTTAAGGAGACTCTTATTCTCAGGGAATGCAAATGTTTACCCGATGAACGCACACTTACACAATCCTGACAGTGAGTGACTCCTCTTCTTTGCCTTAGAAGGGCTATTCATATCCCATGTTCTCAACAATACAATGTAAGCAGTTGTGAGCTGTTGCTTCTTGACTGGAGTGTTTGGAATGGGCATGCTTCTTTTCTTCCCACAGTGGCTCGACCATTTTACTTCACCACCAGCAGTTTAAGATTGCCCATTCCTGAAGGATACAGTCATCAGAGGAGGTCCCAGAGAGGGGGACCTTAGCTTAATACAAGTGGGGACTTTGACAGACCCAAGAGAATAGAATTTCAGCACCTCACAGTAGAGGCACAGAGATTTATTGATGAAAGCAGATACACATTCAAAGGGAGGATATAGGCCGCAACCCCTTGGTCTAGGGTATTAATATTTTAAGAGGGCAGTAGCTACGGGATGAACTATGGGCGACATCAGAGAGGAGTTACGTGATTTCCTGCCAGTCCTTCTAGAGCTTGCACATTGCCCTCAGCATGTTTCTCTGCAGGAGAGGCCAAGGGGCCAACAGCACTGACTTTGTTGCACAGTTGCATGTGTTTCATTTCAAACCTCAATGATCATTTCCTTCATTCCAAAGGCTTATGGGTACTTTCCTTTTGACTTTTAGTGTATCTTTCTCTATATCCCCAAGTTCCTATCTAAGTACAACATTCATTTTTCTTCTTTACCTATTGTTTTTAAACTGTGCTATTTGTTCTCTTTTTATAGAGCTTTGGCAGTTCTTTATATATTCCTGACACGAGACCTTTAAAATTTGCCAATTTTCTTCTAAATATCCTTTGGCTTTTCTTTTCGTTTTCTTAATAGAGCTTTTTTAAGAGCACAAGTTTTTAATTTTAATAAAGTCTCATTTATCAAGTCATGATTTTATAGATCATGCATTGGGTCTGATATCTAAAAAATTATCAACCCAGCCAAGCTAATATTTTCTCCAATGTATTATTTTAGAATGTTTATCATTTTGGTTTAATTTGGTGGGGAGACAGGGTACTGGGGATTGAACTCAGGAGCACTGGATCATTAAGCAGCCCTATTTTGTATTTTATTTAGAGACAAGGTCTCACTGAGTTACTTAGCGCCTCACTTTTGCTGAGGCTGGCTTTGAACTCGTGATCCTCCTGCCTCAGCCTCCAGAGCTGCTAGGCTTACAGGCATGCGCCACTGCTTAGAGCTCATTTTTGGTTTTATATTCAGAGGTATGATCTGTTTTGTGTTAATATTTTGTACAAAATATATATAGTGGTTGAAAAAAGTTTTTGTTTTGTTTTTTTAATATATTATCCAATACCATATTGTCCCAATACCATATCTCTGAAAGAAACTCTTTTCTCTGTTTTATACCTTTGATGAAAATCAGTTGCCCTCTTCAGTGTGGGTCTTCTGGAGGTTCTATTCTTCTCCATTGATCTGTCTGCCTATACTTATTCCAATAAGTGTCTTAATTCCAATAAGTGTCTTATACCAATACAGTGTCTTAATTCCTGTAGGTGTTCAGTAATTCTCACTTTCCATGCAGTTAATTGTCCAGGTTTGTTCTTCTTTTCAAAGTTGTTCAGCTACTCTAGTTTTTGTTGTTGTTGTTTTGTTGTTTTTTTTAACTTTCCATATAAATTTTGAATTTGCTTCCCAATTTCTTCTAAAATATTATGTAATTTTAATTACGATTCCACTTATTCTACAGCTCAACTTGGGGGAAAATTGACATCTTAAAAATATTGAGTTCTCTAATTAGTGAATACAGAACACCTTTTCAATCATTTAGGTAATTTTATTATTTAAATAAGATTTTAAAGGACATTTCTGGAATGTGGCTTTGCCCCTTAATTCTCTTAAGAACTTAGGTCAATAGGCTAAATTAGGAATCTTTTTAATTCAATAGAATCTTCTCCTGATATTTGCTTTATTAATAGCTTCCCTCCACATGTTCTTTTTCTTTTTCTGAAACTCCTAGCTTTTATATCATAGGGATCCCAGGTCTCTTTTCTGCATATGTTTTTCTCTCTTGGGATATCCATACTTCATACATTTTACATTAAGCTTTGAGATACATTGTTCATATGATTTTCTAGGTCAATAATTTAGGCCTCAATAAGGTTTGTTTTTGTTATTATTAATATGAAAATTATGTGTGTTACTTCGAAGAAATCTTTTTCTGTGTTTCAATTGTTTTGCATTTTTAGGTTTAAATCCCATTTGCCTTTCAGTATGAATGCTCTGTTAGGGGCTTTTTCTACTCCCTTCCTATGTGATGGATTTTATTTTATCTTGTCTTCAGGTTTTAGGTCCAGCTGCAGATCTCTAAGGAGTAGCATTATGGTGAGCAGAGCTCACTTTTGTCTCTGTCCTGAGAGTTGCAGGTACATAGCAGGCAAAGTGCCATTCTCCAAATGAAGCAATGATTGGAAGTCATTTCTGCTCCTGTATCTCTCTGGACTTTCCTAAACAATGTGGCAGAGAAATAGTTCATTGACTTAATGTCTGCTCACCTCCTTAGAGGCAAAGGAGATGACATGCACTGTCCTAGTTTTCATCTCCTCCAGCATTAGTGTATTGGAATTGAACCCATGCACTCCACCACTGAGCCACATCGTCAGCTTTTGTATCATTTTGTGCCTGAAGACAGGATCTAAGTTACCCAGGCTGCTAACAAACTTTCAATCCTCCTGCCTCAGCCTTTCAAATAGCTATAATGATGGGGATATGCCACTGATCCAGATATGTTTTTTTTTTCCTTTAGTAACTAATATTGTGCATTTTCTGCCTGCTTTCTTTTTCTCTAGGTCATGATTTCAAGGATTTTCCATTTTGTCAGTTAAAAAATTACCAGTTCTTTGTTTTGCTTAGAAAATTGGATATTCTGTTTTGCTATATTTTCATTTTAAGTATAATTTGACAAGAATACTTGAGTATTTTTTCCCCAAATGTACATTCAGTATAAATTCTCAATCTGTACATTTCCAAAGCATTCTACATTTGCTTTTGTCAAGATAGGGTTTTAAGTTCATAATCTTTTACCCATATACTTGTGTCAAGTTTGACAAACACCTCCTGGCTTCCAATGTTGCAAAAGAAAAGCCCACAGCTGACATAATTTATTTTCAACTCTAGTATGTTTCATTTGTCTTAAAATGTTCTTAGAGGATCACATCTGTGTCTGTTTCTGCATTAATCCTTGTTATCAACTAAAAAGGACTTTTATTCTGATAGCCTTTCTCAGAAACATTTCTCTTGTAATTCTTTGAATAATGAACTCTATACAGTTTCTCATTTTTTTATTACTAAGGTTAATTTTACAAACTATGTCCTCCAAAGTCTACTTTTTTTATTTACTAATAAAAAACATTTATTTGTGTGTGTGTATAAATGTACACACACATACACACCCACACAGGAGAAAGAGAGAAGAGAATTCTTTAATCATCTAAATCTCCAGTTAGTTCACTATCATTTTTTAGTCAAACTTACAGGTTCAGTTAATTAGACTCTACCTCTCTCATTAAATTTTTATTTCTTGTCATAATTCCCTCATTCATTTTTTTAACTCCATATACAATTAACTGGTCTAGAATCTTCTATGTGTATCTTTTTTTCACTCAATTATTTTATTTTTAACAGCTAAATACAGTTTAGTGTATATACATTAACCTGGAATGATCTCAGTCGTTGCTAGTTCATAGATACTCACTGAAGTTAGCTAATGGAATTGGTGAAAACTATGACAAAGTACTTGAACAAAAACTTAACTATTTTGGGGAGTATACCTTCAAAATCGCAAGTTTTTTTTTTTTTTAATCTGTGTCCCTATAAATCATAGTATTGCTTTGCATGAATTATTTTGTGTATACTTGATAAATGCTATTTTTGCCACAGACTCTACTATCTTTGTTTCCTAAAGCACTATTTTTAAAAATATTTCTGTGCTGTCTATACCTACTCAATTACTTTCAAAGAGGGCATTCACAGCACTATCCTTATCAATAGCCCCGGAAATAGACCCCTGTGTTATCTTCAATCTCATGCTTCTATACCAAGAACTTAGATTATTCACCTAGACCTATAAATGTAAAACAGAATAAAAAAGCTTGGCTTTTCTGCCTCCATTTTGCAACTGTTTCATTTGCTTTTAGTCACCTCTGATCATTCCAAAAACAACAGGTCTACCTGCTAAACATCTTGTGATGAGTCAAATCTACCTGCCAGGTAACAGCAATCTTATTGTAGTCAAGTCTCCACCTGACCAATGCTGAGATAATGATCAACCAGACAGTTTGATCAAGATGGCTTAACTGTGCATATTTCTGCTCCCCCTTATTTATTTATTCTGGAAGCTTATATTAGTATACCAGCGACAGGTTGGAAATCCTGGTGTTCTCTGTCTTCCTGGTATAGCTATTCTGATCTATGTTATTTTCCTGCTTTTCATCATTACTTTTCCACTTAATTTTGGGGGGTAAGTGGCTAGACTTGACCTATTGAGATCCCCAGGGTCTGACCTCTGGCCCTGCACTCTAGGAATACTTCCAAGGGTAAAGCTATGACAAGACTCCTATATGGATCTGTATGAGAATTTACCCTGACAGTTTACCTAGGAGTATGATAACTGCTCATAGAATATTACTCAATTAGAATGACTTGACTCATTTCCAGCCTAAGTACTTCAGGATGCATAAGGATTCCTAGATTCTAACACTTGATTTTGGCCTGATTTGTAATTTTTGCCACTATGATGGATATATATATAACATATTACTATTGTTTCACTTTGTAATTCTTTAAATAAATACAAATTTATCATTGCTTAATCAGTGCTGGAAATGTAGGTTTTCACTATAGATCGCCTCTTTGTAGCCTTGTTCATTTTCAATTCTCTTGCCATGTTTTTATTGCTGTAGAGTGTCAAAAATAAAAAAAAAGAAAAAAGAAAAAGGTTTTCTGTTTCCCAGAGCTGCTTTTGTCCCCCCTGCTCTCTGTCATGATGTTCTGCTTCACTTCAGGTCCATGCAACAGAGTCAGCTGTCCATGAACTGAGACTTTGAAAACAATCACTTTTGCTAAGGAAATTGAACTCATGAAGATTTCAGGTGGAAGCCAGGAACCAGTTAAGAGGACACTTGTTTAATTCAGGCTGTCTTTTAACTGTAATTTGCAAGGCCCCAGGTTAAGAACCTCAGAGGCAAAGAGGAAAAAGCCTTTAACTCTCTACATTACCCACACAAGAACACAGAGCAAACAGCAGGCATTGTGCATCAGTGCACTACCCAGGATTGGGCAAACAATTGCCTTAGTGGAAACCCAGAAGGACTCTAACCTTTCTGGATTTTCCTGGGGCAGTGGGACTGTGCAGGTTGATGGAACCCCAGGGCCTCACTCATATACCAAAAGCCAGCCAAGGAAGGCCAAGACCTGGGAAAGCCTTGTGTATGAAAGAGAAGGAAAGAAGCAAGGAAAGCTAAATTAAGGAAAAAACAGAAATACTGTGTGAAGCAGATAAAAACTCAAACAAGCTTTCAGTGAAGATTCCCTTTCCAGACCTGCTTGCTAAACACCATTCTCCCCTGGGGGGCAGCCAGAGAAACAGACTCTTATGCTAGGAAAGAAAGAAATCCTCAATGAAAGAGGAGGCCATAAAACAGAACATAAGTGACAGCTTGAATGGGGGTCTCTGGCCAAATTGAGGACAAGTTCCATAAAAGTAAATTGTAAAAGTATGAGGTTGTTACCAAAAAAATGTCAGTAATTAAACATAGAACTACCTACATAAATTAAAATGCAGACCTAAAATGTCTGTCTATTCAAGTTTGAAAATTCAAGAGAGCATTTGTACAATATCCCCTGACAATGACCCTAACAAAAACCACATAATATTTTGAAAAGAGATGTCTGACTTTAAGAGTGATATTCCTAGTCAGAAAGAAATATTTATTCTAACTCCAGTATTTAGGTATGTGAATGTTAGTGCCAATTTCTGCTATCTGGGTGAACAACTTCAAATCATTATGAAATTATTTGCTTCAGGGTAAAAAAATTAAAAGATTATTTGTCTATGATACCTAAGGTTGTGGCATGCAACATCTTACTGACTATTTGTACATTTTCAGTATAAATTTGCTTCTAAAAAAAATCCAATATTGTGGCTTTGAATACTCAACAACTGAACTCTATTTGATATGTTCAAATATTAATCATTCTTTCCTCCAGAAATAAAAATTAAGAAATTTACATGAATTTTTCTAAACATTAAAAAAAAGCCTACCCTTCATAGCTCTTTCATATTTAGAAATTTTTACTTCCTTTCAGTTTTATTCTGTGACTCTTCTTTAGGAAAATTTAGATTTTTTTTTTAAGAAACACAACAATGAGCTCCCCACCTCTTTACAAAGAAACTTGATTCTGCAATCTGTATTTGGGGTAAAAATGGGAGTTCATAATCCACTTGAATCTAATGTATGAAATATGATATGTCAAGAGCTTTGTAATGTTTTGAACAACCAATAAAAAATAAAATAAAATAAAATAAACAATTAAAAAGGAAGCTTATCATTTCTTTTTCACTGTAGCTATAGTACACTTTCTAAATCACAGCTAATACCTTCTTCTGATTAAAATCCTGTGAGATTTCTAACAGCTTTTAGAGTTAGAAGGCAACTTTTTAACCAGACCTATAATTCCTCAAAGCTTCATATATCAGATGTTATCGTTTTGAGTATTATATTCTAGCACACTGACATAGTCTCTCATCAATCTCTCTCACATTATCCATTCTTTTCTGTATCTCATTTTTATAATTTATTGTATATTCTGCTTCATAACTGCCTTAATGCAACCAGGAGTCCATCGGCTGAATGATTATAGGTTTTGAATCCTTTTAATAATTATACGGAGTATGGTGTACGCTCTTTTAATCTTAAAACTCAGATTACTTCAAAACATATTCCTCTTATTATCTCACTACTATTCATCTTGTTTTGCTTTTTAGATTATTACTTATTCTGTTTTACTATTATTTTAGCCTACTAAAAAGTCTTTTCTACTGTTTTTCCTTATAAATGGAGACTAATGTCTTTCCTGGCCATTTGTCTTTTCATATAGTGGAAATGATGTATTGTTTTCTGTCTGTTGATAGCTTTTGATATAATTTTATTTTACAGATACAGTGTGATATATAGAAAAAAATCCTAAGTTACTTGGCATCCTTAGTGTATGTAATGTCATTTTGGAGCTATGAATACACACTCTGTACTCCATATGTACAGCCTTCATATAGACAAAAGCAAATCACAGATTATGCCTTGGTATATTCGCCAAAAGGATTAAGTCAAATGTTGACATGAGTACCAAGGCAGATATGAGCAAGGGAGTGGAGGAAGGCATTGAAGGTCTGCCCCTGAGCAGTGCCTAACTGGCCTTTACTCCACCAGGGACCAACCTTTTTCTTCAGACGCCTCACTGTCAATCTGGAGAAAATATACACTACAGGTCTACACTGTAAAAACCTCCAACATAGAAAAACTAGCACAGATGCAGGAAACCATGGCGGGAACTAGGAGTAACCACCTCAAATAAATAATTCAAGGAGTGGGAGGCTCCCAAGGAGCCCTTAAAAGCCCACAACTCAGAAGACAAGATGCACTACATGCACCTAAGAGTGTACTTCCATTTCACAAAACAAACCCAGATGTTTTCCAAAGGAGTCTCTCCCCTGAAACCTTTCTTTTGGGAAGACAAAAAGGAAGAAACCTCTGCCCAGTGAGAGGTCACAAAAAGAATTTCAAAACCAAAGTACTAATACAATAGAGGCTCTTTGAACATATTCTTCACACCCTTTCCTTTTTGTTTTGTTGTTTAGTTCTGCTGTGATGCTGTGTTTTTGTACTGAAGATTGAATCCAGGACTTCATGCATGTTAGGCAATTGCTGTACCACTGAGCTATATTCCCAACCACTTCCTAATCCTTTGGCTAAAGAGCAGACCCACCTAGATGAGTAAGAGGTTAACTGCTAAATCTTCACATAATCCAGAACATCTAAAGACCTTTCTAACACACTTCCTGTGTCTTTAGTTAACTAGTGGAGGTGACTGGAGTCCACTACGATATTCTCATCAGAGAAAAAGTAAACAGGACTCTGGATGATCAAAGACCCTCTCTTCCAGTAGCATTCCTGTCTGGTTTCTCCTTTCCCTCTCTACAAGAGATCTTTATGCCCCCTGAGCCTCCCAAGATAGAGCTATGTGGAGCTACCCCTCCACCTTCTTCAGGGCTAACTTTGAATAAGCCTGATTCCTTCCTACCAACTTGCACTGCCTGAATGTGTGCCTTTGAGCATCAGGAAGCCTACTCATTTGATTCTGGTAACACTAATATCTTAGAACATACTGTATCACTATTCTGTGACTCACAGAACTAGAGACTATAGTCAATGTATCTTTCAGGATTTAATTTATTATAATAGATAAGTATTTCCAAATGATGGATAAAATAGCTATTTAAAAATTTTTATTAGTTTCACTTAACACTTTAAAATCTTGAAAATTTTTGTATATTTTTCTCATATATAAATTGTCCATCTGTAGAGAGTCACACATTTTCATGCAGTTTACTTGAAGCTACTGAATTTCAAAAAACAATTTCTAATAGCTGGGGATATAGCTCAGTGTTAGAATTCTTATATGGCATATTCAAGATCCTGGGTTCAATGCTTGGTAACATACATACACACACATGTACACACACACACGTCATTTATGAACCTTAGGAATATTAGCTTGGCTTTCATCCAAATAAGATTCTTGTCCCAAAGTGATAAAATAAATGCTTTTCCCTGATTTTCATTTATTTTTAATTTTCTATTAGGTTTCTTTTCTTTTCATTCTGTCTTCTATTAAATGATCATGAATCAAAGGAAACATTTGCTTTTCTCACAGCCCTCTTTCCACATGTGTTTGGGAAAGTGTGAAGCAGTTTAAAGAATATGCCCAGGACTGATCAGGTGCATAGACACAGCAGGCAAGAGCTGTTAATAACCTGGGCTTGAGAAGTAATGGACCAGAATCTGAAATTCCTGTGTATAAACTGTGTGACATAAAGAAACTATTCAACCTTGCTGAGCCACAGTTTTGTCCACCCATCAAACAGGCAGAATTCAAACCATATCAAATATTGTTTAAAATTTTAAGAAGCAGGCCTTGTTAAGTCTTTAAGATATTGCTTAAGATAAATTTGCAACAGATTTTATCTATTAGGTTTAACAGCTTTCTGGCTGGTGACACCCCCCCAGTGCCCCCCCACTCCCCACCCACCCCCTGTACCCCCCCACACCCCCTCTCTCCCCACCCAGGGCTGTGGCTTGAATCCAGTGGTGCTCTATCACAGTGCTCTGACACCAGGTTTTTCCCACTCCATTTAATTAACTTTTAAAATTTTGCAACAGGGTCTCACTAAGTTACCCAACTTGGCCTTAAAATTGAAATCCTCCTGCATCAGACTCTTAAGTAACTTATAAGCATGCACGAGTAAACCCAGTTTATAAGCAATTTTCATTATCACTTGAAAAAAAAATGACTTTTTCACATCAAGTGTATCATGTGTCACAAATTAATATTCTCTTTAAAGCACAGGGATCTATTTTTTAAATTACTTATAACCATATCCAATTTTTTCCTATGAAATAATTCTATGTGTATTGTCAAAGAAAAATTGTACCAAATGGAGTTCAACAGAAAAATAAGACTTTGTTCAAGACTATTGCATTGAGGCCAAGACGACTGCAATACTAAATCAACACTGAACTCAACTCCGTTGAGTCAAAAAGTGGGAGAGTCTATAAGGACCAAAATGAGCTTGTGGAAAAGTACTAGAGTACTCAAGAGGAGATTGGTCAATGTAATGATACCACCTATTTATGCAAATGCTAAATTATACTTTATCAAAGTTAAATCCCAGCCTTTCCACAAAGACTGGGAGATAAAGGTACTATCTTTCTGGAAAATTATATTGTAAAGGGGTGGCTCTAAATTCCTTGAGAATGACATTCCTGAATTTTAAAACTGATAAAAATTTGGGAATATATCTATCTCAAAGGATTAGGGAAAGTATATATTGGAGTTTTCTAAAGAAAATGTTCTACGAGGGCAGAGTAGAACATGTTGCTTTCCTGGATGCTCTGTGATATGAAAACAAGAAAGCAGATAGGCAGCTTCTCAGCAAGGTGAAGCAGTGAACTAAGAACTGGTTTCTCCACCAGATTAGAATAACCCAGGGGAGATCCCTGGGATGCAGTCTTCTAGCATGAACTGGCAATTGTGGGGCCCTTGAATGTGCTAATTTTAAATCTCCAATCAACTGGCATCCAGGGAAGATCTTGGAATTTACCTAAGCCTAATCCCTACCCCCAGAAATTCCACCTATGGGATTACTTCTCTCACCCTAGCAAGCACTACCCTAAGAGTGGAGCAAGCATCATATTTCAGACAAACTCACCTAATTGCTAAGAAAGGAAGCTGAAAATCTTTTGAACTCCCAGGGAAACCATTCTTTAATATTTCATCAAGATGTTTTTGTTTTGGGCTGGGGATGTGGCTCAAGCGGTAGCGCGCTCACCTGGCATACGTGCGGTCCGGGTTGGATCCTCAGCACCACATACCAACAAAGATGTTGTGTCCACCAAAAAAACTAAAAAATAAATATTAAAATTCCCTCTCTCTCTCTCTCTCTCTCTCTCTCTCTCTCTCTCTCTCTCTCTCTCAAAAAAAAAAAAAAAAAAAAAGATGTTTTTCTTTTTTCTTTTTTTCTTTATCCTTCTTAATTGTGACCGTAATAGTTCATGGACACTCACATGTATTCATATATTTCTTCTCATTGCTAGCAATTTGAAACCAGTTACTTTTCACAGATCAGTTTTTTTGAGGACTTGGAAGTTTGATTACTATATTTCAGTTTTGTTTTGTAATCTTTTTTTATTTTTTAAATTTTTTTCTTCATATATTTTTTCTCTCACTTATCTGTTTCCCTTGAATCTCTTTCACTCTTCTGCTAATAGCCAATCTTTATTGTTCTCTCTTTCACTCTTCCTTTTTTACTTCTGTAATCTCTCCTCCTCCCTCATAATCATCACATCCTATATCAGTTATGTTCTCTCCCTGTCCACCATTCAAAATTGTAAACCCTTTTGCAAACTTACCATTTTATTGTAGGCAATCACTGATTGTATCATTTCTGCTTATTGTGACAACATTGTAGATGTCACAGTATGGATTACTTGGTTTAATGCTTTAGATTGTTTGCATAGGTTGTTGTTATTAATTCTTTCTCCATAAATAGTGAGATACTGGAAAACTTTAGGGACCCTGTAAGTCTACAGTGTAGAAACTCTACTGCTTCAGATCTCTACTTTCAGATGGGTAAGACATACAAATAACATGAATAAGCAAGGAAACGCATCACCCTAAACAAACCAATATACCCCAATAAAAGAATTGATCAATACCACAGTGGAAGAAAAGTCAGAGAAGGAGTTTAGAAGGTACATAGTTAAACTGATCTGCATAGTAAAAGATGACATAGGGAGTGATATCAGAGCAAAACTATAGGAGAGAAAGATCACTTCAATAAAGAGATAGTGATTCTGAAAAAAAAAAAACAAGCAGAAATGCTTGAAATGAAGGAATCAATAAACCAAATTAAGTGGAAAGCATCACCAACAGGCCACTTGAAAGGCAGAGTTCCAGGGAATTAAAACAAAATGCATAATCTTTAAAATAAAGATGACCATGGGGAAAAAATGTTAAGATTCCATGAATAGAATCTCCAAAAATTATAGAATAAACTGAAAAAAGAAATTTAATATTTATTGGGATAGATGAAGGCTCAGACATACAAACCAAAGAAATGCACAATCTTTTCAATGAAATAATGTCAGATAATTTATGAACCCTAAATAATGAAATGGAAAATCAAATATATAAATCTGACAGGTCCCCAAATATATAGGACTACAATAGATGCACACCAAGGCACATTATGATGAAAATACCTATCATAGAGTTCAAGGATAGAATTCTAAAAGCTGCCAGAGGAAAAACAAAAATCACATTTAGAGGAAAACCATTCCAGATCTCAGCTGATTTCTCTACCCAGACCCTCAAAGCTAGGAAATCTTGGAATAATATATACCAAGCTCAGAAAGAAAATGAATGCCAACAAGAATATTATCCTCAGCAAAATTAAGCTTCAGAATTAACAATGAAATAAAAACCATCCATGATAAACAAAGTTTAGAGCATTCACAACTAGAAAGTCTACTCTACAAAGCATACTCAATAAAAAATTTCAGGAGAAGAATGAAAAATAAAAGTGAAAATCAGCAAAGGGAGGAACTACACTAGAGTAGTCAAAGGAGAAACTGATTCAAATTAAATATCAGAAATAAATCAAAATGATAGAAAATGAAAAATCATATCTCAATAATAAACCTGAATGTTCAGGGCCTAAACTCATTTATCAGAATAGACTGGCATATTGGATTAAAAAACAAGATCCAACAATATTCTGTCTCCAAGAGACTCAACACATAGGTGAAGACATCCACAGACTAAAGGTAAAAGAATGGGAATAAAAACATCATTCACATGGATCTCATAAACAAGTAGGGGTTTCTATGCTCATATCAGATATTGTAAATTTCAAGCCAAAGTTAATCAGAAGAGACAAAGAAAGACATTTCATATTGCTTAAGGGAATTATATAACAAGAACATAACAATCTTATGTCTTTATGCACCAAACAATGGAGCATCTACGTACATCAAACAAACTCTTCTCAACTTCAAGAATCAAATATACCAGGACACTATAATACTGAGGGACTTTAACACTCCTCTCACCACTGAATAAATCCTCCAAACTAAAACTAAATAAAGAAGCTATAGAACTAAAAACCACAATTAATAATTTTAGGCTTAATAGACATATAAAGAATATTTCAGCCATGAATGAATATACCTTCTTCTCAGCAGCACATGAATCCTTCTCTAAAATAGAATATATTGTAGGCCACAAAGCAACTCTTAGCAAATAAAAAAAAAATGATATAATACCTTGAATACTATCAGATCATAATGGAATAAAATTATAAATCAATGACAAAATACAAAATACAAGCCACTGTGTCACATGGAGACCAAATAATATGCTATTGAATGACCAATGGATAGCAGAAGAAATTGATTATAAAAAAAAAAACACTCAGAGATAAATGAGAATAACAATAACACATACCCAAATCTCTGGGACACCATTAAGAGGAAAGTTCACTGCATTGAGCTCATTCATTAAAAGAATAGAAAGTCAAAAAATAAATAACCTAATATTACATCTCAAAGCCCTAGAAAAGAAGAACAAAACAACACCAAAAGCAGAAGACAGAAAAAAATTAAAATCAGAGATGAAAACAATGAAATTGAAAACAAAAAATCCCAAAATTGACAAAACCAAAAGTTGTTTCTTTGAAAAATAAAATTGATAGACCAATAGTCAAGCTAATCAAGAGAAAGAAAGAAAACTCAAATTACTAAAATTCAATAAAAAAGTAAATATCAAAACAGACACTACTGAAATACAGATGATAATAAAACTATTTTGAAAACTTATATTAGAATTAAATAGAAAATCTTGAAGCCATGGACAGATTTCTAACCATGCAAATTGAATCAGGAAGATACATACAATTTAAAAGATCAATAAATCAATGAAATTGAAGAGGCCATCAAAAACCTACTAACAAAGAAAAGGCCAGTAAAGATGGCTTCTCATCTGAGTTCTACAAGATATTCAAAGAAGAATTTATATCAATACTCTTCAAATTATTCCATGAAATAGAAAAGAAAAGAGTCCTTCCAAACTCATTCTATGAAGGAAGTAACACTCTGATACCAAAACCAAAGGCACACAAGAAAACTAAATTTCAAACCAATATCTCTGATGAACATAGATGCAAAAATTCTTAATACTGGCAAATCACATACAAAAACATATTAAGAAGATAATGCACCATAAAAAAGTGGTCTCAGGGATGTAAGGTAGGCTCAACAGAACAGAAATCAATACATAAATTAATAAACATAATTCATCACATCAATTGACTTAAAGAGAAGAACACATAATGATCTCAATAGACACAGAAAAAGCATTTTACAAAATTCATCATCCATTTTTGTTCAAAACTAGAAAAATTAGGGATAGTAGGAACAAACCCCAACATTGTAAAAGCTATATATGCTAAATCCAAGGCCAATTTCATTTTAAATGAAGAAAAAATTAGAAGCATTTCCTCTAAAAATTGGAACAAGACAGAGATGCCCTCTTTCACCACTTCTATTCAACAAAGTTCTTGAAATACTAGCCAGAGCAATTTGAATAAAGAAATTAAAGGGATATGAATTGGAAAAAAACTAAAACTATCCCTATTTGCCAATGATATGATTCTATAGTTAGAAGACCCAAAAAATGCCATTATAAAAGTTTTAGAACTTTTTAATGAATGCAGCAGAGTAGTAGGGTATAAAATTCATACCAATAAATCAATTATGTTCCTATACATCAAATCAACTGAAAGAAAAATCAGATAAACTATCTCATTGATAATAGCCTCAAAAAAATAAAATATTTGGGAATCAATCTAACAAAAGAGGCGCAACACTTTTACAATGAAAACTACTGAACTCTAAAGAAAGAAATTGAAGATGACCTTAGAAGATGGAAAGATCTCCTGTGCTCTTAGATAGGCAAAATTAATATTGTCAAAATGGCCATACTACATTGTCAAAATGGCCATCCTACCACAAGCATTACACAGATATAAAGCAATTCCTATCACAGTTCTGATGACATTCTTCATAGAAGTAGAAAAACAGTCATAAAAATTCATTTGGAAAAATAAGAGACCCAGAACAGCCAAAGCAATCCTTAGCAAGAAAAGTGAAGTAGGAGGCATCACAATACCAGATCTTAAATTATACTACAGAGCTACAGTAACAAGAACATCATGGTTCTGGCATCAAAACAGACATGAAGACCAATGGTACAGAATAGAAAACACAACACACACCCACATAAATACAGTTATCTCACCCTAGAAAAAGGTGCCATAAACATATATTGGAGAAAAGATATTCTCTTCAACAAATGGTGCTGGGAAAACTGAAAATTCAAATGCAGCAAAATGAAATTAAATCACTTGTTCTCACCCTGCACAAAACTCAATCAAAGACCTAGGGATTAGATCAGGGACCCTGTGCCTACTACAAGGAGAAGTAGGCCCCAAACTCTATCATGTTGGCTTAGGAACTAAATTCTTCAACAGGATACCTAAAGCACAAGAGGTAAAATCAAGAATCAATAAATGGGATATTATCAAAGTAAAAGCTTCTTCACAGCAAAGAAAAATATCAAGAACACGAAGAGTGACCCTACAGAAGGGGAGAGAATATTTGCCATCTGCACCTCAAATATAGCATTAACTCCAGGATATATGAAGAACTCAAAAAACTTAACACCAAAAACCAAATAACCCAATAAATAAACGGACTAAGGAAATGAATAGGCATTTCACAGAAGAAATACAAACAATCAAAAAAATATATGAAAAATGTTAAACATCTCTAGCAATTAAAGAAATTCAAATTAAAACTACACTGAGATTCCAGAGCAGAATGGCAATTATCAAGAATACAAGTAACAATAAATGTTAGCAAGGAAATGGGGGAAAAGGTCCATTCATACATTGATGATGAGACTGCAAATTGGTACATCCACTCTGGAAAGTGGTATGAAGATTTCTCACAAAATTTGAAATGGAACCACCATTTGACCCAGTTATCCCACTCCTCAGTTTACTCACAAAGGACTTAAAATCAGCATACCACAGTGATGCAGCCACATCAATGTTTATAGCAGTTCAATTTGCAATACCTAAACTATGGAACCAGCATAGGTGCCCTTCAACAGATGAATGAATGAAGAAAATTTTGTATGTATACACACAATGGAATTTTACTCAGCCATAAAGAGAAATGGAATTATGGCATTTACCGGTAAATGGATACAACTGGAGAATATCATGCTAAGTGAAATAAGCCAATCCCCAAAAAACAAAGGCCTAATGTCCTTTCTGCAATGTGGATGCTGACTCACAATAGGTGGGTAAGAGGGAAGAGGGGAGATTCAGTGGTTTGGACAGTGGGGAGTTATGGGGAAAGGAGCAGGAATGGAAATGGGAAAGACAGGGGAACGAGTTGGACATAACTTTCCTAAGAAAGTTATGAATATACAATCAATGCAACTCCACATTATTTAAAACCAAAAAATGGGAAGTTATACTCCATGTATATATGGTATGTCAAAATACATTCTACTGTCATGTATAACTAAAAAGAATAAAAATTTAAAAAATAATAAAAATAATATGCTCTAATAAAACAGATGTGGTGCAATTATAGTCAGAAATAAACCTATCGAAATTTTAGTAAATATCATGAGAATGTTAAGGATGGCCCAATTATGATTAAATCCAATGATCTAGCCCAAATATTGCATTACTCAAAAACTAATTCTTTTGCTTATTATAGTTAGATTTAGGCCCCTGGGAAGGAGACATGTATTAATTAATTATTACTTTGTAACAAGCTATCAAATTCAGTGCCTTGAAAATAATTTGGTTTTGCTCAAGTTCAGCTCTGAATTGCATTGGGAATTGGGTCCAGGCTGGAAATGCAGCAGCTACTCAAGGAACAACCTTCCACCTGGAATTCATAGAGGTGAGAAGATGAGCCCTACACAATGCAGGTCTCTATCATGACTCCTAAACTCCCTTTCAACAAAGACAGTAAGTTGTATGGCTGAAGAATTCTCTGACTACAGTGGGAGGGAGAGTGTAATAAATATTTTCTATATAGAAACCCACAAAATTATAGTAAATTTTTCTAAATAAAAACCCCAAGAATTCTTTCCAGATTTCCTCCTTGTCTGTGTGGCCAAATTCATTCAGAATATATAGCTGCATTTCCACATTAATAATATGATTAATTTATTCATTTTCCCCTCAGTATTCACAAATGCCTTTAACATGTGACAGATACTCTTTAATTACTGACCAAACACTTGTGAATGAAAATAGACATGACGCATACTCCTTAGAGAATACAACTTAGCTGGCACAACAGAAACTAACAGAATCATGTGAAAATATATAAAATATTTACTATGAAAGGAGCCATGGAAGAGAAATACCTGGTGCCATGAAATATAAAGAGAATCTTACCTAAGTATATAAGTATATGATAATTTAATAGAGATCTCAACAAACTGAGGAAGCATATGAGGTGCAGATGAGATTACCTCACTGCCTTAGAGCAAAACATAAGAAAGTACATGCAAAGACCAAGTGTAGCACTTTACAGGGACTGAGAGAAGTATAGTAACTGGAGAAAACGCATGAGGGGACAAAATTTTAATTTAGATTAGTGCTGTCTTTTAATAACATCATGCCAGAGATTTATATAATTTTTTATTTTCTAATATCCATGGTAAAAACAAAACAGGTGAAATAATAACATAATTATGTTATTGTATTTATGACATACAATTATATTATAAATATGTTTTAATACAACTATATATTATAATTATATTTATATTATTATCATAATTATTATAAATGCATTATATTGATAATAATACAACTATATATTATAATATTAACATGATTATGTTATAATTATATGATAATTATATAATGTTATTATGTATTAATATAATTTTATATTATTATTAGGGTACTAGATTGAACCCATGAATGCTCTGCCACTGACATATCTAGCGCTTTTCATTTTTATTTATTTTTTTAACATAGGGTCTCACTAAGTTGTGCAGGCTGGCGTTGAACTTAAAACTCTCCTGCTTCAGCCTCCCAAGAACTGGGTCTACAAGCATATAGCACTGTACCTAACAAGGTAAAATTAATTTTATTAACATTTTATTTAAAATAATATGTCTAAAATATTTTTATTTTGACATATAATCAATATGAAAGCATTAATTGTACCTTTTAGATACTTTTTTTCATTCAAAGTTCCTAAAAGTTAATGTGTATTTTACACTTGTTAGGTAGGTTATCCAGCCATGAGAAGGTGGGAAGTGGAAGGACAGTGAAGGGTGATAAGATGAGGAAATGAGATAAATGCATCAAAGAAAGCCAATAGATTAGAAGACTGCAGATAATAGAAAACTCTATCAAAGCAGGTGAGCATCTGGAGAATGGGAATTGGAATGTCCAACCCTCCCAAAGTCCAGATAATTATAACACCTTAAGGTAACTTGAAATCACTGGGAATGTTATCAAAGCAGACAGGATTCAAGAAAATGGAGCATGATAAGTCAGAACTGCTCCAGCCAGTTAATTATAATCTCTTAATGGAACTACTAGTTCCTGACTAAATCAACATTATCTCTTGGGACCAGGTTGCCACAACCTTCCCTTGTCACCAAAACTTTGCCAACCACCCATCCAATCCATGTGACAAGGACATCATGACCTTCACAAAGAAAGTTTGAGGGGTATGAGAAATTGAGGCAAGAACGAAAGGACTCAAAAACCTCGAAATCCCCAACTCTGTCAGAGCCACATTGATCTCCCTAAGGTCAGTTTGTCCTGAATATTTGTATTCCTAGTAGTTCTAATAAAGATACCACTATGTGCCTGAAATTGTTCCTACAAGATTGCAGGTACTAGTGGCTAAAAAGATTCCCATGGTCACTCTGACTCCATTGGTCTTCTCTACATCACTTGGAGCATATCTCAATTTGTGCTAACCCCATATCAAAAACCACATATGGCTAGTGGTCATCATATCAAACAGTGCACATCTAAATTATGAAAATGAAGCACTTTTAGTCAATTTTAAAGATGACCATTGTTCTAGAAATAATGACATGATGCTGAAATTCTTAAGCATTACCTGCCTAAGGTAAAGATACAGTAGACAGATGATCAGATTTTCATTATGAATAGATCACTGGCTATGCCAGGAATAGAAAGAACTAAAGAGATTTCAGAGATATATAGGTGGACAAATTAAGCTTTGATGGATTAAATATGGGTGCTTAACACAAATGAACATCCCATAATTTTCTGAACTATTCAATAAGAACAATAGATTACAGTTATGATAAGAGGATGACTATAGGTTCAATTCAGACACAATGAATATGGATTACATTTCAAATATTTAAAAGTAGGGATAAAATTAGTGACTAGCTCTACCAGTTCAAGTTTAAAGAACACTAGACTACAGATACAATTTCATGTCATTTCCCAGTGACTGAGGAAGACAGAGGCATTCATAAAATAGCCCATGGAAAAATGTGTAGAGTAAGAAATGAAGAAAGTTGGCTCTAAAAAGATTATAAGTGCCCGGCATTCTTTTCTTAGTCTTCAACTTTTTAATTGGAAGCATTCTCTAGAATTAGCATTCTCATTAAATCCTAGGATGGAAGCACGGAATGCCAATGTGGAGGAAGAAATGAAAGACTAGAAAGCCATTCTGTTTGCTTAAGGGGGAAATACTGAACACTTAGCATATGGCTGCATCCATCCTCCACTTCTTTTAAGAGTAATTGCTTGCAACTAGTCTCAAAGTATTCTCAAACAAATACAGAATAAATCTCTTAGCTAAGTGCCTTCTGCATGCCAAGGTTAGGAAGAATACTGAACAGGATTAAAAATAATGGGATTAAGAAGAAAAACCATAGTTTTCTATGAGAAATAAACAATAAATTAAAATATTACTAGCACTAAAGTGTGAAAGAGGATTTTTTAAATTTTTTAAGCAAAGCAGGTGAAGAAAAATTCAGGCTGTTTAATTTCTATAATTTTCTCAATTGTGAATAATTTATTCTTTTAAAATTATACTAACTAAAATTATACGAATTATAAATAACTTCATTATATCCCATATACTTGCAGAAATAGAGAAAAAATAATACAGGACAGGACTTAATGTCCTGAATCCAATACTGCCTTTCCTATCCTGTAAGATTCCATCTTCCCATAGGTTACTTTGAGGAAATATCAGCCATGAGGATATTTGTGCCAAACTCAATTTTGACATCTTATCCAAACACCACTGCAGACCCTTTTCTCTAGCCATGGTACTTATTTTCTATTATCAGTTACATATGCTTCAGATAAAAGATGCTCAACCCAAACCAGCTTATCAATAAGGAATATATATATTATTTCACATAATTGAAAGATCCAAGATCAGGATTGATTTCACACAAAAACTGATCAGAGACCAAAAAATGTTATCAGAATATTTGAGTCTCATTATTATGGAAATCCTCTTTTCAGGTCTATTTTCTCTAATCAGGTAAGAGACTGTAGCCAAGAATTCACAGTTCAGCCTTATTTACACAGGAAGGAACTAAGTCTTTTCTAAGACACTACCAAAGAAACTACTCCTCAGTATGAAGGGCCACTGGCATTCTGAAATTTACATAGGAACTGTTAAGAACCTTTTAATATCATTCTCCAACTCATAAAATCTCTTTCCCACAAACTTACCAATGCTCTCAGTAGGATGCATAAGATGACATCACTTTGTAACCTGTTCTGTAGATATATTAGAGTACCTTCATTTGTTTTATTCTTAAATGTGGTATCCAGTAGAGAAATTAACATTCTGTTGCTATGTAATTCTAGCACCATGATATATATGTATGTATGTGTGTGACATATATACATATGTGTGTGTGTGGTCAAAATTTGATCATAATATTGCTCAGATTAGCAAAGAAAATTCAGTATATACATTTTCATATAACTGATATGATTGGTTGTGATCTGATCATCTTTTTCCCACAATTTTCCTTCCATCAAAGAAATTTAAACTTGTCAAAATCACCACAGGATGTTCACACTTAAATATTGTATGTTAGGGGCCAATATATTTAGATATAATTCTTTCTCAGTGCTATGTTAAGTAGTTTGATCTTTTTGAGTCTTCTTTTTGTAAATATCGAGTTTTCTGATGTGTTTCTCTTCTCTATTGCCTTCTCAGACATGGTATATCTGAAAGTACGGGGGAAGAGCCACTCATATGACCTCCAGTGGTAGGAAAGAGTGAGTCTTGACTTAAGTTCTTGAGTGTCTTCTGAAATGTCCAGGCTGCTGTTCAATTGGTTGTTTCTGTCCAGTCCCATAAATAGTGACAGTAAATGTATTGTGATCCTACTAGATATCCTTTAAGATGTGAGTTACCACCACTCCAATAGAATCCTTAATGCCTGGCATTTGTCTTTAGTCACAAGCAGGCAAGGCAGCCTCTTTGTCCCGACTCCAGCACCTCTGTAGCTGCTCAGTGGTACTTGGGGGAAATTCTGCACCTCCTATCTGACATATGCAGCTGATAAGGCATCAAAATGATGGCAGCCTCATTTACCCAAATCCAATGCTTTATTACCAAACTCCAGTTGACAGGGTCACATGTGTATCTCCTTCCTAGTGTGTTATATGGAGAGAAATCATAGTCACAATTTTTTTCGTATTTATTCTCAAACTAATTAACACACCATCTCCCATGCCTCATCCAAAAAAATTTGACTTGGAGATATGTTTATATACCTTTCTTTGTCTGCATCTGACTTCCTTTCAACATTGGCCCTTCACCCCTTGTCTGAATCCACCTGGTTGGAATGCAGTAAGCCATCCACATATTGCTTCTCTTGAGGAAGGAATTCTGTCCAATACCCTCATTCTTTTTCCTAGGTCATATTCAACCTTAAAGGTGGTTGGGCCAAATTTTTGATGCTGAAAAAAAAATTTATGATCACCCCATGGAACCATTTTCTTAATATATTCGAAAGAGGAGGAAATTGCTTCTTTCTTTCCTCAAGCATGGATTTTAAGATCATTTTCACAAAAATGACTATCAAAACCCCTTTGTTCTTCAGGTTAACAATCTTATTATGTGTATGTCACATGCATATGTTTTTTAATTTGATACTATTTATCTCCTATAGAATTACTAGTTTAAGAAACTTGCCCAAATTCACCTCAGCTGACATAAAGTTGAAATTCTGAAATTCAATTCAAAACTGTTAATCTCAAAGCTGACCCTCTATGCCACTTGAAAGTGCAATTTTTTCCAAAGAAAATGCACAATTTATCTACTGACTTTGCTTCCCAATACCTTTTGAAAGATAATTTGAAGACATCCTAGTTAGCAATGATTTGGCTCAATGTACAGGAAAAAAAAAAAATTGGTTTTGTTGCATCTTTTGCAGTCTTATGGCAACCCCAGTGTGTCTATGTCTCTGAAATGGTCCATATGATTTACAGAACCAAGTAAAATAATGACTGGACGCACATAACTAGATAAAGTGTCCCTCCAATTATGTGTAGAATTCTGCTCAGGTTACCCCACATTTAGAGCTTTGGTCTCTGAAAGTCAGTTTTTTTCCAAGTACTGTAATTCTTAATCAACTTCCATGATTTTTGCAATAACCTTATTTACTTTTATTATTAGCATTTAATTAATATTTTATATTTGAAAAACTTCAGGTTTTTAAATGCTTTCTTTCTTTCTTTTTTTTTTTTTTTTGTGGTGCTAAGGATCAAACCCAGGACCTCACACATGCCAAGCATGCACTATACCACTGAGCTAGCTACATTGCCAATTCATTAAATTTATTTTTAAGACAAACTGAATATCATTACTATAAAAATTATAGAATTTATAATACATTGAAAATATACTAATATTATTATGTTTCAAAATTTAAGAAATAAAATTCAAGCAATAAACAATTTCTTAAAAATAATAAGTCTTTTAATAACAGGAATGGAACTAATTATAATCAGAAATAATTAAAATTTGTTTGGATATTCTTAGTTTTGTTAAAGGTATGAAGATAGTTGCATATTACTGAGTTTTTAAATTTTTAAAATTTTGATACAAACCAGAAGTCAAACTTAGAAAAATTACTGGATTTCAGCTAAATCTAATCTTCTCACAGTCTTTACTTTTGTACTCCTATTGCCCCCACCAGCCAAAGTCTTTACAACCCTGCATCAGAGCCTGCTGGGTGTCTGTGTCCATGGCTGAAGTGGGGCTTTCTGCTTTCCTAATGAACATGTCTCTCACTGGCCAGGCCACATAAACACACCACAGGATGCCACCTGAGCAGGTGCTCTACATGGCTTCCTAACTGCACTCCATTACTACATGTGTGGTATGGTGAAGTTCAGAGGAGAGATCCTCAGTTCAACAAGAAACACAGCCCAAGATCTGGGCTGGCATATGGAAATTAAAGACTACCACTACTGTATGTGCTTAGGAGATAGGATTTGGAGATTAATGCAGTGTCTGGGTCTTGGGGTCATGTTTACCACTTGGCTGTCATTGGTGCAGGGCACTGAAAGGTGACTTGGAGTAACAATTGGGCATTCTGACACAGCCAAACATATTCATTTAGAAGAAAACCTACTTCCTTGTCTCTTTTCTCCAAGGTCCAGCCCTGTAATTCCTGTATTAGGACAAAATCATGAATCAGAAGTCCTTTGCCATACATAAAAGCTCTATGGAAGACAAAGCCCAGAGGCATTGGACTTCGCCAATCTTCTGCTCATTGTTTCCTGCCTTGACTTCATAGTAGAGATGAGAGTAAGTGTTGGGGAAGAGAATTAACTGCAGTGTGCCTCTTCAACATCCCCTTTTCCACAGAATATAGTAGATGGGGTTTCAGAAATGATCGAAGGATGAAACTGACCTCAACTTTTGCGGCAAAGGGAGTAGTAAGCCAGTGCATTTCCTTGTGTTTAGCTCCTACACAAAGAGAAAACAAGTTGCCTAACATGTCTAAAACCTAGAGCCACAGTCTTTGATGATGGCTCTCTAATTCTAATATCCATAAATACATCCTTTTCTCCACTAAATTAATGATATCCTCCTAATATAACATGGTAGCAACCACTACTCATTCTGAAAGGTGGTAACTCCCCTTTCCAAATTATCCTGTACATACTATGATTTTTCTGTGAACTCTCAATCACTTATGAATGATTCTCCATTAATGATCCTTTTTTTTAGATTAATCTCAGAAACACTCTCATAATATCATTTTCAAAAGCACTTAGGCATGTAGCTTTTAAGATAAAATATTTGTCCTCCTACACAAAATTATTTTGCCTACCAGTAGTGCTATGCATATACCAACTAAAGCTCACTGACAAAGCCTGTATACTTATGGACAATTAGTGTTTTGCTTTTGGAGATACGTATATTTGTGCATACATATGTATATGAGATAAAGACAGGTATGTTAGCAGAGTTGTATGTTTGTATAACTTAATTGTTTCCACCTGAATCAGAAAGAATATCTGAACTCTACCTCATAGTCGTGGATCATAGGTGTTAAAGGCAACCAAGTCTAGCATACAGCAGATCAGAGTACTACAGCTTAATATGGATGGCCCAATATTTCATATACAACTTCCTCTTCTCTTCTCTTCCCAATCATCCACTTCCCACCTGACTACAGAATAATATAAACAGCCATTCTGTCCTTGGAATACATAACACCAGTTGCTCGAGAGGAGAAATAAAAAAATAATATTAGCACAAGGCCAAATGCTGAGGCAGGATTTTGTTGCTGGATCAAGTAGAGTGAAAATCTGAAGAGTATTGAGCCTAATCCAGAACATGCCAGTCCTCTACTGATGACTACATCAATAAAGCCAGACGCAACAAGTGCATTATAGTGCAGGAGACCAACACAGATCAAGGTAAGAAGAGCTGAAATGGGTGAAAAATGGTACATGACAGGAAAGCATGACTACTCAAAGCACAAGTGATGACCCATACTTTCCAACCATAAAGGGCAGAGGAGGTCTTAGAAGAGCAAAAAGATAAACAAGTTATTGAAAAGATATGAGTTTTTCATACAAGACCTGATAAATTCATCTGTGAGGTTACAATTCTATATGGCTGCTTGACTATTATCTTTTTGTTTTCAAAGACAAGTTATGATCCGTGTTCTCTTCTAGGTCAAATGTGTCATGTTTAATTAAACTTTATTCCTTGTATTGAAGTTGATATATTCTTTCTGGTCATTGCATCTTTGTAAGAAAAGGAACAAATCTCTGGGGACTGCAGTCAGTGCACTTGAGGTAACTTCTGGTATGAAGGTGATAATTTAGAAGAGAAATCCCTCAGATGCATTAGAAATTGCCAGAGATCATAATGACTGAATTCTTAGAAGTCAGAGAAACTAAAGATTGTGCATCACAAAAAAAGAGTAGCAAGTGAAGTGTTGATGAATTTTTTAATAAACTTGTGATTTACTATTTAAAATACATTTATTTCTACTAGAATTCAGTGAGAAATTAACCCAATATATCATTTTAATGAATTTATAACTATAATTGTATATACATGTGCTGTTTACTAACTATAAATTTAATATATATGATGCAATATAAATGTAATATGGAAATTCAATTTCCACTGTAAGTTTATTTGGTTACTGCAATAACTACTAAATTCTTAGGATATCAATGGAACAGTTTTATCTTTTCGGTTTTAGAGTTTAAATGAGTAATAAGTGAACTGTAAATACACTTTTTTATAAAATTTTGATTTAGCATTTAAAATTCTAAATTTAGATAAAAGAACAGAGGTTCAGCTAATACAGGACTTGTTTTCTCTCGAGATTTGTCCATAACTATCTTTACCAGAAGATTTTCACAACAACATAATCTGCCCAGATAAGGGCTCTTCCACCATCAACAGGACTTTGTGCCATGAGGCCACAAAAAATGTCTAGTCCAAGAATGTAAGACCAAAGCAATTTGGCAAATGAATTTCAAAAGATAGCAGGAGAATCTTAGAGTGAGATAGGATCCTAATCTGAGTAGAAGTAAAATATATGAAATGGTTCATCATGAGCATGCTCTGGGAAGAAGAACACATTTCATGAAATTAGATAAGAAAAAAGAAAACTTAAATTTTAACAAATTTGGTAATGTCATGTGTAGATAGGCTGAGAATATGGAATTCTCAGGGCTCAGATATCAAACGTGTTGACACCATTCCCCAGCACTTTCCTATGGCTTCAGCTGAGGCTCTTGAGAAAGACAGAAAGCACCACAGAAGTCCTGAGTGCTTTTCTCCCTCTATGATGCACACGTGTGCACATGTTTCTCTCTCTCTCTCTCTCTCTCTCTCTCTCTCCCCCCACCCCCGCCACACACACATGTACTCTCCAACATTTCATGTATACTTATTGCATCCAAAGCAAAAGCCACAAGCTGCTGAGGAGAGGGAGGAAAGTCAATGTACTAAAGTACCAAGAATAATCTGGTACTTTAATAATAATCCTTGTGAAAGAATAGAACCCAAAGTCCTCTGGTGCTGGGGCAAGGAAGTGAAGTGAGGCAAAGACCACAGCTTCTGGGAAACAGTAAAAATAAAAGTCAGCTACCTCACACAGGGAGAAAATAACTACAAAACAAAAAAATCTAATCAGAAGGACCTTTCCAAGAATATAAGCAACATAATCCATTTTAATAATAGAATTCCATCAACCTGATTCACACGGTCAAAGATATATCAACAGATGTTTTATCAAAAAAGATATGTGAATGGCATGACTACATGAAAAGGTATTCATCATTATTTTTTTTTACTGCAATGAGATCACTACACACCTACTGGAATAATTTTTTTTAATTATCACAATAGAAGACAAGTATTTGAATAACCCAAAAGTTTATTCATTATTGGTAGGAGGTTAAAATGACCCAGACATTTTGAAACATTTGGTAGTTTCTTATAAACACAAGCATATATACCCACACCACAGAATGTAAATTCCATCCCTACATATTTATCTAAGAAAAATAAAATCTTGTGTCTACTAAGAAAAACATACATGGCAATATTTACAGCAAATTTATTTATAATTTCCCCAAAGTGTAAATAGTCCTTGTCTCCATTAATTGATCAATGGATGACTGGATTGTGATGTGTATAAATGAAATTGAATGCTTATTCATCAATTAAAATGAAAAAACTGCTGTACTCAAACATGGATAAATCTCACAGAGTAATATATTAAATGGGAAAAACTAGACACAAGTACAACTTTGCATCTATAATTCTGTTTATAAGATTATGAAAAAGGCCAAACTATGGAGACACAAACCAGATCAGTAGCAGCTGACAATAGGGAATAGTTTCACTGCTCAATGGCCCCAGGGAATTATCCTGACTGATCATGCTTCCTCCCACAAAATGGAACAAAACAAGGGGAAAACAGTAGTTATTTCACTGCAATCTTAGATGCAGAGTGTTCAAATGTAGAAAAACTGCTGGAAAAACTTGCCTCCTATGCAGATTTTGAGCCCAGTTTAGGAAGCTGCCAGGTTATTTCAATGCTCTATTGTCTCAGCGATAGAGCTCAGTGTATACCGTGCTCTTCCCACTAAGACTCTTGCTGCATGGAGCTATCTTGAGACTCCATCCAGGGTCCTATGATTAGCAAGGCAGCTGTCCTCAGCAACTCCACCAACCCAGCCCTGAGAATCAGCACTTAGGCAGCCCACCTGAGCAGCTTGACTTGCAAAGACCTGTAGAATATCGGTGGCCCTGTTCACCACCCCTAAGTCCTTGGTTACAGTAAAGATGCACCACCAATGACCCCCCTTTGGCTCTAGAATGTAGCCAGGAAGCCATCACTGAGTGATTTTGTCCACAAAGACCAAGGGAAGCAGCTACTTGGGACTATACACCCACTCTCAGCCTTGGAAAGCAGCTGGGCAAATCTCCTTGAACAGGGTGATAATAGAGACATTAAAAAGTCACCTACGCAAGTCTTCAGACTCTGACAAGTGCCCTATCTGAAAAGTACCCTGTCTCAGCCCAGTGATGTAGTTTGGCCCCTCTGAAGCTCTCAGCCATTAGCATGTACCTCAGCCTACTACCGGACACGCTGTACCATATCCTCCTAGGCCCACTAGGGTGACTCTGCCCACAAACATTCTTGGAATCTAATGGGTACTGCATATCCATATCCAGGAACACTGTACTCAGAGCTGCCAGCAAACCCATTCTGCCTAAAGGAGATGCAACCCATTGGGAGTGTATCCTCACAGCACCTGTAGTTTAGGACACTGAGACATCTGCAGAAACTGCTTACATTGATTACAAATGAAAAAACTACACAGATACTACACCAAAGTACCCACCTGGAATCAAAGCTAACCCAGCACATGTAAGCACTGCCTGAGGACACATCACCAACACAAAGTCCTTTACAATGAAAAGAGCCCTATAAAACTGGCAGAGGCACCTGACCCAATGGGTACGCAAATATCAACGTAAGGGCACAAGAAGCATGAAAAGGCAAGGTATCATGAGGCCTCTGAAAAAATACAATGACACTCTAGCAGCAGAACCCAAAGAAAATGAAAATGATGAGTTTTCTGACAAAGAATTCAAAAGAACGAGTTTAAAGAAATTTAATGAGATACCAGAGAATACAGACAGACAATTTGGAAGACAATTCGTGACATGAATGAGAAATTCAGCAAAGACAAAGATCATAAAAAGAACCAATTAGAAATCTTGGCACTGAGTAACTCAATAAATAAAATACAAAATATAGTTGAAAGACTGAACAGCAGCAATGATCAAGCCGAAAAAAAAAAAAATTCTGAGCTTAAGATAGGTTTTC
Organism: Callospermophilus lateralis; assembly: GCF_048772815.1. NCBI lineage: Eukaryota > Metazoa > Chordata > Mammalia > Rodentia > Sciuridae > Callospermophilus > Callospermophilus lateralis. The sequence goes on from NC_135317.1 coordinate 86,506,508, forward strand.
TAAATAAGCCAGTCATATTTTAAAAATAAATTAAAAAGAAACATAGAAAGCCTTCAAGACATCGTACTCTATTAACCGAGCATACATTTGCATTATTGGTATATCAGAGGAGAAGTAAAAAAAGGAAGAGAAAAATTCATTTAATGAAATAATTGCTAAAAGCCTTGCAAATCTTGAGACATATAACCAGGTCTAGGAAACTCAAAGGACCCCTAATACATTTGACCAAAGAAGATGCTCTATGAGGTATATCACAGTTACACTACAGAAAGTAAATGAGAAATCTAAAAATAAGAGAAAAGCATCAAGTCATTGATAAGGGACTTCCCATTAGAGCAGCATAAACAGATTTGTTAGAAGAAACTTTATGGACCAAAAGGGAAGGGTATGATACAAAGTCCTGAAAGAAAAAAAAAGTGCTGACCCAAGAATACTATAACTAGAAAAATTATTCTTCAAAAGCAAAGAAGAAAAAAGACTTTCCAAGACAAGCAAAAATTGAGGAAATTCATCACCATTGGACCAGCCTTACAAGAAATGCTAATGGGAGTCCTACACTAGAAAACACCAGAATAATAACAGTCATTGTGAAAAACAAGTGAAAGCACAAACCCCAACAGCAGAACAGAAATGGAAGAGATAAAGAGAAGAAAATTAAACTCTAAAATACCACCAAAACACAAATACAGGACAGAAAGAAAAAATTAAAAGACAAAACAGCCATAAAAATTATTAGAATGACAGGAGTATGTCTTTGCTTATCAATAAAAACCTGGAATGTAAAAATATTAAATTCCCCAATTAAAAGATACAAATTGATTAAATGGATAAAAATCTAGACCCAATGATATAGTGCCTACAAGAAACTCACTTCCTGTTAAAGACACACACAGACTGAAGGTGAAGAAATGGAAAAAGATATGGCACATGAAAGAAAACCAGAAACATGCAGAGGAAGATAATATAAAAATAAAGTTAAAAACTATAAAAAGAGAGAAAGAAGGTTGCTGTGTAATAATGAGGGAATGATTTCAACAACTGAAAAAATTATTATAGATACACACGCATCCAACACTGGAAGACCCTGTTATATGAAGCAAACATTATTAGATCTAAAAGCAGGGAATAAACATTGGTACAACAGTTTTAACAGACATCCTTGTATCAATAATAGTTTATCAATGGACAGATCATCCAGACACAAAATTGATAATGCAACATTGGTCTTTAACTATATTATAAACCAAAATGGAAACTTTTATAACTGATAAATTCAGGATACAAATCAGTAGATTTTTTTTTTTTACACACGATTACAGATAATTAACACACAATTACAGAACATTTCATTCAACAGCTACAGACTACACATTTTTCTCATCAGCCCATGGAGCTTTCTCCAGGATAGAGCCTATGTTAGGCCACAAAACAAATCTCAACAATTTTTAATTGAAATTTCAACATGTATTTATCTGACTACTATAGAAAAAAAAAACAGATCAATAGGAAGGGGAATTTTAGAAACTATCCATTTACATGGATGTCAAACGACAGTCTCATGAATCACCAATGGATCAACAGAAAAAACAAAAAGCACATAAAAAATTAGCAATAAGTGTCTGAATTTAAAAACACACACACAGATTTCAAGTAAAACTCCAATAATATAATTCAAGGAATTGAAAAATCAAAAACAAAGTAAACTCAGACTTGGTGGAAGGAAAGAGATAAAAATCAAAACAAAAATAAACAAAATAGACACTAGAAAATACTAAAGATCAATGAAGTTAACACCTTATGCTTTAAGAAGATAAATAACTGAAAAACTTTAGACTCAGCAAAAAAAACCCAAAAAACAAAAAGACCCCCAAAAATAAAATTATAGATGAAAAAGGTGATACTACAACTAATGCCACGAAAATAAAAAGATCTTTAGGGCCAATTATAAAAATCTGTACTTTTTTCTAGGAAAATATAGAAGAAAGGACACATAAAATCTACCAAACTTTAACCATGAGGACACAGAAAACCTGACAAGACCAACACTAAGTAAAGATATTGAATCAATAATAGAACGTCTCTCAAAGAAAAGCCCAGGTCTGGGTTACTTTACTGCTGAATTTTAAACTTTTAAAAAAGAACTAATGTCAAGTCTAAAGTATTTAAAGAGAGAGAATGCTTTCAGACTCATTTTATTGGCCAGTATTACTCTGAAACCAAAATCAGACAGACAAGAAAATAATAAAAAAAGAAAACAACACACTAATATCTCTGATGAACATAGAAGGAAAATTTCTTATAACATAACAGCAAATTGAATCCAAAACTACATAAAGAGATTATATAAAGTGAACACGTGGGGTTTATGCCAGTGATGCATAATGATTTATTTCAAATTGGTAAGTGTAATATATCACATCAACAGAATAGAGAATAAAATCCATATGATCATCTCAAAAGACAGGAAAAAAGCTTTTAAACCTTCAAACATCCTTTCATATCAAACCCCAAAAGCTTAGATACTGAAGGAATGTTCCTCAACACAGTTAGAACTATATGAGATAAACCCACAGCATCTATACTGTATGGGGGAAAGCTGAAATCATTTCCTTTAAGATCAGGAACAAGATATGAATGTTCACTTGTGCCATTCTTATTCAGTATGTTATTAGAAAGCTTAGTTAGAGAAATAAGACAAGAGAAAGAAATGAAGGACATTAAAGAGGAAAGCAGAAAGTCACATTATCCATGTCTACAGATGATATGATTTTATATAAAGAAAAACCTCAAGAATCCACACTCTAAAAGGAAACTTTTAGAACTGATAAATTCAGGATACAAATCAGTAGATTTTTTACACTGCAACAAAATTGCTGAGAAGCAAGACAAGAAGACAATTCCATCCACAATAAAAACATGTAATAGTTAAGCAAAACAATAAAAACTTAGTTGAAATAAAAATAATTTAAGGAAGTAAATGATCTCTATGTTGAAAATTACACAACACTAATGAAACTGAAGGACACACACACACACACACACACACACACACACACACAAATGGAAAGACATACCACATCCATAGAATGGAGAATTATATTGTTAAACTGTTCCTATAATTCAAAGTGATTTCCAGATTCAATGCAATACCCATTAAAGTATAAATGGGCATTCTTTTTAAAAGTAGGAAAAAAAGAGAACTCCTAAAATTTATTTGAAACTACAAAATATCCTGAATAGCCAAAGCAATCCTGACAAAAAATGAAGTTGAAGGCACTGTAATACCCAACTAGAAAATATATTACAAGGGATATGTTCTTTTGTTATTCGGTTGAGTTTCTTATTTATTTGGGATATTAATCCTTTTTAGATGAATAGTTTGCACATAGTCTCTTCCATTCTTTACTCTGTTGATTGTTTCTTTGTTGAACAGAGCTGTGTATTTTGATTTAATGTCATTTGTCATTTTTTTCTTTTGTTGCCTGTACTTCTGAGGTCATATCCAAAAACTCTTTGCCCAGACTAATATCCTGAAGCATTTCCCCCATATTTTCCCCCTAGTAGTTTCATAGTTTCAGGTCTTAAATGTCTGTCTTTAATCCATTTTGAGTTGATTTTTATATATGATGAGAGGTAAGGGTATAGTTTTTTTTTTTTCTTCTGTGCATGGACATCCAATTTTCCCGCATCAAAGAAGAGACTTTACTTTCTCCAATATGTTCTTTCTACCCTTGTAGAAAATCGATTAGATTGATGGACAAATGGATAAAGAAAATAAATATGTGGTTTTATTTCTGAGTTTTCTGTTCTGTTTCATTGGTCCATGGGTCTGTTGTTACGCCAGTAAAATGTGTGTGTGTGTTTGTTTGATCCCTTTGTAGTATAAATGAATGACCTGAACAGACGTTTCTCAAAAGCAGATAGCTGGCAGGGTAGTACACATCTCTATTCCCAGCTACTTTGGAGGTTGTGAAGAGGGATTGTGATTCTGAGGCTAGCCTGTGTAAAAGGTGATTAACAGAGACTCTGCTTCAAAATAAAATACAGAAGGACTGGGTAACTTGTTAGTAGAGCACTTACCTGGCATAAGGGGGACCTGGGTTCAATCCCTTGTACTAGGGGGTGAGGGGATACAAATGGCCAGCAAATTTATGAAAATTTGTTCAACATCAATAATCACCAGGGACATGTAAGTCAAAACCACAGTGAAATATCATCTCACCCCAGTTAAAAAGACTATTATCAAAAAGATAAAAATAAATGCTGGCAAGGATGTAGTGAAAACCTTTCATACAGTGAGAATGTAAATCAGTATAGTCATTACAGAAAACAGTATGTAATTTCCTTAGATAAATAAAATACCACAACTGGGTATATAACCAAAAGAATTTAAAAAAGAATTCAGAGACATCTGCATTCCCACATTTATTGTAGTACTAGTCACAATAGCTAAGATACAGAATCAAGTTAAATGTTCATTAATGGATAAATGTGTAAAGAAAATATGGTATATCAAACATAGTGAAATATCATTCAGCTATAAAAAAATGGAATCCTATCATTTACAATAACATGGATAAAACTGGAGGACATTATGTTAAGTGAAATAAGTCATGTGCAGAAACACAAACATCCTGTATTCTCTCTTATATATGAAAGCTAAAAGGTTGATATTAGAATGAAAAAATTAAGGAAGGGTGTGAGGAACAGATGGATAGAGGAAAGATGGACAATGGGCACAGGAGTGCAATTGAACAGGAGGAATAATTTCTAATGTTCTATAGCACAGTAACATAACAAAGGCTGACAACAACTAATTGAGTATTTCAAAATAACAGGCAGAAAATATTATAAAAGTTCCCCATCACACAGAAATTATGTATGTCTCAAGCGGCAGATATACCAATTAGCCATATTGATGTCACACTGAATCCCACCAATATGTAAAATTGCTATATGTCAATTAAAAATAAAAATATATTTGAAGATATAATAGACCTATATACCTCAAATGGATGAGTGCTGTTGTACATAAATTTTATCTCAAAAAAATATTACATCAAAGAAGATCATTTATGATTTAATAATTGCCAAATTTCATGGCAATTGGTCAGATGTGATTCAGTAGTTAATGTTTTATTAAAAACTAATTATATGCCAATATTTACTATATATATAACCCTGTAACTACTCTCCCAGCAACATGTACTTTCTTAATAAGTAGGTAAAGTATGTATGTATTGTTTAAAATGTACAAGTGAACTTTTCGGAGTTGTGAGACATTTTAGAATTTGACTGTGGGTAGTTAAAATTCTACATACATTTGCCAGGACTCAGTGAAGTATACAGTTTAAAAGGATTAAAATCATATGTAAATTATGCATCAACAAAACTGAAATTGATAATCAAATGAATTATATAAGACTATAGAAGAAAAAAGTCTTTCAGACATTAGGAATAGGACAGGCATTCAACAGTTTGAGAATATGGCATATTATGATTCACTTAATACAAGGAGGCTGGAAAATGGAGTATAAAGTTAGCAATGGTGAGAGAAAACTTCACAATGAGAGCAGAAGATGAAAAATGAAAGGCTTCGTACATAACACAAAAGAAGTTGGACTTTTATTTATGGCAATGGAGTTATAAGCAAAGAAGAAATATGAACTAATCTAAAATGTAGATCAGTTATTCAGACTGAAGCCTGGAGAATAGGTTTGGAAAATCAGTACTGGAGTCAGGAGGATTAGTGTCAAAGTGTTTGACTCCAGTTTTAAAGTCTGACTGCTGACAACATTCAAGTTCCTCCTGTAATCTTCCATGTGCCCTGACAACAAGACAAGCTAATATGAAAGCACAAGAAGTTCAGACCACATAAGCAAGCCAAGACTCCTTTTGTTTTTTTTGTACCAGGAATTGAACTCCAGGGCATTTAACCACTGAGCAACATCCCCAGCTCTAGTTTGTATTTTATTTAGAGACAGGGTCTCACTGAGTTGCCTAGCACCTAGCTTTTGCTGAGGCTGGCTTTTGAACTTGTGATTCTCCTGCCTCAGCCTCCTGAGCCGCTGAGATTACAGGCCTGTGCCATGGTGCCTGGCTCCCAAAGCTTTCCTCTCACACTTTACATGTCAACTTTACCACCTTCCAAACAATCCTCTCACTTCTTCTATTTCTTCTTTATTTTCAGCTTCCATTATTTCCTCTGTACTGCTTATCATAATTTTTAATTGCTTTGTTTTATTTAAGCATCTTACATTCAAAAACTGTCTAGATTTGTTAGTGTTATAGTCCCAGTGTGGACACAATGTCTATCCTAACTTGTAGGATTTTTGTAAATATTTTGATTAGATTAATATTAAGATTTGACATAGTTCCTAGCTTAATATGACCAATTAAGTCAGCAATTCTTAAATCTGATTTTTACAAACATAAAAATGATATTAATTTTTTTTAGTATAAGGTCCTTTTGATACTCAAAAGGGTTTATGAGTCATAGTTATATAGAGAAAACCATCAATATAATTATTTTTTCATAAAATTGTTGGTGTTGCTGTATTCATATTGTCTCTTAAATGAATCAATGTCAAAACTCTTTAAATTTCAAGTCCAAATCCTTGGGCTGTAACTCTCAGCCAAGGGCTATATATAAACTTCTTTAAATCATCCACTTGCAACATTCTGAGACAAAACTGACATGGAAAGAATAATTCACACTTCTAACCTAGCAACATGATGAATCTGCTTTACTAAAAGCAATCAGTTTTGCCATAAAAGGGTCATTTTTTGGGTACCTTGACTTCTTCATGTCAATAGATCATCGTCTAATATTTCAAAAATGTTACTTTTCAAATAACAAAAGTGCACTAATTATTTTCCAATGTCTTCTAACATTTTCTGCTCATTTTTCTCTAGACACAAATCAAATTAGTACATATTCCTGAGAGGTCTAAAGTAAGAAACTTTATTAAATATTTTCAAACCTCTTTCTGAGCTAGAAGAATAGTAAGCCAAGTAAATTTCAAGAGACATTAAAAATAGTCCTAGCAAAAGTTTTGAAAAAAGGAGATGACATAGTCATCTTTAAATATGTATGTTTTTACTACATGCTAATAATACTTGCAAAATTTGTAGAATTCCTTATTTGGTATCATTACTTATGTGAACTACTCACTATATTCTTGAGTGTACTTAATTTTTGTAACTGTAACTTAAACATATTATTCTATTTTAAGAAAAACTGGTGGAATATAACTTTATAATTATATGTAATCACAATTATATATATATATATTTACAATATATATAATTAATTCAAAGAAATAGAAATGTAGCATTATTACTGTATTCCAAATAAGTTTGTATTTTCATTTGTCACCTAACAGGAAAGAACATGTTAAAAAAAGTGACTAAAAAATAAGTTATATATTTTAGTGGCTAATGAGAGGTAAAAAGTTCTAGATAACACCAGGTCTTTATTGTATTTAAGGATATTTGGCCTCTCTGAAGGCTTACAGTGTCTGTCTGTTCACCAAACCATGAGTTTAATTGGGTTGTTTAAGTTTCTATGAATCAGTGTGTATGCTCAAGAGATACAAGATATCTGTCTATTCAACTACTCATGCTTTTTTCCACATTCTATCTTTATTTGTCTTAACTGAGAATTCAGTTACATGATAAACTGAAAAGTTTTAATGAACACTAATCTTTGAACATATGTTCCTTACACTCAAAAATATCTTAGAGCAATGACTTTAGATCCCCCTAAAATGATAGGAAAGTTAGAAGTTAAGGAAGCCAAAAGTAATATAGTTAAAGGTTAGAAAGGATTTAGGAGTTTTTGAAAGAAAAATATAGGCGGATAGTGATGTATTATTTATTTAACTAGCATTTGTCTTCAACAAATATAATTGGGTCTAGGCATCCTTGTGGATTTACAGTGAATTCATTAAAAGTTAGCATAAACTCAGAAGCCAAGGCTGTAATTCACATTCTTTTAGAATGTATCAATGAGTCAGAAGTTTTAAAACAAAAAATTCCTCAAGGAATCAAAAGTTCTTAGCTATATTGATTATTATTTCCCTTTTCACTGTCCTTTTAAAATTTAAAAGGATATACAAGTATTATAGAGACACAGGGATTAAATTAAACACTGACTGCTTATTCAGAAATTTTTCTTTGTATTGCTGCATTTTATTCTCATCTTAATTCTATTATTGTATGCTTTTGCAACCCCCGAATAATAGTTAATGAGATTTTAATATATAATTTATGTAAAGTGTTCATTTATTTACACACTTCTTTTTTCTTTCCTTTTTGTTTGGCAGTTATCATGATTTCATCAACTTATTTAGCCCTAAATATTGCTTGAAATAGATGTGTCTTGGGGATGTCCTCATTTTTCCATAGGGAACACACAGGCAATTTCCCCCTTCTGCACAGCCCTAGACAGACTTGTGAATTCTTTGTCCCTTACAATGTTTCTTTTTCATTGTTCTCTTCCTCAGCCTCAAAGTGCTTCCCACTGATCCAGCTACTAAATTCCACTTTAATCTCCACATCAGAGGCTGTCTCTATCACATGATTTTCTCCAAAGTATCCAATACATTTATTCAATACAGAGTAGCCAATACATTAATAAAAGCATAGGTTAAAATGCCTAATAGAGAAAATGTTACTTTTTACCAATGATACATACATAGTAAGAAGGAATGTGGGTTTTAGCCAAGGAAACTAAATGTACATTTAAATATTAATTTTTAAAAAATCAGTCAGGCAAGAAATAATGGATGTGATTTAGGTTATGTAATGCGATTAGAGGGAAATAGATGACCATGGAAGTTCAGCATTTATGATGATCTTGAAAACATTATCAGCCTTCTGCCTGCAGTTCATCTTCCTAGGAGATAAACACCCCTTTCCATTTCAATTTTTTTTTCTGCATAACCAATAGTGTAAACAATGACTCACATTACCATCCCTGTACCCATATTACTAGTCATATGGTGAGCCAGTTAACATTGTTGTGTTTCTTTTGTTGTTGTTTGTTCCTGAAGAATTAATACATTCAAGGACATTATATTTCAGTAATACAGAGTGATAAAGATTTTTCTCCAATAAAATGGACAATACAATTGCAGCAACATCTTTGAAATGCCTCTCACATTAATTATGCAGCTTTAATATCTGTACTATAGCCCTTACATTCTTTAACAGTGAGGCAAAATAACAGTTCAAAAAGATATTGCAATATAACACCAAAGTTGAGATATCGAACTGATAGCTCAATCTAATATGAATTCATATACATACACCATGCCTCCTGTATCACCTACATAATATATTACCAAGTGAAAACATAATTTGGTGATCCATTAAATTTCAATATGTCATGAATTAATCCCACACATAATAACAAAGTTAATGTGTGTAGATTCTTTTAAAAAATTTTTAATATGATGCCACTTCAGGGTGACTGAATTAAGGCACTTTTTAAATAAATGGTATATTTTTCCATATTGTTTCCCAGAAGTAGTTTATTTCAAAATACTTTATAGCCAAGTGAAATATTATGCATTCTCTTGGATGTAATTAATTACTTTCTGGGTGGTATTAGCTCTTTGAAAACTATGTGTTATCATTTGTGAAATTACCATCTCAATGCATCATTCACATCTTAGTGACAAGAGAATATTAATGTAGTCCTGAATGTCTCTTACAGAGCTGGGAAACCAATTATTCAGAAACATGAGCTAGAAATTTAAACAGGACTTCAGCATCACTAAATGTACTTTTTATGGGGGTGGGGAACATTCATATAATAACATTCAGATTTAAAAATACAAGTTTCAATATAAACTTCTGAGAAATAAATAGTATGGTATGGTTTTCAAGTATTACCTCAACTTGTGATGTATGAATACATATATATATAAGACCATTAAGTATTATAGAATCTGCCATCTACCTATATATTCAGTTTTCTATATTTTAATTCATAAAAAATTCATAAGTTACAGAAATATTTTACAAACTTATAAAACTTAGAATTTAGGAAAAACTGTTGCCAAATTACCATGGTATACCAAAATGCAAAGGTAAGCACAGAATTCTATTAGCACATTCATATTATCATGATTTAGTAGCAACAATGAATGCAAATCTTTTTAATGGAGGTTTTATGTCACATTATCTCTCTTAAAGACACTATTAGTGAGAAGTGAATTCAGTTCTTTTTTGAGACTATCTGAGCAAACAAAATTTAAAAACCACTTTTATGCTATAAAATAAGACTATCTAAATAAAAATAATTAGATAATATATTTTTTAATTTTTAGGGAATATAATCTTAAGAAGTGAGCATTTTATGAGCATTTTACTAGATGTTTCTAAACTGAAAACTAAATAGGTTTTGTAATGTCAAGTTTTAACACAGCCTACTCATATTAGAGATTATGATTTGACATACATCTAGTTAATAATTTAATCAATTTATAGAAGCTACCTGTAATCAAGCTTAAAACACCCAGACATTATTTTGGACCATGAAATAAAAGTAGGAACAAAAGTAGATTCCAATGTCACACGACTTTCCACAGACTTAAGACCAACAGTAGCCAGAGTAAACATGCAGAGAATAATCTTTATATAGAACATGAATTAAGAATGAGACACCCATATCTTGTCCTGATTTCCTCTTATGAACATGGTACTCAGAGACAATAACTACTATAATTACCAAATGAAATAACATGAAGTCATTTAAGAAATGTTAGAAATGTTGCAGAATATTAGGCATTACTAGTTATCTTCTGTCAAAATATGTTGAATGAACACTAAAATAACTGCATTTATGCACTGTAGAAATAAAACCTGTTTGACATAGAATTTATGCAAAAATAAATCATACTCATTCAGATGCATATCTATCAACTTCCACAACTTCCAACTCAGAGTAAAGTAATTCATAGTTTAGGATGACCTAGAAATTTGCTATAATCACATTATTACACTCTCTCAGATTGATTAGTCTTCGTATTTGTAAACAACAGAACCAATCTAGCTAATTGAGCAGATAAGAGTCTATGAAAATATATCAAATAGCTTACAGAATATCTATGAGGGCCAGAGACTTGTAAACTTACAGCCAGAAAGGCCAGATTCATGTCTAACCACAATGAAGGGCTGCTCTATAAAACACGACTGCCAGTCCAGGACCAATAGCATTTTCTTTTTTGTACTGGAAATTGCATCAAGGGCACTTAACCACTGAACCACATTTGCAGCCCTTTTGTATGTTTTTGTTGTTGTTGTTGTTGTTGTTGTTTTTTAATTTAGAGACAGGGTCTTGCTAAATAGCTTAGGGCCTAAGTTTCTGAGGCTGGCTTTGAACTTGAGATCCTCCTGCCTCAGGATTCCAAGCCACTAGGATTACAGGCATGCATCACTGCATCCCACCAGGACCAACAGGCTTAAGGAATCAGTAACATAAATTCTCTTAGCCTGTCTCAAGAAAATGTGATGCTATGTACATCATGTTCCCAGAAGATTTCCCCTTGTGTATCTCAATTACATTTGCTTATTACCCCTCATTGTGTAATAAGACAATTTACAATGTATTGTACGTTCAGTCTACATTGAAGTACAGACTCATTCTTTTGGCATTCATTTACGTCCTACTATATGTCACATATACTGCTAGGCACTAATGAAAACACTTGAAAGGCATAAAATATTTGCACTTAATTACCTTGTAGCATAATGAGAGGACTTACATGACATCTAAAGATTGAAGGAAAACTTCATATATGGGGAAAGCATAACAGAAAATATTGGCAAAACATATTATATACATATGTATACATACATATGTGCATGTGTATATGTACATATGTCCACAACACTTAGTATCTTATTTACAATTATTGAATATATTTTTAAAACACAGGCAGGCATACTTAAAATATTAATTGTAATCTATTTTAATCACAGACATCTTATATTTATGTGCCATAGACAGTAAATATATCTTAAGAGATTGAATTGGAAATTCCATTATCAAGGTATTTAACATTTCATGCTGTATTATGGAGCTTTTAAAAATCCCAATTTTTTAAATGTACAGATCACCAGCATTTTTCCAACATGCATATTTTTTAAGATTGAAAGTTATGATACGGAGTGGGAGATAGTTAAAGCTAATCCCCAATGAGCAAATGGAGTAACAAGAGAATAGCCTACCAACTATTCTACAAATTAGAGCACAACACATAATATCTTTCTATGTGGAGAGAGAGAATTTGCTGACATAAAGAAACTCCAGTTTTGCAAAGATACTAAAGGGTTCCCATATAAGGTTGTCAATATAATATCAGCAAACTATCAAATCTAGGGCATTTGTAATTAATGGAATGTCCTGATTAAAAGCTGAAGTAATTGAAGGAAGATGGTGAAGAGAAGAAACAGAAACATCTTTCTCAATTCCAAATTCGTGAGAAATGGATTTTTAGTTACCTCTATTCCTTCTGCTCTCCATCCAGGTATATTTTAATGGATTCTCCTTTAAACAGAAAAGTCTCCCAAGATATCAACATGTAGCAAGTTGAATAAAACTATCCCTTCCAGTTTATTCTTTGCTCGAATACCCAGTACACTTATATAAAATAATTTTGCATCTCCCAGAAAAATCTGATATTCAATGATTTATAAAGTAAAATTTCAGATTTTTTAAGTAAACCGTTTTCTCATGTATTTTCCCTAACATCTAAGTCTGGAGTTTCAGCTTTTCCTGATAAATACAGAATTACAGATTTATTTAAAATTTTCTTTAACATTAATTATTCTCCATATTAGCAAAACTATCCCTGTTCTTTGCAGAGTTGAGTATATATGTAGCTTTTTACATGCCAGTTAATCACAGTGTATTTTCAGAAACCATGAATGATCTTCATTGCTCAAATGATCCTTAATGACTCAAAAAGCACAATGAAAATATATTTCTCCATTTGTTAGAATAATTCCAGAGCCAGGTGTGGTGGAACACACCTTAATCTCAGTTACTTGGGAGGCTGACACAGGAGTTACAAGTTCAAGTCTAGCCTTAGCAACTTAGCGAGGCCTTCAGCAGTTTAGTAAGACTCTGTCTCAAAAATTAAAAAAAAAAAATTAAAAATCCTAGGGATGTTGTTCACTGGTTAATCCCCCCTGGGTTTAATCTCTGGAACCAAAAAGAAAAAAAAAAAGAAAAGAAAAAAATCAGAAACTGAAGATCAAAGATGACCCATCAATTAGGAAGATGCATTCCTACACAAATACATTAAGTATAAATTTAGTATCTATTCACACAAATACAGTAAGTATAAATGTAGTAACTATTTAGATCTATTCATTTATGGTTCTTATACAAATAGCACAATTCCTACATGGCTCTTGCATAAATAACACAATACTGCTATTGAAGAACAAGGTAATTTATAACTGGAATATAAATGTCTTATTGCATGTCAGAGGCATGTCAGAAAATATTCAATCACATATTCAAGTTATAATCTTTGTGTGAAATTACTAAAGTTCAGATATGTAGGATTAATAAATCCAATTTTATAAAATTAAAACAGAAATCCAAGTTTTATTAAGAAATTTGAAAAGACTGATTTTTACTTGTTTTCCACATCATTCAATTTCTTGAATATTCAAAATTGCCTTGGTCATTACTTTTTTGACTTATTTTCTCCACATTGCCTATCACTCATGACAATTTTTCCTTTACAAAGATAAAGAGGTAGAATGATGGCCAAATAACATAGTGTGACATTAGAAACACTGACACCCAGAATTTAAAAGATGGGCCTGAGCTTACCTTCTCCAAAAATAAATTCTGTTTTGGCGCAATATTTTGAAATTGCGTAAGAAGTGTGTGTGTGTGTGTGTGTGTGTGTGTGTGTGTCTCTAAATTTTCTTTTTTGGGTGCAACACTTTGAAATTGCATAAGAAACGTGTGTGTGTGTCTAAATTTTCTTTTTTGGGTGCAACACTTTGAAATTGCATAAGAAACGTGTGTGTGTGTGTGTGTGTGTGTGTGTGTGTGTGTGGTGCTGAGGAATGAACCCAGAGCCTTGTGCATTCGAAGCAAACACTCTACCAACTGAGCTATAACCCCAACCCCAGAAATACATAATTCAAGGAAACCAATATTAACTTGACATCATCTAAAAGGCCTCACCATTCTACAGTCACTTAATTTACAATACAGGTACTATTTTATTGATATAAATAAAAAATATATAATTTGTTCTAACTGCAAATTAAAAAAGAATTAACCAAATTGCTATTTTTAAAACATGAGTGACCTGGGTTTTAAATGAATCAAATTAAGGTTCTAGAGAACAACTGTCATTAAGAAAGAGAACAAAAGTAGGAAAATAGAGACACTGTGACAGACTCTTATTTTACTCTTATATTTACTCTTGAATCCAATTCCAGCACAACATAATGAGTTCACCTGTTTCCAACTCCACACTCTACTTTAGCAAAGAGTTATGTAACACAAGGTATTATTTGACCATAAGGTTATTGAAAGAACTGGAAAACTAATCTCTAGCCAAATCCCTTTGGCTGGTTTCAACTTAGTTCAAAATGTGAACGAAGTTCTCTTTTGTCCCCATATCTTCTCACCCTGAATACAAACATGAATGATGGCATATAAAAATAGGCATTTGAGACTTATTGATATAAAGCCATTTTTCAAATAGAAGATAAAGGAATGGCCCACAAGTTAGAGAATACAAGAAATTTACCAGCAGAGAAAACTTAAAAGAAAAATTTCTTTATAACCATTGATTATGCATGTATTCAATGGCAATAGTATGTGCTAAGCAATAGGAAAACAAAAACCAAAAGCATAGCCCATGATCTCAAGACAGTCAGATAATTCAGTAATTATATTGAAGTGTAACTGATGCCATAAAAGGTTGCAAACACAGTCTACCAAATGCCAGAAAAAGACTTCCTTACTGCTATGAATGCCCTTGCTTGCATATTCCTTGCCTGTTTCGGAGTTGAATTACCAGAATAGGCTATCACTCATAAAGGTAAACTTGTCATTTCCATGGTAATTATTTCCTACTAGTCACAGTGTCTCACCTAGCCTTCTCTCCCGCTTTGATCCATATGGATCTAATTATATAATTCCATGTCAAGATCTGTCTGCTCAACAAGTCTGTTTTCAGCACCTTGGAAAATGGTAGCAACCAGACCATGAACTTGAGAAGGCAGCTAAGAGAAAAAAGGTCTATGTGGGGCAGGTTCAGAACAGTTGTGTGTTCCCAAAAACCAATGTCAATTGTGTAGACAGCAGAAAAGGATCCAATATCCTAAAGAGAGTACTGTCAGGAGCAAATACCTAAGAAAAGGGGAAAAATAACTTATGTTTACTTAGACATTTTTCCCAATGTGTTCTATTAGTTTTCTCAATAATATGTTAATGTTTATAAAATGCAAGACTGCCTATACTAAACCTTCAATTACCTGCAGTGTGTTCGAGAGGCAAGGAACTTTGTAATGATCACTTGATGCTAGAATATCATACTAAAAATTATAATAAATTCGAACTATATAATCTGAGATGATAGTATATTGTCACATAATTGACTTTATGGAACCAGTCAGTAGTTCATCATCTCCAAAGATCACAAGGAGTGGAAGAAAGAGCAAATGTGTGGATACACCCCTTAAAAGGGACAAGAAATTGAACCCAAACAATCTGGGAGAGCTGGAGCTCAAGCCTTTCAAGTCTAAGAGTTCTGGAGGTATGCAAAATCAAGGAGGGTATTTTATTTTTGCTTCAAAATAATCTGAGATTTGATTTCTACATACACATTACATACCACTTCACAAAGAGGTTTGGGATAAGAGCAAGATCACGAAGCACTTAACAAAGTGATTTGAATAAAGATGTGAGCACTTTCTAAAAAATCACACTAATTAATTAACATATCATTTTATTTTCTTCACTGTGCCCTTTTTCCTTTGCCTCATCTACTGGTGAAAAGAAATTCAAAGGAAATAGCCTTCCGGAAATGAGTAACAGCCCAGAATTTTAATTTTTATTAAAAGTGATTTTCTGGCCTTAATTAGAAATATTTACTTTTCTCTCATTATTCTTTCTGATAAGACACAACTAAAATTTTGAGTTCAGGATACTTGCAAGATAATATATGGAAAATACTTGTAAGGATATGTTTACTACTTCAAATTTAATTTTAGCTTCTATGGTAATGTCAGTGATTAGCTAGGTGAAGTGCTATTAAGTGTAGCAAGCTTGTTACAAATACTTCCCAAAGGATAGAAGCAGAAATACTAAAATGAATTATTCAAGCTGAGAATTACAAAGGAGAGGCTGAGAGTCAGTCTCTCCTCGCTAAGCATTAGCAGGTAAAGTCATATTCACCTCAGTTCGTCCAATAAATAAATAAATAAGTAAATGGACCTTGGTATTGGTTTCAGACTTACTCTGAATGTTAAACTAATAATTTTTTTCAAGAACTAATTTGACATAAAAGCACCTTCAACTTCTTTGTAGGAAGCTGAACTCAAAGTTCAAGAAATAAAATCATTTCAAGAATATTTTGGACCAGGATAAACGATGAAGACCAGAATCCTCTGACAGAAAGAAGTACCAATTTCAATTTGCAGAAAAGCTGCTCAGCTGTGAAATGTGTCTTTCCCCCAGAAGCCTCTGTTTCCCTGGCACAGAGCTCACTCAGTATCATATACCCTGGCTTACCTCAAGTAAAACAATAAAATGTGTGCATGTTCCCTACTTAAAAATTATCCAGCCATGACTACATTAATTGCAAAGCCTCGGTGACTTTATTTTCACTTTGAATATTTTCTTAAATTATCAGCTCAGGTATTTTCATTTGGCAGTTTTTTTATTCGTCATATACTTAGCCATAAATCTCTGAAATGCTACTTTCAGAGAGAAAATGGCATGAATATTTCACATATTTACGCAGCAGTCAGTTGACAGGCCTGGTAATTTCATCAGTATTTACAGTATATTCTTCTGCAAGAGACAAAATAAATTTGTTTTCCCCATTCAGTATAATTTAGTTTTATAAGAATGCAGTCTTATGAAATATCACAGAACAGTTTATGGCAGAAAGTACAAAGGAAAGTAAACCATTCCTCACTGGAGTGTATTAACTCTCAGGTAACAAAGCAAAGCACACATCAGAGCTTATAATCAAGGAGAGGGTGAATAAGGAAAATAGTCAAAACATTGTCCCAAACTGTTTGTGAATAGGAGAATAACAATCAACCTATTATAATTTTCTATTATATGATAAAAATATGATGCAGGAAAATGAAAATAGTCCTGCTAATCAGAAAGCCTAGGTTCAGGTAATAGGTCCAGCATTTGCTACAGGGTCTTGGGGAAAAGTTACATGCCTTCAGTGGGATTCAGTTCCATTGTTTGTAAAATATTAAAGTATCAATGTTTTAAAAATATGTTTGATGCTTTAAATATACTATAAACTTATGGAGCACCACAGCTCAACACACAGTAGGCTCTCAAAAAAATGTATACATATAAAAATTTACTTCTATTCTGACTGTAGTACCCTTTTCCCTTCCATTAAAGCGAAACATTTCTATTCCGGTGCATAGAAGGAAACAACTACGAAAAAGACCCTACCTACCCTATGTGTCATCTCTAATAATTTTTTTCCTAAGATTTCTTTAGGGAAAAATAGTCACTCATTTCTGTCAAATAGATTGGATCTTAAAAGTATATCATTAGTGATTTACATATACACTTTTATAAACCTGACAGTTGTTCAGATTTACAGCATGTCATTTAGGAGTAGAAGTATAAATCATCATCTTACAAAAATAATAGTTAAATATTTTTAAGGTTGCCTCCTTTCAATGGATAATAAATAGTCAAGTTATTGAACCACATTAAATAATATATCTGAGGAAGAAGATGAGGAGATGGGGAAATGATTAATACAAATCAAGAATCACTGACATAATTATCTGAGGAAATCATATGCAGGATGAGAACAATTAATAAAAAGCACATGATTAATAGTTACTTTTTAATTATCACAAGTATCCTGATATCATAGGAAAGGCACTGGATTAGAGCTAGATTCATTTGAATTCAATATCTTCTATCTGCACATAAACTTGTTCAATTCTATCAATACTTTGCAACTTAAATTTTGTTATATAAAAATATAAATAATCACCCAGTCTGCATATTTCAGTTATATAATTTGAAATAAATGTAAATATAAAGTATATGAAAATTATTTATAAATAGTGATAGTATGTAATTGTAAGCAATTATATTATTAGTGCTAGTGATGTTAAAGATCTCACCCAAGGAAAGATAGAAAAGGTTTCCTGTCATTTATATGAGTGTACTACCACAAATGGAAATGCCATATCAGGGAAGAAAAATGAACACATTCTGAAAGATCTTTCCTCCAACACTACTGTGTACAAATCTCTTAATTCCATTTTCTCATTTGTAATTTAGGGGTCATAGTCATTATTTAATAATGTTGTAGATTGTAATTGAAATAGCACACTTTAATAGCAGATTTCAAAGCACGTAAAGCATTCTTTCAAAGCTCCCATTTTATGTTCACTTCTAAAGCCAGTTCCAACATCAAGCAAAGTGATGAAGGACTTGCCTTCAGTGACCCAAATCTCTCTCCACTCCAGGTGAACAACCTATTGTGTCCCTTCTAGATCTTGACCCTTTGATAATCACTCTGCCTCCCTGCATTCAAGAGTCTCTTTAGTTATCACTCAACATTTATGGAACACTATTATGAGCCAAGCACAAAATGACTAAAATAGCTCCTGCCCTTGACACTCTCCCAATAAAAGCAGAGAGGTACCTAAGTGTTGTAAGCAGAGGAGAGTCTGGGCAAAACTAGCAGATGGCAAGGGAATGACACTAGTGTGTGACACCACTTATACACACAGAGCCTTTACTTATCAATTTCTCTGGTGTCCCTTCTTAACAACCAAGTAACTCTCATGACTATTTCTTTATACTTTTGATGAGTTTTAGGTATTTGGTCATATCTAATCACAGGAACTTATATTCCTAGTATTGGAAAAATTAGGTCAGACCCCACTAAGAATAGCATACATAAATTTAAAATCACATTTAAATGGTGGATAGTAAAGATCAATGTAGTTCCTCTACTTGGACATCAGAAAGAGGATGAACAGAAAAAGAAAAGGAGCATTAACCTTGATGATATGCTTTAGGGACATATTTTGGTCATTTAAATTTTCTAATAGTGCCATTAACTTGTGGAAATTAGCTCATTTCATTAATTTTATGTTGATGAGACACAAGTAAGAAAAATCTGGGTGCAGAATATCCTTTTTATTTTTTTTGAAAAGTCATTGTCAGTACTTCAATAGCTGAGTCCTTCATTGAGCTTTGTATTTAACCACCAAATTTTAGAAAATTTTAAGAAAAGTGAGAGAAACATGGAAAAGACATTTGAGTGTGAATTTACCAAGGACTTCCTACACTGGAAATGCTGCACATTAATGGACAAAATGTGAGGAATTAGGGGTAGATGTCAAGTGACAGAATGATTTAAGAGAATACTAAGCTGCTTTAAAGCTTCATAAACTGAATAATGGCACAACATAGGAGCTGCAAATTTCAAGGGAGCTAATCTAGGGTCATGTAAAGAAAAATCTAGCATAAAAGACACCAAGAACAATTTCACGTCTTTGATTAAAAAAAGATTACCATAGAATTCTAATTCTGGTAGAGATATATTACAGGAGCATTAAGATGATTTTTTTGTATCAGTACATATTAGATTTTGATTTAGTTGATATGAAAAAAATAAGTCCCTCCCAAATACTGGTAAACATGGAAGGAAGCCTATTAAAGAAAAAATTAAGTGCAATGTATTATAATGCAGACTTTAAAAAATAAATATACATATATAATTTATATATTTACATATGTATAATGACAGCAAGAGCCACATATATAAACCTGGGTAGCTTGGCATATATACAAATGCAAAAATTTAAAACAGGCTTCATTATCATATACTATTGGTTTCAGAATATCTTAAATCCAGTGGAATTTAAAGAATATATTTCTCAGATTCTTTCACTTCATTTGTTAATTTCCTTCTCAATTTCATTAATGTATTTTTGTTTGATATAAATACATATTCTCTCATTTCACATTCTTTCTATTCTTACTATTTTTCCAAGAAAAATCATAATTATTTAAATTATTGTTCAGCAAACAATAAGCATTTCTAAGCAAATACAGACCTCTAGACAACTACTCCTTAAGCTCTGTTCTCTAAATATTTATAACTTTGGAGCTGAATATTAACTATCAGTATTGAAGAAGGCAGATAAATAAATGGATAGATAACAGACAACTCAGAAACTTTGGATGTTTGGTGAGCTTTTAAAAAATAATAATGGTGGTGATAATGATACAGCTACCATTTATTAAATGCTTACAGTGTTCCAAGAATTTTGCATTTGTCTCATTGCCCTTCAACCACAACATAATGAATTAATTACATTTAATGTGTCTTGTAAAGAATAGAATTAAGGCTCATAGAGCTCTTGTCTTGCTTGCTTTGTGTGTGGATGACCCAAAATTTAACCTCAGTTCTACCCTAGTCCTGATATTCATAATTCTGTTATTGGTCATGCTGTATATTCCTTCAGACTCCTCAGTATCTACTTTGTTGGCATTTACAAGGGAAGAAAAAATATCAAAATTCATGAGCATATTGTTAATCTTCTAACTCAGAAACACAAAGAACTCCCCCAATTCATGTTTTTTTCTTGTGAGAATATTTTTTGGGGTAACAAAATTTAAGGTTATCCTCTTCAGTTTCCAGGGTTTACTTCAATGATATAGGTTGCATTTTTTCCCCTGCAATGCAAACCATCTCATATATCCAACTTCCATGTAATTGGAACCCTGGAGGACATGCCTCACAGCAGCGCAGGCTTCACATTTGGAGCAAACAGGGCACCAGGTCTCATTGACAGCGTAACCTTTTTCTCCTGTGAGCAATGACATGAATGATACAGGAAATACTACTGGGAACAGTCAATGAGAGACAGTTGGCACATTTTATTCTTTGGAATTGAAGGCCTGTAACCTAAGGGATTATATAATTGTGAAGGGAACCATAAAATCCCTGGCTCTCTTTAGTAGTGAGAATTTTGTTTTTCTGTTAAAGCTTATAATGAAAACTTTCATACTACAAGCATTTCTATTTTCTTTCCTCAGACAAGAAACATTAGTGCCTCCAAATGTATACATGACAAATTAACTTTTCTTCTATGCATTTAATTCTACTAAGATCAAACACAGGAAACCCTTCTAACAGAGTATGTTAGCCAACTTTCTCTTACAAGAATAAAAACCTGAGGTAATCAATGCATGAAGATGAAAGTTTTACTTTGGCTCAATGTCTTAAAGATTCCATTTCACAATTGGTTGGCCCCATTACTTCTGAGCTTGTAGTGAGGCAGCATACCATGATAGAGGAAGCCCCTCACTTCACTGCCAGGACACAAAAGAGATTAAGGAGGGGACTGGGATCTGAAAATGTCCCCAGTGACCAAAAGACCTCCCACTAGCCCCTCCCCCCCCATGACCCAATAGCACCACTTTGTATACCAGTCCTTTTATACAAGGGCC
Source organism: Callospermophilus lateralis (assembly GCF_048772815.1). Taxonomy (NCBI): domain Eukaryota; kingdom Metazoa; phylum Chordata; class Mammalia; order Rodentia; family Sciuridae; genus Callospermophilus; species Callospermophilus lateralis. The sequence continues at coordinate 86,528,247 of NC_135317.1, forward strand.
TTTGTGGGACATTCCAGATCGAAATTAAGGAACAGAAACTTTCCAAATTGGTAACTGGTTGTCATAAACTGGATTCTCTCATGAAATAGCAATAAAAGAGGAAATCTTTGCTCCTTCAGAATTTGTGGGAGCAAAATATGCATGTTTTTCAGATGCATTTTCAGATACTAGAAAAAAGGGAAAGAAAATAAGGGAGGCTAACATTATCTTGCATCATTTTCAGGGGGCTGATATGAGGATAAACAGAAGAAGGAAGCTGGAGAATTCCTACCAGATTTACAGGGGTCAAGGGACATATCCCAAGTGACCAGAGACAGGAAATTGTCCAAAGCACATATCCCAAACAAACTGGACATATAAGATCTCCAGAAATGTTTATTCGGTTGTTTTATTTGTTTATTTGGTCTTTTGAGGCTATCAGAGACAGAACAAAAGAATCAATACCTACCATATCCTGAGAAAACTGATCAGACACTGGTTCAAGTTAATGGAGATCACTGCTTCCCTCTTGTATTCCCTCCCTTTCCTTATTCAAAATTCTGGAGGATGCTCCTGTAGTCTAACACAGAGAGGAAAAAGCAGTAGAAGTGCTTCACAGGATCAAAGATAGGAAGTCTACTTTCTTGCCTTTTCTGAAACAAACTTCAGCAGGTCTGATTAGGTAGAGCAAAGTTGCTTTAACTTTAAATGAAGGTAAAAGCAAATGTAACTCCATTTTGTTTTGTGACTCCATTTTGTAAAACAACCATGCCAAAGTAGAAGGGTCATGACTGGGGCAAGATATTCTTTTCCTTTTTACTATAGAAACCTTTAAGAACATGGAACTACCTAATAGGGGCATTGTTTCTGTAACTAGGGTAACCAGGCACTGTTTCTGTAACTGGGGTGACTGGGCTAACTGTGATTGGCTAAGTGTTCCTCCACCTGACTGCACTCTCCTGCTTCTGTAACCTGGCTTGCTTGCATTAGCTGGACCCCCAAACATGCCTTTTGTGGTTTTCAGGCTTATAAGGAGCGCCCTTGCAATTGTTCGGAGCTTATCAGAATAGCTTTATGTTCTGGTCAGCCACCACAGGTGTGCTTCAATAAAGGCTTGATTCGATTATACATGAGTGATCTGGAAGCCAATTTATGAAATCCCAGGACAAAGCTTTAACTATAACAAAGGAAGGAGGGTTTTATTCTTATAGTAGACTATCTATGAAAATAAATATATGTGGATTTTTAAAGAGCCACAAGCCATCATAATATTTCATTATCTATGGGTGATCTCCTTGCACTTTCCCCAACCCCATAGCTGTCAAAAGCACTGGGTTTTCCTAAGGGCAGAAAAGAATTTGAGTGCCAAATGGGTTAGAATAATACAAAAGAAAATGAGTATAAGTAGTTTCTGTCTATACACTAAATATTCTGCAACGCCTTTATGACACCTTCTAAAAGCACTTTGTCTACTTTGCCATGAATCCCCGGTGATGGTGCATTTTGGGAAATTTCTGCCTCAAGCCAGATACCTTTTTTTTTTAAAACTAAGACTATGTACCCTATTTTACCTGCATCTCTTCACTTCCTATTTTGTATACCTCAGGTACTATGCCTGCTACTTAGAAGAGTAACTAGAAAAACAGGTAATGCAAATTAACTGTTACTCATCCTGTTCCTCTAATTAGTGATCTGCAGAGTTTCTATGTTTCACTGAAGAAAGTGTCAGAGGAAAGCTTTTGCCCTGCCATCAAAAAAGAAAAAACAAGAGAGAGAGATTAAAAAGAATTTTATATTTGATTTGTTGTTTTATGTGGCATTAGTACCAAGTCCATGCTTTTCCACTATAAAGTTGTATGCTACCTAAGAACACAGGAATGATGCTAAGATGTGATTTCTCATTGTATATTACTTAGTTCATGTTGGAAAGAATTAACTGAGTTCCTTTAAGTCTATTGATTAAAATTTTTGAGGGAGAAAATAGTATAGGTAAGTTGGAATATTACCTTGACAAGTACACAGCCAATAAAGAAACTTTTATATATTTTCCCTTTGATTAAAAGACAATTGTTGGTGTTTAATGAAGAAGATTTGGTTCAAAAATATTTTTCAAGTGTTCACTGGGATTTAAAAAAAAAAAGAAAGAAAAATTAGAATTTTTTTGTCAAGAACTTTCAGTCAAAATGCATTTACAGATATACAAATTTTCTCATGGCTTTAGGATAAAGCACAATTACATTCTTTGAAAATCAGCCACCTGAAAAGATAGTACTACTGTAAATAGTTAGACTGGAACTCTTCACACCTGAAGACTTGCCCTAGTTTTGCCACTAATTCTGCAACTTTGAAAATCAGGTTATGTTGCTATGGCTCTTTTTATACTTGTTATATTAAATCTATTTTTATAAGTTTGTTCAGATCCTTCAGAAATAAAGAAATTATACAGTTTTTTCATTCTCAAGTTAATATGCATGTATTCAATCTTGTCTACTTCATAAGTTCTTAAGACGATCAAACAAGAAAATATATATGAACAAATTCATAAAAGTAAAAAGCATAATAAAAATGGTAGTAAGGGCTAAAATTGAGAAAACTCAATATGTTTTCCAAGTATATTTTACATAAATTGTTTTACTAATTCTCACAACAGTCCAAATCAAGTTTACTTTCATAATTCTATGTCCACACAGACATACCAAGGACATGTAAGCAATAAATAGTTGCCTTGCAATCCATAGCAAAAAGTCCCTTATCTAGTCCCAGAAACATAGTGACAAAAAAAAAAAAAGTTGACATAGAATTTGAGATTAGAACAAAAATTGTGAATTTAAAAATGCATTATTCTTAAGTTTAAATCTGGGTTGTTTATATAGTCAGCTACACTGCCTTGGAAATGCTACTTGTGGGGGAAAAACAATACCCCCCATGGTTAGAAATTAAAACATATGCTTGTTACAAAAGGCAGATGAACAGGAGAAAAATAAACTCATCAACATGTATATTATATATATATACCGTACATGGGAGACACCCACAGAATGAATGGTTCCCAAAGAAGCAGCTATGAATTTCAGCTTACAGAGCATGTTCAACAAAAAATGCTATAACTTTAGGAAAATGACAAGATGTTTAAAAGCAACTTTGAATTCCTACAAGCAATACCCTAGGGAAAAGGAAAACAAATCACAGAAAAAATTAAATTAATAAGAACTTCTTAATATGAATTCCTGTGGGTTATCTCAAGACTGAAGAGGGTTCTAGAGCTTTCTTCAGTCATTAACCTTCATTCTTTCTAATAGGGATAGAGGGATGGCATGATAGCATTAGTCTTTGTAAATCTGTGTTCTGTTTTTAGGCACATAGAAGGAGGGTAGAGGGCTCCTCTGAATCTACTGCTTCTTAAATGTCTTCAGCTCAATTCTTCATATTTTGATGAGGTATATTTTGGTTCCCCATAACCTCAAATGATGCAAGTGAAAATAACTGATTCATTAGGTGAATAAATCAATAAATTTAGTATTTTTAAATATCTAAAAGATAAAATTTTTGCATATCTGCAGAAAAAGTACAACTGATTCATAGATGATAGATGTGATGTCAATTATAAAATGTTGTTTGGATTTAGTGTAAGGATAGTTTGTGACTTAAAGGCTGCCAAAACAAAGCACATGAAATTAGGATGTGAAAACAAACTGAGGAAGACACATTTTATTGTTTTATTTTGGTTCATGGTTTTAGTCCATGTTTGCTTAGCCCAGTGGTTTCTTGGTCTGTAGGAGCAAAGTACATTATGGCAGGAGAATGTGGCAGAGGAGCTATGTACCTCATTACAACTGGGAAGCAAAGAAAAAAGGAGTCCCAATATCCCCGTCCAGGGGATTCATCAGTGATATAAGTCTCTCCTACCAGGCTATATGTCTTCTACCTCCCAAGAGCACCACAGACTGGTGACCAAGCCTTTAACCATGGACCTCTGGCAGATACCTATTCAAACCATCGCAGTGTTGGACACTCTCATTACATACAAGTTCTTGTTTACAATTATGTGATTTACTTAATGAATTGTTACTCTATTTCCACAAACTTATTTAAGTAAATTTTACAAACTATTCTCCTAGAGTCTCTCAAGCTAGTAAATCAATCCCCCAAATAATTCTTTATATAATATTTCGCTAATTGCTTGGCTGAATTCCTTCATTCCTCTTCCTTACCATTTGCACCAACTAAAAGCAAACTCAGCTTCAAAGATTTTCACATTTTCAGAAAGAGCAAAAAGATTGTATTTCCCATCTTGATGAAGAGTTCACAAGCCTGTGAGAACTGAAGAGCTGAGAACAAAGCCCTGCTGTTTTGAAAATTGTTTATGAACCCCAAACAAGGTATGCCATCTGATCTTGTCTGCTGTAGTGTTTGGTGCAGCTTGGTATAATCCTTGAGTTCCTTTTGTAACCCTTTCTTTCACATTGCTGCACAACACTGATGTTATTATCATGCATTCTTACACAATACATGTAGCAGGGGTAAAGAAATGAGTAAACACTGAGTTGAGCACAGAATATCATATCCTTTCATTAGAAATCCCACAGAGGCCTGTGGCACCCACAGAAAAATCATACCCATGAAGATAATAAAGGCATCTATTTGCAGATCAATATCCCATATTTGAATTAGATGTATATGATGTTCCTAATGATCCTGATTCAGATGACAAATTCAGTGAGGAGGAAACACAGAAATTGAATTGACTTTTCATAAGCCAACATAGCATTTCCTCACTAAAATGTCAAACATACTATACCCAGCTTCCAAAGAATGCTGTTATTTGTTTGTGGATTTCACTTCAACAGTGTTACTAGTTTTAGGCTTATAATAAAACTGTAACAGTGGGAGATGGAACATTATCACCCAATATAGATTTCAAAAAGCCTCTACAAATATCATTAGTTGCTAGAGGCACATTACCCAGGTCTTACTGGGTTTTATATCACTCTGAAGGGGAAAGGAAAATGTTTTATAAGTCTATTAAAATCTCATTTCCAAAAGAAAGTTTTCAGAATAAACATACCTAAATTAACAGATATCTTTGAATTACCATATGTATGTTTCTGTTCTACTAACATTGAAAACATGCACGTGGAAAGTGGTAAGGATCTAGAATGATACAAAAGCCCCAAATCTACCTATGCTAATAATTCAAAACACTGAGCTACAGCATCACTGCCAGTGTCACGAGGAGTCATAGGAGGCTATTTGGGATGTGTGAGTTTGTGTAGCTTATGCACACGCAAAGGCATACACTATATTCAGAGAATGTGAGCTTCTCCTTTAGCTCTGAGGGCAGAGGGGGAACTGTGTATCCGTTAGCTGTATGAGTGGTTTAACAGGGCAGGTATTTGCTCAGCTGCTTGAGTATAGCAATTCAGATTCCAGATCCTTATCCTGATTCCCAGTCTTTGCACTTCAATCTGTTGATTAGAATAAAACCAATATGAAAATGGGGAAACCATGAGAAATCACAGCGGGAAGATTCTTATTCTCTCTCCTATTATAATAAACCTAGATTCAATAGCACTTCCTTAAGAGAAATAAGACAAGCAGTGACAAGTCTCCTGGGAGAAATAAAAGACATTCAGTTGGAACAATCACGAATGACTTTCACAGTCTTACTAATGATCAGGGGTGCTACATTAAGCCACTAAGGGGTGGGGGTGATTTCTTAGGCAGAAAAGAATGTAAGATGGGAGGGAAGCAAAAAAGGACCCGGAAACAAAGGAGTAATGGTGACTCCTGGGTTTGGGTGAGCTACATAGGCCTAACTGATGTGGAGATTAACCACATGTGGATAAACATCAGTTTCAGTCTCTCAATCTTTCTTCCCTCCTTGTTACCTCTGTTATTTACTTCAGTTTTTTAACCTTTATTTTGTTTATTTTTATGTGTTACTGAATATCGAACCCAGGGCTTTGCATGTGCAAGGGGAGCACTCTGCAGCTGAGCCACAACTCCAGCCACCTCATCCATTTTTGCTATGAGAAATCTACGTTCATTCTCCCTTTTGGAAACTGTGCAACATCACTTGTCACCTGAGGAGAATTAGAGCCCCTCTGTGGTCTAGGTAAATGCCTTTGATGTGTGACACCCAGCTCCAACAGGACCCTCTATGGGCTCTTGTCAGGCTGCCACCTCAGGGGCATGCTGCCTATCTGAAAATATTTGAGAAATGTTTTTTCTAAGGCCTGGAGACAACAATACTTTATATATGCACTTTCATGTATCACATGATAGAGTATCTTTCTTACTCTTCACAATGACTTTGTAAAAATAGTTATTATTTGGAGTTTTTATTAGTGATCAAATTGAAATTAAGTCCCAGGAGAACATTACAAAAATAAGTTGCAAGTATAGGTTTTTTGTATTCATTCCATAAAAACAGTTGACAGTTTGCTCAAGCAAAATTTTCTTTCAGTTCCATAAAAGAATCCTATTTTTAAATAAATAGTCACAGATACATTCCTTTTCTTTCTCCTATGCCTATTGTTATTCAATTCCTTTCATCTTTGATGCCTCTTGCCTTGCACAGATGCTGTTTCATTTTCACTAATGAAGAATAAGTTCCTTTTTGCAGTTTTCAGAACTTTCACATTTCTTAATACAGTGTATATTCAGTTATGTATGCTGTCATTTGGTCATTTTTATTATTGTTGTTTTGTTTACAGAGGAATTTTGACACTTTGCATAAAAATAATCTCAGTGTGCATACAAAAACAAGGCAAAGTCATTACGAGGAATGGCTCCGTGTGCCTATGTGTGTATGACAACAAAGATTTAAATGTGTTCCAATTTTTGCAGGCTAGCAGAGTGAATATTCATCTGCAAGAATCCCTTTTATAACTGCTTCCCATTAACCACATCAAACATCCTATATAGCATCTTTTTGTTATAGTAGTATTATTTCTCACATAAAAAGCAACAGTTTTATTAAAATTCATGCCCCCTATGTTAAAGAAGATCCCACATCTATAATTTTATTATCAAAAGGCATTGGTGTTTAATGGCTTTTAGATAATTACATTTCCAACACAATTACACTTATCAGCATAACAACCTATTCTGAAAAATAGTAAAGAGGCAATATTTACATCAATGGTGCTTTGAAACTAACATTTTCCTTCAGGGATACACAGCCACAGTTTCTAGTCTTTTCTCTTGACAGGTTATAAATATTCTCAGAAGTAACAGTTTTGATGTTTCCTTAAAAATTGGGGGTAGAAAAAAAAGGGAAAGAATACTGGGGCTACATGTATTTTCGCATAAATTTTGCTATCACATTTGACAGTTTAATTATATTGTTGTTATTTGCATTTCTCGTGTTACTTCTTACTTTAGAGTCCTAGCTAATGGCTTTCCATAAAGTGATACTTCATAGTGGCTTTTGCTGAATGAAATCTTATCTTAGTTTCTTGTTATGCTAGATAAATTCAATCAACAACAACCATATGTTAAGAACTTTGAAGTTTGTTTCTTAGAATCAACAATTTCTGAAAGCCTCTATTCTTGGTTATACATAATACATGTCTGCAAATCAAAGAGCATTCCATAACAGAAAGGGAATTTAGAGAAATGACTATGAAAATGTACTGGGGAAAAAGAATAAATTGTGTTCATATGTCAATACAATTTGGAAAATGCTCATACACAATTCTCCCTCTAGCATCAATTATCTAAGAATTAGAAACATTTCTATCATGCCTCATCTCCTCCAACTTTTCCACACTAGAATCCAAAGGTAATTTGATAAAAGCATAAATTATTTGAATATTGTTTTGTGCTGTTTCATAAATGTTGATTGCTGACAGGCTCTAATTAATACGAAACATATTATTTTAGTACTATTAAGGGATGAGTAGAACAAACCTAAGTATCAGAAGGAACAAAGAAAAATCTGATGTGCACTAGCAATATTGCATTTTCTAATTTCCCACTACCATCAGCTCTGCTAATTGCATTCTCTCTGTGCCTTGCTACATTTTTGTGATGCTGAGAAAAACAGAACAGCTTAATAGGAGGCCTTCTGGGTCCTTTCTGCGTTCTAGAACCTAAGCATGCATTTAGTACCACTTGGAGGAATTGTGAAAACACATATTCCTGGTTCTATCCCCAGAATTTCTGAATCAGGGGTGGGGCTCAAGTATCTGTATTTCTATCAAATTTCCAGAAGATAAGGTTGCTGCTGGGTGGAGACTGCTGCCTGAGAGAAATCTCATGAAGAAATTAGACTCTTCCTAAGAGCAGCTTGGCCAATTTCCTGTTTCTAGCATACTAACTAGATAATTTTGAACAATTTTGTATTCTCCCTTCCCTTAAAATGACTCCAAATAAAACGGAGAAATTACAAATTGGTCCTACTTATTTAAGAGCTGAGAATAAGTAAAAAGGCAATTCCCTTCTTCTGGGCAGGAAGGGAAAAGAGAGAAAGAGAAAATGAAATAAAGAAATATGTTTTAAGAATTTTAGAAAGATGTCTAAGATACTAATGACAGCAAAAGAAATGCACTTTTCTTTTTTCTTCTGAAAAGAGGACTTAAGGAGAGGACATCAGAATCTGTCAATTCTAATGATTTTACAAATCAGATCTATTGTCCTCACAAAATTTTTCTTTTAATTCTCAGCTGCCACACATAAGTGTTCAATTAGGATAATTTGTTGATAGGCTCATTAGTAATTTCATTTGGGGACCTCTGATTGAGTTCCTTACTCTAATTAAAAGAAAAATTCCTACAAATCTTATTTCATATGAATGCTCCCATCAATGAATAATTATAATGCTAATCAATTTTAAATAGAACATTTTTAAGTTGAAAACACTTCACAGAACCCTTTCTGACTGAATTAGACAAAATTTTTCTATGTTCATCTACAAATGCACCATCAGAGAAACTCCACATCATGTACAACCTTAAGAGTGGGATCCTAATAAGTTATACTCCACATATGCATAATATGTCAAAATACACTCTACTGTCATATATATCTAAAAAGAACAAGTAAAAACCAAAACCAAACCTTGTTTCCTTTTGGTGGAATAATTCAAACCAAGGCATTCTAACTACAGCAAATATGTACTGCCTGCTATAAATATTCTGCAATCTCACCTTAAATTTTTATTTCAGATTTTTTTTTATAGTGAAAGCAAACTGGATATTTAGAGTTAGCCAGCTGGACTCCAGATGATACCAATTTTGTTGGCAACATCCAAAGCATCATAATCAGGAGCCAGTTGAACATATGCCTTCTCTCATCAGGTCTTATCTGGGCATTGGCCTTAACCACATCAATGTCAGAAAGCCTCTTCACAGACTGTTGCATCTGGTGTTTGCTGGCTTTGACATCCACAATGAACACAAGGGTGTTGTCTTCTCTCTTCTTCAGGCTGACCCAGTGCTCAAGCAGAACTTGATGATGGCATAGTGGTCTGCCTTGTTTCTCCTGGAGTTGCTCTTTTGGGGGTATTTGGGCACCTCCAGAACCACAGTGCCCCCTGGGACACCAGAAGACAGGTGACATGCAGATTTTCTTTTTGTGGCTATGGATGCACTCCAACACTGCCTTCTTAGCCTTCGAAGCCTTAGCTTTGATATCAGGAGGAGCTTCCTTCTTTGCTTTTAGTGTCATGTTGGTAAAAAGGGTCTCCATTTTTCAGACAGTATTAAAAATATTAAAAACATGTAGACTTGTAGTAGGTTCCCACAAAAGCCAGAGCTTTCTACTGTGAGCTGACTCTTTTTCTAAGCCACAGTAATTTCTCAGACCACAGCAATAAAATGGAAGATTGCTCTATCCACCTGTTGGCTGTTTATTTGCTTAGAATCACCCATATTTGGCACAGTGCAAAGAATGAAAGATGCAATCTTGCACTTAAAAGCTGACAGTCCAGATGGGAAAATGACTAGATAGCTACATCAAGTCAGAAGGGATAAATGAGCCTCTACTGCATAGAAATTAGAGTAGGAAACACTGATGTGAGTAGCAAGCAAACTTCAGTCTTAATGTGGATAAATTAATAATGTAAGCTGCAAGCACTTCACTGGCAAAGTGTGTCTGAGGTGGGACAATATCCTGTGAGTTCAAAAGCTCAGCATTTTAAGAGGGCTAGACTAGGGATCCAGTGTTGGTTTCCATCCTTTTACCTCATTGGAGATATGGAATAGAATGTGACTTCTAAATTTGTTATTTTTCAAGTTACAAGGTATTAATAGTTAAAAAGAATTAAGTGGCAATAGAATTGCCCGTGTATGTGAGGCAAATTGAGGTCTTAACAAATTCAGCTATTTCTTTGTGGTTTAAAATAATAACAATAAATATTAGATATTTTAAAATGGTCTATCTCTGGTTGAAATTAAGTAAGTTTGTGTTTCTCTCTTGTTAATTACCTAGCTATATTCTTCTGCAAACCCTGTGCTTACAGACTTTACAGGGCTTTTGTTGGTGTGTTTCTGTCCTTGTGGAGTGTTTTTCTGTCTTAATTATTCTTGTTTTAGGCAAGGTAATATCTATGTTGCAAAGATTAAAACAGATTTGTATATAATATGTATGTTGCTAGCTAAAACTTTATATCCAGATATATCACTGTGTATTATCAAAATGCAAACACTTTTCTGGGCCCATAAGTGTGGTCTATATGTATGTGAAGATAATATTGCAACTCTCACATTCGATGATATTAAAGCAGCAGCTGCTAGTCTGTGTTTCTGAGTTTCTGGCAGTTTCCATAAAGATGAAGAAGTCCAAATAAACCATTGGATATTTTTCACAGAAGTGTTTTGCAGATGTTGGCAAAGAGATTGAGTCCCTTGAAAAGGGACAAATGTGCATTTTAAAGTGTATATAGAAAGATGAGGCCTCAGGCAGGCACAGCAATGGGACAGTTTTCAAAGGAATAACATTTCTATTTGTTCTGCCAAATCCATTAAAAAAAAGAGTAAAATAGACCCAGTAAATAAATTTTGCTCAACTGATGGTCTTCAAACAACTCTTCTATATGATACACATACTTTGTCTAGAAGAAAATATACAACAGCATAGAGAGAAACAATATGTACCTACACACTGGAATTTCAAAAACAGAATCTGCTTAAAATAGATGAGGCAATGCTCATAACTCTAAGCAACTCGTTACAAGGCATATTTTACAAGTTATAAATCTTCAAATAGTATATTTACAGAATATGGAAAGATTGTGCATAGTTTCATTTGTATAAAAATACAGAATCTGAAGTTAAGACAAAAATATTTATTATTAAATGTTGCTGCAAACTTTGGTCATGTAAATAGTTCTAATATAGCACCACATTGAATATGAATTTAGTTAACCTGGTATATTAAAAAAATAAATGTGTGATAAATAAAATGTGAGAGTATTTCATTTTGGCTGATTAGAACAATTTGCAGTATGGGAAAACATGGCTGTTGAATATAGGTGTTTGGTTTGGTTGTTAGGGCTCACCCAAAGGATCCTGTTAATGAAAGATTATTCAAAGGTGAAATTATTGAATTATAAGGATTGTAACCTAATCAGTCCATCCTAGCTTTGAAAGAACTGATTGGTTGGTACATATAAGCAGGTGGGGCAGTGCTGAAAGAGGTGGATCAATGGGGGTATGCCCTGGAAAGGTGCATTTGCCCTGCAGCCTCTACCCTTGTCTCAGTCTCTCTGCTTCATAACCCCACCATGAGCTGAGCAGTTTCCTTCTGCTCAGCCCTTCCCCATGATGTACTGCCTCACCTTGGGCCCAGAGCAATGGAGTCAGCTACTTATGGACTGAGATCTCTGTGAGCCCCAAACAAATTCTTCCTAAGTTTTTCTTTTCAGTGATTTTGGTCATAGTGATGTACAATCTAATACAATAGGTATCTTAATTCATTTCTATTATCTTTCATTACTTGCTATAAGACCACATGGAAGTCACTCCTATTATTTAAGTTTAAATTTCTTTGATACATAATAGTAATCTTCATTTATTTTGTTCTTTCAAGCATCATTTGATATAAGGCATACAAAATTAATTTTTAAAATGTAACACTAGGGGACTGGAGTCCTGGCTTAGTTCAATCCTCAGCACCACATATAAATAAATGATCCATTGACAACTAAAAATATTTTTTAAAAATGTAACACTAGTAAAATAAAATCTATCCACATAAAATTAGAACATCAGCTTCAAACCCCCCAATTTAGCTGTGTGTACTCAGAAAAGTCATTACATCCATAACTTCAAGTCTATAAACATTTTTCATCCACCTATGTACTGATGTCAATGTGACTACCCCAACCTAAATCATCAGCATCACCTGAGAAGTTGTTAAAAATATTTTTGTGTAGAGATATGTAACAATTAATTCCATAATTACATATAATTATAATGCAGCAATAAAATTTTTTTGGAAAAAATGAAAATTCTTAAGTCCTACCCTGCCAAATCACTAATTTTAGGGATGGACCCATAAATCGGTGTTTTAAGAAACCTCCCAAAGGTTTTAATGTATCCTAAAGTTTAAGAACAGCTGACAAAGTAAACAGTAACAACCTCAAAAGCTGCTGTGAGAATCATTAGAGTCACCTGGGATACATACGCACTGATAAACATATAGGGGAGAGTGTGTGTGTGTGTGTGTGTGTGTGTGTGTGTACACACCTGACATCGCAGTCTTATTAAATCATAATCTTTAAATACAAGGGAGAATTCAAGTACACAGATTTTTTTTAAGTCTGTAGTAATGTTTGTGTGCAGTTTGGTAAGGCTAAATATTTCCACAGATGTTATAGGTGGAAAAAACACCTAGAATTCCCTGCAGTTATTTTAAAGTGGTTATTGCGATTATGTCCATTGCCCATGATCATGCTTTCCTGGAATTTCTTCACTTCCAGTCTCTCTCTGTCAAACTGGCCAGAGAAATGTGTATGAAGTCAAAGGATCCTGGAACCAAGACTAGAATATCCTTAGGTGCATTGTACAGGACTTCCCTCCCCAACATATGAAATTCAGCCATTAATCTAGAACAACAGAAGGAAATATTTCCCTTCTCTACTTCTGATCCTTTTTACAAAAATTCAAAACTTAGAAATTACTCCAGGTTGAAATATTGAATATCCTTCAAAGTTTCATGGGCCAATGGGAGATGCTATTAACCTTTAGGAGGTGGGGGCTTTTAGGAAGGCTCTAGAAAGGTATTTAGGGAACCCAGCCCCACCTCTTCCTTTTTCTCTCATCACTTCCTGTCCATAAGGTAAATGGTTTGCTCTGCCACTTGCTTCTTTCATGATGTGCCTCCTTGAAAGGGAAACTGAGTAATGGGCCAACCAGGTACAGACTAGAATTTCCAAGACCAATTATTTTATTAGTTAATTGTTTCATGCTTACTATTATAGTGAATGAAAGCTAATACAGGAACTAAAAAGCAGACAAGCAGTTATTGTCTTTGACGAATGTCTACTTTCTATTGTCAAAGAAAACCAGAGTCAGACAGAAGTGGTGAAGATAAATTATATTCAGGGCTATTGAAATAGGGAAAGAGAGACCCCTGTATAGAAATCATTGCCATTCTGAATACACCAGGGATAGGAGGGGATTTATAACCAAGGATCAAAGGGTCAATGGATAGAAAAGTGGTACATGGAAACATCAAGTATGGTGGGGTAGGTGAGGGTTCTGGCTGCCTTAACCTAATAGGATTCCTGCTGAAGGCAGGCCTTGGTGATCAGATTCCAAGGGTGGGGAATGAGGCATTTTGATCAACTCTGGAGACTGATGGAGTATGAGGGTGGAGGCTTTATACTAAACTACATTGTCACCATAATTTGCTGAAATTATTTTTAGAGTAACTGCACACATGGGTCTAGGATAAGGTTCATAAGCCTAAGGGTAGTAACCTTAGACAAAGAACAAAAACAGGTAATAGCAAACATCACAAAAAATTATCTTGAAATACTACCACAGCATACTAGTTTAGGGCCAATATCCAGAAGAATTACATACAGAAATATCTAGAGAAATCGGTTTTGTTTGGTTCATCTTTTAAATGTGCAAAATATGACACAAAGCATACCCAAATGCTACATTGGAACTAATATATATTTTAAATTAAATAAATTTTAATTATTTAGAAAAAATATGATAGATGTACACTAGAGAGATGCTTTAAGTAATTCAGTTCAATTATCCAACAAATGGACCATGTAACTCATCGAACATTATCTAGCCATTTTCAAGCTACATTCAGAGCTTATATGTGGCAAGGCCATGAGAACTCACTTAAAAAAAACTAGCATATAATACTGCAGCATCAATTTTATGAAATGATGTGGGTGGAAACACATTTAAAACAAGGAGATAATGTGAAATACATTGTAATATATTTAAAAACCAGAGAAAATTCATGCCTGTGTAGGCTGTTGTAAACTTTCACACCAATCCTTTCTGCACATCTGGCCCCCACCTCTGTATGCTTATATTAAGGTCTCTTTTTCAAAATAGGAACACAAAGAAAAACTTGAAGTAACTAAGAAAAGAAGTGATTCAATTATGGATTGTGTCCAGGCTATAAAGAACGCTGTATTTGAACTGTGAGGATAATTGAGGTCAAAGAATTATAGTAATAATTGCTTAAAGCCTTCATCTTGCATACATGCAGAATAAACACCAATTTCATGAATGTCAATCTAATCGGTTAGCAAAATAGTCAATGTCAAATTAAAATACTGTCCTGCAAAATCATTGGTGACAATGGTGAATATACTTTCTATTATGTCAATTAGGGAGCCATAAATGTAATAGTACAAACAGTGCACACACATGCGCAAACACAATGTGTTTATGACCCAAATAACTTGCTTTTGAACAAATAGACAAATACAGATAAACATGTAAGCTATGAGAACTGAACTTTCATTTCTTAAATTCTACCCCAAAAATTCAAAACTTTTCATGTAATACCTCAAATATTATTAATATATTTCATGCTAGTGATTAGCCTTCTCTAAATGAAATTCAGAACATTTTAATAGCTGAGAGATGTTTCAACAGTCTGATGTTATATAAATAACACTCAAGACTTCAGAAAGGGACTATATCATTTAAAAATTAATGTTTTTATGATGCATTTTGAGAATTATACTTACCTATATATTATAAACTAACATTGCTAAAAATTCATGGGATAATATTGGCTGGGAATTATACTTAAGGCTTAAGGATTACCCAGAAAATATTAGTATCAATGAGATTATCCTTTTTTTTGTTGTTTATCTATGCACATCAAGATTTTAAGTTTTATTCTTCACAATTATAAGACTGGCAAAAGTCAATGAAGTCTGATAATACAGGTTAACCATACCTAACTGCCAAATCCAAAATGTTCCAAAATCCAAAACATGTTGAGCATTGATAAGAAGCCTAACTAGAAAATTCCACTTCTGAACTCAGCAAACAGATCACAATCAAAATGCAGGCACATTAAAAGTAGTGCATAAAATTTCCTTCAGGTTATGTGGATAAAGTGTATACGAAACGTAATTGTACATTTAAACTTGGTTTCTATCCATTTAAACTTGGTTTCTATCCCTGAGCTATCTCATTTGTATATGTGAAATCTAAAATTAAATTCTGAAATATGAAAAACTTCTTTTCACAAGCATTGTGAACAAAGGGCTCTCAACAGCACATAGTATTGGCATGAGTAAAGGAAAACTACTGGGAACTGAAATATGTGACAATTTCTGTATAATACAATTTAGTAAGATCAAAATTAAATATTTGACTTGGACACTACAGTCTTGCTACAGTTGTTTATCTTATACACACACACACACACACTTGCATATGTGCAACATGAATGTGTAAAAAGATATTCATGCCAAACTAGTCATGTTAGCAAAGAACTGGAATAAATTTTACTGCCCTTTAATATGGTATTTGTTAATTGTTCATGAAAAAGAAGTAATGTGGTCATTTAAAATAACTACAAACATACAAACATGAAATGATTTCTAAGATGTAATATTAAGAATAAAGCCTAATTATTCTAACAATGTACTATGGTTTAAGTATGGTTAGTGTCACTCAGTGGTCCAATGTGATTGAAGCTTTAGCCACATGGCTGCAATATTTGGAGGTAATAAGAACTTTTGGGAGATGGGTCCTAATGGCAGGTTCATAGGTCATTGGGGGTATACTCTTCAGGGTAGTGCTCACAGGAGGGTAGTTATTAAAGGAGAAAATACGGCCCCATCCATCTCTTTCCCTTGCTCCTGGCTGGAGATGTGACTGCTTGCCCAACATGTTCTCATGACATTGCTATCTGTCATCTGCCCTCTTCAGAAATCAAGCAACCAAGCTAGAAGTTATGCCCTTGAACCACCAAAACTAAATAAACTTTTTCTTTTTATAAAGTTAGCTGCCTCAGGTAGTAATGCAAAACACTTTATGTATTGTCTATGAAAATTTTTATCATATCAACAAATACGTAAATAGAATATCTATAAATATATAGCTAACTTTAGAAATGTACATTTGGGAAGAAATTTCAGGTTTCTCTTGAAGAATATCTAGGTATCTGGGGGAGACACAGCTATAAGAGAGGAAGATTTTATTTTCAAATTTATGCTTTATAAATTTTAAATTTTATACCATTTGCATGGATTACATATTTATATTTAAAAAAGTTAAATTTGGAGAAGTAAAAAATTCCAGTTAACTTTTCCAGACTTGCCCCTCAAGAGGAATGGAAAACTTTTGTGATAAGAACTTGGCATGAGTCTTCATACACTATTAGGTATACATATAGTAAGTATATTTATGTGTGTATTAACTGACCCAGATTCTACCTCCACTGTAAGATGAGAAAGCTGAAACTTGGATAGATTATGTACTTTTCTTAAAATCTCACAGAAATTAAGTATAAAAGCCTAGATTTGTATTCTACTCTATTGAACTCCAAAGCCTATGGGCTAAACACTATACCAAACTTTCTCTGTAGAGGTTAGTTCAACTAGATATCTGAAAATGTTAGTTTTCAATTTTAGATTGTTGTTCGATACCAAATTGCCAAATTTAACCTTTCCCTTTCCCAACAATGTCCTGTTTCCAAATTGTTGGTGTTCTTTACAATAAAGGCTCCCATTTTTGTAGTTCAACTATTTTTGCATCAGGTAGAAACTTGGAGCTATTATCAGGCCTCTTTAGAAAGTCTTTGTGAAGCACTGGCCTATTTACTTTCTGAATTGTGCTACTTTTGCTTTTAAACGGCCAAAACAACATGCCAATTATTTTCATTGTTGAAACACAGAAACAAGCAATGAGTCCTGGTTCATAGTGCTAGAAATTGATAGTTTCAAATTTAAAACTCAGTTCATAGTTTCACAAATGCTTTTGAAGTGTGACTTTTATCAAGCCTCTTAACCTCTGGAAATTTCGTCTGTAAAAAGGGTAGCTATAAAATGTACCATCGTCCATAGGATATGATGAGCTGTCATTAATTAATGTTTTGTAGAGCACTTTGAGATTTGGTTTGAATGGTGCTACATCAATGCAAAGTATCAGAGAGGCTCTTACAAATCAAATTGTCACCTGCTTCAGGGAGTCAGGCAAAGCCTGTACTTCACTGATAATGAAGTTGGCTTTTGTCTATTTTTTTTTGTTTGTTTGGTTGGTTGGTTTTTTTTTTTTTTTTTAAGTTAGTGAGGGCGGAGTTTATTAGAACAACATTTTAATAAGTCTGTTTGGGAGTTTAACAATAACAGAGGCACATAAATACTGTCAGTTTTCAATTGCTTGAGCAGATTAATTGATTTATGAATTAACTGTAGTGAAAATGGAAAGGGGTCTTTTAATTTCTCAGCTTTGCTCTGTGGCCATATATGGTAAGTGATCCTTGAAGGGCCTGGCCAGGAAGCGGGATGAATGAGACAGAGCCACCTAAGGACACCCTCTGGCTGATGATGAGAGGTCTGGGTTGCCTGGCCCCTTTTACTGTGCACATACATCCTCTCTCCTTGAAAGGTCAAGTCCAGAGGTCAGGCTTCAACATCTCCCTAAGTGTCCAGGAAGAATGGAAGAGAACAAGTGTCTTCATTTAACTTTGGTCAGCCACTGCCTACTTCTGAGCTCCTCCAAAAACAAAAAGTTAAATTAACATCTCGTGCACCAGCCAAGGTAAATCCACAAATTTTCAAAGCTATCCAACAATATCTGTAGAAAATAACCATTTTTCCATGACATGAGATCTCATTCTGTCCACTCATTAAATAAAACTTCATAGTTACAGTTTCACTGATATCAAACAAAAGTATATATTCAAGTGTACTTTGAGAAAAGGAAATGGAGACAATTTATTTCAATATTGTCTAAGAGAAGATACTAAATTACAACCACCAGTTTATTGCCCTTGCCCTGGTGTTTTGTTAGTATACATATTACACATGTTATATAGTTAATATCCCTGATAAATAAAATAATTTTGGGAGAAGATATTTGCAAATTAATCAGGTAAACAGACATTAATATGCAGAATAAATAAGGAACTCAAACAATAGCCAAAACCTAAATACTCCAATTTAAATGGACAAAAGACCTGAATAAACACTTCACAAAAGAACACATACAAATGGCTAGAAGAATGTTTTGAATATTTTTATACATTTTATAAGATATTGGGCAAATGTTATTTTTATGGACAGAACTATTTTTTAATGATTTGTGTTATAGTTTTTTTTAAAAAAGTAAACCCATCTCTCTTAATTTATAAGCAATGAGTACACTAAAGTAAAAAATGGTAGTACTCAAGTAGAATCTGTAGTGAACTATGACAAAATTTTTGCTTAGAATTCCTGGCAAAATTAAAAATGTAGCAGGAAGCAAAGGGAGAAATATGTTCAACCTCAAAAGTAAGACCTTATTTTAAATTATTTATTTAAGAAGTAATTCTGGAAAAATTAAAGAATCCAAAGAAAAATTTTGTTTCAAATATATTTTATGTTATTCAAAACTTTCTTTTGAAATGAGAAAATCTCATATTTGCTAATAAAATACAACAAAATTAAAGTTCAGAAATTTCTATGAGGGATAGTATTAAGTTTCCACTGAGCATAGTGTTAGTTTAGAAATAAAAAAATAACTGCCAGTCAACACAGAGAAATTTTTGGTTTTACTTTTTTTCAATTGAGAAATTCCCTAACATTGCCTAAGAATATACTTATCTACTTTTTTTTTTTTGAAGTTTCTACTAGAAAGGATATCAGTTGAATTCCAGAACAAAATTGACACTTATCCTATAACTCTGCCCAAGCCAATCACAGATTAGAATTACCAGTGAATCTGAACAACAGAGATAGCATACTCCAAAGAATGAAAGTAACCATGAGGATAACTACATGAAGAAGAATGAGACTGGACCTCTATCTTTTATCATATAAAAAAATTAACTCAGAATGGATCAGACTTAAATATAAATCCTCAAAATGAAACTACTAGAAGTGGGGAAATGCTTAATGGCATGAGACAGAGCAAGGATTTTTTTGGATAAGGTCTTAAACACAAGCAAAAAAAAATTTTTTTAAATAAACAGATGAGGTTCTATTGAACTAAAAAGCTTCTGGATGTTAAAAATATTAACATAGTGAAGATACAAAATACAATATAGGAGAAAATATTTGCAATTATTCATTTGACAAGAGAGTAAACCAGAATACATAAGAAACTTATCAAAAAACAAAAGCAGAACAATCCAATTTAAAAAGGGGCAAAGACTTGAACAGACAATTCCTTCTTTTTTTATGTTCTTAATTTTCTATTATTACAATTATATATAATAGTGAAATTTGTTATTACATATTCACATATGCACACCATGTAACAAATGTAATTTGGTCAGTTTTGTTCTTCAGTTACTTCCCTTTCTCTCCCTCAGCTCCCATGGAC
Organism: Callospermophilus lateralis; assembly: GCF_048772815.1. Classification (NCBI taxonomy): domain Eukaryota; kingdom Metazoa; phylum Chordata; class Mammalia; order Rodentia; family Sciuridae; genus Callospermophilus; species Callospermophilus lateralis. Next base: position 86,548,196 of record NC_135317.1, read on the forward strand.
TCCCTTCCTTTATTTGACTGGTCTCCCTTCTACTGAACAGGCATTTTGCAAACCATGACATACAAATGGTTGAAGGTATATAGAAAACAAATCAACATCAATAATCATCAGGAAAATACAAATCAAAACCACAATAAGATTATCTCATTCCAATTCAAATAGTTATTATAAAAAAATTGCTAACAAACATGTGGAGAAAAGGGGACGGACCCATATACTCTGTTGGTTGGAATGTCAATTAGCAAAGCTAATTTGAATAATATGAAAAGTTGGAAAACATTATGGAAAGCGAAATAAGCCAAACACAGAAAGATCTCACATATGATCTCATTCAGACATGAAATATAAGTCCATGTATGTTAGTTAGAAGGAATAAGATCTGGTGTTCTATTATCCAGAGAAGTGACCATAGTTAACATGGCAAGAAGTGAGAATTTGGACTATTCTCTCCACAAAGAAATAAGCATTTGAATATGCCAATCACTCTGATTTGATTATTACACAGGTATATATCTTTCAAACATCACATCCCACCCAATATATGTACAAGTACATAGCAATTTTAAAAATAAAAATTAGTGTTCCTACATCCATACTAATTCATAGGGACAAAAGGGACAAGAAAGAGTGTTCAAAAACTTAGTAAAATGTTTTAAATTATAAATAAGAATAAAATACAAACATATTTTAGATAAATAATCCATATTTAAAAGACAACAAAAATTAAAATTTTAATGACCAAAATTATACCAACAAATACTAATCAAAAATAAGTAAATAAATGAAGGCTAATATACTTGGATAACATCAGACAAAGTAGATTTTAAAACAAAAAGACAAGCTACGGTGGATTTATAATATCTGTATAATATTTTGAAATTCTTCACATCAATAAAACTATACTCCCCTGTGCTTTGAAAGTGATTTGACTTGCACTATTCTTTGTCAGATAGGTTGCTCAGAAGTGATGCTGAATGTACCACACAATCTAGGATTTACTGGATAGTGGATTCTGCCATCACTTTTTTGGAAGCCTGAGTAGGTTTGTGAAAAGACATACTTCTATTTACTGGAGGATAAAATGCAGGCTGCCATAGCCAATATAATAGCCAGCCCCAACTGATGGGCAAAATATGAGGCTCTTGCAGATCATTCAGAACTACTCAAAGCATCAGATAACAGCAGACCCACAGTGGTCGGAGGCTAGAAAAGCAGACAATTTGCATAGGTTGCCACTTCTAAAAGTCATTAAAAAAAAAAAAAAGAAGAAGAATGTCGTGGTTTAAGACTGGGAAAGTTCATTATGTAGGAAGAGATTATAAACAATTATCTTGACTAAAGAGTAGACAGTGCTAGACTGAAAATATGGTAGTGAGAGATGGAGTCTACATCCCAGTTTTTGAATCCAGAGGGGGCTTTGCCTTGATTTTGAACAAGAGAATAATGTGAGAATTCCAGAGACTATGCTTGAAAGGAACTTGCACCTTTTGTCCTCACCCTATTGGAATTATGGACTACCATGTTGTGAAAAACGCTAGTCTAGATTGCTGAAGAAGAAAACTCATACAGAGGAAAATTGATTTTCCTTAGCCAACAGCCAGTATCAACTGCCAAACAGATTGAAGTAAGTCATCTTGGACCCATCAGACCTAGTTGAGCCATCAAATGACACACCGTAAGAGTGGTTCCAAGCAATGCCAGTAGAATCATCCACTAAAGGAAATTCCGTCTAGAAGACAGGTGCTATAATTTGGATTAAGAATGCCTCTAAAAGGCTCATGTGTTAAAGGCTTAGTCCCCAGCTTGGTGCTATTTGGAAGTGGTGAAAACTTCATGTGGTAGAGCCTAGCAGAAGCTCCTACAGTAAATGAAGGCATGTCCTCAAAGGCAATAGTGGGTCCCCAGCCCGTTCCTCTTAGTGTTTTTTGTGTGCCAACCATGAGCCAAACATCTTGTTCAGTCACATGCTCCCTCCAGAATGTACTGCTTCACCACAAGTCTAAAAGCTATAAGGCCAAACAATCATGGATTGGAAACTTCAAAACTCTAAACTAAAGTAAACCTTTTCTCTTTATAATTTGAATATCCCCAGCATGTTACAGTAACAGAAAACTGACTAACACAACAGGAAGAGACAAATCTACAAGAATGAATGATATTTGGATTGATGTTTATAAATGATGGAACTTGAATAGGAAATGGGTCAGGAGAAAAATAAAATATTTAGTCAAACAAATCATTTTATTGAACAATCAATTAATATACTGACCTATTAAATTTTTTATTTAAATTTTTCTGAAGTCTCTTATTGGTCTGTAAGAGTTTATTTCATATTCTAAATATGAGCCTTTGCAAGTTATCTTTTTATATACTTCATAATGAATTTAATGCAGTCAAATGTAATATTCTTGTTTAGACTTTTCTATTCTAAAAATATATTTATATATCTAAAAATATATTTATGTAATTTAGAAAAAGTCACATGTACACATTAACACAATGTTTAAGTTAAGCCTTGTAATTTAAACATTGTGTTAATGTGTACGTGTGATTTTTTCTAAATAACCTATTCTATCAGTTGTACAAAGTGAGTTTTTCTGAAGTCATTATGATATTTTTCACTATCTCATTTTATCCACATTTTAGTTTTGCCTTTTAGATTTCATTTTTAATTTCACTTGGGCAAAGCCAGGCATTACACCTGTAATCCCAATGACTCAAGAAACTGAGACAGGAAAATAGTAGGTTCAAGGAAGGCCAGTCTCATGAACTTAGCAAGACCTTGTCTCAAAATAAAAAATAAAAAGGTTCCAGGAGGTAGCTCAGTGGTAAAGCACCCTTAGGTACAATTCCTGAAACAAATTAAAAAATTTCACTTGGGCATACTTATTTCTAAATGTGGTAGTACTGAGGTGATGTCACTTTGTATCCTTCATAGAGATACTCAACTGTGGCAAGCACCATTTATTTATATGTCCACCCTTACCCCAACATCTTATAATTTTTCCTTATTACATGTGAATACATCCATATATTTATGAATCTGATTTTGAGCTGACTTTTTAGTTTTTGCATTATGTGCCAATGTTAAATTATCTTCACTGTAATAAATTCATAGTAAGCCTTGTTACCTGCTCAACTCCTTCTATTTTGTTTTTTTATCAGATTCTCTTGACTACTGTTAACTTTTTCCTGCTTCACTCTAGAAATTATATAATACCTGCTGGGATTTTGATAGGAATTGCACTAACTCTAAGAATCAATTAAATGAGAATTCATGTATTTTTAAAATTGGTCTTGAATCTATAAGCAAGGAGTACCTCTCCATGTGTGTTTTCCCTACTGTTTTTTAAAAATTTGTTCTAATTAGTTACACATGATAGTAGAATGCACTTTGATACAACATACATAAATGGAATATAACTTCTCATTCTTCTAGTTGTACATGATGTAGAATTGCACCAGTCATGTAGCCATATATGCACGTTTGATTCGCTCTACTACCCTTCATACCCCCATCCCCCTCCCCTCCCTTCACTCCCTTCTGCCTCTCCCCCTCTCCCACCTCACTTTACTGTGAATTAGCATCAATTACTGTCTCTTAATATAACTTTCTACTTTGCTCAAGAAAGACAAGGTACAGCGTTGGGATTGCTGCTCAGGGGCAAAGGACTTGCCTAGCATATGTGGGTTTACATACAAGTAAATAAATTAAATAGAAGTATTGTGTCCATCTACAACTAAAATATTTTTTTAAAAGAAAGACCTGGTACATGTTCAATTAGATTTACTTTAAGGGTTAGGGTTATTTTTTGTGTGTCATTTTAAATTATATTGATTTTTAAAATTTGTTTTCTAAAAAGACAGGTGATTGGTTTACTATTTTTTTTTCAATCCAGCCTTGTAACTTAAACATTGTGTTAATGTGTATGTGTGATTTTTTCTAAATAACCTATTCTATCAGTTGTACAAAGTGAGTTTTTCTCCAACCTTAATGCTATTTATTTACCTATTTTTTCTTTACTGAATTGATTAGAATTTGTGTGCATTCATTCAACTGTATTTATTGAATGCCTAGTATATGCCAGACATTGTTCTGGACATGCTAAATATATCAGAGAAAAAGAAATGGCAAAGTATTACTTTTCTCACGGAGTTTAAAATCTAGATAGCAACAAGCACAAAATGTATCATATATTATATTATGGAGTACATTAGAAGATAAAAATGAAATAGAAAAAAAATGGTAGCACAGCAAGAAGGATCTGGAGGCCTGGATTTGGAATACAGGAGAGAAGAGAGGCCGGTTTGCATCTTTTAAACTGGTGGGGGCAGGTCTCATGAGAAAGTGGGAATAATCCAATGCTTAAAATTGAAGAGGCATGAGTCATGACTCGAGCAGGAAGAGTACTACAAGCAGAGAAAACAAAGGGAACATGCCAAGGCAAAGACACAGTTGGAGCAGAGTAAACATACAAGCACAACTCAGCAAGCATGTGAAGCTGTATAGGCCATTTTAAGGACAGAAATTCAAGAAAATGGGGTGCAACTAGGGGACCTACGCAGTGAGGTAGACTAACATTTATTAGAAGGACTACTCTAGATCTTGTGTCAGGACAAGTTCAACAGAAACAAATGTAGCAACAGGGAGAGGAGTCAGAATATGTTGCAGTAGTTCAAGGAGGAGATGTGAGTGGCCTGGGCCAAGGTCTAGCAGTGGAGGTTAACAAGAAGTGGGTAGAATTTGCACTAAACAAAGTCAGAGCCAAAGGAACTCATTCAAGATTAGATTTGGTATGCAAAAGAAAGTTTAAAAAAAAAACTCCAAATGGCACCTAGAATAAGCTGAAGATCAGAATTGCCAATAAAGGGAAAATCTGATACAGAGTACTAAGAAAGGAATAAACAAGGTTAAAAAGGTTTTAAATGTTCTCTAGTACAATTTGCCTTCAAACTTCTTTCAAATAACTATATATTTAAAAAATAAGTATTTATAATAGAAAAAGAAAGGAATCATGAAGAAGATCTATTATCTACTGGGTTCCAACTCATCAATGAAAGAGTGGATTAAAGAAATATATATATGTTCTTTTAAATTTCAGATGTTAGACTTTTAAAAAATTCTCACATTTTCTTGCACTGACATCTAAACTCCCTTTCCCACTTCAGTTTTCGTAGTTAACACTGCAGGGATTACAGTTTGTGCCAACATGGATAGCACAGGTATTGACAGGGGAGCACTTTCAATGGTACCAGTTCCTGGTGAAAAGGAGATGGCCCCCTAGCACTTCTACATTTCCTAATTACTAGCCAATATTCCATGTGAACTATTAGGTTGTGATGAAAATGAATAGCAGGACAAAAATAAAAATTTGTGAACAAAACTGTATTTTAGTTCATAAGTTGTAAGAATGCCAATTTTTTTTAACTTCATAAAGTGAAAATTTGCCAGATGCTTAGTAAGTTTGGGATGTGTGAAAAATAGTATCAAGCGCTTATGCTTAAGTGAAAATATATATATATATGTGTGTATGAATATATATAGTTTAGAGAAGCAGTCATTGTAGTGTATGTAATCAATTGTAAGCAGGCAGGTATACTGAATATATTACACTTCACTGGATCTTTTCCTTGCAAGAAGCTTAAACTTTCTAGTTATAAAAATCTCAGACATGGCTCTATGAGTTCCACAGTTAATGAGAAGAGTGTAAAAATGACTATACGCCCACTTCCTGACAGACATTTATACGGCCAGGCCACATTGATAGTTTCTTTACTTCATCAGCTGTGGTTACCACCATGTTATGTAGTAGCTGATGCATCATTCTGGGTCCCAGAGTGAGGACTAAGTTCAAGTTGAGCAGAACCCCAGTCAGCTCATAAACGCATGTGGCACAGAAAGAAAGAAATTTTTATTGTTTTAATTTGTCAAAACAGTGTAGTTTTAATTTTGAATAATAAACCAAATTTATAAAATTGGCTTCCAATTCAGATTAATACTACAATTGACCCTTGAAAGGGTCAGTGGTCTGAAAGGACAATGATCTCTTCTTTTTCTTTACACTTATTTTAGCTGTTAAGAATCACCTAGCCTGGAAGTATTCCAAAAAGAAAAAGAATTTTTTTCATTAAAATTGTTCAGTATCTGAATTGTAAAATAATCAGGTGCCCATATCTTACAGGATCCAAATAAGGTGACTACTGTAACTACATCATGTACTAACTTGATAGATATCTTTGATTTCTTATGTGTCTCCATTTTCTTTATATCTCTCTACAACATTTTCAAAAAATATATTTACTTACATTTAATTATTAAAACAATATTCTGAAATAGTTAGCATGCACATTTTTATTACATTTTCCCACTTAAGTTCAATTTGACACAGAAAGGATAACATTTTTTGGCCATGAACACAAAGGCATAAAATTTAACATTGGGACATAAAAACTCAACACTATAACCACTTGTTTTCTAGTTAAGTTCTTATATCTTATGTTACTCATCTTTTAAATCCTTTATTTGATTACCTAATTTGTGTTTTGGAAATTTTCAGACTCACTGGGTAATAGTTAAGCTTGCATTTCATTTTCTTATACACCCTAACCAAATATCCAAGATCAGCTTTCCTGAATAATAAAATATAATGTTTTTAAGAAAGTGTGGGGCAAGAGGCACTTAAAATATGAGTCACAGATTCATGGTTCTTTTTGGAAGTACAATCCTTCCAGAAATTAAACAATCTTCACATCTACCTGATTCAAATCTATTTCATATGCTCAGAACTATACTTATGCTCAATTGCATTTTGTTTGGTTTTTTACATAACACAAAGACAGCTATGTTTCTTTGCTTTCTTGATTTTATGGCTATTTCTCAAATAAATGGTCAGATACTTTGAACTTTTAGAACAACTACCTTGAACTTTTTCCCATAAATCATTTTATTTAGTTAAGAACTTTTATTTGGCCCCATTCTCTCAACTTGAACTTTGCCTGGAAGCATAATTCACCAAGGGTAATTAACAATAGGTGTGGGAACCATAATTTGATCTTGGAAGTAAGGCTGAGCATTAATAAGCCAAGGTCATTCAAAGTCTTCTTAAAGTGTCTTTCACATTCTCTTACTCTATACTTAAGTGCTTGAGACTTAAGAACCATTTGCATTTTTCAAGTCTCATAACACCTTAGATTTCTAAATATTTTATCTTTTTCATCATTGCATGCAAATTGACCCATTTTGTGAATTCTATTTCATTTTTTATGATAACTGTTGAACATAGTCAACAGCAAACAGATAAACTAATAGAATTCTGTTTTAACTTTCCCCCAAAAGTATAAAATTCATTACATACATAATTGCCTCCCATTTTGTTAGAGGTAACTATTTTACCACAGTATGTGCCACTCAATAACATGGTTAACATCTGTCAAGATACACTGATACAGTGTCCAGTTGACAAGCTAAATGAACACACCTTTCTTTTCTTCTGTGGTAACACCACTCCAATTCTGGAATCAAATTTTTTGTCAGTATAAGGGAATATCTTTTTCTTAATAAATTATTACAATAGTTAATAGTTTTGAATATTGTTCTATTAGATGGCTTTCCCTTTTTACTTTTTGATGATGTCTTTTGATGAAGAGTATCAGGGTAGACCAACTGACCCTTTTTTTCCTTGGTGATTATTGCCACTGTCATCCTGTTTCAGAAACATTTGTCTCATCAAGTCACAAAAAGATTCTTTCTGGAAGATGTATGCACTTGCTCTTTAATTTGAGAAAACAATGTGTATGTGCGCGTGCTTTCTATGACTTCAGACATGGTATGAGGTAAAGTGAACACTCATTTTTTTCCACGTGGATGTCCAATTGACCACCTAGTAAAAGAGGGCCTTTCCATATTCTGTACTACCACCTTAGTCATCTATTAAGCTTTCATATACGCATGGGTCTACTTCTAGATGTCGATTCTCCTGTCCATTCATATGACCTATGAAAAGCCACACTTTCTTAATTATTATATCTTTACATTAATTTGTGATATATCCCATATTTTAATTCTTCTTTGTTCTTAGTATTCAACATTGTTAGCTATTCAGCCTTTCAAATTATAAATTGTAGAATCCACTTGTTTATTATAAAAAATGAAATAATTTGCTTTAAAGTATAAGAATTGAAACGAAAGTACAGGATAATTTGTAGACAAATAGGATTTTTAACATGATATATTCCTCCATTTGTGTAGGCTTTCCTTCATTTTTCTCAATAATGACTTGCTTTCTCAGAATACAGGCCTTCATAGATTTTTGTTCTGAAGAACTTGACAAGTAGTAGCCTTATGGAAACATAAGCTTCAAGTCCCTTCCCTCTATTTTGCCTACCCCCCTATACAGCTTTAAATATTTATAACTATACTGAATTCAGCAAAAACTCATTGTATAACCATGCATTCAATATCAACTTTACCTTTTGCTTCATTTGTTTTCTCCAGAGAATTATTCCTAATGTCCTATGTGCTTGGACATGTCACCATAAGCATATGTGGTTTCCACCTCAATTTCCTGGCTTTTAATAAAAAAATAAAAAATCAGAAGCCTTTTTCAGCTATCCAGTCTACACATAACTCCAAGAGTAAAATCCCTCAGAAATACTTTTGCCTTTTTCATCATGTATCACTTGCCTTGATTTTTGTTTTTATTATATTTTATTTACTCTTAAAAATTCAATAAAGTTCATGATCTTCTAAATAACAACTTACAGATAAAAAACTGAGATTTCTATATATAGCTTAGAATGTCAGTGCTCCAATATAGAATCTATTTACTGTGCTATTCAAAACCTACATTGTATAGAACAGCAGTATTTAATGTACTTTTTATTTGAGCCAATGAAGTATTATAAATTCCATGATTCTTGAAAGTTAAATGTTATTAACTTAATGTTTGCCTCTTCAAACTTCAGAAGCAGAAACCCCAGTCCATAATGTGGTATTTAAAGGTGGGGACTTGGGATGATGATTAGTTCATTAGAGTGGAGCCCTAGTGGGATTATGTGGGATTAGTGCCCTTATAAGGGACACAAGAAAGAGTCTCTTATACTGCAAAGGGAGGATACCATGAGAAGACAGCTGTAATATTTTTATTATTGCAACCTAAGCTGACTAAAACACTGAAAGTAGAACTAGCATTGTTTAGGGCTGGGATATAGCTCAGTTGATAGAATGCTTGTCTCACATACACGAGGACCTGGATTCAATCCCCAGCACCACAAAAAAAAAAAAAAGAAGAACAAGTATTGTTTTATTTTCCACTTCAATTTTTTTTATTTGTTGTTCACAACATTACAAAGCTCTTGACATATCATATTTCATACATTTGATTCAAGTGGGTTATGAACTCCCATTTTTACCCCATATACAGATTGCAGAATCACATCGGTTACACATCCACGTTTCTACCTACTGCCATACTAGTGTCTGTTGTATTCTGCTGCCTTTCCTATCCTCTACTATCCCCCCTCAGAACAAGTATTGTTTATCAGAAATTGGTAAATTACTGTATTCAGACCTCAAGACAGCGATACTTAAAAAAAATTCTGTTGTGACTCAGTGGTTAAAGCACTTGCCTTCCATGGCTGAGGCCCTGGGATCCATGCTCAGCATCACATAAAAATAAATTAATTAGTAAACAAACAAATAAATAAAGGTTAAATTCATTAAAAAGCAAAAAACACAAAATATTCTCTATTGACTGAACACTGAGTCTTGAAAATAAATCTCATTATAATAAGTATAGAATGTTCATAATATGGTTATAATGCCAATTGCTTAACAAGTTAACACCATCAATAATAGGACTACAGTGCTTTTAATTTTTAGTACCACACATAAATATGCTGAATTATATTTAAAAAGTTAAATGTACTGTCTTCATCTGCCGGTTTCTTACTCCTGATTTCTTTAAACTGAATTAAATAGAAGTACTTCAAAAGCTGTGACAGACACCACAATCAATATTTAGACATTATCCAGTTCCTATCATGCACTGTTGTCGCATTAACAGGCAACTTCATTAATGGCTTTGAAAATAAAATATCTGGGTTCAAACTTGCAAAGGAACCTGCTCAAAGTCTCAGCAATAATAACTGGAAGGAAGTTATAATATAAACTTGTGGTCATTGAATAATAAAAGCCTAATGGTGACTATCTATGTACAATTTGACATTAGCTTGAAGAAAAGGGCAAAATTAAATAACTGAGTTTATAATAAAAAGTTAAAATGCACATAATTTTTAAAAAGTAGCATCTTACTTTCCATACCATATTCTTCACTACTTTTAACCTTGCAATTTCTTTTTAAATTTCCCCATTTAATCTCCACTGAGCACTTGAGACAGTCTTTGAACCTCTATTGATTTAATTCTAACAGAAGTGACTCTAACATTTCTCTTTAACTCTTTCCTAGAAAAACCTTCTATCCAACAAGTATGCAAATACCTGGGGGAACTCTGCATAATACAGACATGTAATTTTTTTCAAATACAGGCCTTGATAATCTTCAAAATATTTTTAAAAACTCACCAATACATTTAAATTTTTGAACTTGAAAGAATCACCAAAAAGAAGGTATATGACACTAAAATAAGCATTTATTAGTAAAATGAACTAGAAAATATGACTCATATATTCTAATTCCATTTTAAGTTGTTCTAAGTCATTTAACTAAATTAATAGAAAAATACTTGCTTTATTAAAAAAGCATTTTATTCTTGTTTCCATGTTTTCAAATGGTTTGGAGGAGGATATCCTTTCCATTCTGTTTTAGTTATAGATGGACACATCCTATTTGAAACAGACTATTTTTTTTATTAGTTGCTCATGACAATACAATGATCTTGACATATCATACATTTGATTCAAATGGGGTATGAATTCTCATTTTTCCACATGTACAGATTGCAGGATCACATTGGTTATACAGCCACGTAAATACATACAGCAGTCCTAGTGTCTATTGCATTCTGCTGCCCTTCCTATTCCCCCCTCCCCTCCCCTCCCTTCCCATCACCTCTCTCTACCCAATCTACTGTGACATATTTTTTATTTTAAACTGTTTAGGTTACCAAATACTTAAGGGGTGGGGGATATAGCTCAGTTGGTAGAGTACTTGCCTCCCATGCACAAGACCCTTGGTTCAATCCCCAGCACCATGAATAAATAAATAAATAAATAAAGGTTTCCCAAAATACTTGAAATGGTCAAATTCAAATTTCTATCCCTAATGATAAATGCGTGAAATATTTTTAGGTATCATATTTGACAGATAAAATCAAAGCAATATAAATTAATTTATAATTAATTATAAAATTAGGATAGGGAAGAGTGATCAGGAGGAGAGAAGAACAAGAGAATAGCAGAAAAGATAGAAAGGACTCAAGAAAGGAAGGAAGGAAGAGCACAAAAGAAGAAAAGGAGAATAGCTAGAAGCTAGAAGAGCTAGAAGCTGAAAGTTCACTGGGAACCTGAGTGTCATCTACTGAAGAGAAAATTCTGCTTTTAAATGTCATTGACCCTGGTGCACAAATAAAACACTGATCTTGGCATAAAATGTAAAGCCCTATATTCCCTGACTGAAGCTCACTCTCCAATATAAACCATCAATTCAAACCTTACCAAATTTCTTACAATTGGTGACTATACCTGCCTTTCTTGACTGCTGGCACATGCTATGTGTTCTTCCCATGTGGCTTTTCTCTTTTTCTTTCTCTTTCTCCCTCTCCCTCTCCCTCTTCCTCTCTCCTGCTTCGTTTCCCATACATCCTACTCTAATCTTCTAGTCCTTTAATTATTGTTCAGTATCAGCCTTAGTCTTGACTTCCCTGTAAGGTGTTCCCTGATCCACACATCACTGTAGAAATGGGTTCACCTAGCAACTTGTGCAAACCTTTGTTCCTGCACCTAACCCTTGTACTGTACACAAATGTGAGCTTCATGAGAACTGGGACTGAATCAGCTGGGGTGAGAACACTTCCAGAGTCTTAGGAATTAATAGATGTTTGTCATTACAAGAATTAGTAGTTGTTAACTTTTTTGTGAGATTGAGTGAATAACCCAACATAATTATGAATTCAATTTCTTTTTATAAAGTCATGTATAATTAAGTAATTCATTTATATTAGTCAAATTTGTTTGATAATTTCCAACATTTTCTTACATTTTGTTGATTGTAGAATGAGACTAACATTTAATGACAGCAAAAGAAGCTTTTCAAAAAGGAGCAAGATTGCTGTGAGTAAGAAGTCCACAGAGAGTTCACAAAGTTCAAAAACCTGCCAGTTCTGTACAAAATAAGGTCTGTGGAGCTCAGGGTTCTATTGCTGCTGAGCTTGCAGGAGAATTTCATAATTAATCTGAGCTTTGGGGAACTTCAAATGTTGGCAAACAGGTTTTAAAATTTAAATCTGTTGTTTGATGGGGCATCCCCAAGTACGGGTCATTCAATGGGAAAAAAAAAAATACTCGAGTTTAACTCCCACTTTTTATTTGGTCAAATGAGCACAACAAATATTTATGGAAATATAACTTGATGTCAAATAAAGCTTAAGAGCTCCAGTGAATAGAATATGAAATCTTTCTGCATAATGATTTGATTATGCATGAGTTAGCTACTGGCTATAATTTAGTTTTTGAATTTCTTATATGGGATTATATTTGATTTTGTAATATTAACCTAGGATTCAATGTTAAGCAAAGGGTTTGTTTGTCACCTTCTGTCTTGAGAAATATAAGCTATTTTCAGATATTGACTGGGCAGCTACATAACTTTTCCTGATTAGCACCAAATAAAATCATAATAAATAGCTATAGGCAGAAGCAATATGCAGAGTACACACCATATGTAATGGGATTAACACATTCAGCTGAGCACTTCAAAACCAGAAATTCAGAGAAAACCTGAAGGAATTTCAGAAAGACATAACAAAATGACTTTGGAAAGAACTACTGATTTATGAATCAGATTATATTCTTAAATATGTATCTTTTGAAAGAGGCATATATAAAGTTATAATAGTCCATCACAAATATTTGAGAAGCACTGACATAAAAATGAAAGAGAAAAGTTACCATTGTCATAAAATAGAAACCACCTAAATATAGAACAAACTTTAGCAAACTAGGAAAAGTTGGACCAAATAATAATTTTTTGGTATAACTTTATCCCTAGATGGCATAATAATATCAACCATATATTCAAAAGATCCATATAAAATTCTAAGTTTGTTTAAAATAGGATAATTACATCTGCTTGTATCTGCAAGGGACTTCAAAGGTTACCTATCTGATATCATGCTTCAAAGTTGACATGTTTGTTCACAGCTTGAAAAACTCCAATAATGAAAAGATACAAACCACACTCAAATTGGGGAGGGGGAAGTCTCTACTATTACCTTTAAGATACTGCTAGCAACAGTATTTTTAAGAACTCATAGATAAATGGTTACAATACAACTGAAGACTCCTTCTACCTGCCTTTTATAATACAGGATTCCTTCCCTGCAACCACTGCATTGGATCACTCCATATCTGCCCAAAACAGAAAATCATTGAGTGTGCTTTGCCTCTTCATTAGGAGCTCTGTGATTAATTCCACCACAGCATTTTCTATATCGTTTGGTCATTTTCTCATTTATGTGCCCCTCTGAATTTAAGGTCTTCCCAGAATGTGTTTTCATCTTTTATCCATAGTAGCTGACAGAAAGCCTAGTAAGCCAGTAGGTACTAAATAAATTTTCTTTAGACTATAAATACAGTGAAAGTTTGGGTTCATTGAAAATTACAACATTCAGGAAAAATACCTGTATAGATTCATAGACAATAATTACACTTTGAGTTTTCAGAAGTGAATAAGGAAGCATTTCACATGAAGAAATCCTAATTTTAAAAAAAATCAGGTATCTATTTTTTGAGGCATTCTCAAACTTTAGATACCATTAATATGGATAACTGGCTAAACTTGAGACTTCCTTAATATTAAAGTAATTACATAAGCATAAAGAGGACTTTTCTAAGAATTTAGAAGAATTCACTTTTTGTAACTATCTATCTGCAAGACAATGAATGCAAATTTTAAGTGTAGGACTGACAGCACATTTTCCATACCTAGCCCTATCTACATTAAAGATAAAAAAGATTAAGGTAGATAGCTAACAGAAAAGAAAGTCCACCTGAATAAAAGGTTTCAGGGATTCTTAGTGTCAGAATTCCTGAATTGTGATCTTCCAAGGACACAATCCACTGGGATGGCTTTCACGGAGGCCTCTCAGGTGCATTTGCGGAATTCAATGCATTCTCTGCAATATCCCGCTGAGAATAGAGAAATAAATGTTGCCATAGTAGAATGCACATTGAGGAATATAGGTATATTAAGAGGAAAGTAACATAAATCAGGTCAAGTGGAGAAGAGATAAAAGTAACGAGAGGAATAATTTTGTCAATGATTGGAAATCACCATGATGCATGTTTGGGATTGGTATATGAAAGAAATATCTAAATCAGGAGAGCAGTTCACGATGAAACAGTTTCAAAAAGTAATGAACTCCAGTGACTGGAAGTGCTCAAGCAGAAGCTAAATGACCATCTGTCAGGGATGTCATAGAAAGGAGCCTTTCACTGAGTAGGAGGTTATGCTAAATTATCTCCAAGGCTATTTCTAACTCCTGAAATTCTATAATTCAATGAAGTAGAGCTTGAGGAAAACCCCAAAGAACTATTAAATAACTCTGTATACCCAATATATATATCAGCAGTTAATTTCAAACCACCATTAACTTCACCTAAGCATTTAATTTGTCTCCGAAATTTGAAGAAAATGGTAATAAAAAAGGAAACAGAAAAATTCCTTGCCTGCATGAATGATCTACTTAAATGGTTTTCAAATTGTGCTCTTTAGATCTCTAGAGAACAGAGAGAATTCTTGGAGCCTCTTCAGACAGGCTCTTCATTCTTTAGGCAACAGGAACTGGAGGGCAGAAAAGGGAAGCTAATCAGGAAAGGCTTCTGAAAATCCAGATCCATGATAACAGGACACCTCAAGCTCTCTTTTCTTTATACCAAACTTAATAATATATATTATTTGAAAGAAATAATTCATGGCTTAGGAATATTTTTCATTATTGAAAAAAAATTAGTTCACTTATAAATAATATAATTTTTGGCTAAATCAGCATTTTTAAAATAACAACAAAATATTACAAATTCATTGTGAAAGCTATAGAAAAAATAGCTATGCCTCAAGATCACATAATTTCAATATAGTATTTGGGCAGATCTTTGAAAAAAATAACACTTTTTTTCACCAGGGCATATGAATCGTAATTATTTATCAACAATTTTGAATCTTCTCATTGCTATATTTCCTGAACCTAGAATAATTATAAGTACAGAATTAGAGATCATTTAAAGCTTAGTAAACTAATTAATTGAAATGTCAGAGTTTTCCTAATTTAGGTAATTTCTAATATTACATTGAAAGTTCTTTTGTTAGAATATAGAAGTCACAAAAACTCATCACTTCTTCCTTAATTCTGAGAAAACACAAGATTAAAGAAAAAAAAAAATAAGTTGCTTTGAGGCCACTGAAGAACTACAAAAATTTACAGAGAGAAGAGGTATTCTAGGGCAACAGTAGCCACTTTTAATCTGGGAGTATTAGCCAATTCTGAGGGTGCATCCAGGAATTAGCATCTTTAAGAAGAAAAGGATGGCTGATAAAAGGAGGAACTAGAAAATTCTAACTGTCATGCATTTCTGCCATAAGGATAGGAATCTTCAGGGATATCAAACACAGAGCTTGTTCTCCTTAACTACCAATTTCATCCCACATGACATTTGTAGAATAAGTAATGTCATGGGATATGAAGGGAAGAGGGGGCAGAGGTAATCTTAGAATCGTATGGTGCAAGTTGAAGCTTCCTTATTCCACCTCCTAGACATGTGAAACCAGAGGCGAAAATCACTAACTTAACCCAGAGTTAGATCAGCTCTCACTAGAGCAAAAAGATTAATGCCTAAAACACAACAAAACAGAAATTAAAAAAAAAAAATCAAGCCTTCACTCTAGTTATCTGACAAAGGAAAGTACCACAAGTTTTTGAAAGAACATGACCAGCTTCCATCTGTTCTGTTCTTTCATACATAATCAATAGCATACAATAAAATTTATGAGAAACATTAAAGCAGAGGAAAATGTGACTCAAAGTGACTATTAGCAGAAGTAGATCCAATGATAACCCAGAAGCAGATATTGGAATTA
The DNA here is from genome assembly GCF_048772815.1 of Callospermophilus lateralis. Classification (NCBI taxonomy): domain Eukaryota; kingdom Metazoa; phylum Chordata; class Mammalia; order Rodentia; family Sciuridae; genus Callospermophilus; species Callospermophilus lateralis. Next base: position 86,564,509 of record NC_135317.1, read on the forward strand.
ACATATATATAAATTCCTGTATAAAACATACATGTAATTCTTCTCTATAGAAATGATTAAAAGGTAAGTAATCCAGAAAATCTAAAAATAGAAAATCAAAAATCACATAACCAAAAGAACTTTAGAACTAATAAAAGAAAGAAAGAAAAACAATAGTATATTTGAAGGTAGAAAATTATTTTAGGGGCTTATAGCAGATTAGATACAACAGAAGAAAGAATAGCAAAGCCAAAGAGAGGTTAATAAAAATTATTCAAATGGAAGCACAAGATAAAAACCAGAACAGAGCCCAGTGTGAGTGTTTATATGTGTCTTCTTCATGTGTTTACAAAGGGGCCCCAGATTGAGAGGAGAGACATCATGGAGGAAAAAGGTTTTTTTTAAATAACATTATGACTATGATTTTTTTCCAATTTTTTTAAAAAAACACCTCCTCACACCCCACACCCCACTGGAATATCACAATCTGAAAAATAAAAAAAAATTAAACTTAGGAGTAGTAGAGAGAGAAGCACAGCACATTATGTTCAAGATGACAAGAATAACAGCTAAAAAAACAGGAGAATTACAACTTTAAAATGCTGGGGGGAAAACGTCCATCATGAATTCTATACTTAATGAAAATATCCTTCAAATATCAGAGCAATTAGGGCTGGGAACATGGCTCAGTGGTAAAGCACTTGTCTAGCATGTGCCAGGCCTGCCTTTGATCTTAACACAACAATAAAGAAGTGAGATGTATAAGAGCAATTAAAGAAACATTCAGACATTTCTTTAATGAAATAATCTACTCCCAGATAGCTACACTCTTAGAAATTCCACATAATGGCCTTCTCAAAGGATGCAAGACAAGAGCCCAGGTAGAAGAAAGCAATAGAAAGAACCAGAAAAGAATATATATGAACATGTATATGTCAAATAATATTTGAAATTTTTATTCAGAAAAATAATGGCTAAATAAAGTAGATAATAGTATGTGATATGTACAATATATGTAGGAGAAAATTATATGCCAACAATGTCACAAAGAACAGGAATGGTAGTATGGCACAGTTTTTATGTGGACTGCAAAGTACAATAATATTAGTTAAATAGTAACCACTGAGGCATAAATAAAGAAGATAAATTAAGAAGAACCAATGGAGGAATAAAGTAGAATACAAACACACCCAGTCAAAAGAAAGGAAGAGAAGGAGATGCAAAGAGACTGATAAGGACTGACTAACCACAAAAAGGGTGGCCTTCACAGCTAAATATATGAACAGTCACACTAAGTGTAAATAGACTGAAAACTCCAATGAAAATATGGAAGTTTATTAAGTCGCCTTTTATACATTATTTATAAAAAAAAGATGTGGATAAAAAAGATTAACTGAGCAAACTTTCATCTTAAGAGATAAATTATGAATATATTAAAAACAAAGTTGACTTTAACAGAAGAAGTATTGCCATAGATTAAAAAAAAGGATATTTCATAATAAACAACAGCCAAGTAATCAGAAGCAACTGTAGTTTTTGTTTTGTTTTGTTTTGTTTTTTTCCCCTCTGCAATGTCCTGAATTTTCTCTGGTAGTTCTTCTTCCCCCAAACTGTAGTGTTATGAACCAGACTCTTTCAACCTTCAGAGAAATATGCTATTAAGCATCCAAGATCACAGCAAGAAATTTGAGATTTGTTTATCTCTCTTCCAAAGTAACTCTGAGTCACCTTTATGGCTCAGAAGCTTTACTGAAGTCCAGTCTCAGGATAGCAGTTTATAAATAAAGCGGATATAAATATTAGAAAATAAGTCATTCGATCTACTAGTGAACTGAGCTCTGGGGAGTTCAAAGATAATACTCCTGCCATTAAGCTTCCCACAGATTAGTTGCAGAGATGAGTCAGTGAGCAATTGTAAGGCTTTTCCAAAGATATACAAGGGGAGCTCAAATGAAGCCATGGGAGCATTGGCAACCTCCTAATTTGTTTTAGATTCTGAAAAGAAGGGTGGTCAGGGAATGCACCATGGGGTGGAAGAGGGCAGTGTGCAAAAGAGTACAAATTGGAAGTGCATCAAGCACAACTAATCTTCTGTGTTATCCTTCAAATACCTTGGGATTATTTGTCATTAAGTAAAAAATAAGCTTAAATATCAGACTGGAACTCAATATGCAACAATAACACAATCACACAAAGAGATTTTGAAATAATATGAAACAACTATCCACTAAAATTAGACTTTACCTGCTGAACATACACTCTGAATGCATATTTTATTATCCTCTGAGTCACAACTCTATTCTCACTCTTTCAAATAATCAGGAAAATCATATTGCATATATCATATTAATCTCAAAGTAGTAAAATATTCTATACTTACTCAGGATATTGCAGAGGAATAAGTAATTAAGGAAACTACTTATTTTCCTTAACTATATTAAAAGCTCTAAGAATATAATAAAAAAGTGATAAGTAAAAAAAGTTAATAGGGTTCATTCTTTTTATAAACATTAGGAAAAAAGAAAATAACAGATACTACAGATATATGTGTATAATTAAAAATAATTCTGTCAATCACTAACGAATATCTAATTATAATTAGCTGTGTAAGTTTTACCTCGGTCCTTTTTCCTTGATCATGTTTTTGAAGACAGAAATAATAGCAAAATGGTAAAAAAAAAATTAAAAAAGAATAGATAAGGAAATTACTTAGAATATATACAAATTATATATTGGTAAATGATGACTTAAACTCAATATAAACTTATCCCTTCTATGAAAGTGGTTTAACCATTCCTACCTCAATTCCAAGTCTATTTAAAAGTAATGGTGTTCTCAAATGTTACATCAATTTATACTGTAATTCTAGTGTAACTTTTCTGAAATCTGGGATCAAATCTTTTACATATCACAAAACCTAGCATATAGCCTTGAATTTGTTAGTCAACACTTTATATACTACACACCAACCTACATATATAAATCTTCTTCCATTTCTCTTAAAATTTAATAGTTTCATTTCATGATCTCTCTCTGTGCTAAAACAGAGAGATACTTTAAATCTTTCAGTTTTCTCAAGGTACTCTTAACCTAACCACTATGGCTTTGAGGTGTACCATAAATTTCATATGCTGGGAAATTAATCCACAAATTCGCATATTAACAGCATTTGGATACGGGACATTGGAAGGTGATAAATGTAGTAATGGATTAATGGACCATTCAGGGAGTAGTTCGGTTATAAAAGCAAGCTCTCTCTGCCATGTGCTCTGCCTTCCCATGCGTTGTCCTCCACCACGCTGTGAAGCAGCAAGAAACCCTTTACCAGATGCCAGGAAGGCCCCAGTCAGACTTCACAGCCTTCAAATCCTTGAGTTAAAAAGCCCTCTTTATAAAAAATAAATTACTCAGTCTTAGGTATTTTGTTATAGCAATAGAAAATGGACTGACCCACTACCTTGCTGAGTTTTCACTGCATATTTTCATTTCTAAAATAACATATTCTTTTTTCTTCAAATGTCTCCTAATTTTATATCATGCTCATTACTGATAGTTCAATCCTTTCTATTATTTCTTTCACTATCTTAACTTGTTCATTTTGTATTGTGTTTTGTTATTCCTATATTATGGTACCTAATTATTCTGCCTGCTTACCTGCTCCCTTCTATGCATGAAAAAAAATAGTTTTGTGGATTTTGTTGTTATTATTCATTTATTTATTGCCATATTCAAGTGTAAGCTCATATTCCTTGGAACTTTATCCTCAAGATTCTGCAAAGCTTAATTTAAAGATGGCTTCTTCCACAGAGAATATAAATTGGCTTAGACCATACACTGTCATATCCAACTAAAATTAAACTTTTGGGTTTCAGGGTTTTAGGGACAGCTACCCAGACAGCATGATTCATAACTGAGGGTGAGAGAGATGGATATTGTTCTCACTCATTGATTGACAATATTGAGTGGGTGGGCTTAATTTTAAGCAGCCTGTTATGAATTGAATGTTCCTGTTTCCTCAATACCTATGTGTTGACATACTAACCCCTATGAAGGGAGGTGGAGATTTGGGAGGTAATTAAGTCATGAGAACAGACCTCTTCATGGTATTAAAAGCCCTTTAAGAAGAGAAACAGAATAAAACCAAGAAGAATCACAGTGTTTGTTCTTGTCCTCTTGGCTCTCTGATGTGTGAGCATTTTCTAATGCTATAACAATTGTCTAAGAAACAGGAAATGGGATCTCACCAGACAACAAATCTGTCCATACCTTAATTTGTGATGACACTGGTTTCACTTAGTTGCAACTGGAGAAACTAACCAATGAGCTAATTTTCTTTTGCCATGTCACAACATATTCACATATTCCAGAAATTAGGACATGGATATGTCCAAATGGAAACTTATTCAGAGTCTCTGATTTGAGTATTGTCCTTGAATGAGCACTTGACTTTCATCCTGGTTCTATAAGACCTGAGAATCATGAAAATGAAACTCAAATCATCAAGTTTACTAAAGTCTTCAAAAATCAAACTGATTTCAGTGCTCTTTTTAAGAATACAGGCTTCCTAACTGACTTAGCATGTGCCTGAATTCTGCATTATTTCTTATATTCTTGGCAGCCCTGTGATGCATTTAACAATGTATTCTTTATATTTTTGTCTATAAGTGCTTTGGAGAAAAGAGTTGGTCAGAATAACTTCTTTACTCTAGAACCATATGTGGATGACATAGAAATACAACTTTTAAAGGCTCACATCTGTTAATTTCAGTAAAAAATGAAAACATAATAATAAAATAAATTAGACTGATTATATACATAATATTGTGTGTATATAATAGTAAAAATTTCCTTGCTTAATCTAAACATTTATCTGCAATTTATCATAACCATTGATTAATCAAAGAATAATTGTGTCTTCCAGTTATTTCCTGGTTGCCAAAAATTTGCTAAGGTACTAGAATTTTAATACCATTACGTGACATATTCCTTGACACATAGAAGGGGCTCTGGTTTCTTCATTTTAATTCTATCCCATAAACTGTTAATGAGTACTTCCCTATGCAATTAATTTAGTAGGACTCAAAGAAGACTGAAATAAAACGGAACATCACTTTTCCCCCTCAAGGAACTGTAAACCTAGTAGAAAATGCAGCATGTGAGCAGAACTAGGCTGCTGTGTCATAGAGGCTATAATTAAAACATTGTTTCTGGATAAAATATTAGCACAGAAAGAGTAAACTGCACCTGTAACAGAAAATAAAAGAGAAGAAATATCCCAACCTGAATCTTTAAAACTAAGTAGAAGTTTGCCAATCAGAAAAGAGGAAAATTACATTCCAAGAAAAATTAGAGTTTGAGAAAAAGCAAACTGTGAACTTAAAGTAGCCCAGCATAACTTGAAGACATTTACATTTTTAGGAGTAATAAACAATAAGGTTGAAGAAGATAGAGAAGTTTGCAAGGGCCATATCTTTGAAGCTATTAATTAGTCAAACAAATTTAAAAAACGATAGTGTTTCCCAAACCTAGATGCTCAAAATTTCTTGGGCAAACTGTTACATATGTAGATTGCTGAGACTAATCTCCAGACTTACTAAGTCAGAATCACCTAGGAGTAAACATTTTTAATAAGCTCCCAGGTAACTCTCATATAAATTTTATCAGTTAGGATGCTTTGGGCTGCAGGCAACATAAAGTTTAAAAATGGCTCAAAAAGTAGATGTATTATCTCATATATTAAGTAGTCCCAAGACAGGATGGCTCCACTGTTGAATAATTTACTGGTTCAACGATATCCACAGGGATTCCAACTATTTCTGCTTTCCTGCTTTGCATGCTACCGTGTGTTAGCTACTCTTGAAATAGGCTTGGTAGCCTTAGGCATTATATCTTTATACAACAATGGCTGAAGAAATAAATCCTCTTTTCTACTCTGTTTCTCTCTTCGTGTGGGTAAGGAAAATCACTGCTGATATGCCTCTACTAATCGGATGCTTCCTCATTTAAATATTCAAAACTGTATTAGATCACCCCTCTTAAGCCAGTCACTGTGCTGGGCAATGGTTTTACCATGACTGTCAATCAATATTTATCCCTTGCTGTTAAGGAGGGAGCAGGGCTTCCATAAAATATATAAGAAACCAATATCTGAATTTTTAAAATGAATAAAATCAGAGTTCTAATATGATAAAGATGTCAGATATTAGTGTGTCAATCAACAATGTCTACCACATAGATCATTGAGTCATTATTTGGGGACTTCTTTAGAAAGGGTTTTAAATAAGAAATAACTGTTACTGTTTAAAAAAATATATATCAGTAGGCATTTTGAGTAAGTACAATTATGACTAAAATCCTATTTTTCAAGTAGAATGATAGCTAATAATAAGCAAAAGAAATATGTTAATATTTTCACAAAAGAGTTAATACAGGTGACTAACAAGAGAGAATTCTTGTGAAAGATTTTGCATCTGAGTATAGTCAGCAATACTTAGGATTCCACTAAATTTTGAATATGATAATGATGGAAAAAGTCTTGAAAATTTCTATCAAGTTCCTCACTGGCTGGATGACTGGGGTATTAACCAAAGTATTATGAATAACTTGCAAAATGAAATACACTTGACGCAAAAGAGCATGATCATCAGGCTAAATTCCATAAATGCATAGAGTAAGATTAAGGACCAAGAGGTGGATATAATCAAGTCACTACTAACATAGAAAGTACAATATTAATGTAGTAATAAATACAGAAATCAAATTACATTTAAGTGAAAAAGATATTGAAAAAAGAAGATTATGAGGTAGACTCTTTTTAAAAAAGTACTTGATCATGAAGGAAAGAACAATTGGTTAATGACTACACTTGGTTTGCACTGAGTAAGGCTGTAATTGGAAAGTAGCTTCTCCAATCACAAAGAAAGAAGAGGTAATAAGCAAAGAAAGTTTTAAAAGGTAGGAGAAATTAGGTAATTCATGGAGCAAAAACTACTGAGGATTAGGAGCTGAGACAGGAGGATTCGGGGTTGAAAGCCAGCCTCAGCAACGGTGAGGCGCTAAGCAACTCAGTGAGACCCTGTCTCTAAATAAAATACAAAATAGGGCTAGGGATGTGGTTGAGTGCTCCTGAATTCAATTCCCCGGTATGGGGGAAAAAATGTGAGTAGATGAACTAGAATATAAGTAGATACTTCTCTTAAGCAGTAGCAGAAGGCCCTTTCCACAAAAACTAAAGAGGAGTCAAGATGGAAGCAAATATAGATAAATTTGAAGGTTGAAGTAACGTAGGTTAAGGTAATTAATGATGTTTTCTATGAAGTACAAGAAACATGCACTGAAAGAGAAGACACTTGTGTAGGGATTATGAGAAAAGTGATTAAATTTGGGATGCCCTCCATAGACAATGTGAAAACAGCTAGATTTCAATATGAAATTAAGGGTACCTCTGAATATAATTTACCAGTAGACATTCATGATCAAAACTCTGTAGTCAGGATATTAGGTTAATTGTTAAACAACCTCTTCTCTTTCCTTTCATGCTGTAATTTACCCTTGCTTCATAGATAACAAAAAATGCCCACATTCTAGAGTGGACACATATACAACAGTACATATAAAATCAGAGTATTTCCTGTGATGAAGGTCAAGATAGAAGTTGTCACATTTTGACATAACAAATCACTATTTGAATTAAAACTCCAAAAGCAAATTTGAACTCTCTGAGTATTACTTTGATTTATAAAAATTCTCCAGGGAACTTAGGGTCTATAAATCAAAAGGAGATTATACTGGAATATTTTCAACTGTGACAAATATAACTTTGTTCCAAACCTTCAAACATTATTTAAAATACAATGGCACTTACATTGCACTCATACTGCTATACTCAGCAGTCTGAAAGGTCAAAAGATTTTTTTAAACTTTTCATTATGAATAAACTGGAAAGTAAATATAAAGATTAATGCATAACATTAAATATAATTGAAAAATTGTTTTCAAATGTATTTGAGATATACTTAAAGCATCTTCTCTACACATTTCAGAGATAGGGACATGTCACTCACATAAAAATATTTAGAGTTAGGTTTACTGAAAATTGCATGAAAAGAATCCTTTAGTAAATGTGGGACAAACATGATTTTGACGTACTGTTATATTTGAAAACTATTTCTGATAATCTATTTAATGTGGATCAAATTTCAAACATTCTCTAAAATTAAAATTCTTTATATGATCTCTCTTTAACTTATGATTTGATTAATCTAATCAATGTGAAAAAATCAAGTTTTCTCATAACCACCAGACTTGATTGCATAAAAAAGAAAGCAGTAAACAATCAGTGAAGTCAGTTAAAATAATCTAAGAAATTTGGTCAAGTAAACTTAGATGTATTTTTAGTTCATTTTCTGTCTCTGTAAAACAGAATACTAATGTTTGGTTTCTGTTCAGAATTAAGCGAAGCTGTTGTTAAGTTCTCTCTCTCTCTCTCTCTCTCTCTCTCTCTCTCTCTATATATATATATATATATATATATATATATATATATAAAATCTCAAACATTATGATAGGCAAGTGAGGAAAATACTAAATAAAAGTATTTTTTATTAAGTGGGCAAAGCATAGAATTTGGAATAAAATTTACCTTGGTTTGAATTCTCTATCTGATGTTTATAGATGTGTAATCTTAAAGGAGCTACTGAAATTCATTCTCAGCTGTCCCACTTTTGATAAGAGGACAACAAAAGCCACCATCTATAGTATTCATTAGAACAGATGTTTCATGTAACGACTAACATCATACCTAACACTGATCAACACAGAAAAATTACTAGTCATATAAGACTAGTCAAAACAAAATCACAGTTTAGTGGAGAGTTCAAAAATTGGGGTGGATTCTATGGACCATAATCTGCAAACCAATCCCCCATTCTAGTAGTAACCTGTTGAACATGACAATTTCCAAGGCTCACTTGTAGAATCTTAGACTATTAATCTTCATGCAGAACCAAATAAGCCTGTTGTTAGAACATCCCTCTGCTTCATTTCTTGCATGACAACAGTGGTTATTCAGGACCATACCAAACCACTGGTCATAAACAGAGAGAGGGTAAGGGAACAGGGGGAAAGAGGGTGGCAGGAGGCGGGGTTGGAGGTAGTACAGCAATGTGCATGTTACAGCCCTGAAGCCTGAACTACTCTGCACCATCCCTGGAGGAGGTCTCTGGTGATTTATCTCAGCCATACCTTCAGTGCCTCCTTAGTCAAACTTGCCCACCAAAAGAGTGGAACAGATCTATTCTCAAAACTTTTTCAGCTCATGCTTGTGTGCTGATTACTCCAAGAAGCCTAGAGCATCAGAGTACCCAGATGAGAAACTCACTCTATGTGATCTTGAACTAGAAGTGCAATTAGATAACCTGTTGCTGAGTTGAGACTTGGGGAGCAAGTCAAACTTCATTTTTTTCACATGCTGAGTCTTAAATGCTATTTGGAAAATGGTGAATAAATATAAAATATATGTGGGTATAAATTGACGTGAGGCTGTGTGTCTCTCATGTAATAAATTACAAAGCTTTAGTCTTTTCATTTGTATATAAAATTAGATATAGTAGTCTGTTTGGATTAAATGCCACTGATAAGATTACTTTATGAATCGTCTGAGAACAATATTAATTTCAGGTAGTAATTCCAACTCATTCAGCAAGTTACAGGTTACAGACTTCATCACTTGGTACATAATCTGGAAATACACAATGTTAAAACATAATGAGGAAAATAATTAGAACACAGGACTAAATTTTTTCTGCTTAAGTTTTTTTCTATTTTTAATGTCTCATTAATTTCATATTCAGAAATCTAATGTATGTGTATGTTTCTGCCTTCACCACTACTAATAAAAACTCTGCACTAGTTTGAGATTTGATTGGATGTAATTGAGTTTCTCTCCCTTACATAATCACCACAGGAGAGGGCACTGACAGTTTTATCACTCTCAATTCTCTTCTAAATTATGCAGATGCTATTGGTTCTTTTAAAGTAGTCCTCTGCATCATCCCTTATAAATTGCTTAGAAACCCAAGACTGATTAACTATCAGAATGAGTGAATGCGCTGGGAATGGTGTTAGTTAACCATTATGCTCAGCTGCTCCTCTATTAGCCTAAGACAGGGCCCAGCCCACTCAGCTGTGCAGTCGTGGATCCATTCCTTAATTGCTGCATGCTTAATTTTCCTCATCTGTAATATGGGATAATAACAGTATCCACCTCATATGATTGTAATGAAAATTGAATATGCTAATATTTGCAAAATGTTTAGAAAAGAACCTTGCCCCAGTATTAGATTACTCTTTGTTATCTAATTGAATTTATCTTTAATATCCTTTGTCTTCTGTTTTCTGCATCCATGTTATTCCCCACTCTTGTCCTCATTTAGTATCATCACAAGTCATAGTCTGTCTCAAAAAAAAAAAAAGATTGAATAATATCATCAAATTAAAGTCTGAATGCCCAATAAGTCTATCATTATTGCTCTTCCATGGCAAATTTGGATTTAAATAGAAATAAGAAATCACCCTCCAATGTGTAGTTAAATGGTTAGGAGGATTTTGACAGAAAGAGAACTAGGTACACAGAAGAAATTTTCCAGCATTTCTGAAACCACATCAAAAACAACTGCCAAATACAAAGCCCCTATAATCAAAGATAAAAATGGTGAGAGGCAGAAAGGTCAATTTCTACCACTTATATAATTCAATAGTACAGTATTTCTATTAGAATCAAAACAAACAGAACAAACTTCCTGAAAAGCAACTCTGCTGTTTCAAACTCACAAAGTCCAAGAATCCAACTGAAGTATGCATAACCTAGCCTTTCTTGGGGCCAGTCCCTGTAAGCAAAGCCCTGCTGACTCTCCCATGAAATAGACCTTTATTACCAAAGACCACTGCTATTTGCAACATACACTGAGAAAGTGAAGAAGCAAATAATATCACAGCCTGCTCTCCTGAACTAGAATTTCTCAAAAACAGTCTCATCAGAGAGCAGCTCTCCTATGACAAAGCACAGTCTGTGCTTCTCTATTCAATCTTCAGCTATTCCCAGTTCTTCTCAGGGACAGAAAGACTGGAAAGAATTATTTGGGGAACTCCCATGTCAAATGTTATCCTTAATCACTCCTGCTATTATCTAACTCCTTCCACATTCTTCTTTTTATCTGGCTCTGGTTCTCATTGCTTCTTCTTTCCCAAGCCTTTCTGTAATGCCCTCTCAATCCCTCAATTCATGGTAACCAACACTTCCTGCCCATCTTACTATCAGCTTCTGTATCTTCAGCATCTATTAAAAGCTGAGTTCCCTGAAGGAGATATGTTCCTCTCCATTTCTCTCAGCTTTAAGCTGTTTCTCCTACTATGCTCTCTGTAGTTAAGATACAGATTCCAAATCATTTTCTCTCTTACCTATGTAAAAATCCCTGTTATCTGAGGCAGATGTCATCCTGCAAGAAAGCTTTTTCAAGGTCACTTCACTTCCCAACACCATCCCTCTTCACAGAGTCCTTCATTTTCTCCATACTTATAAGCCCTATTCTACCTTCATTCTCTATTTTCACTAAGAATCTATCCCATCAGTTCTACGCCTGCCAATATCCTCAACTCCATTTCTCTTTCTGGTATACACACATCTGTCAAAACCCCAACTAGGGTGTACTGTACACTGCTAGATCTTGCTAGAGAAAAAAAAAAAAACTCCTACATCCTGTTAGGGAAAAATCAACAAAGGTAGACCAGACAGATCAGTGCTCCACAAATCCATACACTCCCTACACCTGAACACTGACCAATAGACCAATAGAGACATAGCCCTGCCTCTTCTTAGTGGTCTCTGATTTACCTTTTAAGGTGTATTTTGGAGAAAAAAGTCTGATTTTAAGCTAAAAAAAAAAAAAAGTTCCCAGGTAGATGGAGCCACCTTTAGGCTTACTTGGAATTTCAAAAGTCTTGACAAAATGACCTTTTTATTACAAGATAGAGACAGGCTGAATGTTTTAGTGTGAAATCTACTCAAGCTCTGGGTGTATCCTAGGGGCCTGAGAATGATATTGTACAAATATTACAAGTCTTTTCAAGGCTGAGAGATGAGCTTTTCCAGGTACTCTGAAGAAAGGACTATGGAAATCCCAGTTTATGAGGAAAAGCATGCTGATACCAACAGGGATTGAAGAACCAGGCTGTCTCCTTTCTCAAGAGAAGATGTCTCCAAAATGGCAGAGATGAACTTCCCAACAGTATTGTTGTTCAACACACTTTCAAGCTTCTTCAAAGAATATTGAGGTGATATTACTTACACCTTGAGTTGATATCAGGAAAACAGGTTTATTTCTCACTCTCATTCTATGTTTTATCATTGACTCTTCAAAGTTTCATTCACTCATTAGTGGTTTTGTTTTTCATATTTTCAGCCTCTCACTCTCAGTTCTATGCCATCAGCATTTGCTCATCTCTCAGTCTTAAAATAAGCTACTGCTTGAAGGTGCATTTGCCTTCGTGTATTAGTACTAACTCTCTTTAACCTTTGTGGCTAACTTCTTTGAGGAATTACTCTCCTCATGGTTTCTACTTTTTGAAATCTAATTCATTGAACTGTGGTTGCTTTTCCCATTATTGCTCCAACACTGCTCACACACAGAGCCCAGCTTTGTTGCTAACTACAGCAATCTATTCCAGGCCTTATCTCACTGACCCCTGCAATACTTCATACTGCCAGCCATTCATTTTATTTTGGAAAATCCTTCCTTTTCTTAACTTCCCTAACTTCAGATTCTGGTTTTTTTCTTCTACTTTTCTAGGTTTTCCCAGGATACTTCTTCAAACCATTCCTTACATAATGTTCCTCCTCATGCAACTTTCTCATGTCTCCCCTCCCCCATCTCTTCGTCTTCCTCTTCCTAGGTAATCCATCCTTTCTTTCTTGGCTTTCATTACTCTGTTATAACTTGAATATTTCTGTCTCTTCAAAACTTATGTTTAAACCTAATTCTCAATACAGAGAATTTAATCTGAATGAAACAGAAAACCATCAGAGACTTAATAAGGGAAAAATCACGCCTTGTTTTAAAGATAAAAATCTGGCTGCTTTGTGCAGGAACAATTATGGATGGGCATGGAAGGAAACAAGGAGAAAACAGTTGGAAGGTTCTTTCAGCAATCTAGTTAAAAGCTGGGGTGGGGAGTGAGCAGCTTATTCAAAGGTCAGCTCGGAAAGATTGAGTTAGAAGAAGACTGAGAATTGATCATCATTTTGTCAATATGGAGGCCACTGATGAATCCTAAAAGACTCATTTCAAGTAGTGAGAAAAATCTCTAATCACAGAGGATTCAATAACAATTGGAATTAGAAAAGCTAGATGGAATGGATAAACCAACTATTTAGGTTTTACTTTGCAAAGGAGAGATAAATAGTAGGCTAGTTTTCAGCTTCTGGGTTTGCAGTATTTTTCATCATATTATAGCTGGTGTATATGCTTCTGAGGATAATCCAGTAAAAAGGCAAACAATGGTGATAAAGGGAGAGAGGAAACACCACAGAGGCAAAGTCATTCAGTGGGAGAGTGTGCATGATACCCAGGACCCAAGTAGAGGACTACTACCCACAGCTCTATTATTGCAACAGAAGCTGGGTGTATAGGGTAGAGGTAGGTAAATTAGCAGAATCAGTAGTGTAAGTATGTGGAAATTTTCTTGAAATTACTTTTATTTTTCAGTGATATAAGAAAGCAGGCCATCGTCTGAAAGGGAAAAATGGGTGAAAGTGATGTGGACTTGAAGTTAAAGCTATGAAATATAACTGGCATATCCTGGAGCTAGCTCTTTTAAGCAAAAGAGAGGTGTGTATGCACACCTCTTCCCATCTCCCCTTTCAGGAGTATCACACTGGTAATTTGAAATCAGCCTTAGTGCAAATATTTATATCACTGAAATTAGTGAATGTTACATATCAAGCTTTTCCCAACCCTGTAAATCTAATATTTAAACATTTAACAGCCCACCACTGGAAATAACCATTTGGGTCAGTAGAAGGAATGAAGTCATTAGGGAAATACAATACAGTGAGATTCCTTGGCAGCACTGAGGGCACCTGTGATAGTCAGACACAGATTTACCATGAGAACAGTCAGCATAGAAGTATGTATGTGTGTCAATCATGTCTAACTGCTTCTGAGAGGCTCTGCAATGATGAATTCAGCCAGAGCTGCAGTTTTTTTTTTTCAGCTGAATCTAAGAGAGAGAAGGAGGAGCTAAGAAAATGAGGGAATAATTATGATAATGAATCACAGAATATGTGCTAAGTAAGGAAGGAAAGAGGATGTTGAGGAGATGATCAGTTCATAAGATGAGAAGTACTGGTGGGGTCAGGGTACTACTGATGTCGGAGAAGGACCACTGACAGTGAACTGGACACAAAAAGCCATCTCACCCAATATCACACCTGTCCCTGGGCAGCCTATTTCCTGTAAGTATTGATGCAAGAATATAAAGTGTCAGCCATCTTAGCCTAGCTGGAACATTTAGGTTTGAGAGCTCGCCAAGGGGCCAGCTAAGAGTGTCAGCTCTGCATTTCATCTAGTTCTTCCCTCTGTCAAACTCTGCTTCCTTCCCTTCTTCTTCTAGGACTTACCCCTAGGAAACTCTCTAATAAACATCTTGCAAACTAAATTCTGCCTCAGAGTCCGCTTCCTCTCATAGTATCCTATCTAGCCCCTTGCAACTTCACTGGGAAAGAAAGATTTTTTCTTCAACAACAACAAAAACGCTGTTTTTTAAGCTCCCAATTAGACCACATTTAAACCATATGATTTCAGTCTATGTGTTTTGACATCCTTGACAATCATTAAATGTGTAATGGGTCACATTCATTCATTTTTTCACTAAAAATGTCAAAAAATAGGAAATAAGTAAAAAAGTAGGGTGAGAAGGAAACTTAATGGAAACATTTTTCTTCTCAATACTTTAGTGCATCTAATTATTTCAATTTATCTTCTTGACTTTTTCCCTTCGAATAATGACATTGAATAAGCAGTGGAATTCCCATTATGCAGGCATGAGTTTAGTCCTTGTAATATGCGTTTTAATATTATCCACTTAAGAAATCTATTAACTGTCTCTGAATTTCATAGCCAGAGGGTAATATAATCTTTTGATTTTTTTTCTGCCTGTTGCAAAAAAAGACTACTAAACATCCAATAAATGTCTTAATCACAGATCTTTGTTAACTAAAATCTATCAGTAATTACAAGAAGGTCTTTGATTCATTAAACAATTACATTACAGGTTTATTCTTACAATAGTCTACAAAGAAAGTAATATTTCTTATTGATGGCTCAAATATCAAATACAGAAGATAGCTTTAATGGAATTGTTCCTGTAATATTTGACTGTCATTACAACTGCCGCCTGATATTAATCCTGTAGGATGAACAAGATTTAAGTGAGAAATTTTACCTTTGTCGTGCTTCAAGAAATTCCAAAGTGCAGAAATAATAGTAATACATTTTTTATTAATCTATGCAACTAGTTTTATGCCACAAGAGAAATATCCTGTTCACAAAATTATTTTCATTTAGGCAAGCTATTCCATTGTCAGAAAGCAAATAAATAAGTGGGATAAAACATCTGTTCCATAAAGACTATACTTCTGTAGGCTCCATGGCCTAAAACTAGATTTAAAATGGACTCATGTCACATTTGGGAAGTGAACATCACTTAGAGATCAACTAAAACTGCACAGTTGGAATGTAGAAACCAAGATAAAGTGTTAGTGACAAACACAATTTCTAGACTCTAGTGCATTACTGTCCAGTAGAACATAGTACAAGCCACGAGTTTACACATTCTGGTATCTATAGTGAAAAACTAAATTAAAAAAGAAAACAGGGGATGTTAATTTCAGTAATAAACTTAACTCAATATACTTAAAATGTTATTTCATCTTGAAATCAGTATAAAAGAATACAAATTAAATATTTTATATCCTTACAAATACTGTCTTCAAAACTCAGTGTAATTTTTCATATGGGCAGTATATCTGATTTTGACTAGTGTTAAACTCACCTATGTCCACTACTCACTGTGAAGGCATGCTTCATTTACAAATTATTTTCCTTCACTTACCAAATATAGACATATTTTGTTCTATTCTCAAGAAAAATAAAAAATAAAAAGCATTTACCTTATATGTTATTTTACGTTAAAAATGTTTTAGCAATTCATACAGGTAGTTTTGCTTTTTTACACAGTGATCTTGCCTATTAATATATTTTAACTTTTTACCTTTTGAAAATGTCTGTGAATCTTATAAATTTCTTCACTTGAAATTCAACTGAAGATATGCCACAGAGATAAAAGGTATTTGCTTCATTTTACAAGCTACTGCTGTGATTATTCATTTAATTTTCAAAGACAACTGTCAGAAAGAAAGAATTTTGAGTGAGAATGGCTTGTGTTGATTTTGAACAGTGTTTTCTAAGAAGTGAGATTGCAGTCATTTTCCAAAGAAAACAGTCCAGTAGTGTGATGACATAGGTTAGGATACTAAAAGCACACGGTAGCTGAGTAAAACCAGTGACCATCATGTTAAACAAAATAAGTCAAACTCAGAAAGTCAAGGATCTGATGTTTTCTCTTATATATGGAAGCTAGAGAGGAAAAAGAAAAAGAAAGATGGAGGCAGATCTCATAAAAATCAAAGGGAGATCAGTAGAAGAAAGGGACCAAAGGATGGGAGGTGCCAAGGAGGCAGGGAAGTACTGGGGAGCGATGTTATATTGTATGCATGGATGAATATTATACATAACAACAAATCACAACATTAGGTACAACTACAAAGCACCAATAAAAAATATGGGAAAAAACATGAATGATTCTGGTGTACCAAAAAATAATAAAGCTTTGAGATATTATCACAATTTAGTTGTTCAAGAAATAAGTATGCAATCTGACAGTTTACTTTTCTCATATGTTCATTTTGGGAATTCAGTAATACATATTAACTTGAAACACTGCACAAAAATGCCCTGAGTATAGCAGACTTCACTACATATCTGTTAAAATAAAAGAAACTAGGATGGGGGATATAGCTCATGGGTACAGTGTTTGTCTAGCATGCACAAGTACTGTAGTTCAATCCCCAGAACCTCCTCCCTAAAAATTAATAAATAAATAAATAATAAAAAATTTAAAAAAACAAAAGGAACTAAACTATGTAACCAAAACCTGAATGCTATTAGACATTCTATTTCCTTAGGGTTTGGTTGCACCTGCGGTCTTCCTGCTAGCTATGCTGGTGGCCACCATCTTGCTACAGTGCCAGAGTCTCCCTAGCTCCACAAGTCCTAAAGTGTATGGATGGACGGGGATGGATGCAGTGGGTTGGAAGGTTGGAGGACAGTGTTGGGGCATCTTGCCATCGGTTCACACAGCCAGCTGTGCCAGCAACCACCAGGTTCCCGGGGCCCACTAGGGCCAGCACTTGTTGGACCCTGGCACCAGCCTGGTCCCCAGCACCAGCCCAGTCCCAACTCCCTCCTTAGTCCAGCAACCATTGATCCCCTGGTCCCGCCAGGTCCAGCATCAGTCTAGCACCGCCAGTTTGCCAAACCCTCCCTAGCCACCAACATGGACCAGCACTTATAGATATGTGTCTAGCCTGCAGCTCTCAGCCTGCTCCTGATCTGCCCAATACAGAACAGGTGCACAGGTCCTGGTGCTCACCCCTCAGGACCACCTGGGAGATAAGTGCCTAACTTCTTAACTGGAGCCTTTTGGCTTAAAGCTGCATGTTGTTTGCATTAGGTGCTGTTAATATTCATCTCCTCCTTGAGAGGTAATGTACTGGAAACCATCGAGGACTCTACAAGTCTAAAGTCTACAGGGTAGAAACTGTACTACCTCAGATCCATACTGCTAGATAGGAAGACATATGGACAACATGAAAAAACAAGGGAACAAAGCATGCCAAAAAATCAAGATGCTCCAACTACAGTCCATTGACAACACAGTTGAAGAACTATCAGAGAAAGAGTTCAGAATATGCATAGTTAAAATGCGATAAGAGATTATGAACAGAAATCTCAAAATGAAGGTATCAAGAAACCAAATTAAAAATTCACTGGAAAGGATCACCAACAAAGTAGACCACTTGGAAGACAGAACCTCAGGCAATAAAGACAAAAATACACAATCTTGAAAATAAAGTTGACCACACAGTGAAGATGGTAAGAAACCATGAACAGAATATCCAAGAATTATGGGACAATATCTAAAGAACAAATTTAGGAATTATTGGGATAGAGGAAGGCACAGAATTCAAACCAAAGTAATGCACAATCTCTTCAATGAAATAATATCAGAAAATCTCCCAAACATGAAGCATGAATTGGAAAAACTCAATACAAGAGGCTTACAGGACACTAAATGTACAAAATTACAACAGATCTACACCAAGGCACATTATATGAAAATGTCTAGCATACAGAATGAGGACAGGATCTTAAAGGCAGGAAGAGAGAAGAATCAGATTTCATATAGAGGGAGACCCATTCAGATCTCAGCAGATTTTTCAACCCAGACAATAAAAGCCAGGAGATCCTGGAACAACATATACCAAGCTCTGAAAGAAAATAGATGCCAACCAAGAATCCTATATCTAGCAAAACTAAGCTTCAGATTTGATGATGAAATAGAAACCTTTCATGATAAACAAAAGTTTAAAAAATCTACAGTGAGAAAGCCTGCACTACAGAGCATTCTTAGCAAAATATTACAAGAGGAGGAAATGGAAAGCAACGCTGAAAATCAGAAAAGGAAAATCAACTAAAGAAAAGGCCAAACAAAGGAGAAACCAAGTCAAGTTAAATAACCAAAAATAAACTAAAATGACCAGGAATATAAAACATATGTCAATGATAACCCTGAATGTGAATGGTGTAAACTCATCAATTAAAAGACATAGACTGGAAGATTTTATTTAAAAAAAAAAAGACCCAACAATATGCTGCCTTCAAGAGACTCAACTCACAGGAAAAGACATCCATAGACTGAAGGTGAAAGGATTGGAAAAAACATATCACTCACAAGGACTATGGAAACAAGCAAAGATTTCTATCCTCATATCAGATAAAGTAGACTTCAAACCAAAGTTAGTGAAAAGGGATAAAGAAGGACATTTCATACTGCTTAAGGGAATCATACATCAACAAGACATACTATGCCCCAAATAATGGGCATCTATATATATATCAAACAAACCTTTCTCAATTTCAGGGATCAAACAGACCACAATACAATAATATTGGGTGACTTTAACATACCTTCCTCACCATTGCATAGATCTTGCAAACAAAAAACTAAAGAAAAAAAACTATAGAACTAAATAATATAATTAGTAATTTGGACTTAATGGACATATATAGAATACTAATCCATCAAGAAGTTAATATACTTCTCAGCAGCACATGGATCCTTCTCTAAAATAGATCATATCTTATGGCACAAAGCAATTCTTAGCAAATACAAAAAAAAAAAAAAAAAAAGGAATACTACCCTGCATTCCATCCAATCATTACAGAATTAAACTAGAAATCAATGATAAAATTAAAAATAGAAGCTATGCAAACACCTGGAGACTACATAATACACTACTGAATGACAAAAAATAATAGAAGAAATCGGGATGAAATAAAAAAAATACTCCGAGCTAAATGAGAATACCAATACAACATATCAAAGTCTCTGAGACACTGTGAAGGCAATGCTAAGAGGAAAGTTCATTACATTGAGCTCATTTACTTAAAAAATAGAAAAGTAGAAGTCAACAAATAAGTGACTCAACATTACATCTCAAAACTCTAGAAAGAGAATGAATCAACTCCTTCTACCAAAAGGAGTAGAGGACAGGGAATATTTAAAATCAGAGTTGAAATCAATGAAATTGAAAAAAAAAAAAGAAACAATTCAAAACTTGACAAAAACAGTAGGTTCTTTGAAAAAAA
Organism: Callospermophilus lateralis; assembly: GCF_048772815.1. Lineage (NCBI taxonomy): Eukaryota > Metazoa > Chordata > Mammalia > Rodentia > Sciuridae > Callospermophilus > Callospermophilus lateralis. Next base: position 86,584,533 of record NC_135317.1, read on the forward strand.
ATCATGTTAACAAAGAGAAAGAAAAAAACTCAAAATTATTAAAATTTTTAATGAAAAAGGAAATATCACAACAGATACTGAAATACAGAAGATAATTAGAAACTATTTTGAAATTTTATACTCCAATAAAATAGAAAATCTTAAAGATGTTGACAAATTTCTAGAGTCATATGACCTACACAAACTGAATCAGGAGGACATACACAATTTAAACAGATCAATTTCACTCAATGAAATAGAAGACACCATCAAAACCCTATGAACAAAGAAAAGCCCAGGACCAGACAGATTCTTGGCCAAGTTGTATAGGACTTTCAATGAAGAATTAACACCAGAGATCCAACATGGCGGTGGGCGGGGAGGCAGCGTTTTCAATACCTCCTCAATAACAGGGTCAGAGAGACGCATTAATACGTTTAGATTCTACCTGCTGAGAAACTTCTAGCAAAATTCCACTGAAGTGAGACCGGCCGGGAATTAGTAGGATTTTTGGAGGTGACAGTTTGCCCCAGACGAGTGATTCTCCGCCACGCGGCGCAGAAGTCCAGACCCGCCAGCCGCCGCCCATGTGGCTCAGCGACTGGCAGCCGCCCGCGCGGCTCAGCAACCAGCCTCCGAGGCGCGGCTCAGCAGGAGTGGCGCAGGGACCCTAGGAAGAGGTCTCTAGCCAAGCCTTCATGAAGTAGTGAACCGGGAACCGAAACCAATTGAGATTGGGTCAGACCAGAGACAGGCCAGTCCCACCCCTGGGGCCCGCCATAGCAGAGAGGTGATGTCACCGGAGTTCGGCAGACGAAATTCCTTCCCAGCAGAATCCACTTTAGCAGGTGTGTGACTGCCACCCCCACCATATACAAACAGCCAGGAAACCTCAAAAATCTCTCCGGGGGCGTGACTGTAGGGGCCGAGGGACTCCCGACCCCCAACTCCCCCTACCACCGGAGGCGTGGGCATGACTGTAGGGGCGGAGGGAAGCAGAGGGCACTCCCGACCCCCAACTCCTCCTACTGCCAATGGAGTGGATGTGACAGTAGGGGCCGAGGGAAGCAGAAGGGATTCCTGATCCCCAACTCCCCTTACCACCAGCGGTGACACCCAAGGTCTTAGCCGCCAGTTTCCAGGGGCATGCCCACCAAAGGGGTCCGGAAAAATTAAACTGTTGGTTCCCAGATCACCGCTTCACAGCACTGGGGCTTAGATGAATGACAGAGAGAGTGCTCAGTCGATCGGGAAATAGGGCACGCAGTGGGGCTGCAAGTGTAACCAGATCCTTGGGGAACTGCCTCCGGTGAACAGGACCTGGCTGGCTGGCAGGAGGAAGTGGGGGAGGGGCCAGAGAAGTGAAACAGTGCTGGCCTAACAGGATTGAGAGACTCCCAGGAGCCACCTTAGAGGGATTGCTGTCAGCACATAGAGGGCAGAAGCTCAGCTCGGAGGGCACAGCTCCAACTACTGGAAGAGAAGAAAATGGATCTCTAAGACTTCATTTTTTTTCTCTTTTTTCTTTTCTCCCCTTTTCCTTCTTTCTTTCTTTCCCATTTCAAGTTTTATTGTTCTTTCCATTCTCCTCTAATCTATCTATCTCTCTCTCCTTCTTTCTTTTTAAGAGCACCTTCCTTCCCCTACCCCCCAACTTTCATCCCAAGCATTACGTCTTCCATTACGTGTAATTGTCTAAATGGAAATAGGTGAATGTTTCGAGGCTGTATATAGGACTCCTAAATACCTAGCTACTACCAAACACCCTGATCCAATCGGCTGTTAATATCCCCCTTCAGTAGAGCAATCTTCCAAAGTAGCCAAGATATACTAACCCTCATACCATCATAGCACCTAACCTAAACATAAAGTCCTAAGAACAAACAACAAATTACTATATGCATACAGAATCCAGAAGCCTTTTATGAATTGAATGAATCAGCTTTAAAGTTCAATAAAGCCCAACATTTCTAGGCATAGTCTCCCACCACAAAGGAGAGACCACAGAGATATACAAAACCAAAACAAATTTATAGGAGAAAACAGAACCACAGCAGTTAAACAGAGTTGGAAAGTAACATGAACATGAAAAACAAGGGAAAAAAGGATTACAAACAAAGCAGGACAACTTAAATCTAAAGGAGAACCTAGAGGCATCAGAAAAATGGACAGAGAAAGAACTCAAGGCATACCTGACTCATATGAAATGGAATCTTAGAGAAGTCATGAGACAGCAAGTCGAAACAATGAACGAATACTTTGAAAACGAATTGCATAAGCAAATTCAAATTGCAAAGAAGGAACTCTACCAGGAGATAGAGATCTTAAAAAAATCAAACAGTAATCCTAGAAATGCAGGAAACCATAAACCAAATTAAAAACTCAAACAAGATATTACAAATAGACTAGATCAAATAGAAGTCAGAACATCAGATAATGAAGACAAAGTTTATCAACTTGAAAAGAATATAGTCAACACAGAAAGGATGCTAAGAAATCATGAGCAATCCATCCTAGACATGTGGGATGTCATTAAAAAACCAAACTTGAGAGTCATTGGGATAGAAGAAGGTATAGAGGTTCAATCCAAAGGAATGAACAATCTGTTGAATGAAATAATCTTAGAAAACTTCCCAGATATGAAAGATAGAATGGATTGCCTAGAAGCCTACAGAACCCCAAACATACAAAACCATAATAGACCAACTCCAAGACACATAATTATGAAGATATCCAATATACAGAACAAGGAGAGAATATTAAAAGCTACAAGAGAAAGGAGGCAGATTACATTCAGGGGTAAACCAATTAGGTTAATGGCTGATTTTTCATTACAGACTTTGAAAGCGAGAAGATCCTGGAACAACGTATTTCAAACACTGAAAAATAATGGATTCCAACCAAGAATACTGTATCCAGCAAAATTAATCTTCAGATTTGACAATGAAATTAAAATATTTTACGATAAACAAAAGTTAAAAGAATTTGCAGCCAGAAAACCAGCACTGCAAGGCATTTTGAGCAACATACTGCAAGAAGAGGAATTGAAAAATAGCAACCAAAACTAACAGTGGGAGGTATCTCAATAAAGGGGGAGAAAAATAACCAAAGAGGAAAAACTAGCCAAACTAAAATAAATAAATAAATAAATAAACATGACTGGAAGTACAAACCATATTTCAAAGTAACCTTAAACATTAATGGCTTAAATTCACCAATCATGAGACATAGGCTAGTAACCTGGATTAAAAAAAACAGATCCAACAATATGCTGCCTTCAGGAGACTCATGTGATAGGAAAAGACATACTCAGGCTGAAGGTGAAAGATTAGGAAAAATCATACCACTCACATGGTCCAAGGAAGCAAGCAGGAGTGGCCATACTCATATAGAATAAAATCAACTTCAAACCTAAGTTAATCAAAAGGGATAAAGAAGGACACTACATACTGTTAAAAGGAATCATCCACCAATAAGACATAACAATTATCAATATGTATGCACCAAACAATGGTGCTGCAACGTTCATAAAACAAACTCTCCTCAAGTTCAAGAGTCAAATAGACCACAACACAATAATTATGGGTGACTTCAACACACCACTCTCTCCATTGGACAGATCCTTCAGACAAAAGCTGAATAAAGAAACTATAGAACTCAATAACACAATCAATAACCTAGAATGAACCGACATATATAGAATATATCAACCGTCATCAAGTGGATACACGTTGTTCTCAGCAGCACATGGATCCTTCTCAAAGATAGACCATATATTATGTCATAGGGCAACTCTTAGTAAATATAAAGGTGTGGAGATAATGCCATGCATCTTATCTGATCATAATGGAATGAAACTGGAAATCAATGATAAAAGAAGGAAGGAAAAATCCTGCATCACCTGGAAAATGAACAATATGTTATTGAATGATCAATGGGTTACAGAAGACATAAAGGAGGAAATAAAAAAATTCTTGGAGATAAATGAAAATACAGACACAACATATCGGAATCTATGGGACACAATAAAAGCAGTTTTAAGAGGGAAATTCATTTCCTGGAGTTCATTCCTCAAAAACAGAAAAAACCAACAAATAAATGAACTCACACTTCATCTCAAAACCCTAGAAAAGGAAGAGCAAAACAACAGCAAATGTAGTAGAAGACAAGAAATAATTAAAATCAGAGCGGAAATCAATGAAATTAAAACAAAACAAAAAAAAAAACATTGAAAAAATTGATGAAACTAAAAGTTGGTTCTTTGAAAAAATAAATAAGAATCGATAGACCCTTAGCCGTGCTAATGAAGAAAAGAAGAGAGAGAACTCAAATTACTAACATATGGGATGAAAAAGGCAATATCACAACGGACACTACAGAAATACAGAAGACAATTAGAAAGTATTTTGAAACCCTATATTCCATTAAATTAGAAGATAGTGAAGATATCAATAAATTTCTTAAGTCATATGATCTGCCCAGATTGAATCAGGAAGACACACACAATTTAAACAGACCAATAACAAGGGAAGAAATAGAAGAAGTCATCAAAAGACTACCAACCAAGAAAAGCCCTGGACCGGATGGGTATACAGTGGAGTTTTACAAAACTTTCAAAGAAGAATTAATGCCAATACTTTTCAAGCTATTTCATGAAATAGAAAAAGAAGGAGCTCTTTCAAATTCATTCTATGAGGCCAACATCACCCTGATCCCGAAACCAGACAAAGACACTTCAAAGAAAGAAAACTACAGACCAGTATCTCTAATGAACTTAGATGCAAAAATCCTCAATAAAATCCTGGCGAATCGAATACAAAAGCATATCGAAAAAAAATGTGCACCATGATCAAGTAGGATTCATCCCTGGGATGCAAGGCTGGTTCAACATACGGAAATCAATAAATGTTATTCACCACATCAATAGACTTAAAGATAAGAACCATATGATCATTCTAATATTTTTAAATTCACGATAAGATAACAAATAACCCAATCAACAAATGGGCCAAGGACCTGGACAGACACTTCTCAGAGGAGGACATACAATCAATCAACAAGTACATGAAAAAATGCTCACCATCTCTAGCAGTCAGAGAAATGCAAATCAAAACCACCCTAAGATACCATCTCACTCCAGTAAGATTGGCAGCCATTATGAAGTCAAACAACAACAAGTGCTGGCGAGGATGGGGAAAAGGGTACACTTGTACATTGCTTTTTGGACTGCAAATTGGTGCAGCCAAATTGGAAAGCAGTATGGAGATTCCTTGGAAAGCTGGGAATGGAACCACCATTTGACCCAGCTATTGCCCTTCTCGGACTATTCCCTGAGGACCTTAAAAGAGTGTACTCTAGGGATACTGCCACATCAATGATCATAGCAGCACAATTCACAATAGCTAGACTGTGTAACCAACCTAGATGCCCTTCAATAGATGAATGGATAAAAAAAAATTGTGGCGTTTATACACAACGGAGTATTATGCAGCACTAAAAAATGACAAATCATGGAATTTGCAGGGAAATGGATGGCATTAGAGCATATTATGCTAAGTGAAGCTAGCCAATCCTTAAAAAACAAATGCCAAATGTCTTCTTTGATATAAGGCGAGCAACTAAGAACAGAGCAGGGAGGAAGAGCATGAGGAAAAGATTAACATTAAACAAAGATGAGTGGTGGGAGGAAAAGGGAGAGAGAAGGGAAATTGTATGGAAATGGAAGGAAACCCTCATTGTTACACAAAATTACATATAAGAGGTTGTGAGGGGAAAGGGAAAAAAAACAAGGGAGAGAATTGAACAAGAGCAGATGGGGTAGAGAGGAAAGATGGGAGGGGAGGGGAGGGAGGATAGTAGGGAATAGGAAAGGTAGCAGAATACAACAGTCACTAATATGGCATTATGTAAAAATGTGGATGTGTAACCGATGTGATTCTGCAACTTGTATTTGGGGTAAAAATGGGAGTTCATAACCCACTTGAGTCAAATGTATGAAAGATGATATGTCATGAGCTTTGTAATGTTTTGAACAACCAATAAAAAAAAGAATTAACACCAAATTCCTCAAATTATTCAATTAAATAGAAAAAAAAGCAACCCTTCCAAACCTGCTCTATGAGGCTAGTACCACCCTGACACAAAAACCAGACAAAACACATCACGGAAAGAAAACCTCAAACCAATATCCCTGATGAACATATATTCAAAAAATCTCAATAAAATTCTGACAAATCACACATGAAAACATTAAAAAGATAATGCACCACTATCATTAAAAAGATAATGCACCACTATCGAGTGGGGTTCATCCCAGGGATGCAAATTGGTTCAACATACGGATGCCAATAAACATAATTCATCACATCAATAGACTTAAACCCTGCACCAAATTCAACCCAAAATGGATCAATGACTTAGAATCATATGATTATCTCAATAGATGCAGAAAAAACTTTTGACAAAATACAGCAGCACCCTTTCATCTTCAAAACTCTAGAAAAACTAGGGATAGTAGAAACATACTTAAACATTGTAAAAGCTAAACCCAAAGCGAACATCATTCTAAATGGAGGAAAATTGAAAGTATTCCCTCTAAAAAAAATGAAAAAAGAAAAGGATGTCTCTATCACCACTTCTACTCAACATAGTCCTGGAAACTCTAGACACAGCTATTAGATGAAAGAAACTGAAGGAATACAAATAGAAATAGAATTACTTAAACTATCACTATTTCCCAATGACTTGATTGCATAATTTAGAAGATCCAAAAATTCCACCAGAAAACTTCTAGAACTAATAAATAAACTCAGCAAAGTAGCAGGGTATAAAATCAACACCCATAGATCAAACGTGTTCCTCTACATCAGTGATGAATCCACTGAAAGAGAAATTAGGAAAACAACCCCATTCACAATAACCTCAAAAATAATAAAATACTTGGGATTCAATCTAATAGAAGAGGTGAAAGACCTCTCCAATAAACACCACAGAACACTAAAAAAAGATACTAAAGACTTTAGAAGATGAAAAGATCTCCCATGTTCTTATATAAAGCAGAATTAATATTATCAAAATGGCCATAATACCAAAAGAATTATACAGATTCAATGCAATTCTTATTAAAATTCCAATCACATTCTTCATAGAAATAGGAAATTCATTTGGAAAAATAGGAGACTCAGAATAGCCAAATCAATCCTTAGCAAGAAAAGTGAATCAGGAGGCATCACAATACCAGACCTTTAATTGTACTACAAAGCCACAGTAACAAAAACAGCATGATATTAGCACCAAAACAGACACAAAAGACACAAACCCACATAAATACAGTTATCTCATCCTAGACATAGGTCTAAAAAACATACATTAGAGAAAAGATTTCCTCTTTAACAAATGGTCCTGGGAAAACTGGAAAACTGTGTGTAACAAAATGAAATTAAACTCCTCTCTCACACCCTGCACAAAACTCCACTCAAAATGGATCAAGGACTTAGACACTAGAAAAGAGACCAGCACCTAATATAAGGAAAAGTAAACCCAACTCTTTACCATGTCGGCTTAGGACTTCCTTAACAAGACTTCCTTAACAAGACCCCTAAAGAGCAAGAAGTAAAACTAAGAGTCAATAAATGGGATGGATTCAAACTAAAAAGCTTCTTCACAGCAAAGGAAACAATCCATATTGTAAAGAGTCTACAGAATGAGAGAAAATCTTTACCCTGTGCACCTCAGGTAGAGCACTAATTTCCAGGATATATAAAGAACTCAAAACTTAACACCAAAAAATCAAATAACACAATCAATAAATTGGATAAGGAACTGAACAGAAACTTCACAGAAGATACATAATCAATCAACAAACATGAAAAAATGTTCATCTCCAGCAATTAGAGACTCAAATCTAAGATTTTTCATCTTATTCCAGTCAGAATGGCAATTATCAAAAATACAAGCAACAATAAGTGTTGGTGATGATGTTGAGGCGGGGGGGAGGTACACTCATACATTGCTGGTGGGACTGCAAATTGGTGCAACCACAAAGGAAATCAGTATGGAGATTACTTAGAAAACTTGCAATGGAACTACCACTTGACATAGCTATCCTACTCCTTGGTTTATACCCAAAGCCCTTAAAAATCAGCATACTATAGTGACGCTGCCTTATCAATGTTTATAGATGCTCAATTCACAATAGCCAAACTATGGAATTAACCTAGGTGCCCTTTAACAGATGAAAGGATAAGGAAAATATGGTAAACGGACACAATGAACTATTACTCAGCCTTAAAGAAAAATGAAATTATGGAATTTGTAGGTAAATGGATAGACCTGGAGAATATCATGGTAAGTTGAAATAAGCCAAGCCAAAACACCGAAGGCTGAATATTTTCTTTGATATGTGGATGCTAATTCACAATAAGTGGGTGGGGGCTAGGGAAAAATAGAGGTACTTTGCATTAGGCAGGGAAAGGGAAGGGAGGGGAGGGGGTATAGGAGTAGGGAGGAGAGTAGAATGAACAATACACTATTGTCCTGTGTACATATGTGATTACACAACCAGTGTAATTATATACAATTAGAAGAATGAGAAGTTATACTCCATTTATGTATGATGTGTCAAGATGTATTCTACTGTTATATATAACTAATTAGAATAAAAATATTTTACACAGTCCCAAAAGAAATATAAATGCAGTGAACATCAATGTGATGTTTAGTAATTTAATCAGTTATATCTGGCAAATGGCATTATCATTTCTGAGTTTTTATTTCACCATCTTGTACATCATGAAATTTCTCCATGAGAAAATACTAGGCAGATTCTTGCTCAGAAACCTCATCACAGCTACCACAGTTCTTTTCACATTTTTCTAAATAACTCTATTACAACATAGGGACTGAATAATACACTAGAAACTGAAAACCATGATGTGCAATTTTGGCCCTGTGCTATGTTCAGAAGTACACAAAATGGAAAAAGTGCATAATTAAGGAAAAACCCCATTTTCAATGAATATTATTTTCCAATCATCAACTTCCTTTGTATTTTCATCACATTTAAATAAAACATCTTTCTGAATGTGTTCTTTAAGGTTTGCCTTTTCCTCCATTGAGTGTGTGCTGCTTAATGCGGTCATGCTGTAACACACTGAAACTCAATAAAAGTACATTTTAGAACGGCTTAGTGAGATTATAAGCAATTGAACTTTACAAGCTTCATTTTATTTTAATGCAAATTACTCTTCATTTTAAAATGCATATTTTTCACCTTATTAAGCATATGATTCATTTGAAAAAAAATGTTCATACTAAGGAAGGTTAGGTATAAATAAAATGTGTTTTTTACTTAAAAAGGAACAAATAGTTTTTTGTACAGAAGTTTCTGGATGTAACTTAATAAACTTTAACATAAGGAGCAGAGGAAGCCACTCTAGGATATGATTGTTATTCCCTAATTCTTTACATGGCTGGCTCTTTCTCACCCTTCAGGTCTTGACTTGGTGATAAATGGACATTCTATCAAAAGTAAGCCTCCTCGTTACACTCATCCATATAGTCATGTTTATTTTACTGACAGCATTTGTGTAAGCTGTAATTACACCATCTCCTGCCACTAGAATGCACATTCAGGAGGTCAGGAAATTCTTCACCACTGAGCACTAAGAATCTAGGAATTAGCTCTGAGCACTCATTTGTCAATGAACCAACTGAGACAGAAATTACCTTTCAAGACGTTTCTTCAAGAAATTCTCAAAAACACAAAGTATTATATTCAAAATTGTTTTCGTTTTACCTAACAATTTAAGTCTCAAAAGAATGTTTTTAGTGGGTTTCCATGTTGTTGTTAGCCATTACACATTAATATTCAAATGCATATATTTCCCAAATAACCAATACATTTTAAGTTTTTAAATCATTAAAGACTTAAAGTGTCCTATAAGAAAAAAATCATTTTTATTAGAGTGCTTTTCAGTGATCTATAAGTTTTATTTAATTGAACATTTTCCTTTTTGAATTTTATTTAAATTTTAAATAAAGAATGTATGTATTTGCATTTTTAAGCAAATCTTTATCAATATATTTAGTTTTCTAGAAACTAAAAAATGCATGGAGATGGCATATCATGGTCAAGTCAAAACAAATAGAAACCAAATCTTCCCTCTAGGTAAAATGACATACAGTCTATCTTAAATTAAAATGACTGAAATGTTTATCTATTTTAATGCTTACTTTTAATTGAGAAATATTAATTGTATATATTTGTATGGTATAATATTATGTTTTAACATATGTATATATTGTGGGATGATCATATCAAGCTAATTAACAAAGCATCCCAGATATTTATAATTGTTTATAGTGAGAACATTGAAACTCTTAGAGATTCCTAATTATATATAATTATTAACTTCTGTAACCATGCTGTATGGCAGATTTCTTTTTTTTAATATTTATTTTTTAGTTTTAGGTGGACACAGTATCTATTTTATTTTTATGTGTTGCTGAGGATCAAACCCAGTGCCTCGCGCATGCCAGGCCAGCGTGCTACCACTTGAGTGTGTGGCAGATTTCTAAAACTTATTCCTTCTAGCCAAAATCTTGAACCCTTTAATCACTATATATATCCATTCCCTTCTCCCACACACAGCCTCGGATAACCACATTTTACTCTCTATTTCTATGACTTCAACTATTTAGAGTCATAATGAGTGATTGTCTTTTTATCATTTAGTGTGTATATATATTCAGTCTTTGTTATCTATTTAATAACAAAGGCAAAAGCTATATATTACAATTAACAGCTAAAACTCCCCTCTGCAGCAAAATAGCAAGTGCAATGTGAACATTCTGTAAATTATTTCAAGTGTATGGATATGGAACTAGGTTAAAAAATGCAGGTTTTCATTAAATTCTGTTGATGAAACTACAATAAGCCGTGTCTTAAGAAGAGTAAATAATATCAAACTTTGGAGATCATATTGCTATTAATAATTTGACTCTTCTGAGAAGATTAAAAACCACAAAGTAACCTCCTACATAAGTAAGTTTGTTTTGTGGTGTTTCAAAGACCTAAGTTGCACTATTAAACCTGGCCAGCCACGTGATCAACGAATAGTTAGAAGATAAAGTTTGTTATTAACATATATCATTTACTAGAAAAACAAATGACTAACAATTTTGTGTTAGTAGATTTATCATCCTATATGAACTATAAGCCATAGATAAATTAGCAAGCTGTCATGAATGTCTATCCCACGCAGTGCAATGTGTCAGATGTAAGAGAGGTCCAAAACTCAAAGAAACCATTTTCTTCACATATCGGAGTCTACTATCTATTTGATCTAACAAATGTATTCAGAGTACATGCAAGGATGAAATTAACTAACTACAACATGCAATAAATAAAACATGCAAGGATGAAATTAAATACACATGAAGAATCTTTTTGGGTAGACGGACAATGGAGAAAAAGAAATTATAAACTGGAAAAAAATTTCTAGGAACATGTAGGTATGATTTTGTTATAAAATTTTATGCAACAATAGATTTGTATGAGTGTATAATGGGCTGGTGGTCAAACACAAAAGGTAAAGATGTTATTTGTGTTAGGATAACGGAGAGCTTTGAAGGCACGAGGTTCAAGTTCATAGTAGTAGATGGGCACCACATTAAATTACTGATCACAAACCTTAATGGTAATACACTTTGCCAGTCAATCACCCATTCTCAACAGCCACTTCCTACTTTCAGTTAAATATTATGAAATCTACATGTATCTGAGATTTATCTGATGAACTAACTTGACAAGAAAAAGTGTGGAAATCATTAGAACGGAACTTACTTTGATCCACACTTAACTCTTCCTCATGTTCCAACTGTGCAATGGAAGATGTAGTGGATTATACAGTGTCCCCCCAAAATTCAGGTAAGTCTGGAAACTTCTGCAATCTAAATAAAACGTGATTTCCACTTTACAACAAAACAATAAACATATTATTTTCTCCCTGAGTCTCCAGGAAAAAGTCAACCTTGCCAATGGCTTGATTTCAGACGTCTGGTTCCTGAACTATGAGAGCATAAATTTCTCCTTTTGAACCAGTCAATTTATGGCAATTTGTTATGAAAGCCCTAGGAAATTAGTACAGAAGATGAGCCTCAGCAAATATCAAACACCAAGACTTCCATAATCCAGCTACTACACTGCATTAGCTAAATCCTTGCCTCTTGAATTAAAAAAAAAAAAAAAACTCCTAACTTACTCCCATTAATTCTATCATTAATTCTATTTCTTGTATTTCTACTGATTTCCTCTCTAGTCATAGGCCCAAACTAATAATTTATATACTTAATGCTATATATTTTGAATATATATTCTCTTTCTCTCTCTCTCTCTCTCTCTCTTTCTCTCTCACACACACACACACACACACACACACACACACACTCAAACACATGCATTATGGCATAGTAGACAAATACTCATGTCATTCACATTACATGGAAGGATCATTCTCATAGGGTTAGTAGGCAAACCAGCTGGCAAATTTAGAACCTCACCAAATGGGTACAATATTGAATATTCTGGTGATAGAAAAGATTCATCTGATTTTTATTTATTTTATTAATTCAGTTGAACTAAATTAGAAATCAAATGAACCTCACCATCCAAGTAAAATATTTCTAGATATAGCATTAGTATTTAGAGAAAAATTCAGTGGCATAAAACATGATCTTTTCTTATGTTCTACCTTTTTAAGAAAAAAATTTGATGTACTTTACATGATTTGTTTGGTATTTTCCTGCTCTGCCATAAATTTAATACTCATTTAATCTTAAAATTTCTCTTGATTAATTGTAACCTACAGTACCATCCTTTCTTTTTTCTGACTTCTTATACTTATGTTGGTATAGTGTGGGTAAGCAGGAAATATAAAAGCACCCTTCAAGAATACTGAAATAAAGCCAATAAATGTAGCATGTGAAATTAAATCGAAATGTCAACCAAAACCTAACCAAATTTTTTTGTTTGTTTTTGCAAAATGAACTCAAAACAAAATCCCAAAACAATAACTTGGTTGAAATGCTAGTATTAATAATGTGATCAAAGGACAAATAATGTTTGAGTGCTTAATGTGGGCCAGGCATTATTCAAAGTTCTTTAATACATATTCACTCATTTCATCATTATAGTACTGAGAGGTACACATGTTATTATGTCTTTATAGATGTGACAACAGTAATAGAGTAGTTAAGCAACTTGCCCAAGAAACCTTAGTGGCAAGCATTAAAACCTGAATTAAAATACAGACAGCCTGGTGTTTTTAACCACTAAGGAATGTTAAAAGCAAGTGCTCATTCCAGAAAGCCTATGAAAAAGAATAGCTGAATGAGCAGCACAGGCAGTTCCAGTAAATGCAGACAAAGGGAAGGCAGTGATAATTCAAGAAGAAGACCTTGTATATCCAGGAGATGGTTTATATCACTAATACAGAAAAGGATGCATCAAGCTCTGATGGCTTGATATCATCAAACATTAAATTCATGAGTTTTCTTATCTTGTTCTGATCCCATGCTCACCAAACAAAATTCTGATTTTAATTTGGCATCCAATATCATGTGCATACAGGATATGTGCTATACAGAACTGAATGTATGGTCTATTAACAGGTTTATTTCTCATTGTAAATGAATAAACTGGAATCTGGTTTCAGACATCAGTCTTGTGTAAGATTTATTAGCGTACAGAAGCCTTCTGAGGTTGATAAACAAACACTGACAGAATGATAAAGTCATGTTTCTGCTATATGTAATTGAGGTTTATACTGGCATGGACGTCAAAGGTAATGCTTGTCCATGAGGCCTCTATTTTGGAAAGCTCAGGCATCTCTCGTTAGCAATATCCTTTCTTGATAGGGGCCATGCCTGCCTTTCACAGCACTTCAGACTATATCACATAGTCTAATTACAGAATTGAGAGATTAAAAAGTTCAGGGTTTGGAGAGGTTTTAGAGATTTCCTAGCTGCTATCTGATCTTGAATGTCCTCTAAACTATCACTACAAACAGTTTCTCAATCAATGCTTGAAAACCTCTGGAGGTTTTCCTTTATCTCCCAAGGATACTCTTCCCATGTGTCAGAAAATGATCCAGTTGATCTAGATCCACATCCTTGAAGCTGGCAAATGTAGTGGGGGACCACTAAGCAAGCCCTGTTCTTCTTGAATGTGATAAATTTGTAGTATAAGGAGAAAATTCTCATATACTTTTGTCTGGCCTTTCTTGAAGCTAAGCATCTCTAACTTCTTCAGACATTCCTTAATGACCAAACTTTCCAACTCAATTTATCTTAAAACTGCTCCAGCTTAAGCCATCATTGCTTAGAGTATATCACCTGTGAGTTTAGTAAAATTACTTCTACTGTAACCTGACCCGCAGATCCTTATCTTGATGATCTGCTTCTATTAATGGGCTAAAATTGCATCAGCATTGAGAACATATAACAGAAATGCACCAAAAAATCTGTCTTTTTATCAAAAGGTATTTCCAGACCTCATGTGCCTTTAGTTATTTTTACTTTAGAAGTTAAGCAAATGGAACCCCCCCCCCCCACAAAAGGACATGGGTATTTGGACTTAAAGCAGACAATAAACTAGGCAAGGTGGTGTACACTTGTAATCCTAGTGACTCGAGAGGCTGGGGCAGGAAGATCCCAAGTTCAAGGCCAGCTTCACAAACTTAGTGAGCCCCTGTCTGCCTCAAAATAAAAAATAAAAAAGGGTTTGGGGTAAAGCTTAGTGGTACAGCTTGTCTGGTTTAATCCCCAGTACCAAAGAGAAAAATAAATAGATAAACAATGCTTCTTCTTAACAGCTTAGGACCAATTGAGAGAAACATACAGAAAAAGCAGTTAGGGATCAAAATGTCTGCTTTACTACTTATAGAAGTTGAAGAGGAGGACTTGGTGCATTCTCCTATCAGCAATGGCTTTAACACAGAATCACAGAAATGCAACTTTCCACTGGAGGGACAATCTCAGGTCTCCCCATTTATGGCACAGAGAAACCAGCCAAATTGTGTGCTTCCTATAGTCAGTTGTGTTGTACAAATGAGGACAGGAATCCAAGGCTGATCCATGCAAACCTCAGTCTTCCTCCATCTCCCATTAGAGCATGAGGTTTAGAAAAGTCAGAGGGGGTTCACAGAAAATATTGGCTTAGAGGAATCCAAATAGGAACACCATCCATATTCCCAACTTATTTTCTGAACACTTTAGTCTGAAGCATTTTGTCTCTGTTTAAACAGGGCCATGACGATGGGGGTTAGGTCAAGGTGAGAATGCTTGTAGAGCCAGTGCAGGCTGCTCTAACAGAATCCCACAATGTGAGTGTCTTAAACTACAAAGATTTCTTTTTCTCTTACAGTTTTGGAGGCTGGGAAGACCTTGATGAAGACACTCCATATTCAGTGGCTGGTGAGGACTTACTGCCTGGTTTTTGTCACCAATTTTTGGTATTTTCTTATATGCGGGAGAGAGATACCTTCTCTCTTGTGTCTCTTCTTAAAAGGGCATTAGTCCCATTCATGAGGACTGCACTATCATGTCCTAATTACCTTCTAAAGTTCTACCTCCAGACACTAAAATATTAGGTGCTAGGGCTTCAACATGTGAATTTGGGATATACAAACATTCTATCTATAGCAGCCATATTCTCCATGCAATCTCAGCTCTTCTCCACATGGTTCTTCTAGCAGAATAAACTACTTACATGGCAGCTCTGAATTCCAAGGAGAATGGGGGTAGGAACCTCCAGAACTCTGAAAGGATAAACCCGGAGCTAACTTTTATCAGTTCCACCATACAATACTGATAACTCAGTCCCAGTCCAATTTACCTCAAGCATAGGGGACACAGATCCCACATTTTAATGGTAAAAATACCACAGAATGTTCAGTTTTCTTTAATCTGCCACAGTCTACCACTGGTTACAAATTCCATCCCCCCTCCTTTTGCAAAATACATTTATTTCTACAAAGAACCCCAAGAACCTCATATCATAGCATCAATAGTTCCAAGGTCTCATCACAAAAAAAATCAGGACAAGATATAGAAATAAGTCCTGGAGTTGTTTCCTCCCAAATCAAAGACCAGTGAACTGAGTGACAAGTTCTTTGCTAGTCACATACCTAGCAGACAATCCTAATACAAGAAAAGAAGAAACAAAGACAATTCCAATATTTGTGTACCCCAATATTTTCTTTCTACCTATCTTGGTGGTGCTCTTGAAACCACATTGAGTCATAGTTTATAGTAGTTGAAGGCTGAGCTTCCTGTTGCAGAATGAGTATAGTTCCTTTAGTGTCTCAGATACTGAATTTTCAAGGTCATTCTTTGTCCTTAAAGATCATGGCAATGGCCCCAGTTTTAGTAAGCATACCATCTCTTATTTCTAACAATTATCTTTGGAAAATATTGTGCCCAAAATGAGGACTAAGTCATTTTTTGACATAACAGACTCATTGGTACCGAATATAGAAAAATTCATTTTTGGTTTTGGCCTCTCCTGCTTCTGGTCCACTTATATAAATTGTCCAGAATTTAAAAGGAATTATTTATCAGAGCTGAGAGGAAAAATAAGCACCCTTAGCACCTACAGCTGAACCTGTTAAGTAACAGCTTCTTTCTCATCTTCTAAAATTCTATGATAAAAGACCAATTCATTTCTGAAAACTTTGCAATATTTTGAAATGTTCAATATATACATACATTCAACATTATTTCTCACTGCTCATCTTATAGACTATGATTTTATGGATTTTATTTATTTCCTCATACTAAAGAAAAAAATAGTTTTGGTGGGGAATGTATGGTCTCTGACCAAAGACTCCAGATGAAAGGACAAGGGGAAAACAGACTGTTGCAGTGCAAGCTTGCCTATCTGAAGTTGCTGCAGTCTGGGGAAGTAGCTAAAACTGGAAGCTGTAGTGCATAATTTCACATTTTTAGCTCATTTAGAGTGCCCTGGCTTTACTACCAGGGGAGGTTGCAACTGAAGTCTCTATCAGTTGGCTTTATGCACAGATCTTAGTGGGATGGTAATTACCCTATTGTCTGCCCAGTGACCTTTGCCCATCTGCACTCTCTTGCCCGCCTCTCTCATCCAGGAAGAGTTGTTAGGTTTGTTCTGGGGTGCTTTTCTAGGGACTTTTCTTTCACACACTATAAATTATATATGTTTGATCTTGCCCTCAATCTGTGCCCTCTTGCATTGCATATTGAAGAATTCCTCAAAGTTTCTCACATGTGGTTGGCACCCTACATTACAGTCCAGCAGTGACATCAAGTTTCCTCTTTTAATATATTCCTCTAGTTATTTGACTAAGAATTTCAAAGTAAGAGAAATGTATTATTTGGACTTAGACTTTCATTTAAAACAGGATCTGTAATTTTTTGGAAAATATAAATTTTCTTTAACATCTCTGTACTTTATTATTTTCTATGCAATGTTTGTTATTTTTTTTATTTAGAAACAGGCTCTCACTAAGTTACCCAGACTGGCTTCAAACTTGCAATCCTCCTCCTTCAGCCTCCCCAGTTGCTGTGACTTCAGATGTATACCACAATTCCCAGTCTTAATTTTCCACTTATCAACAATACTCCTGAAATAGACAATGTCTCCCCAAAATAGAGAGCTAAAACTAATAGATATGCTTTCTCATGTTAAAATATTCATATAATGTCACTGATCTCTAGCTACAGGCCCTGTTTGTCTTCAGTCATCTCTTTGGTAGAAATTTTTTAAAAATCTGTTTATTCTATTTCACATTTGTGTAAGACTCTTTCATTTGGGAATTTGGTCTTTTTTTATGATGTCATTTTTAGAAATAGAGCATGATGCCTCCCATGTGCTCTCTATTCAAATTTTCTCATATTGCATGATATCATTACTCTAAGAAATTATTCAGTTAAATCAGTTTCATCAAATGTTCATCATATTTGTTCTCATCTCATTAGCTTATAGCATTTTTACTGAAATATCATTTTTTAAAATTTATTTTTAGTTGTAGATGAACACACAGGATCTTTATTTTTATGTGGTGCTAAGGATTGAACCCAGTGCCTCACACATGCAAGGCAAGTGCTTTACCACTGAGCCAAAGCCCCAGCCCTGAAATATCATTTTTGAGGGTTGTCTAGTAGAGTCTTTAATCAACATTTTTCTAACATCAAAAATTTGCCTTTCTCCATTTTATACGTCTCTAGCCTGTGTGCTCTGAATTTCAGAAATTCAGGTAACATGTCACTTGTACCTTTCCATTCATTGTCTTATCATTCATTATATTTGGATCCAAGATGCTCTCTGAGAGATAAGTATATTTGATGCCATAGTGGCTTATCTTCAAGAATAAGGTAACTGACAATCTGAAGGGAAGCTTTCAGAGCAAGACCTACACGTGAGGAAACGATGTTTGCAGAAGTCAGTTAACAGGTCAACTCAGAGCCATCCATTGAAGGCATCATCTCTCCCAAATTTTAAGCTTCTTCAGAATGGAAACCATTGCATCTTTCATAAAGACCTTAACAAATTACCAAGCCCAAACTAGGCGTCTAATTCTTATAAATAAATTGAGGTAACATTTCCATAAAAGAAAATCTCAGTTTACAGTTGTGTTATATACATCTCTATTGAATTATAAAACTAATTTTTGAACTCTATTGTGCTAACACAAGGATTAGTGCTACTAAATTCTGTAAACCTAAGTTGCTTGTATAAAGAGATCAACAGAATTACATCTTTCTCAAATAATACTATGTGAGAAAAATGTTTTTCCATACTGCTCTTAAAACAAGATGATATTCCAGAATATTTCTCACCTCTCCATTTTTTATATCAAAAAGAACTGGGAGATGAAAGCAAAGAGATGGAAAGGGAAGAAAACTCCATTCTTGGTCTTCTTACATGAAATTTTCTTTCATTCCCCCATCCCAAGAATAAGTAAGGTATAATTGACAAATAACATTTATTTATAAATTTAAAAAATACAATGTGATAATTTAATATGTACACTAAAAATGATTATCACAATCATTTTAAGTCAGTTTCTATTTTTTATACAAAATCTATCTGTACAACTCAGAAATATGCACATCTGCTCAGAACTGAGTTTCAGCTAACAATTTTTTTGATCTTCCACAGTCTTTGTAAAAGATCCTGAAAACTGATGACACCCTATGTTTGGGCTGCTAATCTGTCTTCTGTTGTATGACTGTGCCTTACCCTAACATGACCTACAGAATTCACATGCGCATGAATGTTCTAAACTTTGTGATCTCTGTCCATATTTTCACTTCCTTTGCACTGCATACGATGGAGGCAACCAGTTTTCTTATCCCAGCACCCGCTAGACAGCATATATCCTGTGGCCAGATGGACTAATTTTTAAGGCTCTGTTATACAAGGTTGAGGGGCCAGCCACTTATCTAGAGATAATGTCAACTTTATTATTTTTTCCAGGACATGGCAAGAAAGAGTCTTCCTAAAAATTTTTCAGAAATCATTTCTTTCTTTATACCTAGCTTCATTAAGCCATCCCTTATTTCTACTCATGTCTACACCAAATATAAAAATATAAAATTAAATTTTACAAAAACAATGACCTACATTTGACAACCACAGGAGAAAAATAAAGCTACATTGTCAATGGCAAAAGTGGTTTTAAAAAAAGAAAACAGTGAACCTTTTTTTATTTAGCATTTTAAAGTTGATTAGATCCTGGTCTCAATTATTAACATGCTTTACATCATTATATTATAGCTCTAAGCATAAAATGTCACCTCAGTGAAAGTGTATGGTTTGGCTTGATTTACTGTCTAAACCAAGTTCAACTCAAAATGCTTTCACTACATTCTCCATTTCATTCAAAATTAAAACAGCCCAGGAATTCAAGAATTAAAGAAATGTCTATTGACATTTTGAATGTGACATTTCCATCATAGTATCAGTCTCCCAAAGTTTGTAACTCCAAAATCATGAGTTAAATCTCAATATTGGGTAAGTAATATGCAGTGTAACAGACCCTATCAAGATGAATGGTGGGGTTCTCAAAAATGAGAAAGCTAAGAATGGTACCCTGAATCTACTCTAAAGAGAAGGAAAATCTGATGAAAAATACTGGAGAATGGTTTCTCTCCCTGATTAAAACAGAAACATCTGAAAGAGATCCTTATCATGCTTACCCCTTACCTTATGCTGGCCTTGGAGTTGGTAAAGGGAGGAAGTGATATTTAGAGCTGCAGTAGACAACTCACAACCATGACAACAAAGACTAGTGCTTTGATGATGGCAATACAGAAGGATGTCTAGGAGCTCTTGAACCCACACCAACACACCTACTTCCAGATTCCATTCTGTGGACTAATGAATGATCATTTTAAAAATCATTTACACTACAGTTATTTCCTGGTTTACTATAACATGCAACCCAGGGTTCATAACTAATAAAAATAGGAAATAATATCTATTGGGCAAATGTCAACTTTCTCCTCTTCCATGCAAATAAAGTTAATAGAGCCAGGCACAGTGATGCATGCCTATAATCCCAGTGGCTGCAGAGGCTGAGGCAGGAAGATTTTGAATCCAAAACCAGCCTGAGCAACTTAGTGAGGCCCTAAGCAACCTAGCAAGACTCTGTCTTAAAATAAAATATAATAAAGGGCTGGAGATGTGGCTCAGTGGTTAAGCACCCGTGGGTTCAACCCCAATATTGCAAAAGGAAGGAAAGAGAAAGACAGAAAGGGAGGAAGGGAGAGGAGAAAAATAAGCACATATAAACTGCTTTATGACATTTTTTGTAACAAGCCTGAAATTAAAGAAGGCACCACACATAAATTTTCCTACACATTTCTATGTGTGCTAGTCAAGGAAGTCAACTCTTTTTAGAGTATATCAAAAAACAAAAGGCTAATTGATTCAAAGTAGTCTGAATCATTTATCATGGCTATCAGTGTTTATTCATTATCAACATATATTCAGAGGGCCTTATATAACTAAAATTCCAAAAATACAAATATTTATAAGCCATAATTCCTGTAATCAAAAGGTCCAGAAATCAATTCACCCTTCAAGAAAAAATTAGAAAAATAATAAAATTTACAATGACTACCTTTTTCCAAATTCTATTTAGAAAATCCTGTGTATATTTCAGCTTCAGAAAAATGTGGTCCTATCACTTTCAGCTTTCTAAGATAAATGATAAAAATAACAAGAGTAACCACTTACTTTAGAAAAAGGAGAAATGAATAAATGCCTAAATAAAGGAATGGCAGCTGTGACTATAAATCCCCTTTCTTTGTCAGCTTGAGTAGAATAATGTAAGATATGATTCATGTTATTTTGATATTGCTATTTGTATTCAGTGAACTAGGCTGATTCCACAAAAACTGCAATAATATGTCAATTTACATTGTCCTTAAAAGTGTAGATTTTATCATTTTCTCTGGTAGAGTCCTCAAAATATTACTGAATTTGATATTATTATGGAGAGAAAAGTCATAAAAAATTTCAATGCAATCTCTGTTGGCAGAAATAAAACTTAACTTATGGCCATAAGCTATTAAGCAACTTCAATTAAAAAATGCTTAGAAAAAAAATGAGACATTAAATTCAATCAAATATACATAGTGTCAAGGTCATGTTTAGAAATTTGATATCACTAGGATTGCCAGACAAAACATAGGAGGCAAAATTTAGGCAAATTCATATTTAACACTTATGTGAGATTTATCTAGAATTCCAGTGTTATTAGGTATTCTGCTATTTTTATTTTGTTTTGTGAATACTGAACCCTAAATAACCATTTTCCTAAACTTTTTACTTTTCCTACATTTCTCTGGCATTATAAGTTACTATTTCATTGAAGTAGATAAGATTTAATAGTGAAATCATCAAACATTTCTTCTAATCTTTAAACTCTGGAGGTTGAAAATTATATAGATGCATAACACGGTTTTTAACCTTAAGCTAGTCCATCCCTATAATGAGGTAATAATTACTAAACTTTTGCTTCCCTATCATGTTTCTCACTGAGGACACTTGTGAGAATAATCTTACTACCCAAGGATCCTCAGTGCCCTGTTATAAACCCCCGTATATGCTCATTTGCAGCTATTCTGTGACCACTTGTTGTAGTCAGCTCCTTTGTTGCTGTGACCAAAAGACCTGAAAAGAACATTTCAAGAAGGAAAAGTTTACTTGGGGGCTAATGGTTTGATGCCCACTCCATTTCTGCAGGCCTGACATGGGTCAGAACATCATGGTGGAAATGTGTGGCAAAGGAAAGCAGCTGAGAAGATGGCACCAAAAAACAGAGAGGGAGGGAGGGGGAGAGGGAGAGGGAGGGAGGGCGAGAGGGGGGGAGAGAAAGGGAGAGAGAGGGAGAGGGAGAGGGAGAGGGAGAGAGAGAAAGAGAGAGAGAGAGAGAGACTCTCCACCCTTCAAGAACAAAATATAAACCCCTGAGACACACCCCTAGTGAGCCACCTTTTCCAGCAACACCCTACCTGCCTTCAGTTACCACTCAGGTAATACCATCAAGGGGTTGATCCACTGATTGTGTAATGAGAGCCTTAACCCAAACATTTCACCTCAAAACCTTCTTGTTTTATCTCACACATGATCTTCTGGGGGACAACTCATATGGAAACCATACATCACTAGTTGTAGCTCCTCCCCCATCACCCTAGTCCCCAACCACAAGAGGGCTTTGTCTGTACACAGTTTGCCACCTGTTTTATCCACAGATCTAGGGTATTTTTTCTGTGTCCTTGATATTTCTCAAACTTTAGCTTTAATTAATAAAGAAGTTCTATCTAAAGAAATGTAATTTGTTGCAGTCATCTCTTCTCCATATTCCTCCAGGTCTGCCATGAGAACCATCTGGACTACTTCTATCACCAGACATTCACAATTGCCAGCTCTTCCTTTCATTTTTCACATCTTCCAAGAGAAAAATGTCAATAGATTTCTCAAAGAAGTATGAACTCAGAAAATTCAAGATTACATTATATGGAGAAAAAAGACTCAAAAAAGCAACTGGTAAAGTTCAACATTCATGTTCCTTGAACTCTGTTTTTCAGATGGCCATTTAAAAGTAAATTCTAGAATGCAAAGTTGGGAACAGAGATACAAAATAGGACATTGCCTAAAAAGCAATTAAATGTTATTTTAATATTTTTGAGATTATTGTTACCACCTTTTTATTATATTTTCTATTATATGTATATGTGTGTGTATGTATGTGTATATATATATATGTGTATGTATATATATGCGTATGTATATACATATGTATACATACACACAAACACAAACATACACATATAACTACAAATATCAACTACTCCATTATGCATAGAGCAACACATTTTGTGGACCTTTCTCCATGATAACAACACTCATTGTACTCTAATGTTGGAGTGATTCATGTTTCTACAAAGTAGCCTATAATTTAAGATACAGTTCAGAGAGCATTAATTTTTAAAACATGATTTATTACAAGAATTTTTAAACAAAATATTTAAATGTCTACCCTCAGTTTCCTTGCTTATTAAAATAACTAAGTAACACATGTTGGTTAAGTAGGTGAAATAATATGCATTAAAATTGTTCTTCAAATTTGAAAACTTTATATAAATCCAAAGCAGAAAACAAAGATATTTTAATGAATTATGTATCTAGTAGGATTTCATATTATAGGAATTACAGTGAAAAGTTATTACTAATCAAGCACTAAAATCACAAGGAGATTTTTTTAAACATCAATTTTAAGCCGAATACAAAATTGTCACAATTGAAATATGGTTTTATAAAAATATTTGCTACCATAATTTTTCCTATGTATGTAACAGTTTCATATACCTAATTTTATAAACTTTAGAATTAAAAAAAACTTAGAAATGTCCATTACAATATTTGTTTCTAATTAATTCCTTGGATATTTTTGTTATTCAAATATTTATGACATTGTAATTCCCAGACACATGAATCATAAGTTCTCTAATATAATATATTCTCCTTCATAGGCTTAATATGACTGTCATAATTAGAACAAACCAACTAAAAACTATAGAAATAAAGATTCCATTATGCTCTGATGAGCCATGATGGGCTAGATTGTGGCGATATCACACAGCACTTCATATGGTGGGTGCTGTGCAGAATGGCCTGGGGCAGGACTTCTCAGTGCCCAGTGAATACTAGCTCCTCCTTGGTTTCAAGCTCAACAAAGTACAGGAAGGCAAGATGGTAGAACCTGCAATAGCAATTCAATGTAGCACTGACAGTGCTACACTTACACTTGAATATCCAAAGAAAGTCATTTGGTTTTACCTACCTTCAAAGATGGCACAGAAGTAAAACACTGCCAGGTACACAGAAGGAGAAAAAAAAAAAAAAGTATTTGTGAACAGCTCCGAATAGCTAATCTAAGAATATAAAAGTGCACTTATTTGGATACTTGGATGTTCACTGTTTTCTGTATATTTATATAATCTTCTTTGCATCATTAACAAAAAACATGGTGAGTTGCCCTAGGCAAGGAACCAAAGTGCTACATAGTAATTTTAACAGATGCTTTGCAGCTGTAACTTCTTTGTCCTCCTCCAGCACTTCATCCTGTTCATCACTCCCTCTTCCTCCTTGCCACTCTTTTCCATTTTTTTTCCCTCTAAAACAACTTCTTATTCCTCTCTGTGCTTATTTCCTATTATTTCTCAGATTCGTTCATGGGGTTTTCTTTTCCTCTTGACTCACAAATATGATTTTTTTTTTCTTCAAAGAATGGATATCCAAATGCTTCCTTTGTATCCTTATTCTCCTGACAATAGTGTAATGGTCAAGAGAACAGACTGTGGACCTAGACAGGGTGGGATGGAAGGCCATCTTAAGAGCCTGCTACAATTCCTACAAGCTGATTAACCTCTCAGTATCCAAATTCCCTTACCTATAAAATAAAGATGATGAAATCACAGACTGCAATAACTGTGTGAGTTATTCATGTAAGGCGCCTAGGACTCCACCCGGCACAGAGTTATTGGCCGGTGTCAGTTACTGTTGTAACAGTCTTCACCATGGCCTCATCACTGAGGGCACTCAGATCATACCTCAAGGCTAGGACTCACTTTAGGAGTTTCAAACCTTCTCTTCAACTGCATTCTAGTCATCTCCACTTCCAAGTCCAAGTTGCAGATAGAAAGAACACAACATTCATTTTTCAAACTCTACTCTTACGTGTTTGTGTGTTTTCGAGCTTATAGACCCCTATTTGCATCCAGATTTGCAAACTACAAAATGACACAGATTAAATTAGCAAAAAATTCCATTAGTTCCACCTTTGAATTCATTCTCTCCTCACTTTCCTCACTCTTGGTACTATTTCTTCGCTCAGTATCTCCTATCCTCCTC
The DNA here is from genome assembly GCF_048772815.1 of Callospermophilus lateralis. NCBI lineage: Eukaryota > Metazoa > Chordata > Mammalia > Rodentia > Sciuridae > Callospermophilus > Callospermophilus lateralis. Next base: position 86,609,974 of record NC_135317.1, read on the forward strand.
ATTGCTCTGCTCTTATCTATTCTGACTTCATCACTACTGACTATATGAAATATTACTACCAGGGTACATTTTCTAAAATTAAAGACTTATAAATTCTCCGTAAACTCTAGCCCAGCACACAGCTTCTGAGACTTTCCTCTTCTGACAGCAAGCATCCACACCCCGTGCTCAGATTTGGCAAAGAGAAAAAGGTGGGCGTTGCCAAGACAAAGATCAATGCAACATATCAGAAGTCGCCTTTCAAAACTCAAGAAAAAATTTTTCAAGAGATGTATGTCAAGGAAGAAGCTAAAAAAAAAAAAATCAAATCTGAACTAGATTGTCTTCCATTTTTAATAAATAAGAACTTGCAAGTAAAACCAGGAAATGAGAAAGAAATTTAGAGGAAATCAATAATAGGCAAATACAGATAATGCTTGTGAAAGGTGGGAAAAAAACAAGCTTCTAATGGTCCTGAGTAACCTAACTGTTCCCACAGTGTGGAAAAGTTCTGCTCCTTTTCCTTTCTCCACCCAGCTAACTCACCATCATCTGCATCTCTGTTATGACCTAGATACCTTCCAAGAAGGCTTTCCCAATCTACTGGTCAGGTCAGATATGGGCACTCTTGGTTAGGCTTCTACCTGTCCAAAATTGCTGTGCCAACTGATTTACCTTACTGTCAAACCTTCTGTCAGGTGTTACATAGTCTAAGGAAAGAATTATAACTTTTTCCTCTGTGTGTAGCATAAATATTATCAAAACAAGTTCTCAAAGAAGCTGTGTTTCAAAATATGAACACTAAATCAAAGGAATTAATGAGTTAATTAACAAAGGGATGGATTTGAATCAATATGTCCATTATACTTTGTACTTAATTTCCCCTAGCAATATAAAATACATGGGTGCCACATCATGTTTAATTTGTGATCAGCTAATAGGGAATTACAGGGATATCAAAATGCTATTTGGAAAATAGAACTTTGCCTCATTAGCATTATGTTTTATGAGAAACTGAGCTAAAAGGTTTCACAAATACAGCTTCACAAATACCCTGACCATAATAGGTAATTCTAGTTTTCTTAGAGTTTTTTTTCCATTTAGAGAACAAGCTAATCTTCTTAATTCCCATCAATTTAAATTGTAATTTCTTAAACAATATGAGCCATTAATGATTAGTTAATTCAATTCAGAATACCAGATTAACAGGTGCACTCTACAGAATGCAATGGAATACTTGCAATCTAAGCAGAGAAGATAAGACTAAAGAAATGCCAAACTCAAATAAAGAGAAAGCTGTGAAGATAACATTTTACAACCTTTCTTTAGATTTACCAGAAAGAATAATTCTTAAGTCTGTAAAGAAACCTGAAAAACCAATAGGCCAACTTAACAAAGATTTGACTAATAACAATGATTGTTGTGAGAATACATTTTTGATGTTATATAGATTCTCAAACCCAGGAAAGGCTTGGACTGGAACAATCACACCTTCATAGGACAGGCTCAATGTCCCTGAGCACATGTTGCAGGCATGAGTGTGAAGTGGCTGGCAGGCACTGTCTCAGACTCTCCTTGCCCTTCTGCATGTGGACAATAAAAGTGTTCATAGAACTTCCTTGGGTTTTACAATCTAATAAACATAGACAAAACTCCACACTATATTTCAAGACAAAGATCTAGACTAGTGCCTTCTCCAACTGCCATCATTCATTATTGAGAATGATTTAATATTTTATCCATGTATGTGTCTCCGAAACATTTCCCCTCAACAGTGGATATTACATCTCATATTTCTAAGTGATTTAGGCTGCCATCTCAAGTTGGAGATTATCTTCTTTGGGGAACTTTGTTCTTTCTGGAAACTTAAAAATTAAAGACTTTCAAAAGTGACAAACCAATGAAATAATTTTATGAATAATGCCTTCAGTCATTATTTGTATTTTTCTCATCTGAAATGGAACTATTAAACATGTTTGAGTTAACTTCAGTCCCCTGAGAAGCTGATGTCAAAATAATATTGCTGGGTATATGTCATTTTCCTGCTACAGCTGGAACAGATTACAACCACAAATTCTGGGCTTAACACAAATTTACTATCAAATAGTTCTAGAGGTCAGGAGTCTGAAGCATATCATGCTGACTAAAATAAATAAGACAGTGCTCTTTCTGAAGGTTCTATGGGAGAATGTATTCCTTACTTTATCCAATTTCTGGAGGCTACCTGAATTCCTTTCCTCAGGAAACAGACAATTTTGTTCACCAGGGCTACTACTTCCCAGCCTCTGTCCATTCTCAGATCTCCTTCTCTCTCTTGGCTTGTTGTCACATTGTATTTTCTGTATCTTCTGGACCTCTCATACAGATCACCATGACTACATTAGGACTGGTCCCATAATCCACAATAACATCCCCATCCCCAAATTCTTAATTCCAAATTCAAATCCCTTAGGCCATGTAAAAAAAGACACAAACTCTGGAAATTAAAGCATGGACATCTTTGGAGGGTCATTATTCAGCTTATGATAATGTGTAAAAATTTGTTAGGGGAAATGCCTAATAAAGGGAAGGGAACAACAACCAAAACAGATTTCCTGTTGAGGAAAAAAAGGAGAAAGAAGAATTGGGTTGGGAGAATACCAGATTGCAAAGCAATGCTAAGAAAATATTGGCCTTGTTATAGGGAGTACTCAAATTGAAGTTCCTTATTAAAGAAGTGAATGAATGAATATATATCTTGCTAGAATGAGCCTGCATTAGCAACCTGCCACACTCAGTCACTGACTATCTGCAATATGAGACGGTACAGATGTGAGAGTGAACCCACAAAGGCAGGAGGGAGGAGGCTGGTTCAGATAATTTTGAACCCTACAATAGGAGATGTGTTAGGGTTTAGCTATGAGGTATCCCCCCAAAAGCTCATGTCTGACACAAAGCAAGAATGTTCAGTGGTTAAATGATTAGATTATGAGAGTTGTAACCTAACCCATGGATTAATCCACTGATGGATTAACTGGATGTAAACTGTTAGGCAGGTAGGGTATATTTGGAAGATGTAGGTCACTAGAGGCATAGCTTGGGGGTTTCATTTTGTCCCTGCTGAGCGGAGCTCTCTGCTTCCTGTTGCCATCTCCTGAGCTGTTTTCCTCCTCCATGCCCTTCCACCATGATGTTCTGCCTCACCTTGGTTCCACAGCTAAGGCATCAGTCCATTTACAGACTGAAACCTCTGAAACTATGAGCCAAAATAAAATTTTCTTCCTCTGAATTGTTCTTGTCAGGTCTTTTAGTCACAGCAAGTTTGAAAAAGCTGACTAAAACAGGAATTAATATTATAGTTTGGATATGGTTTGGCTCTTACACATGGCCAAAAAGCTCATATGTAAGACAACTCAAGAATTTTCAGAGGTGAAATGTTTAGATTATGAAAACTAACATTATCAGTGGATTAAACCACTGATACAGATTAACTGGGTGGCAACTATAGGCAGGTAGAGTGTGGCTGGTGAAAGTAGATTATTGGGGTGTTTCTTTGGAGGTTATATTTTGTCCCTGGTGAACAAAATCATCTGTTTCCTGGTTGCCATGTTCTGAGCTGCTTTCCTCTCCAACAACCTTCTGCATGATGTTCTTCCTCACCTCAGGCCTAGAGCTATGGAGTCAGCTGACTCTGTACTGAACCCCTGACACTGTGAGCCAAAACAAACTTTATCTCCTCTAACAGTTTTGGCCAAGTCTCTTGATCACAGCAATGATAACATCTGACTAAAACAGAAATTTGTACTGAGAGTGGTGTCTTTGCTGTGACTCAGTTGAGTATGTGGTTCAGAAGCCTTTGGAGCTGGTTTATAGGGAAAGGAATTTTGAAAAGCTCAGAGATGTCAGCCGCAAAACTTTTAGAATGTTTAAGCAGAGCTGAGTGGGTGATACTGGTGGGAGCTCAGAAATCCAAAATACCAATAGAACAGTAGACAGTAAGATTGAACTCATGAGGTTTCAGAGGAGGAGAAGGACTATATTGGAAATTGTACCAGAGGTCATTCATGTTACATTCTGGTAAAGAAGTTGTCTACATTTTACCCACATCCTGAGACTTTCAATGAGGCTGAATTTAAAGGAGATGGACTAATTAATTTGTCAGAGGAAATTTCAAGGCAACACAATATTCATGTGGTGGTATGGATATTGCTGAGGGCTTTTAGCCAAGTTTCCTTTGATAAAGCAGAATAGAAAAATTTTAAAAACTTGTAGCTTGGCTAGAAGAGTGGATGTAAAACTATAGTTAAAGAAATTGAGATTTTTAAATAGATTGCACAAAAGAAACTCTAATTGAAAATACTAGGAAACATGGCTTGAGGGCATCTCCAGAATTGTCAAGACCACATCCATCTCAGGACCAAAGATATAAAACTGAAAATTCCTTTGAGAGACCAGTGGGGCATCCTGTTGGCACAAGGGAGCCTAGCAAGTTGTTTCACCATGCTTGGCCACCCAGGCACTCAGAGGCTGCTGCAGCCATCATCCCAAGATTCTTTATTACTGCTCAAGATAGTGGCAGACCCTAGCATCAATCACATGGTGCTGGTTCTATAGAAATGCAGGATACTGGCATTATGGGGTCAAGGAGGCTCCCAGAGAGAATTCAAAGGCAGCATAGCAGGGTCAGGGTCCTTGCAGACTGTCCTTGAAAGGGTAATGCATAAAGATGTGAGAAGGAAGCCAAAACTGCTGTGGAGACCCTCAAGATTAAGAGATGCCAATAACTTTGTCAACAAAAGCTATAGGAATTGAGCTCAAACAAGCCACCAGAGAACCCAAGGTGGGCTGTAACCAGTAATGCCATAGAGGCAGGGCTACACAAGCCTTCTGGAAAGAACATTAGCTGGGTGTCCCAAATGCTGGATATGGAGCTACGGAACTTGTTTGCCCAGCTGGATTTCAATCTTGCTTTTGCCACATCCTTTCTATTCTCCTATTTCACCCTTGAAGGAAAATATTTACTCTATGCCTTCCTATATTGAACATACACAACTTAATTTTGTTATTTACAGGGAAAAACATCCATAAGTTTGCCTTGAGTCACCAAAGAAATTTTGGACTTCACACTGGAGAAATCCTGGAATTACGAAGATTATGGGAAGCCCTGAAAATGGACTAAATGTATTTGCATTGTGTAATGGGGATGAGGAGCAGAATATTATGGCTTAGATATGAAGTGTTCCCCAAAAAGTTTATGAGTAAAATAACATAAGAATGTTTAGGACTAAAACGATTAGATTATGAGTTGTGATCTAATCAATGGATTGATCCACTTGAACAACTTAAGTGGACAGTAACTGTAGGCAGATAGGGTGTGGCTGGAGAAGGTAGGTAACTGGGGACATTCCTTTAGGGTTTATATTTTGTCGCTGGTGAGTGGAGCTCTCTCTTTGCTTCCCACTAGCTATGTTCTGAGCTGCTTTTCTCCTACACACCCTTCCGCCATGATGTTTTGCCTCACCTTGAGCCCAAAGTTATGGAGTTGACCATCAAAGGACAGAGACCTTAAAAACCATGAGCCAGAATAAACTCTTCCTCATCTATGTTGTTCTTGACAGGTCTTTTGATCATAGCAACAAAAGAACTGACTAAAACGAGATTTCAATGTTGTATTTTCACAATCACTATAACAGTGGTATAAGTTACTTTATAACTTAAAAGAGCCTTAGATATTTTTCTCTTCCAACCTTTTCTGTTTACCCACCAACCTTAATTCATTTGCATTTGATTTCAGTAAGCATTTATAGAGTACCAGACACTGAAATCCCATAATACAAAAGATCTAATCACTCCGCTCAGAATGTCAGCAGTCTAGAGAAAAAACATAAAAATAATTTTGATGCTGCCCCCAAACCAATATGCGGTAGGGTGACCACCATGCCTAATATACCTAGGAAAATTTGTTTGTGTGTTCCACAGTGTCCATCTGGCTAGCATCCTCCTTTTACTCTCCCAAGTGTCACAGATAGGGATTGGGGCACAGCTCAGTGGTGGAGTCCTTTCCTACCATGTGCAAAGCCTTTTGTTGGATCCAAGCACCACCAGAAGAAAAAAGTGTCACAGATGGAATGACAATTTATATGATCGCTATTATCATGGGAGTACATCCACTAAATCCAGACCATGCATGGCAAAGAATAGTAGTTATTATTTTCTTGATTAAATACTGACTCAGGTAAGAGGACATGCAAAAGTTAGTGAGACAAATGGTGGTAGGTTGATGGGACGAGAGATGGGTGCAGGTGATACAGAGGTTGAGCTTCAGACAAAAATAAATAAGTAATATTCCTAAAAGTCAACAACCCTACAAATATGGACAATTATTTCAGAAAAACCCAATACAAGTTACATACAAAGGAGAAGTAGAAAATGCAATAAGCCAAGTTAGCTAAAATCACAACATGATAATCCTGAACACGACTTGCTATGAAGTGAATTCATTTAATTGCTTCTTGGCTGCCATTTAAATTTAAGGATAAAAGCAATGTTGCTGGGTGAGAATTAAGAAACCTGAAAAATAAGTTCTTCAAGTTAGTATACCATACCTTTCTTCAAAGTTAAGCTGAGAGAAAACCTGCAGAACAGGATAAGAAACATCTTAGGACAATAAGAAATTGTTTGCACAAATTTAGAATACAGAAGTCACTAGAGATTATTTTTAGTTTCAAAAGTTTGAAAGGAGCAGCAAAATGAATAAGTCCCAGAAGAATACATTTCCATAAAGCATTCATAGACTGCCTAGTCATACATGGTATCACTTACTACTAAAATTTAAAAAAATAAAGCCTTCTTTAGGTGAAAAATTATCTAAGATGGCCTTATTATAATATGTCATTATTTTCTATAAATTAGCATAAGATATGATACTCCCTAAAGTTATTGAACTCTATATTTTTCATAGTTCTGTCTAATCCTTATAGAAAATAATTAGACATTATATCCAGCTCCATGTTGAAATAACTCCTAGATTATAATCCCTCAAGATTCTATCTTGGGGGCCAGGTGGTAACTCAGTGGTAGAGAGCTTGCCTAGCATGTGTGAGGCACTAGGTTTGATCCTCAGGACCACCTAAAAATACATAAATAAAATAAAGGTATTATGTTCATCTACAACTAAAAAAATATTTTTTTAAAAAAAGATTTTATCATGGAATACAAAGCCACCTGACCACACACCAGGAATTATTTTTCCATAAGCTTTGCTACTGCAGGTCTACAGAAGACTTTACTTCATTATTGAAATGGAACACACTCAATATTTTATAAAGATCAGAGTCATTTTATGTATTTCTTTGAAACTTATAGAACATATATATATATATATATTACATATTTATAGGAACAGTACACATGACTATTTATACCATAGTCTCTGGCTAAAAAAAAGTACAGAAACAAGTCTTACAATGGAGATTAAATTTCACAAGCAGCTTTTTTGTGACCATGGAGTAAAAAATAGAGCAGTTAGCTGAATTTTTGAAGTAATATTTCTCAGGAGAAATAAAAGAAAATCTCTTCATAAGGAAGCAGTCACAAAAATAATTCCTTAGAGAAGAATCATAATAGAATCAAATACTATCATCAACAAACTCAATCTTAATTCTCAAAATATGTCTCCTTTGACTAATTAAAGTCCCCCTTGATCGTACATGGTTCAGTTGACTTTTGTTGGTTTGTATGTAAACATTCAGAAAATTTTCAGCACAGTAATGAAGAGGTAGGCCTCTGAGTAATGTGTGTTCTTTATGTTTCAATCTTGTACAAGAGAAGCATTCCTGAGTAAATAGGAAGAGGGTGGGAGACATTAAGTATTTAAATAGCACACATAAACAATTGCATATATAAGCTAGACCTACACATAAACATATTTGACCTGGTCAGACACACCTAACTAGAAGCATTAGCAAGAGAGGTCGTATATCAGTCTCCCGGTCTGTAGTAACACACTACCACTAACTGAGCAGCTTATCAGACAGAAATTATTCTCATAATTCTGCAGACTAAACACTTTAATTTATGGTGTGGACAGTGTCGGTTCCTTCTGAAGACAATGAGGGAGAATCTCCAAACTTCTTTCCAGCTTCTAGTAAGCTGACATTCCTTGGCTTATAAATGGAATGACATTTTCCATCTTGTCATCTTTCCGATATAAATGTTTATTTGTTTTTCCAAATGTTTACAAGAACACCAGTTATTGGATTAGGGCCCATACTTCTGACCTCAAATTTATTTGCTCGTTTGCAAACAATCCATTTCTAAAACAGGTCCTAGTCCCAGGTACTGGGAATCAGGACTTTTTCTTTTGAGGGACATAATTCAACTTATAATAGTTGGGATGTCTTTTTGTGGATCTACACAGAGCTTATTAAATAGGAAAACCTTACTAAGAAAGTTCTCTGATCATATGATGATATTTAGGACAAAACTCTAAAAACCAGCCAGCCCTAGGGGCACATACATGTAATCTCAGTGACTTTGGAGGCTGAGGCAGGAGGACCACAAGTTTGAGGCCCGTGTCAGCAACTTAATGAGGTCCTAATCATCTTAGCAAGACCCCATTTCAAACTAAAAGTCAAAAAAATTTTTAAAAGGCTGGAGAGATGGCTCACTGGTAAAGTACCTCTGAGTTCAATCCCCATCACAAATATTAAAAAGAAAAAAGAAAAAAAAACCTAAAAGTGATCTAGATCAGATTGGCACTAGCCATTCTAAAAACTTATTCTGTTAGGATGAATGTCCTTAAGCAAATTGGGAATTCTGGCCCTGTGTACCACCAGAATAACACTTTTTCTGAAGGCACCTATAAGAAAGAGACTACACTTAGTTTAAAAAATAAATCCACATGCTTTTAACTATAATTTTAAAAATAATTCCTCACATTCAAATTTAGCCTTATTAATTTTAGCCTTATTAAAAATGACAATTAGGCTTTTTTAAAATTTGAGCTGTGTCTAGGCATGGACAGCAACAAAAATATTGTGATAATAAGACTACAAGTTGTAAAATAAGTTATAGATTTTTAGCCTATTATGAAATTTCAAACTGTATATCCTGTAACGGAGAGTTAATATGACTTGAACCTCAATTCAATTCTTTGACATATTTTTGCCTATCTTCTCTGTAGCAAATGACAGTGTACACTCCAAAATGTTACTTGGAGTGCCTTACTCCCTGCCTAATGCAACCTAATTTGGAAATTGGATCTTATCAGACACAATCAAGTTAAGTGAGATCACATTGGATTAGGGTGGGTCCCAATCCAATGATGGATGTCTAAGAGAAAGGAGTGGAAGATTGGACACCGTCAAACAGAGGTTTCCCATAGGCGGTTTCCCATAGGCTAGGAATCTAAGTTTAGAGTAAGGCACGTAACCTACATGCCAGGGAACCCAAGGACAGCCAGGAGTCACCAGAAGCTAGGGGAAAGGCATGGAGCAATTTCTCCCTCAGAACTTCCAAAAGGAACCAACCCTGCCAACACTTCAATTTGGCTTCCTGAACTGAGAGAGGATACAATTCTGTTGTTTTAAGTCCCTGAGTTTATAGTATTTTATTTATGGAAGCCACAGGAAAAAGACACACTCTCAGCCATCAGGAACCCAGTCTATATACATGAGAAATCAGTTATACCTGGCTCCTATTCCAGAGAGAACGTTACTCTTTTTTAGAAACAGAAGGGTCTCCACGTAGATGGGAGAATTTCAGTGTAGCGTTGGCTGATGGTGATGTTGAATAGATGCTAAGAAAACTTGTATTAGTTGGCAGCATTATTATTATAATACTATTCTGATGATTTTCCTGGAGAACATTTGTGAAGGATGTTCACAGTGATTAACATAAAATTCACCTCTTTTTAATGAATGAACTTCATGTCTTTAGAAAGCATGTATTTCTATTTTAAATGGAATCTTAGGACATTGAATTAAATTAAGTAACAGGCCTTGAGAAGCACACCAGTTGGAATTTACAATTCACTGCAAATGCTCTTTATAGAGTTATCTTGTGGAAAGTAGGCATTAACTATGCAATAATTTGAAGTTATTTGAAATAAACTAGTAAGAGTTCAATGGTTTTACTTTTCATACCAATCAAATGCTTTGTATTCTCTTTCTACTTTATTGAACAAATTTTACAGGTTTTATTGATCATGTTTCATATAACTTCTCTGACTTGTGAGTAAGATGGAGTACTGAAGCTTGTGAAGTAATCAAGTGGCTATGACCGAAAGGCCACAAACAATTCAGTGCATTGTGAACCTGGGTACACTCTTGGTTCCATTTTAATTTTCGAGGACCTGACCCAGTTAGAAGGTCCCCTCTCTGAGGTCCAGCCTTGGAGAAGATACCAGAGCCTTAGAACAGCTCAGAGACAAAACAGTCAAAGCAAAAAGTTCCAGAAGTTCCACTATATAAACAGTTAACATAAACCATTTTTTAGGAACTTCATCATTATAAATTCTGTGGCATTTAAATTTGGAAATAATAAGGTAGAAAAAAGTATGAATATGAGTAGTTATAGAATTTAAATTTTCAATACGTATCTATATAGTGTATGTTAGTCCCCAGACTTGAGTTGTTATAACACAAGTTAAAGAACTACATGTCAAGACAAACACTAAGAACAAGCATTCCTGATTACTTCTAATACAGAATTCTTTTAATTTTTTTTTTGTAATTTTCACCAACTTTTAAAATTGTAAGATCATCTATTTTCCTCAATGTAGAATCCATTCTGACTTCCCAATAGGACTGAGACTTGCTTCATACCACTGCTTAAGATACACCAGTTCAACAGTTAGACCTTTCTCGGCCTCAGACCTAGGTGAAGTAATCAAGTGGCTATGACAGAAGTTGATTACTTCTGTTTGTTCTCAACAGAAAAGACAAAATGTGAACAGAGAGAATAAACCTTGGATATGGGCTCTCAGATATAAGAGCCTATCACTCAGGTCTGAAACAGAAAAATTTTTGAGACAGACTTTGTACTACTTTAGGAGACAGAAAAAGAAGTTGTTTCTGGAATTTGCATTTGAAATTTCAACAGGGTGGAGGACTGTGAAAGAGGAAGTGACCAGTTCATGCTTGGAATGAGAGGGTGAGGAAAAACTTTATTGCTCTATCACTAAAAGTAACCGTGTTCCCTCTTAATGATAGAGCAATCTGTGAAGTGAGTCAACAAGACACAATTTTTATCAAGGTAATCAGAGGTTTCATCACATGTCACTGCAGTCTTAAAGAAGGTCTGGATGCATGCAGAGTGTGCAAATGTCTCTACCTCAGATCATTGTCTTTTTCCAAAAAAAGAAATCCAGTCTTATCAGAATAATCAGATGTCTTAGAGGTGAACTTTCACAAGGCTCTCATTCATTAACTGGTGTTTAAAGAGGCTTTTAGGCAAATCCTTTTCAGTTAGAAATGAAGAAATTTCTTTCTCTAGTCTGCAGGAATAGACCAGGACACTCCATAAAGGTGAATATTTCCCAGATTTTGTTTTTCTTATTTTGAAGCTCAATCATAATTCCAGGTCTCTCCTTCAAAGTTATCTGGCATAAGGAAATTAATCTCTTTGTATGCACTAGAGGTGCCTAATTCATTTAAAAAATAGTATTGACTTACTAAGGTAAAGTGTTTTGAAGGGAAAGAGAGAAAATATCCCACTTTTATGTCACTGGAAATCACTAACTGATTAAGAGACCACAGGCACAGCCTGACTCTCGGATGGCTATTATAATTCAGTTTCTATATGAACATTGATTGTCAAGAGTTTATGTTGAGCCGATTAAACTTAGACCATAACAATTCTTCTTTCCAGAATCAAAGTTAGAGCAAAAGTTAATAAAAGTAAAAATCTATTATTCCTGGCAGTGTGCTCCTATAAGTTATAAAAGAAAACAGCAGAGCTCTGTAGTGCACAACTTTCCCTAAAACTTGCTGACTTTGTAAAATAGACTGAAAAACAGACTTATGTGTTATCGGGCTTCAAAAGGCTATTTTTTTGTGTGCACGGAATGTCCAATAAATTAATCAGTCTCTAATTTAGAATTTATAAAAGACTGGCCTTTTAAAGGGCATAAAGTAATTTCAAGTCTTCCAGATAAGAAATTCATCAACAAAGTTCTAAAAGCAAACAAATTCACAATGTCTGAGGCCACTCTGTACTGATGGCCTGACCCACGAGAACAGGGACCAGAAGCAACTGCGCAGAGTGTTGAGGATGAGACTTGAGAAGAATGGGAGATTTGAAATTGTTATTTGAAGCTGAGCCCAGCAGTGCACCCTGTAATCCAAGTGGCTCACAGGCTGAGGCAGGGAGATCGCAAGTTCAAAGCCAGCTTCAGCAACTTAGGCCTTAAGCAACTTAACAAGATCCTGTCTGAAAACAAAACAGAAAAAGCGTTGGGGATGTGGCTCAGTAGTTAAATGCCCCTGGGCTCAATCCCTGGTGTGTGTGTACACACACACACACACACACACACACACACACACATACAGTTATTTCCAGGAATAGGAGAGAAAAAAAAAAATCAGTAAAGCTGACTAATAGATAGTAAACCCTGTTCTAAGTTCTTTATCAGTGTTCATCCATACAATCCTCACAGACCCAATAGGATATAGGGAGTAACATGTCTGTTTTAGGCATGAGAAAACTAGGAGAAAGAGTTAATGAACATCTATAGTTTAAGTGGTAGAAAGTAGGATGGAACTGAGGAACCCTGGCTAGAGAGTCTGTGCTCCCCACCATGAACTTTACTGTCTTTTAGCAATTAAAAGGTCAGTAACTCTCAGCTTCTAGAAGGACAAACTACAAATATTTTTCTGGTCTGAATACTACAAATGTCCCTATATCTAGTTATTGTCTATCTTGAATCAACTTTTATGTTTCTTTTTCTGGATCAACATGATCACAAGTGACAAATTTATGAATAATTAAAAACTGAAAGTTCCTTAAACAGGTAATTTAAAAATCCTATCCCTCAACTACTGAATGGATAAAGAGTGGTACCACATAAAAGAACACTACTTTGGAATGGAAAAGAACCACTAGTGGAAAAGAACCTACAACAACATGCATACAAACAAAAGCATCATTGGAAGTCAAAGATATCAAACACAAAAGGCTATAAAGATTGTATGATTCTATCTACATGAAATCCTAGAAAAGGCAAAGTTAATGGGGACAGAAATATGAACAAGATCAAACCTAGAGGTCAATGATGGGTATTTAAGATTGAGATCCACAGCAAAATCCTGGGAGATGACAGAAATCATCTGTTTCTTGATTGTGGTGTTGGCTATGTCACTGCATTTTCTGTCAATACTCCTAGATCTATAAACCTGAAAAGGGTTGTCATATAGTAGATAACTTATATTTCACAAAGCTTAACTTTTCAAAACTAATAATACATTCCAGAACAATTTTCAATTTGTCAAAATATTATTTTAACATATCTATTTGTAATATATTATGAAAATGTCCATTGTGAGAATTCACATATAGCTGGGTGCAGTAGTATACATCCATAGACCCAGTAGCTCAGGAAGCTGCAGCAGAAGGATTGAGAGTTTAAAGCCAGCCTCAGCAATAGCGAGGTGCTAAGCAATTCAGTGAGACCCTGTCTCTAAATAAAATACAAAATAGGGCTGGGTATGTGTCTCAGAGGTCAAGTACCCCGGGGTTCAATCCCCAGTACCGGAAAAACAAAACAAAATAAAAATTCAGATATATTTCATATTGAGAATTTAAGTGGCATATAAAAATATGATTTTTAAATCCACTGACCCTCAGAAAGTCATGATTTCTGAATACACATTTGGCTGAATCTCTTACAACCTCTTCTTTTTCACTGTAAGGAGTCTAATTATAAGAAGTGGTCATGAAACAAAACCAATCTATAAACACATCTAAGAACAATGATCATGGTGAAAGCACTATAAATAAATTTTATTCCCCAAAGGAAGTTCTATACTCATATACAGTAATGTTATGATTAGGACAGGCAGATTTAAGAACAAAAATTTTTGTGTCTATTTTTCATGTGATGGATTATTTTTAATTTACAATAACAAACACAAAGACAAAGGAGCAAAAACAAAATCTCAGAAGCTTAAAATGACCCAAGTTTTATTATATACCTATCCAGCATTAGCAGGAAGCCTTTACTCACAAGTCACTTAAAATTCGAGTCTAGGGAAGACACCATATGTCAAATATTGCTTGTTATGAGGTTGGAAGGAAAAGGAAACACGAGAAAGCCCCTCATAGATTTTAGGTAGCCCAGGCAGAAGTAACACAGGTGACCTACACTTGCATCTCCTTAATCAAAGAAGATCTCCACCAACCCTTAACTCAAACAAGTAAAAACAGCAATCATTCCCATAACAACTTTTCTATTGTTAGAGATAAGCCAATTATTTAGCTCCAAGTATTGTCTGTAATGTTTTTGAAGAAATTTTATTGATGTAATTCACATATAATTAAAATGAACAACTGTTGATGTACAGTTCTATGTTTTGAAAACCATATATGGGCATTTTTTCCATTAAATGTCATCACAATATATATTGCATTCCTATAACCACAAAAAGTCCTCTAAGGCTCCTTTGAAATTATTTTCATATCCCATCCCTAGCTGTAAGCAAATACTGCTCTGCATTCTGTCAACAAAAATAGTTTTCTCTACTTTCAAAATTACATGTAAGAAGAACCATACAGAATTCAATCTTTTGTGCCTGTTTCCTTTGCCAAGCAGTGTATTTGTAGACTCATTTGTGTTGTTATGTGAATTAGTAGTTCATCTGCATCTATTGTAACATTCCATCATATGGACATATCAAACTTTGTTTAACCTTTCATTTATTAATAAACATTTGGGCCCTGTATAGTTTTTAAAATTATGAATAAAATTGTTATCAATTTTCATGTGCATGCATTTATTTAGACATTTGTTTTCATTCATTTTTGAAGGTAGAAATGCTGAGTCAGAAAATGATCAAATGAATAATTTTCTAAGACCCTGCCAAAGTGTTTTTCAAAGTGATTGTACCATCATATAATTTCATCTGTAATCTGTGAGAGTTCCAACTGTTTCCCATTCTTATGCAAGCTCTTGTAACTGCGTAGTAGTATCCTGTGATTTTTATTTGCATCTTCCTAAAAAGTGTGATGTTTACCAGCTTGTTGGCTATTTGTATGCTGTCTGTGGGAAATTGTTCAAATCTTTTGCCTACTTTGTTCTTATGCTGTGTGTCTAATTATGGAGTTTTGGAAATACTTAGTATATTTTGGACATAAATCATAAAACAATTATAAGTCAGTCACAAACTTCTGCCAATCTGTGGCTCACCTATTCAGTTTCTTCCTTATGCCTTTTAAAACCAGCATGTTTGCTTTGACAGAGTTCAAGTTATCAATTATTTGCCTCATGACTCTCATTTGCTATCTAACCTTAAAAATATTTCCTATCACAAGGTTGTATAATAGGCCTATATCTTCTTTAAAAGCTGTATATTTAGCTTCCAAGGTAAGATCTATATTTCATTTCTGTGCATCTTGTATGGCAAATTCCAAAGCTATTTTTAAAATATCTAGTTGTTCAAGTACCATTTGTACTAAAGACTATCTTATCTCTATTAAATTAGCTTAAGAGCTTTATAATATCTCAATTGATGTTATATGTGTGTGTCTATTTCTGAACTCTGTTCTCTACGTATACATTTCTTCTTGTGTCAAAACTACTTTTGTTTTTATTGCTATAGCAAGGTCTTGAAATTGGTATCAACTTTCTGTTTTCAAAATTACTTTGGCAATTACTTAAGTATCCTTTTAATTTCCACATCAATTTTAGAATTTGTCAATTTCAACAAAATTAAAGTCCAAAGATATTGCATTGTTTCTATACATCAATTTTGGTAGAATTTATATTTCAATAGAATGGAATCTAAAAATTAATGAACACTGTGTGAATCTCCAGTTATTTAAGTCCTTGTGAATAACTAGGACTAATATTAATAGCAAATTGTGCCTAATTTTTCTGAAAAGACTGAAACATATATATGGTTTTTCCTCTTAATCTCTTAATGAGATTAATTACATTGATTTTCAAATGTATAACCAACCTTGCATTACTAGGACACATTACATTTGGTCACTGTTTATTATACTCTTTGAACATTGCTGGATTTTGTTCAATTTATTAAGGATGTTGTACCTATTGTGTGTGTCTTTTCATTTTAGTGCAGAGTTATGATAGCCTCATAAAGTAAGATGGCACATGTTCCCTCTTCTGATTTCTCCCACAGTTTATGTAGGATTGATAATTTTTCTTTGTTCAATGTTTACAAGAATTCATGAGTGAAATAAGCTGAATCTGGACATTTTTGTTAGTTTTTGTTTCAAACTTACTTTAGTAGAATTAGTGTTGAGCTAACATTTTAAAATGCCTATGTTGAAGTTATTCATAATGTGACTAGACTTAGAAATAAAGCCTTTAGAGAAGCAATTAATAAAATATAAAATGATTAATATGAGATCATGTGGGTGGACCCTAATGCAGTATTGTTGGCATCCTTACATGAAGAGAAGAGTAGGATTCAGATCAACACAGAGGAAAGACCCTGTAAAGACAAAAAGCAAGACAGTCATCTATAAGCAAAGGATGAAGACCTCAGAAAAAGTAAACACTGTGGATACCATACTCTCAGATTCTCTCTGAAACTGTGAATAGCTACATTTCTGTTGGCTAAGCCACCCAGTCTGATACTTTGTCCTGGCTCCCTCCCATTCTAATATTCTATTTCTTCTTGCATCAGCTCAATTTCTTGTCCATTTCATGAACTATCTATGTCAATAGCATGTGCCGGTTCATAATAGTCTCTTATTTTGTACTTAATATCCACGATTCACACTAGCACCCTTTTCATTCTGATACTCAGAATTTATGTGTCTCTTTTCCCTACATCATTTCAACAATCGACTTTTTGTTTTGGTGCTATTATCTAGTTTTGTGATTTACCTTTTTTTTTTAAATGAAGATCAGAATATATTTTTTTAAACAGAGAGAGAGAGAGAGAGAGAGAGAGAGAGAATTTTTAATATTTATTTTTTAGTTTTCAGTGAACACAACACCTTTGTTAGTATGTGGTGCTGAGGATCGAACCCTGGCCTCGTGCATGCCAGGCAAGCGCGTTACCACTTGAGCCACATCCCCAGCCCATGTGATTTACCTTTTTATGTTTTAATTTCTTCTAACACATTTTGGATTTAGTATTCTTTTTCTAACATTTTTAAAGGTAGATGAGAAGAACCACTAACTTAAGGCCTCAATTATTTTCTAATACAGTAGTTATAGCTATGAAGCTCTGTCCAGACACAACTTTAACTGCATTCCCTGGATTTTTACATATGTATTCCCAATATCATTCAATTTTAGATATTTTAAATGTACCTTTTGATTTCCTATTTGAGCTCTAGTTTGTTTAAAAGTGAAATGTATAGGAAGCCATCCCTCTGAACATAAAAGGTGAAGGGGAGAGTCCTAGCAAACACTCTCAGAACAGATGCTGACAATCTTCACTGGCTTACAGCCTACTAATTGGAGATAGGGCCTTTTGTCTGAATTTGAAGTGATTTAAGGGTTAGAAATCCCTGTGTATTCCCATCTCTGGATCCCACTAACAGTCCACTATGCTGCCTCAGATCACTGTCTTGTGAATCAAATTTGGCTCAGTAGAGCATCTCTGACTCAAATGTGCTGAGTGCCCTGTCCCATAGGTGATAGGTGTTGGTACAAGAAAGGGAATAGACAGCGCCACTCTTAAAAAAAAAAAAAAAAATCAGGAAATTGAGGAGTCTTCCTCTCAGCTCATGGGTGTGGCCTCTCATGTGCAGATTTACACAGGCTCAGGACTAAGGGAAGCCTACTAAAGAGTTTCCACCACCCATGCTCCAAGCCCTGCACATGAGCCCCTGTCACTCACAGGGAAGAAAAAAAACTCTGGAGTTCCATTGCTGCTCCCCCCACATAGGCATGCTGACATGTTCTTTAGCAATGCTGAATTTCAGCTGTCACCTTGCTTTCAGGGCATATAACATAAAGAGGTCCAAAGAGAAACTGCCTGGCATCAACCATAATCCCTTCCCCAGCATCCATGGGAATTTCAGCAAAATGCACAGGAGGCACACGGCCAAGGGAAGCCTGATAGGAATTTTGCATGGCTATAGCCAAAACCCACTCTGGCTTACTGTATGACAGGAATTATAGCAAAACAACTACAGGGGTAGTTGTTTCTCTGGACATACATCTTCAAAGGCAAGGACACCCCAAGAGCAAATATATTCAGCTTTTTCAGCATTCAACTTCTGCTCACTCCCTATAGGAAATTATAACTGGAATATTCATGGATATAAAAGTTCAAGCTGTGATCCATTTTGATTTTTGTTAAGGATGAGAGAGAGGGGCAAAACTGTCAGTTTTCTGCATGTGAATATTCAGTTTTCCTGGCACTTTGTGTTAAAAAGGCTGTATTTTATCCCCTGTATACTTTTGGTGACTTTGTTTATAATAAATTGGTTGCATATGTGTGGGTTTACTTTTGAGAGCTCTATCCTGTTCCATTGATCTAGATTTTTTTTTCTGCTACCACCATGCTAGTTTGATGACAATAATTCTACAGCATGTTTTAAAATCAGGTATTTTGATATACCCAGCTTTGTTCTTTCTGCTCAGTATTATTCTGGATTTTTAGGGTATTTTGGATTTCCATATGAGTTTAAAAATTGTTTTTCTAATTTTGTAAAGCATGTCAGTGATATTTAGAAGGGTATTCCTTGAATCTATAGATTACTATAGATTACTTTGGATATTTTGGGCACTTAAAACAATATTTATTCTTCCAATCCATGAACATGGGATATCTTTCCATCTTTTTGTGTCTTCTTCAATTACTTTCCTCAAAGTTTTGTGATTTTTAACGTAAGGTTGTTTAACTTTCTTGGTTAAGTTTATTCTAAGGGTTGGGAATTGTGGCTTATGGCTATAATCCAGTGAACTGGGAAGCTGAAGAAGGATCACGAGTTTGAAGATGGCCTAGATAACTTAGTGAAAACTTGGCTCAATAAAAATTAAAAGGGACTGAAGATGTAGATTAGTAGAGTGAAATGGGGTTCAATTCTCAGTGCCTACCTAACAAACACACACAACATTTTATTTTTAGGAATTTGTCACTATTATGAATAGGATTTCTTTCTCAGAAAATTTGCTATTGTGGTATAGAAAATCTAATAACTTTAATTTATTTTATTTTTTTTAATCCTGCTATTTCACCAAATTCACTGATCAGTTCTTACAGCTTTTTGGTGAATTTTTTTTCTATGTACAGAATCAAATCACCTTGCAAGCAAGAATAATTTGACTTCCTCCATTTCTATGCCATTTAGTTCTTTCCCTTGCCTAATTATGTTCACAAAAAAATTCTAGTATAATACTGATAAGATTAGAAAGAGTGGTGAGCATGGACACATTCACCTTGTTCTTGATACTGATCATAGATGAAATACTTTTTTTCCCATTCGATGATATTGCCTATGGGTTTGTCATAGATAGTTTCATTATGTTGAGCTATTATTCTTCATACCTTAATTTGCTGTGGGTTTTTATCATGAAAAGATGTTGACTTTTATCAAATGCTTTTTTTACATCTATTGATATGATCAAGATTTTTATGTTCTCTTCTGTTAATGTGATCCATTATATTTACTGAATTAAGTGTATTGAACTTAATATAAGACCTAAAACTGCTAGAATAAAATGGGGAAAACACTTCAAGATGTTGGTACAGGCAAAAATTTTCAGCACAGAATCCCAAAAGTGAAGGATACAAAAGCAAAAACTGATAACCTTCAGTATAAGAGGCAATATTTGCTGGTGAAAAGGGGATTAATATCCAGAATATACGAAGAATTTTTTTTTAAAAATCCAATAAACATTTCTCAAAAGAGGAAGTACAAGTGGACAATAAATATATGAAAAAACGATTGATATATTTAGCCATTAGGGAAATGCAACAGAACAAAAAGCAAAAGTAACAGATGCTACCCAACAGACTTCTGTTGGGGGATATAAAGTAGTTCAGCCACTACTGAATACAGTATGGAGGTTCCTTATAAACTAAAAGCAGAACTATCATAAGATCCAGCTATTCCACTCCTGTATGTAGCGTCAGGAAAAAAAGTCAACCTCCCTGAGCTGCTGTCTTCATCTCAATTCAGTATAAGCTCCAGATCTCTTTGGCTACTTCTCTTTGCCCTGCAGTCAGGCCATTTCTCCTTGTCAGAAAGCCAGGGCCATAGTAGGACTCAACTAACTAACTTACTTTCTTTTTTTCTTTCTTTCTTTCTTTCATGAATTTCAATTCTGTGCTGTTTATTTATATCAAATGCTTCAAAGATTTTGTCCAGTCTTCTAGATAATTACACTATGATGGCCACACCTACACAGGAAACTCTCCATCAGAAGACCTCTGACCACTTAAAGGTTTCCTGTGAAGTGAGATTTTTTTCCTGTTTTTTCACCATGTATGTTTTCCAAGTAGAATTTGTTGTATAACTCCATTTTTGTTGCTATTCTCTCTTACAAATAATAAAAACATAATATAATTTCCAACCTTTCAGTCTTAACATATATTTTTTTTCTCGTTTTATACTTAAGATAAAAATTATGCAATAAATATCCAGGTATTCTTTTAAATATAAATAAGCCTGCCATCTAAGACTAATAATTTGCTCCAGTTCTATAAATAATCCACATTCCATGCTCTGCCAATAATTCCCTTATTTTCTTAAGCCAAAATGAAGTAGTACAAATTTAATTTAATGCTCTGTTCAGTCTAGACACACTCTATTGAATTTCACATTTAATTTTCATAGAAGTAGTGCTAAAGCTTACGCTTTCATTAATTTACCAAACATCTTCACAGAATCCATGACATGGTACTGTCTATACATTATTAAAGGGTAGTAGAATGCCTGATTTCATCTGTAGTGAGCAAATAGAATGAGGTATACGATCTTCCTTTTCTTAACTGAGAAGAATGTATTTCATTTGACTATAAATGCAAAGTTTTAACTCTGTCCAAGTAAAGTACTCATAAGAAAGTTAAATCCTGGGGCTGGGGATGTGGCTCAAGTGGTAGCATGCTCGCCTGGCATGCGTGCCGCCTGGGTTCGATCCTCAGCACCACATACAGACAAAGATGTTGTGTCCGCCAAATACTAAAAAATAAATATTAAAATTCTCTCTCTCTCTCTCTCCCTCTTTCTCACTCTCTCTCACTCTTTCTTTAAAAAAAAAAAAAAAGAAAGTTAAATCCTGCTTAGTGGTAGAATGATAGTGAGTCTCTATACTATATTACTTCACAAAACAATGTGCTTAAATGAAAAGACTTTGTCAGACTCGATCATTATCAAAAATCACTGGAGATGATCTTGTTGAAAATGATATCATTTTTCATATCTATGTCTTTTATGTCTCAAAATCCAAGTTTAAAACAAATCCATTTGAGCCAGGGTAGTGACAAAGGACTATCGCCAATGTCATTTGACAACTCTAATATTTTTCCCCACACATCAAATGACACCCCTGAGAAAAAAAGTCATCTTTGATTCTGTTTCAATCATGTAAGCATTTTTTATCAGCAACCATATTTTTAGAGAAAAATACAAATGCTACTTGATATTTTTTAAAAAAACTTCACCTATTTAGCCCAATTTCTGAAAGACAAGTGATATATAGGTAGAAATACTGGAACAGCTTCCTTAGAAGAGGAAAGTGCATTCATCCTTCTGCTGTGTTACCTAGAAAAACTTATACATAAAGATTTGGGACTATTCTAGGTAACTGTACCAGGATTCTTGCTTGGCCCCAATTTATACTCATAACCAATCCAATGCTCTTCTAACAAGTAAGTTTAGTCCATTTTGCTACAAAATTGAAGAAATGATGCTTCCTTCTTTCTGATGTACATTCCAGAAAGTTCCATACTAAAAAAATTATATAAGTGAATTATAACACAAAGAAAATTACATCTGGATTCCAAATATCACAATTCCCATAGTCACTTCACACATGGAATCCCCAGTGGCTTACTCCAAAATAACTAACATGATGCTACAATTCATAACCCACATATAATTTCATTCTACCAAGTCTTTTTTCCTCACTTGTAGACTAACAGAAGTTTACCTCCTTAGCTGACTCCTTAAATTTGTGAATGCAGGATTTCTCTGACAAATATATTTCAAGTTATAAAATCAAAATGGCATTATACTCATTTGCTTTTAGAATTTTAATGATTCATAGGACCAAAAGTTAACATACCCTAGTCAGTATACTATCTGTCTTACTGTGCTTTGGGGATACCAAAATATAAATTGAAGATTATCTGATCAACACAGAATCAGAGTGAAAAAACTAGAATATATGCAAGTATCATTTCTTATAATAGGATTACACCAGAGACCCAAACAATATACATTATATATTCAGATCAAGATATTCTCTTTTCTTGGACATCAAATGTGCCTGTATCTCTTTGGCTTTCCTTTCATTGCTGGTCAACTCTTCTCCTGCTGGATAAGCAGGTTTTTTCTTTAAATATTACCCTCTCATTACTTTAGTTTCTAGTCCAGCTTTGTCTTAGAAGCCCTTTCCTAAAACTGATTTTGAATATCTCTGTTCTGATCCATTATGCGCTGAATATGTAATTTGGCTGGCAGAAAGCTGCCTTAATTCTATGTCCACGGGAGGAATTTGTCAGTAAAAAGAACAGTTTGTATTCACTCAAAACATAGAAGGAAACAAGCTATTTGTAACTTTTTACTTTCCTATCAGTACCACAGATATTTGTTTTCTGCAAGACTAATCCTATTAAAAAATAGAAAAGGAGTATAAGTCCTTGGATTTGTACCAAAACCTCTTGCTTGAATCTGGTACTAGGTATTTAGGCATTGTATCCAGGAACAATATTACAAAGTCTTTAAGCACTGTTTAAACCCAAACTGATCTTGGGCAGAAAAAAAGGTAGATTCTACAACTAGCAAATATTCATTTCCTGAACCTTTTTTTCCCTAAAAGATTTGATTTAGAGATTTTAATATATATTTATCTTACCAATGTCGATGTAATTATTTACAAGCACTATTTAGGTGTCTGAAATAAAACTTTTAGTATGATAAATAAAACTCAAATCTGGCACTAAAAAAAAAAAATTCCAAAGATTGAATCAAGATTTCATTTTGACCATTCACTGTGTCTTACACATTTTCCTAGTATGTAAAATGAGAAACTTTCAACAGACGGCATCTAAATTTATTCTAGCTATTAACACTATACAAAAAGGACCTCAGAATGAAACCTATTGAAAATATAAAACTAAGTAAAAATAAAGAGTAACTTATTAAGAGAACACGTGTCACCCACCTTCTCATATTTATTCATCAATTCATTATTTAATTAAAACATACTTACTAAGATCTAGTGAGGCTACACCAAAGTTTCTTGTGGGCTACCTCTTCCTGGCCAGTGTTCAATGCATGCTGTATATTCCACACCATCATTCCTCACACAGGCTACCCCAACACATCCTCCAATCTTACAGCTTTCTTTCCAGTCTCATTCTCCTAGCTAGTTCTCTTTCTCTTAGCTAGTCAGTGACTATATTAGAGTGTTAAGAGGTCATCCAGGACAGTTGATTGATTAAAATTGAAGATGATATTCACTTTTTTTAAAAAAATGTCCCATGCTAATAATAGTGGTATGGCAATAAATCTATAGCTCTATATTCAAATGACTTTCAAGTAAGTGCAGAGAGACTACTTTCAAATAAACAGTGCTTCAATAACTGCATAAGCATGTAGAAAAATAGTAAATGCATCTTAATCTTCACCACACAAAATAGACAGAAATTATCTAAAAATATATCAAAGGTCTGGAAGTAAAAGCTAAAAATATAAAATTGAACTTGAAAGAGAAAACTTTTATGGCCTTGGGAATAACAAAACATATTTCAGATATGACACACAAAGCACAAACCATAAATAAATATCATTTATAAAAAGAGACTATCAAAATTAAAAATCAGCTCATTCTTAAATATTATTAAGTAAATAAAAAGTAAGCCACTATCAGGGAGAAGCTATTCTACAGATCTCAGTCAAAACATCCATATTCAGAATATATAGAGAACTCTACAAATTAAAAATAACAAAACACCTAAATTACAAAGCATAAAAAGAATAAAGCATTTCACTGGAAAATTTAAACCATAATATAAAGTGACCAAAATAAATTGAAAGATGTTCATTTCAGATGTTAATTAGTCTTCAGAGAATTGCAAATTATAATTATAATGAGATATCATTACACACCTGCTATAAAGATTAATATTTAAAAGACTAAAAGATACCATGTATAGTGAGAGGTAGAGGAACTAGACTCTTATACATTTCTGGCAGCAATTTAAAATAGAAAAATTACTTCAGAAAAGAGTTTGGCATGCTTTTACAAAATTAACAACTTTGGCTCCTCAGACAAAAAATAAATTAAAAAATCTCTTTATACAGAGACTTGTACACAAATTTTCATGGTGGTCTTATTTGTAGTAGTCAAAAAGTGGAAGCCACTAAAGTGTCTATTAACAGATAAATGGATGAAGTGCCGTGTATATCTATACAACAGAGTATGGCTTAGCAGTAAATAGAAGCACTACTTGTACATAGTACAAAATATTATACTATTAGAGCTTCGTTTATGTCCTAAGTGGAAGATCAGACCCAAAGAGTAACATAATTCCATTTCTATGGAACCCAAGAAAGACAATGTAATAAATGTGATGAAGTTTAGTTTAATGGCTGCAAAAGGTCAAGGACTTAGGGTAGAAATTGTTAGGTAGTAGCTAGTAATGAGCAATGAAATGTATGGCAAGGTCATAGGTTTACTTTAAGTTACTTTAAGTTTTAAGTTACTGCCAAAGAAGATAAGTAAATAATTCAATTCGTAGCAGATGACCTACAGAAAAACATCCGTACACAAACCTTGAGGATAAACAAACAAAAGTAGAAGAGATAATGGGGGGTGTCTTGAGAAAGAATTCAGGGAACCAATTTTTGACAGGACCCATAAAGGTCAAGATAAAACTAGAAGTTATGGTACCAAGTGTTTCCTACTATCTCAGAAGGGGGAATTCTTTACTGCCACAGGAATGGAAAGGTAACTTCTAACCAACTACTGACTCCAGTGCCCACATTAACATGGGATTTACTTGTAGATCAAGCCCTCTTCTAAATAGTATGGCCATCATGACAGTTCTGGAGAAACCCAACTAATGCCAAAAACTCCACCGCCTGATGTGAAGGAGGAGTCAAGCACCTGACTGGTAAAGAGTAGAAGTGGTGGTCCCCAGTTCTTCTGGTAAATGTCAAAACAGTAATAAATTTGGAGACAGCATTTTCTCCTTTGTCATTCTCTTATAGAAAGCCCACGTTCTCTCAAGAGCACTCTGTTTGAGCCTTACTTTGCTTAAACCTCACTTCCACTCTACTTTCATGGGTAAAAACTTCTCTTGCATGGTTTTTAGTATATAACTTTAAGTTTTCCTTCATTGGAATATAAGAACTGAGGTTCAGAGTTTCAACTCCTGCTTCCCTTTGACAACTGGAGTGGCATACAAAAGGAGACCTTTGATTGAAACATTCTGTGTCTTCATTGCAGTCATGATTACATAGTGTATTCACCTTTGTCAAAACCTCTCAGATTGGCAGTGAAGGACTGGGAGCAGTGGTAGAGGGTCTGCCTAGTACACTTGAAGTCCTAGGCTGGGTCCCTAGTACTGCTCCAAAACCTACACATTCACAGAAAAAAATTATTGTAGTTTATTTTGCCATATGTTACATACAAAACAGTTACTGTTTGGAAAAATAATTTATCTCAGAAAAAAAAACCACCACCACCACCACAACAAAAAACCTTAACCCAACTTAAAAACAAACCTAACCTGAAGGAGTTATGTTAGAGACCAAGGTAGCTTTCCTTTTTAAAACTTGATCTTAGACCTAAAACTCAAAATTTTCTTTATTTACTCACCACAGATCCTACATACACCTTCAAAAGAATTCTGTCTAGAAACCATTTAAGACCTTGCTGTTTGAAATGATCAAAAACTCTCTAGAGACAAGTTAAAAAGTGATATATAACTGGCACACATGAAACTTATTCCATAATTTTAAAATAAAATATAAAATTTATTAGATACATGGTATATTTTTGACACATTTATATTATGTCACAGAGCTTCAACCAAATGATTGGAATGAGAGCAATAATTTAGAATGTTGAATCTTTAAGAACAATTTTGAGTACATTTTTACAAGCCTCATGTTATTAGGAGCTATCAAAAAACTTACTTTCATACCATTGCTAAAAATGTATTCCATAATGAGGTATACTCTGTTATTTAAAAATTATAATTATACATGAGCTATTTTCATTTCATATGTGATGATACTCAGCACATATGCAGAGATATATTCAGTATACTGAAATACTGAATCAGTTTCCTTTGCTTTATTAAAAAAATACATAAAATATAAAGATATAAAACAACCAACATTTTATTCACAATTTTGTGGGCCAACAATTTGGGCTGGGCTAAAATGGACAGATATTCGACTGGTCTTACGAATAGGGTTATAATTACTGGACAACTCAGTTACAGCTACTTAGTCTAAAACAGCTCCAGAATTTGTTTGGCTCAGAGTGCTGATGTGCTGTGGGGCCTCCCTCTCCATGGCCTCCCACCTGTAACGATGCTGGCTCAGCATCTTCACAATGGGCAGAGTTCCACAGTAGCTACAGCAGAAGCTGCAAGGCCTCTCCAGGCCAAGACTCAGAACCCCATGATCTAATCTATGCTCTGATCTCCTGGTCACTTCAAGTTGGAAGACCAGCTCAGTTTCACTGGGGTGGAAAGAGTCTCCACTTCTTCATGGAATGGGAGGCAAAATAATTAAAAATGCAGATACAGAGATGAAGGAAGTTAGTGGTCATTCTATTCAATCTAAGCATAAAAACAGTGTAATTGAGGACAATTTAAACAGTAACATCTAACTTCATTACAAGTAATATCTTCTACTCATCCCATATTAATCATATCTTTTAATAATAAGCATTCTTTCTCAGCCTCTTTGTCTCCAAGAATTATGAAAAGACATTCCTACCTCTGATTTTTGATCATAATTCAAAAATTTACAGTATTATAGAAATCATGTGAAATCACAAAAAGATTTTTCAAAGCTTAACACAAACAAATTTAAGCCATGTTTTAGACTTCAGACTACAAAATGTAGGAAGTGCTTGCAAAATGCATCTAAGATTGGGAAGAATCCATGAAGAAAGTGGTTCGGGTGAGTGTTGAAGACATCATAGATGGCAAATTTCATGACTGACAGTGAAACTCCATTTTTGAGAATGAGGAGTTTACCTTGGAGAATGAGAAATATGTACACACACACATACACACACACATGTGTGCATGCACACACACATGCACACACACACACACACACAATAAAGCCATATATACAGTGATCTGCTTGTCTGAGTCATTGGGGTTGGGTGAGGAGAGCAATTTAGATCAGAAAGACTAGAGCTCACTCACTTGCTCTCTCTCCAAACAGCTATGAAAGGGAAATTCATAATAATTATAACATGTTACGAATTCAGTACAAAAATTACATAAGAAAACTGCAGAAAATATAGCAAAATTATCTATTGTATGTGGAAGAGAAAAAAATGTACTACAATGTAGATGAAAAGTTTAAACTACACATTCTATCATTTCAAAAAATAATTATCAATAAATTCATACCATAAAACTTGCATGGAGCAACACCATACGGAAATACTAAGTAACACTGAAGAGAAGTGAATTGATAAATTTGCAAAGAACTGAACACAGAAAATAGAAACTCACAGTAATAAAAATAGATAGAGTTTCCATAAAGAAGAACAAATACTTCAGAAAGCACAAAGGGTGATAACTGAAAAAATTTAAGCAAATAATAAAAATTTTAAGAAAATGCAGGAAACAGGAGGCTTAGGATATAGCTTAGTGGTAGATCACTTGTCTTGCATGAACAAAGCTCCAACTTCAACCTGTAGTGCCCCTACAAAAAAAGAAAGACAAAGATAAAATAGATATATAAAACAAAAAACACACAGGTTCTTCAAAGAAAACCAAAAGTATGTAGTAGGAAAAATAATTACAATTTATGATGTAAGTTTTATGAAATGATCCAGCAATATTAAAAAGGACACACAGGAGAGGAAATAAACTTAAAACTTTCCACCTGAAGACACAACCTGGTGAGGTTAATACAGGATCAGAAAATTTGTCATTATACAACACTGATTTTTTACCTAAAGACAGGATTAGGTTAATGAGGAATCTAGAGGCATGCCCACAGAAGTCAAGAACAAGTCGATTAAGCCAATTCAATTATAAGAAAAGTATATTACAAAGAAGATATAAAAATAACACCATTTGCTCATCCAATAATTGCACTTCTTTAAAATCAAAAGTGTAAGTTGAAAATCTGTATGAGCAATGAAAGAATTACTAACAGGGTAAATAACTGACATAAAATTGAATAGCATATTTTAATAGGTATTAAAAGTTAATTTGAATAGATACAGAGAAAAAGCCCTTATTTTCAATGTCAAGATTAAAAGTTAGTCAAGATAAAGTTCAAATTTTAAAAAATTATGCAAATATCATGTAAAGATAACATCAAAACACTCTGAAAGGCATAGTCTTCTATGATACCCTTTGTGAAAAAAACTAGTTAATAAATTTTTCTAAGCTAACCCAATTCTCACAATCACTCATATTTGTCTAAATACCAACAAATATTTGTCTTAGAAAATATTCTAATTCTATTATATTTAAAAAAAGAATATATTAGAAGAAACACTGATTCTGAAGTTACCAAGAAAAAATAAAGAGAGGAATACCCAGAATAATCTCTGAAAAGAAAATGCAACTAAGGACAAGGACCATTTCCAAATTTCAACACCAACACAGCCTCCATAATCAAACAGTGTAAAGGTGACGCATGCAAAGACCGATGGGTCAATGAAACGGAAACACAGAAATAGAGCCAAACACTGCATTTAACCCAGATGGGATATCAAAGTATTGGAGAAACATTAGATTATTCCATGGATGAAACCGATACACTGGGAAGCCATTTAAAAAAAAAAAAAAAAAAAACCAACCTAGATCTGACTCTTATGTGGTTCAGCAGGATAAATTACATTAATTTTCAACAGCAAAGAAAAAATGTAAAAATTATAAAAGGAATAAAAGGTAAAATGAGAGTGATTCTTCAAAACTGAGAAGTGAACCCAACATGATTCCCTATCCGTGCATTAAACAATATGGATAGTCAAAATTTACTCTTTCTGTACCAAACAATATTGACAATGGGCAAAAAATATCTTAGCTTGTTTCCAGGAAATGAAAGCTAATAAAAGGCAAGACTGTGAACTTAGCAAGACTGACAGCTTGTTTAAATAAATGTATACAAAAGAAGTTATCAAAATGGCATGTTTTGCTGATCAAGTAATTGTGTTTTCTTAAAATCAAAACCATAAAGTGAAAAACATCAACAGTAAAAGAATTTTTAACATAGGGCTAGTCAATTGACATAAAATAGCTTCAGTTAATGATATC
Source organism: Callospermophilus lateralis (assembly GCF_048772815.1). NCBI lineage: Eukaryota > Metazoa > Chordata > Mammalia > Rodentia > Sciuridae > Callospermophilus > Callospermophilus lateralis. Next base: position 86,639,775 of record NC_135317.1, read on the forward strand.
AACCATAAATTTGAATATATAGGCATAGCTAGAGGGAAAAGTCCTCATCTCCAACAATGTTTGTGTAAACACAAACATTCAGAAAAGTGAAGAAAATGACCATGAAAAAATTCCATGTCTAAGGAGAAAGTACAGATATAAAGTACCAAGGTGAAGAAACCCAGGTCTCCCAAACAATATTGCAGAAAGGAACTAGAGTGTAGTCTGGTCTCTTTTTATGAATTATTGACTCAGAGTATGGGTAAGATTTTTCTTCGGACAAGGAACATTTTGGACCATGGAGATTGTGCTCTATAACCTAGGACAATGAGGTCAGAGGTTGTATAGAAGCTGGATAGCTTGTGTTCTGTAATCTTTATCACATTTTAATTTCTTATTGTTGATTATAAACTTCAATGAAATTTTAGTCTTGAGATAAATTACTTAAATTATTTGAACATATATATCAGTCAGGTACTCCTTTGGTATGCAAAAATAGATATATATTTTCCAAATGCATTCTCCTCACCTCTTCCCTCTTTCCTGTGTAGTTTAACCTTCCTTTTAAGCTCTGGATGAATTCAGTTATGGTATGTATCTGAGTTGGCCTGAGTAGGGGACACATGGGGGTGTATGGATGAAGTGGAAGGGGGCTGCTTCTCATGATTATATGTTAATTTGCTTTTCCTTAAGTTTGTTTCAGCACATTAACATCTCTGAGGTTTCTCTGTGCAGCCTCACATCCACCTTTACATTTTACTGCTTGCATTGCTCCGTGCAGGAAACCTACTATACCTAGCTTCACTAATATTAAGTAACTCTGATAGTGTTACACCTATTCTATCTATTCTTCTTTAACTGATTCTGTCTCTCAAGGCAAAGATCTTATGCCTGATGCATAATAAAATCTCAATAAATACTAAAACAAATGTTTGTTACATTAATGAATATGTAAATGAATGCAAGAATAAATACTGTGTTTATTATGCACGCCCTGGAAAGTTTAGACTTTATAGTCTTCTGATTCCAAGCCAGCTTAATCTCACCCTGCTCATATGTTTCCTTTGTTAATAATAACTATTCCATGTTAAATTCTCAGCTTATTTACACATTTCTTAATATTAGTGAAGCTAGGTATTATATGCTTAGAAAGCATTTGTTTTCTTCTTGGTAAACTATTTATTCATGTTTTTATGCTTTTATTATAGTCTTCTATTGGCTTTTTGTTCTGCTTTATCTACATTTATCAGCTCACTTTGTGTGTTAGGGAACTCAATTCTAGGCTACAAATATTTTTGTAGTTTGAAATTTTTCTAGTTTGAAATTTCCCAGGAAATTTCAAATCATCTTCCTTTGACTCACTCTACCATAAAATCAATCAATCAATCTCTCTCTCTCTCTCTCTTTCTCTCTCTCTCTCTCTTATTCCCAAATATACTCTGCCCATATTTTACATAGTATATTGTTTTGGCTATCTTATAATTACATGTGAACATTTCTGTTTCTCTGACTTATTAAGGGTATGTCTTATTCATCTTTGTGTTTTCACCAGCTAGCAAAGAATAAGGTGCACAGAAAATAATGCCTTCTTGGTGAGTGAAAGAAAAAAATGACAAAAGTAACTATAAAAATGTGCAATAATCACATACCCTGTACTGTAGTATATAAATAACCTACATAACATAGAAACATACTTTTAATAAAAGGAAATATAGATACATGAAAAATTGCAGCAGTCATCTAAAGGAATGGCTATTTACACATGACCTGAAAATAGCAAAGAAGGAAATCTACAAAGTAGATTTCTTTCATTAATGCCATTATGACTAATTTTGCCAATGAATTTTTATTTGAACATATATTATTGTTCAGGTACTCCTTTGGTATGCAAAAATATAATTCCTGAATACCTTATAATTTAGATAAAACTGGTCCAGTTTTTAAGTTGTCTGATAATTTTACCTATAAGGGCTGATTAATGAAACAATACTTTAATAATTTTCATGTTAAAGAATCACAAGGATTTAAAGCCAGAGTTAGCATCAAGATAAAGAAAATCTAATCTAATACACACCTATATTTCAACACTTCAAACCCAGCAAGTTATAGAATGTTCACAATATTTTTCAGACTAAAATAAATGTACATTTATGTTTAATATACTCTACAAGTGAAAAAATTATAATCTTATGATACATTAAAGTACTTAGGGTTGTTCCTGGCCCCTATTCCCCTTCTCGGACTATACCCAAAAGATCTAAAAAGAGCATACTACAGGGACACAGCTACATCAATGTTCATAGCAGCACAATTCACAATAGCTAGACTGTGGAACCAACCCAGATGCCCTTCAACAGATGAATGGATTAAAAATTGTGGCATTTATACACAATGGAATATTACTCAGCATCAAAAAATAACAAAACCATGGCATTTGCAGGGAAATGGATGGCACTAGAGCAAATTATGCTAAGCAAAGTTAGCCAATCCCTAAAAAAAAAAAAATGCCGAATGTCTTCTCTGATATAAGGGAAGTGACTCAAAACATAGTAGGAAGGAAGAGCATGAGAAGAAGATTACCACCACGAAACAAGGAAAAGAGTAGGGAGGGAAAAGGAGGGAGAAGGGGAATTGCATGGAAGACAGAAGAAAACCCTCTTGGGTTCACAAAATACATATACGATGGTGTGAGGGGTAAGGGAAGAAAAAAAGAGAGAGAGAGATAAGTGTCACAGTAGAATGGGTAGAGAAGAGTGATGGGAGGGGAGGGGAGGGGAGGAGGGGGGGGATAGGGAGGGCAGAAGAATACAACTGACACTAGGATTGCTGTATGTATACACATGGATGTATAACCAATGTGATCCTGCAATCTGTACAAGTGGAAAAATGAGAATTCACACCCTATTTGAATCAAATGTATGATAGGGCAGATCATTGTATTGTCTTGAGCAACTAATAAAAATAAAAAATTTAAAAAATAAAGTACTTAAATATACATAATAGTTTTAGATACCATCACTTAAATTACTCAGCCCCAACTGCATAGGAAGAAAACATATCTAAGATATTTCAATCTGTGAATATTCTGGACACTGTTTCACTAAGGAAATTAACCAAGAAATCTATATATAACTGTTCATGTTGGCACAGCATATGTAGAAGACTGCAAGTAGTGAACTTATAATGCAAAAAAACATTGCCAGAAGACTTCAACATGAAGAAGTTCTTTATTAAAAAATTTTCTCTAAGATGTCCCAAAAATCTGTACAGTGATTCCCAACTCATTAAAAACACCCCTAGAATAGAAATGTCTAAGTTATAGACTACTTTCCTTAAATTTAATAAAATTATGATAGCTTAAGGCTTTTACTATCAACAGCGATCCATCTAACTTATTTTGACTTAACTAAAATTATTCATATGTCCTAAACTAAAAATTTACCTTAGTTAAAAAATAAATAAATAAACGTCAGAATAGCAGAATGTTGAATTTTGATTTTGAATAGATTACCATTTGATAAGAAAATTAACATATGCCAACATAAGGTACTAAAAAATTAAAAATATATTCAGAATGGTTGTATACAGATGCCCAACACTCACTTCCTCCTTTGCAAAGAAGGACAGGTGCAACAGGTGCATTTTGAGGTGGCTGACCATAGGAGAATACTGGAGATCAGCAAGACAGAGAATGGAATCCTGTAAAGTTCAGAGATCAGGGACAAAAGCATACTAAGAAAAACAAAATTACCCTAGCATATGCCAACCCAGCTCCTCAGCCAGAAGAGGAACAGCCTCTCCTTTGCAGGAGGAAGGGTGAAGGAGAATCCCAGCAAACTCTACCAGTGTGGATGCTAGCAATCCTACCTAGTGGAAGGTTTCATAATCCTCACAGGCTTACAGCTCACTTAGATAAATAACCTGAAATCTACATGGTTGACTTGTTTTGGAAAAGGATCTAACATCATCAAAGTGAACACTCAGGGTGCTATGGTGGGAGTCAGCTTGATAAGTGAGCTGTTATCTGAAATTGGACTGTTCTAGGTTTAAAAAAAAAAAAAAAACACCCTGCATATTCATTCCCATCTTTGGGTCTCATCAGGAATTCCACTGCACAGGCTTTGTTAAGGGGGCCTAGGAGATTATAGCTGCCTTATGAAGCCTCTTAAACCAGAAGAATGACAAGAATCAAAGCCCAAGGAATGATCTGCACTCTGGAGGAGGGGTGTTCCAGCACAGAGGGTGATGAAGGATACCATCCTTTAGAGCTATGATACGATGGTACTTGCCCTCCAACACTAAGGACATGGTCATCTACACAAGACTTCTATCAGTTCCAGACCGAAGGCATGCTATTCCTGCCATCTCTCCCTATGGCATATCTCACTCATGTTCCAGTTACTGGAAGGGCAGGGATAAACTACTAGAGTTACCACAGCTACCCTGCCACAATACAGTGTTAAGAGGTCCTTAGGCAATTCCAACACTCCAAGCACTCCAGAAAATTAAATTCAAAGCAAACAGAAATATAAAGGAAAGAGGATTAATTAAACTTACACCTGACAAGAGTCTAATACAGCAACTCTAAGAAGAGATAATAAGGTTATAATAAAATAATAAAGTATCATTTCATCAACAAAAATTAACTATTGTAAATTTATATGCAATTATGTCACAACACTCAATTTTGTAAAACAAAAGCTGTTAGACCTAAAGAGAGAGATATATTCCAATGCAATGACACTGGGTTACTTTGACACCTCTCTTTCATCATGAAAAGACCATTCAGATTGAAAAAAAAATCAAAGAAAAATTAAAGTGAGACTATATTATCAATCATATGGAAATGACATTTATAAAACATTCTATGCAACATCTAAAGAATATACACATTCTTCTCATTAACACATGAAACTACTTCTAGAATGTACTACATTAGTGTAGAAAACAAATCTTAACAAATTCAAAAAACTTGAAATGACATCCTGTTTCTTTTCTGATCACAATGGAATAAAACCACAAGTGAACAACTAAAGAAATTTTAGAAATTACACAAATTCATGGAGACCAAACAACATTATTTTTTAATGAAGAGTGGATCATGGAGGAAATGAAAGGAAAATTTTGAAATTTCTTGAAACAAATGAAAATGGAAACAACATTAAAATGTGTATAATAGCGTAAAAGCAGTACTAAGAGGAAAGTTTATGGCAGTTAATGCATACTTAAAAAAAATAGAAAAAATTAGGTTCTGGAGCTGTGACTCAGTGATGGAGTGCTTGCCTATCATGTGTGAGGCACTGAGTTCAATTCTCAGCACCACGTACAAATAAATAAATAAAATAAAGGTCCACTGATAACTAAAAAAAAAATTAAAAATTAAAAAATAGAAAGACTTCAAATAAACAACCTATTAATACATCAAGGGCTTAGCAACAACAAACCAACTCCAAAAATAGAAGGAAGTAAATTACAAAAATTATATAAAGACAAAAAGACAAAGTATCAATAAGAGTTCACCTTTAAAACAGATACTCAAAATTGACAAAATTTATATAGACTAACCAAGTGAAAAGAGAAGACTTATATAAATAAAATTACACCTGAAAAAGGAGACAGTACAACTGAAACACTAGTTCAAAACTATGTTATTATTTTCAAAAACTATATGCTAACAAATTGGAAAAAATCTTAAAATGAACCAATTTCTGGACATATTTGACCTACCAAATTTGAAACATTAAAACATTTTTTTTTAAAATGGATAGACCAATAACAAATTATGAAATTGAAGCAGTCATAAAGTTTCTCAGGAAAGAAAGGCCCAGAATCAGATGGTTTTATTGCTGAATTTTACCAAATGTTTAAAGATGATCAGTTCTTCTCAAATTTTTCCATAGAGTTGAAGGAAAGGGAACTCTTTCACACTTGCTCTTTGATGCCAACATTAGCCTGTTACCAAAACCTGACAAGGACAAAATGAAACAAAAAAAATGTACACCAATATTCCTGATGTATAGATACAAAAATATTTAACAAAATACTAACATGTCTAATTCGCGACAGCACTTCATGAAGATCATGTACCATGATCAAGTTGTTTCAATTCAGATATGCAAGGAATGTTGAATATATGTAAATCAGTAAATTAAACACATCAGAACAGATTGAAGGATAAAAATCATGAACATCTCAATAGAAAAAAGCATTTGATAAAATTCAGCATCCATTCAGTTAAAAAAAACTCTGAACAATGTAGGTATAGAAGTATTGTTCCTCAAGATAATAAAGGCTACAAGAAACGAACCTACGGGCAATATCATACTGAATGGGGAAAAGCTTGAAGAATTTCCTCTAAGCTCTGAAACAAGACAAGGATGCCCACTTTCACTCTCATGCCTATGCTTTTTGTGGCAATATCATAATAGCTAAGATAGCGAATCTGCCAAGGTGTTCATCAACAAATGAATGGATAAAGATATGGTATATAAGCACAATGGAGAATTATTCAATCATAAAGAAGAATAAAATCCTATCATTTGAAGCAAAATGGATGGAAATGGAGGACATTGTGTTAAGTGAAATAAGCCACACATGGAGAAACCCCTCATATTCTTTCTCATATGTAGAAGCTAGAAAAAGTTAAAATGAATATAGAATAGTGATTACTGAAGATTAAGAAGAGTGGAGAGAGGTAGGTGGGAAGAGGAAGGTTATATTTGATGAGTGCATATTCCAAGCATGTATGGAAATATCACTGAATCCACTCATGTTTTTAATATGTGTTAACATTTTTAGAAAGTATTGGGACAATGAATAGATTTGCAATAAATAGTTTAATAAAACCATGTTTTCAAAATGTTTAAACACTAAGATGGTGAGTTTCTACCAGAGAACATATTTACATTTTTATTGATAGATTAATGTTATACATAATGGTGGTATTTGTTATTACAAATTTGTATAGGCAACAATATCTCAACATATTTTAAAGTAAATAATAAAATACTATCGGGGATAAACTCAAAAATAATAAATAAGATCATACATTTATTGTTTTAAAGACACATGATATTTTGGGAGACATCCTACAGCATTTTTTGACTATTTTATGAAACATGAAAGAAGTGAAACAGGGTACCTAAGCTTCAAAAGCCATGTTATTAATTTCTAATTGTGTCCATATGCACACATCCCAATACTTTTCTTTTTCAAACAAATAATATTATCACACTTTTCTTTTCCCTACCTCATGAATCTTCATGTACATGAATATTAGATTGGTAGAATTTAAGGTTTAAGAGAAACTTTAGCAAACATTCAATATTTCACATAAATACCAGGTGTTTTGAAATTTAAAGTGGCACTGCTTCTCAACAAAAAATCATTTTTTAAAAAAAGCTACTATTTAACTCAAATATCATTATGTAAATCCACTCATTGTTCAGTGTATCTGAAAGAGTCTGACAAAGTCAAGAGGGAAGGCAAAAGCTTTTTATTCACTTTTTCCCTTAAAACACAGCTCACATACCCTTCTTCTCTAAGAATCTCATTTTCTCTTACTTCCTTCAAGTTCTTCCATTTTTTTCCTAGGGATGTCTCTCAAATGCATGTATGTAGCTCAGAATCCTTAAAGTATCAGTTGAATACAGAAATAATTTTTCTATGGCTTTTGAATTTGTTCTTAAGTACTTTAGAAGAAAAGAAGAAGAACAGGTGGGAAAGAGTGGGCAGCTTCAACAGTTACCAAGCTAACAAGAATTTGTTTCCAAAAAAGGATGTGGTCAGAATCTTGCTAGCCTATGTTACACAGAGAAAAGAACAAAGGGAATCCAAAATTTCTTTCTATGTTCCTATTTGTGACTTCTGGGAACGATAGGTACGTTGCAATGAGTGGGCAAAAACAAAGAATTTCCTCTAAACTCAGAAATGAGACAAAGGCATCTACTTTCAACACTGTTATTCAATACAGTTTTTCAAATTTTAGCCGGGGGGGGGGGAGGTTGGGGAAGGGGAATGGATATAAATAGGAGAAGAGGAAATTATCTCTATTTGCAGATGATGACTGTATATTTAGAAGATCCTAAAGACTACACACACACACACACACACACACACGCACACACACACACAAAAAAAACACCTCTTAGAATTGTTAAATTCAGCACAGTAGCAGGATACAAAAATCAACATACAAAAATCCGTACCTTTTCTATACACCAATAATGAACTCTTGAAGAAAGTAATCAGGAAAACAGTCTCAGATAGCCTAAAAACAAAATACCCAGGGATAAACCTAACCAAGCAGGTAAAAGATTTCTAGAATGAAATTTCTTAAACAGTGAAGAAAGAAGTGAATACAACATGAGATGATGGAAAGACCCCTCCTATGGATAGATTGTGATAAAACTGATGTATTTTCAAAAACACTCTATGGATTCAATGCAAGCCCCATCAAAATACCATCAACACTCTTCACAGAACAAGAAAATTAACACTGAAATTCCCTCTCTTGCCCTGTACAAAAATCAACTCAAAATATGACAAGGATCTTAATGTAAGACCTGCAAAGTTGAAACTACCAGAAGAAACCATAAGGGAAACACTTTAAGACATTGGTACAAATAATAATTTCCTGAATAGGACTCCAATAGCTCAGGAAATAAAAGAACTGACAAATGGGATTATATCAAATTAAAAAGTTTCTGCAAAGCAAAGCAAATGACAGAGTACAGAGACAGCCCATAGACTAGAAGAAAAACTTGACTAGCTATTCAACTAACAAAAGATTAATGTTAATTAATATCCAGTATATATAAAGAACTCTAAAAAGTCAACAACAAAAGAACATGCATGGGGCTGGGGATGTGGCTCAAGTAGTAGCGTGCTCACCTGGCATGCGCAGGGTGCTGGGTTCAATCCTCAGCACCACATAAAAATAAAATAAAGATGTTGTGTCCACCAAAAACTAAAAAATAAATATTAAAAAAAATTCTCGCTCTCTCTCTCTCTCTCTCTCTCTCTCTCTCGCTTTAAAAAAAAACATGCAATCCAACAGGCAAATGATCTGAACATATTTCTCAGAAAGAGTATAAAAGGACAATAAATTTATGAAAAAAATTCAACTTTTTCACCATTAAGGAAACACAAATCAAAACCACACTGTGATCCTATCCCATCCCAAAGTAACTATTACCAAAACTTAAAAAAAAAAAAACTTTTAAAAATAATCAATTGTAAACAAGCGTATGGACAAAAAGCAACACTCATACACTGTTGGTGGGAATGTGAATTAGTACAGTCACTATGGAAAACAATATGAAGTTTCCTCAAAATAAATCTACCCTTTGATCCCACATCACTAGTGGGTATACACCCAAATGAGATGAAGTCAGTATACAAAAGAGACACCTGTATACACACATCAATCACAATAGCCAAGATAGGTATTTCTCAACACATGAATGGATTAAACATATATATTATAAAGGTATACTATGGAGTTTAATTCAGCCATCAGGAAAATGCAGTCTTGGTCTTTGCAGGAAAATGGATAGAACTGGAAGTTTCCAAGTCAAGTGGCAATAACTTAACCAGATATTGAAAGATAAATACTACATTTTTTCCTGATATACAAAAACTTTAACAACAAAAAGACTATTATGAAAGAAGAAGGGGACACAAAGGAAAGGGTAAGAGAAAGGGAATATAGTAGGGAGGGTGAATATGATCAAAGCATAAGAGATGCATGTGGAAATGTCAGTCTAGCCCATCAATTTTCAAAACTAATATGATTAATTATAATTTAAAAACTATCAATTATTTTCTTTAAAATGAGAAATAGGATGCTGTCATGAAAACTCCTTTCCTTGCATGAATTATTTTTTTTTTCAAATACCAAAAGTAGTATCCAGGTGTAAAATTTTAAGCTGACAGCCAAAATCATGCTTATTATGTAGTTAAAATTTACTTCCTTAATCAAAAGGATATCTTCATCAATATTTGAGACATTCTGATCTCATGACATACATAAGTATGCATGTACACATCCATACCAAAGGACAAGCTGTATTTATTCTTGATAATCCTCTTGTGCTCAAGGTAGAGATGTTAGAAGTCAGAGGGTGTTTTGTTAGCACGGCAGGGCAATGAGACTCGGGATATGTAGGAAAGTGCTACATTGACAATTTTAAAAGGGATACAGAGAAAGATTTAAACAGAATATATTATGACATTTTGTGAAAAAGAGGAACAGGAATCAGGAAAATTTAGGAACTTTCATGGGTAAGGATAGAAAGTAGAGCAAAAGATGCTTTGGAAATAAAAGCTGAGAAAGTTTGTGGAAAACAAAGTATTTAATAGAGAGTTCATAAAATTCCTGCTCCATGGCTCGTGACATATTCTCCTTTTTGATCCCAATAAATCTTTAATCAAATCTCCATTAGTCATTTGTTTTTGAGGAGTAAGTTTGGTTTTGGAGTGTAAAGACATGGAATATGAGTCCTGTAATCGAGAATAATAATGTTTTTAAAAAGGCCACCAAGAACACAAATATTTTTTAGTTTATCTAATTCTGTATTCCCTCTGTAACATTCTACCAAGTAGGTATCTAAATGCAACCCAACAACCACAATGACAGAACAAACAAAAATATAAATAAGACTTTCTACCTCTAAAAATCATTTCATTTTGTAAAATGAATCTAATGTTTCCAAAAAACTCACAACTTTGTTATGTTTAGGCAAAACCTGACACCTTGTAGCTGCTTCTTGGCTCACTAATCACAAAGGAAAAACATACTTTATCTTTCTAAAAATATATTAATGCAATTATTATGGTTCTTATATCTTCAGAATTCATAAAAATATTTGTTTTGGTTTTGATTAGTCCTTCCAGAGCATGACAGCCTGATAAAGTCCATCATAAAAGAGTACAATAGTTTATTAAGCAAGCAAGAACACTATTGAACAATAGCCAGTACCACTTTCAAGTGGATAAGTGGTGAAATAGTTATAAACTATAGTCACAGGAAGAGTTGATATCCAGTAAAGGAGATAATATATCTCCAATGTCTCACCCAATGGTATGTACATTTCAGCTTTGACAGCAGTGTAGAAGGTGGCATAATATAGTGCTAAACACTGTCAATGAACCAGCTGCAGAGCAAAGAATAGAAAGTAACTTTAAGATCACACAGACTGAAGTAGATAGTTTTTGAGAAAATGTAGGAGCTGATAGTACAGTGTGGTGGAAGAGAGGTTAGGCTGTAGAACACAGGATGTAGTTTGAGTAGCATATAAACTATGTGACCTTGGGCATGTTATGTAATTTCCCTGAGCCTATTTCTTCATTTATACATATGAGTAAAAATAATGGCATCTTCCTGAGAGCATTGGTATATTACATAAGGAACTAAATGTAAATCACATTCCACAATTAAATAATTATGTAGCTCCCATGTGTTCTCATTTTATTATCACAATTTTCAACATAATTATTTATTTTCTCAGCTAAACTCTGAACTTCTGGAGGATGGAAATTCTGTTGTATTCATAAATGCTAATGAGTGCTCAGTAAGCATTTCAATAAAGATGGAGAAGCTATATATGCAGGATTTTAGAGTTTTCAGCAAGGTGCAAAAATAATTTTAAAAATACATTTAATGGTTAGACAGCAAAAGTATGGGATTCATAAAATTAAATTACACATTAATATGCACTGAATCACACTTAACTGCACCTGGTTTAAGAATTTTGTATCAACTCCTTAATGAGAAGTAACTACAAGTTCATATCTGAAGATTTGTAATATTGTTCAAATTTCTGGCCCACTCTGATATGCCCACACTCACAATTCATTCATCTCTTACTGTGGAAGGATTAATTCATCACTATTGCTATTGAACTCAGACATGAAATATGAAATACACAGAAATGAGATGTTCCTTCTGAACTGAACCTTAAATGTTAAAACTCATGGCTTGTCATCTTTCTCCTTCTGTTTTGAGACCATCAACATCCCTGGTAGAACCATTCAGTCAATCTGGGTGCTGAAGTGAGGACAGAATAAAGCAAAGAAAAATCCAACTCATGTTAGATAGTAAGGAAATAAATGAACTTTGGCATATTTAGCAACCAAGAATCTGTATCCAAAGAATAATTTAGCCTAAATTAACTCAGAGAATAACAAAACCTCACTAAATGTGATTTGTAGCACTTGTACACAATTATGTCTAATTTAATTTTATAAAAAAATGCATATGTTTTTAATTCCACACTGTAAATGCAGGCATTCTATGAGAGATCTTTAGATATTTTGTGCAGCATTTGAAAAAATACTCCTAGAAATTGCCAAATAAACCATATCTCATCATTACTAATGAGGGTTTAGTATGTTGGGTGGGGAAGTTGAGTGAGGAGTATATTAATTGTTCCCTTAAAGAATTTGTTTAAATAAGACTCTACTACCAAAACCCAGGTATGCTACTAACCTTCAACATCAATGGTATACAATTACATACATACCTATCTTGTTGCTGAAGTGTTTAAATGAGGTTTATACCAAGAAATCCAATCAGTTACATAAGTAAAACTGCTAGAATAATAAAATATAACATTTTACAGGGTTTAACAAATATTTTCAATCTATTGTAACATCTATGGTGGTCTTAAAAAACAACTATTCTGTTATTCAAAGTGAAATGTCTTCCATTTTGTCAGTAGCAAGCAACACAAAAATTATTTGGGGCTAGAAAAGAACTAAAGAATTCAAAAAATGCATCTGATAAAAATATAGCATCCATTTATGCTCACAATATTAGAAAAACTAGGGTAGTAAGAACATTGTAAAAGTTATATATGCTAAACCCAAAGCCAACATCACTCTAAATGAAGAAAAATTAAAAGCATTCCTTCTAAAAACTGTAACAATGCAGGTATGCACTCTTCACCACTTCTATTCAACATAGTCCTAAAAAGCCTAGCCAGAGCAATTAGGCAAAAGAAAGAATGTAAAGGGATACGAATAGGAAAAGAAGAGCTCAAACTATCCCTATTTGCCAATAACATGATTCTATCTATGGAAGACCAAAAAAAAAGAAAGCTTCTAGACTTCATAAATGAATTCAGCAAACTAGTAGGATATAAAATTAATACCCATAAATCAATTGTGTTCCTATACATCAATGATGAATCAGCTGAAAGAAAAATTAGATAAACTATCCCATTCACAATAGCCTAAAAAATAAAAATAAAAACACTGGAAATTAATATAACAAAAGAAGTAAAAGACCTTTGTTGAGGGCCTCAATCAAGTCAAGATGGCACCTGGCAGTTTGCCAGGAGGAGTGGTTTGTGAGGCAACACCACTGAGCCATTAAGATGGTGGGGATTCCTTATTGGCTGATTGTTGTATCTGGATGATGCTAATTAAGTCAAGCTGTGTGTAATCAGTTAGGTAAATATACCTCTGCTGTTCCACAATAAAGCAGTTCCCGCTTCAACCTTCAAGTTGCTTATCACCTCCCGGTTATTTTGCCCAGGCAGACTACGGCAAATGGTGGCCCGTACAGGGAACTCCAGGACGGTCAGAGGTGAATGACAAGGTAAGCTGCCGGTTCCTAGAAATAGATAGGATGGAAGGAAAGCTGCCTGTCCCTAGAAATAGATAGGACAGGAGGAAAGCTGCTTGCCCCTGAGGAAGAGATAGGGTGAGAGGATGGATGGCCATTTCAAGAAAATAGAAAAATTGATACAGTGTGTTTTTGTTTCATTTTGTTTCATTTTTATTTTGCTTTATCTTAGTGTGTTGTGTTGTCTTTGTTACGGAAATATGGGATCAGAAGTTAGTAAAAATCAAACCGAAAGGGTGTTAAGTAAATTGCTAAAGGAAGGAGGCACCCTAATAAAACCAAGAACAGTTAGGGCATACGTTGATAAAAGCCCAGGAACTCTAGTCAGAAAGAGGAAGAAAGTTCAGAAGAGGAAGGACTACCAGGGAAGAAGTTACAACAAAAGGTTGCTACTAACCACTTTTTGTCACTGGAGGGTGTGTGAGCTGGTCGCAGCACAGCAGGGACTTTCCAGCTGGCAGCAGTGGCCGCTGGCCCTTCCCTGACCCCACCCGGGGAGCAGGACGCCACTGCCGAGAGCCTGAGCCCAGGTGGCCCAGTGACAGTTTGAGTCTGGGACACTCCCCGGGGCCATAGGTTGCCAGGGGACAGCTACCAAGGATCTTGCCACCTTCCTCAAGAGGGTGGAAAAGAGCCTCCAAAGGAAATTCCCCCCAGGGTCCACTTCAGGATTGACCCTGTTTTATACAAAAAAAGGCGGCGGGGGGGGGGGGGGGAGGTGGAACAACCCACCATTCTCAAGCCTTCTGAGCTTTATAAATGCAGGGTTAGCAATATCTCAAATCCATAACAGCTGATATCCAGAACTCCAGTTTTCATGATGGTGATAGCATTTACCCTCAGATGCTTTGGTATTTTACAGCTTTCACCAAAGCTGCATCAGCTTACAGTTATTATCATTAAAGGTCCTGACCCAGTGATTGTCTGGAGCTGGGGGTCTGTTTGTGTGTTTCCACAGGAAGAACTGCGGCCGATTTGGATTCCAGAGAGACTAACTAAGGTGATTTCTACAGACCAGAAAGAAGATGATTTGGCTCAAATCCATAACAGCTGATATCCAGATCTCCAGTTTGGCTATCCTTACATCTTACAATGGTTCTCCCACACCTGGAGGCTAATGAATAATGCGCACCATTAAGGCCTATTCCAAATGTAAAAAACCTTGAGGCTTACTTGTGGGAATACCTTCAAACCCATATGCAAGTTACAGGAAAAAGGATGGAATATCAAAAGAAGAGTCAAACCCAGGTAGTAGCCAGGATGCTTTTTTCAATATCTATTTTATTATGCCCTCTCCCACGTTATGGAATTCTATTTTATTTTTTGAGCTCATACAGACCTAGGTTAATGTTTTTCTGATCAGTTCTATTTTTTGATCAACTGTGGAGTTTTTAAACACTGCAATGGAGATTTCACCTGTGAAAAGCTACAAGGCCTCTACTATTGTGTTATGTGTACACACTTGTGTTATTTGTTGTATGTCTGTATGTGCGTATGTGCATATATAATATATGAGGAGCGCTCATGAAAAATTTTAAAAAATTGATCCAAATATCTTTTATTCATGTGATTTAAACAGTTTAATTTAAATTGGGTAAACAGATGAAAGTAAAGATGTCTTTAAAATTAAGCTTATAAGTTTTTCTAGGTGTTCAAAAAAAAACTAACAAAATGTTGATGTCTATGAAATAATCTACCTAAATTCAGAAATTTACAAGAATTGTTTTAAAATGTAAACAAAAAAGGAGGTTAACAGATCTGTTTGTTTACTTTCACCTTTCCTTTTCATTATATCTAATAATTTTGTTCAGGATAATGTACTAAATTGTTCAGAAAATTGTTTTCCTAGTGCCTGCTAGAATGCTACACAATTTTCTTTAGCCATCATTGCTAGAATTCCTACCTTCATCCCAGTGCTAGTGAAGACAAAAATAGAAGAATTTCCAGTATTACTGAAAACCAAACGAGACTTTGGAATTACAGCTACCATCAGCTACCATCAGCAGCTGTTTCTGCTGCTGCTGCTGCAGCTTCTGAGATAGCTATCACACAAATTGTACAAACTGCTGCATCAATACCTGGACTGTGTATCACTTCTATGCATTATGATAATATTTCTCAAGCAGCAAATCTTTCCAGACAACTAGGAGCCATGCTTAATGGCACCTGGAATGTAAAGTTTCAAAATTTAACCAATCTATTGAGACAACAAATTGTAACTCTTAATAGTACCAGGGTGTCTTTGCCAACAGTGTCATCGGTGGTACAATTTTTCCAAGGGCTTCTCACTTGGGGCCATCAATGGCTTGGTATCGTGGCATTTTGTATCCTCCTCCTTCTACTTGTGGCAGGTTGTTTATGGTGTTTGTGTAAAAACCACTGTGGTCGTTATCCACAAGTATGGCTAAATATGTTGGGCAGGTAGTCAAAGATGGGTAAGATCCAATTACAATGGTACCAACCTAAGCCAGGAGGCTGACAATTTGAGATCGGAACATCCAATGACAGGTAAGGACCATATGTACTTTGGACAACCTAAAACAGGCACAGTCCATAAACCACATACTTGTTGTTTAATAAAACAAAACGGGGGAGTCGTTGGAGGCCATGACCAAGTTAAGCTGGCGCCTGGCAGTTTGCCAGGAGGAGTGGTTTGTGAGGCAATGCCACTGAGCCATTAAGATGGTAGGGACTCCATATTGGTTGATTGCTGTATCTGTAGGAGAGCAATGCTATGATTGGATGATGCTAATTGAGTCAAGCTGTGTTTAATCAGTTAGGTATATATACCACTGTTGTTCCACAATAAAGCAGTTCCCCACTTCAACTTTCAAGTTGCTTGTCACCTCCTGGTTATTTTGCCCAGCCAGACTGCAGCAACCTTTACCATGAAAACCATGGAACACTGAAGAAAAAATTGAAAAAGAATTACAAGATGGAAAAACCTCCCATATTCTTGGTTAGGCAGAATTAATACAGTGAAGATGGCCATACTACCAAAAGGTCTATACAGATTTAATGCAATTTCAATTAAAATTACAGTGATGGGCTGAGGTTGTAGCTCAGTGGTGCAGCATTTGCCTTGCAGGTGTGAAGCATTGGGTTCAATCCTCAGCATCACATAAAAATAAACAAAATAAATATATTGTGTCCAACCATAACTAAAAAGTATTTTTTTTTAAATTCCACTGACATTCTTCATATGAATAGAAAAAGCAGTCATGAAATTAGTTTTGGGAAAACGAGAGGCCCAGAATAGCCAAAGCAATCCTTAGTAAGAAAAGTGAAGCAGGAGGCATCATAATACCACCCTTAAATTGTACTTCAGGGCTACATTAACAAAAATAGCATGGTATTGGCACCAAAACAGGCATGGAGACCAATGGGACAGAACAGAAGAAACAGAGACAAACCCACATAAATACAGTTATCTCATACTACAAAAAGGTACAATAAACATATGTTAGAGAAAAGATAGCCTCTTCAACAAATGGTCTGGGGAAACTGGAAACCCGTAAGTACTAGAATGAAATTTTACCCCTATCTCTCACTCTGCACAAAAAATCAACTCAAAGTGGATCAAGGATCTAAGCTTTAGACTAGGGACCCTGTGCCTACTAGAAGAAAATTTAGGCCTAAATTTTTACCATGTCAGCTTAGGAAAGGACTTCCTTGATAAGACTTCTAAAGCATAAGAATTAAAATCAAGAATCAATAAATGGGATGGTATCAAACTAAAAAGCTTCTTAACAGCCAGACATGGTGGCACACACCTATAATCCCAGCAACTCAGGAGGCTGAGACAGGAGTACCACAAGTTCAAAGCCAGCCTCAGCAACTTAGTGAGGCTCTAAGTAACTGGGAAGACCCCATATCAGAATTAAAAATAAAAAGGGCTGGGGATATGGTTTAGTGGTAATGTACCTCTGGGTTGAATCTTTGGTACCAAAATAAATAAATAATAAAAGCTTCTTCTCACACACACAAACACAAAATAAATAAACAAGCAAATAAATAAATAAAAACATGAACAGAGAGCCTACAGTATAGGATAAAATCTTTACTACCTGCACCTCAGATAGAGCATTAATCTCCAGGATATACAAAAAACTTAGAAAACTTAACACACAAAAAAAAAAAAAGAAAAAAAAATCTAATCAATAAATGGGTAAAGGAACTGAACAGGCACTTCCCAGAAGAAGGAGGACAAAAAAAAATATGAAAAAATGTTCAACTTCTCTAGCAATTAAAGAAATGCAAATTAAAACTACACTGATATTCCATCTCTAGTCAGAATGGAATATCAAGAATACACGCAATAATAAGTGTTGGCAAGGATGTGGGGGAAAAGGTACACTCAAACATTGCTGGTGAGACTGCAAATTGATGCAACCAATTTCCAAATTGGTGGAAAGTGGTATGGAGATTCCCTAGAAAACTTGGAATGGAACCACCATTTGACCCAGCTATCCCATTCCTTGGTTTAAACACAAAGGACTAATCAGCATAATACAGTGATGCAGCCACATCATTGTTTATAGCAGCTCAATTCACAATAGCTAAACTATGGAAACAACGTAGGTGCCCTTCAACAGATAAATAGATTATAAAAATGTGATATTATGGAATGTCACTCAGACATAAAGAATAATGAAATTATGGCATTTTCTGGTAAATGAATGAAAATGGAGAATATCATGCTAAGTGAAAAAAGTCCCCCCAAAACCCAAAGGCCAAATATTCTCTCTGATATGTGGATCCTAACCCACAACAAGGGAGGGTAGGAGGGGAAGAATAGAAGTCCATTGGATTAGACAAAAGGTAATGAATGAAACAGAGGGGGATGGGAGTGTGAAAGATAGAACAAATCGGACATAACTTCCTTATATTCATATATGAATACACAACCAGTGAAACTCCATATCACATACAACTGCAAGAATTGGATCCTAATAGAATAAGTTATACTCCACACAAGTATAATGTGTCAAAATATAGTCTACCTCATATATATCTAAAAAGAACAAATAAATTTTTAAAAAATAACTAATGATAATATATCTGTAGTATTTCAAATCACCATATTTCATTCTATAGTTGAAAGGACAATTCAATTAAGAATTGTATAATAACTATATTTTTAAAACAAAACATAAACATATAATCATTTTGTATATGGTTTTGTTTTTCTTTGATGACACAGAAGAACTTAATTTTATGGTACCTCTGATACAGTCTATAAATATCATTTATCATTGTGCCATAAGGAAAAGTGCCAATTACCAAAATAAACTCTGAATGGAAGAATTAGGAAATAAAAAGTATAAAAATTAAAATTATGATTTTTATATTTTAATTATTAATCATTTAGCATGTATATTTAAAAGCTTAAACTTTGAAAATTTCTTCAAAGTATGTTGTGTTATTTCTAAAATATTGGCATTTTTTCATAAATAAAGCTGTTGTTTTGAAGATCATCCTGTTTTCCCCAAAGATCTATTTATTATGGTCCATAAACATACAAAAAGGAAATTGTTTAATTTTTGTTCTCAAATGTCACTCAAATAATATCCTCAGCCAAGAACTGGGTGAAATACTCTGGTGAGAAATCTTATAGTAAGATCACATTACTCAGTGCATTGTCTGATGCTTCATAATGCTTTGATTTTATAGTACTGAGTAACTCCAAATAAGCACAGGAAATCTCTGAGTGTTACAAACTTTTCCCTGGGGCAGTTCTACAATATGAGCACATTACCATTGTACTTCAGAATTAGAATTTCAAACTATTGAATTAGAGACAAATAACCATTTTACTGTCATGTTACCAAGTTTTAAAGGGGGAAACATTCTGATAATAATTTAATGTTTTAAACAAGTATATAAAATGAGACTATCTAAAGAATTCAATGGTGATACAAATCTAAAAAATCTTTATTCAAATTTCACAGCACTGTCAAATCTCTTCGCAATCTTCTTGCTCAGTATGCTACACATGACAGAAATCACTTGTTTGTTGAGTAATACATTGATTATTCACAAACACCAATTATCTTCTCAATGCATTGTTAGTGAGACCAGAACACTTCTTAGACCATCTCTGGTTAGAGCTGTTATATATTTTATGTTTTCCCTCCATTTCAAGTTATCACTTGTTTCCTGAATACTTCTCAGTTTTAGTACTTACCACTATCCAGAGTATGACCACAGAGTTGACATCTTTACTTATTTCATTTTCATCATCCTCTTTACATTGTCTTTTTGTGGACAACATTGAGGAAAAATTCCTAATGAAACAGGACAAGGCATGGCATGGGCAGAAAGGGGCTTTCAACTACAAACTCCTTCTCCAGAGTCTGATTCACATCCTTGAGTCAGGATTAATTTTTTTCCTTTCATCTATTGATGAAAGGGAAAAATTAAGATTCATTTTTAAGGGATCACAGTTCAAAGGGAAGCTCACGACTCTTCTCCATCCACTCTCTGTCCCTCATTCATCACTCTGTCCGTGAGGGAAAAAGTATTGCCATGATTGACCAGCTTTTAGAACATTATATGAAACTCCAAGTGGAATTAACAATCACAGCACATGTGAACTAACTGGCTTTCTTTGAACACTTTTTTTTTTCCTTGCACACAAGGTGTCTGTCCTTGCTCTAGTTTGGATCTAGACTATCCCCCAAAAGCCCAAGAGCTAAAGACTTGGTCACTAGTCTGTGGTGCTACTGGGAAGCGGCGGAACCTTGAATAGATAGGGCTCAGAAGCAGGGAGTTAGGTCGTTGGGAGCTAAACCTTAGAGGGGATACAGGGACCACAGCGCCTTACTGTCCCTCTTTTTGCTTCCCCAACTTGAGGTGAAGTCCTCCTCCCCCAGGTGTCCCTGCCATATGTTCTGCCACCACAGACCCAAAGCAATAAGATTAAATAACAGACCAAAACACTGAACATTCCGAACCAAAATTTAAGTACCTTTCCCCATTTAAGGTACTTTGTCACAGAGACAGAATGCTGACTACCACAGTCCTGGGTCTCCAAAGCAACTAACTCAAGAAACTCCTGCTCTCCACCATCCCTAACGCACAGGCATGTGGTACTGCAGGTGGCACGTATGCACAGGCAAGGTCTCTCGGTGCCATGTGATCCATCTTTTTTCACATCAAAATAGTCATATCCAGGTTTGAGATTTAGGTTAAAAGGGTAGAAAGAAAGATTAAATCTACAGTAAGCTTTACTTGTAGGCTTTCAAGGTTTTAATTCCTTCTCCTCTTCCTAGAAATTGGGGATAACATCAACTGCTCCAAGTAGGTATAAGCTTCATATGAATTTAACTATTGGAAAAAACATTTTCTTCACCCAAGACTAAGTTGGTCTATGCTTTCCCCAGTCATCTTAAGTGATTAATTCTACCTTTAGATTTTACAGATAAAGCATTGGTTTTCACTTATTTGCATGTTATACATACTGCTTTTCATTTGTATATACATCCTAAGGTTACAACTAAGAGGCCCCAAGTATAATTTTTTAAATCAAAGAATATACCTGATACCTGAACAAATTCACTAACATGGGCATAAATAATAATCATAACTGATGCAATCATTATTGGATAGAAAACAGAAGGAAAAAAATGTAAAGTTTCTAATTTATCCTAATAAATATTTCTATGAAGATACTTATCATCAGAACTTCTTATGTCTACATGGTTTTGCTCTGAACCTAAAACAAGCCATACATTGATCTTTTCTAATATCTCAATGGTATATAATACTTACTACTGAAAATGTTACATACTTAATTTTTTAATTGATTGTTTATCAACCACAAATCTAAAGAGTAATTGGTTCACTCAATAAAAGTTAATGGGTACGTATATGCATTAGGCAGTATTCTGGTTTCAAAATGTATTTACACATTATACATTTATTTATTAATATAAGGCTATCTCCTTAAAGTATCCTAAATCTTGTAGAATAATCCTTTCAACAAGAATTTTTCTTGTTGAATAAGAATATAAGAAGCCAATTTTAAAATTACTGATAAAATGTACAAACCACAATGATGTTTAGAGCCGTTAAGCTAGAAAAACCAGTATGGCAAAGTTTTTGTAATTGCACAAAGTACAGAATAAATACTTGGCTATGTGTAATGGCACAATTTCTCACTATTGTTGGCTTAAATATATATGATTTACCAGACATTTGGTTTTAGATATTATTTGCTATTGTTATTCAGAAATGATTGCATAAGTTTTGACTGTTTAAAAAAAAAAAGAGAAGGAATCAATAGGAATTCTGGAGGAAGATTTGCTTTTTGCTGGTACGTAAATCCATATGAAGCTGACATCTCCTTGGCACAATTGACCTTACCTTATGCCCAGTCCAGTCTAAAACATTTGTTTTGCATTAGTTTTTTTGGCATTCCACACTATCCAGAGTGCACACAAAAACAACTTATAATTTCACAGAAGCACACTTCCTTCCTTCTCTTTCATGTGACTAAGAAGATCTATCAAGATGGTGCCTTAGAGAAAGCAAGTAAAAAATGATTATCAGGAAATCACAAATGTGAGAATTAGGGAGTTAAACAGAACAACACAAATTCTCAGCTTTATAAAGACTGGATTATTGTCAGAATTCTGCTATAAGCTAGTGGTCCACTTTGTATTCATCTTATATTGAATATTTTTGAAGCATCTTCTATAATGTAAAATACTACTTCAGATGATATGTCTCCATACATTTGCATTCCGGAGGTATATGTGTACTGTGTGTCTGTATGTATAGATATGAATGCATGTTTATATATAATATACATAAAACAAACATGTTTAAATGTATGTATACATACACACACACACAAACACACACATAAACAGAAAGCCATATCTATTTGCAGAATAAATTAGACATATTGTGAAATATCTCCTTAACTGTATCAACAGGACAGGCAAATATATTTTTAGATAATATTTCTCTCCATCTGAGATTTATGTTATAAAACCATATTACAATCTTAATTATGCAAGTTCATTTAAAAATGTTATTTGATGAATACAGAGTTCCTGCAGTACTGCCATTGGCATTCAGTTTTAATGATAGAAGTTGTGTTATTTTTACAACAACTGTGTCATGGCTCTAAGAAACTCAGCTAAGAACCCACAGATAAAACACTGAATAGGAATCATCTTTTTCTGTATTGAAGATAACAGACATTGCATCAAAGATAAAGCAGAGTTTCATAAAATCATAGATTTAAAGTAGAATCAAGAACTGTCAATGAGATGCAGGACCAGGAAACTAATACAACCTGTTAAAAATTTCCTCCTTGAAAATTTGTGTTTTTAATAAAGCAAGTTATTTTGTGACCATTAGAAACCTCAAACTCTCCACATTTAAAAATTCATAGTGAAGGATTACAGAGAACAATATGAAACATCAACTAGCAAATTGTTCACTGTACATATAACAACAAATTGGTATTAATACAACAAAGGGAAGTCAGATTATGAAGTTATTTTGAGAGAGAAGATGGTGGGTTAGAGGAAGGGTGCACTTCCCAATAGCTCCTTACCTCCAGACTTAAAAAGTGGAAAGACTGCTCCTCAGAAAGGTGGGTAACTAAGGGAACTCACTGAAATTCAGAACTGTCAGTAAAAGAAACCATAAAGACACAGAAGCCAAAGACTTCAAACATAATGTAAGAAATAGTACATCAGAGATGCACCAGCTTGCCTGGCAGCTATGGCTGCTAGGGGAAATGAAGCTCAGACAGAGAGAAAACAGAAAGGTACAGAAAAAAAAAATTGGCTTGAGGAACCTGTGGCATAGACAGGGAAGCTGATCTTGAAGGGTCCACAGTTGGTGAAAGTTGTTTAGTGAAAAGCAACCAAAATTGTTCATCCCGTGAGCAAATAGTTTAGTGGAAACCAGGGTTGCTGGCATAGGAACAATTTGTAAGCACTGTGCAGCTGCAACCAGAGGCAGGAGACTGGGATCTCTTAAAGGAAGTTTCCAGCTGACCCAGCAATTGCCTGCCTACTCTGGGGCCCATACTGTGGCTGAACCAGTATGACTGAAATTGGTGCAAAGAAAATTGTGTCTAGGGCAGCCAAGTTTGTGATACTGGAGCGAACGTTCCCTCTGTTGATCAAGCCCCACATGAGCTGTTGGGAAGATGTCAATGAGGGTGAGAGAGAAGCATCTGCACTCCGTGTGTGATTCTGAGTAATTCACATCTACAGTGGTGAATGTGAAGCCAATGAAGGTTCAGACCCTATACCCTAAATGTGAAATTTACAGTAGGCCCCTGAGACATAGATGTCCAGCAGAGATCAGTAGTAGGGTATGTGAACCAAATCAAACACTCACCAACACAGTTCCAAAGGTCAGTCAAGAATTATGTAAAAATGTGGATATGTAACTGATGTGATTCTGCAATTTTTGTAATGTTTTGAATAACCAATAAAAAAAAAAGAAGAAATCTAGTTTAGATTCTACACCAGTCCCACTACATGAATACACAACTGGTCAGCACTCCCCAGTCTATCCCATCCTGTACTAGGAAATGAGAAGCTGAGAGCTTCTATAACCAGTTTTGCCTACTAGTCACAATGAGTGGCAGCTGGGTAAGGAACATAAAGATATTCAACTTAACATCCCCTAAGGGGATGCAGAGAACAAATATATCCTTGCAACAGCTTTGACTACCTCAGCAGAAATAAGCCCTTCAAGATTTTTTATTTCCAATTTTACTTTACTTCTTTAATCTCATGAAATTTCATTTCAATATATTTTATTATTTTTTATTTTTTCTATTTTGCATGACTGTGAGGAGGGCTGTGGGTATGTGTATTCTTACTGAGAGGATACATTTAAATCTACATAATTTTATATAATATTATTTTCATTTTAATTGCTTTCTTCTTCCCCTGCTTATTATTTAGCTTCAGTTAGACATAAATGAAGTATATTCATGTGAGTTTGAATTGTTTTGACCTTACGTTTGTTTTTTGTTCACATTTTAGTTTGTTCCATTTAGTGCCCCTTCTTCACTCTCTTCCCCCATTATTCCTTCTTTAATTACTTTCAGTTATTTTTATTCCTCTTTCTTTATAGTCATAATCTCTTACCTAGTCCCTGTCTCTCTGTTCACTTTTAAGACATTTTAAACTTTCTCTTGACTTCCTATTTTCTCTGCTCACTTAACAAACTGTAATCCCACTGAAACAACTATATAGCTTATGTATTCTTCCTCATTCATGTTGTACCATTAAGAGAGCAGATACAGTAGTAGACACCTGATGATTAATGTCTAATCTAGTTTATATTTGGTTATTGTTGGTGCTGATGTTAGATGATGATCCCACCATTCCTATACCAGTGGTAATTAGAGTTGGAGATGTCAAAGTAAACACTGAACATTTATCTTAAGGCTGTACATCTGTGGCTAACATCATTGCAATTACTTCCTTCCAAGAAGGGCTGGAAATGATTGGGACATTTCAAGTTCAGAGATTCTCCTGCTGAGCAATACTTACAACAAACTAACAATGAATCTCACTCCACACACAAACTTGCTTCACATGAGCTTCAATAATAGTTCAAGACATAGAATAAGGGAGACAAAAATCTCAAATCAACAACCAGGTCCCAAGTAGGAACAATCAGAAGGGGACCTCAGGCCCACTTTTGAGCATCTACTTATATATCAAAAACAGAGAAGTCCCAGTACCAAAAACAGTAGCAATACACAAAAGGACACACATACAGAAGAAGGGGAATCCAGCTCCATGGATTTGCAAGTCCAAAACATCTAAAAACATGAGGAAACAGGCAAACAAATCTCCCCCTGAAATTCACAACACAGGATCCCAAATATATGGAAGTAAATAAAATTATAGAGAAAGGCTATAAAAAACTGACTATAAAAAGGGTCAGTGAACTAACTGAATTTCAAATGAATGAATTAAGAAAGCAAAAACAAGAGGTTAAAGATTATTTCAATAAAGAAATAAAGATATTATAATAAGCCAATCAGAACTCCTAGAAATCAAAGAAACAATACAATTAAAAATTCACTTTAAAGTATATTAGATTATATAGAAAATGGAACTCAGGACCATGAAAAAAGAACTTCAGACCTTGATGACAGGGTATATGAACTTGAATACTCACTCTGGAATAGAGGGGGCAGAGGACATCCATGATGAGAATGTGTAAGAACTTTGGGATGGCATCAAGAGGACAAACTTGAGGGTAACTGGAATAGAATATGAAGATATGGGCTAAAGGAATTAATAATATCTTCAGTGAGAGAGTAGGAGAAGAATTTAGCCATATTAGAAATGAGATTGACATACAGGAAGCATAGAGGACTCCATATACACAAAATCAAAACAGAACCTCTTGAAGATTCATCATAATGAAAATACCTAATGTAGAAAATAAGAAAATGATGTTAAAAGCTAGAGAAAATTATCATGTCACAATTATAAATAAACCTAAAAGGCTCACTTTTGACTTCTGAACTCAGACCCTAATATCAAGTAGAATCTGAAATGAGGCATTCCAAACTCTAAAATCAAACAATTACCTACCAATATTGCTACAGCCAGAAAAATCATCCATCAAAATCAATGAAGATACCAAAACTTACCAAGAAAGGATAACTGTAACAATTAATGATCAATAAGCCAACACTACAAAGAATACTCAAAGATACATTGTACACAGAGAGAACCAAAAACAAACCCTAAAGTTCCCATAGAGATGACGATCACTAGAAGAGGAAGCCGCTAACACAAAATCAAGTCAGAATTAAATTCAGCAAACAAACCAAAATGGCAGGAAACCATAAACACATATCTGGAGCAACAAAGAATGCAAATGGTGACAAGTCCCCAGTTAAAAAATGCACATCAGCAGAATATATTTAAAAATAAAATAATAATATCTTCTCAAAATATTCTGTTTTGAAAATACTCAGCTAATAGGCTACTGTACCCACAGACTCACAATCCTCCTCCCTCAGCCTCCTGAGCCCCTGGGATTATAGATGTGTGCCACTACACCTAGCTAAGACATGTATATTTTCGTACTAAATATTCTACATGTTTAAAATCTACTTCAGTATTCAGTAAAATCAGTACTAAATATTCTATATGTTTAAAATCTACTTCAGTATTCAGTAAAATCATTCTTTTCCTGCCTTATTGCTCTTCTTCATTATTGTACTGCCAGTTTTGAACTTGAAATTTATCTTTAATTCTAAGAAACAAATTCTATCTGGCAACTATACATATATATATCTGGTAACTATACATATATATACATACATACATACATGTATATATACATATATACATATACATATATGTATACATATATACATATATATACATACATACATACATGTATATATATATACATATACATATATATGTATACATATATACATATATATACATACACACACATACATATACATATATCTTAATAATTTATGGAGATTATATATTTTAATAATATAAAATATCTCTTCTAAAGATTGAGGTATTAATTAAAGAAACTCTTAAGAGAGGATTAAGTGGAATGGAAGTTGTGTATGGGAGGAAAGTTATTAAAATGGCTCATAAATATGTTACTTAAAAATAATGTAAAATTACTCTGAACCAACCTAAAAAGCAGGTATGTATAGCTCAATAAGCAAGCATTGACTATAATAGCATTACTCAAATGAGAAAACATGTTGGCTTCTCAGGTAAAAATGATATCACCATTAAAAATATCTCGTTGTCAGAATCCTCAATATTCCAAAATTCTAAAACCAGCAACCAACAGTTTCATAACCAGAATATCCACAGGGGAGGGAATTACTTGATCTCACACATAAACGCTCCTAGCATGAAATTATAGAGTGGCATTATAGAAAATACCATAATGTAATATTAAAATATATAAAATGGAACAATAGAGTCGTATATCATTTTTGTATTACATTTTTTGAGGCAGGGTTTGAAATGCACGAAAAGTCAATCTGTTTGCATCAAGGGGGAAAATCCACTTTCCATAACCATCTTCAAGAATAAGAGATATCGGAGTAGATATTTTGCCTGTAGATAAGATGCTCTATCAAGATGACCTCTACTACCTCATACATTTAAAAATTCAGGCAGCAAAACAGAAGAGTTCTGGATTTTCAATTAGAATATCAGGCTTCAGTTTGTAGTTGTTCACCAAGTGACTTAATCTCTATAAACATCATCAATAAAGTGAGGATGCTTAAGCCTCACCAAGTTCTTGGGAACATCAGGGGAGATTATATGTTAAACTTGCTCCATGAAACATGAATCTCCTTGCTAATTTATCATTAGTTAGGCAGAATCTATTTGGTCAAAATTATGTAGACGAATTCTTAAACGCATTCTGATCCTTTAAGTTCTTGTTACACCATAATAATCTGCACGGAGAGGTCTCTGCATTGCCTTAGTTTCTCGCTCACAGCCTAGTATCTTCTTACTTGAAGCATCAGTCACCATCATGACTTTTATTAACCCAACTACCAGAAATGCTGAAAAGGAATGGAGCAATTTGAGGAGGCATTTACTTTAATTACAAGTTTTGAAAGCCTCTTTAGTCGGGCATCTCATATCCAATTCTGTTGCCAAGGTCATTTAAAAACAATTCTGGATCTAGTCGTAGCCACTAAGATACATTCCTCATCTTAATTGTGTCATGTACCTTGCTGGTTTGCATGCTAACAATCAACATAAACAATCCATATCGTATGGAATTTGAGGCTTCATTAAAGACAAATGCTATTTCTTTATCGAAAAAGGTTAAACTAGTTCCTTTACCTTATTTTAATCAGAATCAAGTATGTATGACAAGCTGAGGCAAATCATTGCTGCTCAGGGGGTTGATGAAATATACTTCTTCCCACCTCAGATTGTTTGTTTTTCAGTTCATTAGGAAGCTCTCAGCACCACTGCATACACACTTGGTGTACTTCATTTGAAGCAGGGAATTAACACTTAACATTTCTTCAAGGTTGAGTAAAACAGATTTATACAGCACTCTCTCTACATTCTTTCCATTCACACTGCCTGCCCAAAACACATTTCAGTTTGTCAATCCATAGCACTCTGCTGAGCACATTTAGCAAGAAAAACTGGGGAGTTGAGCCTAAATCCTATAGTACTAGCAAGAACGGAAAACCCACCAAGAAAAGCACATTTAAATCTATTGTGTGGTAAAGCATGTCCATGTGGTATTTTTATAAAATATAGGCTATGGGGAGGAGAGTAATAAACCATCACTGCCTTAGAAACAAATTCAGCAAGAAGAGGCAGGATTGTCACTAAAAATGGTCAAAATATGAAGTTCAACCCAAGTGCTTAGTTTCTTATATACCAGTTTCCTCAGCTGTGAGCTAGGAGAAACATTTTAATATCCACACGGCTTCACTGAAAAACAATTATTATTATGAGATTCACAAGTGGGAAAGGGCAGGTACAGGAGAATAATACAGACTCAATTAGGCTATGTACAGATATGAATACATCATAATAATGCCTACAATTATAATAATTATAATTTATCAATAAAATGTTTTTAAAATGCCATCATAATTCTTATTTTGAAAAGTGTTCTTGGGCTGGGGTTGTAGCTCAGTCGTAGAACACTGGGTTCAATCCTCAACACATAAAAACAATAAAGGTCCATCTGAATATACTTTGTATACAATTAGAGATATGAAAAATTGTGCTCTATTTGTGTAATAAGAATTGTAATGAATTCTGCAGTCATATGTAAATAAAAAATTAATAAAATAATAATAATAATAATAATACAGGTGTTGTGTCTGTCTACAATTTAAAAATAAATACACATTTTTTAAAAAATAAGTGTTCTAATCATTTGACATACGTAATATGAGTTAATCATCTTTCCATAAACAGAACTAGAAGTTAGTGGTAAAATCTTTAACTTATTCTTCTAAATTTATTTCTGGTTTTGTTGGTTTTATTTTTCTCTTAACATTTAAATAGACCTAGCTAATATTATTTTAGTAAGCTCATGCTTATTGTCCATGATAGCAGATTGTTTTACTAAGGTAATGAAGTTATAATTGAATAATAGAAAAACAATGACTGGTGTGGCTGACATAATCAAGAATTCAGGGAAGATACATTGAACTGATATTATAAATATCCCATTTATCAGCTTGTTAATTAGTTAATGTAGTCAAATACAAACTATGATAGCCACCAACTATTCTCACGCTGTCTCTGAGAAATCAAATACATGAAAATCATCAAATCAGAATATTTAGCTACCATAATCAGAAATAGAGGCAGATATAGGAGGATCAAAAAGTGACAAATGACCTTAATAACTTAAAAAAGCACATCATTTGATATACTGTAACCCTATATTCTTCAGAAAACATCAGTAATTATATTGTCTTAACTTTTCCTTGAAAGCAACCAAGATCATGTATGGATTGGCTCTTAAATATAGGATACTATGCTACATGTTGGAAAAGCCATAATAAATGGTATCTATCTCCATGGCATTACTGTATTGTAAGGATAATAAATGTGTAGTAAGTACAATATAGCATCACAGATAAGGTGATGGTGGTCATTAATGTTCTGCAGTAGACTATTATAAGAGAGGTGATAAGGATGAAGGAAGACCAATTTGCCGGTTTATATTAGTTGAAATATTTTGATTTGCACATAAAATCATACATATTTACATATCTGGTGTAGTACGCAATAGAACATCAGAGTTTATTTCTTCTATTTAACTGTAACTTTACACCTGTTGACTGGCTCCTCCAGATCCCCTTCTCCCCCATAGACTTATCCTTTATATTCAATAGATGATTTGACCAAGCCAAGATAATGAATCCCAGGAAGCAGGCGCACTATGAATAACAGTGAGAACTGCTTCTGTTTGACCACAACTCAGGGCAGAGGGAAGCGCAGCTGAAGGTACAGATGGAGAAGTCCACAAAGACATGTTTGATGGCAGAGATAGCACTTTCTTCCTGAAAGGTGAAGAAAACCACCAAAGGCAGTTCACAAAGTTTTGATATTTAGTAAGATGTCTCTGGACATCTTCTGGAAAGTGCAATTGATACATTTAAGGTCAAAGACCGGATATAATTCAGGATTCAGAGACTTTGGGAAAGGAGGCAATAATAATTTCAGAAAAGAATGTAACAAGTTAAAAATAGTTATAGTACTTTTTAAAGCTTCAGTGCTTAAGTCAGTCATCTACAGTTCTTGACCATTTAGAAGTAATTAATAAAAGTCAAGTTTAAAAACATTTTTTCTTTTGAAACACTTTTAGATATACAGAAATTTGCAAATACAGTCCAGAGAGCCCTCATACACTCTTCATGCTGCTTTCCCTCTGAAGTGCTTTTAAGGAAAAGAAATCAAATGTGAGTTTCCTATGCAGCTTGCTAGTGGCTATTTAAGATGCCAGCATTTTTAGAGCTACAGAAACTTTATCAGCCAGAGGAAAGTCAGGTCAACAAAGAAGTAAAAGGAAAATGAAAAATCCTTAATGAAGGAGATAACTTTGTTTTCAAAAGAATTTTAATATAGTACAACTGTCCAGATATTACATAATTTAGATGGATCAACTAATTCTAGTTATGTGAGTTTTTTCCACACTTATTTTATATATATTGTAGTTCCTTTGTTTTCCTGAAATGAAATAAGAATTCATGCCTTGCATCATTTTCCTCAATTTCCAATTATAAATCTCTTGGAATACTCTCAGAGATAAAGCCTGAAGCTATATTGGTTATATAAACCAGATAGGTCAAATAATGATGCCCCTGGATTCAGAAATGTCACCAGATAATAGTAAAAGAGTTTTGATCACATAGGATCTTAAAAGACTGAGGTTTTTTTTTTTTAACATTCATTTGGTTTATATTCTAAATGGTTAATAAAAACTGAATAATTATAAAAATTAATATAACTACTCTGGATTTGCTCTAATCAGTAAAGAAACACTTAAGCATTAGGAAAGTTCCTGTCATAGTTCTGATTTGTATTTTTCTACATTAATTAAAAGTTGATTTTAATCCAAGTATCAAAGGGAAAGATGAGAGACACTTTGAAAGATTAATAAGGTCGTTTAAGGAAACCTGTAGAAAACTTTGAGATGTTGTCATTTGAAGTAGTTCCAATTCTTTTTCAAAAAGTAGTAAATATGAAAGGCACAGCTTTTCAAATTTTAAAAGTTTACATTATGGAAATATGTTTCAATATATGTACAGCATTCACCCAACATTTCCATCCTAAGAAAACAAATCAACACTGATTTTGTTTTTCTGGATAATCCTGACTAATACACCTTGTTTCATCATCATCAACAAGAACAAATGAAAAAAAAAAAAAAAGAAAGGGTAAGTGATGAAGATAGAAGGATGGTGCAGGCAATGGAAGTAAATTAAAACATAGTCAAGAGACAGCCAATAAGAATACATTGACATTATTTGAATCCAAGTCCAAACAACTGAAGTGTTAATGTATAAGACAATCACAGTAATGGCACCACTCAATGGGTATTAAATGGTATTTAGGAAGAATTAAGGTTTGATACTGATATCACGGATGTTTCGTCTCCATCAATTAGAGCTATACACTGAAATGTTTATAACAAAATTATATGATCTCTAGGATTTTCATAAAAATAACTTGGGGACAATACACAGTAGTGTGATATAAAGCAATATTAATTATTAATGAAAAATGCTTGCAGCTGATGATGAAAATATGAAATTTGTTATACTTTCTCCTTGACTTGTAAATTTTTGGATTATTCCATAATAAAAGTATTTCAAAAATGTACTCTAGTGTAAATTTTGTGTTTTACCAGATAAAGAACTATTACAAAATCAGTTCACCTACTTTATGCTATTTCCTCATTGATAAGACCATGGACAGATCCACTTAATGATTTTTTTGATATTCACTCCATTCCAAATAATGTAATTTTCAATTTTCAAGGTCCATCAAAATTTCTATTAAAAACAGACCCATCTCCCAGCAGCTTGAGATGCTGAGGCAGAAGGATCCCAAGTTCAAATCCAACCTTAGCAAAAGTGAGTCACTAAGCAGCTCATTGAGACCCTGTCTCTAAGTAAAATACAAAATAGGGGTGGGGATGTGACTCAGTGGTAGAGTGCCCCTGAGTCCTGAGTTCCATCCCCAGTACCTCCCCACTCCAAAAAGAAAAAAAAAAAAAAAGTTCAAGGCCAGCCTCAGCAATTTAGTAAGTTCCTAAGCAACTTAGGGAGATCCTGTCTCAAAAAATAAATAAATAAATAAATAAATAAGGGCTGGGGATGTGGATCAGGGGTAAGGTGCCTCTGGGATCAGTTCCTGGTATTGAAAGACCCATCATCCATAAAGTCATTCTAAAAAATAGCAATTATTCCTTGGCTCATTTATTATTTATTTATTGGCAGTCAACATGCTGGAAATAAAGATAAAATATGAAAACACTTCCATATTTTCACTGAATTCTGACTTTACTGTCCAAAAATATATACAATTAAGACAAGTGATGCAGTAAGGTGAAACTTATCAAGTATATGATTTAAACTCACCTTGTTTTACTAAGGCAGAAAAACAACAAAATTTCAGAGACCACCTCCCTCCCTCCCAAAAAGACTTATTCATAATAAGTATCTCTTCTCCCCTAAAAAAAGAAGAAATTTCCATTCATGTTGCCTAGAGAAGGAACAGTCTCCCTTCCAGAGAACTAGAAAATACCAATCGTCCTTAGGGGATGATTCAAGGCCTCGTTTAAGAACACAGAGATCCGACAATTAAGTTTCTGCTTTGTACCCCTGACCTCACTATTTAATCTTTAAAAAAAAGATGCAAAATGTATCACCAAGGACAATGACAGCCCACACTATGGGAAGCATGCTACTGAAAGTGTAATTCTAGCTTGGTGTTTTCTAGCATTGCAGCCACAGTGAGTCAGAGCTTCTTTAAATTCTCTTTTCAGTGATTAGAAATAGGTTAAGGTTAGCAGAGGTGACCATGCCCCAACCTGCACACAACAGGCCTGAGCCTGTATCTCTGTTGATTGAACCAAGGGCTCACTCACCTTGCTCACACTGAGGCACAAGAAAGCCAGGTTATGGTGCCCATTTAATTACAATATGGCATCATCTTCTAACACTTAGAGAATGCAGATAAACAGAGCATACACACACACATATACACACACACATCTTCCCTTTCTTTCCTCTCTCTCCCCCTCCCCGCTTAGCTGATCCAAACCAAACATGAGAACTTGGAAATATTTGGTTTACAAAGCTTTTTTCAAATCACTGCCTGTACACAGTAATAATCTCTGAATTCTTCGACCTTTTTTGAAATGCAAAATATTCTGTTAAAGAAAAACGAAGAGACATTACATCATGTTCCATAAAACCAGCTTTCTTTTTCTATTTTAAGAAATGTTTCTTTACAATGTCATGCCTTGTGGGTGGAGATAGACAGATATAAGTAGATGCCTTATTGAGAGCAGTGTGTGACAAACTCAGATTTCAAGAACTGGAGGGAGATATTAAAATGCAGATATCACAGATGCAAATTCACAGGTGCATCAACAGTTGAATCTTCTAGTGACTACTCATCTACCATCTTTTAAGCATTACTTTTTTTCTCTTGGTGCATGACAGCTCCTGAATTCACAGATACTATAATTTGTATAATTCTTTGCACTCTAATACAGTTCAAAAATTGTGATGATTTCTTTAAAGCTTCCTTTACGAGAGTAACAATATTCAATTTCTGATTCATTATTGTATATGAAGCAAAGAAATACAAGTACTAACTGCCTGTTTGCTTCTATTTTACATTTGTTGAAGGCTTGTCATTTCTCTGTTTTTATCATTTTTCCTGGATCCCCAGACTCCACTAATTTTTTTTTAATTTTAATTTTAATCTGTACCCTGTATCCATCCTTGACCCCTGTCACTTGGGCTCGTATTTCATGCATAGTATTCATATTCATGCATATTGAATACTTTGTGAGCTGAACCATTTACTGATATTTAGAGCTAGACTAAGAGAATAGAATCAGGTCACTTGGGAGCACACAGTCAGAAATGGTGTCCTAACTCTACAATCAAAGAAACCTTTACAGATGTGTAGTTTCTTTCTCCTTATCAGTAGTTCCCACACTGTGGTATGCATCAGAATCACTAGTGTGGCTTCTCCAGTCACAGATTTCTGGACTGCAGCTGAGTCAGCAGTCTAAAGCCAAATAATTTGCATTTCAAACTAGCTTCCAGGTGAATCTCTGGCTGCTGGTCAGCATCTCACTTTCCAACACCTCAGATGGAGGCTCCATGATTATTGCAGATCACCGTCGTTCCCATCCTACTTTCTTAATACTTAATTCTGTTTTCTTCTATATCTGGAAGAATTCAACAAATTCTAGCCAAGAAAATGGCCACAACCCACCAAAAAAAAAAAAAAAAAAAAAAAAGTAAATAACTAAAATAATAGTAAATAACTAAAATAATAATACAATTGAAATTTCAAATAGAATCTATATTTTTAGTATTTGACATGGTCCATAACACTAAAAAATTCTAATTTTCTGTTCTAATTTTACTTTTAGATAGGTTTGAATTTACAGGTAAGCAAGCTAGAGATCAGAGATGTTAAGAGAGTTGCCCAAGAAATCAGCTAGTAAATGGAATTAGAATATCATCTTAGATTTGTGTGTATGACTTTCCCTCTAGGCCTTCCTACTTAGTGTGGTCCTCAGACTAGCAGTACCACCCCCATTTGGAAGCTTATTAGAAATTCTCAGGTCCCACTTTAGACCTACTGAATCAGAATCTGCATTTTACCAAGACCTTCAGGTGACTCCTACACATATCATAACCTGAGAGACACTATTCTACACTACCTGCCTCTCTAAAAATAAGTAACTTCAGTCAACTTTCTCCCAATTTGAATATTAGTTCTGAAGTTTTCTCAAGCTAAAGTGTAAATTTTAGTGTATGTGCATAGATTAATATCTTCCAAGTCAAAATAAAGAAAAAGCTCTATTCTCCCTTTCATATGAAGATTATCTACATCTAGCTATTTGGTCAATGGAGATTTTGGAGATGGGGATTCAAGTTTTTAGAGCATTTTAATTGCAAAAAAAATAATATTCAAAGACAAAGGTTGTCATATTGACAGAAGGTTTGGCTTCTTTATTTTTGCTGCTTTGTTGAAGGTATTTCATTTTCCAAAGCACTTCACAAGGGGTCTCCTAAAAAGACACAAACTAATAATGTCTGCTTATTTGTATTAAATTGAACAACATATACAACCATAGTTTATTTTCAAGTACTTTGCAAATTAAGCATGCTTGGATCGACCCTATTTTTGAATAAAATCCTTTGCCAAAGATTAGCTCAAGGAACTTGGTTTTTAAATAAATGGTATTTTTCAAGTTAAAATAAATACTCAGGGTAAGCAAAACTGTATCAATACTCTGCCTGAAGACTTCAGATGGGCCTGAAGATCCACAAAGTAAATTAAATTTTCTGTTACTATCTCAGACTCATGACCCTCTCCCTCAACTCTTCATCTAAAATTGCCACAAATGTTCTGTAACTGGGTCAGGGCACACTTGCTTGGGGGAAGAAAGACATATTAAAGAACATTCAATTATGTCTCAGACATAAGGGGCAAGTGAAGCAAATGTAATATCCTGTCATAAGACCCGAGCATAATTTTCTGCTGTGTCCCAACTTTTGTCCTCAATTGTCAACATGTGACTATCTCTCCAACACTTGCCAGGAATGCCTCAAACAAATTTCTGGAATTTATTTCCATTCACTATTTGGTTCAGTTCCATATATGTTGTTTGTCTTGTCTTCCCTGAGGTCGGCATGATTTCTACATACTAAGGATATTTGTTCCTCAGTTCTAATATCTTTGTTGTTCATCAAGAGTACAGTTTGACTGTCCTAAAATACCAATCTAGGACAGAGTACTTGCTAAATTCAGGGTATTGATGAGGTCATAACAAGGGAGTCTTGAACTCAGCAGGTGAGAGCTACACGGCCTACTCATGACTGAACTTATTCAAGGTCAACAGAAAAAGTAAAGCAGAGCTACTGGCAGCCTGGCTTCATCTTTCATGGCACTTCTGCCAAATCATTAGCTCCTTGCTGGCATCAGCAGCAGCTTCTTATATCAGATGTCCCAAAAACCACAGTCTCTTGATGCACACATACACTCTAGGTATTCAGTGAGCCAAAGAATCAGTAAAGAGAAGAATGAAAACAAAAAATCAGAATAGAAGTCTTTAACCTAAAATACCAAAACTGATTTCACAAGCAAAGAATAGGTCTCACAGAAATACAATTAATCAATCATAAAGATATTGATATATAAATATGGGTAGATATTGATACAAATATATTGAATTAAACTTGGCATTAGTGCTTGCCTATAACCATTTCTATGAAATTTTTCTTGATAATACTGTTCTTTCAGTCAGTAATAATAAAATCTCAGGCATTCTTTGATCCAAAATACAAAGAGAAAGAAATCAAAGGTAATAAATAGGACTCTAAGTAATATTATGGTAGAAAAATTCAATACCTTAGTCCATTTTGTGCTGCTCTATCAGAATACCACAGACTGGGTATTTTATAAAGAACAGAAACATTGATCACAGTTCAGGAGCCTGGGAAGTCCCATATCAAGACACCAGTAGATTTAGCATCCAATTCTAAGTTAGTGCCTTGAAAACTATATCATCTGGAGGGTTCATCTTTGCTTGGTGGGAGGCAGAAGAACAAAGAATGAGACCATTCCCTGAAATCTCTGTTATAGTGGAATTAGTTCACTGATGAAAGCAGAGTCCTCATGGCCCAATCATCACTTCTCAGCCCCACTTCTCAAAATTACCCTGACAACTAAACTTCAACAGTTCTGCAGCAGACAAGAACATTCAAACCAAAGTGGGAAAGGAGAAAAAACACTTACTGCCCAGATTCCTATCTCTCACAATGTCATCAGAAGATAAAATGAAACACAACTCTTATCCACCATACTAATCTCAAAGTTACACACATACCCTGAATGCAACTGTCTTCCTCCTAGAAGCTTCTTGCAAATACAGTATCCTGAACTGCACCTAAAAATGCTTTAATTAATTTGTACTTTCAGTCTGCATCTGTGTTTAACTTCCTGATGTGGAAACGTCAAACCTCCAATACCTACTGTTTTCAATAATTCCCAAAGTTCCCTCCCTCAAACAGAACACCCTTTTCTATCATAGACTTGTTCTAGACTTCAATCACATTTCTCTGTTCACCCTGTCTTTTAACACTTTTATGTCCAAATAGTCTGATCCTCTGGGGTGTCTTTATTTGAAGAAAATTGTCTCTCCTTTTCCATTTACTTACCCTGGACTTTCTTTCATACCATTATGTCTGCTTAAGATGAACCAGTTCAAACTTCATTTCAGAGAGAACAAGAAGATGATATCTGGAGTTAAAGGCAAGAGATTATAAAAACCATAGTATAGTGTTCAAGTGACAAGTCAGAAGAAAGCTGTGTGGCTAACCTATGTTAACCCATATACTAATGACTAAATGAAATGTTTTGAAAACAATTCCCTAACATTAATCATTGATGGTTCAAACAACTATTTATATGGTTAGACCCTTGGAAATAGATTTTAGAAATCAACAAAGGGTTACCACATGTGAAGAGAGGCATCCTTCTCAATTAAAATGGAGGGGGGAGGCGTTTTTCAATGGACTTTACAGAAGAGGAAATTTACCTTCCTGTTGTTATTTGGGAGAAGTGTTCCACAGGCTGTTTGCTTACCCCACCATTCAACAGTACTTTTAATTGGGTATTTATTTTCAGAAATTTTAACTCAAGGAAGCAATGGTTTCCCAAGACATCCCTATACTTATTACTGAATGGAGAATACAGTAATATGGAACATGCTAGCTATCGGACGAACTTAAAATAGAGCACAGAGTATTTGTATTTCAAACTTTCGGGAACAGTGTGATATTAGCACTAACGTTATAAGTCTGAAAAGCATAACTAAAGAAAATAGTTACAGTCTATAATCTCATTCCTTCTACCTAATTCTGACCTCTCACTGAGTATTAGTGTGAGAGGATATGCTATAGGGAGAGATACTAAGGAGTACGAAAACATGAAATACTTAAAGACATAAGTATATATAAACTGTTCTCTGAAGCCACTCCTCATTCACAAATGTGGACAACTCTTACTACCACATGTTTATGAAGAATAAAAGAAATTCCATCTTACAAGCATTTCCTAGAATACAATGATTTCACTGAGATACTTCTGTATCATTACCCATGGTGCCCAGTCCTGCTCCACAAGGCAACAGAGGCAAGGCTGGATCATACCAGGATGTCATCCTGGGAATGCAGGTTAAGTAATCAAAAGGTAAATTAGATTGTTTCATATTTCAGATATCATGCAAGAAAAAAGAAATAGCATTAAAATTGGCCACTTAAAGTTACATGGCTTGAGTTCAAATGCTATCTCTGCTCAGCTATGTGACTTTGAAAAATTATCCAAATATTTCCAAGCTTCTCCATCTCTAGGACTGAAATTAAAATATCTTTTCCATACAGTTTCTAAGGGGATCCAAAATGATAAACCAGAGAGGGAACACAGCACAAAGTAAACACCCAGTCAACACCAGCTATTATCGTTAACCCACAACCCAGGTGTACATGCACTCTAAGATATCTCCTAATAGGTTTCTCCACTAACCTCAATGTTTGATTCAGTGGAAGGATAGCTTAATGGAAATAGAGGAAAGCTGTCAGAATGAGGGTAGTCAAGCTTGCTTCATATCTCAAGCACAAAATTATATTTGACATTTCATTTAAAAATATCAGAGTAACATAATGTAAGCCAATCCCCCAAAACCATTTCAGAAAGATGTGTTTCTTTTAAAGGTGATGAAGACTTCCTCATGATTATGTGGGAAATGGTAAATCTGTTCACCTTTTTTTTTCCTTTTGCCCAATTATCCTTACTTAACTCAATTTTCCTTGTTGAACATTTTTTCAAACTCATACCATTTTAGGTTATTTATTTATCTCTGAAATATAATGAACAACAATTCTACATTGTCAATTTTTAGTGACATTCAAGAACAGATTTTTAGAGCACCAATGAAAAGTGTCAGGTATTGGAATCTGAAAAAAAATTGGGTTCAAATCCCTTCCAAATAGGAAGTGAAGAGGCATCAAAGGGTACAAAGTTCCAGAAGTACAAGATGAACAAGTCCCAGAGATCTACTGCACAGTGTAGTGCCTCCAGTTAACAACACTGCATTATATTTTAAAATTTGCTAAGGGAGCATAACAATTGTTCTTTTCACAAATAATAACTAATTAATAGGATGAGAAAAATACTTTGGGAGGTGATGGATATATTTATGGCTTAAAATGCAGTGGTTTCACTTGTGTATTCTCATCTCCAAACCCATGGAGTTGTGCATAATGAACATGTACAGCTTTTTGTACGTAGACCAACAAAATGGTTTTAAAAATTCCCTCTGTTCTGTTACTCACAACCTCTGTGTTTCCCAAAGATGGCTGCAATATTATCAGCCTTGACATCATTTTAAGCAGTGATATAAATATCTCCTCCTCCTGAACCTGAACAGAACTTTATGGCAACCAACAGAGTATGGTCAAAGCACTACTTGGAACTTCCATGCATCAGCATAAAATCAGGCCACACTCCTGCCTGCCTCACCTTCTTGAAGCACTTACTCTAGGAACTCAGGCAATGCTTTGAGGAAGTCACACAAGTGCATGCAAAGACCACATGGAAAAGCCACATGTAGCTATCCAGCCAACAGATGAGCATGGAGCTCAGTTAAGCACCAACCTCAGCTGCCAAACAGGAGAATGAAGCTGTCTTCCAAAGCCTTCAGACTAGGCATCTAGTCCCCCAGCTATCATTTCCCTGCCGCACTCTGACCCAATTCCTGAGCTTCAGAAGCTGTAAGACTAAAGCTGTAAGACTAATAAAATGATTGTGAGAGACACTAAGCTCCACGGTGGTCTACTGTGAAGCAATATTACTTGGAATGGTGAACTAGGCAAAGCATACATTCTAACCTTCACTTTCCTTAGTCTCTAATGTGGGGATAATAGCACCCACAATCCAGAGCTAATGCAGAACATAGGACTCAGATGCAAACACTGAAAAATCAATATTCACAACCACCTCCATGCTCAGGCAGCTCAGGTGATCATTGTGCTGATCTGTTCTGAAGGTGTTCAGATGCCAATCAAGATAATGAATAAAAATGAAAGACAGGAAAAACATGAGAGAGAAAATAAACATACTGAAAGACTGCTACAGGGTGGATCGTAAGTATCACCCAAAGATTTATGTGGTAAAGCCTTACTCCCCAGCATTGTGGTGTTGGAAGGTGGTGGAGCATTGAGAAGGTGAGACTTAGTGACCTGACTGAGGGTAACCAAGGTAGCTACTTTAGAAGGAAATAACAAGATAAAATATTTTTCAATGCCTACTCTGCAGAAATTGTACAGGATACATTGGTAAGAAAACTGGAAGCAGGGTAACTTTCTACTAGTTAATGCCAACCAATCATGGACTAGAAACTCCAAAATGCTGAGCCAAAATTAACCCTTTGTCTTTATAAGTAGATGACCTCATTTATTTGTTATAATGATGAAATGCTAACTAACACAGACTTCTAAAAAATAAAATTTCCCAGATATCTAAACAGGAATTTCAGGAAGTTTTGCTAAGAAATTTAAGGATAAAATTCTAGAAAGTTTTAGTTACATATCTTATTGCCATATATCTTGAAGACCTTCCAGATACTTCTGGGAAAAAAATCAGACATGATGTTTCAATGCCTTATATAAATTTGTATATTTTGAATATGACATTGTGGTAAATGGTCCTTAAATCAAGTCAGACCCAGTTTTTCCTGGATTGCACCAAACTAAATGATGACAGTAAATATTTAATTATCAATCATAGTTTCTGATATAGAATACACACACACACACACACACATACACACACACACACACACACACATCACATTGCTTCCTTAAAAATCCTATATTCCATTTGGGAAGAAAACAAGCAGGCATCTAATATACAATGGTTGGATTGCAATATATGCCAACAGTAGAAGATACCTCAAAAGACACGTCAAGAGAAAAATACAGAACAGTGTTATATGCTGCAGGAAGTACTGATTTTGTAATGGTTCAGAAACTTTTCCTATAGAGCAAATGCTGAGACCTTGCAAGAAAAATAAAACAGGGTATGTACAAAGTAGGAGAGAAGGCATTCTGATCCAGGAACAAAGCTGACAATTTACTTTGTGTGTGCTGTTTGGTTGGTTCCTTTGCTTTGTTTTGTTTCCGTTCAAGAAACTGACTGCAGCAGAAAGAATATGTATATGACAACTCAGTAACAAACGTGAAAAAGGCAAATCAGAAGCTGCAGTGAGTTTAAACTGTTCCTGAGAGTCAAAGAATGAGCTACTTCAGAAGGAAATAACAAGATACAGTATTTTTCAATGCCTACTCTGCGGAAATTGTGCAGGATACATTGGTAAGAAAACTGGGGGCAGGGTAACTTTCTACTAGTTAATGCCAAGTATGTGACAGTAAGGGCATAGATCATCCAAAACTCATAAAAACGTAAAGACTGGGAGAAGATTTTAAACCACCAAGTATAGTCCTTAGATTTAGAAATTATGAAACTTTAGACAATTCCCACAAATACATGAGTCAATAAGTGGCAAAGCTAGACTAAAAACCAACTTTTCAGATTTAATTCTCCTTCTCTGATACTGTTCCTATCTCTTCGCTATACATTATTAGTTAAATATCCTGGCAATTGGTTGCCGCCCAGGATTAATCTGAATAACTATGTCTTACTGGAAGTCAGGACTCCTCACATGTCGAGAGAAGAGAGTCTGAACTCTAAAGATCTGGAATTTCTCTGTAAAGTAACATTTTAGTCATGAGATTATATTAGAGTATATGAGATTATATTAGAGTAATATATTTATTTATATGGACCTTGTCACAGTGAAGCTTTTGTAAATCACTACTGGAAATTCTGTCTTACTAAGTTTAGTATTGAGATAGTGACCACTACTTATTCTTCATAGTAAAGAATAGCTCTTAGGCATTCAGAGTGTCTACACAAGGCTAGTGAAAAAGTTTTTAAATGTCTCAGTTACCTTCAGATATTAATTTCTGCTTTGTTTCCGCAATGTGTTTAAAAGTCAAGAAGTGGAGAAGGGCAACAGAAATCAAAGCCCATTCTTCATGCAACTGAAATTGTGGAATCTTTATCCCAATTGATCCTGCAGAGCTAAGAGTTATTCCCATTCCTAGAAAAGTTGCAATTTCATGCCAAGTGTTTGGAGTACATTATCAAAAGAGGTTTCTGACACAGACTGGAGAAATGAATAGGTTAAAACTAAGAACAATTTTGTAATTTTAGGGTTAAACATGGGTAAATATTGTTGCTTTAAATCTTTTTGTTAATATTTATTTTTTAGTTGTAATGGAACACAATACATTTATTTTTTTTATTTATTTTTATGTAGTACTAAGGATCAAACCCAAGGCATTACATGTGCGAGGCAAGTGCTCTACCACTGAGCCACAACCCCAGATCCTGCTTAAAATCTTGCTCTATTTGTATCATAAAATACTCAATGTTAATATTTACCAATTTATAAAGAATTGGGAATTTTTATTATGAAAATTTGATTGTTTTAAAAGCAAACACTACTACCACAATAATCACAACTAAAGCTAAAGCTGTACTACCAATCAGCTGCAAAATACTTAATAAGTCAATTATTTTATTTAGCAAGGAATTTTTGAAAATAGGCATAATAAGCTAAACTTAGTGAACTTCCAAATTAACATCATCATTATCAGAATTGCCTATATTTTGTAAAAAATGTTTAATCTAAATGTTCAGATAATGGAAACATAAATACCATCTCATTTAATAGGACATATTCCTACTGGTCAATACCCCAAATGAAACTATTCTGAAATGCTAACAATTTGCTGGCATTGCATTTTTTAAACACATCTCACATATATCCACATATGCATAAATATATATATATATATATACACACACACATATACATATTATGTCATCTCATAAAATAACACTTTACATACTTGCAGCACTTTATAAATTTGAAAGAAATTTAATATTTACTATCTCTAAAATCTTTCATATGGATATCATTTAAAAAACTAACAAAATTACCTTTTTGCTCTAAGTTAACCAAGTGCTATGTACATCTTTGGCTACATTGTCTCACTATTTTGCAGTAATCTCTTTCACATTTTCACCATTTCGCCAAATAGCAGCAATCCTCAAATCAGCCCATGGGAAGATATGCTCAGACAGTAATATGTAAATATATACAAAGATTCTAAGCAACCTTTCTAAGGCTGCTTTAAACACGGAGAATAAAGGAGAAGTGATTTCAGCGGTAAAAGAATCAGCAGGGACCAGAAAGTGCCAACTCTGATTAGAAGCCTTGAAAGCACTAACTTCAGCATCTCAAGGTACAATAGGATTTTCAATAACTCACCCTGCATCACAGTGCTTGTAAGTGGTAAGAGGTGATTGGAGGGGGAAACAGAATTTGACCTTTCCTTACTGAAGTAAAAGAAGAAGTTCATCCATTGAACTGGAAGCTTTTAGTGGAGTTACTAGAAGACAAAGCTACATGCTTGAAAGGAACAGAAAGTGCAGAGCTTCACAGTTTTATCAGAGAAGGTGCTTCAATCAGTTTGCATTTGATTGAAACTCAAAAGAATTCCTGCAGAACCACTGAACAGTCACCTTTAAGATTCAAAGTTTATCATAAATTTCTCTTTATTAAATTCAACACAGAGAATATTGCCAAATGCATTTAGTCCTTCAGAAAAACATTATTGCATTGTACAACATATCAAAGCATACTAAAAATCATCTCTATAAAAGGAAACATAAAAATAGAATTTGTGAGATTTTTTTTTAAATCACTCTTCTCTTGAGCTGAAGACAAAATATGTAACTTGTTCTTTCTATGTCACTTTGTAACCTAACACTGCCTTCATTGAAAGCTATTGTCAAAAAGTCCCGGGTCTAACCCCATGGGGTTAGAAATGATGGCAGAATGTGATGATCATTATTATCCA
Organism: Callospermophilus lateralis; assembly: GCF_048772815.1. Lineage (NCBI taxonomy): Eukaryota > Metazoa > Chordata > Mammalia > Rodentia > Sciuridae > Callospermophilus > Callospermophilus lateralis. Next base: position 86,684,687 of record NC_135317.1, read on the forward strand.
AAGTACATGTATGAAGATTTAAATTGGTGTGAATATACTTTATATACAACCAGAGATATGAAAAATTGTGCTCTAACATGTGTAATAAGAATTTTAATGCATTCTGCTGTCATACATAAATTTTTTTTTAAAAAGTCCCAAACAGGTCCACTTCACATTGGACTATCTGGTTTGACTTGCCCATAAAAGATACAGTATTTAAAAACTAACTTTAAATCCTTGATGGTGCTGTAAAGGTGACATACTACACATGTTAAGTGAGTTTTGTTTTCATGGGTTTTTGTTTGTGTTAAATTGTTTCTTTTCTTAAAATGAAAACTGAGTATCTATGTGGTTTTTCTACTCCTTATCTTCTAAGCCAGAGTAACTGCACAAATCAAAGTCACTGGAGGAGAGTAATTGTTTATCAACATGTATATTGTATCCTGGAACTAATTTTTGATCATTGAAAAGAAAAGAGGAAGCTCTGGTCTGCTTCTAAAGAAGATGAGTCATTACTTATTCATTTCTTTTTAGCCAAAATGTTGCTCAAAAAGGTAGTAAACATATATGATATTCATGAATAAATAAAAATGGAAAGTAGGTAAGAGAATGAATCACAATACTACTAAGAGTTAAGACAGGCACATTCACTAGAAACTGAGAACTCACAGAAAACAAATGCCACACTCAGCAAGATAGGTGGAGAAGGGTGCCCTGGGAATGACTGAGAAGAATCAGGTTCATGAAGGAAAAACTGTATTCAAAGAATGGAAATGAGAGAGAACTCTGGAAATCAGTGAAGAAATGATGGGACCCCTAAACAGTATAAAGAATTAGAAAGACAATCCCAACATTCACACACAAACACTAATGCACATACACGTAATTCTCAACTTTGATGGAGCTCCTGCAGGGATATGTGGGAAAGTTCCAGCAATATCCACCAAGCAGGACAGAAGCAGTCCTAACTGCAGAATTTCTCAGTCTTTACAAGCTTTAAATACAGTTTGGAGATTCAGTCTCATTCCTGGTCTATGAGTGACCCATCTGTTCCAATGAAGGAACCCAATTGCATCCCTCAACCCCAAAACCCAAGTATTACAAAACCACTTCTCACACAATCTTAGCCAGACCCCGTCATGTTGCCAGAAGGCTTGGATAGGTGCTCAACTCACTGGAAAAAAGATAGGCCACACAGCATCCTGAAGTTTCAGGACCAGATATTTCATAGCCATCCACATCCAAGCCTGAGTCCCACATGCACTTTCCCTACATGAACAAGGGAAGTCTCTTCCCTCGCCCACAACCTTGTAACTATAATCTAGGGTTGCAAAGTCGCAGCTTCACTGGTACCTATCTGTTGGGAGCTGAGAAACATTGTAGCTGTTTCCCATAGCTCCAGGAAAACTGCTACCAGTGGCTCTAATCTCCAGTAGAATGTGCACACTCCGAGAAAGAACTAGGGAAGGTCTTACCATTCCACAGCTCTGGAACTACAGCTGCTGGAAAGAAAGCCTTTGACATTATCCAAGATTGCCCCTGGGCACTGAGGAAGGTCCTACCCATGTCCTGCAGTTCTAGGACTATGACTACCAAGGCCACAAATATTCACATCAGAGCTTATCTCATATGAGATAGGGACATATTCATTCATGTCCTGCAACTCCAGGATGGCAGACGCCAAACACACAAGCCTCAACACCATCGGTGCTCAATCCTGGGGACCAGAAGATCTCCACTATGTCCTACATCTTCTGGAGCAGGGATACCAGTGTCATGAGCCCAATTATTACTTTCACCTACTGCAGTAGGTTCAAGGATGCTCTCCTGTATAATCCACAGAGTTTGGCAGCTGGTATCAAAAGCCCTGAAATTCTTGTACTTGTCCCTTGAGATCTGAAAAAGGTATCATCTTGGTCCCACATCTCCATGAAAGTGGCTAACAGTACTATAAATACTAGCATTAACTGCAATTATCCCAATACCTAGGGTCTCCTTTGTGTCCCACAAGTTTGAGTCCACAATTATCAGTATCACAGAGCCCAACATCCCCTATGCTTATTTCTTAGTAACTGAGAAAGATATCAACACATTCGAAGGTTTCAGAACTATGGCAACAGATACCACAAACCCAAATATCTCCCATATACACGTTAAGCATCTAACAGAAGTCCTCCTTTACATTCTGTGGCCTGGGAACCATGGATGCTCCATATCATCTGTGCTTCCCTCAAGGACCTAGGGATGGTCCTCTGCAAATCACAGACCAACAAGGCTATGACAGCTCCCATCACACAGTCCCAGTGCTGTCAGGGTAACTCAATTCTGTAGACATAAGGACACACACCTTTGGAAATCTACATCCACTTCAAAGTACAACTACCTTTAAGAATTGCTACAGTTCAGCCTACTGAGGCACCCAAAGACACTGGTGACATGTAGATGATGAACCTCTTAGGCAATGCTTCTGAGCTCCTCTACAAATGGAGCTCAAAGAACCTATCAAATTGACATCCTACATCCCATCTTAGTGAAATATTTTTTCTACAAAATCTACTTGATAAAATTTGAAGAGAACAACATTACATGAAATGCACAGGTATCAATGTAAGAACACAAGAAACATAAAAGGAAAAAAGGCACCTCCAAAGGAGAATAATTCTTCCAAAAGGATGTAATTTAACAAACTATGAAATATTTGAAAAAGTAAAGTAATAATATCAAGGATATTCAGTTTATTGCATTAGAACACAGAAAAACAATATAATTCAATAAGAAAAAATTCAAAGATGAAAAATTTAAAAGATATCATGAGTATGAGATATTATAAGTAAATTTCTCATGATTTCATTAGAAAACATAAGCTAAAAACTTTAATTAGAGAAATAAAAAAATGTCACCAAGAGCTTCTACAAAGGACAAGAACAGGCAGAAGAAAGAATTTCTGAACTTCAGATGAAGTCTTTTGGAAAATTGTCCCAGTCAGGCCCAATTTTTTAAAAAAGATATATATATGAAATGCTGTTAAGTGAACCAATATTTGCATTATGGACATTCTAGATGGTTAAAAGAAAGGATGAAATGCTTTGATAGGTTAATAGCCAAAAAATTTCCAAGTTTTCAAAAAGATAGACATCTAGATACAAGAATCTTAAAGTGGCCCAACTAGAAGCAACCTGAAATATAATCAAAATGTCAGAAGTATAAGACAAAGACATAATCTTTCTAAAAAAAACAACAAGAAAAGCATCCAGTCACATATAAGGGAATTGCAGCAGATTTCTTATCAGAAAGCTAACAAGCCAGAAGAGAATGGAATAATACATTCAAAAAGAGAAAAAAAGGAACAGAGGAAGGGGAGAAGAGAGGGAGGGAGGAAAGGAAAAGAAAGAAAGAATGGAAGAAAGAGAAACAAAAGACAGTAACTGTCAACCAATGATACTATGCCCAGAAAAATTATCCTTCCAAAAGGAAGAAAAAATAAAGTCATTTCCTGATAAGGAGAAACTAAGGAAATTTATTACCACAAGACCAGTACTACAGGAAACACTTAAGGGAGTTTTATACTACAAGTGAAAGGATCATAATTAAGAAAACACCTGAACATAAAGCTTGCTAGAAGAGATACATGAGGGAGAAATCTTATCATGACAAAAACTAATAAAAAATAAATTTTAAAAAGATGTGTAAATGAACTGAAAATATACAAATCATGTAAAATACAATTAACAAAATGACAATAGGAAGTTCATACCTATAAATAATAACGTTTAGTAGATGAATGGTCAAGAAGTTGTCATATATACACAAAGTGAAATCCTGTCATTGGCAGCAACATGGATGAAAACTAGAGATCATCATGCTAAGCGAAATAAGCTAAACACAGAAAATCAAACACTATGAGTTTCACTCATTCTTGAAAACTAATACATCAATTGTGTAGAAGAATAGAATTGAACAGTGGTCTTAGAGATGAGGAAGGGGAAGGATATAAAGTAGTTCAATAAGTAGCATCAAGATGCAGAATAGTCAGGCATGCAGCATATACCTGTAATCCCATTGGTTAAATATGCTGAGGCAGGAGGATCTCAAGTTCAAAGTCAGCCTCAGCAACTTAGCAAGTCACTAAGCAACTCAGCAAGACTCTATCTCTAAATGCAATACAAAAAAAGGTTTGGGGGATGTGGTGCTCCTGGGTTATACCCAGTATCAAAAGGCAAAAAAAAAAAAAAAAAGCACAGACTAATTACTTCCAGATTTTCTGTAAGTCAGGAGGATAACTATTGGTTAAAACATTCTATATTTAAGAATGACTAGAAGTATATATAAAACTCCCAACACTTAGAAATGATTCATGTTTGAAGAGATGGAAATCTCTTATCACCCTAGTTATTACATATTGCATATGTGTATTAAACTGTTTACATGCCATAACATACAAAAATTATGTCTCAATTTAAAATACTATTTAAAAGATACATGTCACATTCCAACAAAACCACTAAAAAAGAAAAGAAAAATGTGTATGAATAAAGTGAGCAACTAGAAACTAAATAAATGAAGCAACTCCTGAAAGTATTAGAATTATAGCTTGCCAAGTATGCCTACTTTCTAATCCTTGAAACCTGTAACAATGTCTGTGGTGGCAAGTACATTTCTTAAGTAAATTTACTAAATTAAGGATGTTGAGATAGTGAGAGTATCATGAATTATCCTGGTAGACCCAATGTAATTACCAGGATCCCTGAGAGCAAGATAGTAGTGTCAGAGTCAGAGCAGGTTTTGTGATGATGAAAGGAGAAGTCTGACTGGGACCCCCACTCAAGGATTGCAGCAAGCCTCACAAAGCTGGAAAAGTCAAGAGAACACCCTCTTTTCTGGAGCCCCCAGATGGCCTTTAGTCCTGCCAATACCCGGATGGTAGCTAACCCAGTAAAACTTGACCTCCAGTAACACAAAATAACAACTTTGCTTCATTGGAAACCACTAAATTTGTTCATTTGTTACAACATAAATAGAAAAATAAAACACTGGGCAATTACCCTCTAGTATATAAATATACTGTCAAAAATAAGTCAATTAAAAGGAGTCATTTTCATTTAAAAATAAGAATGAGCAAAATAACATGAAGAAATGTGCAAAAATTCTAAGTGTTCATTTTAAATGATGCTGCTTAATCTGATCAGGTATATAATACAGAGGATGTGCATGTGGCAGATGTGGTGCATTAAGAGGAGAATCCACTCATTTGATTTTTAAGCCAAAGTTAATTAAGCTAGAAATGCCATCCCATCATTTGAAATTTTCTGTCTTGCTATTTTAAAATGTAGTTGCTAACAATACTTCAGATTTTCAATTTAGAAATGACTACTTTCTTTTCTTTTTTATCAGATCCTAATCAGCAAGGGAATTCATAATTAAAAATAACTCTAAACCTTGAAAGACAGAAAGCCAACAATCTCATATAAACATGCAAATTTTCTTTGTGACTCTTTTAAATGAACCCACTTTCTCCATTGTGCAAGAATGATAAGTATCCTATTGCACTAATAACCATTCAATATTATTAACTATGTTTTCCTTTTAGGTCTAAAATAAGTACCTGGTTGCTGGTTAAGAAAAATCTCTTGAGAGGAATGGCTGCTAAATGGTGTTTGTTTCTATAAACACAAAATATGTCATTAATCCAGTTTTATCCCAGAGAGGATAGTTGTTTACATGCATTATGGTGATTTTATTGTATCTTATTAAGGAATAATGGCAAACTAAAACAACTGCATTAACACAGTCTTGTAATAAAAAGTAACGTTTTGCTATTCTAATTAGTTACACTCATTTTATGAGAGAATGAAGCCAGATATGTTTGGCTATGTTTGAGTCTTTAAAAATGACTTCTTTTTTGCACAGGTTTGAAATACACTGGTTTTTAGCACAGGTGTGCTAAGCTGCTGTGCAGGACTGTTCCAGAAAGCAAGGCCAAACATCAGCTGAGAAGAGCTGATCAAACCTCATGATGCTTTCCAACAAATACCTTAGGGGTGGGGGGAAACCCTGCCCCCACAAAACTGTAAATAAAAGTAACCTAACTATATTAACTAATTTCCCTTGGTATAATTAATTAGCTTAGGAAATTGGGCACTTGCTTTGTTGTAGGACCAAATACAGGCACAACTAGTTACACTCGAACAGCTATGTACCTGTGGATTTGAATTAAGATATTTTAAAATGGTAGGTTCTTCGAAAAATGTGCTCTCAGTAACTTGTATTTTCTTCCAAACATAGCTATGTATGTATTTTTAACTTACTATTCTTTACTAAATGCAGTGGGTGTGTCAATGAGTTGCAGTCTCCTCCCCAACACCTGCTAATTTTCTTTGTCTTCACCATTCTCATAAATGAGTGATGAGATCAACTCTGCTGAGAATCTTTTTGTGAACAAATATGGAAAAGACATTTACATAGAAACAGTTACACTGATCATTATAAGTGTCAATTCAGTTTTCTTTTCTATAATATAAAATTGAATTCTTATTTTTTTAATACAGGGAAGGATTTTTTTCCCCATTTCCTTAGTAACAAAAGCATGCCGTTAATTTAAGGTGAGATTTTTATTATCTTGATCCTTTTCACAGAAATGAAGACCAATGAACCAGGATATATCAGTCAAAGTGGGATTTGCCTCAGAATCCAGCTAAATTGTGTTTTTATCTTAATTGTGGCCTACATAAATCCCACTGGCTTTTTCTAAGGTCACAAGTCAAAGCACAGTGGGGTAGGGAGCAGGGGCAGAAAACTCAAGAACAGATGAAGAGAAACAGTAAAAGAGAATTTAGAAATGGTTTCAGAAGATTCAATAAAAATTATTTATTCTAATTTGTTATATATGACAACAGAATGCATTTCAATTCATAGTACACATACACAGCACAATATTTCATGTCTCTGGTTGTACACAAAGTAGAATCACACCATTCATGTCTTCATACACATGTACTTAGGGTAATGATGTCCATCTCCTTCCACCATCTTTCCAATCCCCCTTTCCTCTCCCTTCCCCTTTTCCCTATCTAAAGTTCCTCCACTCCTCCCATGCCCCCCAGCCCCATTAGCACACTGTTGACATACAAGTAGGTGTTCTTATATCTGAGTTTATCACTGATTACTTGCAAGTTCCTATAGAAAAAGGTTCAAGAGCAATTGTCAGTTATCTGTGGAAAAAAGTCAAGACTAGGTGAAAAATTTGGAGTTTAAAATTGAAGTGTTAATAATAGACTTTTACAGGATCTAAATTCTGTTAGGACCAAAAAAAAAAAAAAAGAGTGTCTTCTTGGTGACCAACCCCCAGACACCAAGCACAATGCCTGATATTCAGTAAATATTTATTGAATAGTGATTAATGTGTAACTAATTCAGGTAAATGTTTTTGTTGTTATTGTTTTCTTAATGATTTTATTTATTTATTTTGCATTATAATTCTTAATATACCATTATACAATAATATAACATATCTCTGATTATATATAAGGTATGTTGACACCAAATTCACATCTTCATACATGAATTTTGTATAATGATGAGGGTCTCCTTTCACCATCATGCTATTCCCCTTCTCCCTCCCACCCCTATTCCCTATCTAGAGGTAATTTTCCTCCCTTGCTCTCCCTCTCAACCCTATTTTGAGTCACCCTCCTTATATCAGAGAACACATTCGGCATTTGTTTTTTTGGGATTGGCTAACTTCACTTAGCATAATCTGCTCTAATGCCATCCATTTCCCTGCAAATGCCATGACCTTATTCTTTTTTATTGTTGAGTAATATTCCATGGTGTATAAATGCCACATATTTTTTATCCATTCATCCAGTGAGGGACATCTAGGTTGGCTCCACAGTTTAGCTATTATGAATTGTGCTGCTATAAATATTGATGTGGCTGTGCCCCGCTGTTTTTAGGTCCTTTGGGTATAGTCCAAGAAGAGGAATAGCTGGGTCAAATGGTGGTTCCATTCCCACTTTTCCAAGGAATCTCCATACTGCTTTCCAAATTGGCTGCACCAATTTGCAGTCCCACCAGTAGTGTATGAGTGTACCTTTTTCCCCGAATCCTCTCCAGCACTTCTTGTTTGGCTGCCACTCTTACTGGAGTGAGGTGGTATCTTAGAGTAGTTTTAATTTGCATTTCTCCGATTGCTAGAGATGATGAGCATTTTTTCATATATTTGTTGATTGATTGTATATCCTCTTCTGCGAAGTGTCTGTTCAGGTGCTTGGTCCATTTATTGATTGGATTATTATTTTTTTTTTGGTGCTTATCTTATTCAGCTCTTTATATACCCTAGAGATTAGAGCTCTATCTGATGTGTGAGGGGTAAAAATTTGTTCCCAGGATGTAGGCTCCCTATTCACCTTACATATTATTTCTTTTGTTGAGAAAAAATCTTTTTAGTTTGAATCCATCCCGTGTGTTGATTCTTGGTTTTAATTCTTGTACTATAGGCATCTTATTAAGGAAGTCGCAGCCTAGCCCCATGTGATGTGATTAGGGCCAACTTTTTCTTCTATTAGACACAGAGTCTCTGGTTTAATCCCTAGATCCTTGATCCATTTTTAGTTAACTTTTGTGCATGGTGAGAGAAAGGGATTCAATTTCATTTTGTTGCATATGGATTTCCAGTTTTCCCAGCACCATTTGTTGAAGATGCTATCCTTTCTCCAGTGCATGATTTTGGCACCTTTGTCTAATATAAGGTAGTTGTAATTTTGTGGGTTAGTCTCCGTGTCCTCTATTCTGTACCATTGGTCTACTAGCCTGTTTTGGTGCCAGTACCATGCTGTTTTTGTTACTATTACTGTGAAGTATAGTTTAAGGTCTGGTAAGAGTGATATCACCTATTTCACTCTGCCTGGATAGAATTGCTTTAGCTATTCTGGGTCTCTTATTTTCCAGATGAATTTCATGATTGTTTTTTCTATTTCTATGAGGAGTGCCATTGGGATTTTGATCAGAATTGCATTGAACCTAATTCAGGTAAATGTTTAATAAATGCAACCATAGCTCTTTATAACCATCAAAAAAAAAAAACAGAAAAAGAAAAGAAAACCAACTTTGAACCAAGCTATGAGTATTAGACCTACTATATTAAGGGAACAATCCACCTTGACACCATCATTGTAATGTCCAGAAGGGCAAGTTCATAGAGGACAGATTTATGGTTTTATGGCCTAGTATGGATAATTTTAAAGTGAGTCTGAGAAAGCAGGGAACTGGCTAGAATTGAACAGTTTGTGACATTAATATCTTTGGACCAGTGGGTACTGTGCAGCAACCATCTTCTACCAAGTATTGATGAGCTGATGTCAGGGTTTTCTAGAGAAATGGCACAAAAGGAGTTATGCATGTGTGTACACACATGTACAACACACAGGGATTTATTATAAGAAATTGGCTTATGAAATGTTGGAGACTGATAAATCCCAAGATCTACAGAGTGAGCAAGCAAGCTGGAGCTGGATAAATTCCAATCTGAGTCCAGAGGTCTAGGAACTATGAGAGTCAATTATATATCTCCAGCTCAAAAATCTGTGAACTGACATTTTAGTAGAGTCAGAAGGCAAGAAAAAAGTGGATGTACAAGACAGTCAGTCTTTTTCATCTATTCTTGCCTTCAATTGATTGTGTGAGGCCCAACTATGTTACTGAGGACAATCTACTTGGCTCAGCTTATTAACTTCAACATTAACTTCATCTAAAAACATTATTTCAGAAATATGCAGACTATTTGGCCAAATATCTGGGCACTCTGATTAAGGTGATCCATAAAATTAACCATCACACTTGATAAGCTATTTTGTTTCACAAATTACTTTCCAAGAGTTGATAGCTAAGTTATGTTTGCATATGCTCAGTACAGTTTCACACATAAAGCTGAAAAGTATGCCACTCTCCAAGTGTGTTTTAATTATGCTGGTTTCAGTTCCCAAACTTTTATCTTACAATTAGAATCTCACATTAAAAAGTCCTTAAACCAAGATAGTCAGATTTGTCTTCAGGAGATATCAAGATTACCATACAGCAGCAAATTCGGCATTATGCTTCTAAATGTGAAAACTATGTTAAAAGGTTGAAGGTATTCAGATATCACACAATATTCTCACATAGTCCATTCAGGTAACTGAGGAAATGTTTTGGAATTTATAACATCCAGGTAACTATGCCAGTTCACACCTGACATTAAAGGTGCACACTTACTTCACTGCCATAGTCTCCATAGTCAAGGAAAGTGCAGTCTGGGAATTTTCCCACTTAATGGGATGAAAATAGAATTTCTAATCAAGTAATATAGGCCCTAAAGGAGAACTTTTGCTTTGAGCAAATTAGCTGGGGTGATTACCAAATTTCAATTGCTATAAACCCAAGCTTGGCAATCTATAGCCCCATGAGCCCTGTAGATTTACAGGAGCACAGTTACTCCCATTCACTCACATATCATCTGTGGTTGCTTCCACACTACAACATTACCAAACAGGCTCTGTAGAAAAGAACTTGCCAAACTCTCATCTAGATAGACTAAAAACAGTTTTATAAACTGTCATCCTATATAGAACGAGTTGAATATTAATTCCATAAAGGATTATTTCTCAGCTAATTACAATCTGTCAGAAAGCTTTATTTTTATCTTAAATGTCATTTTGGCTTTTTTCATACTTATTTTATGTGTGATTTGCCATCAAAATTCCAAGCTCACTTAGCCTACTGTTCATGGCTTCCTGAATGGGGAAAACATTAGGGCCCAATAAATGGGAAGTGGTATTACAAAGAATTTAGTGTATGCAAAATAAAAAGATATAAGGCACTTAGCTCTAATATACCTAAAAGTATCTTACAAAATATATGGCATATTCATAGTTTTGCTTGCTTTTATTGTACTTTGAACCAATTATAAAATATATTCAATAAACCATTACAGGTATTATTTGTCTCCAAGATGCTCATTTATTGTTAGCCTATTCCTATCTTGTTTTAATGGTAACAAAGCACCAGAGCAAACATTCAATGAATAGTCATTTAATTCATGCCCTTACAAGGAGTTTTGCAATTGACAAGACAATAAACAAGTTTTTTCATGCCTATTTTAACTCTGGGTTCACTTGCTTTATCCACTACAATGGTTTTTGCAGGGTAAATTCTATATTTCATGGCTTGACTTGGCAAGTCCTGGTCTGATCTGTGTCCTACATTAGCTCTCTTAAACACAAAATACAACTCCAAGAACAGTGATTAATTAGTTCACAGATTTACCATCTGCTTCATTGAAGTCCTACAAGGTGAGAAATGACAAATTTGGACTAATGAAAGTGAATGTTAATGAGGTTGTGATTTTACTACCCTTTGAAACAAAAAGTGGTGAGCTTTCAAAGCAAGTCAGTGGTGTGCTAGGTCCTTGTTTAACAACTGCCCATTTTTCTCAAGCTTTATGGAGTTATGATTGACAATTAAAAATCATATTTAAGGTACACACTTGGTGTTTTGATATATTTATGCATTGTGAAGTGATCACAACAATTATGCTAATTAAGATATTCATCATTCTCAGTTATCATTTTGTGTGAAGGAGACTAACTTTGAAGACTATCTCTTATGCAAATTTCAAGTGTTCAATAGTATATTAATAACTATAGCCACTATGTTGTATATGAGGTCTCCAGAATTTATTCATCCTCTGTAATAGAAACTTTGTACCCTTTGAGTAACATTTCATTTCCCCCTACCCATCCCTTGACAACTGTCGTTTGATTCTGCTTCTGTGAGTTTGATTATTTTAGATTCCACATGTAAGGATATCATGTAATATGTCTCATTTCACTTTGTATAATTTCTACCAGGTTCACTCAAGTTGTCACAAATTACAAGATTCCCTCCTCTGTTAGGTATGAATAGTATTCCAGTGTGTGTGTGTGTGTGTGTGTGTGTGTGTGTGTGTGTGTACCATATAAACCACATTTCCTTTATCCATTCAATCCCCAAAAGATTTTATTTCCACATCTTGGGCTACAGTGAAAAATAATAGTGCAGATATCTCAAGAAACCAATTTCATTTATCTTGAATTTGTACACAGAAGTGGAATTGCCAGATCATATGGGAGTTCTATTTTTAATTTTTTGAAGAAACTCCATACTGTTTTCCACACTTGCAGTGCCAATTTATATTTCCATCAACAGTGTGCCAGGGTTCCCCTTTCTCCACACCCTCTCCAACACCTGAGTGCAAAGCTAGGGAGAGATATACAATGGGACTCTATTATATCACCCCTCTATACAGAAACATGTACATAAACCCAAGAGCACGGACAACAGTAAAATATAGGCATTTGGAAATATATTACTTCTTAAAATTATAAAATTTAATTCTAAATTTAGTATCAATTTTGAAAAATGGCTCTATTTAACAGGTATCTCACAGAATTCTTGAAAAATTGGCAATTTTCTCCTATTAGGAAATATAGGTAGGAGAAAGAGGAAGCCATCTCCAGCATATTATTGCTGTGAGTTTATATTTTACTAAATATACTGTTGTGCTGCTTGTATTTTTTATGAATGGCAACCCTTTCCATCATTAATTCTTTAAAATTCCCTTACATCTCACTCCTCCCACTCACATAGACACATATACACAATCTTACTGAATTGAACATCTCTGGTATAAAGCTTTTATACCAAGTCATTGCGACTATGAAAGTGAAATGAACTGGACAATTATCAATGATTTTATGAGCCAAATGTGAGCCAACATTACTTTCTAATTTTGGTTGTAGAGTCCTACATATCAAAGTACAAACCAGCAGGTGAACTTCTTCAAGGTCAAGATAAGAATTTCTTAGTATCCTTTGCTTACTGAGTAATGCACTAGACAGCATAAACACTCAAAACTCATTAAATAAAAGATTGAATGAATATTGCTCTGAATAAAATTCCCATATTGTTTCCACCCAAATTTCCACAAAATACTTAACAGAATGTAACTAGTTATCTTAGAAACTATAAATGAAAAGTTTTATACTGCACTAGGGTAAACTATTCTTAAGTTTATTTCTTTTTTAAGAAAGCTACATACTTCAAATATTAAATTTGAACACTGAATTCTTAAAACAGATCAACCAAACTCACTACTGACTACCATAATGAAGATTTTACCTAGTTATATAGCCCCTACAAAAATGTGTAGCATATAGAAGCTTCTATAAAATTTCACTGAATGAAAAACCCTGAATTTAGTTAATAAAGTCCTATCATGTCATCATATTACTAAGGAAAAGTTCTTCAGTTTTAAAATATTTCTCAGAGAAAAAAATAAATATGTAAACTGGTCAAGTTCTTCCGCCCCCAAAAAAAATCATTTAAAAAGTTTTACTGAAAATGTTAAACTACAGAAATACCAGATTTTCAATTTAAAGTAAAAATGACAGCATCTTTCAGAACTTTCCTAGTACTGCACCAAAAAAAAAAAAAAAAAAAAACCAAATCAAGTTCCAGATCCAAAATAACAAAGGAACCCACTCTGACCAAGTTCTTTTATTTACATGTAAAAATAATGCTCCATGGCCTTGATCAGTCTATACTCAAAGATTTAGAATCTAGATCTTTGGTGTTTTTCCCTTTTGAATAAGATGGCTTTCAAATGCTTTTGAATTCTTGTGAAACACATCCTAAATTTGTCCCTGACTATAAGGTAGAAATGGGGAGTCAGGAAATGATGTTTTTGTTATTCATTAAATATTTAACATCATATTCTATACTCCAGGATAGATTTCTCAAAGGTGAAGTGAAACTACCACTGATTCCCCTCCCCAATACTGGGGAATTCTATCACTAAGCTACATCCCCTCCCCTTTTTACTGTTTGTGACAGGATCTCCCTAAATTGCTGAGGCTAGCCTTCAACTTACAATACTCCTGCCTCAGCATCCTGAGTCACTAGGATTACAGGCAAAAAATGTCCCCACACCCAACACCAAGGACTTAACAGGACTTGGAGAATACACTCATATTATTATTCCTGAACAGAAATCTGGATTTTGTTGTCACCGATTCTTACCAGTCCAACCAAATACCACAACAATGTTTTGTTTTTGTTTGGAGAGAGCTTGATTTCTGCATCCCCCTACCCCAGGAAACTTTCACACACACGGTTTTTGCTCTAACGATTTTCATCTTTGTCTGCCTTGAGCTTTTCCCCCATTTCAGCTACCCATGATATTAGCAGCTAAGAATTATTTTCCTCACCAAAATCCACCTCCGTCTGTTGAGAGCCACAGCTGAAGGGGCCCCAGCAAACTTCCAGCTGCCAGCAAACTTCCAGCTGCCAGCTGATGATTGGCTCACAGCGGCCCCAGCAAACTTCTAGCTGCCAACTGATTGGCTCCTCTGCGGTGATGCTCATTGGACTATTTCCCTGCCCTTTCAGACCACCGAGTTGCTCATTGGGGGACTTTTTTTGGCTCTGCCCACGCGACCCAGCCAATCAGCCTCAAGAGCAGGAAGAGTGGGGGAGGTTGAGAGGCTTGTGGGAAGCCTGTGGTGGCAGTGGGCTCTGAAGGTTTTTCCTGAGGAGCTGTGTGGTTTGGCGTGTGTGGTTCTAAAAATAAATTTTGTTTCTTTTGACAAGTGGCTCCTGAATTGTGCCCAGCCAGACTGCAGCATTTGGTGGGCCGCACAGGAACAACTGAGGGTAAGTGATAAGCTAAACTGCTCGCCCCTGAGGGCAGGGCGAGAGGATGGGTAGCCATTTTAAGATTCTTCTTTTGTTTTGCTTCACTTTTGTTTTAAGTTGCCTGTCCCTAAAGATGTGTAAAATGGAAGAAAAACTGCTCACATCTGAGGAACAGATAGGGAGAAAGGACGGATGGATGTTTCAGGAGGCTATTATAATGATTTTTTGTTGTTCCAATTTTGTTTCACTCTGTTTCAGTTTTGTTAGGCGTTCTCTTGTTGGATTGTATTATAGTAGAAATATGGGATCAGAAATTAGTAAAAAAACAAACTGAAAGAGTGTTAAGTAAATTGTTAAGGGAAGGAGGCATCTCAGTAAAATCAAGAACAGTGAGGGCATACGTTGATACAATACAAAAATGTAGCCCATGGCTTTTTTTTTTTAATTAATATCCTTTTTTTTAAGAGAGAGAGAGAGAGAGAGAGAGAGAGAGAGAGAGAGAGAGAATTTTTTCTTAATATTTATTTTTTAGTTCTTGGCCGACACAACATATTTGTTTGTACGTGGTGCTGAGGATCAAACCCGGGCCGCACGCATTCCAGGCAAGTGCGCTACCACTTGAGCCACATCTCCAGCCCAAGCCCATGGCTTTTTAAGGAGGAGTTGTTAAATATATCACAATGGAACCATCATGGTGAAGATTTAAAAAGAATAGAAAAGAACAGCCCAGGAACTCTGCCAGTTGGCACATTGCCATTGTGGACATTCATATCTTGTTTGCTTAGTCCAAAGCCTTCAGTTCAGACAATGGCAGAGGAAGGAGAAGACATATTGATTCAAGTAAAAGAGAAGATCTCTCAAGTTAGTCAGACAGAGGAAAAGATTCAAGTAAAAGAGAAGGTCTCTTGAGCTAGTCAGACAAAGGAAAAGATTCAAGTAAAAGAGAAGGTCTCTTGAACTAGTCAGACAGAGGAAGAAAGTTTAGAGCAGAAAAAGTCATCAAGGGAAATATTACAACAGGAGACTGCTACTAACACCTTTCTATCACCAGAGGGTGTAAGTCTCCAACCAACAGTGCCACCTCCATATGCTGGGAGGCTCCCAACCCCTGCAGTTGATAGTTGGGATCCTGAGACAGGATCT
The DNA here is from genome assembly GCF_048772815.1 of Callospermophilus lateralis. Taxonomy (NCBI): domain Eukaryota; kingdom Metazoa; phylum Chordata; class Mammalia; order Rodentia; family Sciuridae; genus Callospermophilus; species Callospermophilus lateralis. The sequence continues at coordinate 86,700,518 of NC_135317.1, forward strand.
CAACTATTAACATGCCCTGTATTTGAGCAGGCAGGAGGGCAGCGAATTCACCATGCTTTAAATTTCAAAAAAGTGAAGCAGCTAAAAGAGGCTGTAACAACCTATGGTCCTCAAGCACCCTTCACTGTAAGCATGGTCGAATCCATTACCAACTTGAACATGACGCCAGAAGATTGGGCTAATATGTGTAAAGCTGTGCTAAATGGAGGACAATACCTGTTATGGAAGGTTGCCAATGAGGAATTTTGCAAGGAGTCAGCTAGGCAAAATGCAGCAGCTGGTTATCCTCAGAGAAATCCAGATATGTTGTTAGGAAAGAGACCTTATGAGGATCAGCAGCAACAAATTGCATATGATCCTGGCATACACATACAAATTGCTGTAGATGCGGTTAGGGCATGGAAGACTTTACAAGGACATGAAGGTTTACACGGTCAATTATCTAAGGTAATACAAGGAGCTAATGAACCTTACACTGAATTTGTAGATAGGCTTATTCAAACAGCTACCAGAGTTTTTGGGAATACAGAACAAGCAATGCCATTAATAAAACAACTGACTTATGAGCAAGCGAATCGTTGGTGCAGAGAAGTCATTAGACCATAGAAACATGAAGATTTAAACACATATATTAAATTATGTAGAGACATTAATGAACAAGGGCAAGTCATGGCAGCTGCAGTACAACAGGTTTTAGATGCCAGAGACATTAATGAACAAGGGCAAATCGTGGCAGCTTCAGTAAAACTGGCTTTAGATGCCAGGCCAAGAACATGCTACAATTGTGAACAAACAGGACATTTTAAAAGGAATTGCCCCATAGGAGGAGGGTTTAACAAAACTAGGTATCAAAGGAGTAGAATACCGGGTATTTGCCCACGATGCTGTAGAGGGAGACATTGGTCTAATGAATGCCGTTCTCAAACCACCAAAGAGGGTACTCCATTATCAAAAAATGAACAAGGACCAGGTGTTTATCCATGATATCGTGGAGAAAGGCATCAGGCTCCATTGCCAAAAAATGGACAGGGGGGCCCAATGCTCCGGGGCCCAAGACCACAAATATACGGAGCACTGGAGGAACCCAGCAATCCCATCAGGGTAGTGCCCAGGACACATTGTCCATTAGATCCCTCATCAGACAAACCAGAGGGAGTGCAGGGTTGGACATCTGCACCTCCGCCAGATCAGTACTAACTCCAGAGATGGGAGTTCATATCATTCCCACAGGGGTAAAAGGACCTCTTCCCAAAGGAACAGTAGGCTTATTATTGGGACTTAGCTCTTCTACTCTAAAAGGACTTATGATAAGTCCTGGGGTAATTGATCCCGATTATGAAGGTGAAATAAAAATTATAGCCAGTACTCCAAAGGGTATATCAGTAATTTCACCAGGAAATAGAATAGCACAGTTACTAATAATACCCAGTCTACATGATAAATTTTCCAGTCATACTGTAGAAAGAGGTTCCAAGGGATTAGGCTCCACAGGTGTAGATTGGGCTATGCTTTCTTTAAATTTAGATTCTCGCCCCATGCTAAAACTAAATATTCAAGGACATGAATTTAATGGGCTACTGGATACAGGTGCAGACCTTAGCATCATCTCTCATCAAGAATGGCCAAAACATTGGCCATTACAACAAGCCACTCAAATGCTTCGAGGCCTAGGAGTGACGACTAATCCCCATAGAAGTGCAATGGTATTAGACTGGAAGGATCCTGAAGGATGTGAAGGAACTATACAGCCATATGTATCGGATCATCTTCCCGAGAATTTATGGGGACAAAATGTCCTAGATCAATTAGGTTTTACATTAACAAATAACATCAACCAAAATGCACCCACTATTATGACTAGACAAGGTTTTAGGAAAGGAAAAAGATTAGAAAAACAAGAACAAGGTATAGCAGCACCAATATAAATAGATCAAGGAATGGACAGACATGGGTTGGATTTTCAGAAAGGGCCACTGAGACAATAAAAATTACTTGGAAATAAGAAAGACCAGTATGGGTTCCTCAGTGGCCCCTGACTAAAGAAAAGATACAAGCATCCCATGACCTGGTCAAAACAATTAGCAGAAGGACATATACAACCTTCTGTATCTCCCCATAATACTCCCATTTTTGTCATCAAAGAGAAATCTGGTAAATGGAGATTATTGCAAGATTTAAGAGCCATTAATAATGAGATGGTTATTATGGGACCTGCTCAATAGGGGATTCCTCAATTGTCTGCTTTGCCAGAAACCTGGTATGTTTTAGTTATAGATATTAAAGATTGTTTTTTTTCAATTCCAATTCATCCTGAGGATAGTCCACGTTTTGCATTTACTATCCCTGCACTGAATCATGAAGGTCCTGATCAGAGATATGAATGGAAAGTACTCCCTCAAGGGATGGCTAACAGCCCAACTATGTGTCAAATTTATGTTAACAAAGTAATCCAGCCACTTAGAAATCAAAATCCTGAACTACAAATATTTCACTATATGGATGATGTATTATTAGCACACAAAGATAAAAACACATTGCTAGAATGTTATGCCACACTTACAAACTTATTAAAAATTATAATCTATAGATAGCAATAGATAAAGTACAATTAAATTTTCCAATTAATTATTTAGGAGTTCTATTATCCTCAACCATGGTCCGTCCACCAAAAATTCAAATACGAGTAGATCAACTCAAATCACTTAATGACTTTCAAAAGTTATTAGGAGACATAAATTGGATAAGGCCTTATCTAGGTATACCAACAGGAGAGTTGGGACCTTTATTTGATATCCTAAAAGGTCCATTAGATCCAAATTCACCCTGCATGTTAACGCCTGAAGCAAGAAAGGCATTAAAAATCATTGAAACATATATGGAAAATATGCATTTGGTTAGAATTGATATAAGTTTGCCTTTATTATTTATTGTACTACCAAAAAAAATATTCCTACAGGAGTATTTTGGCAAGAAGGTCCATTATTATGGATACGTTTATCTTATTCTCCTAACACTATTCTTACTAGGTATCCTAAGGCTGTAAGACAATTAATACTAAAAGGAATAAAAGCAGCAAAGGGAGTGTTTGGAATTTCTCCCAATAAAATTATTACTCCATATACTATGAATCAAATTGATGAGTTAGCTAATGAGTTAAATACTTGGGCAATAATCATGTGCAAATCTAATATTTCATTTGATAACCACTTACCATCTAATCCTTTATTGTCTTTTTGGTCATTGCATCCTGTAATTTTTCCAAAAATGACAAGAAAAACACCTATCATGAATGCTCCAAATATATTCACTGATAGGTCAAATAATGGTACAGTAGCAATAGTTACACCTGATCAAACTTTTACATTTTTAGTACCCAAACAATCAGCTCAAAAGGTAGAGCTTAATGCAGTATTACAAGCTTTTGTGATGTTTAAAGATTCTGTATTTAATTTATTTTCCAATAGTCAGTATATAGTTAATGCTATAGTATCCCTTGAAGATGCTGGTAGGATTTCCCCTTCCTCTACTGTTTTCTCTTTGCTTTCCACTATACAAAGTCTAATCTGGGACAGAAAAGATCCATTCTTTATAGGACATATCAGGGCACATACAGGATTGCCTGGAGTCCTTAGTTTGGGCAATGATTTAGCAGATAAAACTACACATGACATACATATTTTCTCTACACTAGAAGAAGCTACAAATTTTCATAAAAAGTTCTATGTGAATGCTAATATTTTACAAAAGCGTTTTAAAATAAGTAAGGAACAAGCTAGACAAATAATAAAACAATGTCAAAATGTGTGACCTTTTTACCACAAGTTAATCTTGGAATCAATCCTAGAGGACTGATACCTAATCATATTTGGCAGATGGATGTCACACACTTGCCAGAATTTGGAAAATTAAAATATTTGCATGTTACAGTTGATACTTCTTCTGGATTTTTGATGGGCTCCCTTCATGCTGGAGAAAAAACTAAAGATATTATAGCTCATTGCTTACAAAATTTTGCCACTGTGGGCGTTCCAAAACAGTTAAAAACAGATAATGCCCCTGGCTATACTTCTACCTCTTTTAAACAATTTTGCTCATCATTTGGCATTACTCATATAACAGGAATCCCATACAATCCACTGGGATAAGGCACAGTTGAAAGAGCTCATCAAACTATTAAAATGTACTTATTAAAGCAAAAAGAGGGAATTGGGAAGGGGTATATATTCCCCAAAGATAAACTTAAAATAACCCTTTTTACTCTAAACTTTTAAAATTTGTATTCATCAGGGCTTAGTGCTGCGGAAAGGCATATGTGTCCAAAAAATGTACATAAGCCCAAGGTACTTTGGAAGGATATTCTAACAGGACAATGGAAAGGTCCTGACCCAGTAATTGTCTAGAGTCCGGGGGTCTGTTTGTGTGTTTCCACAGGGAGAACAGCAGCCAATTTGGATTCCAAAGAGATTAACTAAAGTGATTTCTACAGACCAAAAAGAAAATTATTTGGCTCAAATCCATAACAGCTGATATCCAAAACTCCAGTTTGGCTATCCTTACATCTGCGACAGAACCAGGATGCTTTTTTCAATATCTATTTTATTATTACCCTTTCCCACATGATGAAGTTCTATTTTGTTTTTTGAGCTCATACAGACCTAGGTTAATGTTTTGCTGATCAGTTCTATTTTTTGACTATAAAGTTTGTTAAACATTGCAATGGAGATTTCACCTGTAAAAAGTTATAAGGCCTTTACTATTATGTGTTGTGTGCACACTTGTGTTTTATGTTGTATGTTTGTATATACGTATGTCCATATATCATATATGATGAGCGCTCATGAAAAAATGGATCCAAATATTTTTTTTTTATTCACGTGATTTAAATGGTTTAATTTAAATTGGGTAAACAACTTTTGAGGATTGTTTTAATATGTGAACAAAAAAGGAAGTTAACAGATCTGTTTGTTTACTTTCACCTTTCCTTTTAATTATATTTAATAATTCTGTTCAAGATAATGTAAATTGTTAAGAAAATTGTTTTCTTTTAGTGCCTTCTGGAATGTTACATAATTTTTTCTTTAGCCATTATTATCAGAATTCCTATCTTCATCTCAGTGCCAGTGAAGACAAAGATAAAACCAATCTCCAGCTTCTGCAATAGCCATCACTGAACTGCCTGCAGAACTTGCCTGGACTATGTATCACTTGTATGTATTGTGAACTCACTTGTATGCATTGTGAACTATCTGTTGGTGCAGCAACTTGTGGTAGTGTTTGGGTATTTTTGCTGATGGTGTCATCGGTGGTACAATTTTTCCAAAAGGAGCCGTCAATTGGTTTGGTGTATCTTCCTCCCTTCTGCTTGTCATGGTCATTCAGCTAAAATTTGGGGGCCAACAGAGGTGAGGCAAAGAACCTCATCCCCCCACTGGTACAAAGACCTATTCACAGGTGTGGCTGTATGCTAGACCGGTAGTCAATGATGGGTAAGATCCAATTGCAATGGTACCAACCTAAGACAGGAGGCTGACACCTTGAGGTCAGCTCATCCGATAACGGGTAAGAACCATATATACTATTGGATAACCTAAGGCAGCACAGTCCCTAAGCCACATGTTTGTTGTTTAAACAGAGAGGGGGAGATGTTGAGAGCCACAGCCTAAGGGGCCCCAGCAAACTTCCAGCTGCCAGCAAACTTTGTCTGCCTTGAGCTTTTCCCCCATTTCAGCTACCCATGATATTAGCAGCTAAGAATTGTTTTCCTCACCAAAATCCACCTCCATCTGTGACCTCCATCTCATACATCCAGTCCAGTTCCTCAAACCTATTCTCAAAACTCTTATTAACTGCTTCAAGCTCTAAATGCTTAATGGTTGAGTATGTGTGTTATTTATAATTCCGTAGTTCTTTAGCACTGGTACTGTACCATATGCCCTTAAAGGTACCATTAAAATTAATTGAATTAGTAAAATGGGAAAGGATTTCAACATTCAAAGAGAAAAAACATCTGTTGTCCAAACACAGTCATTCAGATGGAAATTAAAGAAGTTGATTGTAACCCAAATGCACGCCTGTTGAAATCATTTCACAACCTTGTTCAATTAACATTCCCTATAAATAAAGTTCATCTTATTCTAAGAATTTTAAATAAAAATATATTCCATAGATGTGAAACTTATTAACCAGTAATATTTGGATACTTATTTAAAAAGCTGCTTTTCTACTTTACTTTAACCGTCAAACATTTTTTACTCAACTTGCAAAGCTATTAACAAAAAGTTTTGAGATTTTTAATTAAGCAGAGCAAATAACTGCCTGGGTTTGAGAAACTTTAGAAGTAGAATTATATTTATACTACTATACTATTTTCTAGAAAAGGTTAGCCAACAAATTTTAACTGAGCATCAGTAAAATGAGGGACATGACATGATATCTAAGTTTGCTTTCATTGCAAAAATATTAGTCTGTGAAGTAGAAATAGGTCATACTAGATGACTCATTACTTCTTTTAAAATCATATTACTGACACTTGAAAAAATAGATAACAGTATTAATTATCTGGGTTTTAAGAAGTCACTTGATATGGTATCTTTTAGGATATGGCTCAATTATTCTTCCCAGTAAATTGTCTAATCCTCACAGAAATGGAGTGGAAATTTCCATCAAGAGAATATCAAAATGTAAATTAAAAAGTGGCATTTTGGGTTGTCATTTCACACTTATATACATTGGTATATTTTATGTATGTGAAAGTGTTTTTTATTAACTTTATGAAAATTAAAGATCTCAATCACAGTGACTAAGCAACAGAATGCAAATCACTTGACTAAAAATCATTAACTTATTACCATACCATTCTGCATTGTATGTTTCATCATTCTTTATAGTTCCTTCTTTAGGATACTTAGTCTAATAAATAAGAAATCTACTTATAATTGCCTATAAGTCATTAAAAATATTACCTTTTTTCAGATTACAGTGATAGTTTTCTAGGTTTTCTTTTAAAGAGATCAGTCTTTGAACATATTATTGAAATATTATATGCATACAGAAAAGTTCACAAATCATTCAGAGATTAGCAAATGTAAATAAACCTGTGTGACAACAACATATTAACAAAAAAAGAAGCAGCAGCAGCAGCAGCAGCAGCATGTACCCGGGGAGCTCTGATTCTGTCCCTTCCCAATCATCACCCACTTCTTCCTCCTAGAAAGCATCAATGGTGATTTCTATCACTTGGTATAACCGGAACTTAAATAAGCAGAAATGTGCAGGAGGTAGTATGTCTTCAGGCTTCTTTTGCTCTGAAGTGCATGAGGCTCAGTGTGCTGTTGCTTGCAACTTACCTTGCTCCTTCATACTGTGTGGAGCATTCCATCATTCAAACACACCACCATTTATTGATCAATTTTATTTTTGAGTGGCATTGAGTAATTTTCAAGTTAGGCTTAACATTAATAATGTTATATTCATTAATGCACATTTTCTCAGGCATATATCAATGAGTAAAATTGCTAGATTGTTAAAATAAGTTCAACTAAGAAAGCTTATTATATTACTGTAAGGGCTTTGTTCCTTTTAGAAATTTATATCCAAAATATATTCCTAAATTTACTTATTTTTAATAAATCAACTAAAGAAACTATATACACACAGAGAGAATATATACAAATGGAATATATATGTATTAGGTCAAGTAAATATGTGTATATATATGTGTGTGTGTATATATATATATATTCAAGAACATGTATGTATGCATGTGCATATATACATACATATGCAAATGTGCATATGAACACATATACACTTACATCTCATAATTTTAAAATACGGCAGTTAACCCAGTTAACTGCAATTCTTAAGTAGTGTGACTGAGTTGCAAAAATACAAACAAAAACATTACTGGATTTGAATGTGGTCCTAACTTATTATTGACATTATTTAAAATATAGTCATCAAGGGCCAAAAATAAAAAACTGCAAATTTTTAAATCCTGAAGTAGTGATTTCAAATTGTTTCAGTTTTATTTTGGATACACCTGTCACCAGGTATGAACTTGTCGTTACTATAACATGATAAGTTTTAAATAAGAATCATCCTTTTCTCTGTATACTTTCTCTGCCTCAAGAAATCAGAATCTTTCTTAAATCTACCTGTATAAAAATTCTTCTGAAGTATGCTCCATAGTACAAGTGATGGTTGGAATGGCAAACTGAAGACCATGGCAGATAAAGATACTTGCATACCTTAATCATTATAAATTTAAACTACAAAGAGTTTCTAAAAGGAATTACTACTATTAATATACCCTAAGAAATTCTCAATTCAGAATTAGATAAGTTAAATTTTAGCTACTGCCCATATTTCATTCAAAATCCATGTGTCAACCATAGCCCTTAAAATTTTTGGCCTTTTTCTTAGCGTATGTTCAATGTTTGGGTTTCTACTCTTAAAACAAATGTACCAGTATTTACGTAGGGAAGTCAAAATGCTGAAACTTTTTCTCAAGGTATTTTATAGCCACTCTATACATTATCAACAGACCAATGACTTATTTTTAGAGATTCTGTAGCTTGCAAATATGTCATATACTACACGGTTCTTTTTGCATCACCCACTCTGTACTCACAGCAACATTTGCTCACTTTTTAAAAGAATTAACAATTATTTTCTAGAATTAAACTCAAGAATTAAAAAAAAAAAGAAGGAAAAGTCAAATTTATGCAGGTGTCAAAACATCTGATATTTTCAAAATCATAATTAAAAGTCAGCAATGGATGTTCCGGAATGATACAACCAGGTTTTTCAAGTACTACTTGAGAGAAGTACTACCACTTAACTACAGATACTCTGATTAAATTAAATGATTCAGTTTTTTTTTTAAGGCTGGTTTGAATCTGAATCTCCCTATTCACATGATGAGAAAAGCCTTCATGTATCACCAATTACAGTGACCTTGTTCACCAGTGATGGAGAATTGAATATAATGCAGTCTTAGCAATAGCGTGCATTATAATATGGACAGGATTAGACATGACAGAAAATAGATCATTTTCCAGATAGTTTAGGCCAGTCACAGAGTAATCAATCAGATTGTTGTACAATTGATGACATGGAGGTCAGACAGTCCATATAACCAAGTTCTTTTTACCACACTCTGGTTCACCCAGGTAATTCAGTCATTATGACAGCCCAAAATTTGTGATTGATTAGGTGATTTTCAGTTCAGTTTCCAGAGAGCCTGCATCAGCGCCAGTGTTGACCATTCACTACATTACCTTTCCATTTGAAATCAAACTGTCTTCAAGTAAGTAATAATTTCTGAAGCCAAATAGCTTTAATAGTTACTCAACAGAAATGCTGACTGAACAGTCATCAGCCTAGCTTAGTCTCAGCACTGCTTTAATCCATCTCTACATGTATGCTGCCTTCATAACTTAGTAATAATAGGACAGAATGGTATTAATGCAACTAATTCTAATTAATTTGCAATAGTCAAAGGATAATTCTGATCTTTATATTGATTCATAAAAATAAAAAGTTGAATTCAAATATATTCCAAGTCTTTAAAAAAAAAGTATTCAACTAGAATGTAGTCTTGTAGTCTCCCTCTATTATAAAGACTTCCTTGAGTATATACCACTTAAAAAGAATCCTAAAGGATTTCCATGATAGCAGGATGGAATATAATAGGAGTTTATTTCTATCAGACAAATTTAAGAGCATAGACATAGGAGCACCAAATAACATTGCATCCATGGAATATCACCCAGTTCTGTGTGATTGGAGCAGTGCAGATGTGACCAGGAAGGTATTCAAAAATTTTAATACTAAACTATGACATTAAAAGTACATCATTATTATTCAAAGGGGAGTGATGGATTGGGAGGGGGAATAGAGGCAGGAAAGGTGGTGGAATGAGATGGACATCATTACCCTAGGTACATGTATGACTGCACATATGGTGCGATGCTACATCGTGTACAACCAGAGAAATAAAAAGTTGTGCTGCAATTGTGTGCAACAAATCAAAATGCATTCTGCTATCATATATGCCTAATTAAAATAAATTAATAAAACAAAAAAGTGAATCATTAAGCAGTTCTAGAGATGGGTTTTAGACAAGAGATGTGTTCAGAAATGCAGTTTTAAAGTACTATCCTTGACATGGTGTGTAAGATTGATAAATAGGATATGTCTGTTAATAGAAGAATCTATAGGGAAGCTGGTACAAAAAATCCAGGAAACAAACAGGTTACAATTGAGGAAATAATAAGGTGGTTGCTGAAATAGATGGAAATGCTCAACTGGTTATGGATAGAATAAAGACAAAAAGGATCATAAAAGGATACCTACATATTTGTCTCTAAGGAAAATACATGGACTTTTGAAAACAGAAAAAGTTTAAGTACCTGGGGTATATCCCCACAATAATGTCTGATAGGCAGCTGAGATGTAAGCTCCTGGACAGATATATGAACAAGTTATTTATCAGCACACAAATGGTAGTGTAAGGCATAGAGCTACATAATTTAAATTCAGGAAAACCTACTCAGAAGAAAAATAAAAATTAGAACCCTGAAAAACACAGATAAAAACACAGATAAGACCACAGACCATCAAAATGAGGAAGTAAAGGAGGGATACAGATTTGTCCCATAGATAAACCTTGACAGAACAGTAGGGATAGGAAGTAATTATTCATTTAACAGCCAAATTTTTTTTTAATCATTCAGATAATCATCAGTTCTAAATCACAGGATTATTGCCAAACAATGCACGGAGGTGAAAATTTCAGGCTATTAAGTACACTGTCAGTGCCATCAAGACCTAGATTATTATTAAGACATGAATATGGTCATTAGGAATGTCAGTGTGGGAGTCTGAATTCAGTAGCAGTGAACAGATTTGTATCCTGATAACAGAGACAGGCACTTGTTACATGTTAAATTGGATTCCTCCAAAAGGTATGTTAAGATCCTAACCCCCAATAATTCAGTATGTGACCTTATGTGGAAGATGCGCTCTTGCAGGTAAAATTAGTTAAGATGAGGTCATAATGGATTAGGGTGGGCCCTTAATCCAACTGGTGTCCTCATAGGACGACAGTCATGGAAAGCAACAGACAGAAAACACCACATAAATTGCAGAAGCCTAGACCAATGTGACCCAGCTGCAGGCCAAGGAACACAAATGACTGATGACCACCATCAAAAGCTGCGAAGAGAAAAGGAAGGACTCTACACAAGGTCTCAGAGGGAGCATGGCCCTTCTGACACCCCTATTTCAGATTTCTAGTCTCCAGATCTGTGAAACAATCGACTTCTATTGCTATTTTAATCTACCCAGTGTGTAGTAGCCTGTTACAGCAGCCTTAGAAAACTGATAAAGCACACAAGTTGGCTTAAAGCTCAGCCCTGCTCAGATACTTAGGAACAGTTCTCAACCAGGATACATATGAACAGTTTTCCCATGGTCCCTTGGTCATTGGATAATGTTGGGTGAATCTGAGCCAAAGACTCCAGTCAATTCAAGTTAAATTGAGAAATCATTTTTCTTTTTATTTTTACTCACATAATGTCAGTAAACAGTTTAACTGAATTTACACTTTAAAAAATATATTCTTCTGGTCTTGAGCCTTGCTTAAACTTTGTTACACATGCAAGGTTAACTGGATAATTAAAGTCAGTTCCCAAAAGATTTAGGTCAAAAAAATAATTAACCTGAATCATCTAGGTGATGAGTTTTTTTAAAAAAAGAAGGAAGGGTGATATTTTCTCCTGACCTGTATATAAAAATGCTTCCATTTTTATATGACTTTGATGCATAGACACAGTCCCATTTAGAAACAAATAATAAAAGGTCCATATAAATAAAATGCATTTGCAAATGTTTTATTTTTCTTTTGAATATATCCATTAAGCCCTCAGCTGTCTGACTTTTCACGTATTTTTCATTGTCACAGTAGTTCTCTCCTGGCAGTGAGGAATATCGCAACAATGTTTTTTCACCTACCATTCCATACCTCAAAGTTCTTGGAATAACCTATGTGGGTTTTTTTTTATGTTTGCATTCTTTGAGGAGAAAGAATATATGTATTTTTCAAGATAGAAAAAAAAAGCCAGCACCTGAGGCAAAATGTAAGGGGAGAACATTCCAACAAAATCTAACTTGCACAATAAATCTGTTCTGTCAGATCCTTGACAGGCATGTTTATGTTGACCTCTTTCTGTTTGGAGAGAGAGGAAAGAAACTCGTGTTGATTTAAGGTTATAGCAGAAAAAAATCTAAATTGGGACACAAAAAGAGTGACACGAATTTTTCCCACCAGGCAGAATTCTGTATTTATTATTTTTTATTTCATTATGCTTATAAAAGAGAACCATAATGAATTTACCTTTATATTTTCTTAAGAATAAAAAATGTTCCTTTCTTTACAATTCTTATAAATGCTAGGAATGCTAATACTATGAATGTTTTAATGCTTGAATGTGAATCTGTCTTCAAACTGCAAAATGTTTTATTCTGATCCATGAAAACCTTAAGATATTGTGCATCTTGTTTCTTATAGCACAAAAAGAGGCTTTTATCACACCTATGCCTCCATTAGTCTTTAGTTATGTTTCAGAGATGGTATTATCTAAAAAGTTTTATTTTATGACTACCAACATAGGTATGTGTGTCCTTTGTCATGTGTTTAAGATGTTGCATGAACAGATCAATACTAAACATTGTATTATTGTCTTTTTAATCAGACAAATGGGAATCTCAGATTTCTTTTAATCCTCTTGAGGTGATAAAAATACATAGTATCTATACATAGTTCTGTGTTTCACAAAGAAATTCTATAAAAATACAAAAATATGACGGTTTGAGTATATGTGGGGAGTTAGCCATACCGAAGGGCATCTGCACTGTTGAAATACTGTTCATAGCCTTGCAAGATGACAATTATCAATATGGCCACTTGCATGCCCTCTGTGCAACAGGCACTATGCTGGGTTCCACAGTGATCTAGAGACTTGGAAAGACATAATAAGATGCAAATTATGCACTCTCTTCAAGGGATACAGACAAAAACAATTAATTAAAAGAGAAGATTACTTCTTTAAGTGAGTTGGGGAGTTCCAGAAACTCTTTGGGGTGGAGGTGACATTTCAACTGACTGTGAAGGATATACAGGATTTAAAGATACATCAATGAGGATAAAAGAGCACCTTGGCAAGAGGCTATCTCTAAAAATGGGGATTATTGGAGCATCCACTTCACAATGACTGATAAAATAAGATGCTTAATTTTTTTAATAAAACTCTGCTTTCTAAAATCTAATTTTATTATGATGATTAGTATCCAGCTATGGTATTGTTTTAATGTACTCCCTCTGAAATTCATACTAAAATTTAATTTCCACCATGGTGGTATTAAGGAGGAGGCCCTCTTGAGAAAAGATAAGTCATTGGGGCTCTACTCTTGTCAATGGATTTGTGCCTTAAAAAGAGCTCAAGGGACCTGGCTGAGGCCGTTTTTGCCCTTCCACCTTCTGCCATATGAGAGCCCAACAAGCCTCCAACTTGGGTAGTAGAGGGGCCCGACCCTCTCCAGGCTCCCAGCACCGCAGTGCCTTGAACTTGGACTTGCCAGCCTCTGCCGTTGTAAGAAATAAATTTCTGTTCTTTCTAAATTACCCAGTTTCAGATAATTTGTTTTAACAGTACAAATGGACTAAGGCAAGCTGAAATGGCAGGGTGAGCCCTCTAAATTCACACATTAGATAATTCCAGTAATTTCCCAGTTTGTTTCCAGTACCTATCAAAGAAAATTACCTTCAAAATCCTATTTGGGTGAAGAGCTACTTGAAGAAAACTGCAAAATTTTGGTGAGAGATATAAGTGACTTCCAGAAACTTGAGAAATAACTACTAAGATGCAATAATGTTCAAATTAACTTATAAACTTAATTGAATTTCAATAATTTTTTTAGAAGTTGACAAAATATTCTAAAATTAACCTCAAAAAAGAGAAAGATTTCAATAAAACTTGGGGGGAAAGAATTAGAGAAGAATGGCTGTCTTAAATATTAAAACCTGTTATAAGGGGCTAGGGTTGCCTAGAGGGCTTCCTAGCATGTGTAAGGCACTGGGTTCGATTTTTAGCACTGCATATAAATAAAATAAAGGTCCATAGACAACTAAAATATACTTTTTAAAAAACTGTTATAAGGCCAGAATAGTTAAATGTGTAAGGCTGGTCAATAATAGCAAAGGCAATTCTACTGAGCATAAGGAAAAGAATAACCAAACATACAGTTAAGTAAACCAAATACTTGGTAAACTTAATATTTTAGATAATTTGAAAAGGAAAAAAATATTTACCAGTAAGTTTTGTTACATCAAAGTTCCCATTAGATGTATAAATTTGAGAACAGGCAACATCCATGATTTGCAGCTGAATTACAGCAACATCTATTAAAATTTTAAATGGAACAACTAATCTTTGCTAGAATCAGAAAACGTTACCAGTCAGCTTTCTGAGCATAGGCCACCCTCAGACAGCTTGGGATTTCTGGGACCAGGAGGTGGACATGAATTCTATAATTGTAAATGTAGTAATAACTCAAGATGCCAGAGAACAAAACCTCAAATCAAAGATACAGACAGAAAAATATATGCATAAATATATACAAATATAGATAAATACACACACATCACAATCTTAAAAGTAAATTTCAAACCTGTAGATATTGCTGAAACCAATACAGACAATTTCCCAAAAGCATTTATTTATCTACGGATCATACAACCAGTCCTTAGATAGATCAGACTATTCAGTTTACCTCATCTACCAATAGGAACTATAATATTAGGACTCATCAAGAATGTTCTACACCATTTCTATATTTCCTTAATTTTCTTTTTTTCCCTCCATCCCCAAACTGAGTCCCCTTAGGGTTAGAGGTCTTCCTTATCCATGGATCTCCACTCCCCAGGAGAACCCAATGCATTGTTAGAGGTCAGTAAGTACTTAAATAAGAAAAGAATATTTGAATTAAACTTGAACCATTTACAAGATTTATCACAGTGGATTTCTTCATTTTCCCAAAAACCTCAATCATTTTTATACTGATCTTTTTAAGTGTAAGAACTTTCTTCTTTGTACTTATTGCTTCATACTTCTTGAAAGGGCACTGATGATGATTGACAAAGTTGGGCAATCCAGATAAACCATCATGTTTTATGATTCAAGTCAATAAAAAAAAGTCCTGGAAGAAAGTTCAACTATTTCTGCATGAGGGTTACCTGTACAAATATTATAGGTTTGTAAAAATCAATTTAAATATTAAAACCAAGTTATGTCTTTTGTTTTGCTACTACTTAAAAATAACATGACTTGCCCCTTACAGTATAGACACACATGTGTTTGGAGTATGGTGCATTTATATCTTTTTCTTCCTCTGGGTTTTATGGTAGTAAACACACCACACACCTGAGCCATTTTAAATTATTCAAGTAAAAATTATATTGCTAATATTTTGAAGGAAAAAACCAGCTCTCCAGTAAAGATAGAAGTTTCAAAGAAACAAGAGACATAAATTGGTTTTCTCATATTCTGTTCATATTAATATACCCCAAAGATAAGATTTTTAATGCAAGTCTTTTGCAAAAAGAACACATTTCAAAAACACTAATTTTCCTCTGAAGTAGTACAAAAAAACTGATAATACTTAATAATTGCCATCAAAAACTATGTTCTCACAGAGCAACTTCAGCAGTCCCTGATCTGATCCACTGTGATCCAGAGCTGTGTTGCCTGTCACCTAATTTATTCCCCACAATGTCAAAAGCCTGTTATATTCTTACTCCTCAGAAGCTCAGAAAATACAGAAACTTTTGTTTTAATTTTTTTTTTAGTTGTTTATATGCAGTGCTGAGAATCGAACCCAGTGCCTCACACATGCTAGGCAAGTGCGTTACCACTGTTACAACCCCAGCCCAGCAGAAATGTTTTACTTCAAAGAGCCACTATTGCAAAGCATGAGGTCACCATAGAAGCCAGCCATCAGATCTTTATTTCCCTTTTTGGGATGACTGTCTTCATCCATTTTGTGCCACTATAACAGAATACCTGAGACTGGATAATTTATAAAGAAACAGTTATTTTGTATAATTCTGGAGGCTGGAAGACCTTGACCAAGAAACCTCTATCTGGTGAGAGCCTTCATCTACATCATTAAATGAAGGGAAGGCCTAGGAGGATATACCTCACTCATTCTTTTGTGAAGAATTAACTCTCATGTTAACAGCATTAATCCACTCATGGGACAGGAGCCCTCATGAGCTGATCATCTCTTAGAGGACCAAGTAGCAGCATCATAACATCACTCTGAAGCTGTTATCATACATCAGTCCTCCTCTTATCTACATCCCACTTAATCCTCAAAACAACCCCTGCTGCCATCATCATCTCCACTTTATGGCTGAGGAGGTGGAGCCTGCTAGAGTTACACAGTTAATGACCAACCATGACAGAACCCTCCTCCCATGATTCTAGGACTGAACTTATTCATACAGGGCTCCACTGCCTTGTCAGCCTTTTAAGGCCAAACAAAAAGATGATTTCCTCCATCCTTCCCTAAATGTACACATATTTTGATCAAGAATTAAGGCATTTCTATTTTTAGATGGTTAAGTGGCTGAGGATTATCTCTCCTGTCAAAATGATATCTCCCATGTGACTTGTATTGAATAAACTATTAACAGTAAATTTTCCTCAGGTAAGCATGAGCTTTCACAAAAATAGCTGGTATCCATGAAAGATCACCTTTAATTGGTTTTACTCACAGCAGGCACCACTATATATTCAAGGTGTCACATTACAATTCAAAAGATGAAGTTTTCTCTTTGGCTAGAGTTTTATCTCTTCATCTACCCCTGTTCACTCCCATGAATACATAGGACATTTCCATATTAAGTCCCAGGCCTGCTCAGAAAGGTCATTCCTGCATTATTTCCCATCACAAACTATAAACTTGGCTCCAGTTTTAACAGCTAAGCTTAAGGTGTCTCCACAACCTCCTAGTCAGCACTTTCCATAGATCTTTTTTAAAAGGAGAGACAGAAGAAAGCAACTCAGATACCTTCAAATTCTATAGGGGAAAAACTACTTACTAAGGAAAACAATATATACATCTATATAAAGCAGAAGATCTGCTTTTGAACATGAAATCCAAATAGCCAACTTGTGTGATGTGGTGCACTGGAAGTCATCTTCATGCCCGTTTCCTGCCTGTGTTTCTTCAATGCCTACTCTATGTCACACATAGTTTTAGATGCGTCATACAGAATACAGAAAGAACCACAATTCTTTAACCTTATGAAATTTACATTCTATGGGAGCAGATAGAAATTAAACAAGTAAACAAAAACATTAGCAGGATCATTTCACATAGTGATGAGGACTATGAAGGACAGTGTGATGTGATAGAGCACCACATGGGACCTGGGTGGTGGAACACAGAAGAGGAAGGCCTGGCTCAGGGACTCCCTCAGGGTTGAGGTCTGAGGGGTGAAAAGGAGCTACCACGGAAAGGTCTGGGAACAGTACAAAGCATTGCCTTGTTTGTTCTTCCAGGTGACCTGATGAAATGGGCAGGGGATACATTTTCACAATTAAGAACACTAAATCTGAAGAAGTTAAATGATTTACCCAGACACCCCCTCAATGTATCAATCAAACGTGAATCAGCAGCTGTGGCTTAGGGAGCAGGGTCATCACCCTTTCTCCCATCAATTCTCCATTATAAGCACACCTACATTACATGAAATTCCCGTTCACCAAGAATGCTTTTTCAAAAGACCAAAACAAAAAAATCATGATAATCTTGCCCCTGTATTAACTATATCCAAAAGTTGAATCATTTTATAAATGAATTTTAAGGACTTATCTTTGCACCCTAGAATATATAAACAAATAGTACAATCATACATAATTCTTGATTTGGGGAAATGTCATATTTCGGTGATCTCATTATTTTCTTTTTATTAACTGATGCTAAATAAGCTACAGTATAGTATAAAATAACACGCATTTTTAAATACTTCAGAAATGTAATCATTGTCATCATAGATAATGTGTGGGAAATACATTACAAAGTAACTACTTAACTGCATCCATGCTATGTTTATAAACATATTATTTCTCTTTTGTAAATAGTTCAGTTTATGTGATATACAAAAAGAAAGCCAAGATAATAAATTTCTTGTATACTAGGTAGGACCCCTTCCAACCAACTGATAAAGTAAGTTCTTGCTTTTGAGAACCCTAAAATTACATGTTCAAGTATTTTAACAACCCAAACACAGATTTTCAGAATTTATAAACTGCTAATTTTCCTCCACCTACCACTCTCTACACACAGATGACACACACCTCCACCTTCCTTTCTACAGCCAAACACCTATTTTGCCACCTTCAAGAAAAGGTAGAGAAAACAGGACAGGGTGGCCTGCCACTCTTGTGCTATTGGAAACATGAGAGCTATAGAAAATATAATAGCTAAAGTGTTCAACACATAATACAAAAGTGAGAAATTCTGGGGTTTCTTTGTCCTTGGGGGAGAGAAAAGGAAAAAGCAGCACAGAGACATTCTTGAGGACAAAGAGGCCCTTAACTTCTACCTAGGGAAAGCACTCGGCCCTAAGAGAATCCCATTCAACCTGTGTTTGCTACCTGAATCTAGCTTTTGGTCAGAATACACTAGTGGAGTTTTATTATTCTCTAAGTACTCACAAGTCATTTTTTTCTTCAGCCTCTTGATCATAAGGATTTTAACACTTCATATTTTGATAACTGCCATTTTAGTTCAAGTAAGTAAAAATGTACATGAAATAAAGCGTGCAGATAGAAGTTAAAGTATTTCCATAATGCTAGACTCAATTTCTGTATATTCCAATGTCAACCAAGGAAGAGTCTTTGTGATAAATTTTAGATGTTCAAAAATCTACTCCTTCAAATCAGTAAAAGGTTTCTACCAGGGTGGTCACTGCTTTAGGAGAAGCTACAGCACCCCCAGACACAGGCTACGAAAGACTATCTCCACAATTGTGGATAATACACACCTGATTCACAGTGTTTGGATTTTAAGCAGTGTGTGATACATACATGGAAAGTGCATGGACTAAGTGTTAAGAGAAATCTGGATTCATATCTTGATTGCAATGATTATACCTATGTCAATTTGCTTCCTCTGAGGTTCAATTTCCTCAGCTGTAAACAATGAATAAGTACTCTTGGTCTTACCAGTAACTTTTATGATGAAACAAGATAGTACATATAAAATTCTTACTAAAGTTTTAGCAAAACATCAAGAATCATTCTAAAAATATCACATGTTAAAAAGCGACTTTTTTTCCTGTAGTTTTGGAGAGAATAGAGTTAACACACCTGGTTTGAAACCGATTCATTATGTTTACCATACAAGTCTCTGTAGGAGAAAAAGCAAAGTGGATGGCTGATCTAATCTCTCTGTCAAGAGGATAACTGGACCTTGGAGCAAATGCAGAAATGATATCTGCTCCTGGGAGGAATCTTATCTATTAAATGTTCTTAACAGGATGTCCATGGTTGCGAATAGCTTATAGAAAATAAATCCACCATCAAGGTATTCATGAGAAATGGCTTCCTGGAATAAGCTGCATACACTAGGAACCTCAGTTTTTTCTCTTTCTGGACTCACTATTCTACCCTTTATTGTCAGTCTCTGGACCTTTAGAAATAGTGAAGTATGTTTTAGCCTACTGTTGACACTAGATTAGTAAATATTATTATGTATCATCCAGTATAGTTTGTTATTTTTCACTTTTGTAGATATTTTTAAATTTAGTATTTTCTGAAGTTTTTGAAAAAGAAATTATTCCTATTTACAAGTTTATAGTACTATCCATTTTAATTTTTTTAAGAAGAATTTTCCACATCTACAACTCAATGACCTAATTTATGAAAAGGAAGATTTTAAAAATAACGTTACATGACTGGAAACACCGATGGGTTTCCATTCATGAATTTTGACTGATTTCCAAGATACTTGAGTCCTAAAACCTGTGAAACCATACTTTTTTTTTAACTTCTCATTATCAACTGAACCAAGACAAAAAATTGGCCTCTATCTTCTTATTTATAAAGATGTGTTAAAAATTTTCTGATGACAGATCAGAGCAATTATTTTTAACACATCAGTGAGCACTAGAACCTAACAGCAAAAACTTTAATGTAAAGTGCAGAATAAATAGTTAAAATTACTAGAGGCAGGAGACTGCTGAACACAAAGTTTTGTTACATATATTATTTAATTCTCCAAATATGCCACAAAGTATGTATTATTATCTTCATTTTGCCATCAAGTAACTGAGGTTCAGCAAGGATACCGGCTAACTCCAAATTCTAAACTAAAGAATCTGAGGCAGAAAACAAAAATACTAACTGCATAATCGAAGAGGGTTTTCAAATAATCAAGAACTATGAAGATTTTTATAGGTTAGCCTGCTACAGCTTCATGAATGCTTATAGCATTTGAGACTCCTGATCAGAGACAATGGACAGTTTATAAAACTAATTCTAGTGATCAGAATGTTAGCATTTGCACTGATTTCCCCAAACTTTAATCCGTACAGAGTGACACAAAAAAATTCAGGTAACATCTGCACAAAATAGTGGATTGTGCTATAAAGTAATCTGAGGTTACTCAAGTGAGCAGTCAGAGGCCTATACTCTGCTACGGATGCAGACACTACCCTCACTCTGCTGGACAGTGAGCATGCCTGCCCTTTTATTTTAGAATGAGATACTGTCCCCATCTTCCAAAGCTGTTCACTACACAAATACTGATCAGAGAGCCCCAAGCAAAGGCAGTCACTGCTTGACTCACAAGACCTGTAGAGATGTAAGAGACCCATGGAGAATTCTCTCCCAGTGACAGTAACACCTGTCTTCTAGTTGCTGAAAGTAACTAAAAATGACAAGCAAATAAAAGTGGTAGCAAAAATTGACATGGTTTGTGCCATTCTGTAACACTTCAGCCCGGTATGTGCAACTGGCAAATAGGTAATCTTTTCCTGCAGTGCAATTTATGCAGTGCTTAAAACATCTCTAATAGTTTTCTGATAAGATGAAGAATAATCTGTGGACTCTAAATGAGAATATTCATGGATAGTAACTGGAAGAACTCTTAAAAGAAAGCCTAGTGTCAACATTCCAACATATGGGCACAGACAATGGCTTTCTCAATAAGACCCCTAAAGATCAAGAATAATACCAATAATTAATAAATGGAATGACATAGAATTAAAAGACTTCTGCACAGCAAAGGAAACAAAAATATGAAGAGAGAATCTGAAAAAATGGAAGAAAATCTTTTGCTAGCCACTCTTCTGATAGAGGATTAATATTCAGAATAAAAAAATAAATCAATAAAACACCAAAAACCCCAATTAACAAATGGGCAAATGAATTAAACAGACACATCTCAAAAGAAGAAATACAAATGGCCAACAAGTATATAAAAAAAAGTGTTCAATATCATTAACAGTTACGGAAATACAAATGAAAACCACCCCAAATTTCATCTCACTATAGTCAGAATAGAAAACAAACACCAATAATGCTATAGAGAAAGTGGATTGTAAATTAGTACAACCACTACAGAAATCAGTGTAGATGTTCCTCAAAAGACTAGGCATGGAACCACCCAATGACCCAGCTATACCGTTTCTTGGTGTTTATCCTAAAGAACTTTAGTCAGCATACTATAGTGATACAGGCATACCTAAGTTTATAGCAGCACAATTCACAAAAGCCAAACTATGGAATCAGCATAGGTGTCCATGGATGAATGGATTAAAAAAATGTGTTTTATATATACACAATGGAGTTTTTTTTCAGCCGTAAGAAAATGAAATTATGTCATTTGCAGGAAAATGAATAAAACTTGAGACCATTATTTTAAGTAAAGCAAGCCAAACTCAGAAGGTCACATTTTCTCTTGTATGATGAAGCTAGAAAGAAAAAGGAAAAGAAAGTGTGTGGGGGGTGGGAGGGTGTTTCACAAAAATCAAAGGGAAATGAGTGAAGGTGAGGGACAAGGAGGAAGTGAGGGAAAGGGAAATAATGGGAATGATATTGGCCAAATTATATTGCTATATTGTTTACATATATGAATACATAAGAACAAATTCCACCGTTATATATCAAAATAATGTATCAATAAAATGGGAGACAGTGATTAAAAGATGATAAAAACTAAATTAAAATATCGGTTTTAGACACCATGAAAACAGCATTTCATCCAGGCCCCCTATTTCACGTTGTTTTTTAAAATCAGATACCTAAGAAGTTTTAAGTGATAGGATTTTCCAGCTGAAACAATTAAGATTTGTCTTTAGCAGGTTGGCTATTTCTAAAGCATCACAGAGACTGCCTTCACTGGCTATATTCCTATCAGAGTAAACTCTAAGCTTAAAAGACACAACCTTGAGTTAGCCATAATTAATTTTCATATTTGATATGTTCCTTTTACCTTCTATGAGCAAGTAACAAAAGAGGCTCTAATTGACTAAAATTTTCTAAATGTGAAGCTGATACAAAATATCCATTAGCAGACAGGCGGCCCATTTATAATTCTCTTAAAAAGCCGCCAGAGCTACCTAAATTCTTAGTGTCAAATAACAAGATTAGTGGATGACTCCCATCAGCTGACAGCACATTAAATGGCTATGATAAGAAAGAAAAAAAAAATCTAATCTCCTAGTTGGATTGTTTTATGGAAACTGTTTCCACTTGCATATTCAGCTCCTCTATTCTTAGCTTAAACCCTTCTCGATGTATTATTGAATTATTCCAGAAAATACATGATTTTAATTCTGCTCGCTACCTTACAAAGTGGATGAGACCTTAGAGCAACATTTTCTTACCTAAAGTGTATCATTTTAGTGGAGTCTAAAAAGCTTGGCAATAGTGCCTTATATGTCTAGCCATAGACTTCTATATCCATGATGCTCAGAATTTCATTAGATATTCATTTCTTTGGATTATGACATTTGGGAGCTCAAGGTCTCATTTAAAACCAACTTGTCTCAGGATAGTTAGTCACCAGATGGTCCACAGAAGAATGATTCATGTAAATTTTGAAAAGCAGTAAATTTTGAGGGAAAAGCTAGAGACAGATATATGGCAGTTTCTTTGTTGTTGTTGTTGTTGTTGATGATGTTTAGCCATCAGCTACATATATAGATAAATCTCCCTAATGGAGAACTCAGTGACTGGAAGCCATAGAGAATGTACTGAACAGTTTTCCTCCAGTAAAATGAATAAACACCCCCACATCTCCACAGAATCAACAGGGGTGGATGGATATAACCACAATAAAGGAAAACCAGGTGACATAACCAGAATCAACAGATCATAAATTGTCAGCTTGAATGGACCAAATCTTCACAACTGAAACAATCAGAAAAGGAAGGAAGCAGATTCACAGAGTACACCAGATGAGAATATTCAGTGGGGTTTCAAACTGAGTGGAAGCCACAAGGCAAAAACCATGAAGTTTCACAATGGATGTGTGCATGAAGCATATACAATTCAAGGACATTAGAACCCAGGAATTCTTGTCTATAGTACATTGATCTATATTTTAGCTTTGAACTGAAAGTATCACACATACATTAAGGAAGTGATGTCTTATACTATATTTCATATCATTACAAAATAATAGCAAAAGTTTTAGAATTATCCAAGTGTCAAGTCCTAATTTAATCACTTTAAATATATTACTTCATTTTTGCCTCACACCAACCTAATTATATGAAGGAATATATCACGATTTTCTCTACTTTTAGGGAAAAGAAATTAAAACAAAGATATTTAATAAATATCTCAAAGTCATACAACTATGAAGTGGTATATCTTGAATTCAAATATAATTAAGCTGACTGTAAAGAACATGGTTTAATCACGAGGATACATGCTGTTGATAGGATGTTTAGAAATAAAAACAAATCACATAGCAGTAGTTCATAAAGCTGAGAAAAATTATTAGCATGGGCACAGTCTAATATGATACCTGCACAAGGCTAAAACCTTATTTATGTACCTATATATATGTGGATTTATTTCATGCATGTATTTACAAAATACAAAGAGGAAGTTGTTTTTTCTTTAAGAGTGACATATGGAATTCACTTGTGCCCACAAATTCAGGCTCTGCAATGATTTCATAAAGATGCAAAACTTTAAAATCATTTTCTTCTATGTAAATATCAAGTATTTTTCTTTACCAACTTTTTAATACACCAAGGACATATTGTTGTTCCCAAGATACACACATTTGTACATACGTATATCCTGCACCTGGCACACTGGAATAATGTCAACTGTGTTTACTTCAATAATTACCTTCAAACAAACACATGTAGTGATTTTATCTGAATGTCAGCTCCCACACGGCACTTTCCTTGTCTAGCTAAGGCCTTGAGGAAGTAAATTAATGGATCAAAACTAAGGGAAACACTAACCTAGGCTTTGAAACATTAAGGAAAACTGGAATTTCTAAGATTTCCCTAGAGGTATTGCTACTCTTTTTGAACAACACTCAAAAAGGCAGTTAAATCATACAAGGAAACCTGGCTATTAGAAATGACAACATCTTGCATATTCCTAAAACTGATAGGAAGTTATTATGAGGTAGACATAAAATATTGATTTTTTAAAATTTTTTAAGCAGAACAAAAATAAAGAAGTGTGTTCTATAGTAGCATGTTTCTCAAGAGAAAAGTGGTTCTCAACTTGGGCTGTATCTTGTATAACAGGATCTTCATAATAAAGTTGTCTGGGCTTTGTCTTAGAGATTCTGATTTAATTGGTCCTGGAAGCTTTATAGACTCCCAAAGATTTCTCCTTTCTAGCCAAGGCTGAGAATCCCTGCCTTAGAAGAAATGGCTGTGTGGCTAGTACGGCCTATGTGTGGTAGGCATATTAGCTACTATACTTTGTGGTAAGGAGAAATGTAGAGAGCTGGTTGCCATGATCATGACTGATACCTGGTTAGTATTTCAAGGTTCTTACTCAGGATCTCTTTAAGAATTTGATATACACTATTTTTTAAGAATTTGATATACACTATTTTGATTTTTTTTTCCAAACTGAAACATTTACACTCCAACCAGATAAGCCAGATGAGTTTTAGTTCATAAACCTCTTCATGACTCCTCAACCATTACATTCTGTAGCCAATCCAATTGAGTGACAGTTCCCTTCATGCTTATGTCACATCATGACTCCAGGCCCTTGTGTAAACTGTACCCTGGGGGCAAGTGATCTAAGTTTCTGAAGTAATTCTGAATATATGTACTTTTATTACTCTTCATTTACTAACAATTACTTTTTTCATTGTACCTGCATTAGCCAGGATGACCAAAATCTCAAATTTCAGGAATGGAAAGGGTTACATGATATAGTACCTGCCTTACAGAGACTCCAGCAAACTAACTATACCACTTAGAAAATGTATCCTCTCTTGACCTCCCAGGAGATTGATGGTTCAAGGTTCAGGTACTATTCTCTGGTGTTGAAAAAGTAGATACCCATTCTGTCCATAGTCTATTGGACAAAATGAGTCAAAGAGTCCATCTATTTGCAAGTAGACTCAGAAATATGTGAAGGCAGAATAAATTCATTATACAATTGGACATCACCACACTAATTAATTAGTGATGCCTTTCCAAGATCAGAGAAAGGGTTCTACATGAGTCTCATGGCCCATAATTAGAAACAGAGAAGATTTTATTTCAATTACATCAATCCATCTGTAGATCTCCAACTACATACTATAATTCCAAACACAGAAAGAGACATATTATTGGGGGCAAACTTATTATGATATAATTAACATGCACATGAATGATTATAAAATTCTGTAGTGAGAATATTACATTAATATTTAATAAATTAATAAATTTATTAATAAATCAGATGGCTGATTTATACAGTAGCTTCACAGTGTACCTCTAAACCTATCTCATCTAGCTCATAGCTAGTATCTGCTAACAATGACAGAACTTGACTGTATCACAAATCTTGCAATATCATGACCTGACAACTTTAAAGATATGCATAACTATCAGTAATTTTTGTTAGCCAAAACACTTATGCTCACTGATGTAATTATATTATTATTAATTTGTGTTAAGGACTCCAAAAATTAATTCTGGATTTTTTATCATTTATTTTACTTATTTATCTGTTAGGGTCATTTTTATAATAAAGTACTCTGGAAGTGAAAACAGTATTTCTCTTTCTGCAATATGTCAGTTAAATAGGAAACTGCACTTAATGCATGCCTACAGTTTTCTGATTAGGAAACGAAGGGTTTTTTTTTTGTTTGTTTGTTTGTTTAATGCACAAAAGCGTCAGGACATGAAAAGGAAGAAAAAGACTATTTTTCCCAAGTACTAACATAAATGTTCAATGTGGTCTATTTAGCCTACCTCTTATAACTAGGGTATAATTTTACTCTTAATAATCTCTTGAATGTGTCTTTTCTTTCAAGAGTCTTAATACAAAAATATTGCTTTGAACTTAACTACAGCTACCAATAAGGTGGTAATTTTCCACAGCACGGAGATTGTAGAAGGATTTAGTGTAATGCAGATATGTGCCCAATGCACATTTTCAGTTATATATATATATGGATGATACAAGGAAGAGGAATTAATTGTACTTCATGAAGATTCTAGAAATACCTTATGAAAGTCAAATATAAGACTCTTACTCAGTCAAATGTCATGCTCTGTTTGAATTCAAACAGGAAAGAATTATCATCTCTAAAAAATTTTAATCCTTTGGCTTACTATACAATCTACATTCAACATGCTAACACAAACCATGAATCCTTCCATGATTAAACCTAAACTTAGCTTTTTTTGTTTGAGTAGAAGAAAGAGTATCTTCTTTCAAGTTAATATTTATTTTGCACACTCCTCATTTTGGCATTTATTGCTATTCCACAGCAATGCCTGTTCAATTTTAAGAACTTCTCATCTTAGTCAAAGCCTGGCTCTTACCTGCCACTCTCTGACATTAACTGTTCTCACATCTCCTGCTTCTCAGGATTTGATGTTAAAGGCAGAATCCTCCTTGATCCTTTTAGTCATCTCTTCCTAACCTAGAAAAATCTCTGTTCTGAATCCATCCAGCTCTACCACACATATAGCATACTTTCCCTCTCATTCCTTTAATCAGGATAATCTCTAGAACTTTCTCTTGTATTATAAAGAATGGCAACTCATTGACTGCCATGGTATCCTTGTCTTAGAGACACCAATCTATGCTAGGCACTAATCCCACCTATCAACTAGAAAAGCATCCTCTTATTTATTTCTTGGCAGGGTTACCATGAAAGGGGGGGGCAATGTCTCCCCAATTTACTCAAAATAAAAATAGTTTAATGACGAGTTATAAGACAAAAATAAAAATAATTTAAAAATGACCTAGAAGGTTGCTTCAGTGCAGTCCTTCCAACTAAACCTCAACCTCTGCTGTCCAAGAAAAAAGAAGCCAAAGGTAAATTATAGAATATGATAAAAAAATTTAAATGATAGCCTTTGACCTTCCAATCATTAGGTTCTGGTTCATTTTAATTTAATGATGAAGTGAATACAGTGTGTTAAACCCTTATTACATGCTTAGAAAGAAACAAAACAAAAAATTCCTCATACTTGTAGAGCTTGTTGTCTAGCTTGGAAAGACTTAATATGTTAAAAATCTCCAAGTGCTAGGAAAAAATAAAAGGCAAAAGAAAGTAAGAATAACCACATGTGACAAGGAAGAGGATGAGTGAAGTAAACAGACAGGTTGTAACCTTGAAAAAGCATGGGTAATGCCCAACTCACTGACAAAGCTTTGGATCAAAGATTTGAAGGAGGTGAAGAAGTTACATATGCAACCATGTGAGGAAAAACCATCCACGTGGTAGGATGTGACAAGAGCATCCCTGGGTTGGAGCCTTAACTGCTTAGCAGTAAATGAGTGAGACAGAGTAAATTAATAGAGTTACCAGGGATGTGGAATGAAGTCAGTCATGTGGGGACTTGTAGGGCATTTTTAAACTATTTTTATTTTGAGTGAATCGGGGAGATATTGGTGACTTTTACAGAAAGGACAGACTTGATTCTTTTTATGTTTTAACAAGATCACTCCAACTGCAATGTTGAGAAGAAAACCAGTGAGAAAACTATTGCAGTAACGCCAGTGAGAGAAGATGAGGCAGAGTGATAAGGCAAGTGGACGAAAAAGGTCAAACTCTCAGTGTATTTTGAATGTCAAACCACAACAATTTTTTGATTAATGGCAGAAGAAGTAAGTAACAGAGACAAGAATTTAAGATATCCCAGCTTTTTTACTGGAGTAAGTGAAACAGAGTTGTTGGTAGAGTGGCATACTCCTGTGTCGCAGCTACTTGGGAGGCTGAGGTAGGATGATCACAGATTCTTCGAGGCCAGCCTTGACAACTTAGTGAGAGCCTATATCAAAATTACTTGGAAAAAAAAAAAAAAAAAAGAACTGGACATGTACTTCAGTGGTAGAGCACTTACACAGCATGCCCAAGCTCCTGGGTTTAACTGCCAGTGCCACCAAAAAAAATTAAAAAGTTGCTATCCTAAGTTTGAAAAAGCAGAGAAGATTCAGGAAGAAAGTTAAGGAGTTTAGTTTGGAACATAATATATTTAAGTGGAGATGAAGGTCATTGACTACATGAGACTGGAATATAGGAAAGCTGTCTAGACTAAGTATAAATTTGGTATGTAAAGGATTTTTAAAGATAATTTAGAATATATCTAACTTCCACCTTTGGATGACATTAGTATATAACCCTGCATTAGATGTTTCTCCCTTGTAATTTGTAAAACACTTCCTGCCCAAAGCAATCATTATATTAAATATAAATATTAGGATCATCATTTAGCTTAATTGCCTTAGTCAAAAATTTTTAAATAGAAAATCAACAAGTTTTCTATCAACAATAATTAAAAATACATTTTTAAAAACTGTAAGTTTATCTTTGCTGAGTTTGGCAATGGATCTTTTTCATCAGGGGACAAAGCTGGGCAACACTTAACAGTATAAGTAATTTTGATTTCATGCAGTTGATCCCCTCAGTCATTTACATGAAGTAAAAATCTGGATCAATCATAAAGAGCCAACATGGTCAATTTGGCAGTGCATCTGTACAATAACCAAATGGAAATTATCCTGTTAACATGACCAGTGGAGACTCTCGAGGCAGTAACTCAGGCCGAAAAGCAAATTTAAAGAACATTTATTGCCTTTTGAACTTAAAGTTCCTTTATTATTTACTGTGGTATATTACTATGTATTGTCCTTAGTGCCAGCTGAAAGGCAACACCTAGTCTATTTGTACCAAAATAAAATACAGAGGATGAATTCTAATGTTCATTAAAACTTTCTTAGATTATCTTCCTCCTCTCCTAAAACAGGAGGGAGACCCTCAAAGCCAATCTCAAATGCAAAATGTGACTCATGCTAAAAAAGAAAGGAAAAAGAAGTATAGAATTATTTTCCTTTAATATTGGGTGCTCTTTATACAAAATAAATAAGATGAAATGGAATCTAGCAATTATTATCTGACATCAAAAATAATGTATCTCTTTTGCCAAATTGCCCTCCAAAACATGGTATTTCTTGAACAAGTACAGATATGTTCAAAGAACATTCAACAAATGATCAGAAATCCAGACTGTTCTCAAGTGGTCATTTATGTTTTGAAGAAACATTTCAAAGTTAGACTGATAGATAATAAAATGGACAACATTCCAAATGGCAAGACTAGATCTAGAGGTCTTGTACTTTTTGCCAGTTACAATTTGGAACAGAATGTGAAATGAAAACATTACTATATTAAAAAAATTTTGTATTTGCCAGTGATTCAAAGTAATGAAAAGGCTAAATCTGGCTACCTGACAGATCTTGCTTTTATTAGAGTATTCTGGTTTGGTAAATTGGAATTTGAGATAGTTTATCTTCAATGCAATAATACCAAGTTATATGGAAAAATAATAAAAAGTGGTGTTTCTCCTTTTCTGTGAGCAATTTATTTCCGAAGGCTGAATAAGTCGCTTCACATGAATTATGCAGCTTCTATTGTCTTATTGGTATAATGGAAGAAGGCAATCACCACCACAGGATTTACTGATTCTAGGAACTAAAGGCCAAATATTATTTCTTTGGGATTTAGAGAAGAACAGAGTATGTTTTAGCCACATTGATTTCACACAACCTAAAATGCGCATTATTTAATTATTGTAAAATGTGTCTGAAAAAGAAAAATACGATAGAGATGCAGGAGATATAGCTTCTTGCAAAACACAAATTCAGGTGTGCAAGACTATATGTATATCTGCTTAATTCCTACCTCCAGTCTTCATTTCCCCTGAGATAAGAAAACTTTCTCTAGTTAAACCCAAATAAACCTGGCCATTTTATTATCAAGGTTTAAACTCAGTCAAGCTTGAGAATTTCTTCCTCCTGCCATCCCAGAGTTGTAGTGTGGGGTAAACTTGGGAATATCCATTTCTTAGTTTTGATCTTTCCCAGCCAACACTGAGTGGTATGATCATCCCATCACAGGATTTTCAATCACACTAACATGGCCCTGCTCATCTCCACAACTGTCATTCAGCTGTGTGCACTCTCCTAGGCTGGAATCACAGAAGCCCTTATGCCCACCATCTGGCCTCCGGTTTACGTAGCTCATGCTTTCATCTGTGTCTCCATTTTGTACCATGCATGAGAAACTTCTTAAAACCCTCAGCTCTCAGCATCACATTCATGGGTCTCATAGAAAAATATTTAAGTGCCGCCACAATGACATTCCCTCTAAGGTTGCTTTCAGGCCCAGTTGCCTGGTCACCCCTTGGAGACATCTCTACACTGCTCTCTCTGCCTGCAGTGGCACAAGTCTTTTTCTGCCATACTTAGTTGTCCAAGAAACTGTGGCAGATTGTAAATGAATCCTCTCTACTTTTCTCATTCCCCATGACCTAAAAAGGTCTATCATCTCCCAAGGCTTTAGAGGCAAAAGGATAGCAATTCATACTAGACTGAACTCAGTTCTTTAGTGGCCAAGTTCTCCTTATTTTACCATTAATTTAAGGCCCTACTATAATTTAACTCAATCAATAAATTCTTCCCACGTTTCCCTTTTTATACCTGGTTATAGTCATAGACTATGATGCCTCCACTCAACATTCCTCTCTTCCTATTTAGGACATTAATGGTCTTAACCCTTTTTACTCAAATTGGGTAACAGTATTGGATTTAGGAAAAAGAAAATAAAACATCTAATGCTTCCTTCATCATCCTGAGGCATAGATATTATCTCTATCAGTGTACCTTATTGATAAAAGCTAAAAATTTTCAGTTTTAGTCACTCAATCATTTAAGGAACAGAATATTATATACTCACCAAACGTCAAGAGATGTGCTTTGGACGAGTGGTGACAAAACTAGTGCCTGTCTTCTTGGATCAGAGTAGCCAAAAAAAATCACAAAAAAATATAGACATAGTTATACACCAACCGATGCTATGAAATGAAAATAGATGGTAATAATCCTGTGTTGGAGCTGGAAGATTACTATGATGATAAGTAAGAATTGAAGAGTGAATTTGAATTAACCCAGTGAAAAGAGTGGATGGAGCAGTGAGAAGGAGAACATTCTTGAAAGAGGAAATCCCTGGGTAAGGTGTAGAGAGCTGTGGGGAGTAAAGCAAGGTGGTGTGAAGGGTCAGCAGAGTCCAGTTATTCAAGGTCTTCTGGGAAGGGAAGTCCCTGAAACATTCCACCAAAATGAAGTGATCAAATTCATTTTCATTTTTTAAAAATGTCTGGCTAAAGGATGGAGAACAGAATAGAGACTGTGTTCCTTACTAGCAATTTCTTCATCTCCAAAATAAAAGGAAAATAAAGTCTATTATGAAAATTAAATGAAATAATACATGTGGAGTACTTGGCATATGGCCTGACAGTGTAAGTATTCAATAAATGTTGTTATTACAATGAACAATGCATAATTTTATAAAATGAAAATCCAGATTATCACAGTGCATTAAGAAGAAAGATAACATTTCATAGCCAAATATGCATATTTATAATGATCTTTTTTTAAATTTATTGGCCCCAAGTTTCATAATCCCATCTGAAACTCCAATTCCTTGGACAGAGAAACGAATAATTCCACATATATTATAGTACTGTTGCGATAGAAATACATTAATGTTATGTGAAATGCTTGACAAAGGATTTGTTACAGTCATCTTGAATTTTCTTCCCCTTCCGAAAATAACTGACTCTTCAGGAGCTTATGAAGTTGCATCATGTATAATCCTTAGCTAAATGCTGCTTGATTACATTTACTGAGAGACTGTTGACCTAAGAGTATTAATTTTACCTTCCTAAATTCATAACTTACTCTAACTCTATATGCTTGGAAAATAGGGCCCACTATAAACAAAGGAGATGGGAAGATGAGGACTCACATTGTAGCAAAAAGATGCCCATCCCAAATGGGATTAGAGAAGGATAAGAAATGAGTTGATCATTTCCCCTCTTTCCATTTAACTGTTGGTGATAGGGATAAGGAAGAGTCCTAAGAACAGTAGGGTATTTAGCATGCAGCTATCTGACTTACATTTCTCTAGAAAAATTCTTTTGAGGATAACTTACAGATTCTTTCCAAATGCTAACTACTTTCATGTTACTGTTTTCTATGTGAAGCAGATACTTCATCCAGCAAAGAGGGTGAACAGTCTCAAAATGCTTAACAAACCTACTTTTCTGAGACAGTGTAATTGAACAAATGGGAATAAATTTAGTTATGTCCATGGCCTTTCTGGTCAGCCTTATCCTCTAACGTATAAATTAGAGTGGCAGATGCACTGGAAGTTTTCCACATTGGTTTGTTAAAAGGTGAGGTGCTCGGTGCCAGCAATACTGCAAACCAAACAGAGGTGACTTGGCTTTCATAGGCCAACAATGAGCATGAGTAAAAAGGAAAAGGCCCCTCACCTAATCACTCAAGCCTTTGCCCTCTAACTCTCAGATGCTGCCTAAAATCAGGTTAATGCTAGGAATGTGGGTCAGTGCCAACATTTGTGGCTCCAAAATTGGGGGTAGATATGATAGAGATTATCCAATCGGGACCACAAATTTTATATAAGGATGCATAGGATAGTAGCTCAAAGAATGATGTCTAGCTTGAGAAACATTGAACACTGAATCCACGATAGATAACTCATCATCAAATAACTAAAAAATCAAAAGACAGAATACTACAATGCTTTCTTGCTTACCCTATTCCATATTTGCCAATCTTTAAAACAAACCTCAATATCAATTATTACCATTACTGTCTCCTCAAATATGAGACTAGTCATTATTAAAAAAATATATTTCCTAAAATTAAGATGTGCCTTACAATTGTTAAGCACACTTAATTCAGTATATTTTTCTATACTTTTATCAATGGTGCATTGGAAAAACACTTAAGTTCAGAGTAAGAAAATATCAATTATTTCTTTTTTTATAGGTAGAAAATTAAGACTTTTAGGAGTCAAAAACTTATCCAATTTCACACACTAGTATGTGATATATCGAGGATAAAAAGTAAATCCATTTGTCTCTGAAGTCCTGATTTGTCCTACCTCCCTTCAGCAGTTTCAGTGAACCATACATTATCATCTCTGTAGGACATTCCTCCATTGCTTCCCAGGACCCAACTCCACTCTGCCCTCTACCTGTGAATGTTTCTTTAGGAAACTTCCTTTTCCCCAGTCTGTAGTGGCCATGTAGTTTGGGTGGCTTTAATGAAGGAATACAAGTTCATTCACTTCATCACAGTGGATGCTAGAAAAATAGGTAAAAGTCACTTAGCACATGAGTTCCCCCAGGACAGTGATACATTCAAGTTGGAAGAGTAAAGTCAAGGTAAAGAATATAAATATGGGAAGCAATAGTCTTCCTTCCTCTAAATGCCAAGGAGGAAATATGCATCCCTGATTATTGTCATCAGACATACTTCAGTAAGTATGAGGGAAACCAGCCTACCATTAAAGCTGACACATGACAAAAGGCAGAGCTGAGACAATGCCAAAGAAATTAGCCAAGGCCTCTGTATTTATCCATGCCTGAAACCTGATCTGGTTCCAGTGTTTTCAGTGACATGGCCAATAAAATTTTCTTTATTGTTTAATCCACTTTAAGTTGGATTTTGTTTTCTGCAATCACCGAAAGAGTCCTATCACATCCCCCTGAGTTCAACCTAATATCAGAATAGCATCCCATTCAAATCAAATGCAGCCATTAAGATGACCTCATGTTCAGCTAAACTTTATGGCCCATCTCAGTCCCATCCCAAACAAGCATAATTTTAATAAATAAATGTACCAACAAAACATTAATTTACTCTTACTTTTAAATAAATGTATTAACAATGACAAATCTCAGATATATCTTCAGTAATGATTCCATTTGTATAACCCATACCCAATGAATTTACTGTACTTTCACACTAGTTTTATCACATTAGTTCAAAAAAATTTTTTAGAACTCTATCAACAACAGCAAATAGGGTAACTGTAGATAGAATACTCCTTTCATACTCCACAGAGCTTTTGAACTAACTCACTGCCCCAATCCAGACAACCACAGTCCTTGGGTCATTCCCCATGAAGCAGTCTTTAGAGCTCTCCACAGGTTCACCGGTGGTCCTGTGAACAGGCCCCTGATAAGCCTTGTTCGTCACCTTCTATTAAAACAATGTGTTTCTGTTGTGCTTGCTCAAAATTTTGCTTTCAATATACCAAGTTATCAAAATCTTTTGAACAAGCCGGGCACATGCCTGTAATCCCAGTGGCTCAGGAGACTGAGGCAGAAGGATTGCAAGTTCAAAGCCAGCCTCAGCAACAGTGAGGCACTAAGCAACTCAGTGAGACCCTGTTTCTAAATAAAATACAAAATAGGGCAGGGATGTGGCTCAGTGATAGAGTACCTCTAAGTTCAATCCCCAGTACCAAAAAAAAAAAAAAAACTTTAGACCAATTTTTAGTACATGATATTAAGTTCATGGAAAAATGGAAGACTGATCATTTCTTTCTGGGATCATTTCTGATCCCAGGTCTTTGAATCTCAATAATGCATACTGAGGATGACCATTGGTACATAATAGCAACCTTTATTTCCTACAATTTAGTGATATAATTACTAAAAAAAAAAAATCATCATTAGAGTTAGAAGCAGAAGGAAAACAACAAGGCTAGTGTGAACATTCAAGAGTAAGTGGGGGGTCTTTTGTGTACCTGAAATCATATCATACTAACTGCTGTCATTTGAGAATCAGCTGTAAGACATAAATGTCTTCAGTTTGTACCTCGCACTCATCAGCACTGCTCCAGTGTTTTATGATCTTACTCTAATGCAATTACACATACGCCAAACCAAGATTTTCTTAGCTTCGCTGATGTAAGAAATAACTCTCAACTGTCAGTGGATTTTAATAACAATCATCGATTGCTTACTCCTGTTACATAAAGAAAGCTGTTCCACTAGAGCTGCTGCAGCTCCAATCCACTCTACCCAGTTCTTTTTGGCTGTGCTCTCCAGGTCTTCTCATTACAGGACACAGGTTGAAGGACCAGCTTTATTTGGAACATGCTGTTCTCATGGCACAGAGAAAGGAATAAGAGCCAAAACCTCAATGGCTCTTTAAGCTTCTGCCAGAAGGTGGTATAATTTGCATCTCACTGACCAAAGCAAATACCATGGCCATGCTCAGTTTCTGTAAAAAGCGAAAGTATATTCTTTCCAGTGGGAAACTGCAAGTAATATGAAATTAGGTAGAGTATCTAATCTCTCAGGAGGAAATGAAAAATAATTAGGGAAAGATACAACCTACCACAGAAAGTAAGCAAATCTTCCTTCCCTGATTACTTACCTCATTTCCTTGTAGCATACTAATTATTTGTCCTCTAAACTGCTTCTCTTTTTCTCCTTGGCAAAGCTCAGCTACTTTTCCCAGCATGACATTAGGACAGAGGCATGTGACTTTGGATGAAATTAAATGTGAGCAGAATAGGCAAATCACTGGTGGGTTTGGCCAGCAATACATGCACACACGATTCTCTGTTCTCTTTCTTCTCTAAGTACCTAGGAAGGCAGAACCACAGACAGAAGGAGCCAGAAAGGACTACTCAAAGTTCCACTATTTTTCTGTTCTTTCTATTTCAGTTAGTAAACCCCCTGAAGAAAATTTTCAGATTGAAGGAGAAGACCACCCACATATTCAGACAACTCCTAAGATCTAACACATCCAAGTTCTACCCATGATACCATCCAGAATGGCACCAATCTCTCTCCATAGGATTCTGCACAAAAGTTAATCCATTTCCTTTCTAAAGTCTTGTTCATTAAAACAGTAAGCTAGATTCACAGCCCAAGGTCTATGCCAGTAACTTATCTCTCATCTTCTAAGGAGGAAGCATCAGGCCTTAGGACATGTACTATCAACTGTTTAGCTATAAAGAGTAATGGTTCCTACTCCTGGTAGGCCATATTCTGTCAATTAGTTGTACACTTTGGGTTAAGCAATGAAGGAAGAGTGAGAGTAAGAATTTATTACTCCTCTTTCATAAAACTCATTGCATAAGTATGATTAACATCAGAACAGCTAAAAACACAGTATATACATGAACCAAACCACTGCTCTCCCCTTTACCTCCAATGGCCTTAAGAAAATGACTTTACATTTTGAGGCTTTAGTCTCTGCATCTATAAAATGGAAATGATACTATCTCAGACTTCCTTTAATAATTAGATGAGCTGATATCTACAAAGCACTTAGAATAGAAGCAGGCAACCGATATGTTCTGCATAAGAAAAAAATTTAAATTTTTAAAGTTATTCCCATTTTAGAGTTAAGGAGTCTGAAGTTAAGATAAAGTGTTTTTCCTAAATCATGCTGCTAATGACTCACACAACTAGAACTCAAATTGGGATCTCTCAACTCTTTAAATTCTACATTCTACATCTTGTCTTTTCAAGCACACTGACATAGGTCTAAAACAAGACTCAAAAACTTTTAAAACGTCCATATTGCATGAGGTACATTCCAAACTGAAACAACAACCCTAGAACTGAGCTTGTTTCCAATGTTTATCAGATTTAGGGATGTTTGTAGAGAGATTGTAACTGCCTCACTCTGAATCCATAAAACATTGTGTCCTTAGGAATCTCTCTGGATGGAGCTGGGGAGTCCTAAGTGAACCATGTAATGAAATGAAAATCATTGTAAGAAAAGTATTTAAAACAAAATGTCAACCTGACTATTCCACAGATAACACATTAATGAGGTTACCTGCAGAGAGAAGGAGACCTCATTCCTCCTTGTTTCTGTAGTTCTCTTCTGGGGAATTTCTACTTTGCCTCTTGAGGCTCATAAGTATGTTTCAAGATGAGAAAGTGTATCCATTCCTTTTAATATAATGCTTCTCTCCTCCAAGTGTTTTCCTTTGAGAATAATAAATTTCTTATTGGAAATTGAGTCTTGGCATGAAGCTTCTCAATTTGCTAGAAGGGAAATATACTATGAAAGTAGGTACTAGAGCAAAGCAAAAGCTCCATCTTGTGAGTCCAGGGAATAACAAGACTTGCCTACAGGAAATGAAGTAATTAGTCTAATGAAAAGTGAAAAAGAAATTTACTCTCTTTTCTGGTCTCTCTTTTTAAATGTCCTTAAAGATATATACTGGCAAAGGATCTGTTTGTCATCTTTCCTATCAAGAGAAGAAAAAGCAGTTCTTACTTATCTAGCTCCATCTCTGCCAATTTATAAGTTATAATTAGGCTTACAATTCTTGGAAAGCTTATGCTTCCTCCTGCCTCATATACCCAGTCCCCCATGGACTCTCTCTTTCCCTGCGTTAACACCTGACAATTTTTACTGTTTGGATTTTGAGTTAATCATCATCTCCCCTACCCTGCACAATAGCCATACCTATATAATGTCTTCAGTGCTTTATCTATTCTCTACCAAGAAAGGAGGTGAGGACAGTATGGATGGTCTCCTGTCACTTCCACAACAGTGATTTGGCAACCATCTTTTCTGGATATAGGTAGGAGGTTGTAAAACCCTGGTGAAGAGTTTTGAGATGACAGGCTGAAACCTAAGTAACAGGCAATGATGGTCCCAGGTATAGACATATATTGCCTTGATTTTGAACTTGGTTACATCTCCATTTGACCTTCATCCTGACACCACAACAGCTGCAAAGGGACCAAGAAGGAGTTATGAAGACTTGTACTTCTTATGGCTGGTGTTCTGACCTCCATCCCAGCTATGCACCCTCAAAGTATGCCTCTGCTTTAGGTCACACACCTGTCAACTGAGGTTTGCCATCCTCAGTGTCTCAGAAGGCCATCAAACAGCCCTATAGCTCAGTTCCAGGCATTATCAGCTACATTTTGAGAAGAGTTCTGCTTCCCCATGTACCTTCCAGGAGACATACCTTCTCAGTGTGCTCAGAGGCAGGCCTATCCAATCCAACCTTTGTCACACTGCAAATCCTGAAGCATCTGTGTCCTGTATTCAGTTCTGCTTAACTTGGACCCTAAAACAGTCTTACTTGCCCAAGAACCCAGTAGGAGGCATGTCACTCTATAACCAGAAGAAAGCCTGTAGACTTCAATCTTAGACCTCAATCCAGCAGCAGCATGACTCAGTTCTAGACCATCTCAGGCACAGTTCAGAAGCAGTAATCCTGGCCAAGCCACCTACCTGGTGACTCAGTGGAAGCCCTCCCTGGTATCCAGAGGGAGGCACATCCACATCCACCTTGTATATGTAACAAGCCCACCAACCACAGACTCTACTGCTACCCTAACAATTTTAACTCTTTTCAACTATAATTACAAAGTCAATCCCATAAGCATGAGACTCCCGCAAGAGAAACTCTTTACCTGCCAAAACCAATCTATGAAGACTAAAAAAGTTGTTTTCTCCTTCAAATACATAGACATCAAAGCAAGACTACAGTTATACTGAAGAAAAGGGTAAATGGGATGTTACTAACCAAAACTAACAAGGCTTCAAGGAAATGGAAATCTATGCACTGTTTGACAAAGAAGTAAAAATAATTATCTTAAATTTGGTGAGATTCAAGAAAGCACAGATAAAAACTAAATGAAATTAAGAAAATAAACTACAAAATCAGGAGTTTAATTTAAAATAGAGAAACTATAAAAAGAATCAAATAGAAATCCTAGAGCTAAAGAATAAAATGGCAGAACTGAAAAACAACAGTCAACTTCAACTAAAGATTAAAAAATGCATAAGAATCAGTGAACATGCAGAAAGATCCTTTGAAATCAATGAGAGGAATAAAAAAATTTAAAATTGTGAAATAATAAAGAAAACAAAGGATCTGAGATACTATCAAGCAAAAAATACATGAATTAAGGAAACTTTAAAAAGAAGATGTACATAGAAAAAAAAGTCTTCAAAAAATAATGGTTAAAAAAATTCCAAATTTTAGGAGATAAAGTATAAAGTTTTGTACATAATTGAAGCTTTCATCACTAAAATTGAATAATCAATAAAACATTTCATGCATATTCCCTCATAACCAAAAAGAAAACACCTTTAGAAGATAAAAAACGAAAGTATGTCAGTACAAAAAGTTATCAAATCGAAGAAGCCAGCAAGATAGGAAAGAACAGGAGATCTACAAAACAACAAGGAAAAAAAATTAACAAGATGGCAGTAGTAAATCCTTAGCTATGAATTACCTTGAATGTAACCAGATTAAATAATATCAAAACAGAGTAGTTAAATGGATAATAAAACAAGATCCAAGTGATGTTCCCTATAAGGATTCACTTTAACCTTAAGAACAAAAAACGGTGAAAATGGAAAGGTGAAAAAGACATTCCATCCAAATGATAACCAAAAGACAGAAGAGGTGGCTATATTTACATCACTCATGGCATATTCACAGTTAAAATCTGTCAAAAAAAAAAAGACAAACTGTATAATAATAAAGGAGTCAGTTCATCAAGAGGATATCATGATTATAAATATGTATGCTCCCAACATAAGGATATTTAATATATAAAGAATATATCAACCGAATTAAAGAAATAAGCAGCAATACAATAATTGTAGGTGAATTCAATATCTGCCTTTCAACAATAGATAATTCAGACATAAAAGCAGTAAGAAAGCAGCAAATCTGAAAAATGTTATTGAACAAAATGGATCTAACAGATTACATAACAGCAGAACATACATTCTTCTCAAGAATACATGGAACATTCTTTAGACTGTTATAAGCTGAATTTAAAAAACCATCACCAACAATAAACCTCAATTTTTTTTAAGATTTAAATAATGTCAAGTATCTTTTATAATCACAATATGAATCTGGAAATCAGAAACAGAAGGAATTTTATAAAATCTACTAACATGGAAATTAAATCACCCACAGCTGAAAAGACAATCCAAGAAGGCACCAAATTGGAAGTGAAAAGTACTCTTGATACAAATGGAAAAGGAATCACATGTATGAAAACTTACAGGATGTAGCAAAACCAGTGCAAAGAGAGAAGTTTATAGCAACAAATCCCTACATTAAGAAAAAAAGAAAAATCTCAAACAACCCAGTTGTATACCCTAAGAAACTAGAAAAACAAACTAAGCCTAAAGTGGGAAGGAAGGAAATAATAAAGATCAAGTAAATAAATAAAATAGAATCTAGAAAAACAAAAAAGATCAATGAAACTGAGTTGGCTTTTTGGACAAATAAACAGAAGTATCAGAACTTTAGCTATAATAACCAAGAGAAAGACTCTAAATAAATTTTTAAATAAAATCTGAGATGCTATAACTAATACCTTCAAAATATAAAGAATCATGAAAGAAAACTATGAATAACAGGCCAACAAGTTTTTTCTGTTTATAGATGAAATGATTTATATCTAGAAAATCCTAAAGACACCATCAAAAAACTGATTTTCTGACACAAAAATCAGTTCTGTTTCTGTATACTAACAAACTCCCTGAAAATAAATGAACAATTCTATTTACAGCGGGATCAGAAAAGAATATTTAGAAATAAGTAAATAAATTGAACAAATGAAGTAAAAGCTTCTGTACATTAAAAAATGCAATATATTGGAAGAAACTGAAGTAGACACAAATAAAAAGAGCTTTCTAGTCATAGAGTGGAACATTTAGGACTGTTAAAATATCCATACTATCCAAAATAATCCACATGTTTAATGCAATCCCTAACAAAATGCCAAGGGCATAAGGAAAGGGAGGGGGGAGAATAGAAGAGTTCAGTAGATTAGACAAAGAGAAATGAAGAGAAGTGAAAAGGAATAGGAGTAGGAAAAACAGTGGAATGAATCTGACATAACTTTCCTATGTTCATATATGAATATACCACAGTGAATCACCACATCAGTCACAAGATTGAAATCCTAATAAGAATAAGATGTACTCTATGCTTGTATAAATATGTCAAAATATACTCTACTGTCATGTGTAACTAAAAAGAACAAAAGAACAAATTTAAAATTAAAAAAAAGCCAAGAGTACTTTGTTCAGAAATAAAAATAATAATAATAATAACCTTAAAATGCACATGGAATCGCCAAAGATTCCACACCACCAAAACAATCTTCAGTATGAAGAAGCCAAAGCTGGAGAAATTATATTTTCTGATTTCACACTGTATTAAGTAGCTACAATAAACAAAATAGTATGGGACTGGTGTTAAACAGGCATATATACAAATGGAACAGGCTAGGAAACACAAAAATCAACCAGTATACATAAAGTTGACTAATCATTGACAGCAAGGGCGCCAAGAATACACCAAGAAAGGACACTCTCTAATAAATGCTGCTGGGAACACTAGATATCTACATGGAAAAGAATAATATTGGCTTTTTTAAAAAAAATCAAAACACATGAATTAACTTGAAATGAATTAAAGATTTAAATGTAAGAACTAACACCATAAAATTTCTAAGGAAAATAAATAGGAAGAACAGCTCTGTAATGTTGGTTTTCATAATGATTATTTAGATATGACACTAAAAGCACAGACAAAAAAAAAAGGCAAAAATAAACCAAAGAGACAACAAAACTAAAAGCTGCTGCATAGCAAAAACAAGAAAAATCAATTCAACCAAAAGATTGGGAGAAATAGTCTGGAAACAAACATCTGATCAGGAGATGATATTCACAATTACATAAGAAACAAAACCCAATAGTAAATAACCTGATTTTTAAAATGGGCAAAGGACTTTGCTATGGTCTGAATGTCCCAAAATTCAATTGTTGAGACTTAACTGTCAAGTGATAACCAGAAGCAGCAGAAGCAGCAGAGACTCAGGGGGATGACTGAAACACAGAGGCAGAGCCTTAGTGAATGTGACTGAGGCCTTTTTCAAGGAAACTTCACAAACTACTTGACATTTTGCTCTTCTGCCCTTCCACCATATGAGAACACAGCATTCATCTCCTTTCCTTTGCTCTTCTGTCCCTTTCACCACTTCAAGGTGCATCAAGAAATCCCTCACCAGACACCAAATGCTAACACCTTGTTGTTAACTTTCCCAAATCTAGAACTGTAAGATATTAATTTCTGTTTATACATTACCCATTCTGATGTTTTCTGATAGTAACATCAAGGGACTAAGACTTGAATAAACTTTTTTCAAAATAAAATATAAAATAGCCAATAAATTATGAAGAAGTATTCAACATCATTAGTCAAAGAAATACAAATTAAAATTATAATGAATCATCTGCTTACATCTGTTAGGATGGTGAATAACAAAAAGAGGTAAAAAGTGTTGGCTAAGATGAAGGACAAAATGAAACCCATAGACACTGTGAGAGAAACTGTACACTGGCACAGCCATTATAATAAACAGTATGCAGATTTCTCAAAAAAAAAAACAAAAAGAACTATCATGTGATCCAGTGATCCTACTTCCTAGTATATATCCAAAGGAAATGAAATCAGTACCTTGAAAAAAATCAGTACCTGTAGCATTATTGATGATATCCAGAAAACGGAAACAACCTAAGTCTTTGGATAAATGGATAAAGGAAATGTCTTATACATATGTATT
This sequence comes from Callospermophilus lateralis, assembly GCF_048772815.1. NCBI lineage: Eukaryota > Metazoa > Chordata > Mammalia > Rodentia > Sciuridae > Callospermophilus > Callospermophilus lateralis. Next base: position 86,743,779 of record NC_135317.1, read on the forward strand.
TATAAATATACATAAATATGAAATTATATTATATATACATAAATGTTTCATATTTATGTATATATAATGTTCCAATGTTTATATATATTTTGTGTAAAAACAATGGAATATTTTACAGTGTTTAAAAAGAAGGAATTCTTGCCATTTGCATCAACATGGATAAACCTGGAGGACATTACACCAAGTAAAATAAGCCAGACACACATGAAGACAAATATGGTCTGATCTCACATATACACAGAATCTACAAAGTTCAAATTCACAGAAGCACAGAGTGGAATGGTAGTTGTCAAGGGCTGGGACTAGAGATGAAGAGGTCTGGGAGGGAAGAGCAAATATTTTTCAAAGAGTACAAACTTTCAGTTATCAGACAAGTAATTTGTGAGGCTCTAATGTACAGCATGGTTACTCTTGTTAACAATACCCTGGTATTTATTCAAAATTTGCTAAAAGAGAAGATTTTTAAGTACTTTCATTATACACTCTCCACACACCTACACAAAAATGGTTACTCTGTGGGGTTAAGGATGTTTTTCATTGTAGTGACTAAAAGACTTGACAAAAACAACTTAGAGGAGGGAAAGTTTATTTTGAATTCCCTGTTTCAGAGGTTCATTCTGTGGTCAGTCAACTCCATTGTTCTCAGCCCAATGCAAGGGAGTAGTACATCATGGCAGAAGGGAATGGTGGAAGAAAGCTGCTCACCTCATGGTAGGAGGAAGCTGGGGAGGAGAGTTCCAGAAAATATGAACTCCAAAAGCATGCCCCCCAGTGACCCACTTCTTCCAGCCACATCCCTCCTGCCTATAGTTATCACCCATTCAATTCATTCAAAATATGATGGACTGATAATCATTTCACCTCTAAATATCCCTGCATTAATATAGGAGTTTTAGGAGGACATCTCATACCAAAACCATAACAGGTGTGTTTATCAATCTGATATGCTCATCATTACATAATGTATGCATAGATCAAACCATCACACTCACTGTATTGTATCAAATATGAAGAATTCCTATTTGCAAACATACCCTTCTACAAAATCAGAATTGGGATACAAGGGGGGAAGTAAAGAAAAGAATATGGGCCCTAAAACCAGAAAATTTGAAGGAAAAAGGAGAGAGGGACAGAGGGGAAAAATCAGTCTTCACTCTCACTGAAAACGCCAAAATAACAAGGCAGTATCTGTCTTCACAAAAAAATTTTTTAAATGTATTAAAATTTACTTGGGCCAGGAGCAGTGGCCACACCTGTAATCCCAGAAGCTCAGGAAGCTGAGACAGGAGGATCTCGAGTTCAAAAGCCAGCCTCAGTAACCTAGCAAGGCATTAAGCAACTCAGTGAGACCTTGTTTCTAAACAAAATACAAAATAGGGCTGGGGATGTGGCTCAGTGGTCAAGTATCCTTGAGTTCAATTCCTGGTACCAAAAAAAAAAAAAAAAAACTTGGCCAATGTGATGCTATTTTCAAAAACTACTTAGAACATCAATACCTTGCTGTTGCAACTCAGGATTAAGGAATTACGAAGGAGCTCTCCAGGATCAAATCTTCTTAAAGTGTTTACTAACCTCAACACACATCTTGGCAATTTGAAAAGCTCACCTCAAAATCTGGGAATCAAAAAGAAGAAAAAGAGTTGCATATAATCTAGTATTTGCAAAGAGAAGACCTAAGAAAGAAAAAAAGAACATACTCATTTTACTATGACTTTCTCTTAACTTTTTATGTATGTATGACTTTCTGTAAATTTTGTATGGTTTTTAAAAACAGGTTACAGTAGTATATGTTACTATTGTTCTGTGGGAGGGAGCTTTGCTTTTATGAGTCTTTTCTTTCTGGTTAATAGTATCGAAAATGCTGGAACCAAACTCATATTTAAATACATGGCCAGTAATTTTTCCTGGTGTCCTATTGTTTTTTTACATCTGAGACAATCAATCAAAAACTACAATACAGAAAATCTGATGAGAGGCCAAGCAACAACCTTTCATGACAACATCCAGGCCACATATGATTTGTTTCCTGAAATTGAGGTCCTAAGCGACAATTTTGTTCTGACCTCGTATTCATTCAAGGTTTTATGCCTGTGCTTTGTAATGAGGTGCCCAGCCTTGGTCTCAGTCCCCTCTGTTCTGCAGCATGTCATTATCTCTTTCTTGTTTCTTTTTTTGTTCTCTCAGTCTATGATTTGCCAGGGCTTGTTCTTTTAAACCACTCTGTTGTTATCTGACACAGATAGCCCTTTTCTAGATATTTTCTCTCCACAATTCTACTTTCCACTAGTCAGAGAAAATGTCACCTGCAAATGTGGGTCTGTTTTCTTTTCTGATATGGAAAGAAGAATATTTGCGGTCAGATTAATAATAGATTCAGAAAAAAAAAAACTTTCCTTAAAAAAGGAAAGTATGAAAACGTTCTGTAGGTTTCTTCTAGGTTTTCCAAATCAGTTAATAAGAAAACCATTTAATCTCTAAATACGATGAAACTTCTCCCCATTTGTCTGTAATGATTGGAAGAAGGTCATTCCTGTTTTGATAATGCACATAAGTGATAATTGTTATAAGTATTAAATGTGTTTGAAATTTTTTTGTTATATGGCTTTTAAAAAACAACATCAAAACAGGATTGAAACTAAATTAACCTATCCCTATGATGTAGAATTTACTTTAACATCCAAAATTCTTTCAGTAATTGTTGTGAACATCAATAGTCCTTGCACTAAAATACACAATGTTTTTTATTAGGGCTTTCTTCTTTTTGAGATTTGAACAAGTGGAAGTTGATTGAAAATTTAATTTAGACCTTATCACTTTCTACCCAAATTGTATTGCAATAGCTTCCTAATCAATTCACCCAACTTCAGTCTCCTGGCTTATCTACTTTAAAAACTGCTTTTATTATGTTACTTCCTGGGATGGAAACCTCCAATGGTTCCCTAATTTATATTGTATCAGGTCCTATCTACTTTGCCAACTTTCGAGAGTTTCCAAAATGGATCCTCTATTTTCCAACCTTTTCCCCCAATTATCCTCATATCATAATTTGTCACCAAATTTAGAAGTGACTTTTGTTTCCTAATATTATTCACTATGCTTTATTCTAAATGACATAGACTGTTAAACTGGCCCTCTTCTCCCCAATTATTTCTCTAAGAGAAGAACATATCACATTTATTCTGTTCATGACACAAAATATATTGATAAATGAGGAAGAAAATGAAAAAACTACTTTATTGAGTAGACACCAAAATTACTTTATTGAGTAGACACTATTCAGGGCCTTTGCAGACCCGTTAGATTATTGAAACATATGAAGCATTCAGCACAATGATGAAAATAAAATGCTCAATAAGTATTTGTTTTTATTGCTGTGCTATTTTATCATCCCAACAAACTTGAAAGGGAATACAGATGAAAGAGGTGGTTCAGTGAATGGCCAAGTGACAATCTCAGTTCACAAGGTAAGGAACACTGCACTGCCAGGCTTCCCCAGCAAGTGACAAAAACACAATCCAAAATGTGATATAAATAAAAAGGAAACTTTATTACTCCCAACAGAGTCCAAAAGTGCAGCAACTATAGGACTGGTTAATTCAGAGGTGTAAGAGCATCATGAAGGAGCTGGCTCTGACTTCTTGCCACTCTGCCTTTTTGAGTGAGGTAGCACTCAGAAGTTGGGGGAGTTCTAGATATATAAGCCATATATATCTACAACTCCAGTCCAAAGATCCAACCCAGTAACACCCAGAAGGACAGGCACTCATTAGCAGAGAAGGAGCTTCTCCCCATTGCCTCCATGTCCTGTTCAGTTGTGTGATGTCTAAAATAATCCGTAACAGGGGAAATAAAGATTGAGCCCAAAAGGACACACCATGCTAGGGGGTTGAGCTTAAGCAACTTCCTATGAAATAAGTGGAAAAGGGAAAATACATGAATAGAATCTGAGTTCAGTTTTGAAGGAGGTAAAGGGGATGTGTGAGAAGATACTGGGGAGAAAAATCAGCACAGCTAGCTTGCTTCTATGTTGGCTCAAATTAGCAAGGGTTAGATTAATCTGAATTCACTAATATATAAATATCTACAATTAATATAATCAGTAAAAGAGAAGGACAAGGAGGGAGGGAGAAAAGCCTAACGGAAGGTCTTGTGAGTCCTGTTAACCATGATGTGTGCCACTCCCACAGGCTGGGAAGTGAGTTGCTGAAAATCACAGAGCTCTGTAGGAGGGTCTGTGTGTACCAGATAGGCCTTTAGGGATAAAAATGATTTGAATCCCAATAGGGAGCTGATGATAACCACATTCTAGAGAGCAGACCATCACCAACTAATGAGGCTGTCAGGTCTGTGAGCTAGCCAAGGAGCACACACATCAAAAGTCATTCAGCAGGAGGCATAACTAACAAAAGTGATTTCTTCATAGCAAAGATAAAAAAGAGTATCAATTTTAACTATTTTCATTCTGAAAACTGAAGTTGTTTTCTCTAACTGGAGAAAAAGATTCTCTTTCAATAAGAATGACAAGGAGCAGGCATTACTTTAATTAATCAACGCCTAATTTTTTTGCAGGGTGCTAAAAATCAAAGAGACAACCTAAGCAAAAAGATTAATTAACAATACCTTCTTGCTGACAAGGGAATAATTTTAAAAATCAGGGCTTACAGGTTTGTGCAGGCCTATGATTGAGGGGATATAGAAGATGGTCATAGACGGAAGAACAATCTGGACTTTTTCCACAGAAAGAGAACACCACTTGGTATACTGAATCTTCCTTTTCCCCCATATTATTCTGCATCATTAGAACACTTAATCATGCTATGCACTGGGGCACATGCAGGTAATTCCAGCTACTTAGAAGGCTGATATAGGAAAATCACAAATTCAAAGCCAGTCTGCACAACTTAGCAAGACCTTGTCTCAAAATACCTCTGGGATGTAATTCAACAGGAGATACCCTTGACTTCAATCTCTAGTATCACAATAAAACAAACTTACTTACATAATCAAAATAGAAATGTGCTGTCATCATCTTCTGCTCTGGAGCAAAGGGAGGATTCTGAGCATCCATGGAACTATCCAAAGGCATCTCGGATAACAGTGCAAGGGAAAACAGATCTCCTGGATAAAAATTCCAGCTCTGCCAATTATTGACTGCATCAGATGGCCTACTTCCTAACCATTTTGTTTCAGGTCTTCCATCTGTAAAATTGGGATATGGCTACTCAATTTTACAAAAGAATTATGGAGATTTAAAGCACCAAATGACTGATGCACATAGTTAAGTGTTCAGACCATATTAATATGATGGTTATATTACTAATTGTAAATCGCTCATGGGACACCAATGCTACAAGAGTTTTGTTCCCTCTTCAGTGAGAGGTGTAACAAAAGAGCAGTAATGTCATCCCAATTCCTGGGTGTTAAGGTGAGTAGTTCTCAACATCCTTCCAATGTCCCCCAGGACAGGATTCTGAGAGGGATAGAGATAAGCAGACAAGAAGACCTCTAGATGCCCCTGCATTGTTCTATCCCTGTGTGATCATGAGTATCTCTGAGTCCTGAATAAGGCTCATTGGAAGCACAGATGGTCAAGGTTATCTGAAGTCTTTATACTCTCCTGAAACTGCTAACAGCTTCAAATCTTAGTGGCATTTGAATACCCCAGGCTATTTGCATCTCCAGAGAGCAATTTACAATAAGTTTCTACAGAATACTTTCCAGAAAGCTTCAATACCCAACATACATAACAAGGAGTAACTTTTTTAAAGAACTTTTAATTGCCCCTGAAGTTTTATTAAATAAGTAAGCTGTACAAAGCTTTTCATCACTTGCCAATCCTTGTTTGATCTGGGGAAGGAAGCTGGTGCACCAGGTTTCCTTTGGCTCTGGAAAACATTGTCTCAAGGAGACACAATGATGTAGATCAAGAACAGCAATCCTGAAATTCAGGCACATAGAGCATTTAGGGATACACTAATTGCATTTCCACAAGTACCTCCCTGGTAATTGCTAGGGATAGCCCAGTACATATGCACACTGAGTTCCCAGGAGAAAACCTAGAAATCCACAATATCTGAACTTAAATGTATGAATTACATACCAATAAAGTCTCCAGATTTCTGCTAATAATGTTAGTAATTATGGGTTAGTGAAAATCTGGCAACATAGTGATAGAACTCTGTCTACCCAGGATAGACAAAATTTTCAACTAATATGCCCTGCTCACAGAAAAGTTTTATTTATGTATTATTTGTCCCTATGAACTTCCTTACCTCATGTTCCATTAACTGCTTTAGGAAAATGTACATGCCAACTATAGCTTAAAAAAATTACACAAAGTGAATTTTGAGTCAACCATGAAACACCCACCCCCCAGCATTTGTGTCCAGCTATTTGCACATCAATGTTACTGAACAATACCAGAGTCAGAAGAGAAAATAAATCCACTTAATTTTCTTATTGTTTTGATTCATGTTTCCTATTGTAATTATAAAAAAGGAAATCATGATTTTGTTTCCATGCAAAATTTTCTCCATCTGCTACATTTCCCTTGCTGGAAATCACAGAGTAACTTCTTGTGGAGATAAAGCATACAAAGGTAAAACTATACAAAGGGTAAGAGTAGACTGACCACAACTCAACAAATACAATGCCAGCAGAAGTGAACCAACACCTTTCTGTTGGGGACTGTCCCTTCCAGTCCCCATATTCTCTCACTCCTCCTCAAGAGTAACTAGCATCACCAAGTCTAACACCATGTTTTCATTTTATCTATTCCCGTACTTAATTAAAAATCATACAATATCCACTCTTAGTATCTTGTTTCTTTCCCTCAGCATTACATCTGAGACACATTAATATGGCTGTGTGTTGCAACATTTTTTCATATTCAGTGCTGCAGAAAATTTCATTATATTAAAAATCATTTATCCATTTCAGTGTTTGTAAGATGTTGAATCATTTTCAGTTTAAATAGCGTTACTAAAAACATAACAATACATTAGCTTAGTGAACACCTACACATTTCTCTAGGGAATACACAAATAGGGGGAACTGCTACGTCTTAGGATGTGCATATATTTAGCTATAGGAGAGGGTGCAAAACAGTTTTACAATGTTTACAACACTGTACATCAACAGATGACAGTTCCATTTTCCACATCCTAACTTTTGGTGTATTTTGTCTTTTTTTCCCATTCTATATTATGGTAGCTTTAATCAATGTTTTTATAGTGACTAAAGAAATTATGTAACTTTTCAAATATTTATTGTCCATTTGGATATTTTCTCATTCAAAGACCTGAAAACTTCTGCCCCTTTTTCTGTTGGGTTTGTTGATTTTTTCTTATTGATTTCTAAGAGTATTTTACATATTTTAGATAAGACTGTTTTATCAGTTTTATATGCTATAAGTATCTCCCACTCCATAGCTTTTCTTTTTTACCAGCAAATTGGGGTCCTATATTTAATTCAAGTTTTAAATTTTAATGTAATTCAGTTTATTACTTCATTTATAGAATTTTTGGTCTTAAAAAATTTGGCCAATAACCAGGTCATAAAAATATTCTTATCTCTTTATATTGCTTTGTTATTTTACCTTTAACTTTTTGATCCACCTCTGGAATAATTTTCATGTTTGTGTTAATTTATTTTTCATACAGGTACTTAGTTAACTCAGCATCACTTTGTTCTTCACCACATGCTAGTGGTATCTTTGTCAATCAATCATGACCATGCACTTGCATGTTCATTTCTACATTTTATTGTTTTTCTGTTGGTTGATATATCTCCTATAATAGTTTTGTTTTTCAATAGTTTCTTTTTTCATTAGTTTCATTTCTAGGTTTTTAAATTATTTATACTATTTAAATGATACCCCTTTTAAAAAACTTATTTTTATATACCAGTAGAAAAAATTATAAACTTTCTATGCATTTAACTCATTTCTATCCATTTGGCTGAATCCATCCATTTATTTGAAGACTGTGTAGCTTCTTACAAGCTTTCCACACATACAGTCATGTCTTCTGTGAATCATTCACTATTTTCCTTCTTCCTCTTTATATCTTTAAACTTCGAGATAGTAGAATCTTCACCTGATCTGAATTCTTGCCCCAACAAGGAGACAGGAATCTCATAGGATGTAACTAGAAAAACTTCATCACTGTGCCGAACATGTGAAAACTGTACATCTTCTTTTCCTTATAAATGACAGATTTTAGTATGGTATCCTATTCCTGCTATAACACAGGTTGGGGAGAGTAACTGGCCTGTTTAGTAACTGGACTACAAAAAGCTATATGTGGACTTGAAGGAGTAGATTACTTCTCTAAAGTTTCTGGACCTTGAGCTCGATGTTGCAACTAGATAAACTTTGTCAGAGTTGCTTCCCTTGGAGAAGGGATATGTGGGATACTGTTTTTTCATATTTCTTTATATTCTGCCTTTATCTGGGCCATGAGTTCATTTGACTTTCTTCTCATCTCTAAACTACTCTTCTCAGTAGTTCTTTTCTAGCCCATACTCTTACTCAGCTCTTCCCAAAGTTATGTTAGTTTCCTCTCCTTTTGTTGTTCAGTACTTCCCTTCTTGCTCTTATTTTATACCTAGATTAAATATCTCATTTATAATATTTCTAGTACTAAATTTTTCACTGATTTCTAAATTCTACTTGATTAAGAACCATCCCACCCCTCAACCCCAAAGGTCAACCAAAATTTCCAAAGCATCCTCATTCTAACCAATGTTCTTGATTTTGTATTCTCTATGTGGTGACAATATTACCCTCAATTGTATTGCTCATGGTTACCTTGGAGTTTGTGAAAAATGCTCTCATTCTCTCCTTCTATACCAAATCAGCAATCACTTAAGTAACCCGAACCTGGTTCTCTGGAGTCCTGAGTAGGGGAGAAGAAAGAGGTCTACCTATCTCTTTCAAACATTAGTATTTTTATCATACTGATATCACTTTTGTATCCTCCATTTCACCTTTAATCCCTCACCAAACTCTCAATAATTATGTCACTCTATAAGAATTATTCAGCAATTGAGCATTCTGGCACAGAATGAAAGATCTTTGTGTCTTTGAGTTCATAAAATATCTATCTGAAAGACACTGGAAACTCTACCTAAATTTGTGACATTTTTCCAACTTCAGAGCTTCTTTCTCTATTATATTTCAGCGAGATAGTCTCTTTTTTTTCCATCTAACCTGCCTATATTATACTCACCATGCATTTGCCTCATTTCCTATAGAATGACACCTTTATCAAGTGTTCTAATGTTCCCAGCAGAGGAAAATGCACAAATACAACTTTAAACTCCTCCATTGTGACTCTTCCTCCCATTTCAGAACTTCTCAACTCTTCCAAGTTGGTGAGGCTTTGGAAGATGGGGCAAAACTAATTTCCAGCCCTGAATTTCATAAACAACTTTCTGAGCTTACACATTCATAAAATGTCCCTGCCTGAATTCACTCAAGGCCTGGCTAGGAATGAATAGCACCTTATTTCTCCTCTCTCACCCTACTCCCCTCCCACTTCCTCATTGCTAGCTCCCTTTTTCTTTCCTTCCAACTCCTATTTAAAAACAAGCTTGCCATATCCCCTCTTGCTTCTTCCTTTTCCACACTGTGCTGATCACACTCAATCCCTTCAAAGACTGCCACACTTAACACAGGATCTTTCTCCTTTGCCCAACCTCCTAAGAAACACATTCATCTCCTCATCCAACCACCTATTTGGTTTTTCTCCCACATTGAAAACCATTTTCTCCACTTTGCCAACAACTGCCTCCACCCTCAGCTCCTAGTCTACAAACTATTTGAAAGCAAAAATTAACAAAGGTTTATGGTTATCACATCCACCAAGTAGACGGTTTTACCTACAAAAGGGTAAAACATATTTAATAAAAAATTTAAATTTCTAAACATAAGCTGTTGTATAAGTACTTTAAGCAAAAAAGTAGCACAGACTTGGAATTCTGTGTATTAAGTGTAACTGCATCCTCTACATGTGAAAATATTTACTGTAAGTTATTGACTCAATCTGTTTTTCTTCAGATGTTTATTCAATTTTATTCCCCATAAAAATAGGTATTATGATGTACTTACTGTGAGTACTCATAAGAATGGTAGGAGGTACAGTTAATTAACATTTGCTGAAAGTTTTAAAATTCATAGCTAAAGATATTTTATGGTTCTGAAATCTCTTTATTTTACTCTATGGAGTTGTCTAGTTTGTCTGTTTGCACTAAAAAAAAATGAAAGGACATAAAGAACAGAAGCACGTAAAAGACATTACTAATGCTGCAAACCTTGGAAGCATTTAATCTTTGGATTTTAGAGATATTCATTCCGACACAAGTTTGGGAGCATATTTAATTGGGGATGACTTTGGAGTTATAGAACAATTTCCCTGAATTATAGCTCAGAGGCTGGCACAAAAGTCAATGATTTTTCTCTCATGAAGAATTTTTAAGACATAGTAAATAAAGGAGCTGCTTCTTACTACTTCCGTTTAATAGTTAATTTAAATACGCACATCAGTGCAGTGCTTTTATTAAAAAAAAAAAAACACATCCACTGAAGTGAATCAGATGCTTCTTCTCTAATACTATAGTTTAAATACATATGGATACATCTTAACATTAAAAGATGTGTATCTCACATGTATCTGAAATACTTAAGGCCTATACATGTATATTTATAAGTGTCTTTATTAAAATCTAGTCAAGAAATAATTTATGAGATATTAAATAGAGAAAAATCATTTTTCTTTTTTTTATTGGTTGTTCAAAACATTACAAAGCTCATGACATACCATCTTTCATACATTTGAAAAATCATTTTTCATGAATCCAAATAGTTTTCCACTAGACAAAAAACCTGTAACAGAGAAATGGAGATATTGCTTCGAATATAAATATCTAATTGATATGTAAATACATATCAATAAACTCTCTACTCTCATGATGGTTTCTTAATCAAATACAAAATTTTGGAGATAAATATTTTCATAATTCTTTATGGAAGTTAGATAAATTGAAGCAAAATGAAACCTCAGAAAAATACAATTTATATCAGAGAAAGAAGTAACAAATTCAGTCAAAATACAAACGTCTCACGTGGTATGTATGCCAATGATTCCATAAATCAGGAACAATCTCTTTAGTTGTTTCTAGGAAACATTGATTTTTTAAATATTTTAATAAGGGCAGCCTATAAATTTAACACTAGGTTACTACTAGAGACATTACTGACTGTGTGATATTTGATTTTAAGAATTTGTTTTATAAATGCCACTCACAGAAAACGCTCTGTGATCCAGGCCTCCAGCTGCCCCAATGCCTAGGCCCAACAGCCCAGCCCATCTTAAAACTGGTTTTTACAAAAGATAGAGACCAGATGCTAAAACATCTGCCTCTTTCCAATTCTGTTCATCTAGCTACAGCCACACCAATGCAATCAAGTTTCCTTCTGTTTCCTGATTTCTGTTAACAAAAAATAAATAAATAAATAAAGCTAAGATGCCCAAGTCCCTTTACCTCTTGACAACCTTTATCTTAATGACAAACTCAAAAGCTATTTTGAACTAGATTGTTTTCTTCTCTTAATAGACTCTTACCAAATCTCTATTTCTTCAAGATGCAATTGATAGAATGTTTCTAGCCTTTACCCATTTGAGTCTTTACAAAGCTTTACAAAGCAACATCAAGCCTTCAATGACCATTAGTGCAAAAGGGTCCACTAATCCAGCCACTCTCAATGTGTACTACACAGAAGTTTGCTTTCACAATATGATAATTTCCCAGGAGCCAGATTAAAAAAAAAAAAAAAAAAAAAAAAAACAACCCTTTCTTTACTACAGGAATTCTCAGCACTTTTAACATGTAAATGGGCAGTATGATTCTTTAAGAAGGGGGAAAGTAGTATTTCAAAGTTTCATTGTGGAAATAAAGCTCTCATTTCACAGAGCATCTCATAGGAATAGTGATCCATGAAATATCCTTAAGGAAATGCTATTTTAGGCAATCATTCTAAAACCAAATATACTGATGTGTCTGCCTCCCTGCTGTTATATTTCTCTTCTACACTCAGCTGGAACATTTAATCCACAAAAGCAGACTTAGCTTTACCCTTAGCTCTTGATACTAACAGAGCGGAGATGATTCAACATCAACTCATCTCATTGTTTGTCCTGGCATTTCATAGCACTCGAATCCTAATCACTGGGCCCCTGCCAATTCCCGAGCCCAAGTCCAGCTTCAGGAATGGTTTCCCATCATGCTACCTTGTACCTAAGTCAAAGGACAGCTGCAGAACTGGAGCTGAGGTGCTCCTATCATTTCTTCCTAACTCTCAAGCCTTGGCCAAGAAGCAAACTCTGATTCCCATCCCTGAGGCAGGGACCTCCCTGCTGTCCAAGTATGATCTCGACATATGCTCTACCTTTGCTGCCTATACCTGAAGTTGACTTTAATTGGTATAGCCAGATAGTCCTACTAGCTTTTCTATACTCTTGAACATCAGGCTCTACTTGGCTGTCTGGATTATCAGATCCAGCACTGAAGGCTGGGCCTGCCTAGGTCACTAACCCAGCCCCCACTGATTCAGATCCATCCTACACCCTTATAGGCTCCAAGCCACTTTTCTGGCCCTAAAAAGACAGGTTCAAAAAAGAAAACCAGCCAGGATAATAAGGACATAACACTCAATTCACTTATAGAAATTAAGTGGAATTTTTGATTTAAAAAATACTCTGGAAAAAAATCTAGTCTCAATAACTATGGTAATAATGACACTATACTGGAGAAGACCATAAAATCTTGATCAAAACTCTTTTCTGCAGCAAAAACAATGCTGACATTCTTCCTGTAACTTAAGACTAGTCTCAGAATTAAACAAATGATCAGTTTAAAAATAACAAAAGCTTCCCTAAAGGCCTCCCACATATTCCCTTTAAAGTGTGGGAGTTTTAAAAAACAGTTATCATATTTTCTTCCAACCCAATCCCTAGCCATTCTACATAAAAATCAAGACTTTTTAAAACAGTAAAAAGTCAAAGACCTTTACTTTTAATTATTTGTATGTGGTGCTGAGAATCGAACCCAGTGCCTCACACATGCTAACTATGCAAGCTCTCTTGTGCTGAGCTACAACCCCAGCCCCTCATTCAGTCTTGAAACCATGAAATTTGATTTTAAAACTTCTTCAAAATACTTGTAAATGTTTGCCCATCTATTTTAAATATTCCTGTAACTGGGACCAGACTATGTATAAATTGGGAGGATAAGAAGTAGAAATTATTTCATCCAGGGAATATTGATAAATCAAAAATGATTAGAAAAGATAATTTTGCTTAGAACATCTTAGCTTATCTTATGGGGGCCTCCATACACCCCTGCCATGGACTTCTAACCACTGCTGCCTGCCATTCTGTGCCTGAGGGCTTCTTTTCCTCAGACCCTTGGAACACCCCAAGAGCAATCTCAGTGACTCCCCATTATGGTGGTATCTTAATACCTTAACTCCCTTACCTCACAGGTAGTTCTTATGAAATATACATTTTGCCCCTTTTTCTAAAGATTTCTCAGCGACTTGAGCTCTAGTCACACTGAGCTGGCTTTAAAAAGCCCTTTGCTTGTAACTGGTTTCCCTTTCTTCCCTGTTTCTCTTCCTCATTATAATGTCAAAATGTTCCCATGACCTTCAGCTTAAAGTCAAATGGATCCCTCTAACCTGTCAGACGTGCTTGCCATTGGCTAATTCACTGTTTACTTGATCTATGACTACAGTTTCAACTGGGGTGGTAGACTACAGAAAGTTCCCATTTAAGGCCTATAATCCTGGAAGGGTATATTTATTAATAGCATCTCCTTTTACAACAAGTGTCCTGATTTAGGTGATAAATTATATAGTTACCCTCTATGGTCTGCTTACTCTGCAAAAAAAGGTAGCCTACTATATAGATAAACATATAAGCTTACATCTTTCTCAGCCAAACATTGTAGTCTTTCCTACTTACAACTTTTTACATGAATTTCTCTATTTTCTCAATCCTGGATCTTCCCCATGGTATCTAAGATCTTAGGATGGCCACCTGTATCCTGGCATACCAGACTGCACAATTATTAAGATTGCCTTGATAGATCACTATTTTCTAGTTTTTTATAACATCTGTAAAGTAGAATTGCTTACTAATAGTCCCAGGATAAAAGAAAATTTATCAAATGGTGTACTTTTACCATAATCTTAATGATCTTAGCATTAAGATAATGAATGAAGCCAAAAGCAAACCAGGAGGGAAAAGTAAACCTAGCTCTCTGTAATGATAGGCTACATTCATGAGGGAATTAAGATACAAGATCTAAAAGGCAACAATGGAGGCCCATTTGAGCAGGAAAAACACAAATTTTTATTTTGAAGTTTACACAATGAAACCATTAGTAAAACCTTTTTATGTTTATGCTTTAGAGGTTTTTAGTTTGGGGAAATATGTGTATGAAGGAAAACACTTTCATACAAGATTGACAATGGACTGCCACTTACTGATGAGTAGAAGTTCTAATTTTCTGATGTAAAATATGAATAATATTCACAGTCAGAGCCTCAAAGATGAGAGCATGGAAATGGGGGAAATTCTGTTTAACTAGAACATGGGTATCATTGAAGATAACATCAAGAAATATTTTATACCAGTGCACTAATTATATTTGACTAAGGTGCTTCAGATCTACTTTTCCTGATTGCCCTTCTTAATATAATTAGGAAGATGTAATTTTTTAAACCTATGATGTTGCTAATTTTACTTTTTGATTCAAATAAATGCAGACAAATACTCAATGCATGCCCATTTTGTTTCTTAATAAGGGAATTCTTAAGAGACACATATCAAAATGTTTTAATAACAATGATTCAAAGAATCAATTATGGAAATAAATGAAATTTCAATGTACCTTTTCCTTGCATGTTATTTGTTGAAAACTTGAAGAACCAGAAATGTACAAGTGGTTTTCATTGCATGAAAGATGTTGGCCTGAAATATTAATACATATTCTTAAATTATTTGTGAATTTTTCTTCTTATTTCTTCTAACACAAATGAGAGTAATATCTTACTATGCCTTTTTATTAAAAAATGTGAAGCCTTCAAATTGCATAAATAGTTGAAACAGGAGATTTGTGAGACAAAGAACATATTCTTGTAAGTTCCCTTCAAAGTAAAAGAAATCTAGAGAGAAGATTGGTTGAAAGGAATGGAAATATCTGTATAATGTTGAAACTCAAGTAAAACAGGCTTCCAAATTTGCTTTAATTGATCATCTTTAGTGAATCCTCCAACACCCAAATTAACCACCAGCATCCACAATCTCTTCCAGAAGCACATGCAGACAACTCATGAAGACTGAAATCCTGCAGCACTACAAAAAGTCTATACATGGGAGGAGCCTAGACACCTGGATGTTCAAGTGGAGCAGAATGCGCAATCCATCTTGATAATACAGTATGATAACTTGTTACAAACAATAAAATCCTATTTAGAAAAGCTATTGTTTTCCTATAATACAGTGTGATAACTTGTTACAAACAATAAAATCCTATTTAGAAAAGCTATTGTTTTCCTAATACACAGTGTCTCTATATTTTAAATTGTGATAGTTAAAATTAAATTGCCTTCCAAGGAGGCTGAGCCAGTTTACACACTCAACAAGAGCACCCTGGTGAGCTGAACAACTCCCTAGTTGATACAGATCTCACAGACACATATTTCATCTTCACCAGTTTTATGAATGAAATGATCTGCATCATTGCCTCATCTCTTTTGTATAAGTTAGAACGACTACCTTGCACATGCATCAAATCTATATTGTTCTATGTCCCTCTTAAACAGGTGCTAGTTTTTCTTACTGATTTTTAAATGTGTGATTTACATACTAAAAGAACTAAATACTTTGTTGTATGTGTGGCAAACATTTTTCCTAGTGTATTTTGTATTTTACTTTTTGCAGTAGAAATATCAATCATCCTCCTTCTTGTATTTATCAACCTTTTCTTCCATAGCTGACACATTTTTGTGCCATGCACAAGTTTCTTCTGCTTAGAAATTACCTTACTAGTCTACCTTTTCTTCCAGATCTTCTGTTCCACTTATCTAATGGTACATAACATATTACCCCCAAAACAGTGGCCTAGAACAGCAGCCATCACTTTGTGATTATGTCCCATGGTTCAGGAAATAGGTCTCTTCTGGGTGGTCCTCACTGGGAAGCTTTTACATGGTAGAAATCAATGCCAATCTCAAGTCACCACAAAAGCTTCTACATTTGTGCATCTGACAGTCGGTAATACCTATTGGCTAAGATCTTTGCATATGACTCAGCTTAGTGACTAGGTTCCCAAAAAAATCAAGAAAAAGAAAACTGGAAGCTGCTGGTTTCTTAACCTCATTCTGCTGGTCAGGAAATCACAGAGACTAGATTCTAAGAATAGAATGTAGAGTCTACCTTTGAGAAGAATGGGAGAGTATTAGGGACATGCTTCCAAACTGCCATCATTTTTACCTTGATTTTTAAAATATAATCACCTCTGTGGAGGTGTGTTTTGCATAAAATAAAACTCATCCATTTTAGTATAAAGTTGGGTTACAATTTGCAGTATTGAAAAAATGCATGAAGTTGGATAATCACCAACCATGATATAAAACACGCCTATTATGCTCAAAAGTGCCTTGTGCATTTTACATTCAATCTTCTTTCCCTGTCTTTCGCTCCAACCAACCAACCATTAACCTGCTTTTGATCACTACTTTGCCCTTTCTAGATTGTCATATAAATAGAATCACATAGTAAGTACTGTTTTATGTTTAACTTACCTCACTTAGTTTGTGATTTTGAGATTAATGCATGTTGGTTTTATGTTGAGGAATTCATTACTTTCATTGTTCAGTAGCATTTAATTGTACAACTGTTCCACAAATAGCTTATCCATTCACCTCTGGATGAACATTTGTACTTTCTCCTGTTTGGGCTTCCATAAAGCTTCTGTGAATATTTATCTACAAGAACTTGTATGGACATATGGTTTCATATATCTTTGGTAAGTACAGAGGAATTGGATTCCTTAATTATAAGCATATATTTAACTTTTTAAGAAACTGTATGTCTTAACTTTTTAAATATGTAAACAATCAGCCCATCAGGAGGATTTTTGGTTTTGTTTTTGTTTTTATCTTGAGGGAATTTATGTGATTTTTTTCCCAGATGGCCAGTTTTCTGAACACCATCTCTTGAGTAACACTTTCCTTAGTGCTTTACAATATACCTGCTTTACATACAAAATCCCCATATGTATTTGGGTCTATTTCTGGACTATCTCTTCTATTGATGAAGTGCTCATGGAGATAGAGGTGATAATATTGCTACTAAATCACATGGCTTAACACTGAACATGTATAAAAACATGTAATCTCCACATCAATTCTATCAGAGAGTACAATTTTAATAGCTAGAGGAAAAAAGAGGGCAAAACCCAGAAGTATCTCCAAAATCCCATGGCTGGTAAGTGGCAGAAACTGGATAAGAATCTAGAGGTCTACCTCCAGAGTACACATGTGGCTATCTAATATCAACACAGACTCAAGAATTTTACTCTGCATCTCCCTAACTAGTATTGCATTAATCTGTCCTATCCCTCACTTTGCCATGTGAATAATTTCATTAGCTTGGCTATCCTCCCTCCCCTACCTGAATCCTTTTGATATTTTTAGTCTAAATTAAAATATAAATGAGTCTAAGGAGAAATGGGCCCTTGATAGTATTATGTTAATGACTATCCACCTGCAAAATTTCTTTTATACTCAGAACTTTTTTTCTTGGTATCAAGTATCTTTGAATATACTTTTCTTGATGGACTTTCTTCATGTGAGATAAATCTGAATATAAAAGTTGTGCTACCCTCTTTTTTCTCAAGGAGGATAAACAGAATAACCTTAGAGGAATTGTGTTTTAAAGACCACTGGTTTTTTATTGTTGTTGTTTGTTTTGATTTGGGTTTTGTTTTTGTTTTTTGTTTGTTTTTTTTTTGTTTTGTTTTGTTTTTTGAGTACTGGGGATTTAATCAGGGACACTTCACCACTGAGCTACATCCCCAGCCCCTTTTCACTTTTTGAGTCAGGGTCTCACTAAGTTGCTAAGGTAGATCTCAATCATGTTATCTTCTTGCCTCAGATTCTGGGGTCCCTGGGATTACAGGTGTGCTACCACATCCAGCTAGGACCAATGTCTTTAATGGCAGAGTAATCTGTGAAGTAGACAAAGTTCTACACACACACACACACACATTTTCTTTCTTTCTCTCCTTCCCCCGCCCATTTTAGTACTCCTTATTTGAGCATCCCAGTATTGCATCCTGACCTTGCACTCATTCTTACACTGATCCATGCTAGTCTCATTGATATTCCTCCAAACTCATCTTGTCCTCTATAAGGTACACAAAATGGGATATTATTTCCCAAACCCATCAACATTAATTTGCAAACAGGAGAAATACAGAACAGGAATCAGCAACAATCTAGCCCTTCAACTCTCAGGAAATTAAGCATATTTAAATGGACTCTTCCCTGTAAAAATGCCCCTCTTCTTGTGTTCTCACAAGGACATGTGAAAGAATATCCGATCATCTAAATGGGAAGACAGGGAAAAGCATTTGTAGTAAAAGCCATGTTATATGCTTCTATTCATCCACACTCACTGTATCTATAAATAGCTCAAAACAAACTTTTCTATGCCTTTGTATTTTCATTTCTAAATCTAAGAAAAATAGACTTATTCTCAGTACAACAAGCAATTATAGAATTTCCCCCAACTTCTATATACTAACTATGTCACTGAGAAATATTACGAATTTCAGAACAAATACCTATTAAAAGTCATGAGCGAGACACAAGATGGCAGATTAGCACAAGTGGCTTTTCTCACAGGTCCTTGACTTGGGACTCACACAGCAAGAAAACTACTTTACTGGAAGGTGAGTGGGAGAAAAAAAAAAAAAAAAAACCAACTCCACTGGTACTCAGTATTGGACAGAGAGCCCTGAAGAGTGGAAATTTGGGTACATCAGACAAGGTTAAGGAACAGAATTGGAGCTGAGCTCCAGGTGGGAGCAGGGAAAATAGACAAGGTCAAAAAAGATCAAAAAGCGCTGGAAAAATTTTGGCATGGGGGAACTCCAGGGTTAGAGAGATGGCCTGCCCTGGGTGGTACAGAGGCTATCAGGACCAATAAACTGGTGCAAGAAAGTCAGGGTCTGCCCAACGTGTTGGGGAACACAGACTGGAAACACTTTAATACCTCCTTGAGACTGCCATGCAAGAGACTGGGAACTTAGATACGTAGGTTCAGGGATGAAACCAAAACATGAATCCAGCAGACCCCAACCATGAGATCAAAAGTGAGTCCTTTAGCAAACAGTCCTTGAGAAGCCAAAAAGATCAGTATTTCCCAAATAGAGCCAGCAAAGGACAGACTCCCCTTTCCCACAGGTGTTGTCCTACAGAGAGCAGTGGGGTACACTCCTAGAAGTGTAGGGTATTCATTAATACCCCAAGACTCCCCACATAATGAAACACCTTGGGCAGTACCAGACCAAATCCCTGCCCCTGGGAGCTTCACTTGCAGAAACTCATGTCACAGAACCCAAAGGCAGAAATACCCAGAAAGTCAAGCTGAGAGCATCTTCCATAACTCCTCTCACCATCCTATTAAGAAGGAAAGCTGAAAAACAAAAGACAGTTTGGCACAGACAGCAAGCAAGAACTCTCATTGACTATTCTGTTATTTTGTTTTTGTTCTGTTTTGTTTTTGAATGTGTGCTGACTGATACATGATGGACATTTTATACATTTGTACACATACATATTTTTGCTTTTTCAGTTTTAGCATTTCTGGGAAGCCACTATTTTTTCATGCTCTTTTTGAGTGTTGGGTTTCTTTTTTTTTTTCTGAGGGGGGGTAGTGTGCCAGATATTGAACTTGGGAGCACTCAATCACTGACGAAATCCCCATCCCTACTTTGTATTGTATTTAGAGACAGAGTCTCACTGAGTTGCTTAGCACCTTGCTGTTGCTGAGGCTGGCTTTGAACTTGGGATCTGTCTTCTTCAACTTCCAGAGCGGCTGGGATTACAGGTGTGCACCACCGCACCCAGTCTAGGTTGAGTTTTTGATTAGTATATTTTGGATTGATTTTTGTTTTGTCTCTTTCATAGCTCTATTTTTCTTTGTTCCCATTTCTTTTTTCTTGCTAAAAATCAAACTCTATTGCTCTCACTCTTCCTTTAATTTCTTTACTTCTACTTTTTTTGTTCTACCTCGTTATAAACACATCCTACATCACCTCTGCATTTGCCCTAATTACCTCTTGAATCTACAAACCCTTTTCTAATGCCCTATCTCTTCTTATTTTCTCTTAAAGAACTGTATCTTTAACTGGGTGATTATACATATGCAGACATTTTTATTTTCCCTCATTTCTACCATTTGTTTGAAGGAAGTTATTTTTCATGAATCAATATTTTGAGGACTAAGATGTTGGATGAGTATGTATTTGTTTTGTTCTTGTAATTTTATTTTTGGTTTTTTAAATTTTTTTTACTTTTTAAATTTTTATTTTATATGTTTTTTCTCTTGTCAATTTCCCTAACTTTCTATTCCTCTACTAATAACCAGTCTCTATTTTGTCTCTCACTCTGCCTTTAATTTTTTATTTCTATCTTTTCTCCTCCTTCCTCATAATCATCACAATCTACATCACTTCTGTTCTCTCCTTATCCACCATTCAAAATTGTAAATGCTTTTGCAAACTTACTGTTTTTTATTATAATAAAACTAATAAATGATCCTATAATTTCTGATTATTGTGGCAATTAACATTATAGATGTCATAGGAGGTACTATTTGGTTTCCTGTTGTAAACTATGTTGCATTGGTTGTTGCTATTATCTGTCTCCCCCTAAACTGTGAGGTACTGGAAATCTTCAGGGAAACTCTTAAGTCCAAAAGCTAGAAATGTTGCTGCCTCAAAACCAACGTTTAGATGGGTAGACATATAAACAACATGAAAAAACAAGGGAACAAATCACCTAAAACAAATGAAAATATGTGAAAACCAGAATCAATCAATGGCACAGTGGAAGAATGTCAAAGAAGGAGTTTAGAATGTTCACAGTTAAATTGATCTGTGAGGTTAAAGGATAATGTAAGGAATTAAATACAGGAAAGAAAAAGATAACTTCATTAAAGAAAGAGACTCTTAAGAAAAAGAAATCCAGCAGAAATCCTCAAAATGAAGAAATCAATAAGCCAACTGATCCTTTCATTGGAAAGGATCACCATCAGATTATACCACTCCAAAGACAGAGTCTCAAGCAATGAAGACAAATATATACTTTTGAAAATATAGTTGACCATGGAGAAAAGATATTAAGGGACCATGAACAGAATTTCCATGAAATATGGGATAACATGAAAAGATCAAATGTAAGATTTATCAGGAAAGAAAAAGGCTTGAAGATATAAACCAAAGGAATGCATCATCTTTTCAATAAAATATCAGAAAATTTCCTAAACCTTAAGAATGAAATAGAAAATCAAGTTTAAGAAGCATACAGGACCCCAAATATACAAAATTATAACAGACCCACACCAAAGCATGTTACTATGAAAATGTGTAACATACAGAACAAGGATATATTTCTAAAGGTTACCAAAGAAAAATGATATCACATTTCAAGGGAAACCAATTTGGAGCTCAGCTGACTTTTCAACAAAGACCCTTAAAGCTAGGAAATTTTGGAATAATATATACCAACCTCTGAAAGAAAATGGATGCCAACCTAGAATACTACACCCTGAAAAATTAAGCTTCAGATTTGATGAAGAAATAAAAACCTATGATAAAAAAAATGTTAAAAGAATTCACAATTGATAAGCCTGCGCTACAAAATATTTCATGAAGAAATGAAAAATAAAACTGAAAACCAGCAAAGGAAAGAACTACACTAGAAGAACAGTTAATCAAACGAGAAACTACTTCAAATTAAAAAACAGAAATAATTTCAAAATGACATGGAATAAGAATAATTTCTCAAGAATAACATTGACTATAAATGGCATACACTCATCAATTAAAAGACACAGACTGCCAAATTGGATTAAAAAAATAAGACCCAAAAATATGCTGTCTCCAAGAGACTCTCCTCATAGACAAAGACATCCAGAGACTAAACATAAAAGGGGGGGGATTACCATTCCCATGGATCTTGTAAACAAGCAGGGGTTTCTATTCTTATATCTGACAAAATGGACTTCAAGTCAAATTAATCAGAAAGAACAAAGAAGGCCATTTGATACTCTTAAGAGAATAAGGCATAACAATCTTACATAATTGTGCCCCAACAATGGAGCATCTACATACATCAAACAAACCCTTTATAGTATCAAGAATCAAATAGATCACAACACAATAATACTGGGTTACTTAGCATGCTTCTCTCACCAATCAATAGATTTTCAAAACAAAAACTAAAGCAGCCGTAGAACTAAAAAACATAAATAATTTAAACGTAACAGACATATAGAATATTTCACCCATCAACAACTGAATACACTTTCTTCTCAGCAGCACATGGATCCTTCTCTAAAGTAGACCAACTTTATAGTCTATACCCAAAGGACTTAAAATCAGCACACTACCATAAGGCAGCAACATCCATGTTGATAGCAGCTCAATTCACAATAGCCAAGCTACAGAACCAACCTAGGTGCTCTTCAACAGATAAATAGATAAAGAAAGTGTGGTATATAGACACAATGGAATATTACTCGACCATAGAGAAGAATGGAATTATGGCATTAGTTGGTAAATGGATGGAAAGGGAGAATATCATGCTAAGTGAATAAGCCAGTCCCCCAAAAAATTCAAAGGCAGAATGTTCTCTCTCATATGTGGATGCTAACCCACGACAAGGGAGGGAGGGTGGAGAGGGGAAGAACAGAAGTCCATTGGATTAGACAAAAAGGGAAGGAAGGGAAGGGAGATGGGAAGGGAGATGGGAAGGAAACAGGAAGGACAGTAGAATGAATTGGATATAACTTTCCTATCCTTGCATTTTAATACATGGCCAGGGTAACTCCATATCATGTACAACCACAAGAATAGGATCCTAATTAGAATAAGTTATGTTCCATGTATGTATAATATGTCAAAATACATTCTACTTTCCTACATATCTATAAAGGACAAAAAACAAGTCATGAGACAGAGAAAGTGGATTCATAATGATCTGTGATTTAAAATTAATAATCAAGCAAACAGAAGTTTTCCTAGATATCCATTAGCTCCACTCATCACCCTGACCTTATGTATGTGACCGCTCTGACCCAGAATTAGTAGAGGTTGGCTATTCTACTTTCTAATTTCATCTGTCCTGCTGGACAGATGAAACCATTTCTCCTAGGGAATCCTCCAAGATTAACCACCTTCACTGGGACAGGAAGGCATGCTTTCTTAAGAATAGCCTCACTGTGAAATTATTCTATATGTCATTGAGTTTATTCAGCCAAAATTTATGTGTGTTGAAATCCTAACCCCCAGGGTGATGGCATTAGGCAGTGGGGTTTTGGAAGGCTCTGTCTTCATGATTGTGAATAGTGCCTTCTAAGAGAGACTCAGAGAGTCAGAGAGAAGACATCCATCTAAATGTCAAATTTGTTGGTATTTTCATCTTGGCCTTTCAAGACTGTAGAGGTACGGGAGCCCCGAGAAATATATTACATTACTAGTTTATGACACTATATTACAATTGTTCAAACACAGTAAGACACCAGGTTGCAAACAGCATATTTGTGGTCATTTAAACTGACCAATTATTAAAACTCATTTATTCTGAGCTAACACCAAGGTTCAGAGAGGGTAAGTGATTTGCCAAGCATCACACTGCAACTTAATAACACAGCTGACATCAACCAGGATACCATAATCCTCAGTCATTGTAGCCACCTCCTCAAGCAGCCTCCAAATAATAGTGTGCTTTGACTGGTTCAAAGACCATATGTATAACATAGTGTTGGGAGCCGTGTGTGAGCTATGGGCAATGTTCCAGACATTAAGGGAGGGAAGGAGCTCTTCTGGGAACTCTTATATGAAATCCCCCAGTTTGAGAAAGCCTAGATCATGCTGGCATCCTGATCTAGCTCACAGCTCCAAGTTCAAACACAGCTGCTGAAGATGGCTGTAACCTGCCAAACACAAACAACCTGTTTATCTCCATAATCATCCTGTACCCCCCTAAAGGAGATCCCCATTGGGTCTGTACCAATATAAATAAAGCAAGTGCAGGCTTTTTGTTTTTTAGAAGTCAGACCCCTATGGGCAACTCAACCAGTCATGCCCCTGCCTTGAAAATATATAATTCTTGCATTTTTGTCTTTATATAAAAATATATAATTCTGGATATACTATTTTTACAGGTTTTATTTTGCAGCCACCCCATCCCTCCAAGGGTTACCTATTCCCTTACCTACTCTGGACATAGGCAAGAACATAGTATATCTTTACTGCAAATAATTCTTTATGTTTCAAACTGAAAATATGCTATTTCATTTAAACAAAATTAAGACATGTTAATCCATGTAAAATCATTTAGTCTTATTTATATTGAGGCGTAGACAAGAATTTTAAGGTCAATAATGTAATTTTTAATAATGCAGTATATCAACGCTCTTAAATAAATCTATAAAAAATAGTATCTGG
The DNA here is from genome assembly GCF_048772815.1 of Callospermophilus lateralis. Taxonomy (NCBI): domain Eukaryota; kingdom Metazoa; phylum Chordata; class Mammalia; order Rodentia; family Sciuridae; genus Callospermophilus; species Callospermophilus lateralis. The sequence continues at coordinate 86,768,586 of NC_135317.1, forward strand.
TTTGAGCGACAGGTAAGAGCAAGTTGCATACACATTGTTTGGATTCTTTTAAGTAAAGAGACCAAGAAGAATTGACTGTTATTTTAACTGACAGTACAAGAAAGAAGTTAAACAACTGCTTCTCTGTTACTAGTTTCTTCTCAACTGCAAATTCCAGGAGGAAGAGTAAATAAGCCTAGATTCACAATTATTCTACTCTTTGTTAACACTGAATTGTGACGGGATTTACCTAAAATGTTCACATACACTAAGAAAAAAAATTTTTTTTGGACAAAGGAAAAAAAATATTGTGCTACAGTCCTCTAAAAAATCTATGTTTTGACAGATTATTGCAGAGGTTCATATATTTTCATTTTTAAAGATAACCCAATCTTCCCACTTTAGGAAAACACCTACTAATACTCAAGAGTCATGATATCCCTGTAAACTAGTAGTTACTACGGTAAATTTCTGGTAACTCTGTCCCTACTGAACTGTCTGACTCACCAAGAAAACTACATTTGCTTTTATTACAATTATATACCAGAATTTAAAAAATAATTCATTTGATTTTGTTTCTGTACCTTATGTAACTTTCCATGCCTAAGTAAACAGATCCTTCATTCCCACACTCAGACCAAAGGCCTTGGAGAAATGCTCAAGTCTTTTTTCTGTTGTATCTATCAGAAATTCTGATTTTTTTTCCTTTCAAAATAATACAGATAACTCCATGATTTCAAAAGAAACTCTTTGACCAAAAACACATGCATTAAATAAGTGGGCTCTCTAATCATTTTTTAAAAGGAAAGAAAATACATCAGAATCCTTACACTCAATCTCCACCAGCATCCTCTTACCTGCCACCACATCTTCATTTGGTCTTGAAGGAGGTAAAGACCCTGGACTATGGAGAGACCTCCTAACTTCTTTTTCTAATTCCATAATCACTTTTATGGTCATATTCCACACAGTTACCCCAGGGACCCTTTGTTAATACTCAAGTTATATCAGGTCACTCTCACGTTAAAACCTTTTCATGGTTTCTCAGAGCAAATTCTCAAGTTTTTACTCTGGCCAATTAAGACCTCATCCTGAGCAAGAGCTTCTTCCTTATCCATTCCTTCAATCTCACTGGCTTATTAAAAAGTAGTTTCCCAGCACCTCAGGAGGCTGAGGCAGGAAGATTGCAAGTTCAAAGCCAACCTCAGCAAAAAGCATGTGCTAAGCAACTCAGTGAGACCCTGTCTCTAAATAAAATACAAAACAGGGCTGGGGATGTAGTTCAGTGGTCCAGTGCCCCTGGATTCACATCCCGTTACCAAAACAAAAATGTAGTTTCAAGTATTATATTGTATTATTGGCAAATAATAGTTTAAGATTTTATTAGCTTTAACAGTTAATTTGTAAAATGCACAAGCTAATCTGTGGCCAAAAAAAAAAAAATACCTTTGGTTTAGCAACCTGACAGTAGCATGTTAATTGAGTAGTTGCTACAAAAATACAATTATTAACGTGATACTTTTACAGTACAAATTTAACATGGAAGGAATCAAAAGAATAAAATATATAGATTATAAATTTAATGGCTATAGCACATAAATTCTGGATGAAAAATTTAAATTTGATTCTAAAATCATATTTCAATACCTAAATGTAATGAGGACAAAGCATATTTAAGAAAAAGATAACCAAAGGGATTAAACAGTGTTTTTAAAACATATGTAACAATTAAAAATGTATTCATTTACAATGACTTTTTCATAACTCATCACCTGGAAGTTTTCAAATACATAATCTATTACTTTATGGAGTCATCTCTAATAAGCAAGACACTAAAATGATACCCTTGCGCATTATTTCCTACCAGTGTTCAAAAAACCAGGATCAATATTAGTCAGTCTAGACATATGTGATTAGTTAACACTTTTAAAAAATGAATGGCTATGGGTAACAAAATGGATATCATGGGTGTCAGATTTTGCAAAGTGTTTGACACAGTATCTCCTGACACATTTAAAAATTCATTCCAACTAATGCTGATAGGGTGATTCCTGCAAGGTTTGCAAACTGTCAAGGGGAATATGGCAATGGGACATAGATGATAAATAACAGTCTGTCACACAATGAAGAAAGTATCTGGTATAGTGCTCAGGGATTGGTGTTCAGCCAGTTCTTAACATTTTGTTAATAATCTTGGAAAGAGAGTAAACAGAGCCTTTTCATTACATTTGCACATGAGAACTTCAATACAAACCAATGAATAAATAGCAGAAAAATATGGAAAGATTACATTAAGGTAGCTTTGAAGAGACAACTATGAAACAATGCAAGTTAATCTTTTCTAAGATTATATTATTCAATGAGATGAACATATGAAAAGGAATAAAGAAGTTTAAATAGAGTCTATTAAACATAATATCTATTTCAAGACAAAAATAATTGTGTCCTGAATCAGAAAGCATCTGAAAGAAGACATTTTATGATAGCATCTGTGTCAGAACTCTGGGAGATCCAAGGAAGTCTATGGCACAACACCTCATAACTCCCTCATCACATACAAAATAATTTGCTACAATTATATAAGAGACAAATTAAAATGTTATCACTGTATTTTTAATTATACCAAAGCACTCACTTGGTTTAATATTCACATGACAAATACACTCCAAGAAAATTCTCAGCCCTTTGTGTAGTCTCTTTTGGATTTCACTACTATTCTTTTTTGTCCACTATGAGGAAATTTCACAGGATGTTATCCATACTGCTCCCTAAACCTAATCTGTCAAATGTAAATTGCTGGGCAAAAATTGCCTGCCTTGTTCCATTCAAATTAAAATTACTCCTATACATTCATTGCTCACTTTATCTGACACTCCTATTATATTTTGTTGCAGAACTCATTAAACAATTGTAAATTCACTTTCTTGATAACATGGCAATGACTTTAGGTATTGTTCAGGTATTTCCACTACATATGTAGGGATTCGTGTAATATTTAAAATCTGTCCAAAAGACAAAGATTTATCTCTGGTGAATGACCTCCTTGATGTGTAATTATTTCATTGTACATTGAAAAATACCACAAACTATTGTGACTGCCATCATAAAAACAGATTCCATCCATTCTGTTGAAAACAAGGGTGAAGGGCTGGGGCTATAGCTCAGTGGTAGAGCACTTGCCTAGCATGCATGAGGCACTGGGTTCGATCCTCAGCACCACATAAAATAAACAAAACAAAGACATTCTGTCCATCTACAACTACAAAGGAAAAGATTTTTTTAAACAACAAAAAGAAAACAAGGGTGAACCCGAGGGAAAAACTAAAGTACTCTAATATATTCTTACATTCTTACATGTTACATTTTGGCCGTGAAACCTTTTATTTTCAATCAGAGCTGAACCAAAAAAAAAAAAAAAAAAAAAAAAAAAACCTAGAGTATATAAAACAAATGAGCATATAAGCTTTCTAGTATATAGGAACTTTATTAGTCATCATTCCTATCCCTACACAACACTGAAAAATAAAATAAAACCCTGAAAATCAATAGTTCTTTTGAGATGCATCAGAAAACCAAGGTCAAAGGGAAAACTGCAAAGACAGGCAGTTAGAGAATCATACTTACTGGGAACAGAAGCTGGCTGCATAAGCCCACGTTGGAGCCAACAGAACATTAGAAACTATAATTCACAGATTACTGTAGGCTCAACGTGGACTAGATTCAGAGTTAAAAACTATGTGGACCCAGTTAGGGGGTCCCCCTCACTGTGAACATCAAAGAAAAATCCACTTCCACTTTCAGAAGAAGAAAAGGCAAGGAAACCATTTTGGAATATACCCAGAGCTCCGTTCTTTTTTTTTTTTTTTTTTAATTTGTTCTAATTACTTATACATGGCAACAGAATGCATTTGGTTTCACTGTACACAAATGGAGCACAACTTCTCATTTCTCTGGTTGTACACAATGTAGAATCACACCATTTGGGCAATCATACATGTGCCTAAGGTAATGATGTCCTTCTCATTCCACCATCTTTCCTACCCCCCACAGCTTCTCCCATCCCCATCCTCCCCTTTGTCCAATCCAAAGTTCCTCCATTCTTCTCATGCCCTCTCCCCGCATTATGAATCAGCATCTACTTATCACAGAGAACATCCGGGCCTTTGGTTTTGGGGATTGCCTTACTTTGCTGAGCATGATATTCTCCAACTCCATACATTTACTTGCAAAGGCCATGATTTTATTCTCTTTTAATGCTGAGTAATATTCCATTCTGTATATATACCACAGTTTCTTTATCCATTCATCTATTGAAGGGCATCTCAGTTGCTTCCACATTTTAACTATTGTGAATTGAGCTAGTATAAATGAAGTGGCTGTGTCACTGTAGCATGCTGATTTTAAGTCCTTTGTGTATAGACCAAGGAGTGAGATAGCTGGGTCAAATGGTGGTGCCATTCCCAGTTTTTCAAGGAATCTCCATACTGCTTTCCATATTGGCTGCACCAATTTGCAGTGCCACCAGCAATGTATGAGTGTGCCTTTTTCCCCACATTCTCACCAACACTTATTGTTGCTTATATTCTTGATAACTGCCATTGTGGCTGGAATGAGCTGAAATCTTAGAGTAGTTTTGATTTGCATTTCTCTAATTCCTAGAGATGTTGGACATTTTTTCATATTTGTTGATCAATGTATATCTTCTGAGAAGTGTCTGTTCGGTTTTTTTGCCCAGTTTTTGATTCAGTTATTTGTTTTTATGGTGTTAAGTTTTAGAGATCTTTATATATCCTGGAAATCAGTGCTCTATCTGATGTGCTTATAGTAAAGATGTTCTCCCACTCTGTGTCCTCTCTCTTCATGTAATTCATCATTTCCTTTGCTGAGAAGAAGCTTTTCGGTTTGAATCCATCCCATTTATTGAGTCTTGATTTTATTTCTTGCATTTTAGGAGTCACAGCATTTCTATACACCAGTGATGAACCCACTGAAATAAAAATTAGGAAAACTACTCCATTTACAATAGCCTCAAAAAAATAAAATAAAATTCTTGGGAATCAATCTATCAAAAGAGGTGAAAAACCTATACAACGAAAACTACAGAACACTAAAGAAAAACATTGAAGGAGACCTTAGAATATGGAAAGATCTCCCATGTTCTTGGATAGATTTATTTGGAAAAATAAGTGACCCAGAATAGCCAAAGCAATCCTTAGCAAGAGAAGTGAAACAGGAAATATCATAATACCAGAACTTGAACTATACTAGAAATCTACAGTAACAAAAACGGCATGATATTGACAGCAAACCAAACCTGCGGGCCAATGGAACAGAATAGAAGATCCAGAGACAAACCCACATAAATACAGGTATCTCATACTAGACAAAGGCATCATAATCATACATTGGAGAAAAGATAGCCTCTTCAACAAATAGTGCTGGGAAAAATGGAAGTCCATATGCAGCAAAATAAAATTAAATCACTCTCTCTCATCCTGCAAAAAACTCAACTCAAAGTGAATAAAGATCCTAAGAATTAGACCAGAGACCCTTCACCTAATAGAAGAAAAAATAGGCCCAAATCTTTATCATGTTGGATTAGGTCCTGAGTTCCTTAATCAGAGCACTCTTCTTAACAAGGACTGCCCTTAGGAAAATTATTTTACCAGAACCTAAAAAATTCAGAGAAAAGAAATGCCAAACTCCATCTCCCTCTAGTTTTCCACATAGAAGGAAAATATCTATCCCAACTTCTCCTTTCCACAATGTAGGAAAAAAGAAATGACCAACACATGCTCACTAAAAAATTGAGACATAATCACAAAAAACCCTTCCCCTCTCATCTTATAATCACACATCAGTAGGACTTCTATAAAACATAGGATTATAGCTAAAAGAACAAATACCAGACCCTATTTAAAGGGTATCTAGAAAAACCCAAAGACAACATGGAAAACACACACACTGGGACACTGAAGAAAATCTTGATCTCTGAAATCACAACTACAGCAGGTAGTAAACAACACATAACTTCTAGGCAGGAAACAAAATGTTTCACTAAAGGTCTGTCTACCTTAGTACCTTTTAGTATCTTTTACCAAATATTTTGACTTAACAGTAAGTTACAAGGCAAAAAACAGTCTGAAAAGAAAAAAAAACAAAAATCAGAATCAGATTCAGATATGATGAAGATTTGGTAATTATTACATAGTTTAAAATGCCCAGGATAGAAACATTAAAGACTCTAATGAAAAAAACTCATACAATATACAAATACAGATGACTAATGCAAAGCTATGGCTTGAATACAGGTTGCCTTCTCTAAAACACATGTTGAATTTCCAATGTAATGGTATTGGGGAGCAAAGATTAAGAATGGTTAGGTTGTTAAGATGGAAGAATGCACCATCAATAAAATTCAACATTCATTCATATTTAAAAAAAAACTGAAGAAATTAGCAATAGAAGGAACTTAACATCATAAATGTTATAAAAGACAAACCCAAAGCCAACATCCAGTGAAAGAATTTCCTCTAAAATAAGGAATAAGACAAGGCTGTCCACTCTTAACACTCCCATGTAATACAGTACTGAAACTCTGGCAGGAGTAATTAAGCAAGAGAAGAAAATAAGAGGGATGCAAATAAGAAAGAAAAAAGTAAAATTATCCTTCTTTGAATATGATATGATCTTCTACTTAAAAGACCCAAAAATTCTACAAGAAGACTTCTAGAGCTAATAACTTTAACAAAAGATCAGGGTACAAAATCAATATACAAAAATCAATAGTTCTTCTATAAAACAATAATGAATTTGATGAAAAGAAATCAATTCCATTCTCAATAACCTCAAAAAGCATTAAATACCTAGAAATAAATCTAACCAAAGATGTGAAAGACCTCTACAATGATAATTATAGAACATTTGAGAAATAAATTGAAGAAGATGTTAGAAGATGGAAAAATCTCTCTTTTTTTGGTATAGACAGACATAGTATTATTAAAATAGCCATACTACCAAAAACAGTTTACAGATTGAATGAAGTTTCCAACAAAATACAAAAAACACACTTCATCAAACTAGAAAATCTGTCCCAAAATTTATGTGGAAAAATAAAAGATTCAGAATAAGCCAAAGCAATTCTAAGCAATAAGATCAACAATGGGGGCATCGCAGTACTCAACTTCAAATTAAACTACAGAGCTGTAGTAACAAAAAATAGTACCATACTGGCATAAAAACAGACACATAGACCAGTGCAATAGAAGAAAAAGAGACAAACCCACACCAATAGTCATTTGACTCTTAAAGCCATCAAAAACATACTGGAGAAAAGACAGACTTTTTTAACAAATGGTACTAGGAGAACTGGAGATCCATATATAGAAGAAGGAAACTAGATTCTTATCTCTCATCCTGCATGAGAGTCAACTCAAATGAATATAAGACCTAGGAATTAGGCCAAAACTTTTGCAACTGCCAGAAGAAATGATAGGGTCAACATTCCAACATGAAGGCATTGGCAATGACTTCCTCGATAAGGCTTCTAAAGTTCAGGACATAAAACCAAAAATTAATAAGTGAGATGACAACAAATTCAAAAGCTTCTGCACAGCAAAGGAAACAATAATGTGATGAGAGCCTACAGAATAGGAGAAAATTTTTTCCAGCTATTGGTCTCACAGAGGATTAATATTCAGAATATATAAAGAACTAAAAAAAACCTTAATACACACACACACACAAAGCGAGTTAAACAATAAATGGGTGAATAAACCGAAGAGATATTTCTCAAAATAATACAAATAGCAAACAAATTTATGAAAAATTGTTCAACATCTTTGGCAATCAGGGAAATGCAAAGAAAAACTACACTGACATTTCATCTTGCTCCTATTAGGATAATTACTAAGAACACAATACTGATGATGGTGAGGATGTGAAGAAAAAAACACACACTATTGGTGGTATTGTGCATTTGTGCAATGACACTGGAAGTCAGTTTGGAGGTTCCCCAAAGGACTAAAAAAAGGACCTGCCATGTGACCCGGTTAGACTATTAGGTGTTTATCCAAAAGATTATAGATAACCTATCATAGTGGTACCTGCATACCCACCAGTAAGATTCACAATAGCCAAATTATGAAACCAGCCACAACTGGTTCAAATGAATTAAGAATATGTGCTATATACACACAATGGAGTTTTACCCCATCATAAAGAACAACAAAATTACTACATTTGAAAAAATTAATGGTACTTAATAATATCATGCTAAGTAAAATAAGCCACATTCTGGAAATAAAGATTCATATGTTTTTTTCATATTTGGTAGATAGAGAAAAAAGGAACTTATGAAAATAGAAGGAAAACCAGTAGAATAAAGAACAGGAATTAGATGAAGGGAAAGTGGATGAATGAAATAGGGCAAATTACATCAGGTGAAGTACAAATGTATCACAACTAAGCCTATTGTTATAATTAATTATAACTAACTACAATGAATAAATATTATATAAAATAGAAGGGAGACTATTAGGGTAGAAGAAGGGGGTGGGGGAGGGAGGGAGGGCAAGGGGAGGTACTACAAAATGAAAATGATCACTTTATGGTGCATACATGCATAAGTATGTCACAATAAAATCCACTGTTCTATATAACATACACCAAATGAAAGTTTTAATAAAAATAAAAAAAAAAAGATGAACCAATGCCTTTCTCAGAAGTGGGCTTATTCTCACAAGAACAGGTTGTCATAAGGCAAGGCAGCCCTTTGTATTTTGTCTCTTCTGTATATATCCTTTTCTCTCTCTGCTCTGTCATGAGTTGAATCACATGAGGACCTTGACAGATTATGCCCTTGATTTTTGAATTCTAGAGAACTCCAGAGCATGAGTTGTAATAAACATATTTTCTTTATAAATTATCCAGCCTCAGGTATTCTGTTATAACCAAAAAAAATGAGCTAAGACAAACAGATACATGGGAATTCTAAGAAAGAACCAAAAGCAAGTGCTGCAACCCAAAAGCACTAATAGAAAGGAAGAATATCATTGATAGGCTCATTAGTAGACTGAACACTCCCAAGTTTAAAAAAAAATCAGTGAGCTTAATAGTCAATAGAAACTTCCAAGCCTGAAGTAGAAAAAGAAAAGAAAAAAATATGGAAACCAGAATATTCAAGAACTGAGGGGTAGAAATACAAGAAAAAAAATGGGGGTGGAGGTGGAGAAAATATTTGAAGAAAACAAATGAAGGGAAATCTGCTAGGGGCAAAGAGCAGTACATTTTTATATCCCCTTATTCTTCAAGTTCCTTCCAGGGAGCTCCCTAGAACCATAGATATAAGAAATCTGGTCAGAATGGCATTCAAAGTTATTCCCTGAAATATTTAGACTCCTTTCTTCTCAAGTGTGCTGTTTTCACTGGAGCTTCCACAATATTAACTCTGCAGTGACTAGACAATAGGCATCCACATGCCTTATTGTATGCATCTGTCATTTCTATTATCCTTGAGGAGATGAACTGCACCAGCACTTATCTGTAATACAATGTATTCCTAACAAATTTGTGTGCTCTCTCTGCATGGATTAGAAAAGAAAGCAGCATGTTTTAATAAAGCAGCAACCTTTCTTTATTTAACTCATGATGGATATTTCATTAACTTCTTAATTGTGGTAATGAAGATAGCTTTTATTATGAATAAAGCTTTTATTTACACAAACCCAAAAAAAAAGATTTCAAGTGATTTTTTTTTCTTGCTTTTATTGTCAGTAACTTAGATATTTAAGAGTATCAAGTACATACATATATCCCCCTTCCATTTCTACTCTAATTTGTATCTTATATTAGTGTTATGTATTCGCCCAAGTTAATGAACAAATATTGATTTATTATTAATGGAAGTCCATACTTTTATTTATATTTTCTTTGATTTATCCCAATTTTCTTTTTCTGCCTAAGGATCCATTAGGGATACCATGTTAGATTTACTCATGTCTCCTTAGGGTTTTATGGCAATGGTAATTTCTCAGATTTTCCTTGTTTTTTAATAACCTTCAAAGTGTATAATACTAACAGCCAGGTATTTTGCAGAATCATCATCTACTGAGGTGTGTTTAATAGTTTTCTGATGATTAGACTGAAATTGAAGGTCCCTGGGAGAAATACTACAGTGGTAAGCGACCATTCTCATCTGCTCATATCAAGTGTAAGTACTATCAACATGCTTTACTAGTACTCATGTTAACTTTCCTCACCTAGGTGAGGCAGTGTTGTCAGGTTTCTCCACTATAAAACTACCTTTTAGTTTTCCTCCTGTATACACTGTACCTCTTTCAAGTAAAGTATTAGATACAGCTCACAATTAAGGAATAGGGAGCTAGATTCTACCTCCTTAAGGGTAAAGTATTTGCATAAATTAGATTCTTCTGCTGTGTCCCTTCACCATTTGATTATTTACTCAATGATTTGTCATATGGATTCATGAGTATTTTATATTTTGAGCTATAACTCCAATACTACTTTATTGCTCAATTTGTTCTATTTTTGGCCATTAGGAGCAATCTCAGTTGTCTCCTGTCCTTTTGAAATACTCCTATCATTGTAGGGTTTTTTGAGGATTTTTTTAAATTTAATGACTATGAGATGCTCCAAACTCATCTTGTATGTTTATGCCACAATCTCATAATTAGACATTTATCCAGAGATCTCTGAATTCTTTCAATTAAGAATGGTATTGATGACCAAAGTTTAAACATAACATGTGCTTCATGCTACTGGAATACCATTACTTATAGGCTCAGTTAGCTGAAAAGGCAACATTCTACATAAATATGTATACACTCAAACCCATGCATGTTCATATATCTATGTAAGTATGTCTATGTATTGAAGCATATCTGTCTACATAAGCATCTATTGAAGTATGCCTATGTAAGTATGTCTAAGTACATCTAAGTAGATCTTTAGTAAATATATCTAAGTATATCATATATACACATATAACTAGGTAGATAACTAACCACAAGTAGCTTCTTCAACTGTAATCCAGTACCAAATAATTCCGTACTCCTTCCTATACCTCCTTCCTAACTTCCTGCTGCAGCAGTAAAAAACAGCTCCCATTATCTTTAACACATTTAGTCTATTATTCAACTCCCATACACATACACAATAGTATCAAAATAATTCATTCACCCACTGGAAACAACTTTATTACTTGGAGTACAGTTCTTCCATGCAATTTTTTTGACCTTTGTTGTATAAACTAAAGTTACTTACATCAGTACCTTTCTCTCCCACTTCCCCCACTCTTTCAAATTCTTTCATACATTTTTAATAATTTAGATTGCTGCATTATGCATTCTATCCAGCTTTTCAAATCTGTATAAGTAAGGCTCACTATTTATGCTAAATTCTATAGGGTGAACATATTTAAGAGAATAAATATATTCACCACAGAGTCATACGGGATAATATCACCATTCTAAGGGGGAAAAAAGTCCATTATTCCTACCTACTCAACCCTCTCCCATCTCTCCCAAATACCCAGTAACCACTGATCTCCTCATAATCTCTGTAGTTTGACATTTTTAAGCATGCCATACAAATGGAATATAGTTTTCACAACTGGCTACTTTCACTTAAAAAAGACATAGTTAAGATTCATGCCTTCACAGCTCATTCCTTTTTGTTGCTAAAGGGTATTCTTGTGTTTGGATATGCGACAGTACACTTATCCACTGGCCTGTTAAAATGTTTATAGCTTCTGCACTTTGGTGGTCATACATAAAGCTGCAAAAAAGTTTTGTATACATAGACTAAAGTGTTCAAATCAGTTGAATAAATACCCAGAGCACGACTGTTCTAACATATAAGTCTCCATTTAGCTTTGTAAGAAGCTACCCAACTGTCTTACCAAACACCTATATCATTTCACATTCCCAGTAGCAATGAGTAAGAGTTCCTGCCACTCTGCATACTCCAGCAATTGCTACTGTTAGTTCTTTTAGCTTAGTTTTCTTTTCTTGTAGCATCATTACCTGATTTTCCAACTATTGCAAAACTGGGCTCACAGAATGAGCCACAAAGTATTCCTCTGCTTCTCTTTTCTGAGGGACATGACAAAGAAATGCTATTATTTCTCACATGTCTGGTAGAATCTACCATAGAACCCACTTGAGCTTGGTGCTTTCTGTTTTAGAAGAATATTACTGATTCAATTTCTTTACATTGATACAGCCCCATTCAGATTGTCTGTTTCTTATGTATGAGTTTTGTCATATTGTGTCTTTTACAAAATGAGTCCATTTAATCTAGGTTATCAAATTTGTGGACATGGACTTGTGTATAGCATTTTGTTGTTGTTTTGGTCCTTTTAATGTCCATGAGAACAGTAATGAGACACTTTTTATTTCTTACATCAGTAATTTCTGTCTTCTCTATTTTTTATCTGGTTAGTCTGGCCAAAGTTTTACTAAACTTTTCAGAGAACCAACTTTTGGTTCTGGTGACTTTCTCTTATTTTATATTCTCAATTTCATTGATTTTTTGTTTTTGGTTTTTTGGTTGTTTTTTTTTAATTGCCACAGGCCTAATTTGCTCTGTCCTGAATGCCCTAAGGTGGAAACTGAGATCATTGATGTTAACAGTTTTTTCTTTTCAACACATACATTTAACACCATTTCCTTAAGCATTGCTTTTGCAACATCATCAATGTTGATAAGTTGTATTTTTTCATTTAACTCAAAATATTTCTAATTCCCCTATGGCTTCTCTACTATCCATGGTTTATTAAAAAGTATGTTGCTTAATTTCCATGTATTATTTGTCTATTATTGATTGAGAGACTCATTTTGCAGTCTGAAAATACACACATATAATTTTCCTTTTTATTTTGTTAAGCTGTTTTATTGCCCAGATATTTAGACCAATTATTGAGTTTTTGTGAAGAAAGATGTTTGTATGAACCTGAGAATTATATTCTGCCATAGGAGGATTCTAGAAATGTTGACCAGATTGATTTTTATTCAGACTGGTGTTCTGCTGTGTAGGTCATGTATGTCCTTCCTCCTTGGTTTATCAATTACTGACAAGTTTGAGTCTTCTATTTTAATGGTGGATTTTTCTGTCCTTTTAAATAACCTTCTATTTTAACCATTAAAATAGAAGGTTATTTAAAATAAATAAATTATTTAAAATAAATAAATAATATCTTTATTTATTTTGGTATGTTCAAAATCATCTTGTCCCCTGGAGAATTGATTCCTTGTCATTACACAACATTCCTCTTCATCCTTGATTATCTTTGTCTGCTTTGTCTCAAGTGAATATATCTAATCTAGGTTTTTCTCAATTAGTGATATGGTGATATATTTTCTAATTTGGGGGGATATGGTTAGGTCACTCACATTTAAATCAATTATTGATATAAGTATCTACCATGTTTAACTTTGTGTTTATTTATACATGTCTACCATGTTTAGAACTATTTTTCTAATTTTTGTCCTTCTCCCATTTCTTATGTGGTTACTCTAGTTTTAATTTAGCATCTTTTGATTCTATTTTATCTCCTCGTTTAGCTTCTTAGTTATACTTTTTAAATAATTTTAGTAGTTGCTCTAGAGTTTATACAAATATATTTAACTAAGCTAAGTCCCCCTGAAGTAACACTACATTGGGTGTGTGGTGGCACATGCCTGTATCCCCAGCAGGTTGGGAGGCTGAAGCAGGAAGATCATGAGTTCAAAAACATCCCAGCAAAAGTGAGGCGCTCAGCAACTCAATAAGACCCTGTCTCTAAATAAAATACAAAATAGGACTGGTGATGTGGCTCAGTGGTCGAGTGCCCCTAAATTCAATCCCAAGGACCAAAAAAATAAAAAATAACACTTCATTGTTTCATATGTGATACAGATACCTCAGAATGTTGACTGATGTTACTTATCTCACTTATCCCAAGACTAGAATTCCCAAATATATTCTTACTATTTTTGTTTTAAACAGTTGTAACTTTCATTAAGCAAAAAATATGATTTTTATTTACTTTAATTTATTCCTCCTGTGAAGTTCCTCCCTTCTTTGTGTGGGTTCAAGTTTCTTATCTATAGCTATTTTTTTTAATCTATCTGAAGAATTTCTTCTAACACTTGGTGGAGGACAGGTTTGCTAGCAAAGAATCCCCTCAGTTTCTGTTCCTCTGAGAAAGTCTATTCTTCCCAAACTTTTGAAGAATAAATTTACTGGACATAGAAGTCTAAGTTATTCGGTATTTTTTTGTCAAAAGTTAAAACATTTCTCTAAACTTATTCCTTGAGTGCATAGGTCTGAAAAGCAAACAGCTATAATTTACATTCTTGTTCTTCTTAGTGTTTTTCCCAAGATTTTCCCTTTGTGGTTTCCTGCAGACTATACACAGTGCCTATGTGTATATTTTTGGTATTTTTTCTACTTCATGTTATTGATATTTGCAGATCTGTGATTTTTATCTGTTATTAATTTGGGGAAATTTTCATTTGTCATTACTTTAAACACAGCTTGTATCATTTCATCGTCATTAACATTGAAATTATACATGTTTTACACCTTTTGATACTGTTTCAAAGTTCTTGGGTGTTGTGCTGGGGGTTTTCCCCCATTATTTTTTCCTCTTTTCATTTAGTTTTTTGAGTTTCTACTGACCTGTCTTTAAACTCATTGATTTGTTCCTAGTCCAAGTAATTCTACTAATGAGTCCTTCAAAGAATTCTTTGTGTTCATCTTTTGATTTCTAGAATTTTAATTTTTTGAGTTTTGATTTCTCTGTTTATATTACCTATCTCTTTGGGCACACTGACTACTTCATTAAAATCCTCAACAAATTAATCAGTTATTATATATGCCTTGTCTTAGAATTCCTCTCTCATACTTGAGGCAGTTTCTGATGCTTGAATGATTTCCTCTAACTTTTTGTTTTGTGTCTTTCACTGTGGCTTTGTGTTGAAAGTGGACACATGTTTTCATGCAACAGAAACTGAGGTTATCAGGCTTTGATGGTGAAGATGTATATAACCTGGTAAAAGTTGCAATGTGACTTATTTGCTGTAGCCAGAGGTGCCAGGGTTCTTTTGCTTTTGCCTTCTCTTGACTCTAGCTTCCCTGTGCATTCATCCTTAGAGTCTGCAGAGATCCACTCCTCTAGCACCACAGCCCTGTTGCTCTGATGGCAAGGTGGGGAAAGCAGAGCATTCCACAATCATCTAGGTCATAGACTTTCAATGGGCTGTACCTCTAGGCTGTGAATTTCAGAGCTCAGCAGTACACTTTCCCAAACCCAGAAACTCCACCCTCTTTTCCAGCAATCTATTTCCTTAATGCCCTGACTCTTATTGTCCGTGGCCCTGTAACACTGTGAGACTGAGAAGCCAGGAGGAACTGAAGTGGGGAAATTTCCCTTTGGCCTTTGTTATGAAGAAGGCTCTTGGTTTATTTCATAAAGATTGCCCTTCTCCACCGGCTGACCGCCATGCCAGCGCAGGAAGGGCATCTCTCACTGTGAGAACATGGGGCAATTCCTGCAGGAAAAGCCCTTGATGCTGTGAGGAGTCCTCTAAGACAGTGACCCCCAGAAATTTCTCACTTATGTGCTAGTCCACACATAGCCTCCAATAATTTGCCAAAATTACCATTTAAGTATTCCCGCCAGTTTAACTGCTCCAGCATCTTCTGCTCCATATAAGCAGATCTCAGCTGTAACATTCTATATTCACCTGTCTCTCCAGATTTTAGGGCCATGCTTTCCTTGGCAATCTCATTGCTCTGAATCATCCAAGAAAAATCACTCATTTTTCAGAATGTCCAGCTTTTTCTTGATATAAGTATAGGAATGATTACTTCCTTCCATTCTCTTTATAAGTCGTAGCTGAATCCTCCAAATTTCAGTTTTTACCTATACTTGGCTTAGCTTCCAAAATAGGACAGCTAAAATAAAGTGCATAATTAATTTTCTTTGTCTAGCCAGAAAGCAAAGTAAGCAGTAATAGTACAGTGTGAACTAAAGAGTGTGAGCTTTGAAGACATATCGCCTAGTTTCAAAACTTAACTGCTACAAGCTCCAGGAGTCTAATCAGTAAAATACAGATAATAAAGTACCTACCTGATGAGTAGGAAGCACGGTGCTTGGCACATAGCTTGGTAAATTGTGCCAGTTTATGCTAAAAAAAAAATCACATATCTATGTTACATTACTAACTCTACCGTGTAGCAGGTATCTTATCAGTTCAAAAGTTCATAAAGTATAGAATAGAGCAGCCAGAGATGTTAACAGAGGTAAGAAATTACAAGTCTCTGCTATGCTTAGTTTCATATGCTACATCTAAATTATGACACAAAGCAAATTTAAGATAAATAGAAGAGGGAAAAGAATTTTGCCACAAAATATTTCACTTTAGTTTTGAGTGATATCAAATTAATTGGGCAATCTCTTCAGGATCAAATTATTAGTGCACCTTGCAAATGAGAGTAAAAGTAAATAGGCAGGAAAAATAGGGTTTGGGGTTCAGATCGAATCTGATTTTCTGGGACATGTTAATATATTCTAGGAACATAAGACCCTAAATAACATTATTAAGTACAAGAGAAATTTAATGAGACTATGTGAGAATACCTCTCAAGTAAGTTTGACACCTTCACCTACTAAGGAATATCACACAAGGAATTTGACACTTGGGTCTCTAGGGAGGCACTCGGAACACATTCTGGATTATTACAAATTCCTGGCAGCAGGTAGGCAATCAGATGCATGGCCAAAGTCTCCATTGCAATTATAAGGGGCCATGAGGGTATAATATCCCTAATGAGAGGGCAAGAAAAAGTCTGGAAAGTCCCTGACAAAACTACACTTTGATCAGTAAGTATCTGCTTTGGGGAGGTTTGAAGGTAACAAAGGCTGCCAATTAGCAGAGAGGAGCATTCCTTCTGTGAATACAGCTGTAGCCTTCACATACTTTAATAGGACTTGTAACTTTTGGATGTTGCTTTACAACTTTCATTCAGTCACCACACAACTATACCCTGGATAACAATTCTACAGCAGTCTAAATAAGTGTGATTGTCATCATTGAAAAACATCAAAAAGAAGAAAATGATGGCCAAATAGGGACAATGGTCACTCACCTGCTCCTCCACAAAGAACTGAAATAAGTAAGTATCTGCATTTTGAAGTAAGCCATCCTGGGAGATGACAGAAAATCATGTAAGATTCCGAGACGTGGGGTAACAGAGTAATAAGGGAAACAAAATATCCCGGCTGCTGCCAGCTACTCCACAGGCTGGGGAGTAGGAATGGCCCCTCTGCAAGAGTGAGGAGGAAAAAGAGTTCCAGCAAACCATCAGCACAGACACTGACAATCCTCTCTAATGGAAAGATTCACAACCCTTACAGGCCTGCAGCCTACATAGATAAGTAACCTGAAATCTGCAGAGTCACCTTTCTAGGGGAAAGTGTTTCACATGAGGCCATAGGGTTCTGAAGCCATGAACCATCCTAGGAAAGGACCTATGGCTAAAATTTGGACTGCTATACGGATCAGAAATGCCTGCTCATTCTCATCTCTGAGACAGCACTATCCTGGCTCAGAAGGTAGCTGTTTCCTAAAACAAACCTGGCCCAACAGAGTGCCTTTGACTCAAACTCACCAGTTGCCCTGCATTGTATAGAACAAATCTTTCAACATGAGGAGAATGGAAGGCACTACCATACCCCAAAGAATAAGAGGGTTGGGGAAACCAGGGACTCTCCCATTATGCACAAGGTCACAATGGTCCTAAGACCAGTATTTACCTACACAGTTCCCACCACCCTGTAACCCTGGTACCTAAGGGAACCTATCATAAAGCCAGGGGAAAAAAAAACAACTCTGGTTGTACTGCTGCCAAAATAGAGGTATGCTAGGCAGTCGTGAACAACTCCAAAGCTCTGGCATTTGCCAAGATTCAGCTGTCACCCTGCCCCTGGGATGCACAGCCTAAAAAGGACCAGAAAGAATCTTTGCTGAATGCAGCTGCTTACTGCATTTGCTTGCTCCTGTGAATACCTCAGCTAAAAGGAATTTTGCCCAGTTCTAGCCACAACTCATTCTTACTCAATCCCTAGCAGGTGCTACAGTGAAAACAATCTTCCCCCAGTTGACACCCTGTCCCCAGGCATGCACAGCTATGGGGAGGACATATTAGTCTCACTCCTTGGCATGTATGACCCTATTTACAGAGAGAAACACATCTACTTCTGCCATCACACCTACCCAGGTGTCACCTTTGACTACCCCTACACCTGAACTGAGCAGATACTGTTCACAAGACTATGTATAAGGCCTGAGTGGGTGCCATGATTCCTGACCACATTTCTTCCTGTAAAGCACCTCAGCCTGAAAGAACATCTGGTTAAAG
Source organism: Callospermophilus lateralis (assembly GCF_048772815.1). Classification (NCBI taxonomy): domain Eukaryota; kingdom Metazoa; phylum Chordata; class Mammalia; order Rodentia; family Sciuridae; genus Callospermophilus; species Callospermophilus lateralis. The sequence continues at coordinate 86,786,991 of NC_135317.1, forward strand.
GACAAATGTTGCAAGTCATCACAACTACCAGCACAGCCAGTATCAGAGAGACCCTTATAAGTAACAGAGCCATCATCAATAGAGACTGAGAAAATAGCCATCACCACATGACACCACCATTCCTATTGTGAAAGTAGACACACAGAGCACCCTTCATACTCTGATGTGTATACCACACCTGCCTGAGCTGCTAGGATGTTACCACTCTTGACAGAGCAATGAATATTTCCAATTTTGAAATGGTTCATGCTGTACACAAACCCACTAATCACAGCCAAAGAAGCTACAGGGGAATTACACCATAGTATCCAGCTAGACATAAACTCCACATTGCACAACAAACCGGTAACCTAAAAAACATCTTCAGGAGAAGCTACTAATGAAGAATTCATCCCTTGAGAATGGCAGAGATACCCAATCCATTGTCAAAACAAAAAAAGTCCATGCAGAAACACAAGAACAATGAAAAAGAAGGTAATATGGCACCTCCAAAATATCATAATACTCTAGGAGCAGATTCCAAAGAAATGACCACAGATGAAATGACTGATAAAGTCAAAAGAATGATTTTTTTAAGTCATCAAGAGCTAAGGGAATACAGATAAACAGTTAAATGAAATTAGGAAGACAATGTAGGAGACTTATATATAGAAGACCTGTAAAACCTCAAATAGATATGACAAGCATGTGAGTCAGCTCTCTATTGCTGTGAAAAAATAACTGATAAATATCAACTTAGTGTAGGGAAATACTTATTTGGCTCATGGTTTCACAGGTTTCAGTTCATGGTGGGCTGGCTCCATTTCTATAAGCCAAGCCAGAGCATCAAAGAGTAACAGGTAAAATAAAGCAGAGCTACTCATAGCAGAAAGCAGAGAGAGAGAGTAAGAGCAATTAGTGCAAGTCCCCCAAGGACCTGCTCCCTTCAAGGTCCTGCCTCCAATATTCAATCACTTCCAAAAAACCCCATCTTTAAACACTGCTGTTTTGGGAACCAAGTCTCCAACATTTGAGCCCCTGGAGGACATTACAGATCCAAAACATAACAACCAGAAAATCTCAGGATCTCCATTACACACACTGAAATTGTCAAAAATACAGACCAAGAAAAGAATTTTTAAATGTGCAAGAAAAAAGAGTCAAGTCACATATAAGAGTTATCCCATTAGACTAACACTAGATTTTCCAGCAGAAACCCTATAGGCCAGGAAGGAATGGATTTATTTATCTTATGTCCTGAAATAAATTAACTGCTTACCAATATCACTACATCCAGTTAGGCTATCCTTCAGAAATAAAGACCTTTCAAGAGAGGCAAAAACTGACAGAGTTTGTGAATACCAAATCATATTAATAAAAGATGCTTAAGGGATACCTACATCCAAAAGTGAAAAAGTCAACTACCATCATGAAAACGTGAAAGTATCAATTTCACTGGAACAGCAGGTACAAAAAAAGAGAAATATAAAAGATGAAAATATCAAACTATAACCACAAAACCACAATAATGAGTAAAAAAGGAAGAAACAAACGCTATTCAAAAGTACTGAAAGAAAAATCAAGAAAATGGCAGGCATCTGTCCATACCTTACCATAACTTGGAATACAAATAGACTACATTATCAAATTAAGAGATAAAGATAAGCTAAATCAATTAATGAATAAGACCCAACAAGGTGCTACTTGTAAGAAATTCACTACAGTAGTCTAGATGCACAGACTGAACACTAAAGGATGGAAAACGATATTCCAAGCAAATGAAAACAAAGCCAGCAGAAGTATCTACGCTTATGTCTGACAAAAGAGGGAAACACAATAAGGAGAGACAAAAAAGTCACTACACAAATGATCAAGATATCACTTTATCAAGAAGACAAAACATTGTAAATCTATATGCATCCAATGCCCAAGAACCCAGTTTTATAAAACCCAAACTATCATGTTTAAATGGAGATATAGATTTTCAATAATAATTGGGGAATTTAATGTTTCACTTCCACTAATGAATAGATTGAGACAAAAATGCCAAGGAGAAACATTAGAGTTAAATTATAGCATAGATCAAATGAGCTTAAGAGACATTTAGAGACCATTACATCCTACATTATAGAATACACATTCTTTTCATCAGTGTAGGTAGTATTCTCTAGAATCAGCATGTATTAACAAGTTTGGAAATCTGAAATAAGTTCTTATATGTTTTCTGTTCAAAATGGCTTCAAACTAGAAGTCAATAAAAGAGAAACTTTGGAAATTACACAAGTACATGGAGACTGGAAAACACATTTTGAATGAACCATGGATCATCCAGGATAAAGAAAATTTAAAAATTTCTTGAAACAGATGAAAATGGAAACACACAAAGTAAAACCTGTGGTATTCAGCAAAACTAGTACTAAAAGTAAAGTTTGCAGCAAGGAGTGGCTACATGAAAAAATGGAAGACTTTAAGTAAACAACCTCATGATGTATGTTAAAGATTTAGAACAGCAAGAACACTGTTTTCATCAGCCTTTTTGCTGCTGTAACCAAAAGACCTGACAAGAACAATTAGAGAGGAGGAAAAGTTTATTTTATACTCATGGTTTCAGAGGTCTTAGTCCATAGATAGGCAACTCCATTCCTCAGGGCCTGAGATAAAGCAGAACATCTCAGTGGAAATGTGTAGTGGAGGAAAGCAGCTGGGAATGTGGCATCAGGAAGCAGAAAGAGTACTCTGCTCATCAAGGACAAAATGTAAAACCCAAACGCATACCCCTAGGTACCCACCTCCTCAAGCCACACCCTACCTGCCTACAGTTACCACCAAGTTAGTCCCTATCATGGGCTTAATTACCTCATCAGGTTAAGGGTCTTATAACCCAATAATTTCACCTGTAAATCTTCTTGCATTGTCTCACACATGAACTTTTGGGGGACACCTCACATCCAAAGTATAACACACACCCAAATTACCAACTAAAAAGCTTTCACAGAGCAAAGACAATGGAGCAAAGACACATCCTACAGAATAGGGACAGAAGTTTGCCAATTCTTCATCTGACAGTGGAATAATATCCAGAATAAAGAATTCAAAATGAATTAACAAAGCAACACTTAATTCAATCAAGAAATGGGCAAATGATCTGAGCAGACACTTCTCAAAAGAAGAGATATAAGTGGACAACAAACATGAAAAAATACATCATTAACCCTCAGGGAAATGACAATCTATAAGATACAATCTCAGTTCAACTAAAGTATCTAATAGAAAAACAAATATTAACAGTGGCAAGTATATGGAGAAAAAGGAACTCTTGGTAGCAATGTAAATTTAGTATAGCCATTATGGAGAACAGTATGCAGAGTCCTCAAAAACTAAAAATAGAACTACCTTATGATCCAGCTAGCCTATTTCTGGCTAAATCAAAAAGGAAGTGGGGTCAGCATAGAAGACAGACACCCACATGCCCATTTTTATTGCCATAATATTCACAGTACCTAAGATATACAATTAGCCTAGGTGCCCATCAACAGTAAAATGGATACAAAAGTATGCTAAACATATAAATGGAGTATTATTCAGCCATAAATTTAAAAAAAGGAAATCCTATCATTTGCAGAAAAATAGGTGGAAGGATAACAACAGGTTAAACAAAATAAATCAAGCAGAGAAAGGTTAAGTGTTGCTTGTTTTCTTTGATATCTGGAAGCTTAAATAAAAATGTTCAAAAAGTCTACCTCAAAGTAGAATAGTGATTACTAGGAGTACGGGAGCCAAGTGGGAGGGGTTTGAGGCTTAAAAAGACTGGATGGACATTATCAATGCACATTGAATGTATGTATGGAAATATCAGTGAATTCCATTGATATGCCTAATTAATATGTATTTTAAAATAAAAAATACCATTAAAAATTTAGTTGCCTATGGAAGATGCAGTCCCCTCAAACACTACCTTACATACCTCTAGGAACTTCTGTGTTACATCTTGGGTGAATTTTTGACTAATCCTTGGTCCAATGTTATGGTTTAGATATAAGTATCCCAAAAAAGCTCATGTGTGAGACAATGAAAGACAGTTTTAGAAGTGAAATGATCGGGTTATGAGAATCTTAACCTAGTCAGTGCTTTAATCCACTCATAGTAATTAACTGGGTGGTAACTGTAAGCAGATAGGGTGTGGATGGATGAGGTTGGTCCCTGGGGGTGTACCTTTGGCGTTTATATTTTGTCCTTGTTGAGTAGAGCTCTGCTTCCTGGTGCCATGTCCTGAGCCACTGTCCTCCACCATACTCTTCACCCATGATGTTCTGCCTCACCTCAAACCTCTAGGAATGGAGTTCACTATCTATTAACTGAGACATCTGAAACCATAAGCCCCCAAGTTAATTTTTTCTTCATTAAAATTGCTGTCAGATCTTTTGGTCACAGTGGGGGGAAAAAAAACTGACTCCAACACATTCCCTTCTGTCCTTATCTACTACCACGGCTGATGCCTAGTCCATCAAAGGTCCACATTCTTACCCTAAAGAGCACCTTGAATGTGATGTCATCAAAATGTGAATGGGTCATCCAGAAGGTCATGATGCAGCAAAAATCAGACACATTCCTCTACGGTTTCCACTGTCAACTGTCAACACTGTCCTGAAATGATAGAAGATGCTGCAAGTCAAATAGCCCAGGCAGAAGTTGCTTGTGTTTATTTCAAGGCCCTTTCTAGTGGACTCATATTGGTCCACAGAAGTGTGCTGGTAAACACTCTAAAAAGATATCTCCTGTATTGAAAATGACCGAGAGCCAGGCCTTGTCATTTGGAAGACACACATGTGCTCATCTCTTCCCTTAGAATGAGAAAGCACCTCAGATGTCAAGATTACAGCCCCTTTGGAATATGACTTTGACACAGGTATAGACTGTGGAGGGAGAGGTAGGGATCTGGAAACAGCCAGACCTCTTTCTTCTGGGATACACACATACCCCATCTTGCCATCTGAACTAAATTCAAGACAATCCACTCCCACATCATATCAAATCGTGACAATGTGTTTCATTTTTCTTTGCATTTAAGAGAAATTATAAAGCTTTTGGTTGTACTTATTAATGGAACTGTAAACAGATGAGAAAAACAGCTGTCATGAAGTATTTGAAAAGCAAAAAGAACTTTTTTTCTGTAGCAACCTAAGGTAAAGGATTTGAATATATTGAAATCTAGGGATATAAGCAATCAGACACAACTTGTATTATCATTTGAAGTGTAAAGTTCAGCAACATCATAGACTGGTAGAATTCAAGCTACAGGGAGGTCAAAAAAATCATGTCTCAATCAACAGATGAAGAAATCTAAGAACCTGATAAAGTAAAAGCCTATTCAAAATAAGTACCAAGAATTGTCAGAGACAAATGTAAATTATTAAGAATGAATTCACTGCTGATCTTTATAATATACTAGGTTATTAGAAACACTGGCATATATTAATTACATTTAATCACTCATTATCCCTTCAATATGAAGTGCTCTACATCTGAAGATGCTTTCTTTTTGATGCAAGATGTTAAAGGATCCATGAGTCCCCTCTAGAGGTAAAAGCATTTTCCATTTTACTCCAGCTTTCATATCAGGACTCATAGAATCTTGTAATTCTATTCCTACAGGAAATACAATTCTATAGCAGTCTTCATCTTATAAATGGAGCTGTTTAATTTAAAGCCACAGAATGGTCCCAATGTGTTCACAGCACATTTGTAACTATAATACCTTTGGATATGTATTATATTTGCCATGTATTCTATTGATCCATTGAAAATATTTTGCTTCTTATAAGACACACTGGGGGACATTCATAAAGAAAGTGAAATGTGCTGTAACTTCAAGTTCGAACATTAAATGTAATGGATTGGTGATGTGAATGAAAGACCAAGCCAATACCTGATATTTTATTACTAGATGTCTGTAATTGAGTTCAGTTGTCATTTTTTTTTCTTCATACCTTAATGCAATTGACTTCAAACTGGAGAACAAAATGTCCATGGAGCACATATGGACCTTTGTAGTATGTGGCAATGGTCAGTTTAACAAAATCAATTTGCAAACATGCCCAACAGTATGTCTTCTTTCCTAAGGTTGATTTGCCTACACACCCTGTAAGGTAAAAGCATCTTTCTGCCTGTTATATGCTTTAGATATGAGGTATTCCCCCAAAATCTCACATGGGTGAGAATGCAAGAGGTTTAGAGGTGACATGATTGGGTTATGAGAGCCCTAACCCAGTCAGTGAATTAATCCCTTGGTAGACATTAACTGAGTGGTAACTGAAGGCAGACAGGATGTGCTCAGAGGAGGTAGGTCATTGGAGAAGTAACTTCTGGGTATACATTTTGTATCTGGCAAGTAGAGTCTGTCTCTCTACTTTCTCATACAATGTTTCCAGCTGCTTTCCACCACTACACACTCCCTCCATGATGTTCTACCTCTCCTCCAGTCTAGAGCAACAGTCAACTATGGACTGAAACATCTGAAACTGAGCCCTAAAATAAACTTTCCCTCCTCTAAAACAGGTTTTGTCAGGTCTTTTAGTCACAGCATTAAAAAGCTGACTCAAATACTTCCTTTCATAATCTTTTCTTGTTTTATGAAGGAAAAAATACACTCATCTTTGTACAAACTTCTAGGGCAACAGAGAAGAAATACTGAGATTTTGATGTTGGATATTTGGAAAATGAATAGCTTTAATAACGTGTAATATTCCACAAGTCTAGTGCATGCTAATGCTTTGTTTTTAACAAAGTGGAAGGAGGATTCAATCAACATTAATATACATTTTTCTGATAAATGACCTTATGACTTGGCACGTCAAAAGTAGCAATCAAAGTAGTGACATTTTTCTAAGAATACTCTCTCCATATCCATGGCTATATAGCACTTATATCTATAAAAATGAAACAAGATTAAAGTTGATTCTGAGCATTCCTTCAATGTAGTGATTATTAAATAATGTTCAACTACAGATTTATAAAATAATTGGAAACGTTAAATACATCTATTTCCTTAGGGCATGCAATTAAATATTTTTTATTTTTAATATTTAATAGTTCATCCAAATTTATATTTATGTTTCTTTGATCAATTGTGTACTAAAGACAATTGGTATCATAAACCAGTTTAATTTTTTAGAAGTTCAAAGAAACTTTTTAATTAAATTTGGGATGCAGAATATAATTCTTTAAAATAAAACATATAACATTAGGATAAATACGAGTTTAGAGCTCAAAAGGGAAAATGGAAAATTTCTGAATTTTATAGAAGAGCTTCTAAACTTATTTTAATGAGTCAAGGTGGGACTAAATTCATTATAGTATTCAGTTAACCTTCCATGTGGTAAGAAGTGATCATTTTATTTTTAAATGTAATTATTGGTAGTATTCTGAAAATTACCTTCTTGGTGACTATTTAAATTTATAATGGTGAAGTTAAAATGTCAACTCAGAAAAACAAGGGGCACATTGTTTTTTTGAAGTACTTTTAGGAGATGCGGTAAAATAAAATGTTTGAAAATTACTTAAAGTAAGAGTAGTATCTACCTCAAGACTGACCTATAAATCAATAGGTTTCTAAGAAATATTAAATTCTCCCAATTACTAGCTTGTAAAACACCTTCTCAAAACACTATTTCCTTTGCAATTTCTCACTTATTGTTCATATTCTTGGACCTCCAAGATGTCAGGATCCCTGAGCTACTTCTTCCCACTATCAGTTTAAATATTTCCCAACAAAGTTCATGTGTGACAAATATAATACCCAAGCTTGTAGATTCACAGTACTTGGTGGTGGAGTCTTCAGGAAGTAATCAAGATCAGATGAGATCATGAGAGCAGAGCCTCTATGATGGCAGAGTACCTTTACAAGATGAAGATAAAATGGCAAGCATGCTAGCTTGGGTTTATCATGCAATGTCCTCCACTACGTTAATTAAGAGGTTGTAAGGAGACCCTCTCCATTACCATGTTCTTGGACTTCCCAGTCTCCAGAACCATGAGCCAAATTAATTTTTTTAAGATGATGATGGACCTTTATGTTATTCATTTATTTATATGTAGTGCTGAGAATCGAACCCAGTGCCTCACACATGCTAGGCAAGCGCTCTACCACTGAGCCACAACCCCAGGCCCAAATTAGCTTTTATTTTTTAGAAATTACCCAGTTTTACAGCAATGAGAAACAGACTAAGATGCCACACGCAGCCCCAGTATTTAGAACAGTGTCTTCTTTAAAATTACTCCATTATATTACAGTAAATATTTTACTTTCTAGTTTGTTATTTTTACTTTTGAGAACCATACATTCCTCTGAAATAGAAAATCTAGACATGTGCAACTTGACAAATATCCCGAGCCACTTTGGAATTCTCACATGTAACACATGCATGTACACAATTTAAAAGGCAAGCAAGAGAACGAGACAAAAAAAGCCAGATGTGACTTTCACTTATTCAACAAATTTATTGAAGGCTTTCTCAGTGCCAAACACAGTTCTGAGAAGTAGATACTAGCAGCTATGGGATGCAGCCCTGCCTATTTATCATAGAAGGAATTTTGCAAGTGGATTCTAAGTATTGAATCAACTGGAAAAACTAGGATTCCACAACCACTTACTATTTAATTCAATTCCAATATTTGGTTTGCCGTGGTAACTGAGCCATTTATTGGCATATTAGGTCTCACTAAGATGCATAGGGGCCCACTAAGTTGCTGAGGCTGGTCTTGAAGTTGCATTCCTCCTGCTTCAGCATCTTGAGTTGCTGTGGTGGCATGCACCACCATATCTAGTTTGAAATTCAGAATTTAAAGATACTTTTCATGTTTAAAAAAAAAAGCTAGCACAGCTTTAAAAATGAAGCTTCAATAACTAAAAAGGACAATGGCCTTTTTTTAAATTATTTTGACTTTCTGGTAACAGCTTCAGATTCAAGATTATTAAAAATAATTCCTTAGTGAATTCATGTACATTCATCTTTGTACATTCTCCTTCCCATTTCTGAGTATATACAGAGGTTATTTTATAGAAGAGCAAACCATCTGCTCTAGTGTATATGGTTTTTATTATACCAAAATTTCCTCTTGTGGGAGTATTATTCCTGTTTACTGTTTTGTGTTTTTCTAGAAGAAATCCTCTCAGGTCCTTCCCTTCCCCTCTCTTTTCCCTTAACCCCTTCTTCAGATGCTGCTATATACCCCACATTTCTAATTCCCCATGGTTTCTGTCTTCCCTGAAAAATTTTAGAGGGGAGAAAATACTTTTCTGGTTGCTAAAATTTCAGTTTGTAAATTCGAATCTGTTATTATGGTTCTAGCAATCTAAAGGCCTTTCCACACCCCTAGACAGCTCTGACTTTCCCCATTACCAATTCCAAAAGAAAGATGGGGTGTTTATTGTACATAAAAACACATTAAAGATATACTATAAGAAATCATCCATATTGAAAAGTGTTGGCTGATCTTAGGAGAATCCTACAAGCATTAAAAATCTGAAGATCCAGACCAAAATGTGCTTTATCTTACAGATAGGGATAAATAAGAGGAGGAAAGGGAACTTGAGACTTAGTTGAAGGAACGCTGCTCTTTATTCTTAAATCGAAGCCAAGAAACTATGGAAAGAAGGAAAGGAGTAATAAGACTACCAAGAGCAAAGCCAAGAGTCTTTTTTACCATTCTCTAGACCCTGAGGGCATTTTCAGAGCCTGTGCAATGTGTTTTTATTTGGTGCATAGTTTTAGTTTGTGGTATTTGTGGTGATGGACGGAGCTGAGAAGATTTATGACTTGTTATTTGTAACTTAATGACAGGGTTACACTTGATTAACACCTATCTCCACTAGATTGTAACAACCATGACAGCAGGTTCACAGTCAATATTGCTCAGCACTGTAGCCTTGGTACATAACACTGCATGGCACATAATGGGCAATTAATAAATATTAGTGCTTCATTACATTTTAGAGTAGAGAGATCATTACAGTTACAAAAAGCCAGATAGAATTAGATTTTGATTAATACAAATACTCTCCTACCACCAGGGGTAAAAAACAGAATCTTATGGGTGCCATCTATTTTGGAAATCAATGCATAACTCCTGAAAAAAAGTGTTTCCCTTTCACATGCAAAAGTATAAGTCAGTGTTTTTACAACAAAATGATATTATCTTAAGCTGAAAGAGAGCCTCACAGCCTTTGGGGCCTCTTAACTTAGAAAAGGGTTTCATTTATTCATCCAAGGTGCACAGCTAGTTAGTTGCAAAACTAGAACAAGAATACTGGTCCCTCTCCTCATTCCCCAAGATAATTTAGGGCTTAAACATGTAGCATTTCAGTATAAACCAAGATACTGAATATTCATCTTTTAAGTCGTTTAAGTATTTTTAACATTAATAAACTGACATTGACTGCACTGGAAAATTGATAGAGGAGAATAAATCATTTCACATTGAAATATACTAGAAAAATAGAAATTGCTTAAAATTTCAAATTCTTACAGGGGAAAAGCAAAGGTGGGTGGGGGGAAGATCTGCTACTCTTCTGATCCTGTTGAAATAAGTCATCTTTATTCCTTAAAGTGAAGTGCTATTTACCTTCTAATGGCGTTTTCATACGTACATGATTTGGTGGGGGGGAGAACAAATTGGTAATTATCTTCACTAATGAAAAGTGCAGTCATTTCAGTTAGATTTTTAAGAGGGCACAAGTTGAATTCATAAGGCCCATTGAATAAATGGCTATTAGGTACAGTTTAATGACTTGATGCATGAGTCATGTTTTTTCTGTGGTGGATTCTTACTGCACATTCAGGGCAATTAGGAAATTTGGTTTTTCATCCTGTATATAAATAATCCTTGTATTTAGAAAGTTCAACAGTAAAAAATCCAAAATGTTACAGAAGTGGGGAGAAGAAAACTATCTGATGATGATGGTAGTCAATGTTTTAGTTAAATTCATTTGCTTAGCAAAGCCAGATCTTCTTTAGTGTTAATAAAGAACAAATAATAATTATAATCATGTGTCTCAGAAGATAATTTCTCCAACACTAAAAAAATTTTTAAAAAAATTTCTACATTTAAATCTAAACCCAATTTCACAAACTATTTTGATAAAATAGAGGAAAGCTTCCATTGAGCACAAATTTAAAGCCACCTTAAAAATACTCCATTATATATTCTTCAGCAAGGCACAGTATATATCACTGTATTAGAATAAGCTTCTCATTTTTCTTCAAATTTACATACATGGTATAAGGCTCTGAACACTAAAAGAAGTCTATGCTTTTACAGCATTTAAAAAAGTGTATATCATTTAATAGCTTCATAAAGAATAAGCTTCAAAAATATAGGTATGCATGCAAAATATATCCCTTTACTTACTAAGTTTGCACCTATTCTGACTAAGTTTTGCTGCTTCCATTATGAATCCAAAGAACTAAGTTGATGAGCAGTTACAAATATCTGGCAGGTGTAGATTTCATATGCTACTATATTTACTTACATAATTTCCCCCTTTTCCTCTGATATTTTCCCTGTAAAAGAGAAGGCATTAAGTGGAATTCATGTGAGTGCCTTACACTACTTCATACTTGAGAATCTCACTTCCACTTTCAAAAGAAGAGCAACTCATACCGCCTGCAACATTAATCAGAATGTAGGTTTGCTAATGTTTTTCTGTTTCTTCAGCAATTTTCCATATTCCTAAAAAGTACCTCCTAGAGTGAAATAGCACTTTAAATGAGCATGCCTGTTTATGTGTTAAAGACAGATGGAGAAGGAGAAAGAAGAGGGATAATTAAAAGGAGATGGAAAATATATTGACATTTAAATGTTCTTTCCTTTGAAATGTTCATCCCACATCCGTTTCATTTATGTTAACCGGAAGGAGGCAGAGGAAACATTCATGGTTCTTACCTGGTGTCTCCCATGGGCTCACTGAGGGGTTCACAGTCTGCTTCCCCCATGTGAGGTAAGAAAAATGATGGGAAGTGAAGAAAGGAAGGCAACGAGGCAAGGTAAAGGAGTTTGTGGTGATTTTTGCATCTCACAGTTATGAGCCAAAGAGTGCTTATTTAGTCATTTGTCATTCTGTGTGGACAGTACACATTCTGTCACCAGAGCCTCAATTAGCAACGTGGCTGCTGTTTCTATGAATCTACATACATATTTGTCTACCACTTTCTGTGTGTCCATCCTGTCATTTCTATAAGGGGAAATAATGATGTAAGGATACACAGATAAGGTAGGGATGCGTGTGTGTGTTAGAGAGACACACACATTGAAGAAAAGGACTAAAGTATGTGAACAAGAGAAAACCTGTAAAGGAACAGGTCCTGTGATAAGGTTTGGAGATAGACAATCATTTGAATGTAACAGCAAGGTAAGTTTTTAATTGCATACTTCAGTGGACATTTTTAAAAGTCTATAGATAAGTAAAGAAAGGACAGTTGGTAGAAATGTATGGGGGTATTATGAGCCAGAAATGTTTGCTCAGAGACTGCTCTTACGAGAAATTTGTAGTTTAGATCCAGGTCATGGTCTTTTCTTTCAAGTCATGTTGTGGTCAAAACCTGTGCTCAAGTGATATATTAGCCAGTTCTTTCTATTATATAAATTGCTTTTTGGAATTCTAGAAACTAAAAATCATGCAGGAATTGACTGCCTAGAACATACTTCACTTCTTCCTGTGTCCTAGGACTTGAAGCAATTGCCATCTCTTGTCTTTTTTGGCAAACTATTTTATTTTTAGGTATAGGCAAGAAACTCTCCAGTTTATCAGTAGGTCAAAAAAAGGGGGCGGGGAAAGGTTAGCAAGATGTAATCATCAGATTATATCATTGCACACTTTGTCTAAGAGTAATAAATCATCTTCCCTTAATGTCCATGGTACATAAGGATGGTATATATCATACCCTAATGTTGCTGGGAACAAAATACAGGCAGCGAAGAAACTTCCCAAATCATTTTTCTCAAATCACTGCCCCAAAAGCTCTTCCCACATGCCTTGGAGATCTTCTATCACCCTGCTGGCTCAGGGCCACCATTTTCAATCATACTGCAGATACATTTGCCATGAGCAAGGACTGCCATAGACTAATTCAACTGAATTCTTTGTCTTGTGGATTCAGAGATCTACATCTATATCCCACTTCCCTGGCAGTAACCATGTAATATGAATATACTCATCAGCCATAAAAGAAACAAAGAAGAGTACAGGACAAGAATAGTTGAAAACCCCTGCTCCTAACCTCTCTTTCTATTTAGTATTTCAGAAGGGGAATCACAAAGATGCCTTTTAATAAACTACTATTGTAGTTTCTCAGGAAGGGTGAGTATTCCTTGCAAACTCATTTCTTAGAAAATATTCATTGTCTCTGCCACAACTATAGTCTGAAGCAATAGTTTTGTAAGAGTCAACAAAAAGAACAGGTGAGGGAATGAGCACAAGCAGGAACTATACACAAACTCATTTCCTCTCTGACCTTTCTCGGTTCTGGAATTCAGATTTCCAGAAAAAAAAAAAAATTGATAGGATTTGGAGCAGGATTGCAACCCACAAATCTCCAGCCTAGCCAGAGCTCCTGGGGGTGTGTTAGACATATGATGGTCCCTATCCCTTAACACAACAGTAGTTTACTCTCACACAATGATGCACTAGTTCGACTCAAGCAAGTCATACTATTATAGTAACAGAGCCCCACTAAAATGAAAAGTCCCAACTTGGTCCTTTTCCCCCTAACTTCCTGGTACAAGTAATGTTTTTCTCTCTGAACTTCTTCCTACTGACAACAGAAACCAAGAAGTTACACCCCGCACAGACAGATGCAAGGAAACAGGAATTGTGACATATCATCTGGGCAGCCCAGCCCAGCCAAATCTACATATGTGTATCTTGTGGCATTTGTTTTGTAAATCATAATGGTTTCTGTAGAACCAACAGAGACAAGTTAGCTGCTTTACCCCACTTTTGGACAAACTGCATTAAATTCATTTCCTTTTTATATAATTTGCTTATTTCTTTTGTGGGTAGGCAACCAAATTCAGCCAGCCCGGATCCAGGCAGTTTCCCTGGCTTAGCTGCCAGTAAAAGATTTTCATGTTTTTTTAATGAAATAATTTGTGTTAAATATAGTCATTTTCCTTTCTCTCGGGTTATCTCAGTGTCTGTTTTACCAGTATGTTCCTTCCTAACACTCTATATTAAATGTCATTGGTATATAGAGATTCTAAAGAAATTCCCCTGACCAACGACAAAAGGAAAAAATTAAACCCTCTGGAAGTTATGCTTTCAAATTCCATTTAAATGCCTCTCATACACAAACACATGCACATAACAATTGTCTATACTGTCCTACGTTTTTTCTCCCCTAAACCCTGCAGGATACACCATGCTGGTCACATGGGTACTGACATGAGCAGCAAGGGATCCCAGCTCCAGTAGACATTTTACTGTTAGCAGTTTAGGGCATTGTTAAGAGACCAAGTTCTGAAGACTGGGAACCACAGTACTAGGGTTTCCTCTCAATGTTAAAAGTTGAATGACCAGCTCTAAGTTGGCCATCACAGCCATATCACAATCAGTACCACTGGGTGATTTTGAGGATCCAATGAGACAATGAATATCAATGCTTATAATGGATTCTGTCATTTATTGAGTTCTTACAAATGAGAACTGGCTGTGAGTACCATGTGCTCCTTGTGGTGTCAAGAGTAAAAACTCTAACGGAGTAGATCTCATCTCCATTTCCAGCTCTAACACTCAGTAGTTAAATGACCTCAAGTGAGTTGCTCCAGAGTTCCCGAGACCTGCCTCCTTATCTCTAAAACCTCCTCTACTAAACTAAGGACCCTCCACTACTACAAATGCCGCTGCCACCATCCTCCTCTCCCAATATAACATCCAACAGACCACTTATATCTTATTTGGTCAATTTTGTCTTTTTGATACATAAAATAATCCCCCATCTGCCCGTGAGAGTGTTTTGAAGATATGTAAAGTACCTTCAGCACCAGACTATATTATTGTTTATATATTTCACAGTAAAGCAATGGATAAAATAACCTAAACATGATCCTCTGAAGAAGTGACACAGAGAACAAGACTGGCATGCTCTCTGCAGGTTTGGGATCAACAAGAAAATTTTGAAGTCATCTTTACCTTCTGTCACCAAATCTTGTCAATTCTGACTATACACAGCCGGTAGGAAGTCCACCTCTTCATTTATATCACAGTCACATGATTCAAAGTCCTGGTGTTTGTTTTTATAGCCATGATAACTGCATTTCAGACACATTCTAGGCTGTTCTCCATACAGTAGCTAGGATGATATTTTAAGTAAAGATCAAGGCATGTCATGCCATGATTAAATCCCTTCAGCAGTTTCCAGTTGTCCTTGGGAAAAAATTCAAGCTTCTTAATAGGACCTCAGCCAGCATCTACTGCCTGTCACTATCCCTCAAGTGGGCTAAATGCCAAAGATTCTGAATGCACCATCCTCAGATTCCCAAATGTTGTGCATGCTGCTCCTAATAGGATCTCTCTCCTACTCCCTCTTTGCCTAAGAAAATTTGCTTGCAGTCTCAGCCAAAGGTATCCTTCCCTGGGGAGGCTTCCTAATTAGACCTCTGCTAAGGACCCTCCACCACTACAAATACTGCTGCCACCTTCCACCTCTCCCAACATAACATTCAACAAACCATGTGTACATTATTTGGTTAATTTTGTCTTTCTGACACAAAAAAATAATCCCCGATCTGCATGTGCCTTTTTTATTCACCCCTCGCATAGTGCCTGGCCCAGAAGAAATGATCTGGAAACATTTGTTAAATCAATGCATTCAAGTGTAACGGCATAATTCAATCATGTGTTTATCAGGCATGGAACTTGAGAATTACATTCTGATTTTTGACAAGTTTTTTCAGTACTTCTGAGGGAATGAAAATTAAAAACTGCTTCTAATTTTTCTCCCTTTTCATAAGGAAAAAAACATTTAAGACTCTTCCTTTTCCATCACTCTAATTCCATTTTTCTCTCCTCACAGAGGTAGAAACTCTTTCAGTAAATATCTTTAGATACATAATTTATAATTTCTTTAATATTGGTATTAAAAAACAAATATGAAAATAAATGTCTGTTGGGCTCCAATTCATTCCATGCCCCGCCCCCCATGATTCATTGAGCCAAAGTGAAGAGTTTCTCCACAAGCACCTGGATCATGCATTCCCCCGTTGGTGCCAGGAGGAACACGCCAAGGACTCCAGGCAGCCATCTGTGTCACCCAAGCTAAAATCCACCTCTGGAAAATACACAGTAATGTTCCCTTAGAGAAATATTAGTTTCACTTCACCGCTCTTCATGGCATATCGTATCCCACACTTTGTCTTCCTCTGTCCCTGAATGCCAGGCTCACAGTCCTTCTCTCTCAATGGGAAAGGATGCAAGTCAAATGCCATCACAATCACTTTGTCCTCCCCTGCAGAGGGGTGGGAAAACTCTGTGCATGTCAAAAGCTCATCAGTTCCTAATGGAAAGGAGTGACTTTCCAAGATCACAGAAGTTGTGCATTTAGAAGTAATAACCTGCACCTAACAAACCCTGGACAAGAATGAGCCTGGGCTGGTGCTAGCTTTGCCTCGGGGCCACTTTCCCATCCAAGATGCTCCAGGAGCTCCCTGGCTCTCTGTGACTGAGCCCAGCCCCCGCTATACAGGCTGATGCCTTTTCAGTTTTCCTTATCCTGAAAAAATAACAAAAAAAAAACAAGTGTGGTTGGGATGGTTTGCTTTTGTTTTTGTTTTTGTTGTTTTTCATTTTAAAACCCAAAGCATAAGAAGACTCTTTTTCCACTCGAGTAAAGCACTGATGAAAATTATATAATTCAAAGGGAATATGCATACTGGAATTTTGTCCTCCCATCCCCACCATCTCCTCTAGCCAACCTTCTGCAATGTGCTCTTCTGCAAAATTCCACATTCTTTTCCTTAACACCCCCACCAAGTGAGAAAGCGATGTTTTCACAATGTCAGTGATGAAAGCTTAGGTGAGAAAATCTACAATTTTTTGGCAGTTTTTCTGCATTAACCTCAGCAGAAAAATAAATTCAACTAGATCTCCATCAGCAAAAAAGACCTATTATTTGGAAAATGATTTGTTAATATTAGCTACATGAAATCTCTATTTTTGAACTAATAATGTTTTTTAGATATGATCCCACTGCTCTGTATTATTAATTTATACTTTATTTCTTGGGTTTCCATGCTCATTATGTTTTGCTTTATGGATTTTTAAAGAGCTGATCATATAGTGTTTTTTTTTTTTTTTAGTTAATTAGGTCATTTTGAAATACTAGAATATAAAAGGAAGTTTTTAAAACAAAAATATTTCCTACATGTGATGACAGGTTAATGATTTAATAATTTTTTATTTTGGAAAGAATATAAACTAGCTATTTTTCATAGCTAGAGTGCTAAATATAGAAAAAAGAAATGTAGCAATCTATTAATATACTAAGAAGTTAGGATTTCAATTATTCCAATAAGAGTATTATCACTTTAGCTAAAATTTGTAGTGAACATATTTTGAGGTATATGCCTAAACTATGTTGCCTACTATAGACACTGTCCCCACATAGAGGCCTCAGTGAAGGTGACAGTGCATATCTTAATCTATACTGCATGACCCCATCCATCCTTATGACCACAACTCTTGAACCAGGAGAAGCTACTTGACTCAACATCAGATCTTCAAGCTGGACCGAGCTAATTAGTTTGAACATGTTTAAGACCCAGGAAAATAAGTAATATTTGTAGGAAATACATACATCTTTGGACACTAGAATGGTATTTTAGGTCTTAAACATCCTCAGGGTAAGCAGAGAAAGCCAATTATCAAAGAAATGCAGAAGAGTGGTAAAGAGAAACCAGGGATTGGAGAACATACCCTTAGAACACACCCCAGATCCAGGGAGATATATATATATATATTTTCAGTGATTATATCCACATTATACCTGCATTATACTAACATCCTTCATCCCCACATTTCACTGTCTTATGGGACTGATATGCTTCTCTTCAAGTGTCACTCTTATTCTCCAATAACCTCTTTGATTATTTAAGCTAGACTGACTGAGTTCTTCTTGCTGGCAACTGAATGCCCTTAAAGAAACACATGCATGAATTATCGCATATTTGGAAAATTAACCTTTGTATGAAGGCATTTTTTGAAAATCCATGCAAGTAAATAAACATTTAAAGATTCAAAGCACTATTTGTAATCTACTGTCCTAATAAAACATTTTAGTCATTTTTCTTTTGTCTTTTTTCCACTTCAGAAAGCATTTAACATGGATTAGTAGATAATACAAAAGTGGATACATTAGTGTGTTTATAAACCAGTTCTCTGCATAGAGTAAAAAGAATCTGATTTATAGCATTTGATGATTGCTATGGTGTAAAATACTCACTGGGTCCAGTTTAAGCTATCAAGCTAACATCAGTAAATATGACATTGAGAACAGATACATCCCTTCAGCTCTCAAAGCCTGTGAACTAGTTCCATCATACTGCTGGATAGTTCAAATAAACATTTCAAGTCAAAATAGCTGAAATAAAAATTGATTGCTTTCATCTGCTTATCAAATAGATTTGAATAATTATCCCATTGTCATAAAAATAGCAGAATAGCCTGAATTCCAATGCTAGTGGAACTGGAGTTTTGAGACGAAACTTGATTCTCCACTTTGCTAATTTCCTTCTGGGTTCTTGTCTCAGAAATTTAAGTAAAATCCATGGACAAGATGGGAAGGCAAGAATAAACAGGAGGATTTATTGTAGGAGAGAGAGAACACATGAAAACCCATTTGGGTGTGCTAGTTTAGGGGCTTATATGGTTTGGAGTATGAATATTCACTAAAATCTACTTAAACAGGCATTGAAAAAGTATCAAGGCTATTGGTTTTGTCCTTTAGCCTGAGTTTTAATCCTTCCTGTAACTTCCATTTAGGGTTCATTGTCACCTTGCCTTTTCCCCACCTCTCTGGGGTGAAGAAGTTGGAATGTTCCCTAAATAAGCCTCAGTTGTTTTTTTGTTTTTTTGGTTTTTTTTTTTTTTTTGATTATACATGACAGAATGCTTTTATGTACTTTGATATATCATACATAAATGGGGTAAAATTTCTCATTTTTCTGATTGCATATGTAGAATCATACTGGTCATGCAATCATATATGTACATAAGGTAATAAAGTCTGTTTCATCCCACTATTCTTCCCATCCCCATAAAGCCTCAGTCTTTACATTCAAAAAATTCCTTGCTGGGGACAATTACCCCTGATCGCCTGACTATTCTCTCTTCTGATTCACTAGTGGTCTGATCTAAACAACTGAGTGAGAGTAATCATGTACCCTACTCCTAATGATTTCAGGCTACTTTAACAAATGACCATTGACTGGGTGCTTGAAGAATTTCTATTTCTCCCAGTTCTGGAGGCTACAAAGTCCAAGATTGAGGAACTGGCAGAGCCAGCCTAGTGAAAGCGTTTTTTTCCAGTTTGCAAACTGCCTTCTCATCTCCTTGTACCTTCACATGACAGAAAAAGATGTTGTCTCCTTTCATCTCTCAGATCTCATCTGAAGGGTTCCAACTGCACAACTCACCTGCCACCCACAGGCGCCATCTCATAACAGGGGTTAGGATTTCAACACATGAACTGTGGAGAGACAAAGCTTCAGTCCATAATAACTATCAGTTATTGAACCTTCAACTTCACCCATATAATCTATTATGTAAGCTCTACCTTCCCAAAATAGCATACCTAGTATTCAGTAATTAGCAGTTTTATTTTTTATAAAGTCCTATCCCAAAGTTCAAAAACACAAAAGCCTATTTTTTTTTCATGGAAATCCAGATCCTAAAACTCAATATACAATAGTTTAGCCATTGCTATTTTTTATTACATATAATTTCTACCTCTACCATAATTTTTACCCTACCACTGCTCCATACTTCATTTTAAAAACTCATTGTATCTCATACATCGATTTCAAAGATTAATTTGATATTAGAAGCATGTCATGTCCTTTTTCACTCTTTTCAGAAACTATTCCCACTCTTCTAAATTTGTTCTCATCCTGTAAGTCCCAGAAAAATTTCCACATACCCATGAGTCAGGCCCACACTTAGATAAAATCTTTACAATGCTCCAGTTTAGACCTTTTCCCACTCTATAATAGCTGTTAGCAAAGACTATGGTCATTTTATGTTTATACATCTGACTTTCCAACAAAATCCTCAATTGCAGTGTCTAACAGTGTGAGTGAATAGATGTTCTATAGATGTTCACTAAATGAACCTCATGATTAAAAAATACTTTGTCTTTTCTATAAGGAAAAGTATCTCCTTATTAAGCATAAATAAGGTTAAGATGGATTATTATGAATATCAAACAAAATTTTTTATTTTATTATTCCAACTTGTGAAATTAGAAAGCAAGATAAAAGAAAAAATATTCTGTTTATTTTCAGAATCAGTTCCGCTGTGATAATACCATAGTACTTGAACACATGATGCTACGATGGAACTGCATAAGCTACAGTCACCATCAGAAGGCCTTTCCAGTGGGAAACATTGTTATCTCCCAGTCTGAATGTTCCAGTATGATATTCTCCCAAGGCTTTCAAATGATACTCAAAGACATCACTACATCATAGTAAAAGCTATTATTCTACATTCTAGTTTTTCTAGTAACATCCTATAAAAATTTTTGTTCAAGTAGATGAAGGGAGGGATAGATGAAATGAAAAAAAAGTGAAATTACTCCTTTGTTACCCTATTTTACAGTTAGGAAAAAAAATAAACTTCAGAGAGACCAAGTACCTTCCCCAAAAAGACCTTGACCCTAAGGCCTCTAAGAACCCTGATGCTTTCTAATATTCTTGCATATTCCATCACTTTATTGCCTCCTATTCCTTTTTCTTTCACTGTCACTCATAGCCAAAATGAAAAGTTAGCAGGAAGTATAAGAGGATGTGATGATAGACATGCTCAGCATCTCAAAACCAACTGCATACTCTAGTTACTCCAATTTGCTCTTGTCCTTGATAAAGTCAATTTGTTCTGGATATCAACTCCTATTTTATTTTTGTTTGGTTATCATTTTAACATCTTTCTTAACACATTTGATTAAATAGCACCATGTATAAACATGTGCTTATATTTTCAGTCCAAAATAATTTCTAAGGATTAGAATGGCAACAGATTTAAAGTGGTCAGAGCTTTGAAGTATTTTATTAACAGAATATTCACAATCAGGGATCAATGATAATCACAGACAAAAATGAACACATCTTTTATTTCCTGTTAAACTAAACAGGCACACCTAGCAAACTAAACTGACATTTCTAATGTCTTTAATTCATCAGACGTGGAGCTCCACTACTTCATATTTCCCTGATCTGAGAAAAAAAAAAAAAAAACACGTCTCAGAAGTGAGAAACTTGTTCTGCAAAAAAGCAGATATGAAATGTTTTCATTTTTATAAATGACTTGCCTGTACAGTTCTCTATTATATATTAAATGGCTCCTCTGATTTGAAGAACTTCCAAGCTGAACCTACGAGCCAGCAGTATTGCCCAATATAAACAGTCATTTGACAAAATGAAAAAAGTCATTCCATCTTCTCTTTAATCTTTATGCTTCCTTCTCTGCCCCCTTTCCATTTACAACATAGAATGGACTTTCAGCGATCAGTCTTAGCTTTTCTATAATGCAGTACCTCTTCCAAGGCAATTCTGTGCATTACATACAGAGAGGAAATGAAAATGTGCCCCACCAGCAGACTAACTTCCTATCAATATATTTAGATCTGCTTAATTTTCCCATGGAATTCAGAAACACTGAAAATGTCCCAGAGTGAAGCTTATAACCTGAATCCCTGAAGGAAAGCAGCAGAAAGACTTTTTTTTTTTTTAATCAATTCTTCCAAGATTCATAAGGCAAAGCCAGCCCTAATTCAAGCTAATAAAAATGTTGCAAGATGTAAGAAGCTAGGAGGCTAGAAACTCAGTAAAGCAAGTTTGAAATTTTTAAAGCTGCAGAAAATCTGAAGAACTCAGTGGTCTAATAAAATACCTGCCATCAGGACGGATGTGTTTATGCCCTTGAACATGCATTTTGTGATGACACAGATAGTTTCTGTTCTTGAGTAACTGTATCTATGCTTCCATCCACTTTGCAAGGAAATTTTTTTATTCCTCAACACTGCTTAGATCAATAGCAGCTCAATATCATTCATGATTAGTGCAGAAGTGTGCTTTCACTTTTCTGGACCCTAAGTGGATACAGATGAGAAGCTTGGCTTTAACCCTATTAACTTATAGCGGGAATTAAAACAAAATGTTACACTACTAATTCAAGCT
This sequence comes from Callospermophilus lateralis, assembly GCF_048772815.1. Classification (NCBI taxonomy): domain Eukaryota; kingdom Metazoa; phylum Chordata; class Mammalia; order Rodentia; family Sciuridae; genus Callospermophilus; species Callospermophilus lateralis. The sequence goes on from NC_135317.1 coordinate 86,809,413, forward strand.
GCAACCTTGCTGCTAGACTTATAACACTATTTGTTCAACCTTTTCCTCCCTCATGCCTTCTCTGTTACATTTCTGCCATCACTCCGAAATTTCTCCATCTTGTAAGTCTTCATACTTACCCTCTCCCGCTGAGCTAATGGCATCCTGAACTTTTTTTTTTTTTTTTTAAGGAAACAGTCCAACTGACCCATCACTGTTCATTAGAACTGTCCATTAAAAACTTCTCCATACATTCAGAAATATTTTCCCTTTTTTGGGGGGGGGAATTAAATCTGGTCCAATACTAATTCTTTCCAGAATCTCATCTCATTAGGTTATTTCTCTCACTTAATCTCTCAGTTTTGTCCTCGACTAGAACCATGCCCTATTTCTCTCCCTCAAATCCTTTCCTTTCTTTACTCTCATTTAAAGACACTGTTTTACCAAAAAAACAAATAACCCAATCAATAAATGGTCTAAGGAATTGAACATAGACTTCACAGAAGAAATACAATCGATCAACAAACATGAAAAAAGTTCAACTTTTCTAGCAATTAAAGAAATACAAATTAAAACTACACTGAGATTTCATCTCATTCCAATCAAGAATACAAATGACCATAAATGTTGGTGATGATGTGGAGGAAAAGGTACACTCATACATTGTTGGTAAGACCTCAAATTGGTGCAAACACTCTGGAAAGCAGTATGAAGATTCCTCAGAAAACTTGGAATGGAACCATTTGACCCAGTCATCCCACTCCTATGTTTATACCCACACAACTTGAAATCAACATACACAGACACATCAATTTATACAGCAGCTCAATTCACAATAGCTTAACTATTGAACCAAGCTACATTCCTTTCAATAGATGAATGGATGAAGAAATTGAGGCATATGTACACAATGCAATATTACTCAGTCTTAAAGAATGAAATTATGACATTTGCCAGTGAATGGATGGAACTGAAGAATATTATGCTAAGCAAAATAAGTCAATCCCAAAGAACCAAAGTCCAGATGTTTTTTCTGTGATATATGGATTCTAAATCACAATAAGGGATGGGGGAGAATAGAGGTACTTTGAAGTAGATACAGGGCAATGAAAGAAGGGGAGGGTTTGGGGTAGGAATGATAGTAGAATGAATCAGATATTATTACCCTAGTGCACAACTTTATGTCACATACAATCAAAAGAATGAAAAGTTATATTCCATTTATGCATGATGTGTCAAATGCATTCCTTCTACTGTCATGTATAACTAATTAGAACAAATAAAATTTTTGAAACTAAAGTCACTGTTTTGTGTTCTGTTCCTATTTATTCTGTTTTACAAACTGTAAGAGTGACTTGTTTGTATTAGGAAATTTAAAAAATATTTACAAATCTGGTCAGTTGATATTTGACCATCCAGTGATATTTATCATTATTTAAAGGTATTTAAACATATATACATAAATATTAAATAAAAATTAATCATACTGTAAATGTATGTGTCACTGACCAATATTTATCTTTTTTAATTGGTTGTTCAAAGCATTACAAAGCTCTTGACATATCATATTTCATACATTAGATTCAAGTGGGTTATGAACTTCCATTTTTACCCCGTATACAGAATGCAGTATCACTTTGGTTACAATCCACATTTTTACATATTGCCATACTAGTGACTGTTGTATTCTGCTACCTTTCCTATCCTCTACTATCCCCCCTCCCCTCCCCTCCCCTCTCCTCCCATCTTCTCCCTCTACCCATCTACTGTAATTCATTTCTCTCTCTTGTTTTTTTCCCCTTTCCCCTCACTTCCTCTTATATGTAATTTTGTATAACAATGAGGGTCTCCTTCCATTTCCATGCAATTTCCCTTCTCTCTCCCTTTACCTCCCACCTCTCATCCCTGTTTAATGTTAATCTTTTTCTGATGCTCTTCCTCTCTGCTCTGTTCTTAGTTGCTCTCCTTATATCAAAGAAGACATTTGACATTTGTTTTTTTAGGGATTGGCTAGCTTCACTTAGCATAATCTGCTCTAATGCCATCCATTTCCCTGCAAATGCCATGATTTTGTCATTTTTTAGTACTGAGTAATACTCCATTGTATATAAATGCCACATTTTTTTAATCCATTCATCTACTGAAGGGCATCTAGGTTGGTTCCACAGTCTAGCTATTGTGAATTGTGCTGCTATGAACATCCATGTAGCAGTATCCCTATAGTATGCTCTTTTAAGGTCTTCAGGGAATAGCTCAAGAAGGGCAATAGCTGGGTCAAATGGTGGTTCCACTCCCAGCTTTCCCAGGAATCTCCATACTGCTTTCCATATTGTCCTTACCAATTTACAGTCCCACCAGCAGTGTACAAGTGTACCCTTTTCCCCACATCCTCACCAGTACTTGTTGTTTGACTTCATAATGGCTGCCACTCTAACTGGAGTGAGATGGTATCTTAGGGTGGTTTTAATTTGCATTTCTCTGACTGCTAGAGATGGTGAGCATTTTTTCATGTACTTGTTGATTGATTGTATGTCCTCCTCTGTGAATTGCCTGTTCAGGTCCTTGGCCCATTTGTTGATTGGGTTATTTGTTATCTTATTGTTTAATTTTTTGAGTTCTTTGTATATTCTGGATATTAGGGCTCTATCTGAAGTGTGAGGGGTAAAAATTTGTTCCCAGGATGTAGGCTCTCTGTTTACCTCTCTTATTGTTTCTCTTGCTGAGAAAAAACTTTTTAATTTAAGTAAGTCCCATTTCTTTATTCTTGTTATTAACTCTTGGGCTATGGGCGTCCTATAAGGAATTTGGGGCCCGACCCCACAGTATGTAGATCGTAGCCAACTTTTTCTTCTATCATATGCAGTGTCTCTGATTTGATATCTAGCTCCTTAATCCATTTTGAGTTAACTCTTGTGCATAGCGAGAGAAAGGGATTCAGTTTCATTTTGTTGCATATAGATTTCCAATTTTCCCAGCACCATTTGTTGAAGATGCTGTCCTTCCTCCATTGCATGTTTTTAGCCCCTTTATCAAATATAAGATAGTTGTAGCTTTGTGGATTGGTCTCTGTGTTCTCTATTCTGTACCATTGGTCCACCCGCCTGTTTTGGTACCAGTACCATCCTGATTTTGTTACTATTGCTCTGTAGTATAGTTTGAACTCTGGAATCCCTATACCTCCCGATTCACACTTCCTGCTTAGAATTGCTTTTGCTATTCTGGGTCTTTTGTTTTTCCATATGAATTTCATCATTGCTTTATCTATTTCTACAAGAAATGCCATTGGGATTTTAATTGGCATAGCATTAAACCTGTAGAGAACTTTGGGTAATATCGCCATTTTGATGATGTTAGTTCTGCCTATCCATGAACAGGGTACATTTTTCCATCTTCTAAGATTTTCTTCTATTTTTCTCTTTAGGGTTCTGTAGTTTGCATTGTATAGATCTTTCACCTCTTTTGTTAGGTTAATTCCCAAGTATTTTATTTTCTTTGAGGATATTGTGAATTGAGTGGTTTTCCTCATTTCCATTTCAGAAGTTTTGTTGCTGATATACAGGAATGCCTTTGATTTATGTGTGTTTATTTTATATCCTGCCACTTTGCTGAATTCATTTATTAACTCTAGCAGTTTCTTTGTAGACCCTTTTGGGTCTGTTAAATATATTATCATGACATCTGCAAATAGCGATAATTTAATTTCTTCTTTTCCTATTTTTATGCCTTTAATTTCTTTTGTCTGTCTAATTGCTCTGGCTAGTATTTCAAGAACTAAATTGAATAGAAGTGGTGATAGAGGGCATCCCTGTCCTGTCTTGTTCCAGATTTTAAAGGGAATGCCTTTAGTTTTTCTCCATTTAGGATGATGCAGCCTGAGGTTTAGCATATATAGTTTTTACAATGTTGAGGTAAGTTCCTGTTATCCCTAGTTTTTCTAGTGTTTTGATCATAAAGGGATGCTGTACTTTGTCAAATGCTTTTTCCTCATCTATTGAGATGATCATATGGTTCTTGTCTTTAAGTCTATTGATGTGGTGAATAGTATTTATTGATTTCCGTATATTGAACCAGCCTTGCATCCCAGGGATGAATCCTACTTGATCATGGTGCACAATTTTTTTGATATGCTTTTGTATTCGATTTGCCAGAATTTTATTGAGAATTTTTGCATCCAAGTTCATTAGACATATTGGTCTGTAGTTTTCTTTCTTTGAAGTGTCTTTGTCTGGTTTTGGGATCAGGGTGATGTTGGCCTCATAGAATGAATTTGGAAGAGCTCCTTCTTTTTCTATTTCTTGAAAATAGAAATGGTATTAATTCTTCTTTGAAGGTTTTGTAAAACTCCGCTGTATACCCATCAGGTCCAGGGCTTTTTTTGGTTGGTAGTCTTTTGATGGCTTCTTCAATTTCTTCCTTTGTTATTGGTCTGTTTAAATTGTGTGTATCCTCCTGACTCAATCTGGGCAGATCGTAAGACTTAAGAAATTTATCGATATCTTCACTATCTTCTATTTTATTATAGTTTTTCAAAATAATTTCTAATTATCTTCTGTATTTCTGTAGTGTCTGTTGTGATATTGCCTTTTTCATCCCGTATGTTGGTAATTTGAGTTCTCTCTCTTCTTCTCTTCGTTACCATGGCTAAGGGCCTGTCGATCTTATTTATTTTTTCAAAGAACCAACTTTTAGTTTTTTCAATTTTTTCAATGTTTTTTTTTGTTTCAATTTCTTTGATTTCTGCTCTAATTTTAATTATTTCTTGACTTCTATTACATTTGCTGTTGTTTTGCTCTTCCTTTTCTAGGTTTTTGAGGTGTAGTGTGAGCTCATTTATTTGTTGATTTGTTTTCTTTTTTTGAGGAAAGAACTCCAAGAAATGAATTTCCCTCTTAGAAATGCTTTCATTGTGTCCCATAGATTCCAGTAAGTTGTGTCTTCATTGTCATTTGTCTCTAAGAATTTTTTTATCTCCTCCTTTATGGCTTCTGTAACCCATTGATCATTCAGTAGCATATTGTTCATTTTCCATGTGATGTAGAATTTTTCCTTCCTTCTTTTATCATTGATTTCCAGTTTCATTCCATTATGATCAGATATGGTGCATGGTATTATCTCCACGCCTTTATATTTACTAAGAGTTCCCCTGTGGCATAATATATGGTCTATCTTTGAGTAGGATCCATGTGCTGCTGAGAAGAACGTGTATCCACTTGATGATGGTTGATATATTCTATATATGTCGGTTAAGTCTAGGTTATTGATTGTGCTATTGAGTTCTATAGTTTCTTTATTCAGCTTTTGTCTAGAGGATCTGTCTAATGGTGAGAGCGGTGTGTTGAAGTCACCCATAATTATTGTGTTGTAGTCTATTTGACTCTTGAACTTGAGGAGAGTTTGTTTTATGAACGTTGCAGCTCCATTGTTTGGTGCATACAAATTGATAATTGTTATGTCTTGTTGGTGGATGGTTCCTTTTAACAGGATATAGTGTCCTTCTTTATACCTTTTGATTAACTTAGGTTTGAAGTTGATTTTATTCCATATGAGTATGGCCACTCCTGCTTGCTTCCGAGGGCCATGTGAGTGGTATGATTTTTCCCAACCTTTTACCTTCAGTCTGTGTATGTCTTTTCATATCATATGAGTCTCCTGAAGGCAGCATATTGTTGGATTTGTTTTTTTGATCTAGGTTACCAGCCTATGTCTCTTGATTGGTGAGTTTAGGCCATTAACATTTAAGGTTACAATTGAAATATGACTTGTACTTCCAGTCATGTTTATTTATTTATTTATTTTAGTTTGGCTAGTTTTTACTTGTTGGTTATTTTCCTCCCCCTTTACTGAGATACCTCCTGCTGTTAGTTTTGAGCACTATTTTTCAATTCCTCTTCTTGTAGTGTTTTGCTCAAAATGCTTTTCAGTGCTGGTTTTCTGGCTGCGAATTCTTTTAGCTTTTGTTTATCGTGAAAGATTTTAATTTCATTGTCAAATCTGAAGCTTAATTTTGCTGGATACAGTATTCTTGGTTGGAATCCATTATTTTTCAGCATTTGAAATACATTGTTCCAGGATCTTCTCGCTTTCAAAGTCTGTGATGAAAAATTGGTCGTTAACCTAATTGGTTTACCCCTGCATGTCATCTGCCTCCTTTCTCTCGTAGCTTTTAATATTCTCTCCTTGTTCTGTATGTTGGCTATCTTCATAATTATATGTCTTAGAGTTTGTCTATTATGGTTTTGAATGTTTGGGGTCCTGTAGGCTTCCAGGATTTGGCAATCCATTCCATCTTTCATCTCTGGGAAGTTTTCTACAATTATTTCATTTAATAAGTTGTCCATTCCTTTGGTTTGATTCTCTATGCCTTCTTCTATCCTGATGACTCTCAAATTTGGTCTTTTTATGACATCCCATCTCTTGAATAGATTGCTCATGGGATTTAAGCATCGTTTCTGTGTTGACTGTATTCTTTTCAAGTTGATAAACTTTGTCTTCATTGTCTGATGTTCTGACTTCTACTTGATCTAGTCTATTTGTAATATTCTCGTTTGAGTTTTTAATTTGGTTTATAGATACCTGCATTTCTAGGATTACTGTTTGATTTTTTTTAAAATCTCTATCTCCTGGTAAAGTTCATTCTTTGCCATTTGAATTTGTTTCTTTAATTCATTTTCAAAATATACTTTTATTGCTTGGACTTGTTGTTTCATGTCTTCTCTAATATTCCTTTCCATCTGAGTTACGTATGCCTTGAGTTCTTTCCCTATCCATGTTTCTGATGCTTCCAGGTCTTCCTGTAGATTTAAGCTGTCCTGCATTGTTTGTACTCCTCTTTTCCCTTGTTTTTTCATGATGTTCACGCTACTTTCCAGCTCTATTTGATTGCTGTGTTTCTGCTCTCTTATATAAAAAACCAAAACAAATTTATAGCTCTGTTGTCTCTCCTTTGTGTTGGTAGACTGTCTGCTAAAGTGAATTCTGCTGGGAAGGAATTCCGACGACCGAGCCCCAGTGACGTCACCTCTCTGCTATGGCGGGCCCCAGGCTCCTTGCCGGGGTGTCCGAATGGGGGGGTGGGACTTGACTGTCTCTGGTTGGTTTCAGCACCCAGACGCCGTTGGCTGGGCGGTCTCCAGCTGCCCAGTCACGCAGGCAGCTGGCGGGTGATTGGTCACCGGTGGGTGGGAGGTCTCCAGCCGCCGAGTCGCGCTGACAGCGGGTGGGCTGTCGCCAGCAGGCGGGTGATGTCTAGTCGCCCAGTCACAGGGTTGGTCGCCAGAGGGCGGGCGGTCTCCAGCCGCCCAGTCGCGCAGGCAGTGGGCGGATGATCGGTTGCCGGTGGGCTTGCGGTCTCCCGCTGCCTAGCCGCACCGGCAGCCGGCCAGCTGTCGCCGTCGGGCGGGCGATCTCTAGCCGCCCAGTTGCGTGGTCGGACGCCAGCGGGCGGGCGGTCTCCAGCTGCCCGGTCACCGGCTGCATGCAGTCTCCAGCCGCTCAGTCGCAGGGGCAGTGGGCCAGCTGTTGCTGGTGGGCGGGCGATCTCTAGCTGCCCAGTGGAGAGGTCGGTCGCCGGGGGGACGGACTCCAGCCGCCCAGACGGGAGGGCCTGGCCTCTAGTCCCCTGGTTTCTCCTGCTAGCCCTGGTTTCTCCTGCTAGACCAGGTTTCCCCTGAGTGATGCCTCTCGGCAGGTCAAACTGTACTCTGGGCCTGCCGTTTGTTGGGCATGGAGGGTAGGTATTGAGAGCCCCAGCACTCTATTGTTTTGATTTTTTCCACTTGCCCCTCCCCCCGCGCTGGCAATACAGGTTTTGTTTTCCCTGCTGATGGGAAGGGGAGTTGAAGGTCGGGTGTCTCTAGTTTTCCCTGCGTCTTTATGCAGGCTTGCTCTGATAATCCCTCCCCAGGAGAGCCTATGAGAGATTTTATGCAAATTCCCCACTGTATGGGAGATGGGCTGTTTTATTGTTGCAATCGGTCGGAGAGTGGCGGTGGTTATTTTGGCTCTCCAAGATGGTGGCCTCTGATTTCCTTGGTGGAGTTTGCGTTGTGGGGGAAAGAACTGTACCGCTTCCTTACCTGTCTGAAATCCCGAACTCAGCCCAGGGCTCCGTGAGTGCCCAGGCGGCAGGATTCCACAGAATCTGCAGCAACGTTTCTCCCTGCTTGTTTGCTGGTCGCTTCTCGGCGGCTCCCCGCCGTCTGTAGCCGCTGGGTGGGCCGCGGGGATCAGTCAGCCCGGATCTCCGGTCGCACGGTTGGCTCGTGTATGAGACTCAATTACCGGACCTCGGTGCTGGAAATCCTTCCTCTAGGTTTCGGTGCACCCCCAGTTTGCTGTAAGTTCCTAACAAGATAGATTTTTGTCGTTCTAGCTCGTTATTCACCCGCGCAGTGGCGTGGTACACGGGGTGTGATGCACTCTATTCGCGGCCATCTTGATTTGGGTTCTGTAGTTTTCATTGTATAAATCTTTCACCTCTTTTGTTAGGTTGATTCCCAAGTACTTTATTTTTTTTGAGGTGGTTTTCCTCATTTCCATTTCAGAAGATTTGTCGCTGATATACAGGAATGCCTTTGATTTATGCGTGTTGATTTTATATCCTGCCACTTTGCTGAATTCATTTATTAGCTCTAGGAGTTTCTTTGTAGACCCTTTTGGGTCTTCTAGGTATAAAATCATATCATCCACAAATAGTGATAATTTAAGTTCTTCTTTTCCTATCTTAATGCCTTTAATTTCTTTTGTCTGTCTAATTGCTCTGGCTAGTATTTCTAGAACTATATTGAATAGAAGTGGTGAGAGAGGGAATCCCTGTCTTGTTCCAGATTTTAGAGGGAATGCCTTCAGTTTTTCTCCATTTAGAATGATGCTAGCCTGAGGCTTAGCATAGATAGCTTTTACAATGATGACGTAAGAAGAGATAAAGAAATGATAAAAAATAATAAAATACAGTAAAATAAGAATTACAATTAAAAAAATTAAAATTAAAATTAAAAAATTAAACAAAACAAAACAAAAAAAAGGCACTGTTAGGCTTCTATTTTCTTCGCTTCCAGTAGGTGGTACTGTTCCTTCCAGGCCAAGATTTTGCCCTCCGGCTGTAGGAAACAATCCGTGTGAGGCCACTCCCACCTCCCCCACCTGGTGTCTCTCCAAACCTGTTAGCTTAGGTTTATTCCTGGTCTCTAGTCTCCTCGCTTCTCCAGCCAGACAGGCCTTCCCCAGTGTGATACCTCTCCGCATTTCAAGCTACACTCTGGGCCTGCAGTTTCCTGGATGTGGAGCAAGGCTATTGGGTACTGGCCCCCTGTTGTTTTGATTCCCTCCGATAGCCACTCCTCCGAGAGCTGGAGACAGGTTTTGTTTTCGTTGCTGGTGGGAGGAGGGAGTTGGAGGTCAGGTGCCTTTACCTTTCCCCACGCCTCTATTCACGCTCACTCTGATAATCACGCCCCCGGAAAGCCGGGGAGAGATTTTATGTGATTTCCCTGATGTATGGGAGATGGGCTAAATGTCACACACCTGTTCTATCGCTGAACTTGCTGCGATCTGTCAGAAACTGGCGATGGTGACATCAGCTCTCCAAGATGGTGGCCGCTGGCTTCCTCAGTAGGTTGTCCGGTGTGGAGGACAGATCTGGACTGTTTCTTTCCCCAGAACTCAGCCTGGAGCTCAGTGAGGGCACAGTTGGCAGGACCCCACAGAATCCCCAGCACCGTTTTTCTGTGTTGCTGGCACGCCATTTCTCGGCGAGCAGCAGTCTCTGGCTGCGGGGCGGGCCGCCAATCAATCAGCCTGAATCTCCGGACCCACAGTTCACTCGCGATTGAGCCCCAGTAATTGATCTTCGGGTGGTGGAAATCCTTCCTAGTCTAGGTTTTGGTGCACCCCAATTTTGCTGGAAATTCCTAACAAGATAGCTTTTGGCCATTCTAACTTGTTATTCACCTGCGCAGTGATGCGGTACACGGGGGTGATGCACTCTATTCGCTGCCATCTTCCAGGTCTCCTGACCAATATTTATCAAAAATTCCTTTCTGTGTCAGTAGAAGTAAATCTCACTGAAATGTTATCTTTTATTTGGTTGTATCAATAAACATCTCTGGTATTAGCAATTTAAGCTAAGTACACAGATTTCTTCTATTATGAACAGTGCTGTAATAAATATTGTTTTGCCTTTATCTTTGTAAATCTGTGTGATCATAACCTTACAGTAGTAGGTCCTTGAATAACCACCTGCAGAAATGTTTTATGAAAAGTAGCATAAATCACGATGGTGCCCTCCTCCATCAACTCAGCCACACAGCTGTGATGATATTGGTCTGGTTACCACTGCCTTAATGAAAACTCCCTTTAAAAAAACTGATATTTTAACTATCAAATAAGTTTTCATCCTAGTTTCCAACATTCTTGATATCCAAACAGAATTTGATGACAGCCATTTCTTCTTAAAACTCTTCATCATTTCATGACTTTTACCAGTTTTACCCCCATCATTCTTGCCTTTCTTCCCTCTTGTCTTCTTTCTCCTCCTTCCGAGATTAAAAGAATCTACATTTCTCTCCTGGGATTTTACTTCCTCACTTTATCCTCCCTAAATCCCAAGTCTCGCACTCATGCTTAATTATGACTGTCACCTCTGGCTAACCTGTATGTTCAGCATAGCCTCTTCTTGGATGTCCTACTTCCCTCTGGACATGTTTACAATGATGTTCCACCAATAACAAAGCGCTAACAGATTTAAACACAAACTGTACTTATGCCCTCTGAACTTGATTTCTTTCTTCATTTCCTACTGCTGTTCATATTTCCATCAGCTCCACAAGTTGGAAACTTCACCTTGAACTTCCATTTCTCAACATTCTCCAAAACAATCACCAAGCATTACTGGTTCTGCCTGAGCCTAGTGTGTTTTAGAACCCCTGCTACCTGTCTTCCCTCCCACTCCCTGCCTCTTTGTCAGTGGAATCAACAGCAAAGACTCTTTTTCTTCAAGAAGCATGCATCTTATGCTTACTTGGGATTCACCGACTTCAGTTAATGATAAGGTTGTTCCTTGGAGTCTCTTCAGCTCTTTACTCACCCTCCTTATCTCCCTAGGCTGGCAAGGAAGAAATTAAAAATGACTCAAGCCCATTAAGAATTTTCTGGAAAAATTCTTGAGATTTTCTTAATGCTCAGTGCCCAGAATAGGAAAATACATAGACTGGAATGGGGCTATGTGAAACCCTGGGAACAGCTTCATTTTCACTCTGATTTTGAATTTTGCCCTTCTGTCAAAACCAGGTAAAGAAGAGAGGCTTCTCTATATGAGAGAATAGCTGCAGCACTGATACTAACGACAGCATAGGCAACAATTCTAGTGAAGGCAGCTGGCGGGGGTGGAGGGGTGACAGCTTTAGAAAATGCAGTGGCAGCCCTTGTAGCAGGCAGCACTGGCACAAGTGGCAGGGGCACTGGTGACAAGCAGCATGGTGTGCAGGAGGGAAGGAAGATACCAGCAGTGGCTTTGGCCTAGGCAGAAGTGGTAGAGGAATCATGCATAATACTGAAACTTGATGCAGTAATGAGGTCTGTCAAGAGCGCCTACTCCCACCACACAGAACCTCAGATGGCTATGTGAAGCCGTTCACCCTACTCGAACCCCAGAGACCACACTCAGACTTCACAGAAGATGACAATAGAGCCAAGATTCAACAACATTACAAGTGGCACAGCGCTGTGAAACTTCAACAGAAGTCAATTAAGATGTTGAAATAAAAAGCAACATTTAGCCTGAGATCAATATGTCATGTTCTCATTTCAGTGTAGACATTGGGTCTTATTATTCAAATCCATACACGGCAGGACTAAGATGGGCCAACACACACCACGGCTCCAGTTCAACCGACTTGGTGTAAGAATATCGGATGGGCTCCACTTCTCTGAGAATAGCTTTTTCTTTACAAATCCTTTAATAAATATTCAGGAGAAGGAGTTCATTGGCAATCCCTCCCAGATGTGAAGCTAATTAAGCGCTGATACCTAAGCTTAGCATTTAGCTCTCTCGTACCAAAAAGGCTTCTTTTAAAGGTGTTTGTTTTGAATGTAAAAGATAAACTGGAAAGAAGTATGGATTAAGACCTCAAAATTGTCCTCTCAAAGGAGTCTCTTCTTTTTATCAAAAGGCAAAGGGGATAGATAGGAAAAAAAAATCAAGCTATTTGGGAGGTGAGGGAAGAAGTCCTAGAGGAATCAAGTATTTCTCACTATTTTTTTAAGTTGTCAGCACTTTAAGCTGCTAATTTTTCCCCCATAGATTTTTAAATAAGCTCATCAAAAACCTAGGAGTCTGAAAACTTTAATAACTTAGAAAAAAGATTACTTTTCCCAAAGAAGGATTTTATTCCTCTCACTCGGCTTTACTTTCCTATCATGTATTATTTCAACATAAAATTTGGTCTCTCCAGGCACTAGACTATGGTTGCAGGTTTGCACCGCCGTTTGCAATTAATCTCCAAAATAAATTCCACAAGAAGTTGCTATAATACATCAAGATTGTGTTGTAATGGGAAAAAAAGTCATTCACATGGGATGCCAGTGTGTTTTGTAGCTTTCCTCTCTTTAAAATAACAAATTATTTTGCTCATTGGGAGCCAGAGGGACCCTGTCCTCTAAGGCAGCATCAGTGGGGACCAAGGGAAGACAGACTTTGCCATAACCTGAATGTGCCCCCTTCAGGATAAAATTTGGAGAACAACTGGCTTGTTTTCTCTGTAGTCTTATGTGGATAAGATTTCTTACTAAAGACCCTGAACTGGACTCCACAGTGACAAAAATCCTCTGAAAATTCAAGTGGTAAGATTTGAGTGTAAGGAAACTAAAGCTAAAACTCAGTGAGAAGGTAGGTCTTACTAAAGCACACACAGTACTTTTCTAACACATCTTTAAATGAAAAAAAAAAATCAGTTACCACTGATTTTATATACCCTAAAACTTACAAGATATTTATATGAGAACTTCACCAATCAACCCTATTAATATATCTAGAAAAATGCTTAAAGATCAGAAAAAACACCAGAATCGTTTGTTCTATAGAAAATAATCAGTTATCTGATTATTTTACCTTACTAAGTACCAATGACTTAGCGTCATAACACAACAGGCTCAAAAGAGCTCATTAGAATTCTTAAAAATATATAGAAATTGACACACACCAACTTGACATCAAAGTGGGCATTATTTTATCTCACGGGAGTTAGACTTTAATGTGGCACTTTTCCCACTAAACACTCAGCTGCAGAACAACAGTGAGTAGAATCTGGCACTGAGTAGAATCTTCTCACATCAGTGAGGATGTTCTCCGAGTCAACAAAAATGGATAAGAACTTTATATTTTATTAACTATTTTATTCTATTTTCTTTTTATAGATCATTGAGAACCACTTCATGTTCTATGGCATCGTAAGAGAAAACTAAGAATGTCTCCAGCTATCAGTAAGTGCATCCTCTAATGCTTCTGTTTAATTTATACAAGTTTGGGTCCTATGTGATTTAGTTCAACAGACCTATGACAGTAAATTTGAGATGATGATGATGATGATGATGATGATGATGATGATGATGATGATGATTACAATGTACTTGGTAGGAGGTAAGGATTTTATTATCCTACCTGGAATTGGCATTAACAATTAATGATGCACCACTTGTTGAAAGTGTTCTATTCTCAAGTGATTGATTTAGCAGTACTGGGAACTAAACCCAGAGGCCCTCTAGCACTGAGCTACATCCCAACCAAGACCACCCCCTGCACCACCACCCCGCACCCTACCCCCCGCCACACACACACACTAAGAGAGAACCTGTCTCCAAAAAGTAAGTTGCTGATTCTGGTTACAAACTTGTGATCCTCCTGTCTCAGCCTACTAAGTGGCTGGGAATACAGGTGTGCATCACTGTACCTGTATCTTACTCATTTTCTGTCTTCATTTCATAACATGCTGCATCTAGCTGTGTTTAAGCACAATTCCATCTTCCTAAATGCCACAGGGGATGTCATACCTGCTCCCACATGGGAAATATAGTACCTTTAAAAGAAGAAAAGACAATTACTTATATCCAGGAGGAAAAACCAACAATTAAGGACATGTGGAAAGGAAAAAGGCAGAAGTAAAGGAAGAATGGATGCTTGAAGAATCAACTTTATGCTCTGACAACCTCAGGGACACTCACAGTCTCTATTATGATCATAATTCATGGATCGTTAAATAATTTATTCTTTCCTCCCTTCCTACTTAGCCTCATTTTATTGAGGCCCTAGTTTGTCACAAATTCAAAATCCAACTCCTTTAGACTTCAATGTTGATACAATTATAAAGAGAAATGAATGGTAAAACATAAAAGTATGTTTCTCCAACATTCAACTGCTTGTTTATTTATTTCAACTGGTTGTTTACTTCTTTAAATTGGTCATCTGGGGGAGATACTAAATTTATTGTAACAGTGTAAGAAGTACTCAAAAAAAAAAACTTTAAAATCACCCTTTGGCATTGCCTTCCAATAGACATGTTCTATTTAATATCCTCAGTGGGAACAAATTCTCATCTTTTGAAGTTATCTTGTGAATACATTTGGAGATCCTGTTGGATGGTAATATTTGGAGTCTTTTTTTCAGACTCAATTTATAGTCTAAAAGAAATTACAGACATAGCTATTCACAGAACATATACTATGTGAAAGACTGGATATACAAAAACAACAGTTAGACAGTTCCTGTGCAGAAGAGATCACCAAGGGAAAGACACACTCACAGCTTCTTTCACCATGTACACATACAACTGTGCGTGCCTCACACAGGGTACCACTTTGTTCAGTGTGACCCAAGGAAGCTCAATATGAAGATTTCCTGGGGTTAAAGAATTCTGAACTGAGGATGAATAGGAACTATACAGAATAAAGGACAGAAAGGACATTCTAATCTCAAAAAAAATAGTAATAATGTGTGACTAAAGACAGTTTGATTGTTTAAAAAAAGGCAATATAGCATACAATGTAAAGAATGATAAGATAGGAAGAACAGAGTAGATCAGAGAAATAAGCAGAGGCCTAAATGTGGAGGTTGGTTATTTTTGTTTGCTTGTTTTTAATATATCTAAGGAAGTGTTCTAAGGGTAAGGCCAAGAATAAGATCAAAACTGCATTTCAAATAGCCGGTTCTAAAACTATCATGCCCTGATATCTAGGTTATGGGAATAATACCATTGAGAAGTAGCTAAAGCAATGATAGTGAGAAACAGTAGGGAATAAATTAGGCATTTAGAATATACAATTAGCAGGACATAACCATTGAGTTTATTCAATGGTAATGAAGAAAGAATTTCCCATTTATTTTGTAGGGACTGAGATGGAGAATAGCAGTCAAGCACACCTGGTATGATGATAGATTGAGAAGAATGTTCTGAAAGATAGTTTTGAGTACTTAAAGCTAAGAGAAACTACCAACACCCAGAAAGAGGCAAAGCATCCAGGAAAAAAAAATAGAAGTACCATTCTACAGACTCTGAACTTACAAATACAAAAGGGACACTAGATCCTTACCATTTTTGCTTCAGCAAACATGACAGAACTAAAAAATATCTGTCAAATAGCCACACTCAAAATTGGAACAGAAGCCAATATACAGTGAGGTCAAGGTACTAAAGAATATCAACTGGATCCAAACAAAGATATGTTTGCTAAAGGGTGTCATCAATTCCCTGGTGGACAAATTTAATACCAGAAGTGTTTTGTACATCATTTTAAATGTACTGAATTTCAATGTGTGTATGTGTGTCTATGGATATACTTCAAGCAATTATAAAGGGGATGACTACACATTCTCTAGTCATATTTTTTTGTCTTTATAAGGTTATAAAATAACTTCTTTTCATACATAGTATACCCATATAGATCAATATAATGAACCCCAAAATAACATCATGAGATTTTGCTGGCCAGGAAGACACAACTGAGTGAGTACCCTCACTCTCAAAATCTCTGCATAGGTTGCAAGAGACTTCAGAAAACTGAACAGGTGTCAGTCACATCTCCAACATTACTCTGCTGAGTGTATGAAAGATTAATAATAGAATACAAAAATGGAGATTTAACTGATATTTCAATCACAAGAAGTTACTCCTATTAATTTTGTGGTTAAATCATCTATTTTTGTTTAGCCAATGATTTAATATTTAATAGGACTTGTACACTGAAAACATGTTAAGGGGCTGGGGTTTGGGCTCATTGGTGGAGTGCTTGCCTTGTATGTGTGAGGTGCTGGGTTTGAGTCTCAGCACCACATATAAATATATCAATAAAATAAAAGTCCATGAAAGTCTAAACAAAATTTAAAAAAAAAACATGTTAAAAGAATTTTAAAAGCTTCTCTTACAGGTATTAAAGAATCAAAACAGCTACTTAAATTTAGAGACTTCTACATATTTTCAAACATGCTGTGACAGGTTATCAAACCACATCAGATAGCATTAATTGTACAATTTATAGTTGCATCATAAACAAAATTATTTCAGAAAACTAAGGAAAATAGTGCAATCATGATACCTTGGGTTGAGAAATACTAAACATAAAGACTCTTTTTTTAAAGTAAATAATCTTTATTGATCATTCCAGGAAAGCTGTTATAAAAATTTACAAATTTGAAGCTAACTGCTTGATAAAACACATCCACCCATGTACGAATATGTGCACATACAATAAAATTCCCAGATTAACCAAGAAAACAGAATTTCTCAGAAATGAGGAAGCCACACAGGACATAATTAGAATAAAATTCTGTTCACTGCCTTGCAATACCTCAATATCAAGAGAGCTTTTCTGAATGACATCTTAATGCAGAAGAAAGACACAGAACATAAACCTTATACTAATAGTCTGAGATGTAAAAGGGAAGGAAAAGAAACTGGTAAATGTATGGATACAATAACACACCAAAATTTTCTAAATAAATAGCAACAATTCCTGGTGAGTGGAGTTAAAATACAATAGCATTCAAAATAGGACATACATCAGGACACAGAAATTTAAAGAGCCACATATTTTATTTGGGTGAATAAGGTTAAACATTGATAAAAGTTTAACTTTAATAAGTCAACTTGTTAAGTGTATATATTTCTAGGGCAAAGATTGTAATTAAAAAAGTACATAAATCATAAACTACTGAAAGAGAAAAACAATGAGGAAAAAATTAGCTAAGCACAGTTTTTAAAAGAAAAAATTATGGAATATGAATAATAGAATAAGCTTGAAAAAGTATACAAATATCAACCAAGTGAAGCTTCGTGAATAACAGAACAAATACATTTTTAAAAGATCACAGCCAGGCTCAGTGACGCATAC
The DNA here is from genome assembly GCF_048772815.1 of Callospermophilus lateralis. Lineage (NCBI taxonomy): Eukaryota > Metazoa > Chordata > Mammalia > Rodentia > Sciuridae > Callospermophilus > Callospermophilus lateralis. The sequence goes on from NC_135317.1 coordinate 86,826,768, forward strand.
CTGTAATCACCGTTGTTCAGGAGGATGAAGCAGGAGGATCACAAGTTCAAAGCCAGCCTCAGCAACTTAGCAAGACACTGAGCAACTTAGCAAAAACTGTCTCAAAATAAAAAATAGAAAGGGCTGGGAATGTGGCTCAGTAGTTAAGCGACCTGTGTTTAATTACTGGTATAAATAAATAATCAATACTAGATGCAGAAGAGTCATATATAAATCATCTAAAATATAATCCTAAACATATTTATATCTAATATCATATGATGAAATATACAGAGCAAAGGCTAACAGAACCCCACACAAAATGTAGACAGGATCTCATTTAGTGGGACATTGAACACATCATCTACTAAAGATAAATCAAATAAAAGTGGCAGAAAAGATAAAACAAGTGGTCAACTTAACGTAAACTTGATCAGATTTATAAACATACACACATATATATCTATATCTGTGTATTGGTATAACTGTATATGAATGCAACCAAATTTAAAGAATCTGAAGTTTTAAACACATAAAACACTGCTCAATATATTTGAAATATTTTTTTTAAAAAATCTATCAATTTAAAGATAAAGTAGTCTCATTTACTGAAATCAAGGCAATTTTATGAAAAAAAATCAGTAATGAAATTTTTATAAAATATGTGTATTTATGAATTTTGTTTAACTCATAAGTCAAAAACTTAGAAGGAGGGTGCTAAGGACCAAATTATGCCCCTCTGAAGTTCATATTTTAAAGCTTTAACTACTAAAGTTGAAGTATTTAGAGGCAAGACTTTTAGGAGGTATTACGGTTTGGATATGAGGTGTTCCCCAAAAGCTCCTATGTTAATGCGTGAATGTTCAGAGGTGAAATGAGATTTTGAGAGCTGTTTGAATGGACCGACTGGGTGGTAACTGTAGACAGGCATGGTATGACTGTAGACAGGCATGGCATGACTGGAGGAGGTAGGTTGCTGAGGTATGCCCTGGAAGGGTGCATCTTCCAGTGACCCCTCCCCCCTTCTCAGCTTCCTGACACCATCTTGAGCTGAGCTGCTTTCCTCAGCTGGGAGCTTCCCCCATGATGTGCCCAGAGTGATGGAGTCAGCTGGTTATGAAATGAGATCTGAAACCATGAGCTCCAAAACAAGCCCATCAAGTTTTCTTGTCAGATGTATTGGTCACAATGAAGCAAAAGCTGGCTGAAATAGGTAAATAAGTTTGGAGAGGTCAACTCCAATGGGACCCTCTTGGTGTGATTAACATTCTTTAAGTAGAAGTATCAGAAGGCTTACACCCTCTCTCCAATAGGTAAGAGCACATCAAGAAAGTATCTCCAGCAGGTACGAACACAGGAAGAAGTGTCTACACCCAGGCCACTGTGTTTTGTTACGGTAACCTGAACAAACCAAGAAGGTAGAAAATGTTTAGAACTGAATGATAAAATTTTACATATCTAAACATTTAGGATGTAGTTAAGGCAATATTCAGAGAAATTTGATAAACGTTATCAGATAATTTGAAAGGTTCAATGAGTTAAGCATTCAAAGTGAAAATTGAGAAGATCATAGAAATATTCATAAAAGGTAAATATCAATAATATCAGAAATAAAAAGGCAACATTAGAAAAATGCTAAAATATTAAAGAAAATTTGACATTATAATTGATCAATAAATATGAAAACAAATACACATTCATAGAAACAACAACTTACCTAAATTTATTCAGGAATTATTCTTATTAAGAGCTGACCTTAACTTGTAATTCTCAATATTACAAAAACGTCCAACATAGTATAGATCAAATATCACATACAAGTAATTCTTGAATACAGAAACAGAACACATTTTATATTATTTTCAACATTTCATACAATATTGGTTTTATCCCAGGAATGCAAATTTCATGAGGCATTAGAAAATCATTTACATATTCATAGCATTTATACAGAAATGTCACTTGATCAAAATAGAAGCAGAAAAACCATCATTTAAGGATTTAACATTATGTATAATTAATACATAGAAGAAACAAATTGACAAATGGTATCAATTTCTAAACAAATCAAGGATCCAATACAAGGTAAAACATGGCAGTTGCCCACACCTACCTGTATGCAAGATTTGACTGGGAGGCTCAGCCATAGGAAGACCAGTTTAAAGTAAATATTAGAAAGAACAAAATCCAAAATGTCATGTAAGTCACAGATGATATGAGTGTCAAAGGAAAATAAATGTCAAAATTGAGAGAAAAATATTAGAAAGGGGAGAGTCCACCAAGTTTATAAGTATGAGACTTATTTTTTGTGAAAAAGTGAATTTCCTTACACCAGCCATAAAAAACAGTATTATGTATATTTTTAACAGCTTTGAAGTATAATAAGCAAAGAACAATGTACATTTAATATGGATAGCATGATGAGTTTGGACATGCCATCACCGTAGTCAAGGTGATGGATATATAGACATATCCATGATTTCCTAGTCTCTTCACATCTTTTCATTGTGATAAGAATACTTAACATGAGATCTACCTGCTTAGCAAGTTTAGAAGTGCACAAATTGCATTTTTCCATACACACTATGTTGCACAGATCTTAGGATTTATTCATCCAACATAAACTATATACCCATTAACTTCCTGTTCACCCCACCCCAGCTATTAATACAACCACACTGTCATCCTCTGCTTCTGTGAGCTTAATACAGACACCTCATAAGTAGAATCTAAATAAGCACATCAAAAGAATAAAAACTTAGAAATAAAAGTTTAAAATATGAAGACAGATGTGGAAAAATATATAATTACTGAGAATAGAAGGCTATGCAAAAGATTATAATCAATGATAAACTGTTTATGGGTTGTAATAACCAATTTATAACGATGTCTGTCCTATCCAAATTGCCCTATAAATTCAAATAAATTCTAATCAAATGCTAACTTCATTCTGGTGGAATTTGAAATAACTGACTTTAACACTCATTAGAAAGTTCAAAAGCAAAACCTTTTAAACAAAGATAAAAACCTATCTTTAAAACATGAATTGTCCTTTTATAATTTATGCTATAGTCCTATGTGACATATTTAATAAATGACATACTAATAAATTCTTTTATGAATGAAAAGCTGGGGATGCAAATTCTTTTTTTAACAAATAGAGGTTCAATATAAAAAAAATTTTAAAATCTGTTTTCATGATTCTCATTTGCCCTAGTTCTTATCCATCTACAATCATTTTTTTACTCCACAGTGAAATACCCGATTTTCTGAGCAATAAAACATTCTAGGGTGAGATTCTGTCTTTTGGTACTAGTGACAACTTGGCCATGATAGTTTCTAATGTTCTTTCTGCCAGGGAACTCCGCCAACCTCTCTAAGCAGTGACCCTGGAGCAAGTGCCATTAGAAGAGAGAAGGAGAAGAGAAAACACTTGCTAAAATTCATCAACAGTGCCCCTTGAATCACTAGCTTCTCCTGGGTTCAACTAAAGGAGAACCATCAGAAGAGGGTAGGAAGATAGACATCAGCCCATTTGTTATACCACCCTACTACAGCTGTTTCCCCCTTGAGAGGCACTGGGTGCTCTGGTCCTCTTCTGAGGCTGGAGCTGCAGTCTTAGCTCTGGCCCCAGAGGGATTCCTGATTCCCTGCTGGCCTAATGGCAGGACTGCTTCCTGCTACCCTAGTTTTGTGTTGGTTTTGCTGTCCCCAACTTTTTAATTAGTAACTGCATCACACTTTCTTTAATTATCCCACTTGAGTGAACCGTCTGTTTCCTGTGAGAAACAGTGCTTAATTGCAGTAACTTTTCTTTTTATGAACCTTCCTCTATCATAGGACTCAAGATCCAACTGGCGTCAGAATGTCTAGGAGCTGTCCTGTTTGGAATTATATCCCATAATTGAAATAAAGCCGCAATTTCACACTTGAAATAATAGCAAAGCTTTTAAGGAAATATTTTAGTATAGAAGCTAAAGCATGAAAATTGATAAGTGATATAACTTAGTAGGGAAAATTTTTTACATAGTTTAGGTTTTGACATGATGAACTCATTTATATGAACTTTTCTACCCTAAGTACCTAATGGTGTTAATTAAATATTATATTAAAATGAAATAACTGATCTTGAAAGGAAATGAGGGTAATTCCACATTACAAAGTGGAAATTCAGAATACAGAGACAAAACTGATGTGACCACATTCCACACAGGGTTTAGAGCAGGGTGGGAAGATGGGGGTTTACCCCCATTTAAGGACAGAAGTGGGTCACACAGTTCAAAGATCTAGGACCAATGTCCATCCAAGGCCAGGAAACTGAAGAGCATCTCTGCTCATGAGGTAAGGAAAAGAACCCTAGACGACTGGCCCAGCAAGGCAGTGTGGAAACTGTCTATTCATCCAGAAATATAAAGCTTGGGGAAAAAGACTTTTTCTTTAAGAGCAATAGTTGAATGTAAATTTCTCATCAACAATGGCTTCCCAAAAGGCAAGATAAAAAATATCTCTAACACACTGAGGAAAACTAAATGTCAGTTTAAATTTCTATACCTGGTTAAATTACTGTTCAAGAAGAAGATCATAAAAAAAAGAGATGTTTACAAAAGAACAGCTTATCAGCCACTGAAACCTCTTGGAAGTAATAAAGGATGTTCTTGTTTGAGAAGGAAATTGATCCTAGAAGAAGTGGAAGGCTGGTGGGCAGTTTAGTTTTAGTGGTAGAGCGTTTGCCTAGCATGCCTGAGGCCCTCAGTTCAATCCCTAGTGCTGCAAAAGAAAAAAAAAATTAAAGGAAGCAGAGGATGTGGGTTGCAGACAGCATGAAGCACTAGGATATCGAAATACACCTATTGATAAAGTTATAATATAATCCTTAAGCATAAAATATGAGGAATAATTTCAGGTTTAAAATAAAGTGGAATTAAGATAAAATAAAACCAGCACAGAAGATAAGGAAGACAACTGGAATTAAAGCATTCTGAAATCCTGGAACTGCTAAAATGAAGAGGAAGGCAGTTGGCAACAGTATGCATGTGAGAGTTTTAGGATAAAGAACAAACAAACAAAAAATTAACTTCCAAACTACTAGAATAATAGAATAGGCAGAGGAAGTGTATGGAAAACCTGTTGATCTACTGGAAAATAAGAAAGGATTTTAAAGAAGAGAAGGAATGTGAGAAGGACATCTGATCAACATACAACAAAAATTAGAAATCAAAATCACTAAGAAAAACTCAAATAGTGCCATAGATTTAAAATTGTAAGGTTTAAAATTTTGTATGTCAAAGAAAAAGTAATGGAAAAGTATTAAGATTTTAAAGTTGAATGATAACAAAAGCACTACAAATAACACAGGGTATGAAAAGGGAATTTCAAAGTCTTACATATAGGACACAAAAGGTAAGAAAGACTGGAGAAACAGAGTGTTAACCTTAGTAAGGTTTGAAGAATAAAGAAGGGAGAAAGGAATAACATAAGAGCAGAAATTATTCAAATTTTAAAAACTTACTGACCCAAATCATATTATTGTTCAACAACATTAACAAATCTGCAGGAACTTAAAGCAAAAACACATATAAACAACAACAGGATTAGAAAAGGAGACATACTACACCAATATATTTGAAATTTCTATCCATGCACACTATATAGATACATCTAGTATACTTAGGATTCATGAAATCTTAAGGTTCAATGGACATATTGGGGGAGGAAGGTATATATACTCTGTAAGCCAAAATGTCAAAATTAATGAAGTCTTCTGAAGAATTTCCCATGGCAGATGCCAAAAACCTACCAGACAACCAGAAGAGAGCCCTAAGAACAAGTCCTTTTGAACTGAGATCAGAGTGACTTGTCAGGGCTTCTCTCCCATCCCTGACCACCTGCTTCTTTTCAGGTGACTGATGAAATGAAGGTGTCCTGCTCAAGAACACTGCCAAGATGAGAAGTCTCAAGCTACCATTCCTGATTAACTTCCATCAAGCTCATCAATATCAGATGGTTTGGTCAGGACTTTGTAATCTGCTGTTTTTCTCTGCTTTCCATAGATTAAGATTACAAAACAGAATGATGCTAAACAATTTATATTATCACCTAATTGTTAGAGAAATACTTGTTACTCCCAATGGACAGCTGAGGACAGATAAGAGCCACAGAAAGCTTCCGTGACCAACATCATCTAAGCGAGTAGTGGCATCAGACCGAAATGAAGCCCAACTTCAACCCCATGTTCTGTGTACTATGCAGTGGTCCAAATCTAGGGGAGGCAAAGGCAGAAAAGCCAGAAATCTGCTTATCCCTGCTCTCAGGAATGCCACCACAAACCCTTACCTCAGAATGTGCCACTGCCCTGCAACCATATGTGGCATAGAAAACCATTCAATTAACATGAGTTCTTCATTTCACTTCCCTTTTGAAGTCAACTGTGACATATAAAAACTAATTTTTTGTCCTCCAACAATGTTTAAATATTTAGTCCTATCACAATTTCCCAACAAATCTGACTAAATTTCTCTAAATTCCCTACTAAACATGAAACTAAACTCTTGCTGCCTTCCCCACCTCCCCCCATAATCTGTTTGCTCATTGTAAAGCAGATCCCTGACCACTGCCCCAGAGCCCATAGTCCTTGCATCTCAGAACAGGAGCACAGACAACACACACCACAGATGTGTTACTAGGGGTTGTGTCCCCACACTAAGAAACACTAAAACAAAGGGTTGAGCCTGGAGGTAGATAGGTTTGAGGTCTATATTTCTCAGTTCCCACGTCTTAAACAGTAAGGGCAAAGAGGAATTATTCCAGACATAAAGTAGGTAAGTTAAGTTTCACTTCCCTGACTGTAAATTATTTTGCAATGTTGAGGGAAAGAGTCATAAGTTTCCAAAAGAAGTGTGTCTTGTCTATCCACATGTGTATATAAACCAGAATAAGAAAAATACAATATACAGATTAACTGTAGTAAATATATATGTATGTGTGTTTGTGTGTGTGTGTGTGTCGCAGCCAAAAGCTGTTATAAAAAGTTTCCCAACTCCTTTGCTTCCATCTTATCACCTTAAAAATGCCATATGGCACTGAGATAACATGGAGAAAGCACTTAGGGCAAAACTTATCTGTCACAACCAATGTTGCCATTGTCCCCAAACCTTTACTTCCCTCCACAGGGAAAGTATTCACAGTGAAGAGAGTCCATATAATCAAACAGTTTATCAAGTCTTATAAAGTAAGACATTAAAAAGCAAGTCCTCCTTCAGTAACAATACAATGAAACTATTAACATTAGCATGTATTATTACTGCAGTTTCAGCATTTGCAGACAGATACTAACCTGAGTTTTGATAAAAATATACCTGAAGCCAATACCCAAACCTGAAGGAAAAATCTCCAAATATTTACAGAAAACTTGGAATGGAACCAAAGGAAAAATCAGTAGGGTTTATACATCAGAGCATTTGCTACATCTTCCCACCCCAAATCAGAAAATTGGAGTTGAGAATTTCTAAAGCATTGTAAAAACAATCTTTGGTTACACCTAGAAAAAAAAATTTAAAAGGAAATTAGCTTGGATACTAAAGAAAGGTAAAAAGCATTTACAAGTTTCCAACAAGGGCGGGGGGTAGGAAATCAATGGATAATGCACCTCCTTGGAGACAGAGCAGAGGGAGGATAAAAGACAACATCAAATCATTCCAACACTCAAAAATGTGCAGAATCACTTTATCATATGCTACAGGTGGTGACCCAGGAGTATAAGGTGCTATTCCTAGAACTTGAGATAAACCAGAATAAGAAAAATACCTACTTCAATATTTTCACTTATATGAAATCAGAAAAAAATATTTCTAACACTATTACTTATGCAAATTCTTTGACTTTTCACATAAAAAGGCAAGATTCAATTTTTATGACTCTTCTTTTCTTCCATGTTTAGGATAAGATCCTAAGGGACCCATGAGCTTGACTTCACAGTCTCAGTGAGAAATTTACTGGTTTTAAAGTGGTAATGATGCAAATAACTACAGAGGACATAAAGGAGAAATGCAACAAAACTGAATAAATCTCGCAAACCCACTCTAGTAAGTAGAGAGGCTACCAGACATTTGCTATTAAGAAGAATCATTTTAACATTATGATACAAGTCTTATCAAAGATCAAAACCCATGCCTTTGGGAAGCAGACTGATGTTTCCATCTCACTTCCATTTTACATGGCATCAGAGAAACAGAAGAGCTGGATGAGTCATCCAATCACAGGGCAAGCAGAAGGCAGTTCGGCAAACTTTCCAAATGTCTCATTTTCAACTCAACAGTAATGTACTTATAAAACTAAGGGGTATAATTGAAAGTTTAGGTGAGAATCAAGAAGAAACAAAGTCATGAACATTAAAAGTAGAATCACACAGAGGGATGCAGAACAGTAAGAGTCATGCCCAGCAGAGGAGCTAGGAATACTTCCATGTAGAAGGTTCCATAGAAAATGGCCTTGAGGACTAGAAATACATTTTCACAGTAGGGCAAGGGGAGCGGTCAGTAAGGAACTCATACCCCAGATAAAGAGAGAATAAGTGCAGGGTACAGACATGGAGGTAGAAAAACAGAAATGGAGGTTTAAAAAAAAACTAGACTGACTCAAGCAGGGGAGTCTCTCAGAGAAGTATTGCGTTGAAAGGTTGAAGCTAAATGATGGCAGGCTTTCATGACAAACTGGGATGGATGCCCCAAATGAAATCCATTAGGAACTATAAGAACGTCAAGAATATTTAAGAACATTAATCTGACAGCTATGTTTAAAGCAGATTGAGCTGGGAAAAAGGGAAATATCAACAGACAGGTCTTGTAGTTAACCAGGAATACAGGTGGAGACCACAGTCCTGAAAACATCTTTAAATATTCATAAAAAGGTTTTCTTAAATGCACTAAATAATGGGAAAGAGAAAAGAATGAATTCATACCTGTTGCTAGAATCCTCAAAGATTATACCATGGAAGCTCTAAGGAATATCAGTTGGTAGCTCCAAATGCTATCCCCCCCACACACGCACTCGCCACCCTCAGAGCCAGGGTTGGCACGGGTCGGTACATCAAAGTAGACTCATTTTCAGGCAACCAGAAAAAAGGGCTCAAAACAAGAATTTTTCTTAAAATTCACAACTATACCTTCAAAAAAAAATCAATTAAGTCAGGAAGTATTAGGCACTAACAGTCAGTCAAGAAGTGTGTCTAATGCGACAAGACCCCATGCAGAAGAACACTAGTCAAAATGCACACTGTAAATTGTAAATTCTTGGGTGATCCCGTGATAATCAGAGAAGATCCCATTCAATTCAGCAAAGATGCATTATATGGATATCCATAATACTAGAATAGAAGGAAGAAAAAATTCACATTAAAATCTCAGTTTTGGGTTTGTTCAAGTCCAGCTTTTTTTTCTTTTTTTTTTTTTTAAGGATTATTTTGAAATTTGTTTTTTAGTTATAGGTAGACACAATATCTTTTATTTTATGTGGTGCTGAATACCAAACCCAGTGCTTCCTCAAGTCCAGCTTTTTAACTGATAGTTATAAATAAACTTTCTGCTCAGAGTATAGTATGTTCTGACTTATATGTCAAAGTTCTTATTTGCTAGGTTTACGCAATATGGGACTGTACTGACTTACAGTCATACTACCTGGTATAGTCCATTAACAAAAGAACCCCCCCAAAAGTGCCTGTATTTTAATAGTTAAAAAGACTAATACAGTACTTTGGATTATGCACGCCCAAGAGAATTTGACATTCTTTAAAAACGCAAACCTGTTGATTGTATAAAAAAAAAACCTATGTCACTTGCAAAAAACAACTTAGGACAAAATACACTGAAAAGTGAAAGGAAAGTAAAAAATGTATCACCTGAAACAATAGAGTATGGTAATATCTCTATCAAAGAAATTCAAATCCAAAGCAAAGGCATCTGAAGTCATAAAGAGGGTTATCTTACATTAATAAAAATACAATCTATAAAAATGGTGATGTGTCCTGACTATCTTTATGTCAGATACCATAGCACTGAAGGCCAAGAAGTAAATGCTTTTTAAAAGCTGATGGAAACTGTATTACCTGACATAACACCTAAGTGATCAAAATGTAAAGAGATAGGGGATTAGTAAACTGAACCTAGTAAAGATGATTTCAGATACTACAGTTTAATGTCCAACTTTCAGTCCTACAGAAGTATTAAGTATTTAAGGCCTATAAACAATTTGAAAATATTTGTTAGTAATATAGCAATACTAGCTGAAGAGAAAAGGCAACAAAATATAGTAAAAAGGCTACAATCTGATTCTAGTATATAAATCATATGACATTGTAGTATGAAGTGTCACTGAAAACAGATTATTTAATGAATGGATAATTACTTGATCATGTGGGGGGAAAATGGATAATTAAGTCTATTTAAAAGTATCTGATTAATGAGATGAACATAAATTAGGCATAAAAATACTAGTAATAAAAACTGGTGAATATTTCCATTATTTTAGAGAAAGTTTCTTTCTACATAAGAAAACTAAGAATCTTCAAAAACAAGATTTGTATATCTGGCTATGTAAGATATGAAAGCTTCATTTTTCAATTAAAAACATAAAATTCAGAGGTAAAACCGACAAAATTCTGAAAAACAATATATTCAGTATGTAAAGAATTATCATGAATCAGTGACTTGCCAACTATCCCAGTATAAGATATATATTTTACATAAAATATATAAAAAGGCAATTCTCAAAAATAGAAAAACCAAAACCATTAGAATTTAGAGAGCAATTGTAATTATTAGATTTGAATTTAATAATACAGGTGGAAATTTATACATCCAATTCTAAATAACCAAAGTGTAAGTATGTTCAGGTTTCTAAGTATTATTTCCTAAATATGAATCCATGGACATGAAGTCCAAATATGCTCTTTATGTATAAATGTCACTTTCCAATCATATGAAAAATTAAATATGAGATTTGTTTGTAAAATAAGAATTGTTTCTAAAAAGAAAAAACTGCCAACAGGGAAAAATAGGAAATAGAATTTGGTGTAATTAAACTACAATACATTAATAAGGTGGAATATTAAATAAGCATCGAGAAATGGAGAAAGTATCTAATGCCAAGAAATACATTCCAAGATGACATAGATATACACTTGTTGTATATGTATCTATATTCACATGAAAAGTATCTGGTCAACATAAAATAAGGTGATAGTTATTATTTCTGGTTTGACATTTTAAGTATTTTAATTTATCTGAGTTCTCATACCAAAAAAAAAAAAAAAGAGAGGAAAAAAATTTCAAGAAAACCTTACATGACAATGTATTATATTATATTTACTAGATTATATTACACTTACTACATTATAGTTCTGGAGCTCAAAAGACCAAAATGGGTCTTCCTGGGCTGAAGTCAAGGTGTCGGGAGGGCTGCAGTCCCTCTGGAGGCACAATGTGAGAAGCATTTTCTTGTATTGCAAGGCAAACTTCCTGGAATCCTTGGCTTGTTCCCCTCATTCCCCGCCCACCAAAGCCTGTAGTGAGGGTCCATTCCTTCTCACATCACTGACATGAAGTCTACCTCCTTCTTCCTCATTTATAGACACTTCTCATTATATTGAACACATCTGGATTATCCAAGAAAATATTGCATCTTAAGGTCAGATTGTCAACCTTATTCCCTTCTGCTGTCTTACTTTCCCTTTGTCATGTAAGGCAACAGTCACAGTGTCTAGGATTTAGAAGACTTCCATATTTGAAGTCCATTATTCTACTTCTCACAAATGATCATGAATATTTGCTATCAATGAACATTGTTTTCAGTAATATTTACTGAACTCTTGCCAAATGATGGAAACTATCCACATACTGAGGGTAAAAGTTAACAAAGTGGAAATGATTCTTCAAGCAGCCTTTATAGATGTGTTAGTATTAATATTGCCCTTGTTTTCACTGAAGTCTTTTGCTGGGTGTGCATACTACAGAGAAAACATTGGTACGTGGTTACTAATGACAAATGATCGGAACCTCATAATTTAGTCACACATTCTCAAAGTGTTTACTGAATATCACTCATGGACTCAGAACCATGCTAGGTGCTAGAGATAAAATAAGCCAGAGAGAAATAGTCTCTGTTCACATGCATAACTTAAAGTATGAGTAGTTAAAATGAGAGAAAAGAAGATTTGCTACAAATTCTTGCAGAAGTAGTTAATATATATATAATACTGATCAAAATGTATTATTGTGAAAGTCTACTTTGTGCCATCTGGCAATATTTTAAAGAACATTATTTTGAATATGTGCATTGGCTTTTAATAAAGGCTTTTATTCATACACATATATAAATGTAAATATCTACTCCTTTATAGAAGAATACATAATATATGCACACATTGCTAGTAGAAGCTAGATCAAACCCCTTAAGCATATCACTTAAACTTCACTGTCTTAGGAATTCATTTTGAAAACCACTATATCCATGAGATGGGGTAAGTGCATTCTTATCTTGAAAGTAGAGTTTTTCATATAATATGGATAATACTTTTTACATTTTTCTCATTTAATTTCTATAAATGTGTAGTCTTCCTTAGAGTTGGCTCAAGATTTCCTTTCTTCTGGGATTGGGAATGAGAGTTCTAAATTGTGATAATATTCTAGTACTTATAAACAGCATTTAAAAACAAAAAAAATCATAATCTGTGTTCCTTCAGCTTCTCAATCAGAAAATTATTAACAAAGTAAAAGTAAAAATCAGGGTCACAAAGTTCTTCCCATGTGCAGAGAGAACATTCCCATTTATTATTGATCGGTGATAGGTTTGAATTGAGATGGAGAGTAACCAATTCATCTCTGTTTACCTGAGGCCTTTTATTCAGTATTAATTGTACAGATTAGTGGGGTTCATGTGCTATTTTGACTCATGCATATACGTGCACTGATCCAATCAGGGTGATTACCATTTTCCTCTCCTTATCATTTCTTTAGTTTTGGAGATTTCAAAATCCTATTCTAGATATTCATAAAACATACATTATGTTATTGTCAACTACTGCTACTCTACTGTGCCTGGGACTTTCTAGGTTGTAATATTCTGTTTCTAGCGAAATCCCAGAGTTACTGAACAAACCAAAAAGTTGGTCATTTTAATTCAATCCCTGCACATTATATGATTCAGAGAAAGATCAGGGAGAAAAGTCTGTTGAGTGGTCACAGTTCCCATTAACGAAAGGAGAGTAATGTGGAAGAAGAGTTGCCCCTTTCTAACCTCCCCCAAGACACACCCCAAGAAACCTGCTCGGACCACTAGAAACACTGGGGATCACTTTTTTCAGGCACCTTTTCTTCTACATCATGGATTCTCAGTTGAAAAAGTAAATGGGCCCTCTGCAGCAGCTGAGTATGGATAACAGAGGGGAGGGTTAGTTGGCTGCAGGACACCTCAGCATTCAGGATCTGCAGCCAGCAGGGCACAGTATGAAAGAGACCAGATCAGTAGTTACATCCTCCACAGGATTCATCTACAAATGTCTGCATAGGAAAGAATCCAAGTGCACAGAGTCATGCCCCAGAGAATAGAAAAGAATGTTACCTACTCTCCCTGGTCCTCCATTCTTGTGCTTTACCATGAGATTACATAGGTTTTATGCCTCCTCTGAAACTGACACTCCCAGAATTAAACACTGATAGAATGAACACTTTTGTTCAGGGAAAATTCAGTATTACCCGAATATACTCATTGTCGAATTACAGTAGACTTTAAGTTGTTTATATACAAGACATTTTTTCCTGCACATCTGACTTGTAGCCTGAGCTTCATGTGTGATCCTGCTGAACTTAAACAACTACACAAAGCTCAAGAGTTGGAACTGTAGGGCTCCCCATCAAAAACAGCCACCCAAAGTGAGTAGATGTGATTTGGTTTTATTTCCTAGCAGTGCAAAGTTCTCTGATGTTTTTAGTCAGTCATCAAACATTTAAGTGCCTTAAAGATACTTACCTAGCCCCATCTTTGGTTGTTGCTTTACACAGAAAACGCAAGCAGCTCTTGTCCTTAATTAGTTGTTTTAATAAAATAGGGTTCATCTCCAATTTCCTACTTTGCTTGGATTCATTTAAACCAGGCCTTTAACCACTGACTGAAACTCAAGGGGGAAAAAAAATCTTGCTGATTCACATGGGTACTCAGAGGCTTCAGCATTCTGGCTGCTCAAGAGACCTTTAATAGCTCAGACCCCTTTGAAACAGCAGTGAATCCCTTTAAATCTAGAGGATTATGTTTTTCAAAGATTGGAATGGGGAAAATCCTCTTTTTCAAAAAATCCCCCTAAGACACCATAAATCCAATAGTCAGTATTTTTGCTTGATTTACTATAGTGGAGATGGTTTGTGTTACACTTAAACAAGATGTATGTTTACTTGTGTTTGTAAGATATATTCTCCTAGACACCCAGGTGTCAAGTACATTTTCTTCTGATCAACATTGTAAATTAATTTTTAAAAACCTTTTGAAAGTGCTCCGATTGCAGAGCCAGAACTGTTCCCCTAACACAACCATACCTCTGCATCCTTTCATCCATTTCTGCACAGCTTGAGTAAGATGACAATTGCAGGCAGCCAGATCACTTTAGTCACCAGGAAGAAAAATGGATACTTTAATAACAGAAAGAAAAAAGGAAAGGAATTGGTATCCAGCTATTCCATCCAGAGAAATCAAACTCGTACTCACACTCCCCCAAAAGTCAATAAATGCTGACACAATCAGGAGGTTGAGAAAAATCAAGTAGTAATGAGGAAGGAGGGACATCTGGGTAGCATATCCACAGAAAGCTCAGGATTCCAAGTTCTGACATTGATAATGGATTCTCACCACTAAAGGAAATTTTGGCTGGACAACACCCAACATATTATGATACTAAGGTCAGGATGAGATACCTCACTTCATGTTTCTGTGACCGAGACAACTCTGCAGGTTCTAGTTGTACCACCATTATACACCAGTTGATCCAGATGCCTGGTGATGGAGGCGGATGTTAGGCTGCGGGACTACTTAAGGTGTGAACCTGGGAGATTGAAATACAGTAAATGTCTCTCCTGGTAGAACAATATTTCAAAAGCTGTGACTAAACTGTCCATAAGATTATGAAAAAAAAGTGTCGTGTCTATATTTTGCTCACTTTATTGAGCTGAACATTTATATTATAGCCAACAGGAAATTTAAATGGAACTTGAAGTTGGTGAGTCATTTCAACACTGAGCAAACTGAAGAAATATTCTTTAAGATTCAGGCTGAAAGTATCTGACAAAGTGCATTATACATAGACTGCATTTGAGAAAAATGGCTACCTCACTTTTAATAAAGGCAGTTTTTAAGAAAATCAGATTCTTATGAATAAAACAATATATTTAAGGAAATACTGGGCAGGTCCCTTCTGTAAAAACAAAGATCTGACCTGAAAGAAAGTAACATACATTTTCTCTCTGTGTAAATTTCTAACAGCAAATATTAGGCTTTTTTGCTGCAAGGTATACAATTACTCAAGCATGTAGTTAAAAGAAGTCCTTGAATCTTATCTGCTTCAAAACAGGTAATATGCAAATCTTTAAGAAAAACTGTTTTCTTTCCTAACCCTAATAGGTTCCAAAAAGATTAAGCAGCAGTCATTTTAGCCTGTTCAATATATTTAATTTTTTAATTTAGGGATTTTGAAACACCAGATAGCAAGTATATAGATTGTTAAGAACAAGGCTATTCATATTCTGAAACAGTGAAAATTTTTACACACACCAAATTCCCAACTTTTTACTTCATGTATATAAAGGTTCAGATTTTAAAGTAAATTTTTTAAGGATCTTTAACCTTGTGTCCTTTATTCATTCATTTGCTTATTTATGTGTCCTTATAAATTATCACGGAGAAATTTTTCAGAACTTCTATTTACAGCTTGTATTAATACAGGGAAGTTACTATTCTGTTATTAAAACTCCGATTTACACTCTCACAGGTCTGACTGGATGCATCACAGCTAAGGTGGGAACTGAGTGTGATCAGTAGCTATGGAATAGAGGAGTCAAGGGCAAAGCAGTATTCCAGGTTAAAGCAGAAATAAAATAAACTGAAATATGTTGTAGGTAGACAGCTAAAAGGAGGTCCTCAAACAAGGGCTCCAGAACCGACATCGGCTATAAGAACCGGGTTGGCAGGGGTGAGGTTTTAGCCTTGAGCCAGAGCAGAAACAAGCAAGAATTTCTGTGCATCAGTGCATGCAGCAAAGATCCTGCAAAAGAAGATCTGTCCCTGCTCTTCATCAGGGGAGGAGCTTTTAGGGACCTGAGCCTTTCAGGTCAGGCTGAAGCTGGCCATTTGGAGGCAAGTTGCCAGGGCTCCAAATTGGTTCATCTGCTTTCTTAGAAGGTTTGCTTCTGTACCCAATTCCCATTCCTGTTCTCTCCCTTGCAAAGCTTTGAAGTTATCTTTTTTCCTGAATTCTTGGAACCTGATCATCACAGGTCCCTCAAAGACCTCTCATGTTTTGTTTCCCCTCAATCCTCATTTTCTGTTCTCTTCTCTCTAGACACCTTCTCCAAGGTATTTAGATGTATACTTTTCTTTGCATGTATTTTTCAAAGACTATCCTGTGTAATTCTTAATCTACATAAATGGGATCTGCTTTCTATTTCCTTCTATTTACCTGTTCACTCAGAACTGTTTGAATAGTTATGTGGCTGGAACTCAAACTCGTTGAAGAAAACTTCGGCGTGATTTTCTATTAAGTGCACCCACCACACTTTAGCCACTACTCCCCTCTGCCTGTAACTGATTGCCTCCAGGTCCCACCACAACACTGAAACGTTGATCAGCCTCAGACAGGTGGACCAAGACACTGTTAAAGCAAGTCTGTGGGATTTATGTCCAGAGGTAGAAGTATGGGTTAAGACATAATGTAACAAGGTACAACTGCCTAATCAACTGCTACCAGCACCATGTGAGAGTTTCAATGTCCCTGCATCCCTGAAAAGTTAAAATTGTGTATCTCTAATTTTCAACAATGAAAATGGTCTGCAAACTATGTCCTGTTGCCTGACTGCCCATTTTTGTAACAAAATTTTATTAAAATGCATCCATGCCCATTTGATTATTGTCTAGGTTGCTTTCATGCTACAATGACCAAGTTGAATAATTGTGACAGGGATAGTATTGCCTGCCTATCCAAAAATATTTACTATGTGGCTCTTTAAGAAAAAGTTTGATGACCTCTAAGTGATAGTTCATTGCTGTTAATATTCATTTCTCTGATTGACTGAATGTAGTACCTGTTCACATTCTTGTTGTCCTTTGCTTTTTCCTCTTTTGCAATGTGCCTATTTATACACGTTTGGATTTCTTTTTGTTGGTGTACAAGGACAGCCATATTCTAGATTAATATTGCAAAGTTCTCCTTTCTTTCACCTGCCTTTTCATTGTACACATGACCTTCATAAAAGAGCAAACCTTAATTTTTGCATCAAATTAATCAAAGGGCACGTGGTTACAGTTGGTGATGGTGTTTATGAAGTTCCTCACTACATGGTATTTATAAGGGTTTTCTTTTGTTGTTTTTTTTTTTCTTTTTTGTTTTGCATTAACCAAAGTAATACTTCTCCCTTGGACTATTAATACACTAGATTTTATCAATTTCCTAAATTTCTCAATTCCTAAATCTTTTTATTATCCTTACTAATTAAAATGGGTCATATTAGTCTTCTATCATCTATGTGTATTCTCTCTTGGTTATAAGCTTCTAACATACATCCCATTTTGTAGGAATCCAGTAATATCTGGTCAAGTTATCAAATGAAAGACTCTCATGGTCACTGCGAGACTGCATACTCTATTAGACCAACTCTGTAAATCAATATCATCTGTATGGTGAAGATCAACACCTAATTATGTGAGAAAGAATATCAAAACATTGACAGTACTGTAAAGTACTGTTTTCATAGATGCCTAAATTTAAAAATTAAATTCATAAAAAACTAACATAGATACTGAGAAATAAAATTTCCTTTGATATATAATTAGCATTTTGAAATCCAAAACATACTTCCTCATTAGTTTTACCATGTACGTTCAACCAACATGAAAAATGATGATCAAAGTTCTTTTGTCCTAAAGAATTCCACCTACTGTTCTCAGAGACCATCTTCCTCAGTTCTGTTGTTTTCCTCCAAGTCCAACTGGGTGTACCTAGGGCAGAAGGCCCTGACTTCATCTCCAGTCCATTTCTCTGGGTGATTTGAAGGGAACAGCCATGAAAAAGGAAATAACCACTGTCCCAAGGGAAGGTTTTGCTGGCCACATATTATAAAAGCAAGACATTCCCCCAACTCAGTGTTCCTCAGTCACAATGCAAATCTACTGGGAGCTTAGCATCTACCTGGGCTGTGTTTTGTCACTTCTGTAGGACTTAGAGGAAGGGGGACCCACACAAACGTCTGAAGATTTGTGCTACTTGCTATGTCATAAGCAATACAGTCCTTTGTCTCTAACCTAATAGTACTCTATGTTTCTGCCAACATCCATGAAATAGTAACAGGCTAACTGACTAATTTGTAAGTAAGGAAAACTCAAATCAGACCCAATATCTGTAGCAATTAAATTTTCATTCTATTTTTAAATTTTGGTCAAGTAAAATGTATATTAAAAAAAAACTAAAAATCTAGAATAAGTATGATGGAAAAAATCATTATGTTTCCTCTTTCATTCTTCAGTTTTTAAAAAAAAATTAAAGCTATATTTGAAGATTTTTAAAGGACCTTTCAATTTTAAACAATACCCCTATTTTTTTTCTTCCCTCTTCAACAACTGGGGAGGGGGAAAAAAGCAAAATAAAACCTAAATCAAAACCCTGAAGGATTTCTTTCTGTGGATTTATTTGAATCACAGGGGTATATAAGATAGTTCCAAAGCTCAAAATTCTACACTAAAGGAATCATTCAAGCTAGGAACATGATTCTTGGGGCAACAATACAAACTTAAAAGGTGGGAATGTCAGAGAAAAAAAATCAATAAAAGGTTGTTCATAAAAAGAAATGTTTTAAAATGAGGCAGGAAAACAGGAGAAATGACACTTGTTGAAGGCAAATACATAGCTGATGCTATGCAAATTTAATAGGTAGAACAAAGCTACATGTTAGATAAGTCTTGCAGGAAAAAAAAAATGTGTCAATAATACATATTCCTGGTGATGAACAATGAACAAGTATGTACCTAAATATGTTTCATATTTTCAGGTGCTGAGAGGTAAGAAATCAGGTTTAAGGAGAGAATGGTTTTCTAATAACCTGTAGGTATTTGTTTTATTGTACAAGTACTTTAAGGTAATTTATGTAAAAGTATCAATTTAAAATTTTTTTTAAAAAATGCTCCATGTATGATTTATTATTTGTCCTTGTTAAACCAAATTTCAATAGAGTACATTAACTGAGAAAAACAATTTAAAATCCAAAGTGGTACCCAACATCAAATCCCTCTGTATTTCTCTAATAAAATGTTCCCCCAGTAGAACACATGAAGGTTCTCTTTTATGTAAATGATTTGTTAATAACTGAGAATTTAAAAGATTTTAATACACACACACAAATTAAGTTTTTTCACAGAATTTTAGAAGTGAAAAAGCTTAGAGACCATTTTGTTGGACTTTTGTTCAAGGAAGAAGTAACCACACCCTAGGGAGGGTAAGCCATCCTAGCTCACCAAGCTGGGAAGTGGCCGAACAGGCATTGTACTTAAGCCTTCATCCTTCAAGAGGCTTCATACTAGCACAACCACACTAGAGGCAAAGGAGGCAACTCACATTCCCAGCCCACCCCAGTCAACACTGCCTACAGCAACAGGAGCCCCAAGTTCTAGTCTCTATTTTGCCACAAACTAGTTATGTTAGCCTGCCTTTTTTAACTACCCAAATGTCAGTTTCTTCACACACACACACAATTTCTCATGTCTTCCCCATACACACATCAAATCTAAAGCCAAGAACTGGTAACACAACAGACCATAGGATTAAGAGTGAAGGCTCTGGAATCACTGAGCTCCCGCCTAGATTCAAACCCTAATCCTGACAAATTCCTTCTCTTGTCATGCTTCTATCCCCTCCCTTAAAAGAGGACAATAATAGTGCCTCATGGGGCTCTTCTAAGAATTCATTAATACACATGAAATGCTTAGCAGAGCCTGGAATATCTAAAAATAATGTCAACCACTATTATAATTCAACTAAAAACATCTAAGTCATCTCAGTCTTGCACAGGCTATAGTATTCTGGCTGCCACCATCCACTGACATCTCCCTTTACCCCAGTTATAGCTTTCTAATTCTTTCCTGACATGGTAGAGGAACTCAATACATCTTTCCACAGACTCCTCAAAGCAAACATTCTGCTTGTCACAATCTGCTAATGAGTTACGACATAGTTCCAAATTCACTCAAAGGGATTTCAGAAATTAATACTTATTTAAATGTCTATACTTTGTGTTCACTGTTCCAAGGTCAGCTAATTAATAATCATTTTCAGGCTAGATGTGTTTGGGGTGCAGTAAAAGCCATTTAAATTGTAAATATTAGCACTAAACACAGCTAAGGAATTGAATAAACTTCTTGACTCACAGTAGTATCCAATATAATAAAAGTAAATTTTTAAAGTTAATTATCATGAAAATGTCAATTACTGAAACAAGCTTTGGAAAGATGAAGTCGAATGTGCAAAAGCCAGAGACCACACAAGGAGTGAAGCAATGGTATGTCTTGGAAAACACACCATGATTTTTGAAGATGATTATATATATATATCCATCCTTCCCTTACCAGGTACTCATGAAATCAACAAACTTCAGACTTAGCAACTGAAGGGCTCTATCTATTCACTGACCTCCGGACCTAGTACTCTTCAACAAAAACAGGATAATTCATCTAAATGAAAAGTCTTTTACACTATAAAATTTTTTGTGGAGAAGAAATTCAACATTGCTTTTTCCTGGGGACTCCGTCACTGCTGGGTGAACTCCTGTGTTTCTAGCTAATGGGCAAAGCAGCAGCCAGCACTCCAAGTTCACACCTACCACAGCAGTTACATATTCCTCTCCAGGCTCTCAGAACTGTTCCAAGGTTGAGATCCAGGTCTTTTCACCATGGTTATTTTGCAGGAAAACATTAGCAACATTTGTTATCAATAGCAATTCCAAACCCTATGTGTCTGAAAAACTCTTTAATAATGCATTGCTTCCTAATGATTTTACCAACAAGACAGGCATTGATGAATTTCAATTCAGGTCTGGAACAGCACGGTCCACAAGTCGGTATTGAACACTGCACTGGAGAATGGCTGCATTCATTAAGAGTCCAGGGAAGTCTCTCATTAGGTGAAGAATAATGGCTTTGGCAGCAATTTTTAAGGAAGGTTGAAAATATCTCTTCCAAAAGCAAACTTTTCCACCAAAATGGTATCCAGTTTGCTCTACTATTGATTCCACTTACAATTAACTATCCAGGGCACTGGTTCATGATCACAGAATTCACCAATTTTTATTTTAAAAGTAAATATTAACTGTAGAGTATGATCACCACTTATGGAAACATATTCCAGCACTACAAATTGACAACTGTGAAATTCATCAGTACCAAAGCATATTATAAAACAGATCAATACTTTCACTACTAAACATTATAAAAAGCAATGGTACAAGTAATATCATGCATATCAGTTTCTATCTGAAGGTCCTATTAAAAACAAGGCTGAATATTTCTCAAGGATCCTGATATTTATCAGAGCAACTTACTAATTTTCTACTATTGCTTTCTTGATGAAGAGAGCTTTACATGATCACTCAAGTGGAAAAGTCCATGATAGGACTATTTAATCACTAAACCTGATTTCTTTTGAACAGTTCATGGTAATGAATAAGAAAATTATACCAGTTTTAAGTCATTCTTCGGATCTGTGAAAGAATCCTGGTGAGTCCAGCTGCTTCTTGTTAAGTGCAAATATGGTTTTCAGAATAAAAAAAAAAGGTGTCCCAAGTTAAATATAGTATATCCATATATCTGTACTTCTGAACAAAAATAATTGCACTACACAAAACCTATTATTGGCTACTATTTACTTGTGTGCCACTGAAGAAGGACCATTGGGGTAAACACACATTTGTTCACATTTTTTTTTTTTTAAAGCCAGGAACCTGGGAGCTTAGCAAGCATCTCTTTCTTTCCCTCCAACTCTCTCCCTGTCCCAGGGGATGGCAAAAGATGGAAGAGCACAACAGAGTACAACAGGAATACAAATGTGTGTTCTTTTCAGCCCAAAGGAAGGGTTGGCAACTGAATAGATTGTAAATAATTTCTCCCGTTCCATATTCCATGGAGTTCAATTTGAACTTGCTCAGAGTGAACCTGAGCAGCTGCCTTCTCTGAAACAATAATATATTTTGGAATCTAGGCCACAATATCTTCAGGCACAGATTAAATGTGAAAGTGAGGTTATATATCATTAAAATTTGTTTGTAATCTTCCTTACTCCTCACTTCGCCTCATTGCAGATAAAGGAATGCAAAGTGTGTCTTCTGGCACCTGTGAAAGACCTTGAGGAAACCACACCATATTCAGGTTTTTTTGTACACCAATAAAATGTTAAACACAGCAAGAGGGAAAGGGAAAAAAGAGAAGGAATGAGAATGGGTGTATAAGAAAAAAGAAACACAAGTCTCGCTTTAGGAGCCCAAATGAGAAGGGCTAAAGCTTTAATCTGTTTTCATAATTAACACAGCTGTGCTATAATTTGATTTTTATTCTAATGATGTCATCATTTAGCTATTCTTTGAATATTCAAGTGAGCAAAATATAAAATTATTGATTACTTATAAATCATTTCTATCTGGGGTTTATCTCTTAACTCATTTTTAAAAATAGAAGTATGCATTAATCAAAACCTAAGAATGGAAGACAGTAAAGGAAGATAGAGGGGGGAAAAATGAAATCATTGTATAATCTAAGCCAGTAGTATTCAACGTATTTATATTCCCTGTAGTATTTAAAATTTTTTCTGATGTAAGGGCTCTCCACCAGATTAAATCAGAAACCCTATGAATGGGCCAGCAATAGTATTATCTTTCAAGTTCTTTGGGTGACTAATCCATGTAACCAGGGCTAAGAACCACTGTTGTCAACCGACTGTATCATACTGTGTTTTTTCCTTAGGCCCTGAGCATGAAAGAGAAGAAAAAACATCCACAAAAATGTTTCACACACATCTACAAGTATATTTTGGAAAACAGTTGCCAGAGACAAAAAGGTTCAATATCAGAGTAATTAGGGCATTGAACCTTGATCTCATAGATATTGGTCTGATTGCAGCAATCTTAATAGTTTGCTTCCTAAGCATCTGAGAAATATTGACTTCAGAAGTTTTACCACAAATTCAAAAGTAGTTATTTGAAAGGATTTATAGGAAGCAACTCCAAAAACTAAACTGCATCTGGCACATGTGTCACCGATAAATATTTTTAGAAAAGCTGGAAAAGCAGATAATGAGACTAGGATTTTAAGTACTAGGATTTCAGCTCTACATAAAAGCACCCTTCAAACAAAGCTTCTCCTGCTGTTATCTTTTAGGTGTCATTGGAGACACAGCTAATCATCTCCTGACTTCTGCCCTTTCAACATCCCAAAAAAAAATCACTTTGAGATGATTCCTCCAAAGAAAGACGGGGACTCATAAAAGTGATTGCAGCTCCTGAGGACAGTGTCTTGCTCATCTTTGTATCCTCAGCAACTCTCACATTCCCTGATATAAGCAGCAGGAAGTAAGCAGCGCTGAAGTCAGGCTGCCTGCCCAGTCAGAGATGGGTCACTTGCTACTGGACCTGATGTTCTTTTCTGTTAGCTCATCTAGAAAATGAGGATAATAGTTCCTTTGCTACAGAATTGTTGCAAAAAAGTGAAATGAGTTTGTAATACACATGCGGTGCCTAGAACATTTCCCAGGATATGCTAAGTGCTCAGAGAATACTAACTCATTGTTATTACTACCTGTCATGCAGGAATGGAATGAATGAACCAACAAGCAAATGGATGCAAGATTAAGTGTCTTAGTCAAGGCTTTTCAGTCTTGTAATGGGTCTCCTATCGAAAAATTTATTGCAATAGGAAAGGTCATGTTCACTGACCTCCAATGGGACGTAAGGACAGCTCACAAATGGTGGGATAATCCTTGACGGTTGAGGCACAGCAAGAACTAGGGACATTGAACAGGAAAAGTATCAGATAAATTGCCTGTATTTCTGTTCTGCATGAGCCAGACCTGCAGGTGCCTGGAGTAAAGCCCAGACCTTCCCACAGAACCACTCAAGAAGCATAATTTTTCAGTGCCTAAGAAATATAGGACCCAAAGGCCTTAAGAAATCAGAAAAATAACAGAATCATAATAATTGTATTCCAAACTTCACTCCTTTCATACCCCTTAAGTACCTAAACTAGGCTGCATAACTTGTGATAGAATTCTATGTAAGATACAACAAATATACAAAAACAGTTCTCTCCTAGCCTCTATTAATTGTCCAACATTTTATTACAAAAACAAGTTTTGCTTAACTGCATTTAAATATGTACATGGCAAGGAAGACAGTGAGAAAAAAAATTAATCACCTTCATATTATCATTGACAAAGTGTTAAGAATTCAATGACAAATTTTACACAAGTTATGATACTTGCTACCAAATATCATCCTTACTAGGACCCATCATAGGAATTACTTCAGTATAACCTAAATGTAGCAGAGGGGGACTCCATGTGAAGAAATATCCATAACACTGAAGTCCAAGAATAACCCACCAGTATATAGAAAACTTATTCTGTTATGTACTTACATACCTCAAAGTACTTCAAAGAGAATAAAATTTTAAATCCTTAGACACAGTTGTGAAACTTACTCCTCTCCTACTTTTCTTGCATTCTAAGACCATTCTCTGGCTTCAAACTTCTACCTCCTACTCTGGCCCTCAATAATTCCATTTCCCCTCCCTGTATCATTAATGTAAATGGTCCAGTCTCCTCTCATTCCATTTCCCCTATAGCCGTATCATTTTTTCAGTATGGCAGATGACCAGTCAGAAGGAATTCTTTGGAATTTGGAAATCTGGGAAGAAGCAATTTTTAAAGAAGATTAAAATAATTAGTTGCCATTATTATAACACCAGGTCCCCCAAAATATTGATAAAATTATATCCCAAATGTATTAAATTGCTAAATAAGTTTAGAAGAAGAACATCAACCAAGTTTAACAGTGATTACCAGTAGATGGATTTTTTTTTCCTTTTTGGCTTGTCAATATTTGGGAATTCTATACTAAGCTGTATCCTTCATTACTTTTGAAATAGCACATCAGTTTTAAGCCTCAGATGATTGGGACATTTAAATAAAGTGCATTCTCTCATTTGTCTTTCTGGGACATTTCTGTGTTTTATCATATTTTTACTTAATCCACAGCCTCCCCCTCATCAAAACAATTTATGTTTTAACTTCTTAATTTTAAGTAATCCTTCACTTTTCTCTCAACATTTTGGATACGAAGAGTATAGGGAAGTGTGAATCCCTTATTTCTTCTCTCCTCCTCCTTCAGAGTTTATTTTGGGCGTTTTTCATCATCTTCAAGAATAGATGGTCTATTTGTGCTTGTTAGCCAAGTTCTGATTGCTTAGCAATTCCCTTAGGCTGAGTAAAGATTAGCCCTTTTTTTTTCTCTCCATACAAACTTCAGAAATGCATCTTGCCTATCTGCCACCTTTATAGCATTATATGTGGAAGATAAGAACGGAGTAACAACAAGACAGAGGTAGATCTAAAAACAGAAGCAGCTGATCACTGAGACAGCTTCTTTTCCTTCTGATGTTGTTCTGAAAGACAAATGTCCCAGGAGACTATCATAAAATTCTCCACATGCTTTTGGCCTTACAAAAGCCCAAGAGAGGCTTGAAGTTTATAAACAGATTCGGGAGAATATTAAACACAAGATGAAGAACACAGAACAGAGCAGTCTTTGAATCTCTAAACAATCTGCATTTCATTTTCCAATTAATGTTTGGTTCCATGTGGGCCTAAGTTTTTATCCTATCCAAAGTTTTTCCTTCATTACTGCAAAGCTACACTTACATGCAATTGTCAAAACTGCTGGTTTATGCTCCACATGCTACGTGCCTGATGTTGGTTCCATTATAGAACATGCACATGGACACGGAGGGAAAATTAACTGCTCATTTGACATAGGGTGTGTGTGTGTGTGTGTGTGTGTGTGTGTGTGTGTGTGTGTATATATATATATGTGTGTGTGTGTGTGTGTGTGTGTGTGTGTGTGTGTGTATGGGGTGTGTGTGTGTATGCATACATATATTTACAAATGCCATTTTCTTTCTCAGAGCTATCTGAATATTCATTTAAGATATTTTGCCCTAATGGAAATAGCTCCAGTAAATGCCTCACATCACTACTTTATGAGAAAACACTAAGTATTAGGTTGTCCTGTCTGAGTAGGAGGTGAAACTCAGACATTGTAGTATATGAAGATAGGTAATACTTCTTCCCATGAGAAACTAGGTATTTCTGTTCTGTTTTTACATACAGTACTTTACATAGAGTAGGAAGTAACATACTACACAAAACCAAGATTAGAGACAAGATTTTAACCATGTCCATCATAAACTTTCAGATATATCTAAAATATTGGGCAAGGGTTAGGAGCTCAGAAAGAAACCAGATCAGAGGCAGTACCTTGAGAGACAAATAAGGTGTCTGAAGTCACAAACCAGCATGGCCAAAGGGATACAGTGACAGCTGCACCTAGAACCAGTTCTGACCTGACTATGCTCACTGCAGGTATACAAGAAGGTAAATACAAGTTCTCAACAGAGAGTGATCCTATCAAATGCAAACAGTCCTGTGAAGAGACCTCATTACACAGGAAGTCAAAATCCATGTCACTTCAAAGAAACTGCTGAGTATTGCTGGCCCCGAAAGAGCTGAGAGCAGAAGTGATTGAGTTAAAACAGCAGGAATTTGTTGTTGTTGTTTTGCTGGTAATATAAAGGGAGGACAGGTTATTAAGAACTTTGAGAAACAGGTAAGTCTAGAGAATATGCAGGATGATGGACAGGTTAATTCATCAGGTTCCTGTAAGACCTCTCCCATCTAAGGAACTGACAGAAGCATCATTTTTAACTGCATAGATCCCACTCAAATTCCAAAGAGTGACAATGTATATATGTGGGTGTGTATAAAATTCTTGAACTGCAGTTGAACACTCAACTAACATTCAAGAATGATAGGGGGGAATAAATCAGACAATAATTGCTCAAACATTCTTTACCAATTACTGTCTGTAGTGTTACATTCACACATAAAATTTATGTCAAAGATGAGTATATATACACACAGTATGTATCTCTAAAGAGTAAGAACACTGGTGAATTGCTAAACTATCTCAAACAAACATTGTCTTTAA
Organism: Callospermophilus lateralis; assembly: GCF_048772815.1. Taxonomy (NCBI): domain Eukaryota; kingdom Metazoa; phylum Chordata; class Mammalia; order Rodentia; family Sciuridae; genus Callospermophilus; species Callospermophilus lateralis. Next base: position 86,854,289 of record NC_135317.1, read on the forward strand.
TTGATACCTCTTAGAAGCCAAATATAGGTCTTATAGAACGGGCTGAATATGACCAAATAGATTTAGGGTTTTCTCTTTTAGTTTCAGGGTAAAAGTGTTCATATAAATTCTGCACATGTAAATATTATATGATTCATCTTATGAGGTATCCAGACTTGCTCAACTCAGGAAAAAAAGACTAGTCGCTTCTAGGATCTGGAGGAAAGAGAAATGCAATGTTTGTTAATGAGTAAAGTTTTAGTTTTACGAGATAACTTCTGGAGATTGTACAACATGTATATACTTCACACTACCAAAGTGCACCCTTGAAAATGGTAAAGATGGTAAATTCTGTGAAGCTTTTTTCCATAATTTAAAAAAAAAAGCTTTAATATTAAAGATCCATGCAGTTGGTCCTTTGTATCTATGTGTTCTGCATCCAGATGTTCAAGCAAGAGGAGATCAAAATTCAGAAAAAAAAATTGTCTATACACGTACAGACATTTTTCTTACATTATTTCCTGAACAATATGGTTGGACAACTACTTCAATACCATTTACATTGTACTAGGCATTCCAAGTAATCTGTAGCTGATTTGTAGCATACATGAGGATATACAAAAATTACATGCCAATTTTAAGACTTTATATATAAAGGACTTAAGCATCTATGGGTTTTAGTATAACAAGAGATACTGAAACTAATCCCACACAAATCCCAAAGAGTGACAATATGTTCATGGGGGTATGTGTAAAATTCTGAAACCACAGCTGAACACTCAGCTATTATTCAAGAAAAAAAAAATGGGTGAGGGAAAAATCAGACAATAATGATTGCTCAAATATTCTTTACCAATTTTTGGTTAGTTTGATACCTCAAATTATGTCAAAGATGAATATATACACACACTATATATTTTTGAAGAGTAAGAACACTGATGAACTATCTCAATATCTTTGAAGCTCAGCCCCCTGTTTTACCCAATCACATTTCTCTTCCAAGAAGCAGCCACTATCCTTATTTTTATGTTCATTATTGCTCTACTTTTCCTTATTTTCCTCAGAGTATAAACTCACATGAATTCTATCCAGAACATATTGTTTAGCTGTTTTCAGGATTTTCTTTAATTTTACATAAATGAAATTCTGTACATAATTTTGTGTAACCTTTTTCACTTTGTATTTTCTAATAATATGTAGCTATAATCCATCTGTTTTCACACTATGTATTTATTATTCCACTATATGCATGTAGCACAATTTTTCCATTGTAAATGTAGATGAAAATTTTACTTGTTTCTAGTTTTTTGGCTCCTAAGGATAATGTTGCTATGATCACTAATGTGTTTCCTGATGCACATGTGTGAGTCTCACCAATCTATAGAGCTGGGTGTCTCAGGGTATATACTTGTTTTACTTTTGCAGGAAATGTAAAACTTCAAAGCAGTTTTACAATTTACATTTCAGCCAAAAGTGTATAATTTTCATTTTTAAAAAAACAACATATCTGTTTTTATTGTCATATTTTTAATGCAATGTAGGAGGTCTACATTAAATGCATACAAGTATTTCATTTTTAAAAAAACTCTTTGACATTGAATTTTCATTTACAAATTGCCATCTTCACTACATGTACAAATTTTCCCTGTTCCAGGCATATACTACTGATTTTACAGGTTGTAATTGCCATATTCTCCTGTGACATGCTTTAAAACACAAATTTGTTTGGTTCAAAAACATTTATGATCAGGACTTGAAAATGAGTTTTGCAAATACAGCTCATAATTATGAAAATTAAAAAAAAAAATACTATGGCACCTTGCTACTTTTACACAGTTTAAGTGGCACTCGCTTAGGTCCCATACTTGGGTCCCATCAACCTACACAACTAAAACAGCTTAACCTACAACACACTACACATTTGTGCTGTTGTCATAACTCCAGCTGTTAGTACCTATGGGTACTTCCATTTCTTTATTCATGAAATGGAAGACTACCCAAATAATCTCAAAGTCCCATTCCATCTGGAAAATTCTATTATTCTGTGACATCATGTCACTAGATGACAGTAGGTTCCATTAGTCCCTCAAAGGTATTTCATTTTGTGTGTGTGTGGTTTTCTTTCCTACTTGTTACTGGTGTTGTTCCCTGCAATAATTGAGTATATGCCCTACTCTTAGTGTTATCTCCTGAGCCAGACATTTGCATCATCTTCCTAAACTTAAAACAACTGAATTTTCAACCCCTGTTCTACAGGAAACTTTCTTATCCACTAAGAAACACTAGTATGTGTCACAATAACAATACTTCTTTCAGAGTGTGCCTTATAATTGACAAACTACTTACATGTATATTACCTGTGACAGTTATGTTGATGATTCTTTGACTTTAAAATATTTAAGGCCTCTCTCCATTGCACAAATATGAGAACAAGTCAAGATGCCTTCTTCAATAACCCACAAGCATAATCTCATACATGCAATAACCACAGTTCCTCATTTCATGGAGAAGGTCCAAAACTCAAATCACCAGCTTCCTCCTGGTGATTGGCGCAGTAAGACAGGCTATAGGGAAATGAAGAGGGATCAGATGCTCTTCAGCAAGTGCCAAGTTCTGCCCAGAACCACTCTGGAAGCCTCCTCCAGACAATGCAGAGGAGCCAAACTGAACATATGCTCACAGAGGGGGAGTCAGGAAACAACTAGGACATCAACAACCACATCTTGGCATGAGCTACTAACCCTTAAACAACATTTCCAACTTCTCTCCATAGGGAAGAGGAAAGAAAGCTCCACATAGCAGCAAAGCGTACCTTCTCCAAATCCAACACCTGAGAGGAGTCCACACATGCTATTTCCAGTTTGGCACTGTCTCAAAACATTGGCTGTTTCGTGTTAATGTGTTTATTTGCTTTTAAAAGATTGTCTTGTTCACCCAGGGGCAGTCAAAAGAACATGCAGCATTGTTAGCCAGATCAGCTGTAACCATTATCATAACCTTTACTATCTGCTGACATTCTGTTTTTGTTCCCAGTCCAGATGTCATGTATAATGGAGCATATTCTCTCATTACGTGCATTAGTGTCCAGGAATGCCAACATAATTTAATGAACTACTTGATATTTGAGGAAAGGACTACGTTTTTGTAAATTATTCAAAGTTTCCATCAGCCATCTATCTACAAACCAGGGCATTTACTGCCTACTTAATCTCTTCTGATCTTGCCCTAGATACAATGCTCAATTACACTAAAAATAATATGGCTTTCTATCTATCAATCAGAACAGCTTAGGGATACCATAAGATAGTAGTATGAGACTGTTTCACTTCTTCTGAGAATGAACACAATCATACTGGTAGGAATTCTAATTCACAAACTCCTCAGATGCAGGAGGCTCATGCAGAAATAGACTCAAACCACGAAATGAAATCTGGTAAGCACAACCCACCAATTTTTGGACCCTTTTAAGGAACTCCTGTTTGTTCTTCTCTGGGCATCTTGAGGCCATGTCACAAAAAGAAATACTCATTTTCCTCTTTTTCTACAACTTACCCCAATCGAGTTTTGGTTTTATTGCTTCTTGGAAACCATTATTTCAAAATGAACTAATAATCTTCCTTTAGCCAATGGAATGGTCCATGATGTGCCCTCCTCTTATTAAATATCCTCGCAGCATTTGACATGGCTGGCTTGTTCTATTATCCCCACATTCATCGATGTCACTGCACTTTCTTCTTCATATCCTAGCCCATTGGTTTATTCCCTTGTCTCCTTGACCAAATTCTCTGCCACATGTTTCCAATTACCTACTCTCCTCTTGATCCTGTCACTTGTCATTCTGGTCTCCTTAGGCAATCTGAGTACATCTCTTGGTTTAAACAGCATCCATATTTTGATGATCCCCAGAGATCCAAATATTCAGCACCAATCTTTCTCCTAAGCTGGAGATTGAAATATTTCACTATTTCACATCTCCACTTGTATATTCTATGTCTTAAATTTCATGTATCCCAAACAATTAATTTTCTACCCTGCAATCACTCTTTGCCTGGTCTTCCCCAGATGGGTAAATGGCATTGTCCACCCCGTTGCCTTGGTTAAAACCTTGAAATCATCCCTTGATTCCTCTATATTTCTCATACCTCAGACCTATCCAATAAGACATTATGAACATTCACCAAAAATACACCCCCAGAAATATGACCACTTCACATGAGCTCCACTGCTAGAATTTTAATTCAAGATGTCATCAACTCTCACTTCTGGTAAGTTCTGTTTCCAATCTCACCTTCTGAGACTCCATTCTCCATGTAATATAAAGCAAAAATTGGGCTACCATTTTCCTGTGAGAAACAATTTAATATAGCTTTTCATGGAAGTAAAATCAAATCCAAGTGCACCACTTTGTTCATAACATTCTACATGGTCTGAAGCCAAGTCACTAACTTCAGCCCCTACCACTTCCCACCTTACCCACTATACTGTCCGCTGCTTTCTTATTTTCAGATGTAGCAAGGTTATTCCGCATCTGGCTTCTGCATTAGCCATTTCTTCCCATTATGTTCTTCCCTAGATCTCACACAACCTGCTCTGTCAACATTCTCAACTCTGCTCAAATAGCTCCCCCCACTGAAGCCCTCTAGCACTAGCCTAGCTAAAATTAATCCTTACTTTCTATCCCAACTTTCAACTGTGGTTTCTTCTTGGTAGTTTTCAAACCCTTGATGTAAGCTGTTCGTTCTTTTGATGACTTATTTATTGCCTGTTCTCATAAACCGAAACTGTCAGTAGAAGTCTTCAACTTTTTTCTTCACTCTATTAGCAGTTCACAGAACAGTGCCCAACCCATTGTCTGTGCTCAACAAATGAAGAAATGAATAAGAATCTCAAAATGCTTCTAAGAGCCCATGTTCAATTTTACAAGTAGAATGTTACCAAATTGTAGTATTTTGTGGAATCCTAGAAGGAATTGTTAAAACTCTGAAAAATTCTAGAAGCCTGTTTTGGGAAAATGTAGTTGGGATAAGTTCCCCATACTGACCCACTATCAACAGTCCAATTTTCAATAATTTTTCAGTAATTAGCCTTTACCCATTCTGGGAAAGGTCAAAAGAATTTAACAACAGAAATTATATATGATTATTATGTCCTTTACCATATTATTTCCCCTCTCTGCTATCCCCAGGATCAACTTTCCATTCCACAGTGTGGTTTATGGACAGTCCACCTAATTAAACACTCAACTTCAATATTCTGATTAAAAACATTGGTTTGAAGCCATCTAGTACAATGAATGAAGCTGTACTAAATGGGGCTTGTTAAGTCCTTGAAGGATGCAAAGAACACAACTCTGAAACACACAGCCTAGTAGACAAGCCCAGAATCTGGAGTTGGACCACCCCTTGGCTCCATCATCTCAAATTGGGCAACTCACTCAACTGTTCCAAGGCGTTTTTCTTCTTGAAATTAGTGGTAATAACCACATAATTAATAGAGTTGTCAGGATTGATGACACATCCTTTCTCAATTCTAAGTTGGGGGGCATTGGGCAAAGGCTGACGTTGTTAGCTAGATGCAGGTGATTGGCGCTCATCAGTAAGTCCTATCTTCTGTATGTATCCCAGACTGCAGGGTCTGAAAAGTGCTACATTTCCCAGATACTTTCATGGCCAGGGTGCGGATGCAAGTTAAATTTCACCAATGTGTTATACTCCCATGCAGGCTAGAATGGCTAAGTTAATCAGGATCATATTCCTGTTGCTGCTGGAATCAAGGTCACAGAGACATTCCAAACTCAACTTGTACAAAAAGAGGGGTTGTCACTGCTACCAGTCTGGCTTTAACTTCCTGACTACAGCTAAGGCAGAATGTTCAGAGCCAGTGTTCCAATCCCAAACTTCAATCCTCCAAACTCTTCCCAATTTTGTGAGCACCTAATCTTCTATATTAAACATTTCTGTATGAAATACCTACTGTGATTCTCATATCCTGTATTGAAACCTGACTGGTACACATGTAATAGCAAACAGTATATCAAGCATTTTTCTCAATCTTTACATATACTGATACATTTAATTTTCTAAGAATCCAGTGAGGCAGGTCCAATTATTATCCTGATTTTTTTAGGTAAGGGAACTGAAGAACAGTAAAATTAAGTTAACTTGTCCCCAAATAATAGAGCCAGGATTCAAATTCACTCTGGTTTTAGTGGCATACTCTTAATCATTCCTCACAAATACAACAAGCAAAGTATCATCAACTTAGCCTAATCTTCCAGTGCACAATGACTAACTATAGGGAAAAAACAACACAAAAAATCCAAGGTACCTCTGAAAAGAATTCATTTTAGATATGAGGAAACTGAGGTTCTGAGAAGTTGTATGATGTAATCAAACTCATAAAATCCAGCAACAGAATATAAGTTGACCCACAAATGCTGAATCTACAAGTTAATCTTTTCCAATTTTTAACATTTCCACTTATCAAAAAATTTAATTACTCAATTACTGCTGATATGTATGTAGGGAAATGCTAAGTCTTAGATGCAAAGAAGATCCTGAAAATTCTGTTAAGCTTATTTTGTCTTTTGTAAATAAAGGGAAAGAGAAATTATCTACAGAACAAAAGTGGGGGAAAACCTTATTAGTCTTTAAAAAGGTCATCTAACAGTGTTATTTCTGTTTTTCAACTGCATGAAATTTGACATAAAGCTATTGTAAGCAAAGTTTAACTTCTATTAATTAGAAAATTTCCACTTCAATTTTCTGCTTATCCTGTATGACAAAACTCATTTTAAAACTCAAACGGTTAAGGAAGTTCTGTATTTTTAAAGAGGAAGTTCATGATCTTTTCAACAAATGCAGTGCCCATTTTTCTTTCTTTCTTTTTTTTTTTTTTCCTCTCTCTCTGATAATTAGCAAGATCTGAAGAATTCGAACACCCATTGGTAAAAGTGCTACTGGGCATTCGTGTCCCCATATTTCTCTGATTCTAATGATAATTAGAATGCAGAAAACAGATTAACATTTTCATCATAATAACCTTAGAAAAAAAGAATGAAATCAAGCCCATAGATTTTCCCCATGGCATAATAAAAGATTATTATTTCTGCATTGTAAAAATCACCTTGGTTTGGATTTTGAAAACTCTTAAAAATACTAGGAATTGACTTTGGAGTTTTATTTGTGTTGTAGTTTTTATTTATTTGCACAAGTTTAATCTCCTGGATTGGAATTCCAAATCCCTGATAATTAAAAAGAGAATTTGCAATGAGATAACATTTTCTCTCTCTGCCAGACTGCCCAACTAGCAACCCGGCTGGGAAAGAGCAATCATGGAAAATGATGCACACAAGTCCCGGAATAGTAATAAAAATGCCAGCGTGTGTTTATTCCTCAGCAGTAAATAAAACCCCAATTATTCACACTGTCTAAAGAGCATCTCCCTAAGGATACGGATCCTCCCCACTAGCAGCTTCAGCGTAAGTTCATACCACAAGACACAGGTAGAAATGAGAGGGACAGCTTCCCAAAGTCTGGAAGAGACAGACTTCCTTCACTGGTTTACAAAATGCATATAACCAGGAAATCTGGAAAATTTTATATCTGATTTTAAGTAAATTAGTTAGTTATTTATAGAAGTGTTTGAGTTAAGAAAAATCAGTGATTTCCAAGATATTAATGGAAAAGTTCTGGTAGTAGTTCCAAACTTTTTCATTATTAAGTTTGTTCACTTCCTTATAAATCTCATTTTTTAAATATTTCATTATATGTTTTTTTCCCCCAAGATAGCAGAATAGAGGAGGTCACTCTGTCATTTTTCTGACTGTTCATGGCATAAAACAAAGAAAGCAGACAGCTTCTCAGCAATGTGGGTGAACAAAAAAAAGTGGGGGACTTCACTGGAATTTAAAATTGAACATTCAAAGCAAACCGGGACTCAGGAGGTCTCATATAATAAAGGAAGAAAACCCCAGTGGAACAGCCACTGCTGAGTCTGGGTCAAAATCACCAGCCGAGCCATCCCTCTGCTAGCAAAGTGGAGGGATGAGGGAATTAAAGGAACCTGCATTTTTAGGAGGCCTGAGGCCTGTCTGGGTATGAAGCATTTAGAGACCAAGGGCTTTGCCCGACTAAACTGAAAGGTGCAATGCACAATGTCCTTGTACAGGAAAGAAGCTGTCATCTCTTCAGGTGACATGTGGAGGACATTTTACAGCCACGGCATGGGAGCTGGCAGCTGAGGGAGCCAATTCCTGGCAAACCCATGTTTGACCCAAGATACAGGCCCAGTAATACACACTGTTTGACATGGGGTGTACTTAAGTGACCAGGAGAAAATCTAATGTGAACAGATATTTATACAGGAGACACATCTGGTTGTAGAAACCCACCCAGCTTTACCCCTCCCCCTCCAATCCAACTGCTTTTGCAGGACTGACTGAGAGACAAGTCTGGCCAGGAATTTGAAAGGGCCAGGGTGAGAGAGATGGAGTTTGGAGACTGAACCCAACACCAGGAAATATGGGGGCCTCAGGTGATGTAGGGTACTAAATCCTCTACCATAAAAGTGGAACCACGGGGAGATCCCTGAGGCACAATCTTCAAGTGTGGACCAGTAAGTACTGGGAGTGGAGGTGCACTAATTTAAAATCTCCAGGCCAACTGGCATTCAGTGAAGAGCCCGAGACCATAAGCCTAAACCCTGACTCCAGGAATTGCGCCTAGTGGATACCCCTCTCACTCCAGCTATCCAGAAGGTAGAGCATCATGCTAAAACTGCTGAGACCTGAGAATCTTTTGAAATCCAACAGAAAGAATTCTTTAACTTTTCATCAAGAATATTTTTCTTTTTTTTTCCTTTCCACTATTTCACTGCGACCTTAATGGTACATGGACATTTATACATATTCATATTTGTTGGGTTTTTTCCTCATTTCTACCAGTTTTGAAGCTAGTTATTTTTCATCAATCAGTTTTTTAGGACTAGGATTTTTGATGTGTGTGTGTGTGTGTGTGTGTGTGTGTGTATTTTAAATATTTTGCTTTAGTTGTAGGTGGACACAATACCTTTATTTTATTTTTATGTGGTACTAAGGATTGAACCCAGTGCCTCACACATGCTAGGCAAGAGCTCTACCACTGAGCCACAACCCCAGCCCCAGTATATATATATTTTTTAATTTTTACTTGATTTTTATTTTTTCTCACCTGTTTACCTGGATTCTCTTTCTCCTTTCTTCTGCTAACAGCCAATCTATTGTTCTTTTACTCTTCCTCCGTTTACTGCCATCTTCTCTTCCCTTCCCTCATAATCATCACATCCTATATCACTCTGTTCTCTCCCTGTCCACCACTTGAAATTATAAACCCTTTTTACAAACTTGCTGTTTTTATTGTAGATCATAACTGAATATAAAATTTCTGTTTACTGTAGTAATTAATACTGTAGACATCACAGTAGGATCTATTTGGTTTAATACTGTATATTATTTGCATAGATTATTGTTGTTATTTGTCTTACCCTAAACAGTAAGGTACTAGAAACCTTCAGAGACACTATATGTCAATAGGGTAGAAATTCTATTTTCTCTTATCCATACTCTTAGATGGGTAGACATATAAACAACATGAAAAAAATCAAGGAAACAAGTCACCAAAACAAGCCAAGAGCCTCCAATAACAGAATCCATCCACACCACAGTGGAAGAAAACATCAGAGAAGGAGTTTAAGGTGTACATACTTAAAATGATATGCAAAGAAAAGGATAGTATAAGCAGTGAAATCAGATAGAAAATACAGAAAGTGAAAGATTACTTCAGTGAAGAGAGAGATTCTGAAAACAAAACCAAACCAAGCAGAAATCCTCAAAATGAAGGACTCAATAAACCAAATTAAAAATTCAGTGGAAAGTATCACCAATGGACTAGATCACTTGGAAGACAGTTTCAGAAAATGGAGATAAATATATATAATCTTGAAAACAAAGTTGAATGCAGAGAGAAGATGTTAAAAGACCATGAACAGAACTTGCAAGAATTATGGGATAACCTGAAAAGGCCAAATTTAAGATTTACTGGGATAGATGAAGGCATGAAGACACAAACCAAAGAAATGAACACTTTTTTCAATAAAATAACATCATAAAATTTGCCAAACCTAAAGAATGAAGTGGAATATCAAATACAGGAGGCTTATGTGACCCCAAATATACAAAATTACAATGGACCCACACCAAGGCACATTATTATGAAAATGCCTAATATACAAAATAAGGGTAGAATTTTAAAGGCTGCCAGAGAAAAACAATAGATAACATTTAGAAGGTAACCAAATTCAATCTCAACTGATCTCTCAACCCAGACCCTCAAAGCTATGAGGTATTGAAATATATATACCAAGATGAGAGAAAATGAATGCCATCCAAGAATACTATACCAAGCAAATGAAGCTTCAGAATTAATGGTAAAATAAAAATCTTCCATAATAGAAATTTAAAGAATGCACAACTAAAAAGCCTACACTAAAAAACATACTGAGGTATTTCATGAAGAAATAAAAAAAATGAAAACCAGCAAAGGGAGGAACTACACTAAAACAACAGTGAATTAATGGAGAAATTAATTCATATTAAAAAACAAATAAATTTAAGTGATAGTAAATAAAAATCAACTCTCAAGAAGATTGAATGTAAATGGCCTAAACTCATCAAGAGACACAGACTGGCAGACTGGATTAAAAAACAGAACCTAACAATATGCTGTCTCAAGAGACTCACCTCATAGGTAAAGATATTCACAGATTGAAGGTAAAAGGTAAAAATCATTCACATGAATCTAATAAGGAGGTGTTTCTATCCCCATATCAGATAAAGTGTACTTTAAGCTGAAGTTAATCAGAAGGGACAAAGAAAGAAATTTCATATTGCTTAGAGTACTCATAAATCAATAATTATAAATATTTATGCCCCAAACAATGGAGCACCTATGTACATCAAACAAACTCTTCTAAGTTTGAGAAGCAAATAAATCACAACACAATAATACTGGGTGGCTTTAACACACCTCTCTCACCACTAGATAGATCCTCTAAACAAAAACTAAATAAAGAAGCTTTAGAAATTAAAAAAATACAATTAATAATTTAAACTTAACAGACATATATAGAATATCTAATTCAAAGACTGAACACACTTTCTTCTCATCAGCACATGGATCCTTCTCTAAAATAAGCCATATTTTATGCCATAAAGCAACTCTTAGCAAATACACACACAAAAAAAAAAAAATAGAGATACTACTCTGCATCCTATCAGATCATCATGGAATGAAATTAGAAATCAGTGATAAAAAAGTAGAATCTACTCTCATGCCTGTGACTAAATAATACACTATTGAATGGCAAATAGCAGAAGAAATCAGGGGTGAAAAAATACTTAGAGGTAAATGAGAATAGCAATACAACATATCAAAATCTCTGGGACACCATGAAGGCAGTGCTAAGAAGAGCTTATTTATTTAAAGAGTAGAAAGTCAACAAATATATAACCTACCATTTCATCTCAAAGCCCTAGAAAAATGAGAACAAATCAAGACCAAAATCAGTAGAAGACAGGAAATAATTAAAAGCAGAGCTAAAAAAATCAGTGAAATTGAAACAAAAGTAACAACTCAAAAAAACTGACAAAAAGTTGATTCTTTGAAAAAACAAAATTGATAAACCCTTAGCAAAGCTAACAAAGAGAGCAAACTCAAAGTACTAAAATTTGTGATGAAAAGTAAATATCACATTGGACACTAATGAAATATAGATGATAATCACAACCTATCTTGAAAATTTAACTCTAATAAAATATAAAATCTTGAAGACATTGACAAATTTCTAGAGACATATGACATACCCAAACTGAATCAGGAGGATAGAGAAAATTTAAACAGATCAATTTCAAGCAATGAAATTAAAGATGCCATGAAAGCCTATCAAGAAAGAAAAGCCTAGGACTAGATGGTTCTCAGCCGAATTCTACCAGACCTTCAGAGAACTTACACCAATCCTCCTCAAATTATTCCATGAAATAGAAAAGGAGGGAAACCCTCCAAATTCATTCTATGAAGCTAACTTCACCCTGATACAAAAACCAGACAAAGACATCAAGAAAAGTAAATGTCAGACCAATATCCCTGATGAACATAGATACAATAATTCTTAATAAAATGCTGGAAAATTACATGCAAAAACTTAAAAAAAAAAGTGCACCATGATCAAGTCAGTTTCATCCCAGGGATGCAAGTTTGGTTCAATGTACAGAAATCAATAAATGTAATTCATCACATCAATAGGCTTAAAGACAAGAATCACATGATTATCTCAACAGATGTAGAAAAAGCATTTGATAAATACCGCATCCATTCATGTTCAAAACACTAGAAAAACTAGGGATAGTAGGAACTTACCTCAACATCATAAAAGCTATATATGCTAAACCCAAGGCCACCATTAAAATGGAGAAAAATGAAAAGCATTCACTCTAAAAACTGGAACAAGACAGGGATGCCCTCTTTCACCACTTCTATTCAACATATTCCTGGAAACTCTAGCCAGAGCAATTAGAATAAATAAATTGAAGGGACACATACAGGAAGAGAAGAACTCAATCTATCCCTAATTACTGATCACATGATTGTATTTAGAAGACCCCAAAATTCCACCAGTAAACTTGTAGAACTAATAAATAAATTCAGCAAAGTAATAGGATATAAAATTAACACCCATATATCAACTGCATTCTATGCATTGGAGATAAATCAACTGAAAGAGAAATTAGGAAAACTAACCCACTCACAATAGCCTCAAAGAAAATAAAGTATTTGTGAATCAATTTAACAAAGGAAGTGAAATACCTCTACAATGAAAACTACAGAACACTGAAGAAAGAAACTGAAGAACACCTTAAAAGATGAAAAGGTCTCCCATGCTCTTAGATAGGTAGAATTAACATTGTCAAAATGGCCACACTACCAAAAGCTCTATACAGATTTAATGCAATTCCTATTAAAATCCCAATGACATTCTTCATAGAAATAGAAAAAAGCAATCATGAAATTCATTTGGAAAAATCAAAGACCCATAATAGCCAAAGCAATTCTTAGCAAGAAAAGTGAAGCAGAAAACATCACAATACCAGACCTTAAACTATACTAGAAACAAAAACGGCATGGCATTGCCAACAAAACAGATATGCAGACCAATGGAACAGAATAGAAGATACAGAGACAAACCTGCATAAATACTCATACTACAAAAGGCACCATAAACATACATTGGAGAAAAGAGCCTCTTCAACAAATAGTGTTGGGAAAACTGTAAATCCCTATGTAATAAAATGAAATTAGACTCCTATCTCCCATCCCCTCACAAAACTCAACTCAAAGTGGGTCAAGGACTGGGGCATTAGACCAGAGACCTTGCACCTACTGGGAAGAAAATGTAGGCCCAAATCTCTATCATGTCGACTTAGGAACTGAATTCCTCAACCAGACTCCTAAAGCACATGAAGTAAAATCAAGAATCAGAAAATGGGATGGAATTCAACTAAACAGCTTCTTCACAGCAAAGGAAACAATCAAAAATATGAAGAGATAGCCTACAGAATGGGACAAAATCTTAGCCACCCGCACCTCAGAGCATTCATCTTCGGGATATATAAAGAACTCAGAAAAAAATAACTAAAAAATAAATAAATAACCCAATAAATAAATGGGCAAAGGAACTGGACACTTCACAGAATACAAACAGTCAACAAATTAATGAATAACTGTTCAATATCACTAGCAATTAAATAAGTGTAAATTAAAACTACACTGAGATTTCATCTTACTCCAGTCAGAATGACAATCATCAAGAACAGAAGTAACAATAAATGTTGGCGAGGATGTGTGGAAAAAGGTCCATTCATACATTGCTGATAAGACCGAAAATTGGTGCAACTACTCTGAAGAGCAATATGGAGATTCCTCAGAAAACTTGGAATGGAGCCACCATTTAACCCAGCTATCCCATTCCTTGGCATATACCCAAAGGAATTAAAATTAGCATAATATAGTGACTCAATCACATCAGTGTTCATAGCAGGTCAATTCACAGTAACTATGTTATGAAACAACTTAGGTGACCTTCAACAGATTAATAAAGCACATGAAGTAAAATCAAAATGTGGTACATATAAACAATGGAGTATTAGTCATAAAGAATGAAATTACAGCATTTTCTGGTAAATGGATAGAACTGGATGCTATCATGCTAAGTGAAATAAGCCAATCCCAAAAACCAAAGGCTGAATGTTCTCATATGGGGATGTTGATTCACAATAGGCAGTGAGTAAGGAAGAATGGAGGCTCACTGGATTGGACAGGCAGGAAATGTGGGGAGGGATGCCGGGAGGGGAATAGGAAAGATGGTAGAAAGAATCAGACACAGCTTTCCTATGTTCATATATGAATATATGACCACTGTAACTCCACATCATGCACAGCCACAAGAATGGGACGTTATACTCTATGTATGTATGATATGTCAAAATACATTCTACTGTCATGTGTAACTAAAAATAAAAGAAATTTTTTAAAAAAAAAAAGAAAAAATAAGTATTTCATTGAGTCTGTTTATTATGAAAATATCCATTTATTTTTATGTTAGTAAATTAACAAAGTTTAGCCACCAGAGCTTCTGATTATCAAGAAAGTAGGAATAAAATGCCAGTCAAATGTTTTGTTTTGTTTTTTGAAAAAAAAAATCTTACTGAGAAGCACAGCTTGATCAAGAGGAAGTGCCCGATTTCCATTAGGCTGATTTATACTGAAAACACTTTGAAGAGCCCTGATATGGCTTGGAGCTTCCTAAATACCTGAAACTCCTAGAGTGCTGGAAAACCTAGAGGTTTGCATTTTTTAAAAGTAACAATTAAGGAAGAAATATTCAAATCATCCCCAGAATCTAAATCACAATAAAACAGCACTCCATCTGAACAGCGGCAAACTCCTCTTCTGTTGTACTATTTCCTCAAAAATTAGAGGTGCTTGATGGCAAAAGCCTTATTTCTGAGTTGTACAACATTTTTTAAAACTCCACACAGCTTGAACTTCTATTTGAGAAAAGTTTTTCACCTCATATTAGATAGATAATAGGAGATCATGCTACAACTCAGCAGTCTGAAGTTGCTTTCTGAGTGTAGCAAGTCTGCACTTGTGGCTCTCTCTCCTTTATGACAGTATTAGCCATTGGAAATGGAGTGACCTATGGGCAAGTTCATGCCAACTTTTCAGCAGGTATAATAGCTTCCTCCAAAATCATCTTCTCTACTGTAAGAGTCCCATGGACATTCCCAGTGCTTATATTTAGCAATGTCTGTTTACTGTTCACTCTCTGAAGATCAAGGGCTAACTGCTCTGATGCTGTAAACAAGTACCAATTTCTAAGAAATTAGTCATCAGCAATAGTTAGTGACTTTTTGGTGGTTACATCCAAAGGTAAAGGCCAATGAGCTGTATTTACATTCTACCAGGCTACTCTTTATTAGCAACCACTCTTGCCAATGAAAACTATAATTAACTATGTGGGCAAATAAACCAGCAGCCAACATGGTTAAATAATTGCAGGAAGTTAAAATGCTTGGTTTAGCTCTTCAAATGTTATAGTAAATGATCATTAAGTTTACAGTGCTAAGGAAAAATAAAAATCTTTGAGTCTTTTACCTTTTTCAACTGTTGGCCTCTTTCACTCCTTTCCTTTAGGGTACAGTTCTTTTCAGTCTCAGGCCCACCTTGGCTAGGTCCATTTCCTCTGGACTTTTAACCCCTGCCCCTAAAGCTTTCTTCCTTCCTCACCACAAGGATACTTAATCTGATGCAAAGTGCTCTCTCTTCAAATCAAATCTATTTTTTTTTATTTTTATTGTTGGTTGTTCAAAACATTACATAGTTCTTGATATATCATATTTCACACTTTGATTCAAGAGGGTTATGAACTCCCATTTTTACCCCGTATACAGATTGCAGAATCACATCGGTTACACATCCATTGATTTACATATTGCCATACTAGTGTCTGTTGTATTCTGCTGCCTTTCCTATCCTCTACTATCCCCCCTCCCCCCCTCCCCTCCCCTCTTCTCTCTCTACCTCCTCTACTGTAATTCATTTCCCCCCCTTGTATTTTTTTTCCCTTTCCCCTCACTTCCTCTTGTATGTAATTTTGTATACCCCTGAGGGTCTCCTTCCATTTCCATGCAATTTCCCTTCTCTCTCCCTTTCCCTCCCACCTCTCATCCCTGTTTAATGTTAATCTTCTTCTCATGTTCTTCCTCCCTACTCTGTTCTTAGTTACTCTCCTTATATCAAAGAAGACATGTGGCATTTGTTTTTAAGGGATTGGCTAGCTTCACTTAGCATAATCTGCTTTAATGCCATCCATTTCCCTGCAAATTCTATGATTTTGTCATTTTTTAATGCAGAGTAATACTCCAAATCTAACAGCCATCTCTGTTCCATATACTATTTTGTACCAGTCCCTTGATTTACATGTTTATCTTTTAGCCTATAGGACACCATGTATTTCTCCAGTTACTCTTAATTGCTGCTGCTAATTTTCCTCCATTCCACAAACACACTAAGGGAATCTTCTGGAACTCAATCCAGGACCCATGCTCTTTCTTTTCCCACTCCATCTCAGGGTCATAGGTTAACTAGTCTTTGACTTGTAGTCACATGGTTCCCTTCAACTCCTTTGGACTTTAAAATTGATGTTGCTCATATACATCTTGCCCCTACCTTGTAAATTCCTGAAGGGATCATTTTTCCCAACCTGACAAATAAGAACTTAAACTTTTACTCAACTGACATAAAAATCAGACAAACTCAGATAACCTGGAGGCATTCTCTAAAAGCAATCTCCTTCATTAGCTAGTCTGAGCACATACCTACATAAAATGACTAATACCTCAGGTTCTCTCTCCTAGTTTTTAAATTCAGTTATCAAGGAAAATGAGATCAGTGGATTACATTTACAAGGTAAAAAATTCACAACACTACTAGACAGCATGAATAAGTGAAGACTATGCTACTGTGATTCAGAAAGCAAAGCTCTCCGTCTAGAACTTGATTTTTCCCTCCAGTCTTTCTAGAAGTCAAAGTTACAAGACTAGGATTTTAAACTTGTGGTGTAATGTTTAAATAATAACTGATAGATGTCATGGAATGTTAAAAAACATTAATTATACTCAGAATTCTAGGTTTACATGACACCAAGGCAGTCATATTTCACCTTCTCTCCTCCCTGACGGACATTTGTGAATATTTCAGATAAGATCACCACTCTTGACCTTGAGGAGCTTCTATTCTAGCAAACTTTTTTTGTGGGGTGGGGGAGGATAGGTACCAGGGATTGAACTCAGGGGCACTCCACCATTAAGCCACATCCCCAGCCCTATTTTGTATTTTATTTACAGACAGGGTCTCACTGAGTTGCTTAGCACCTCCTTTTGACAAGGCTGGCTTTCAAACTCCAATCCTCCTGTCTCAAACTCCAATCCTCCTGTCTCAGCCTCCTGAGCCTCTGGGATTACAGGCATGTGCCACCATGCCCAGCTAGAGGTGAGTTTTTGTCTCCTTTCCTATTCAAATACTCCAAAAGATATTGATAAAGACAAACATAACTGAAGTTGAGAGCATTTTATCTGATATGGTGTAATTGCTTATGCCCATGCAATGCTTACTATGAACTCCAGATGAAACTTGGATGCCCTGGCCCTTATTGAGAGTCAAATACTATTTGTTGAAAACTACCAAGTTTTGACTGAGCTTCCAGAACAACTCTGAAGCTGAACTCAGTAATATTTAGCCCTCTGATCACTCAAATAGATGTAATAAATTTTCAGCTAGTTTAAAAGGTGAACTGGGGGTTGAGGGAATATGTATATCATTTGCACACAAGGAAACTATTAGGCATATGTAAGATGTATTAAAGAGGTACAGTGTGCCTTTCAGTTCTAAAACTAAAGTGATTCCTTATGTTGTTGCATATTGGGGTCTTTTTAAGGTGTGAAGAATTCTTGCTTAATCTTATTTTACATTCATATAGCATGATAACTATAATGTTACAACACCTCCCACATACTGAATATATTACTAAGTACAGAACTGCACTGTTTTAATGCATTCTACTTAATCCCTGTAATCAGCTTCTGATATATTCTCTTAATTATATTTGTTAATGAATACATTATTTACTTAAATCCTTACTGAGCACTTTTCCATCCAAGGCCTATGTAATATCAATGATCTAGACCATGGACATGATTCAACAATGCCTCTCACTCTAGTGTTGTACAGTTTATAAAAGGCAATATAAGTTATACTGCTTGTCTTACACAGCTGAGGTAGGTTAGGTGTTATTTGTTTTACTAATGAAAAGAATGATACATAGCAAAGACATAATGACCTTGGGTGAAATCTGAACTCTATCTTTTCTGCCAATCAAGTGTTCTTATTCCATTTTTATAAGCTTCTAAGAAATACTATCATCCTCCCACTTTCCAGAGGAAGATAAAATTTGAAGAATATCATGCAGATGTCAAATGATAAAGGTAGAATTGCAACATTACCCCATCTGCCTCCAAAATCTGCTCTTATTGTCTCTAGTGAGGAGTTATAGAACAAACCCTTGCTTGAAATCTTCCTGTTCAATATTTAATGTTTCAAGGTTGAAAGAATTGAATGAGTCAATAACTAACAACAACCTACATTAATTCAATGATAAACCAAGAATTCTGCAAATATAAATTAGTGTCTACCAATAGTAGGTAAATCTTTGAGTTAAAAAAGCAAAATGCTCAACATATCTCAAGAGTTATAAATCTAACAGTTCTTTTGTAAGAACTATCCATTCTATCTTAAGGGTTTCTAATAAAATTTAACATGTTAAATGTTCAAGTTTATATAAGCAGTCCTGTTCTGATACAATTTCTCTAAATACACGTACCAAGATTTGACATTTTCTTGCGATTGTATAAAAAAGAAATGCATTTGCTGCCAAACTTTAAGATATCCTAGATTTTCTTAAATTCTTATGGGCAGTTTATTCTGTTTTTAATCCTTGTTCATGGAAAGTCAGGATTTTGAAGTTTGCTAGTTCTGCAGTGTTAAGCTTGAGTTCTGTGAGAATCTAAAAAAAAAAAAAAAAAAAGGAAAAACTTCAAACTTCCTCAAAGTTAATTATTGCTTTATTATATGTCTGCCTTAAATTTGAACTTTTGGTCTTCATATTCACTCCCCATTTTTTTTTTTGAGTTTTCACCATTTCAGACAAACTTGATCAAACAAAAACATGATATACCAAATCTATGTTATGTCTTCTAAAAACACCAGTAAGATGTGTGCCAAAGTAAGTTTTCACTGTTTTTAAGTAGTTCTGAAACAGTTTTAATCTTTTTAAGATAATGCACTAATACTCATTTTTACAGAAGGGATATAACTGGTATTACGATTTAGATGTGGAATGGATACCCCCCAAAATTCATGTGAGAAAATGCAACATGGTTCACAGGAAAAATGATTAGATTATGAGAGTTGGAACGTAATTAGTGGATTAACCCACTGACATGAATTAACTAGGACATGACTGTAGGCAGGTAGAGTGTGGCTAGAAGTTGGTCACGTGGGTTGGTGTGGGGGATGGAGTTTTTCTTTTGTCCCTGGTGAGCAGGACTCTCCACTCTGCTTCCTGTCGTAGACTGAACCCCTTTCTTCTACCATCCCTCCCACTATGAAGTTCTGCCTCACCTTGGGCTTAGAGGTATGGAGTCATGCAGCCATTAACTAAACTCTGACACCACTTGCCAAAATAAACTTTTTCTTCTCTATGTTGTACTTATCAGGACTTTGGTCACAAGAATGAATAAGCTGACTAATGCCTGGCATTACTTCAAGTGCTATTGACTTTGCCATTACAGGTTTATTCCAATGTTCTCAGTTAATGTCCTGACTACTTTTAGTTTTCCAGTGTTAAAATGGGCCAACGATATAATTGATCATGCACAACTTGTGTTCCAGAACACCCATTTTCAGACCTCTAAGAAGATGCATATAGGCATGTCATCTATTAGCAGAGAGATCTCTGGTGGCTTTGTTTGGGTGGTGCTAGGGATCAAACCCATAGCCTTTCATGCCAGGCAGACACTATACCACTAAGCCATACCTGTCATCCCTGTTTTTCTTATTATGCCAACCTATAACAATATTTTGTTTTGTAAATAACAATTCCATTTCAGGGTCAGAAAATTCAAGATTCCACTGAAGGATTTCTTTAGGTAGAGGAGAAAATATATGTAGCAAAATTTAAAAACCTAAAGGACTAGTTAGCCTACTTATCTTAGTCAACATCTCATTGAAGTAATATCTCTCCAAACTTACATTCTTGTAATTATTATGTCCTGTGAGTTTCACCATCATCTTACAATTTTAAGTCATATAGCAAGCAATCTCCTTATGCTTATAACACTAATTTTTGTTAGTGTTATTCTGAGGGAAGAAAATGACTAACTTTATCAACTTTGTTTCCCATTCACAAAAATTTTCTCTCAATTCTTTAATAAATTCCTACTCATCCTTAAAGAATTAGGGCTATATCCTGTGAACTATTCAGAGTGCTCTGCCATACAGTAAATCTCTATCCCTCTTGGGCTACCATTATTATTTTTTTTTTGAGTGCCCCTCTATTATAGTTCTTACTACATAGCATTAGGATTATTTGCAATTCTGTGTGTGTGTTGCAGTTCCACTAGGAGTTACAGGTGGGAGCTAACGGTAATTTCCTCAGGACATAGCAGGTGCTAAATAAAAATCTATAAAGTAGATGAAAATATGGTGGGCAATAGAGATATACAAGTTAGAAGAGAACTTCTGCCACCAAGAAATTTAACATCTGTAACAAACAAATCTCAGTTAACATTCTCAGGAGATCAATGACTCACTTATTTCTACAGAAGCCTTCATTTAATTCCGGTCAACTCATTGTTTTCATACAACTACAAAGTTTTTGCCAAAGTTAGATCTAATTCTAAGTCCTTGGGGAGGAGCATGAGAACTCTGACCTCATGATTCACTGGTTCATGTTAGGATCCAGTGGACATTCTTCTTCTGGCCTTTTCTTTGTTCTCTGTCCAGAAGATTCCTTTAGGCCTACTGATTGTGCTTGCTCCTTCCCATGCCAACCTCAGTCACGCATGTTCTTTCTTCTGCATCCAAATATGCAGGGCAAGATGGAAATTCGTCCTTTTTTCCCCTAAGCTCTCCCTGGGATCAGGATTCCAAATTCCCACTGGGGACTTTGAGAGTCCCGGAAACCTCTCCATGCTTCCTCATACCCTCTTACTAAGGGCTAAGTAGAGGGTTAGCATTAAGACCCTCTACAAAAATAAAGACCCATCAAAACCTAAGGTCTCCCCCAACCTCCTCATCTATTCTCCATACTGCAAACTGGGAAGAAGTTACTTAGACTCATGTCCAGGAAGACTAACTTTTTATCTTTATTTTTATATTTTTGTTATGCTACGTGTTCTTCCCTAGAGTCTACATTTGCCGTTCTAGAGCTTTGCTGTTCTTTCTAAAGCACAAGTCCTCCCTGCATCAATGAAGAGTTTATAGTCAAATTATCCTAATACAGACACTGTCATGGACAACTAGCAGCAACCAAGGAGAAGGTAATATCCTGCTCCAACTCTAGTATCCAAGAAAGGTTATGTACAGGTAGTTGTATCACTCATATAGCAGTCCACACTGGCTGACATGAGGACAAGACCAGATGGCTCCAAACGTCTTTAGTCAATGCTACGACTAAAACACAGCACTTTTTGTGTGTTCAGTCCCAGTCAATACTTTCCCACGGACTGGATGTTTTCATCTCCTCACCATTTGTCTTAAGTTGAAACTCTAACCCTCAATGTGATGGCATTAGAAGGTGGGTCCTTTGGGAAGTAGAGTCACTTGCCATATAATAATGTTTCAATAACAAACCACTTATACCATAGTGGTCCCATATGATTACAATGGGGCAAAAAAATTTCTGCTGCGTAGTGATATCATATTAGTGCAACACATTATTCTTATTTATGATGCTGGTGTAGACCTACTGTGCTGCCAGTTGTACTAGAGTACAGCACATCATGTGTAACTAATTAGAACAAATTTTAAAAATTAATAAATGAGTATAGCACAAACACATGTACATATGGAACGCTTGGTAATCACTGTACATTTACTATACTTTAACATTTTAGATTATACTCCTACTTATAAAAATGTTTTCTATAAAACCCTGTTGGCATCACCCTCATACATCTCATGTATACCAAATCTTTTTTTTGTGTGTGTGTGGGGGGGTGTGCAGGGTGGTTACCAGGAATTGAACTCAGGGGCACTCAACCACTGAGCCACATCCCCAGCCATATTTTGTATTTTATTTAGACATAGGGTCTCACTAAGTTGTTTAGCACCTCACTTTTGCTGAGGCTGGCTTTGAACTTCCAATTCTCCTGTCTCAGCCTCCGTAGCCACTGGAATTACAGGCCTAAATCTCTTGATAACATTAAGACAAAGTCAAAGACTGACTTCTAGGTTTGTATATATATATATTCTATGATGTTCACATGATGATAAAAATCACCTAACTATGCATTTCTCAGTACGTAATTCCCACAATTAAGTGACACAAGATTGCAATTAGGACATTAAGTTGGAACTCTCATGAAAGAGATTAGTGTCCTTATAAATGGGACCCCAGAGAGCTCTCTAGCCCTTTCCATCACATGAGGACAGTTAGAAAGTGCTCTATGATAAACTGAATATATGCATCTCAACATTCATCTATGAATCAAGCTTCCATCAGACATGTTATCTGTAGCACCTGACCTTAGACTCCCCAGAATCTAGAACTATGAGAATTATACATTTGTTCTTGAGCCACCCAATCTATGATTTTCTGTTATAGTAACCCACACAGACCAAAAAAGACCTCTGCCTACTATAAATAGTTTTCTGCTTCCCTTGGGGATCTGTCTGTATTGACTACCTCAAGTAGTCAAAGTTTCAAAGCTACCAAGTCCCTCTTTTAAAATGGACCTCTAAATTGGGCTTGGCTGGACTATCAAATATAGATTTATATATATATATATATATATATATATATATATATATATATATATATATACATACACACACATATATATGTATATATATATATATTTGAATTACATACATTGAAAATATATATATATATATTCAATGTATCACCAAGTCCCATATCTAACACACACACCCCTTAATATCTTATTTCTTAGAATTTCCTGCTCTCACTCTTATTGCCTGGTATACAAGTTATTTTTCCAATCCAACTAGTAATTTTTAAAAAGTTAATATAAATCCAATCTCTAGTATATGATCATACAACCTTTATTAAAAGTTATACTATTAATTTGTGAGAAGATATAAAATGTGATCTCCTTTCAGGATTGAGCATGAATTTGAACTGTTCCAACCATATTTCAAAATAATGCTTGCTCTTCTGATAAATGGCATGTCTAGACTGGCAATAACAACAATTACATAGAAAACTATACAATGTTAATGAAATAAACAAACTAATTTTTAATGTCTTCATGAAGTATCAGGGTTACTTTTAGGGAAATAGATTTAAAATATGTTATGGATTTTTCAAAACAATACAAGTGGCCTAAGGTATATCCATTTTGTAAGGAATAATTCAATATTTAAACCAAGGCATAGCACATTTCCAAGTTATAGTTTACCGGAAGTAAGCTAGTATCCATTTTAATAAAATCCCCATTGAGATGAAATTCATTTTTATAGAATGCTAAATTGTTAAAAGACCTATGAAAATGAATTTTTGTGAAACAGAATGCTAAATTGATAAAAGACCTGTTTCATAAAAAATTTGCTTTCCAATTTACTGAATAATTGACATGTTACTAACTAAGCTTGTTTTCATTAGGCAATTGCTATAAAATATTATGAAATCTTTTCTAGAGGACTACCAAATTACATTTAAGAATAAACTTTTATTATGAAAAGATTTTTCTGATATTTGGAAATATCCATTTAAAATAAAAATATGAAAGACTGTCATCATAAATATTTTAACATTATTTCTGACTATCTTCATTGTGGCATCCACAAGGCCTTCCCTTAATCACATCCCAGCACTTAAAACAAGTTTTTAAAACAAACTCTATACTTCACCCTGCCCCAGGTTACTAGATATTAAAGTAAGGTTGTTTTCCTATAGTTCTTCCCTTCTAGTAACACATGCAACACTTACTGTTTATTGTTAATCTGAGATACCTGCCTCACTGAGTCAGGAACTTTTAAAACATTTTGTGCCGTTGTCTCAGACATGGAAAACTTTAAATATAATGTATAATATATAGTAAGAACATAATTATTATATAACATATAAGTTATTATATAATAACTAACTAAAACATAATGTTACTAAAAATTAATAAAACAAAAGATCTAGGTGATGGTTTAGAACCTATTTTAATGCACCTATGTCAATTTCATTGAAATATTCACCAAAGTGAAAACTTGAAACTTAATGGTTTAACCTACTATCAACTTATTAACTTGATAATAGAAACTCAGTATTTGTTACATGGAATAAAAGCATTTTGAAAATATAAACAAGTTAGTCAATAGCCTTTAAAATGCCTAAAACATAACTGAACTTTTAATTCTGACACCAGTAAAGAACAGAATTTATAGTTTTAATAAGCACCCTTAGTGGTTCTTATTCAAATAAAAATTTGAGGCCCACTAGCTCAGGAATAGACCCTTTACATTTCTCTAGAGACTAAGTAAGCTCTACTCTCCAGAAGAAAACTTCTTCTTTAACCCGCTTTAAACTAAATGTATTCCAAGGGAGTTAAAAATTAGGGAAATTTATTTAGGCAAATTAATTTAGGGAAAATTAAATAACACACAAGAGAAAACTATACACAGAAGTGAAGCCAAAGTACATTTTTATAAAAATAAATGACCTCTGATATGCTCAAAAATTTAAAATTCTCCTATATGATAGCATAATAAGGATGCCTATAAGTCTCAGTTACCCATGACAGCTGCAATTGATGCCCATTTTCCTCCATCCTGGGAGTTCAGCATTTATTTCAGGATTTTTTAAGTAAACTTTTTGAAAAGTTGCATTAAACTAAGCCTAAATATGTTTGAGACAATACCAAAGGGGCACATACACAGTGGAAAAGTCACTTCTGAGAGCATGGACAAAGTACAATGAACAGTGTTCTCACTTTAACATGCAACTTTATAAAACCTGAAAGATAAACAGAGATCATCTCTTTTCTTGGCCATTTTTAGAAGCATTGTAACTAGTCTCTCCATTTCCAAGATTGCATGTCGGACACTTGATAATGAAACAAAACATGATTGCCAGAGATAGCAACATGACCTCATCTAGTTATCACTGGTGAGAGCAGAAATCATTTAACATAGTTGCCCAACAACCACCTGCACTGTCCAAGTGAGATGCAGCTTGTGCCACAGTCAGTGTGTGTTATACAGGAGGGGAGGATGCCAATTGGTGGAGATACTACAGGCCAGAAATGCCTTAAAAATGTTCAAGAAATATAAGTTAAGTAGCCCTACTATAACACACAGAAAAAGTAGTCTCAAAACTCCTGTTAAGGTAGCTTTCTCACTTATTGGATAAGGTAAACACTTTTGGTTCAATAGCATCTTTCTTTTTTTAGAAAAAAACATTTTAGAGTCAATAAATTAAAACACTCCAGTACATGGCTAATGAAAAATTAGTATTAAATATCCACTTCACAAGAACATTAATGATAAGGTAAAAATTTCACAAAATATTGGCAGTTAATATCTCCCACAAGGGTCATAGTAGTATCACCAATCATAGGATAAGACTTAAGTCAGTAAAAGAAACAGCATCAACTTCAAGAGCTAGTAAGTATTTTAGTAAGGCTGTGCCCCCAAAGACGATGATTCAATGCCTTTAGTAACAGAGGGATTTACACAGCATTCAGTGCAGCCTGATTTTTCATTTAGATCAAATGCTACCCTATAAGTTAATTGGCTCTTTTTATTTACAAGTATTCTTGTGCAAAATAAAAACGTGCTCCATTAGTGGCACACCTTTGCCAACCATTCAATCATGTCAGTTAATAACAGTATCATCACAGGTCTCTGCAGATGGAATCAAGTTTAAATGAAGTCAGATTAGATTAGGATGGGCCCTAGTCTAATAACTGGTATCCTTCTAAAAGGAGGGAAATTTGGACACATACAAGGAGATGCAGAGACAGGCACAAAGGATAATGTGACAAGACAGTCAGAGATTGGAATTAGGCTGCCATGAGTTGGGAATGCCAGAGATGGCCAGCAATCACCAAAAACTAGGAGACAGTTACTAATCAGATCTTTCCTCAGAAATTCCAAAAGGAATTCACCTTGCCAAGACCCAATTTAGAACTTTTAAATTTCCAAAATGATTATCAACTTCTGTTGCTCTAACCTAGCCAGCCATTGGTGCTCTATTTTTTGTGGCCTATGAAACTGCCACATCTGTCTGGCTTCCACCATCTCTGGCTACTATCATACTACAGTGGCAAAGTTGATAACCTGAAAATGGACACCACATGGCACAGAAAACCTAAACTATTTACTATTTTATTATGTGGCTCTGCAGAAAAAGTTTGCTCACTCCTCAGGTAGAATATCTGAATCACAACCTGTTTTTAGTGAAGCTGATTTTTTTTAAGCATCTCCTTAAATTCCTTTTTTAAGATAATAACTGTGCATTTGCAATGGGCAGTTCTGACACACCACACCATGTGTTCTGATCAAGTCGGGGTCATTAACGCTTCCCTCTCCTTACTTCCTGCTTGGAGCTCCTCTTCTGTTATTCATAAGATACGCAAGGTTTGGAGACTAGTCATCTGGTGTCCTAAAGAACACAGAACCTGGCACCCCGTCCCATGTTTTAGTTCTGATCATCTGCCACCTCCTCTTTCCTTCCCCAGCCTCTAGGAATACCTATCCTACATTCAGATACACTCTTTTCACCTTGTACCTATGAGAACACAGCAGATCTTCTTCTTCTATGTCTGACATTTCACTAACAATGTTCTCAGCACTGTCCAATTTCCTGCAAATGATGGAATGTCATTTTTTTATGGCTGGATAATATTCCACTGTGCATACATACCATTTTCTTTGTCATCCTTTCATTGGTGGGCATCTGGGTTAATCCCACATCTTGGCTATTGTGATTTGTGTGAAGCTGATTTTTAATACAAAAATATCTTTCAGCACTTGCAAACCTTTGCTGACTATCATCAAGCCAATTAGTAATTACTGCATCAGTGGAGAACTGCTTTGTATATCAAGTATCTGACAATGGTATTCAATTTTTATATGAATCAGTGATCTAAATTTTGGTTTTCTTTAAAATTAGCTGGAAATCATTCAAAGCATCAACGTTAAGAAACTTCAGCTTTTGAAGTTTTCATTAACTGCAATTATTTCTTTTAAATGTTATGGAGAATTTAAATTGGCCCAGTGAAATAAAGGACTGGAAAATTATATGAAATCTCAAAGAGTGTACATAACTAAGAAAATTTATAAGTTTTACCTTGGAGGAGTCTTTTGATGGACTTCTGTTTTGACTAACATTTTTGCTGCTGCAACTAAAATCACAACAAGAACAATTTTAGAGGAAGAAAATTTTATTTGAGGGCTCCTGGTTCCAGAGGTCTCAATTCATAGACAGCAGGCTCCATTCCTCAGAACTCAAGGTGAGGCTGAACAACAAGGCAGAAAAATGTGCCAGAGGGAAGCAGACACTTCACTTGCCAGCTACAAAATTTATACCCTAAAGCCACACACCCTCAGGGATCCACCTCCTCCAGCCACATCCTACCTGCCTTCAGTTACCACTCAGTTAATCCCATGGTGGGGGGGATTAATTTACTGATTGGATTAAGGCTCTTATGATCCTATCATTTCTCCTATGAAACTTTTTGCATCGTCTCACATGAGATTTTGGGGGATGTCTCGCATCAAAACCAAAACAACATCTTACTTTTAAATTTTGTATTTATGCAACTGTGGAAAGAAATTAGATTTACAACTTTACAACATTTAATATGGAAAAAATAGGGACTTTTTAAATGAGTTTCATCTTATGAAATATTTGCAAAACAGTAAATATTTTGGCTAAAATAGTTATGTTAATATGAAATATTTTTCAAAATATCTACATTAGTTGAACTGATACTGATATAAACACCTATAGAGAAAATTTGTATAAGAGTAAGATCTACAGATAAAAGTTAACTAAAGTTGTAAATGTTCTATGACTTATTAACCATAAAGTGTAACTTCATATGGTATTACAATTTTAAGAAAACTTTTTAAAGTCAATTGAGAAAAAAAAAGCCATTTATCTAAAAAACTGATAAACTGTATACCAAGAATCAGTTGCTCATGAAACTTAGATTATCAATATGAAGTTTTATTTATGTACCCACGTATGTATTCTGGTTTGAATAATTCTTGGTTTTGACAATGGTTTTGAGTTGAACTACACTAGAGTTTCATATAACAGTCTTTTCCCCTCGATTTTCAATTATTTTAGAGCCCCATTTAACTCTCAAAGTGTCTGTTTCATCAATAAATGTTATGTATGGGTGATGGTATGTGTATTTCTTTATCTACAAAATAAGTCAAAACTAGATGATTTCTCAGCTTCCTTGCAGGTCTCACATTTTATTGAAGCTCAACAACCTCCTCATTTGATAAATGAGGAAACTGAGGCCCCAAAGGGCAAAAGAATTTTCCTAGTCAAACTACAAGAGGAGAGTACTAGGGCCCAAGTGCCTGGACTTTCAGACAAGGACACTCTGAGCTATGCCAAGCTGTATTATACGAAATGTCTAAGCATCTGTCCATCTCAAATTCACTTATAATTAAAACCCAGCTTGACTCCATTAACTCAGAATTGTCATAGGAAGTCATTTTTTTGTTTCCACTAAAGGGTTTTTAAAAAATTATAAACATTGTTTGCTTCCACAAACACCAAAACTTATCATGCATTCCTTCTTGAGTTGGACCCCCCATATTTTAAGGGAAATTTTAAATAATGTGCTCAGCTAAATCATCTGACAAAGGTCAACACATCTGTCTGAATGCACATGATTAGAAATACATTTATCTCAACAAGCACAGCTTTAGAAATCCTACAGATGAACGAATTTAAATCATTTCTAACCTAAGAAATTACTATCAAGCTTATGTCTCTTTCTCTATTTCAGAAAATGAATACTGAGTGGGTTTAATAAAATATTATTAAACAATTGTGTTGAAGGTTTGGGGGCAGGAGTATTTCAAAAGAAGCACATACTTCATCTTTCTCCAATAATTATTGTAAGTCTACTATTGTGACCCAAAATTTTAGTCCAGCTCTGAATGAAATTTTAAAAACATAGTAATCCACAGAAATAAATAAGGGGGGAAATAAATTTTAAAGGCAATAAATAAATGTAAAGGAAAAATATTTATTTCTATTTTAAAGCTCTAGTTTTTGTACTTCTGTTACACTTATATTCTGGTTATCTTGTTGTAAAGCAAATTTTAAAACAAAGTGGTTTTAAACAAATTTTTATTTAAATCTCTGTTCTGTGGATTAACAATTCAGGCAGCATTCAGCTCAGCAATTCTTTATTCCATGTGGAATTGATACCAACTACTCGATAGGATCCAGCTGGGAGATGGGATGATCAGGAGGGTTTAAGTGGCCTGACCCAAATGTGTATCTGGCTTTGATGTGAAGAGTGACAAGACTTGACCATCTACTCATGTCCTCTCTAATACTTAAGATCTCAGGAAACTTCAATATAAGAACTTAGGCTGGGGATGTGGCTCAAGCGGTAGCACGCTCGCCTGACAGGTTCGATCCTCAGCACCACACACAAACAGAGATGTTGTGTCCGCCGAAAACTAAAAAAAATAAATAAATATTGAAAATTCTCTCTCTCTCTCTCTCTCCCTCTCTCTCTCTCTCTCTCTCTCTCTCTCTCTCTCCCTCTCTCTCTCTCTCTCTCTCTCTCTCTCTCTCTCTGTCTCTCTCTCTGTCTCTCTTTAAAAAATATATATATAAGAACTTGTTTGTCTTTAGGGCTCCCAAAGATGGTGTTCCAAGAGATCCAGGTAACTTAAGATTTCATCTGACCTCTTCTCAAAAGCCTTAGTCCATCACTTATGCCATAGTCTCGTCAAACTGGTCACTAAAGCCAGCCCAGACTAAGAATTTACCTTTACTTTCTCATACCTTCCTGTTGTTAAAGTATATAAGCTACCTCAAATCCTTAAGTGATAATGATAAAGATATGTTGTAGAAATCAGAAATTGAGAAAACATGTTCTGGCCCTTGCCTTCCTTTTTGACTTGTCTTGTGTAGGTCATCAATTAATACCACCCATAGATGATGGAATAGTGTACAGATGTGAACATTCTGGCCTTTTTCTTGATTTCAGAAAAGAAAATGTTCAACACTATACTTCAAGTATCATGCTTGTACTTATGAGATTCAAGATTCTCGTAAGTACTCTTATTAGGTATAGAAAGTTTGCTTTTATTCCTAGTTTCTTGAACTTTTGCTGTGAGAAAAGATACTTAACTACTTTAAATATTATTACTGCACCTACTAGGATTCCATGGGGTTTTTTTACCATTTTTTCTTTGAACATGATGTATAACATTGATTCCATTTCTAACATCACATAACATTAAATTTCTGAAATAAATTCAACATGGTCCTAATCTATTTATGTCATATTAAAATCTCTATTTGAGTTCTAATATTTCATTTAGGATTTTTGCATCTATGTTTATGATGAATTGGCCTGCAGTATTCCTGTTTTTTCAATACAATTGTCAGTATTTGCTAAGAGTTTATTCAGGCCTGAAAGTCGGGGTGGGAAGAATTGGGCTTACATCTCTTTTTTTTAATCCGTTTCTTTCCCTTTTCTTCTCAAACAATCCTGAACATTCAGTATTAAAGTCATTAAGTAAAAGGAAACAAGGAAAATATCCCTGGTGGCTAGAAGGAGGCTATCATCTGTCTGCCAGAGTTTCAGCAGGTTGAGAAAGGCATATAGAGAACAGATCCAGCAAAAGGTATCAGAGTGAGTCAAGTGAGGCTGTAGGCTGGGTGGTCGCCCAGCAGGGGTGTCCAAGCTCTCATGTGGTCATGAAATGATGCTTGTGGAGAGGCATGACAAAGTGAGAGCCAGCAAGCTGAGAAGGACATCCATACCATATATGGGGGACAGGAGAGGGAACGAGAATAGCTTAACATGGAGAGTGAAAGCACTTTGGTTTAGGAGAGGATCCACACATGGGAGTGGCCAATCACAGATTGCAGACTATAAACAAGCTGTGAGCAGGGAGGTAGAACTCAGGCAGACAAGAATCACCCATGACCAGTGGCCTGATGCTTGCTGGCAACCAAGCAGTGTGGGGAAACATACAGGTGAAGGGGTTGCGTGCCATGTTGGGTAGTATATGTATATAGGAGCCACGTGCACAGTGTGCTCAAGTTCCAATGGAATAAAGAATGCATCCAAGTGTAGGATAGTATGGTGGCAAAAATTGGAGACTTGTTACGTACAGGGATTTGATCAAAAACAGTGAAGATAACAGTCTCAAGGTTTTCATTATATGAGAATGAAATTACAATATGGAAAGGAAGAGAAAATGAGTTAGGTTGAAATGGATATATCTTTATCAGTGTGAATTTTTTTAAGAGATGAGGAAATAGAAATGTGTATATATATCCATAAAAAACTAATGTGTACAAAAATTGGTTCATACTTTTCTAAACAAAATATTTAATGTATTAAATTTTAGTATTTTGTCATCCAAATACTTAAGACTACAAATTTGTAAGTACTGCTTTAGCAGTACCCATGTCTTCTGTATACTATATTTTGCTCCTCAGTTCTATGTATAATCTAGTTTCTAGTAAGATTTCCTGGAGGGGCTGGGGTTATGTTTCAGTGGTAGAGCACTTGCTTAGCACATGCAAGATCCTGGGTTCGATCCTCAGTACCACATAGATATAAGTACTGTGTCCATCTAGAACTAAAAAATAATTTAAAAAAATAGATTTCCTGGACTCTGAACTATTTAGGATATTTTTAATAATTTTCATAATTTTTTTTATAATTTCTATGCATGTGGGAGCCTTAATTAGCGATGCCAATGGCTAAGCTTTTATTAGTAAGTACCAAAAATAAAGTGGCTCTGAAAAGGATGCAGTATATTTCTCTCAGAGGTAGGTGGGCAGGCTATACTGAGAGCCTTCTCCAAGCTATCAACTGTCTATTTTGCTACCCCTTTAGCCCCCAGGGTGCTGCCCCTCCCTTGCCAAAGGAGCTGATGCTCCATAGGATATCTATATCCTGGGCAGGGGCAAAGAGGAGAAATAAATCAAGAGCTATTTCTTCTTTAAAACATTTCACCAAGAAGGTGCACCAAGTCTTGTACTCCAAAAGGTCTTCTCCGGACCTAGTGGCAAGGCAGACAGAACCACCATGTTTCTACTCAAACCTCAGGTTCTAGAAGGAAGAAAGGGTGATAGCTACTAGAGGATAATAAGCATCTCTGCCATGTAAGTTTTTAGTTATCTTTATGTTAGACATTTTAACTCAATTACACTGTGGTTAGAAAATGTGGTACGCATAATCTGAGTCTTTTGAAATATATTCATGGTAAATGGCCTCCTAAATGGTCAATTTATGTAAATGTTTCCTGTGTACTTGAGAAGTGTGTATCTTCTATCAACTGTTTTGTACAGAGTTCTATATATATCTACTAGATCAATACCACTAATTGTGTTCAAATCTTTTATATTCTGACGTGTCTGCTTAAACAATTACAGAGACAATTTGTATTATTCTCCACTATGATAGTGAAATTATTTTCTTTGGGCTCTTGTCCATTTTTGCTTTTCTTGTTGTGAAGTTACTAGGTGTATATTCAAGTTTAGAGTTATAGCTTCCCATGGATTTTAATATGAAGTGTGATCCTCCAACAATTTAGGAAGGCTGAATTTTGTGATACTTGAATAGCCTACATCAGTTTTCTCTTTATTACTTTATCTTTCTGTACAAAGTTTTCTATATGCTGATGTTTTAATTGTGCCTTCTGTAATCAAAAGAGCTTTTTTGTGAGTTTAATCCAGACTGCTAATTAAAACTTTAAATGAATTACTCTATTTACATCTAAGGGAATCACTAATACTTGCACTCATTTCTGAACATCTTATATTGTGCTCATTATTTGCTTTTTTTCCCATTTCTTTCTGTCTTTTGGTTTGAGTTCTACTCTTCATTGTTTCGGTCATTTCTATTCTTTTAGAGGCTCCCTAATTCAGTGACCATACATGCATTGTAAGAATATACAGTCCATATTTTATCCCTTCTCCTACATTATTAAACCACCTTTAAAAGCTTTAACACTGGATTCTTTCCCAAATGCTACTTCTACCCATATTTTAGTCTTAAATTTTCAAATCACAAATTAGACATTTTTATGGTGTTTGTTTATATTTAGCCTTTGTTTGTTAATTTTCTACCCATTCTCTTTTTGCACTTTTAATTCTAATTTATATCCCAGCATTGTATTTTACTTGTTTCTGGAACCATTCCATGTCTTCCTCAAGCACATTTTAGATGATTAAAATTTGGCATGAAATTTTTAATTTTATTTGCCCAAAAACAAAGCCTTTATTTTTCCCTTGTGCTTAAGGAGCAGTTACACTTACTGGGTATACATTCTCCCCGCTCAGGCCTTCAAAAATGCTTTGCTTGTGCTGTTATTAAAGAGTCTACATCCTCTCTCTAACTTCCCTTTGGAAGTTTCTTTCCTTTGGCTGCTCAGCTTTTTTCCAATCATTCATCTTTCAGGAATTTTAGAAAATTCTCAATCCTTAACACTTAGATTTTCTATTCCTCTACTCTCTTCAGTCTCTCCCAAGTAGAAAAATCCTAGAAGAAAACAAAAAATGCTTCAGGACATTGTAATGGGCAGGGATTTTTTTTTAATTGGGATGCCAAAAGCACACAAAACATAAGCAAAAATAGACAAATGGGATTACATCCCACTAAAAAGCTTCAGCAGAGCCAAGGCAATAATCAGTACGCAGAACTTGAAGGATGGGAGAAAATATTTGCCAACTGTTATGGTTTAGATGGGAGGTGTCCCCCAAAAGCTCATGTGTGAGACAATGCAAGAAGGTTTAAAGGGGAAATGATTGGGTTATGAGAGCATTAACCCTATCAGTGAATTAATCCCCTGATGGAAATTAACTAAGTGGTAACTGAAGGCAAGTAGGTTGTGGGTGGAGGAGATACGACATTGAGAGCATTCCTTTGGGGCATACATTGTATCTGGCCAGTAGAGTCTCTCTCTGCTTCTGAATCATCATGTGAGCTACTTTCCTCTGCCATACCCTTCTGCCATGATGTTCAGCCTTATGTTAAGCCCTGAGGAACAGAGTCAGGTGTCTGTGGACTGAGAACTCTGAAACCGTGAACCACTAAATAAACTTTTCCTCCTCTACAATCATTCTGGTCAGGTCTTTTAGTCACAGCAGTGGAAAAGCTGACCACCTATCCAATCTATCACAGGATTAATATTCAAAACACATAAGTAACTCAAAAAGTTATAACAAATAATCCAATTAACAAGTGGAGAAATGATCTGAATACATGTCTCCATAGAACTTCATCACTTCTTTCCATTTTTAAACCATTTTTGTTCATTTTCTTTGCTGTATCTAAATTTCTACTCAAACTACCCAGTTAAATTTTTGTTTCAATTAATTTTTTATCTTTAAGCCTATGGAGTTACTTTATCACAATTCTCCATTTTTTTTTACAGTCTCATTATTTGATCATAATTTAGGCTTACCTTTTCTCATTTCTTTATGCACAGTTAACATTCAGAATATGTATGAATTCTGTGTGTAATATATATAATCTCAATACACATGATATGTACATATGTGTTCTCATATCTATAAACTGTAGTGCTCCACCACACAGATGTTCGTGGGGTGCTATTTAAACTAATTCAGGAATTTATTTGCCATCATAGAATCCATCAGACCCATCAAACTTCTGCTGGAACCAGTGCATGACCTCCTCTTTGCCGAGTCTGTTTGGCTCCAATGCAGCTGGTCCTGAACCACTTCTCTGTGATGCTGAAACCTGGCCCGCCCAGCACCACTTACAGATCCAGACTATAGATACTAATTCTTGGATAGTATTTGATGCCCAGATGAAGTATTCCTAGATCCCAAAACAAAAGTTGCCAGTAGCTAAAAATTTATTTTTTTCATTCATACCCACATACATTAAGACCCTTCTCCAGAATTTCTTCAGCCTTGGCCAAACAAACAATGCAGTGGACAAGAGTCCTTTCATTTCTCCTGACACCAGAGATCTGACAGTACTCTCTAGCTTTGGAAAACACAAGTCTGACCTGCGGAGCTCTTCCAACACTTTGGCTGACTGGATCAGCCTGTCTCCACTCTCCCCCACACAGATGTTGAGGAAGAGCTTGTAGACACAAAGTTCTCCTAAGGGGTTCTCCTTTTCACCTCAATCCCATGATGTCAAACAGGGAACTACTTGAGGTCTAGTTTTAAAATACATCCCTCCAGAAGTATTTTGTTGTAGCTTTGCTTAAGCATTTGGAACAATAACCAGCTTGTTGCAAGATAATTCTACAATAGTCTCACATTTCTACACATTCTGGGACTTACAAGTAGTATATTGCTCCAACAAGATTCAGAGACTGCTACACATAGCCATTTGCTCACATTTCAAAATATTCTCTCCCCCTCCCCCTGCCTCCCCCCTAGGATAGGATGAGCCTATATGCCAGCCATCCTATAAGCTTTGATTCTCATATTCTGTGGGATCCTTTTGTACAGCACAACCATACTTCAAAGGAACACTGAGCTACCACTACCTTGTAACTGAAGAAATTGTGGTTTGGGGAACCAGTGCCGAAGGCTATTACAATACAATCTGTTCTCTGATCAAAAGTCCTCCTGTCATCTATTAGATTTATGTCTAAAAATTTGTAGCAAGTTAACATTACTAGAAGTCTGCCATCTAGGGGAAAAAAGTCCAGAACCTGATGGTTTTACTGCTACATTCTATGAAACATTTTTTAAACGAATTCCAATTCTTACAAACTATTCCAAAAAATTGAAATGAAGTATCTGTCAAACTTTATACAAGGCCAGCATTACCCTTCTATCAAAACCATACATTACATACAATAAAAAAGAAAACTGCAGACATATAATATCCCTGATGAATATAGATTTTTCTCAATACTAGTAAATGGAATTCAACAGCATATGAAAAAGATTGTACACCATGATTAAGAGAGACTCATCTCAGGGTTGCAAAACTGATTCAATATATGCAAAATCAATTATAATACAACACACCAAAAGAATGAAAAACTGTATCATCATTTCAATAGGTACAAAAAAAAAATCACTAAAATACAACATTTCTTCATGATAAAAACTCAAAAATATAGTAGGTACAGAATGAATACATCAAATTACTAAAGGTTATGGTATATGAAAAACCCACTAGTTGTGGGGAAAAACTGAAGGTATTTCTTCTAAGACAGAAACAAGCCAACAATGTCCACTTCCACCATTTAGTATATTTAAGCAAGAAAAAGAAAGAGCATCCAAATAGGAAAGAAAAAGTTATAGAATCCATATTGCACATGACTTTTTATACATAGAAAA
Organism: Callospermophilus lateralis; assembly: GCF_048772815.1. NCBI lineage: Eukaryota > Metazoa > Chordata > Mammalia > Rodentia > Sciuridae > Callospermophilus > Callospermophilus lateralis. The sequence continues at coordinate 86,891,216 of NC_135317.1, forward strand.
ATATAAATACTCCACCAAGAAGCTGTTCAAACAGATATATTCAATGAAGTTGAAAGCTATAAAAAAAAGATATATAAAAAGCAGCATTTTTATTCACTAATGAACTTGCAGAAAGATGATAATAAAGCAATCTAGTTCACAATAGCTACAAAAAATACATATTTAGGAATAAAGTTAACCAAAGAAGTAAAAGATCTCTACGAGAAAATTCTCAAGCACTGATAAAAGAAGTTACAGTGGACAGAAGAATTGGACAAGAATTACTATTGTTAAAACAACAGTACTCCCCAAAGCAATCTATAGATCAAGGTAATTCCTTTTAAAATCAAGAATTCCTTCACAAAAGTAGAAAAAACAATTCTAAAATTATATGGAACCAACAACAACCCAGAAAAGTCAAAGTCATCCTGAACAAAATAACTAAAAAGCTAGAGGCATCACAATATTTGACTTCAAAACTTATTACAAAGTTACAGTGACCAAAAAACTCATGGTAGTACCATGAAAACAGACAGACTGATGGAACAGAATAGTGAACCCAGAAATTAATCCTCTTCACCCAGCCAATTAATTTTTGACAAAGCCACCAGGAACCCACAATGAAGAAAGGACAGACTAATAAATTGTGCTGTCCAATTTGGATATACATATGTAAAAGAATGAAATGAGTATGCTTCCTTTTACCGTACATAAGCAACTCAAAATGGAATGAAAGCCCTACATGTTAAAGCTGCAACTATAAAATTACAAGAAAATGGAAAACCTTCAAGACACTGGTATAGGCAAAGATTTTCCGAAATAGGACCCCGAAGGTACAGGCAACTAAAGTAAAAATATACAAATGAGATTATGTTGAACTAAAAAGCCTCTGTCCAATCAAAGAAATAATCAAAAAAATTAAGAGACAATCTATAAAAATGGAAAATACTTGTGAATTACTCATCTCATAAGGAATTAATATCCAGACTATGTTAGGAAGTCAAAAACTGAACACAGAAAAAATAAACCTCCAATTAAAAAATGCACTGGAGAACTAAATATACTTCTCAAAAAGACAGACCAAGGTACTGTGGTTATGGCTCAGTGATAGAGTGCTTGCCTAGCATGTGAGAGTCACTGGGTTTGATTCTCAGCACCACATTTAAATAAAGATCCACTGAAAACTAAACAATATTTAAACAACCAAACATATATATTATATATGGCATACCAACGTTCAATAAATATATGAAAATCTCAATCTTACTAATTACCAGGAAAACAAAACCACAATGAGTTATCTATCATCTCCCTTTTGATTAATAATTTGAATGGACTAATGGGTGGTAATTGTAGGCAGGTAGGATATGGCTGGAGTAGGTAGGTCACTGGGGACTTTCCCCTAGAGATTGTCATCTGTGGCTCCTTGCTCTCAGCTCTTCCTTCTCCCTGTTTGTCATGAACTGAGCAGCTTCCCTCTGCCATACCTTTCTGCCATGATGTTCTGCTTCACCTTAGACCCAGAGCTACAGAGCAGGCCAAACATGGACTGAACCTCCAAAGACCAGGAGCCAAAATAGACTTTTCTTCCTCCTTTAAGTTGTCCCTATCAGGTCTTGTGGTCACAACAACATAAACCTAACATAATATACAAAATTGATGAAATCATTCTATCAAAAAGATACTTGTGCTCTCTTGTTTATTGCAGCACTTATTCATAGCACCTAAACTGTGGAATCAACCAAGATGCCCATTAGTGGGTGAAGGCTATAGAAAAACAACGGAATATGATTCAGCCATTAAAAAAAAAAAAGTGAAATCCTGTCATTTGCAGCAACATGCACAGAACTGGAGGTAATTATGTTGTGAAATAAGCCAGAAAGAGAAAATACAAATGCCACATGTGCTCACTCTTTTGTGGGAAGTAGCAAGTCAATCTTTTACAACAGAATGGAATAGTGGTCTCTAGAGATGGGGAAGCATTGGAAAGAGCTGAAAAAAAAATCAATGGCATATTTTAAAATGACTGGAAAAGATCAGTGTGAGAGCCACAACACATAAAAATGATTAACATTTGAATGTTTATCCTGATTTGATTATTACATGCAGTATCATGTATCAAATTACCATAATGTGCCCCATAAAGATTTTTAAAAAATTTTACAGATTTTTAAAAATTTTCTCACAGTATCTCTTGAATTTTAGAAATAGTGCTCAGCATTTATACTTTCCAGTGTTCTTTAATTTAAAAACATACATGCACACTCACTGTTCTACTTTAGTTCTGACTTCTGAGTTTCCCTCAAGTTCATTATGATGTTTCTTCAATGTCTCAATAAAAACTCAGATTGAGTTTTTAATTATCCTAAAAAGTAGGAATCCTGCAAGCAGAAAAAGATAGAAGAGCCTACTCCCTTGGGCCTATGGTACAGACAGAAGCAGGCAGATGTCAGTCCTCTGCCAAAGAATGTAGAAGAATCCTTCATGCACTTTGGTCTCAAATGTCTGATGCTGGAAAGATTTGTCTCATCTGTCATCATCCTTAGTCTCTTAAGAATCAGGAAAATAAATAACTTTAAAAAGAATAGCTTTATTAAGTTACTACTGCAAGAAATTGCAAACCATAATTCCTGATATTCTTTTCTCCTTTTATGGCTGGACATAAATAGCAGGCAGTCATTATCTATGCATGTATATATGTTTAAGTGATTCTCTCTATCCAGTGCCTAATTGGTCGATCTGGAGTTTTGGGTGGGGGGGGGGGTTTGGTTTTGTTGTTGTTTTTAATATAGCCTCCTTGATGAATTTTTTTTTTAAAGGCGGGGGGGAACCATGGGACTCCAGAGTTCAACAAATGGCTCTGCAACTCCAAACGTGTGGCTCACCCATCAGAAAACTCCACAAATGAACTCTCTGAGAATCCAAACTTTTACCTGAACCCAGCAGCGGTCTGGTTCAGGAAAGGTACAAAGGTTGCTATTCAAAGAGGAGTTCTAAGCCACATGAGGGTCACCCAAACCAGGCACCCTCAACTTTGCTCCTTCTCATTCAAATCTAAGATCAAAGGATTTCACAGAAACCCTCCCCAATCATTCATTCTAAGGTGCAACTCCCTACCTCTCAACTATCTTATTTTAGGACATACAATATAGAATTATCCTATTTTAGATTCCTCAGAGAATCTTAAATTATCCTCTTTTAAATTATCTTGTTTGCCTCCCTCTGTACATCATTGTTTCCTACTTGGATATATGTACCAAGGTGAACTCATCTGCCTCAGTTCCTAAATAAAAGGACATAGCAAAGACTTTAAAAATATTTACTGTTGGGCATAGTGGCACACACCTGTAATCCCAGCAGCTTCAGAGTCTGAGGCAGGAGGATTGCAAGTTCAAAGCCAGCCTCAGCAACTTAGCAGGCTCTTAGCCACTAGCAAGACCCTGTCTCAAAAAGGGTTGAAATGTAGCTAAGTGGTTAAGCACCACTGAGTTTGATCCTTGGGAAAAAAAAAATTTTTTTTTAACTAAGATTGAGTTTTTTTCTCTCATGATTTCTACCACTTGTCCCTAAAAAACCTCAATATTCATAAAATAGTTAAATAAAGCCTTATATCAATGTTAATATTTTCTTCAGATATGTCAGTAATTATGTCATATCTCCATTTCCAACACCCTTTTAGATTTGACCACAAATACTTAGCAAGAATCATTGCTCACGGGGCTTCTCTCTTCCTCACTTCTGCTATCTTGAAATCAGTTGATTGTCATTTGATTAAATTACAACCCAAAGTACTTTCTTAGATAAGGATTCATAGTACATAAATATTCATGGTATATGAATCCTTATATACCCAAAAATGGTATGTATTTTCTTCATGGATGAATGATAACTTAGCTGCACATAAGATTCTTGAGCTATAGGTCTTACTTTTCCTGTAGACAGGACCACAATAGAAAGGTCAAAGAAACAAGTGTACAGATATTTTCTCACTGTCTTCTAGCTTTTCACATTATAGATAAAGCAAAACCTAATGTTAGATTATGTTTACTTCACATGTCATGTTTCTGTAAAGATTATTCTTTTATCTTCAGCTTTAGAATTTAGGAATTTCACTTAGAATGGCCACACTGACTCTTGGTGAGTATAAAATGACAGATGAGATGGAAGTAGACATACTGATATGCAATGCTCTAGCTACAGGGTCCTCCATCTACAACCATCAGAACAGGCCTCATCACTCCAGGATGGAGACCTGGGGGACCTCACACATGAAAGGAGCAGACTTTGCATAAGCTGTCCTATTTTAACACCCTCACCCAGTTTTGAGAGTGGGAATCAGCAATGTCTTCAAGAAGTTGGCAAATTTCAAGTCCTGGTATCAAAGTACCTAATAATGCACAATGCAAGCAACAATTTAACTATAATTAAACTCATTGTTCTGAATTAGCTGCACCAGCTTCAGGCAAAAAACATTTGTCCAGTGAGCAGAAGCAGTTCAAAGATGGATAAATAAAATTTAAACTATACTGAGGACAGGATATAAAACATAGTGACCAAATAACACTAAAATTATTGAAAGCCTTTTTGTGACTACTGCCTTCCGTTTTGATCACCTCAACTCATAAAGGACTAACAAAATACTTTCAAGCAGAGAGTATGATACATTTAAGTACAGTAGTCTTCCGCGTTACAGAATACTAGAAATAGTGTTACTTAGTTGAGAGAAGCCTTCTAAAAGACAAAGTTGACTCAAAGTAAATAATTGGTAGTTTAAGAAAACCAATTTTCTAGTTAATTAAAAGGATTCTAAATGGAATTAAATCATAAAACAGTTCCTTTAAAAATCAAGTTTTTATATAAATTATCTATCATGTACTATAGAAGATTAAAAGCCAATAATTATGGAGTGCTTTTTGAGGGTTATATATAGTTGCTAAGCAACAATTTTTCAAAAAGGTTTATCAATGTATAAGCTAATAATGTAATCACTTTTCTGATGCTCATGGTAAAAACAGACAAAAACCTCAAATATGTGTTTCTACCCCAAATTTCATTGGCATACCTATTTTAACAATAGTATTTCCTCTAATTCAAATTACCCAATTCAAATTACCCAACTTTCCAGATAATATTCTCAATTCTCACACACACACAAGAAAATGTACTCATTTACATTGTCCCAGCTTGTCATTAAACTCATTCTGTAATCTAACAACACCAAACATTTATTTGGCATTTGCCACTTATATTAAAAATAAGAACATTCTGACTCCACTCAAGTATTAATAGGTTTCATCCTCTATTTCTCAACCATTTTAATAGCTTGTCGTGACATTCTTAGAGAAAACGCACTTTAAGAAAATGTATTATCTGTGACTCAACCACAATGACTCTCTATTAAAGCCATTACCAAACCAATACTACCATGGGGAAAAAAAAAGAGAATGTTTAAATGCAGTTCTTATCAGTACTATAGTTGAGCTTTAAAGGATGCTAAATATGAAAAGATAAATATTTCCTTATTAATACAGATGAGTCAACCTGGAATGAAAAAAATCACCTAGCTGATTTATTGGTTGCCCCTCCTACTCCTTCACTTTCTTGTATCATTTCCAGCATTTTTCCCTGTTGGAATTCGAGAAGCCCCAAGTGAACCATATGCTAAGAACCTATACACAATCAAAGAAGAAGAAACTTCTGGGGTAGGCACAGAGACAGTAAAATCCATGTCTCTACTCCAGATTTTGCATTTTCTTTAAGAACAATCCACCAGATAATTGGGATGCAAGCATATAAACAGGGTGAGTTTCAAGAACCACATACTCAAGTGCAAAGACATGGCTGCCAAATTCTTCCCTCCCAGGAAATATTTTATAAATAGCAGATAATGAATTCTTTAGAAAAAAAAGTCTCTAACAAGCCCATGATAGCCGTGATTAGTGTTTAACTTCTCTCTCTTCTCAGATAAGAGGTTAACTCAGAAATCCTGGCTTGAGAAATCCCAAGCTCCAGAGAAGCAGTAAGAAAAATTTCAAGTAATGAGGCTTGTATACCTTGCCTAAAGGGGGAGGAGTAATTCTGAAAAATAATTATGAAAGACTCCCCAGACTTCCATTTTCACCATTATGACAGACCCCACACCCTGAAGACTCCCTCCTGTTTGGAACAACTAAAATGCTGGATACAATATTTGAAACACGTTTTGTAAAAAGGTTTGCCAAGTTGGCAGAGAAACCATCTGTAGATGCCAAAAATTAAAAGTAAATGTGAGGTTCATGAATGCCACAGGGACTCTCTACTACAAAGAGTTCTGCCAAGTGCTGAACCGTCTAATTCCCCTTCTGGTGGCCTCTCAGAGCACCAGAGGACATTCAAGCCTGAGGCTCACTGTGGTGGTCAGTTTCATAGATGAGTTTCAAGTTTCTAGGAAAAGCTAGAATTCCAAAGGTCACTCATCCTCTCTTTAAAAAGTTACCAAAAACTATGAAAAGGAATGTATTCCTCTTGCCAGTGTAACCACATACTTAGTTTTTGCTTATAATACAAATTCATTCTCTTACAAGTCTAAAGACCAGAAATCTAAAGTTAAAATCTTGGCAAGGCTGAATTCAACCCAGAAGCTCTAGGGGATAATCTGTGGCCTTGCTTGCTATGAACTGACATGTATTCCTCCCCCCCACCCCATAATGGTGACCGTATTTAGAGATAACATCTTTAGTATACAAGTAGGTTAAGCAAGGTCATAATGATGGGTCCTTCCTTATCTTCACAAGAAGAGGAAGAGACAAAGGCAAGACCCATATGCAAGAAGCCCCATCTGAAGACTTAGCCAGGAACATGGCCGTGTGCAAGCCAAGAAAAGGACCTCTACCTGAAATTGACCATGCTGACACCTTAATCTTGAGAATTCTAGTCTTCAACACTATGAGGATATGAATTTATGGCAGCCCAAGTTGTCTAAGAAGTTGCTTTACTCAACTTCTGAAGAACTACTGTATACCTTAGCTATTCCTCACATAACTTCAAACTTCTGCATCCCTCTTATAAGTACCCTTGCGATTATCCTGGGCCTACCCAGATAACCTGGGATAAGATCAAGATCCTTAAAAAGATCATATACAATATCCCTTTGCCATGTAAGGTAACACTAATATGTTTTAGGGATTAGAATATGGGGCTTGAGGATATTATTTAGCTTACCACAATGTATCAAAGAAGAAATTGGCTGGTTGTGACAGAACTATGTAAGATGGTAGAAATTAAAAGCATTAATCAATCAGTCATACAAAAAAAAAAAATCTTACTTCTCTAAGGTTACTAAAAAAAAAATTAAGGTTAAAAAAAAATATTACTTCTCTGAATTACCAAGACTGCCATCTTGCATTAACAAAACTCAATTAGTATAGTGCAAGTACTGACCAACCCAAATGGATCTACCAACACTACACCATTCACAACCATGTGGAATTATACCATCAGCCCTGCTTCCAGCCACATGCTCTTAAGTCATACCTAAAACAGACACATAAATGTTGACAATAAAAAAAAAATAAAGTGGAAGAAAATACACCAAATAAGTCAGTTGGTAAGAGATGAGATAAAATAGATTTTAAGACAAAAAAATCATTACCATAGCTATAGTGTCACTATGTAATCAAAGTTATAAGATTGAGATTTTAACGTTTGCATTTCATTTCTTGCTCTTCGCTGCATCAAAGCCGTTCATCTTAGACAGATCCTACTGCTGTTGGTAGTCTGGCCAAAGACATGTGGGGCTTAGGGGAAAAAAAACACCTATTGATTTGTTGATATACCTGTGGGTATTGCCACTTCTAAACTAAACAGATAAACAAGAATAATAAGAGGAGTTCAGGGAAATTTTAAAAATCAAGCTGCCATCATGTTCACGTTGCACTCATTTTTAAATTACTTGTTTCCTACTTCACTGTCAGTTCAACTTTTCCCATAGCTGCAGCATTTCATTTGCCCCTCACTAAGTTTCTGCCTTTCTGCAGTACCATGCCAAGCTCTATGAGTTATTACTTTGATCACAATGTGTTCCTAGTGGTAGGATTTGAGGCAGATAGTCTAAAAGTTATTGGTCCTATTGAATCAGGTATCTTTGCTCCACAATTCATATGCCTGCCAAATGAAAAACAACAACACATTGTATTCTGCCCTAAATAATTAGCTAAAGATAAATTGAAATCTAAGAACTGGAAAGCAAAGAACAATTTACCCTGCTTACAGTTTCAATAAAGAGGAAAAATGTTTGTGTAGATGCCAGAAATTATACTGTACGTTTTATTGTAATGCAAGCAGCCAAGCCTGGGTAGTTAACATAATAAAGGAAAAAGAATAAATCCCTGTCCTGTTATTATCTTTCAGATCCTAGAGATCTGCAAAAATTGTATGGGGGAAGAACATCAGTCAAATGACTTCTCTGAGGAAATACTAATGGTCAAGAAGTTTGGGGAAGCTCTCGAACCATCTTGTTCCTGTTTTTTTCTACATCAATCACATATAACAGTCCAAACTTAAACTCATTTCATTTTTCAAGTGTAACAAAGTACAATGGTTTCTTTTAACTTTTTGAATTATCATCCTGAATGAAACAACTTTTTTAAAACTTCTTTTGTAAACAACCCTTGTTTCACTTTTTGAGGATGAGTGTTAGAAAAAAACAAGCAATGTACCAATTAATCTTTAACAGCAGAGCAAATCAGTGGAATGGAGGTAGAAAGGCAATGAGCAGCAGCAGAGGGGGCACAAAAACTTGATTGTGGTGATGGTTTCACAGGTGTTCCTATGTCCAAACCTCCAATGGCACACTTGGTATGTGTGCAGTTTATTGCATGTCAATTATGCCACCATAAAGTTGTTTTTTAAAAAAAAATAATAATAGAATTAGAAATGTACTTTTTATTCACTAACAAAATGATATCAAACAATGATCATTAAAGGAAGACTTCAGTATCTTCAGTATCTGAAACTACTCAACTTCAGCATCACCAAAAGTGGGACAATCAGACCCTGTGGCCTCTTTAGGAAACACCTGGTATCATCTGACTATTCTTTAAAAAAAAAAAAAAAGAATCTAAATATAATCAAGCCTCTACACTAGAGCTCTTTCATTTGTGAAATAGAAAAACAAGTTAAATGCCAGAAGGACAGAGACAAATCCAGAATGTGGCACATTCTACACAATGTGACCCAGTTTCTGCACAGATCAAAGACATGAAAAGAAGAGGCCACAAGAGTCTGCTCTAGATTCAACACAAATGGTAAGGGATTTTAAGTGCAACCAGTGGAATTTATGTGAAGCTAGCAAGTCGTGTTAAAGCCCGGATTGCCCAGTCTTCAGGAGAGCTGAAACCATTGCTCATTTTGTAAAGTGTGCTATATATAATGTTGTGGTAATAAATTGCCCTCATTGAGATGCATTTAGAAAATCTGGGATTTCCTTTAACATACTTCCAAAGTGTTGGGTTTTTGTTTTGTTCTGTTTTGTTTTAAAGGAAAACCAAAACAAAATGAAGAGTAAATGTGACAGTATTAATGATCTTGATAGATCTACTAAGGCTGCCTTAATGGATTTGAATTCTTTTTTTTTTTTTTTTGAGAGAGAGAGAGAGAGAGAATGAATTTTAATATTTATTTTTTAGTTTTTGGCGGACACAACATCTTTTTTATTTGTATGTGGTGCTGAGGATCGAACCCAGGATGCACGCATGCCAGGTGAGCACGCTACCGCTTGAGCCACATCCTCAGCCCGGATTTGAATTCTTAATATTACTTTTGTGCGGGCGTTTGAAATGGCCAGTTGTATTGAAATTGACTTCTTCATGAAACTGAGAATTCAGCATTAGGTAACTATCTGAAAGCCTACAGAAATACAGAAATATATAGCCCATTAATTTACTGTGTTGAAATTTTGACCAACTTACTATATAAGAATACTTATATTGTCATTACTATATCCAATTGGTATGCCTATCTCAACAAATTTTACAATGTGAGCATAGAATGTGGATTTTTAGAAGCTTGAGTAATTCTTGCACATAATAAGCAAAAAGTATACTATCTCAAAAAAACTGGAATCTCAAAACTGGAGACTATCACTCTAAGCGAAATAAGACAAGTGGGGAGGGAGAGAAAAATAGAAGTTCACTGGATTAGACAAAAGGGAATGAAGGGAAGGGATGGGGGATAGTAATAGAAAGACAGCAGAATGAACTGGACATAGTTTCCTACATTCATATGTGAATACATGACCAGTGTAACTCCACATCATGTACAACCACAAAAAATGGGAAGTTACATTTCATGTATGTTTGATATGTCAAACATACAACTAAAAAGAAAAGTTTTTTTTAAATTTCCTTAATAAATTGGCAATGATCCCCCCCAAAAAAAATGAACTTCTTGATTGTCAATAGTAACATCTGCTCCCAGTTTCCAAATTCCTACTGGATGCTACACACTGTTCTAGGCCCATTACAAGTATTATTTCCAATTCATTCTACAATCTTAAACATTACCATTATCACCATGTTATAGCAGTGAAAAGTGAGGCTCAGAAAAAAAAAGAAAACTTGCTCAAGGGCACAGTTTTCAGGTTTCTCTGATACAAAGACCAGAATGTTCCAGAGTAAGCATTCTAAAAACTTTCATGTGCACATGTTGATTATACAGATTATAATTCTTTCCAAATAAAGATGACCAATATGCAGACATCATTGTAAGAACATCAATTCATTTCAATATGTTTTAACATTTATCCAAAATATTCATGTGCAGCAGCAAAAAGGTCTGGAAAGGACAGTGCAGTATTTGTGAGGGATCTTTTTAACCAGGTTTGCCAGGATTCAAACTCCAACCCACTACTTGCGACCTAAGACCTTCAGCAAGTCAATTAATCTCAGTCTCAATTTGACAGTACTGTGATGTAAACCAACGTTATTGCAAGGATGAAATAAAATGAGAGAAGCTTGTAATACCTGGGACATAGCTGGCATTCTAAATGTTAGCATCCTTCCTGTCCATCTTTTACGATTTGTGCATGAAAGAACAATCCCAATGCTGACCTTCATCACTATTAGCCAAAGCAAACATGTATTGTACAATATATTACTTTTTTTGGCCCAAGGCATGGTGGCCCTAAATGTCTCCATATAAAATTCTATGCTTTAACCTAAGCATGATATACAAGTCAGGGTTAGACTGTTATTTTCAAGAGTTGCTGGCTATGGACAGAAACATACCTTCCACAAATGTCACTTTGGCAGCTGTGTTAGGAAAGACTGTGACATCTGCCCTGTTTGGAATTGCCTTGTGCCCTACCCCACCAGCAAAGACTTTGGCCAAGTCAAACTGCCACACATAGGTTATATCCAATGAGAGACAACATAATCTAAAAAAATAAAATCTGATGCTACTTGGAGGAACACTTTTTAAAAAATTAACTACTTTTAAACATGCTACAATATTGTTAGGGTCAAAGTCTGGTATCCTAAGACTTCTAAATGTTTTTTAGTTGATATTCAGATCATATCCTGTCCATTGGAAAAACACTCTTGATTGTTAGCATCAGAAAGAAAATTAAGATATATCTTCATAGAAAAAAATATCTGTGAGCTGTATTTAGTAGTAACCTACTATGATGCTCAATTTGGTCAAAGAGTTAAAAGTAAATCACTTTAAAATAAATCTAGGACAGCTACTTCTCTCATCTCTAAAGTAGTGCTCATGTTCAAAAGATACTAAATTTTCTACTTTTAATTAGTTGCCATTTTGAAGTCAACCTCTAAACAGCATAAAAGGGATCAGCTCACAGGAAACCAAGAGTGACAAAAATCAAGACTTCTGAAACACAAATGCCACCTTTCTCACTTTTAAAATTCCCAGTCCTTGCTGTCATTTTTGGAATGGTAGGCAGACATTTTTGGAATGGTAGGCAGACAGATGAAAGACAATTACAAATTCCCCCTCCTTCTTCATGAAGTTTCTCCATTTTCACAGCTCCAGTAAGCTGACCAGAGGTTTAGTATAGGAATATTAAGACCTGCTATATGTACTGAGTAGATCTTAGGAGTTCTTTAAAGAATGCTCGAGAGACTTGGATATATTATATAGCTCCAACAGCTGCCAATACTTATATTTGAAGTCATTACTCACTGGGGATTTAAACAAATCAAGAAGTGGGGAAACTTCCTGAATTTCAGACAATGCAGGATAAAAAGTGTATATGGCATATAGACTGATACCCTAGAGGAGTTGAAGCTCCTAGGGACTTTCATAGACCTAGAAAATAAAAATGGATCACAGGTAGAACCCAAGTTCTGCATAGTAGCAAGCAATATTGAGACAAGAATACAGAACCAGAATCATTAAATATATTCCGGGCAAATTTTTTGCAAACCATGTTTGATGAAGAAAGGGAACTTTAAAGAACTGTCATGATTTATTCATTCCCTGAAATAGTGGTTGTCAACTTCTATGTATGTAAAATTCATAATGGATTCGTAATACAAATTTTGAAACTTGGAAGCCAACCTAAGAGGTCCTGCTTTAGTAGGCCTTGTAAAGGACCCTGGGAACCTGAATTTTTAATAGGCACTGCAAGTAATTATAATGAACATGATCTGAGAATTCTATTGTCAAAACAGGAGAAAAAAGAACAAAAAACACAAAACAACTCTCTGAAATTGAAGTAAAGACAAAATCCTAAATTTCAAATATAAGTGGAAGAGCTACCAAAAACAATAGTGATCAAATAATAGGTTTGAAGAAGTGGGATGAAGACATCAAGAGCAGAATTCAGAGATAGATGTCACAGTCCACAGCTCGAAACTGGAGGATTGACACTGAGGTGCAAAATCTCAAGTCTCTTTTTGCAAAAGAGTATCAGGCTGTACAAGTAAGCACAAGAGCTTAGCTAGATAAGATGTGGCTCTGAGAAGCTAAGATGGTAGGTCCCTTACTTTCTAAGTAGTAGTGGATACTAGGGGAAAAGACAAACTTTCAATAGTAGTGAAAAATTCACCAACTGCCTAATTGACTTGAAAAACATTTTAACAAACTCACACAAAAATATGTAAGAAATGTCTAGAATACAGTTTTGACTCCTGTCCAACCTGATCATCCTCCAAAAGCTAGCATGGGATATAGTCACCTCTTTCCAAGATGAGAAAGAAAGCAACAGAGAGCTATTTAAAAATATCATAAGACAAGACAGAGAAAAAAAACTTTCACCCAAAACCTTTGGCTGTAAAGGTGAACAAAAATTGTCATCTAAACTTATACCATGAATTTTTAAACTGAGGAAAACAATCACCTCTATTAAATAATATCGCACCACAGATCAAAGAACTCATGGTAAAGTTGGAGGAAACCTTAGGAAGAGATAAAACATGACCAACGGAGCAAAGAGTGGGAATGGGTGATAGGGGTATTAGTAATACACCTAGGAAGAAATGAAAACTAAGGATTGCAGGGAGATTTGACACAGCTCAAAGTACAGAAAGGGATACACAGGGCAGGAAATACAAAGTAAAATTAAACAAATGTTAAGTTTTAAGTATAAAATTAGACAGTGATAGTTGCTGAGAAAAGGCATATGCATAACTTGCTATCCAAAAGGTGAAAATAAAATAGGGCAGAACACTGATTTAGAGAAAAGGAAAAAAAATCTTGAAATTGAAAAAGGAAAAAAACTTGAATCTATACATAAAAGGGACATCATGTCCTATGTCCTAAGGAAAATCAACTCAGAATAGTGAAGAACAAGAATAGTCCAGCAAGGTTTGTATACTTCAAAGATAATAAAAGAATTACTTGAATAGTCATGCAAAAAGTGGTCAAGTTAGCAATGAGGATAATTAAAATCAGTCTTCTTCACAGATATAATCAACTTTAGAAGACAAAGAAAATTCATAAAAATTCCTGATGCATCAAAGCATGAGTCTAGAACTGTGTTAATTTGACATTTTTTCCACCAATTTTACATAAATGATTTATTTTATAGGTCATTTGAATAGGTGTTTGTGTTCTGAGTGATAATCTTCAAAATAGCACAAGCTTGGGCTGGGGATATAGATCAGTTGGTAGAGTGCTTGCCTCGCATGCACAAGACCCTGGTTTCAATCCCCAATACCACAAGAAATAAAAATAAATAGCATAACCTTCTCAAAACTTGGATCAGATTCCAGTAAAACAAACCCCCCTCAATCTCCCATTCCAACATCTGTTGCACATGCCAGCTACCGCTACCAAATAACCAACTGTCCTCTGACTTCCAACTATCTTGTAGAGCCCTGCTGTTAAAGGAACCTGGGAAACAGTCTACAGGGGCTCCCACAGAAAGGAGCAAAAGTGGTACAGCATTGCCCGAGAAGAGTACAGAATTAGGTCAGCTCCCCACAAAACAGCACAGGCCCCTAAGAAACTTTCTTCCTCTTACTGCTTCCTGATCATTAACCAAAGTAGCATTATCAAGTCAAGATAAATTAGAATAGTTACATCTCAAAATTATATGCCCTTTGATATCTAACTTAAATCCATGTGTAAGATTCATTTTATAACACTAAAAATATCAGTGAAGCCTTAGTTATTCTAAAACTGAGAGCATGTCACCATTATGGTGAACAAGTGGAATACAAAAGGGTGCTATCAAAGATCAACTATACTCCCTGACTACTCCTGAAAACTCACCATGGCAGCTCCTGTCTCCCTAAAACAGCAAAACCACAGGCAAAAACCAAAACTATTCCTATTACTCCTAACAAAAAGTTACATTTGATCCAGAGGATGTTCTCGGCTCAGAATTAACATTACCCAGTCTCGGAGTCAAAACTGAAAACTTCATTTAAAGGCGAGCTTCTTTCTAAACCTGCTTAGTTCTGTCTACTTTGAGTCAGAAAACACTGGCAAAGGGAGCCTCAACATTGCGTCTCTTTTACAAGGATTAGGCTTCTTCCTCTCCTCAGAACCAGTTATGTTCTCCAGGGTTATCGTTGGATCAGAAGAAGGGAGAGTTGAGGGCTACTGCAGAACCCTGTTCCTCTACTCCCCAGCACTTCTGGTACCAAGTGTGGCTTTTTCCATGCAATTCTCTCATTCTCTGCAGAAACCAAACGTGAATCCTAATATTTAATTCAATTTAACACCATCCAGATTAAGGGCTCAGTCCCACAAGAGTGTTCTTTCATTTTAAATGCCAATTTCAAGCAGTAGGCCACAGGTTACACCACTTTTATCTGACTTGCTTATAAATCAGGGCTTCCCACAACCCCCTCCCTCAAGTTTGGTAGTTTGCAGTAATGACTCATAAAACTCAAGGGAATATTTTACTATTACTGTTATGAAGATATTACCTAAAAAATACATACCAAGAACCAGATAATGAGGAACAGAAAGCAAGGCCCAGCAGGATCTCAAAACTGGAAGCTTCTTGCTCCCCACAAAGTTTAGGATGTGTCACCAACCAGGCACATGGATGCATCTATCAGAAAGTTTGCTTAAACTCTTCATTTAGAGTTTTTATAAAGTTTCCACAGGTGGGGTGATTTAAATCATGCTGCATTTTAATAACTATGCCCTATCCTGAAGCTTTCCAGTCATTTCACTAACTTACAAAAAGATACTATTTCCATACTGGAAATTCCAAAGGTCTTAAAAGCTCTTTCAACAACACCCAGGACTAAGACCAAATACTATAACAAAAGATAGGTGCTCCTATCACCCCTATCACTAAAAAAATTACAATAGTTTTAGGAACCATTTCAGGAACCAGTGGGCAGAGACCAAATATGTATTCCTTATTTTTAATCACAGTGACACAGCTACCTCTGGGCTGACATGGTGTTTAAAGCTGACATTCTCTCATGGAGCGCAGCATAACATATTTGGAGACTTTCTCTCATCTCTAGAATCTCACCTGCTTTTCCATTATGTAAGTATTGCCCCTCCAGTGTTTATGATGTCACCTTGCCCTCTTAGACAACATCCCTTTAAAAATGACCCTAGGCCAATAACTTTGTCATGACAGAATGGTGCTATGTAGGTCTATTTACTATTTAAGCACCTTTATATTCTAAAACAGAATGTCAGATTTTGTTGAGACAGGTTTTCTGAAGGTTTACTTTTTAAGATTCCCAAACGCTCTAAGGCTTTTAGTTCACTGGGAATGAGACAAGATACTAATGAAGGTTGTCCACTGGTCACCAGGGGCATAAAGCAGTAAGGTCTTTGGGGCAGAAGCTGAGGGATAGAGGAGGCCTCCTTATCAATGTAGAACTTCAAGGGAGGCCTTCAGGACCCTCAACAAAATTTATACATATGCCCCACAAACAGACACCAGCTTCCAAAAGGCCTTCAGGAGACAGCAAGTTATCCAGAAATGCAGTGTCAGGATCCAGTATATAAGATACTTCTGTCCTCCAATTTTCCCTCTCCTTATCCAACCCATATACACATACACACAAGAGAAATCAGAAGTGAATGAAGCAAATTATGTTCCTAACCAGGCAATACCCACCTCCCAACTCCCTCATAAGGCTGGAAGAACAAAGCAGTTTCTTCCTCATGCTAGCCCCCCAAGTACATGAAAACAGGGATGTAGTGATATTAATCAAACACATAACATTACATGCCAGGCACTGCACTGGGTATTAACTAATTTTATCCTCATGACAACCCAAAGAGATATTTACTAGTGTCCTATGTAAAGGACAAGAATCTAAAGAATTCAAGCCACTTGCCCTAGTTTATCCATCTAGTGACAAAAAAAAAAAAAAAAAAAAAAATTCTAGCTCTGGCTCAGGAGTCCTGGTTCTTAAACACTACCCTATGTTAAAAGAAAAGTCAAAGTCAAGTTCTAAACAGGCAGGATTGGACTTTCATTAACTAAAAAAATGGATGGGAAGCAAGCAGACTTACCCAAGGTGTCCTGAAGAGACAGGAGAACTGATAAACAATTAGGGGTTATAAATGAAAAGGAATAAAATAATTTCATACTGAACAGACACTCAGCCTTAGACAGCAAATGGGCAAAATGGGAATTACCAGCATCTACTTTATTCTTGCTGCCCCAAAATTTGTAGTCCAATTGGTTTAGTCAGATTTTACATTGCTATGATGAAAAGACTTGTAACAACACAAATTGAGGAAAAGTTTATCTGGGGCTCATGGTTTCAGAGGTCTCAGTCCATAGATGGCAGATTTCATCACTCTGGGCCAGAAGTGAGGCGAGTATTATGATGGAAATGTGTGGTACTGGAAAGCAGCTCAGGATGTGGCAACAAAGAAATAGAGAGCTCTACTTACCAGGGACAAAATAAACCCCAAAGGCACACACCCGGTGACCTACTTCCTCCAGCTATACCCTACCTGCCCATACTTATGCCCCAGTTAATTCTCATCAGTGGATTGATGCACTGATTAGGTTTAGGCTCTCATAACCAAATCATTTCACCTCTGAACATTCTTGCATTGTCTCACACGTAAGCTTTTGGAGGATTCCACATATCTAAACCATCACAACAATTTTGGAATCATCAACCACAGTTGATGAACCATAAACTTGCTGAACCATAGCCAGCCTCCATGGAGGCAACTGCTGCCTCTTCTGCCACCTATTCACCAGTCCCCTTTCTTCCAGGACATTTATTCCTATCCTAACTCCACTGCTTTAAATCCTACTTTGACTCCAACCTACTGTGTAGACTCCAACCTATTACCTTTCTGCTTTCTCTGAATCCCCATTCCCTCCATTCTTTGTCTAATTTCAAGGCATTGCTTCCCTCCCACCCCATCCTGGTGACCAAGGTTGCGCCACACTATCACCTATAATCCTCAACTCTATCATTTCTATATCTCTAAATTTCCTTTTTGTTTTCTACCCTAGAAATTTTGAATCCATCAGTCTACCAGTTTAAAAGCAGTGTAGAACCTCAAGTTAAAGACAAATTTGGAGGTCAGAAGAGATGGCTCACTCTAAATTCCTGTTCTGAAATCAGCAGGGTGTGTGAGCACTACATAAGAGCTCCCATAAGATCTCCAAGACCCAATGTCAGGCAGACATAACAATTCCCTAGGCTAGACTGTAGCAAAATTTCCCTGAACATTTGATGTGCTTTAGAACATCTCTCTAATACATAAAAGCCCCTCAAAATTCTCAGGTTATATTAGCACAGGAAATATTCTTTCTAATGGACCTCCCCCAACCCACTGGCATGTACATGACCACATATTTACACACAAGCACACATTATTTACTATTTTTTAGTAAAATAGGTACAATTTCTAAGAAAATATGTACAAGTTCTGGCTTGTTTAAAGCAGCTTGAATCAGAGAAAAGATCATCTTCTCAGAAAGAGATCCCCTTGAGCTACTACTGAAATTGGCTTCTGTTTCAAAACCATTCTTCTGAGATGCTCAGTACCCATACTCCCCCCTCAAATATCCTTTGTTATGGCTCAAGCCTGAAATCAGCATGTGGTTCCTAATTCAGGATATGCTTGGGGTGTTTGAATTTACATAAACACTCCAGGAAATCTTTCCTGTTAGGACAGGTACTGACCTCATGGCATATTTTCATTAATGCAACACTAAAAATGCTTTCCTGTGGTGCAGATGCAGCCCTGTCCATTAGAAAGCAGGTCATTTGGCTGCCCTACTGAGCTCCCCTACAATCAGTCAGGGAGAAAGCAGAAATGACTCAGCATATAGCATGGACTAAAATGGGGCAGGAATCTGTTTTCCAAGGCAAATGCCAGTACCCTGATAGCTATGCACTTAGACTTTCCACAGTACCTACAGATAAGCACATCCCAGCCTCATTACAGAGCTATCCAAGCACTTGAAATAGGCTTTGTGTTGGGTAAATCGGGTATTTCACTTTCCAAATGATAAGTTAAATATGCTTCATCATAAATAAAACAGACATTAAAATAAACAAATTGGCAATATCACCTTAATTGTACTACACACTCAATATTGAACACTGCATCCCACAACTCTCTAACAATAATTAGCATTGCCAACTTAGAGAGTGAGAGTTTACAATTTTGCTATGTAAGTATCATTTCTTAGGCTTAAATGGGGGAGGAGAATAAACCTACCATTCCTGTGAGCATGTGTCAGTGACAAACATCCTTTGTCTTTATGTACGCACAGCTGGTCCTAAGCTATTAAAACTTTAGGTTCTTGAGTACACTGGCTGTCTCCATTTAATTTTTATGGCATGCGGTGGATTATTCCCTCTATCTTATAGTATCCAAGACAACTCATCTGGTAATATTTTTGCCAGTAGGACATAACTCAGTTATCATTGAAGTCTGAAAATTTAAATGTCCACATAAAAGGAGTCATTATGCCAGTAGATCTTAAATATTGACACATATGGTTCCACATCTTAAATCTCTAAATACTGTCAATTTATTGAAAGTAATGTATGCCCGTCAAAAGGAAGGGATTTCCTCTTGGGGGGGACAAGTATCTGTTTAGTTCCTTTTTTCTTTTTTTTTCTTTTTTTTTGGCTATTTACTTGTATTAGTTCCTTATATATTTTGTGTATTAACCTCTTACTGGTTTGTAGATATTGCCTCCGAATTCCATAGACTTTCTTTTCATTTTGTTGAATATTTTTGCTCTGCTACAACTTTGTAGATAGATGTAGTCCCACTTGCTTATTTCTACCTTGGTTGCCTATCTTTTAGTGTCATACACAGAAAGTCTTTTGCAAGAGCAAGATCATGGAGTTTTCCCCCATTTTCTTCCAGATGTTTTACAGTTTCAGGTATTACATAAAGTGTGTAATCCACGTTAAGGTGATTTTTATGTATGGTGGAAAAATCCAATTTCATCCTTTTGCACATGGATACCCAGATTTAAACACCATTTGTTTAAGAAAACATCCTCTCACCATTGTATATTCCTGGTGCCTTTGTTGAGGTCAGTTGACCATATATATACATGGGTTTTATTTCTGGGCCCTGTTCTCAGCCCCACTGTCTATGTCTGTTTTTATTTCATATTGTCTGGTTATCATAGCTTTGTAATACAATTTGAGATCAGGAGGGTCCACCTTTGTTGTTCTTGCTTAGATTGCTTTGACTATTTGAGGTCTTCTGTGGTTTCAGATGAATTTTAGGATTTTTCTCTTTCTGTGAAAAATGCCACTGGCATTTGATAGGGATCACACTGAGTCTATAGTTCACTTTGGCTAGTATGGAAATATAAATGGCCAAAGGTATTTGAATATTTTTATTAGGGATATACAAATCAAGACCACAATGAAGTACCAACTCCTTGATATAATGGCTATTAAAAGGTTAGAAGACAGCAAGTATTAAAAACCCACAGAAAAGAGAATACGAAAGCAGTCAGTAAGAATGTAAATTGGTATAGCCATTACAGAAAATACTATGGAGGTTACTCAGTTATAAATACAACTGATGTAATCCAGTAATCCTACCTCTTGATACATATCCAAAGGAAATAAAAATCACCATCTCAAAGAGATATATGTACTTCTGTGTTCATTGTAACATTGTTCATGAAACAACCTAAAGAGCCTAATAAGAAATTATTGTGTACATATACACAACATTCAGCCTTGAAAAGAAGCAGGCCATTTTTAACAATGAACCTGGAGAACATCAAAAGTAAAATAAGCCAGACACAGCAAGACAAATTAATACTGCCTCACCTCATTTACATGTGGAATACCTCCATATTTTCACTTGAAAAGATAGAGGGTGACTGCCTGGGGTGATTGATAGGTTAATTAGTTTCATAGTAAGAGCTAAAAGATTTTATACTATTTTACTAGTTTCATAGTAAGAGCTAAAAGATTTTATACTATTTTACAGGTAAATATACAATATAGATGAAGAAAGATTAACTGATTGTCTTCACTGATGGTTACTACATTTCTACTAATGTTGTAAGAAAAACAATAACTTACCATTAAAACTTGATGGTTTGGATAAAATAAATATAGCCATGTTTAAATGAAGGAAAAATTATATGAATTCTGAGGCTCACTTCAAGATTACAATTATATATTTTTATCTATTTGGTTTATTCTCAACTAATTTATAATTTAACTATCTAAATAGGTAATAGACTCTCAGACCACACTAAGCATCATCATCCACAGCAAAAGAGAACAAGTCCCTGGACAGAGTCTCCACCAGGCCTCCCACAAGATGACTGAAACAGAGTTGCTCCCAGCAGCTTTTAGAAATGGTCTGTGAGAACAGGTATGCAAACTCCCACTGCCACCACCCTGTCACAATGCTTCCTCTTACACACAGAGGCTTTCATGTGAGCTTGCACACTTGAAGAAAATTCCCTAAGCTAAAATGGGTGCTTAAGTCCTCAGTGGGTGTCAATGGCTTGCTTAGAGTTGCTCTTCTGGTCATTTTCATCCTTTTGTTTTCCCTTTTCATCCCTTTTACCCACTCATCACCTAGAGCAGATTACGGTTTTGTTTTGTTGTTTTTTCGTTCCCTCTTTCTTTTTTGGTACCAGGGATTGAACTCAAAGGCACTCAACTACTGAGCCACATCCCCGGCCCTATTTTGTATTTTATTTGGAGACAGGGTCTCACTGAGTTGATTAGTTCCTCACCTTTGCTAAGTCTGGCTTTGAACCTTCGATCCTCCCATCTCAGCCTCCCAAGCCACTGGAATTACAGGTGTTCGCCACCACTCCCAGCAGAATAAAGGTATTTATACTTAGAGACAATGAAATATCTGACCCTAAAAACCTCTCCTCTCTGTTCCCTTACCAGGATGATTTCTACCCACCAGGATAACTTGACTCACATTTTGAAGTCAGTTTTTCAAAATGAAAAAATTCAAATCTCAATCAATAGTACAAATATCAAACATTTAAACAAAGGCCCAGTAACAGAACCAACATTTTGTCTCCCTGACTCAGTTTGCCTCTTAACCCTTCTTTTTGAGCCACTCTTCTGCAGCTACCTTGGATTCCATGAACCATAACAATGATCTATAAAATATCTTTATGACAAAGAACTGAAACTACCCCCAAAGAACAGTACAAAACAGATCACCCCATGATGAAATGGCCCTGGCTAAGCAGGAGCAACCAACCCATGATGGAACCAAAGCAGCCCCCCTGAGCAGGAACAATCATCTCAGGATAGGGACCAAATTACCTCTCAATGATGACCTTCCCAAAACCAATCCTAAGATAATGATGAACCCGACTACAGCCTGACCAGCTGTACTCTCTAGCTATACAAATCCCCCAGCCAAGAATGCTCCCAGCCCTAGCCTTTTTCTGTAAATTCTTCGTTTCTATGAGCCCCTTCAAGATAAATCATTGGCCACAGTACTCTTATGTCTGTTCTCAGCATGGCCACACTGATTAAAAGCTCTTTTCCTGCCCTTTACTACTGCTGAGCTCTTTGATTGGCTTATCAGAATAACCTGGCACCATAGGACCCTCAGAGCCAGGGCCTTTGTCCTGGGACTCTGGTAATATTGTCAGCAAATCCATGTTAAACATTCAAAGGACAAAGATTTCAAAGTCATTCTATTTTCCTTTGTATAATTAAAAATGTTACATTTAAAATACTTATGTTTAACATTAAAATTTTCTAAAAACTTTTCCTTCAAACAAAATTGTATAGGATTGCTTAAATATCATTTCAAAGAATGAGCATGCCTGTGTTAGTAGCAGTTATACCATACACATGTACTATACCATGCAGGAATACTAGGAAATATACACAAAGAGCTCAAATTTTTTTTCTACAGCACCTTGTATATAATGAAGTGTCTGAGAAAGAAATTATTTAAAAGGTGCAACAGGAAATTATAAGTTTATTAAAATAGGCCTCATAAGCCTTTCATCATGTTAAAAAATTTTTTCTACTCAGCACAGATGACTTTGACAATTTTATCATGAACAAACCAAAGTCCAATATAAACAGTCAATTGAAACTAAAAACTGTATCGGGTATAAACCACTAACAAACCTCTAAAACTAGGAATTTCCAATTCTAAACAATCAAAATTGTTTTAATTGTGATTTTACAATCACCTTATGAATTTTCCCTTCCTGCCCCTCCTGAAGGAGGATTAGCTGCTTTTGGACTGGTGTTGCCCTGATTTACTAACAGCTGAATGCTTAAACTCTTGAAAACTTAAGTGTGCTTAAGTTTGTCTTCTTTTCTGAATCAGTAGATAACCCAAGTAGGACTCAATTGTATGTATGATGTTTTAAACAAAAATGCCAATTCTGAGTAGAAAATGAAAAACATATCCACAATTATACCATATATAAGCTTAGAAAGCTAAACACGATGCTCGAAATGTTAATTAAAATTTGAAACTAAACCCAGATGTGATACATAGAATTTAAAATAATGATTATCTTCTAAAACAAAAAATATATATATATTTGGAGAACAAGAGAATTTAATTTCTACCTTCAACTTTTAAAGAGCTCTAAAATGAATAAACAGTACTGAAAATCCTATTCCTAAAGAACAGGATATTTAAAATAGAGTTTATAAGTGACATGCATAGACACTTGTATCACTTGAGGACAGGGTACATTCTGAGAGTTGTATCATTAGGTGACTTCCTCTTTGTGTAATCATAGTGTGCTTATAAACTAAGGCAATTGTGATACAATCTTATGATTCCTCTGTTCTATATGCTGTTATTCACCAAAATTTTGGTGAACATGATAAGCATGACTGTGCTTACCAAGCTGAGGGGTAGATGGATCAAGGTCCATGCATTATGGAGATGACTTCTCTTTCCTCTCCTGTGTGCTGGTTATACTTTCAAGTGGGCTTTCCCAAAAGGACAAGGAAGACATTAATGAGAACTCCAAGCCCCATAGATGACCAGTTCAGTAGCCCCAGCAGAAAGTGACACCTTGCCCCATGAGGATCCAGGGTTCTGGTTTAGCCAGCCAGGAATCAGAGATGACCCTGTTCGATTTAAACCACATGAACCAAGGGCAAGCAAGATATCACGGTCTAGACATGGATGTGGCCCCAAAAGCTAATGTGTGAGACAATGCAAGGGGAAAAAAAAAATGTGGAATGTTTTCTCTGATATAAGGAGGCTGACTCAGTGAGGTAGGGAGGGGGAGCATAGGAGGAATGCATGAATTCTAGATAGGGAAGAGGGGTGGGAGGGAAAGGAAGGGGGCAGGAGATTAGCAAGGATGGTGGAATGTAATGGACATCATTATCCAAGTACACATATGAAGACAAGAATTGGATATCAACAAACTTTATATACAGAGATTTGCAAAATCGTGGTTTATATGTGTAATAAGAATTGTAATGCAAAAAAAAAATAAAGCATCTCACTAGTAAAAAACAGTAAGTTCTTAAGGAAAAAAAAGAATCTTCAGAGGTGAAGTTATTAATTTATGAGAGCCTAAACCTAATCAGTGGATTAATCCACTGATATGGATTAACAGAATGATAACTACAGGGTTGTTTTTTTTGTGGGGGGGGAGAGAATGTGACAGGAGGAATCATATCACTGGGGCCATACTTTTGAGGTTCATTTCTTTTTCCCCTGATGAGCAGAGCTCTCTTCCTGGATGTCAGTTCCTGCTTCACTTCCCTTCTACCATGGTGTGCTGCCTTATCTGGTCCTGGAGCTATGGAGTCGGCCAACCATGAACTGCACCTCGAAAAATGAGCCAAAATAAACTTTCCCTCCTCTACATTGTTCTTGTCAGTCTTTTGGTCACAGCAATGAAAAAGTGGACTCAAATACAAGGTATGATCTTTCACAGAGAAGCCAGGTCCTGCTACCATCAAACAAGCAAAATAGATCTGATTCCCCCTACAATTCCTGGATATCAAACAATAAGAAGTGCCAGATGACAGAAACCAATCTCCTACATCTGTCAAGACAAAACAAAACCTTCATTCAGTCACAGAATATAGACAAGTCTGTTGTTTGGGATCTTTTGGTTTGTTTTTTTGCTAACAGCCTTGAGATATAATTTATGTGCCACACAATTCATCCACTTAAAATAAACAATTCAACGCGTTTTAGTATATTTATAGAGTAGTACAGACACCACAATCAATGTTAGATCATTTAAACTATCTCAAGAAGAAATTCTGTTCCCATTAGAAATCATTCCCCAACCCTCCCCTTTCCACAGTCTCTGGAAACCACAAATCTGTTTTTATTGTTGCTGATATACAAAAAAATTATATACACATCATGTGTACAACTTGATGAATCTTAAAGACACCGTGACTGTAATCAAGGTAATACACATATTCATCACTTCTAAAAAAAGTCTTCATGCTTTTTTATTTGTTTTGGGGAAGGAGGATTGTTAGTAATAAAGCCAGATTTAAAGATAGGTAGTTAGTGTAGCTAGGTAAATCGGGTCTGATATGGAGTCTAATAAAGAAAATGGAGTCCAATCTGAACCCAGGAAATCAGCATTACACCTTGGAGATTGAAATGTTAATGTCCCCAAGGCCCTGGCCCATTCTAAAGAATTGTAATGAAGCAGCTCCCAGCAAATAGGGAGGTGCTAATCAAATCACCCTAAGTCCTTCCTACCCAGATCACTCCTCTCCAGCCTCATCTGTTTTCCACCATTTGGCATTCCCACCTGCATCCCCTATCACATGCTATATAGAGGAAAAAAAGCAACAAAAAGAACAGAAATGTAGAAGGACAAAAGAAGACCTTAGATACAAAAGGGATAAGACCTCCCCTTCCCATGGATTACACCTTTCAGATCCCCTTCTTCCTCTGGGGGGATATCTTCTCTGCGATCCTTTAATAAAGCCTTTTACTTTCCACTCTACACTTGCCTCAGAGTGCTTCTCTGGTGTTATACTTCAGCTTTCAGGGAAGCAAGGACTCATTAGGGTAACCGGTGGTATTAGTAACAACACTTAATATGAGCTCTATCGTCCTAAGAAAAATCTTAGGTGCACAATACAGTATTGTTAACCTCAGGCACAGATCTCTAGAATTTACTCATATGTCAAACCTCAAGCTTTATCACCATTGAACAGTGCCTCATTTCTCTTGCTCCAGCCCATTCTACTCTGTGCATTCATAAGTTTGATTATTTTGGATACCACTGATAAGTAGGAAATGCAAATCTCACCTTCTCATATACCACCTAAAGGCATAGATTTAGAGAGGTGCCTCTATCCACAGCTGTAAACTGAATGGCCTGTCTACAAGAATAAAGTCTGACAAGAAATGAACTATAAAACTGAATTGGCTATCAATTACAAATTACATTGGCCAAGACATTTTTTTTTCCTAGTGCCTTTAACTGTAAGTTACATTATTTAACCTCTATTGTGACTTATCTTTGTACCTGTTTTAGGACAAGAACTATGTTTGACCCACTATTTTTATTGATGTAACGCTGTTTAGTACACTATCTTAGAATTACTCGTTATTTAATAAATATTTATTAATCTGTCTTGTTCTTCAATATTCCAAGAGAGAATTATGTTTTTCCTTTTTTGGTTCTCATCATTAAACATACAAATAAGAGAAACCATCTGGGGAAAGGAGCAGGTTTTGTCCATGTATTCATAGTCTCATTTTTGAGAATTACTTAGGTTTTACTCAGAAAACTAGAATGATTTCGTCAACTCACCCATTTGTTGCTTAGAAGTTTGGTGGTTGCTTACAATACAAATACAAAAATTGAATTTTGAAGATAAATCATGCTTATTTGCTTTTGTTGATAAGTGACTTTACAGCATTCAGATCAAAAAGCAAATTGTAGTTATTTGCTGTAAGTAGCTTCCATTAAGATAGCACAACTATAAAACATTTTGTCTTTCTATTTTAGTCAAACTCCTTTAAAATATATACCTAACACTGAAAGACATGGTTTTATTATTTAGCAAACTCTTTGTACTCTTTTGCAGATGCTTCATTATGCTTTTCTAAAACTAACTGCTACCATTTCCTCTTTTGAATTTATCATGTGAGAGCTAACATTCTGCTTTTAAGAGATCAAGTTTAGATCAATGAGTATGTCTAATTTTGTAGAAATTGAGGCTACATTGAATGATCAAGTATATCACTAATACAATTTTCCCCAAAATCAGAAAACCTTTATAGCAAGGAAATCAAAATGCCTGTGAGTCTATAATAAAGGTTGGACTTCTCATGCCAATCTACCAATAAGACACCATTGCTGCTTAGAGTATTGATAGCAATATTAACATAAGCCTCAGTGGCCACACCCATTTAGAGCCCAAGAAAGGGAAGCATCTGTCCCCAGAGCTCCCCCTGTACCATTTTGAAACCTCATCGTAAGTTAGTTCTCAATTCAAGGCATTGGATATGGGGAAGAAAATGAGATGGTACCAGTTTAAGGGAGGAACTAAGAAGGAGTTTATTTTATTTATTTTTATGCTGAGGATCAAATGAAGGGCCTCATATGTGGTAGGTGAGTGCTCTACCACTAAGCCACAACCCAGCCCAAGAAGGGAGTTTAAATGCATCAAATACTCCATATCTTCTACTTAGGGCAACTCTGCCCCTTTATTTATATCTATAAAAAGAAATCACAAGTCAGGCACAATGAAACACACTGTAATCCCAGTGACTCAGGAGGCCCAGGCAGGAGGATCCCAAGTTCAGAGCCAGCCTCAGCAAAGGCAAGGCACTAATCAACTCAGTGAGACCCTGTCTCTAAATAAAACACAAAAAAAGGACTGGGGATATGGCTCAGTGGTTGAGTACCCCTAAATTCAATCCCCAGTTACCACACACCCCCACAAAAAAAGAAATCATGAATAGCCAAAGCACAATTGGGGGCAGTAGTCAATGAAACAAAGTATCTCTATGATACCACATGAAAAATGGCAGTACCATCATATTTAGTGTACATTTTAAGTTTCTTTCCAATAGAATACTATATGGAGTTTTAAGAATTTATATAGACAGGTAAGCATAAATATTTCAAAATACTTTGATTTGCCCTAGGAACATTTTTACATTTAGCTTCTCCATTTTCTTCCCTTTACCAGATTGTTTCACTTATTATAGTCCAGTGCATTTTTCTGCACCAATAAGTTAAGAGTTGACAAATGCAATTTGGTCATTAAAAATCTTATGTTCCCTTGATTATATTAGTCTCCAACCCATAATTCTACTTAGTGTTTAAATAAGTTTGATTAAAATTCTAAGGGTTATAACCTTTAAAACATATTCTTACTTTCTAAACATCAGCGAGTACAAGTGACTTAAACACCTAGTCCACTTTTAAAATATCAGCAAATGCTTCCAATGAACAGCCAAATATCATGAAAAACGATGATCAATTCTACTCTCCAACACTGTTCTGTGTAAAAATGAATACAATCTTCTCCTGATTTATTTCTTAATATCAAGGAATACAGCATTTTATAGTAGAGCATTCTGATAGGCAAGAGAAAAAGGAACCAAGTTATTTGAAGCACATTCTATTCCATATGGCTTTTCCCAGGAGTCCTAAATTTGAAGAAGCCTGTTCACTTAGGTGGTTTCTAACACCTTTGAGAAGTTGATGCATAAAGAAGTGTCCTAAGAAGGCTTTCAAAGTTTTAACATCAAGTACTTTGCCTTTACCTCTATTTGCTGCAGCCAGAATATAAATGAAATCTGAAATTTATTCACTGTTGTCCAAGACCTCTAGTAATATGCATTGTATGTTAATAGATGCAGCACAGACCATGTGGCCTATAAAACCTAAAATATTATGTGGTCCTTTACAGAAAGTTTGCCAATTTCTGTGCCAAATTAAAGTAGAAGACTTTTTAAGACCCTCTCTCTCTGCTTCATTGTTCTGTTAAATGTTGATGTATCATGTTAATGGGTAGTCAAAAGTTTCAGCATTTAAATTGTATAACTGAAATTCTTCTAAGAACCAACAATTTCCTACAACCTCTCAAATTCACACATCTCTCTCCACACCCCCTCAAGGCACACGCATGCACTCGCGGGCGTGCGCGCACACACACGCACACACACACACACAGTTTGCACATAGTTTGCACACAGCTCTTCTCTTCTGAAGGTAAGCCTACCTTTTAGGGACCCTATGTAGATTTCACAAGACTATCTAGTATACAACCACAAGGAGCTATCTCAGGTATTTCCAATTACTTATGGAAATTAGACAATCAGCATTTTAAAGTCTGTTTTTCATCCAGCAGCTGGCAAATACAGCTTTCAGTTTCAGTCACTAATTTCACTTGAAGAGAACAAAGTAGACCAATTCATATTTTTCTCCATGGGAGAAGATTTCTGGGCCAGCAAACCCTTAGAAAACAAGTGACCAACACTAAAATAGAGAAAGAACGCACGAAGGACTGAGATAGCACACTGAGAAGGAAAATGTGGAAGAGTTGTTTATCATCTTTCCATATTGCTGTAGCTGAGAAGTTGAGAAACTCCTACAGCTGCGTATGAGTCCATCTTTCTACTGATCTTTCTTCCTTATTTTCTCTTTGTATTTCAGAAGAAGAGAGTGGAACCAACTACAAGACAGGAAAGAAAGCAATGGAGAAAGGAAAGCTTTGGATTTGATCCTTTTCTGCTTCCACCCTGACCCCTCCCTATCTCAATGCTGATGTGGCATTTTGCTGTGGCATAAATGATTAATTCAGCATCAAGTAACATCACACAGAGCTACAAAATCTAGTAGAGATTTCAGCCATGTGCTTTATGTAGTCTCACTAAAGACTAACCCAGGAACAATGAGGTGGAAACAAACAAACAAAAAAAATCATCGTACTGTTTTTAGACTGGAATGTTAATATGCAAATTTGAACTATAGGTCAAGGTTATCAGTAGTTGGATTATAGTTTAGAGCAGGAAGAAAACAGATGAAAAGAGGTATAGGACATAAAGAATGTTTTAGATGAACTACTCAAAGTGCAGCAAGATTTTCAGGAGAAAGGACCTCTGCCTATAGCAACAAGGCAGTCTTTGGGGACCTTAGATGAGTTTCTTTTCACATAGTGAGGGGGAAGCTGGGGATGCACACCCATGAGAATATAAGAAAGGACAAAGATAAATAAAACAATTAAGCTCAAGGATAGAGACCCAAGACTCCTTCTCCTCCACCTCTCATTCTTTCTTATCCCTCTAAAAATACAGCAGCCCGAATAAAAAGCAAAAATTAAAACAAAATCAAAGAGGAAGTGAGGCAGGATGGAAGGAAGATGGAGAAAATGGAGGGAGAAGAGGAGAAGAAAGAACATGACCAACACTGAGGAAAACACTCAAGTGAAACACAGGGTACTGGCTGGAAGGCAGGTGTTGGGAAAGTTAGAGACAATGCTGGTGAGGCATGAAGAAGAAACAGGACAAGGACAGAATCAAGGCACAAGTGGAGGGATCATACTGAACAAGAGAACTGCACTGAGAAGAAACTATGAAGAATTCATCCCCAGAAGGAAACCGGGTTGGGAGACACAGGCAAAGCTGAAAGATTAATGCCAGGGCAGAGAGGTGCAAAATGCTAGTTAGTGTCAAAGACACAGGAAATGTGCAACTGCCTGTACATTATTTAAAAATTTAAAAAGGAAAGCAATATGTTAACTTCTAAGAATCTAGTCTCTGGTGGGAGGGGAGGATTAGGGTCAGCTGAAAATGGAGGTACAAGTTGTGGAAACTTTGGGGGCGGGTAAGGAAGAAAGACTTTCAACATAACTGGCTGATCAAGGACTGATGCAGAAGCAAGCAAATGTTGAAATGTGTATTTTTGTTTAGCATGCTGTAAGGTACAAAGTCTATTTAATAATCATTTCACCTGCAGCAAAAGAAAAATGAAAAATTTGCATTGTCTGTTACTGAGTGCACAACACAAAATAGTCTCATTAAATATTTATCGATAGAATGAACTCATCTCTTTTATTAATGCTGTAAAATAGATATCTTGGGTTAAAGGACATTTGAAATCCCATAGTTGTTAGCTGCAACTAAATCCAAGACTAAATATATACACACATATATATACATATATCATGCTATCTCTGACATAAGTCAGAACTATTTATTGAATCCCTACCTTGCGTAAGATTCTAAACACTTTATTGTCTCATTTGATCTTCACAACATACTTTTCAAGATAGTCATTTTTCTTTCCAATCAATAGAATAAGAAACTACAGATCAGAGAATTTCAGTGTTACCCAGTTGTCAATAAGGACCTATGAGAAATGGGATGTGACTACCAGATTAGCAACCCCACAAGGATAAGGGTTTGGGTCTATTTTGTTCTCTTGTTTGCTTAGAGAAATGCCTGACAAGGAAGAAACCAAACCAATATTAAATGAATGAGTAAATGCCTACTTATGATCAACTGAATACGGCTAGGAGGAGAAGTTATATAATCAAGTTAACTGGTCTCATCTTAAAATTTATGACAACTAACCTCGAAAGTAGACTCCTATCCTTGACATAGCAATCCAAGTTCTTTCAGTCCATTTTGTGAAAATCTATAATACTTAAAATCTTGAATAAGGATATCATCTCAAAATGAATGTAGAGGGAAAAAAATGTGAACATTTACAAACCTGAGAGAAAAGAAAAACCCATGATATAACTGATAAAGAAAAGTTAATGAGGCAGGGCAGAACCTAAGAAAATGTGGCACCCTAGAAACAGGAAGGAGTGTTTCTAGAAGAGGGAATTATTGATGCCTTTCCTAGTAAACAGACTTTAAGGCTTCAGTGTACATGCACATTTACTGGGGAGTGCTCTCAGGATTTGTGCCTACGAGGAACTGGGAAACAGGGTAGTGCAGAGGGAAAACAGATATAACAGTCACAGGGTCCTCAGCTAACCCAAAAGAGCTCAGAGGCCAGGAGAGCCCTGTGGAATTTCACACTAGACCCCTCTTTTTTCCGGTACTGGAGAGTAAATCCAGGGGCACTTAACCACTGAGTCACATCTCCAGTCCTTTTTTGAGTTTTATTTAGAGACAGGGTCTCTCTGAGTTACAGAAGGCCTCACTAAATTGCTGAGGATGACTTTGAACTTGCAATCCTCCTGCCTTAGCCTCCTGAGCCGCTGGGGTATGTAACCACACCTAGCTAGGCCCAATCCTTAAGAGGGTGGCATATGCCTGTCACCAGATGCAGCTGGTGTTGAGGCTACAACTAATACCTATCAGCACACTTCCTCTAATTAACTAGATTCACTTCCCCACAGTTGATCCAAATGTTCCTCCTGGTCACCAGATCAATATCTAAGGTCTTGGGTCACAACACAGTCTGGTCAGAAAAGTGCTGTGTGCTAGAAGAAAAAAGGAACTTCACACAAAGGAGCTGTGGGACTTAGCAACATGTGTACAGTTCCAGTCACATCCTGCCTAGGTTTCCTCCATCTTCATTTGTGCCTATTTTACCCAATGCCATACTGCACCCCTTCCTTCCATCATTCCCTTCAACCTCCCCTTGAAAGTTTGTGCCATCAGACAGAACTACATTATCAGCCCAGAGAACTACTATAGCTCCTTTTAGTTATAATATAGCCTTTTAGCAAAACCCCCTTCATCCCCAGGTTCAGCTTCTGGGTTCAATATCATTCTCTCCAATACTATTTTGGTCAAAATTCTTGGCAAGCTCAGTATACACAAAGATTATCCTAGCAACTCCCTGTCATTTCAGTTCCTTGACCATCTCTCTCCCAGTGAGCTTATTATTTACTCTTCCCTGTCCACTGACACGCGTGTTCATCCCCTAGAGCTTACCAATACCAGTAACAGACTGTATTCCCTCCCTGTCGGAGTTGAGTCAAAGAAACAAAACCACAAAATGACAAATCAGGGATTGGACCACGCATACTCAAGGGAGTTGGTTACTCACTCTTGTCAGGTTGTTGTCCTTGTGTCAGATGAGAAAGCATGAAGTCCCCAGGGCAGCTGGTTAGAAAGGGAACCTGGATATAAGCAGAGAAAAGCAAGGGACAAGTTAGAACCCCTGAGGACAGTCAGGAACCCCCATGAGCTTCTCACTGTCTCTGACTTGAAGGAAGCAGGAGTCCTGCAGGCAGCAAAAAACACACACACCTGAACACCAGGTTGGAGAAGCTGCAGGAGGATCCAGAGGTGGGACAGTAGCAGGCCCCGGCTGCTGCTGCCCAGCAGGGAAATACGCCAGCAGCTGAGATCACAAGAGCTACAAAACCACCACACCGGACCTTTGAGCCTAAAAACAAAATGGCCACTGCATCTGGTCTACTTTCCCTATAGAAACATGGGGAAGGAGGGCATTCTGGGAAAGGAAATCAGCAAAATTAGAAAACTATGGTCCTCTCCATGATTTCCATTTTAAGTCCTGCAGTCTTTGGCAACCAGTTCCCATCCTTTCCACTCACCTTCTCTAATACCTTGTTCACAGGGAACAACAATCCATTGATCCTTCAGGGTCTCTCATAGTCAACATATCCTCAGTTTCCATTCTATATAGTTTGATATTTTAATTGCTTCACTGACTATAATCAAACCATACTTTCCTTTCTCTCCCTTCATCATGCTCACCTGCTAAAACACCATCGCCTGTGGTTCATTCAAGCACAATTGCTTCTTACCTGTATATACCTGATAGCTATACATACATGCCCAGGTAACTGGCTTCCAAGTTCATAAACCACATTGAGTTCCTTCACCATAAGTGAACTCCTGGAATTCTCCAGGGATCTTACTCTATTTCCCTATCCTTTCAAGAAAACTCTGAAATGTGCCATCTCGTACTGCCCATTCCATATTTCTACTGAAACTCAAACACACACTCCCCTTTTAACTCTCAGCTCATGACCTTACACCTATTTATATCATTTATCTATTGTTACATGACAAAAATGCTAAAACATAGTGGCTTAAAACAAAATTCTGTGACCTGATAATTGGGCTTAATTTGTTCTCAGCTGGGTAGACTCATATGCTGGGCCTTAATTAAGATAGCCAGGCTGGGTGAGGCAGCTGGGATCTCTCTCTACATGGATTATCAGAGTGAGATTGGAAGTCACAGCCCTCTTGCGGACTAGGGTTAACCACACAACACCCCTTTCTGCTGCTTTCTATTGGATGGAGAAAACCACAGGGCCCAACTGAAAGGGCCGTGAAAACAGACTTAACTTCCTAATGAGAGGACAATTTGTGGCCACACTTAAAAACTATCCCACACTTTGGTTAGTTCCCAAAAAGGCCACTGTATCACAAATAGAATGCAAAGAAAATAGAACAGACAGTAAAGGAAAAACTACATCCATATTTTGTACTTTATTTTATCAATTTTCTCATAAATATAGATTATAAATATTCCATATTTGTGGGGTTTTATTTTAAATATTAATCGAATCACATACTGAATGTTTTCTATGGAAAAGGATCAGCATATTATAAACCACGGTGCAAATACAGTCTGTAAATAAAGTTTTTGTAAATAAAATTTTATTGTGTTATAGTTAAAGCTTCATCCCAGGGTTTCATAACTGACTTCCAGACCACTCACGTATAATCGAATCAAGCCTCTATTGAAGTGCACCAGTGGCGGCTGACCAGAACATAAAGCTGTTCCCCTGACCAGCCCTGAACAATTGCAAGGGTGCTCCTTATACACCTGAAAACCGCAAAAGGGATGTTCGGGGGTCTAGTCAATGCAAGCAAGCCAGGTTACAGAAGCAAGAGAATGCAGTCAAGCGGCGGGAAGCCTAACCAATCACATTTAGCCCAGTCACCCCAGTTATAGAAACAGAGCCCCGTTACCCTAGTTACAGAAATAATGCCCCATTAGGTAGTTTCGTGTTCTTAAAGGTTTCTATAGCAAAAGGAAAAGAACATCTTGCCCCAGTCATGACCCTTCTACTTGGCATGGTTATTTTATAGGATGAAGTCATAAAACAAAATGGAGTCACATTTGCTTCTATTATCACATTTGGAAGACAGTCATGCTCATTCATTTATGCATTGTCCATGTATCTGTGACTGTGTTCACACCACAACTTTGGAGTGAAGTAGCTGCAATGAGATGGCTTGCAAATCCTAAAATATGTACTATCTGAGCCTTTACCAAAAAAAAAAAAAAAAAAAAAAAAAGCCTGCCAAATCCTACTTAATGACATTATTATTCCATTCTGAAGCAGCAGTTTGTTCTACAGAATTTTAACAGAAATACTGTCCTTTACTTAAATCACATAGGTTTATGCAAAAGAATTGCCTCACAGACCCATACCTTAGAGAGTTAACCTTTTATATTCTAAGAAATTTCTTTGGTAAGTTTTTTCAGATTCTGCATTTCAACATAACAATAGAACTAAAAATCACCTGCAAAGAAAATAGTACAAATAACACTAAAACCGAGGGAATGCATAGACCTCTTTTACTTTATCTACAATATCAAACCATTAATCAAGGTGAAAGAGTCAAGCATAGATATGGTTCCCAAACATTGTGGTGCTTCAGAATCATCTGGGGAGATTATTAAAAAGATAACCTTAGAATACATTCCTCAGAGATTGTAATTTGGTAAGTTTGAGGGATGGCCAAAAAACTGAATTTTTAACAAATAATACATTAATTTTGGTGTTGGTAGCCTATTGATTTTGACATTGGTGAGTATATATTGTACCCATATGCAATCTCATATTGAGAAAAATTTTAACTAAATGTGGTTAGAAATCAGAAACAAATGGAGCTTAACCTCTGTTTTTACTCCTTTACTTTATGAAGGAAAATAAAAGTACAGTGTTCTCTACAGGTAAACAATTAGTAATGCATCATTTCCTTAGAATTTTCTAGGGTTTAATAATTTTTAAAAAAAAGGTTGATGATTAGGCATTGTGGATATATTCTACACATCTGTCTTTGTGGATATATTCTACACATCTGTCTTTGCTCCACCTCTCTATGCTCTTCCTGACAATATTGGTTATATCTTTATTTTACTAGCATTTTAAAATTATTAAAACTATCGGGTCTCATTTGGCATCCTGGAAAGCACTCTTCCATTTCTTCCCTCTGTTCTTAGAACCCTAGTCAATATAATTTGCTGAAATTTTTCTTAAACACCCTGATATGATCATTACACATTTTATGTACATATCAAATTATCTAGCTATATTCTAAAAAGAGAAACAAATATGTGTTAATCCAAAATTATAAAAAAGAAAAATAGCACTATATAGCAGAAAGAAAACTGAAATTAAAACACAGATGCGACTCATCCAACATGTGCATTCTTTCCTATGCCTTACAAATTGGACAATCTGTGATTTTCTGTTCTTTACATTATGTCGAGTGTTTAAAGGTCCTTTCAGTGTTTACATGTAACATATAATACTTACATAAGGATATACATATTTAGAAAGTGCCACAATTGCCACTAATACTGGTGCCTATCTTCAGTAGGCACCTATGTAGAAAATAGAAAAGTATACTTTAAATTGACACCAATAGGGGGAAATGGTATTTTTTTTCCTTTTAAATTCACAAATACATGTGAAGTTACATTTCATTCCAATTCCAATTTTATATGACTATATCGTTGGAATGTTGCTAGTGAAATTTGATGATAGCTTAGGCCGTCAGTTCACCTATGAATAACTGAAATGCCTTAGCAGAATGAATTCTCATTCTGTGTCTACTATTTTGCCACTATCATAAATAATGTTCAGGCAGAGTTATGTGGAGGAAAATGAAGAATTATCTGCAGTTCTTTTGATAGAACAGATCTGGAAGTCCCAGAATCGTTCTCCTTTTTTCGTTATTTTGCATTTATATAGTCCCTTAAGTGTGAGCTAAATCACATAAAAATTGAAGACTCTGAATTGATAACTGGAAGAACCCTAATAGAACTGAACTAAGAAGAGGCACAGAAGAAAAACAATGCTCCTATGACTGTGATTTTATAAGCAAAGTTCAGATCATTGTTAGGGTTTGGATATGAGGTGTCTCCTGAAAGTTCATGTTAGACAATGCAGGAATGTTCATGGGTGAAATGACAACATTGAGCACTATAACCTAATCAGTGGATTAATCCATTAGATGAATTAGTGATTTGAAAAGACTACTATATTGTGTGATAACTATAGCCAGGTAGTGTGGCTGGAGGGGGTAGGTCACTGGGATCATTCCTTTGGGATTTAAATTGTGTGTGTGTGTGTGTGTGTGTGTGTGTGTGTGTGTCCGTTTCCCTATCTCTCTCTCCCTCCCTCCCTCCCTCCTTCTCCCCCCCACTCCTAGCTGCCATGAACTGAGAACCTTTCCTCTGCCACATCCATCCATCATGAGGTTCTGCTTCACCTGTGGTCCAGAGTGATAGACTTAGCTGACCATAGATTGAGAAATCTCATAGACTCTGAAATCTTGGCCAAATTCAATGTTTTCTCCTCTCTGCTGTGCTTGTCAGGTATCTCAATCACAACAATGAAAAGTTGACTACTATGACCATCTTTTTTCTTTTTATTGGTTTCTTTTCTATTTATACATCCATATGCACAGATAAACAAGAAACCTGTGATTTCCAGCAAACACATCAAATAGCCTACCTACATGTCAAAAAGAAAGGAATAATAAGCCCTTGAAAGTGAGGATAAATAAGAGAAAGATGCTTTCCAAGCAGGGTGTCCCTGAAAAAAAAAAAAAAACAAATACAGTAACAACAACAACAACAGGAGTAGTGGAATCAAATTTATGTAGTTCTTACTAAGAAGGAGGCAGTATCCTAAGTATTTTTCACATGATATGTTATGTAATTTTCACAACAACCCCTATGAGGAAAGTTTTATATTACATTGTTAGAAAAATGCATAATTAGGATTCAAGAGCCAGTCTGTGGTTTGTCCCCAAGTCTAATTTCTCCACCCAGGTAAAGTACAGGTGTATATCCAAACTCCAAAAATCCCAAACTCCAAAATCCAAAATGCTCCAGATCTGAAACTTTTTGAGCACTGACCTGAGGCCACAAATGGAAAATTCCACAGCATGCAACTTTGTTTCATGCACAAAATTAATTTAAAATATTGTGCTAAATTAACTTAATGCTATATGTATAAAGTAAATGGGAAACACGAATAAATTTAATGTTAGACTTGGGTCTTACCTACAAGATCTCTTCATATGTATATGCATATATTTTTTAAAAAAAATCTGAAAGTCTGAAACACTTCTGGCCCCAAACATTTCAGATCAGGGGTTGAACCTGTAACACCTTTCTTCTAGAGCTGCTCCTCATCTCTCACCTCCTAACCCAATCTCATACCTCCAGAGGCCTGGTTTCCTCTCTCTGAGCTGTCTCTATTAAGAGCCCCACAGATTCCTTAGATATAGTAAGTGCTTAACAAATGGTTGGTCCTGTCCTTTTCCTTCCACTATCAGTAATTACTCTTCAGACATGGCTCAGCCCACTTACTTAAGTGGATGCTACATGTCTGATAAATAGACTTTCACTATAAAAAATGGGTGAAGACTGATATTAATGTGTTATCTTGGTGCATTTTTAACAATAGAACTCCTGAAAACAGTCCAAAGGATTCATTTAGGATTCTGTGACAGAGTAGTGATAGAGATATCTAGGGATAAGAAGCTCTCCACAGGGTAACCAACATCCCAGTTTGCCTGACTGGGGGACTTTCTAAGACACGGGGCTCTTAATGCTAAAACTGACTATCCCACATGGACTAGGATCACTGCTATGGTTTGAATGTTTGGCCTCTCCAATATTCATGCTGAAATGTAACTGTTAATGTAACAGTCTTGAGAGGTGGGGCCTTTAAAATGTGATTAAGTCATGAGAGATGCCCCCTCACAAATAGGTGGGTTTAATGCCTCTGGAAATGAGCTTTCAGAAGTAGGATACAGCATCTAAGGCACCATCTTCAAGGCAGAGACCAGACCCTGACCCAGCGGTAAAACTGCCCACACATGGATCTTGGACTCCTCTACCTCCAGAATTGTAAGAAACAAATACGTTCTTTATAAACTATCCAGTCTCAGGTATTCTGTTAGTGGCACAGAATGGACCAAGATATTCACCTTACTAATCCTCTGAAATAGTTTCAGCAATAATTCCCTCTGGGTTGACAGACTAGTACAGAAAGGCCATGCATTGTTTATCCATCCTGACTCACATTCACAAACATAGTCTGGAGGGAATCTTAAAAGGATGGATAATAAGATAAGTGTGTAAAACAAAGACAAAAGTAGATAAACCAAAAATGTTTTTTAATATCATTAATAAAATTCCATCTTGAAATACTCAGGAGGATCCTGGCTACAATCATGGGGCTTCAATACCATTACATTACAATGCAGTGAGGTTACTCTCTCCTTTACCCACACCTCCAGTGTTGATATCTATAGAAGTTGACTTATTCCAGTATTTAAAATTTCTATTTTATAGATAAACTTATTTCAAACTGAGTTTACTAGTATCACTTCTATACACATACTTGCTTCCTCGGAGCATAGTAGCTAATGAGGCCAATAGAGTTATTTACTTTGATAGAAATATATAGTCTTCTTTATTTCAAGATAAACTATCAAACATTGTTTGTAATTTTATATGTGAGAAGCCAGCCAAGAATCTCTCCATAAGATAGCTCCCCTTAAGACTTTATAATATCTGTGTCCTCTGTCTTCTAGAAATTCTATTTTCACACATTATATACCAATGAAAATGAGAAATTGGATTTTTTTTTTTTTACTAAAGCAATAGGCAATACCAGTGCAATTTTTGTTGAACTTTCTCAAACCACTTTCTCAGAAAATCACAGCACCTGATGGCATTTAGAACTGGAGGTTTTTATAGACTGACATTGCTCAAAATAACAAAACGCAAGCTATATACTAGGGAAATGTAAAACTCAATTTAAATAATAAAATATTTATGTATTTTAGTAGACATTTATAAAGACATTCTAATGTCTTTCTTATAAAAAGAATTGCATTTTCCACAAAACATGTTTCAAGTCTGTGAGACTGTATATCCTAAGTCTGATGCTGGCTGGAGAAATATTGAGATGGGAAGAAAAGAGAAAAAACATAATTTAGGATTTATTAGTGCATTATTTTTCACAGATAAACAGTATTGCACCGTTGTTTCTGGTCTTCCTGGATCTGGGTATAAGAAAGTGGGAGATGAGATGGGAGAGGAGAGTAAGGGAAGATAAGTGGAGGTGAGGAAGGAAAGGGAAGGTGGAAAAGGCTTTGGTCACTTTTGATTATCCACATTGCCATTCCCATAAAATGCTGTCAGCACTGACAGTATATAAGGGACCGAGACAGTGGATTAAAGTAAAATTATGTAGTTTGTTACAGCTAATACTTTCCTGTCTCATTTTGTGAAAAAAATATAGCTGTTGTAGCAAATTAAATTGTCTCCACTATACACGATATTATTTATTAGCTTTCCAGTATGTAGGGTTTTTAATTTAAAATAAACTTTTGAAAATTAGATGTAAATACTTAGCTCTAAGATTAGTGGAGAGGAAACCAAGAACAAATGACATCAAACAAACCCTTCTAGTTCTGCAAGTCACACCTTCCCTACTTTTGGTAAGTTAGCACACTGCACTATCCCATTCTGTGCTCAGAGCCTAAAATAACATGGAAGGAAGGAACTTCAGTGCCACATACAGAACCAATAATAGCTTACATTTTCATGATGCTGTCCATATGCAGGCACTTTTCAATTAGTGACTAGCTCCAGAAGGAAGACATTATTATCCCCACTTTACAGGTTAGGATATTGAAGCAACGAAAGCTCGAGTAACTTGCCCTGTGTGATCTAATAATAAATAGAAGAGCTGTACTTTCCACATAGACTTCCTAGTTCCTGATATGCTCTTAACCACTCTCAGCTCTCTAAGAAAATGGTAGTTCACGAATAGAAAATTCAATTAAGATAGTTAAAATGTGGTGGGTGAATGAGTGATCTAAACTACATGCAATGACATGGAAGATTCTCATAGACACACAGCTGAAAAGAGCTCATACTCATACACTGTATTCTATGTTATTCCATTTATAGTTAACAAAATATATGATTGTTATTTAAGATGATATAAACCAGTATTATTAGTATATTAATGTATACTATTTACACTATATAGTATATATATATGTATATATATATACTATGTAATATATACATATATTATTTTTGTGTTTATATTATATTAAATGACAAAAAAACAGGCAAAAAAATCTGTGCTGCTAGAAGGTAGAATATTCTCACTTGGGAGTGAGGGATAGATAAATGAAAGGAAATACATGGAGCACTTCTGGGTGCTGCTTGGTTTGTTTTGTGCCCTGAGTGGTGATTACATGGTAGTTTGTGGAAATGCATTAAGCTACATAATTATGACATGCACCCTTTTCTGTGTGTATATCATATTTCAATAAAAGGTTTATAAGGGGTGTGGGGACAACAGGAGCTTTTAGGCCTCTTCAAATAGAGCAGGGAATGACCCTCTTCTATTCTAATTCTTATTAACATTCTCTTTCTATCCCAAAGCAGCAGATTCTCAAGCATCATAAACCCTATAGTATCTCTCCTTTCTCTTTCTCTCCTGTCAAAAATAAAAAATAAAAAAAGGTAAGCCTCATTTCCTGCACTAAATAATAATCTGAATAGTCAGCCTCATTTATATTTGGTGGAAAGGGTTACTAAATATAAGAATGATAAAATTTCTGAACCCTCTTCTAATTAATAAAAGAAGTTGTCAGCGACTAAGTGGCCTTTTCTCAAACATCAAGTCGGCTCCATTTCCCTGCAAGGCAAACCCATCCCTTCCTGGCAATACAACTTCCAGCACCAGAAGAAAGTGGGAGGGGAGGTGGTCTTGAAGTCTGAGCTCTTTACAGAGTTTGGAAGAAAAAGAGAATTCCAGAATCTACAACTAAAAGCTTTAAGAAAAGGGTAAAAGCCACAGTACCTGACTTGATAGCTCTAAAATTCTCAGAACATTGGCTTCAAACAAGATATACACTTCTCCAAACTGCTATAAGAGCCTTTGGAGCCTGAGACATCTATTAATGGGAAAAAATTAGGGAGAAAACACACCAGGTTTTCAGGGGTTGTTTCTAATGGAAACCCGGATTTGACAATCCTACCACCTGCTTTATATCATTAAACTGAAGGAGTCTATGAATAGGAAGGGGGAGGGGAAGAGACACTGCTAATAAAATATTTAAGAACATCAGGAAGAGCCATATCAGGCTTTTAGTTTACCCAGAAAAAGCATCTTCCTAAAGTATCAGACAACCAAGATTTACTGTATTAATAAAATCACCTTCAGATTATAAAGGAGAAATGCATGCATAAAATGCAGACAGATAGTCTATTTTTAAAATCTGGAACAAAGGGACAAAATGTTCTAGGACAAAGGCCAAGCATCTTGCTCTCAGTAGTCACATTATTTACTTTGACCTCATCATTCACAGGTGATTGACACTGAGAACCAATATCTGAAAATTATCCCAGAGTCATATTCTAATGGGACAGGGATGGTCACATAATCTTACATAAGAATTTAGTATGTTTGAAACAAATAATACAATGACTAGATAGTTAATAATATCTGAATGCTAGCTCCTCCACAATTATTGTTGCTATCAGAGATGAATGATTGATTGTACGTGATGGAATTTATCATCTTTCAAATGTGCATTTTCCTCTTGAACACTGAAATAATGATGGTCCCAGAGAGCCATGCAGATTGCCCAATCTATCAGCATTTTTCTCTATGTTTGACTTTCATTCCTCTGCATTTGATTGCTTCTGAAACAATGGTAGCAGAATTGAAAATGCTCTTTATATTCCCCAGGTGATTTTCATTTGCAATAGATAAGCAAATACAATTTTCCCTATTACACCAACCAGAGAAAGACACTAGCATACATCAGAAAGCTCAATAAATACATGGGAGGGGATTCCATTGGGTGCACCAGCCCACTCAAAAGAAAGGGAAATAAAGGATTAAATGCAGCTAAGCAACAAAGTGTGTTTTCTTTTTTTTTTTTTTTTTAGCTATAAATAGACACAATACTTTTATCTTATTTTATTTATCTTTATGTGGTGCTGAGGATGGAACCCAGTGCCTCCTACGCACTTGCTCTACCACTGAGTCACAAGTCCCGCCCACAAAGTGTGTTTTCATCCATGCATGCCTACAAAGTGATTGGCCATTCCATCTAGGCACTAATTTGGGAACGTATTTTCTAAGTGGAAAATAATGGGGCTAGCCCCAATCTGGTGCTGTGATTTTGTACTAATGTAAAGTGATATGAATTATCTATTCTTTTGGTGCCTCTGATTTGTTCTCTACAATAGGACCTCCCTCTTTATCCTCGCCTTTGCCTCACCCACATACCAAACCAGTCAGCTTTTGAACAATAGGAAATTGTTTTCTTTTTAGCATTTACTATTTATCATTGACTGCGGAGGGGTCTGCAGGAAGAAAATTCCTAAGAGTTTTGCAGGAAAATGTGAGCTGTCAGCCTGACTGTTTTGCATAAATTCCCTCCTCAATCTCATCTATTTTGATTTTGTTTCAGGTTATTTTAAGTGGAAAAAATAGCATGAACAGAAAATATTTTAAAAGCCCAACCTTAGGCTTCTTTCACTCCATACTTTGTTACTTTCTTTTTCTAGCAAGACAAACTTAATTATGTAAAGTAGTGACAGCTCACTCAAATTTTTTCACTGATCCACAGCACAGATAAGCAATTTTGAGGAAGCTAAATATTCAGTGAAGATGCTACTAATCATTACCCCCAGGAACAGCCCAAAAGAAAGATTATTCTTTGCATTGTGGATGTGCCTGTCATTTGAAGAAGCTTGCAAATACTCAAAAAGGCAAGGATTTGGGGGGAAACAACAAAGGTGAAAATGTAAAATTTACACTTTTTCAAAAACTGTACCATGATAATAAAGATGTTATAATATTCTTCTCAGAAATTAAGGAAGAGGCCCATCTTTTTATAATTTCAGAAGAAAATACATAGGAAATAAATTCTTACCTGGAGTAAAATCTCTACACATTCTTTTATTGAAAAAAATACACATACAATGCAGCATTTTTTTGGAAATAATTAAGAACATTTCTGATTAGGGACAGAAATTTTTACTCCTATTTTCGATCCTTTTGGCAGACTCAG
The DNA here is from genome assembly GCF_048772815.1 of Callospermophilus lateralis. Classification (NCBI taxonomy): domain Eukaryota; kingdom Metazoa; phylum Chordata; class Mammalia; order Rodentia; family Sciuridae; genus Callospermophilus; species Callospermophilus lateralis. Next base: position 86,935,364 of record NC_135317.1, read on the forward strand.
GCTGGGAACCTGTGTGTACATCACCTTCCTTCATCACATTATACTTGGACCATAAATTGTTATTAGAAAAACTTCCTACCCTTGAAATTCAATCTGTTCTGTTTGGATAATTTTGTAGCTTTAAGAAAATGCAGCCACACCTAAACTTAAAAGAATAAGACATAAACGCTTGATAAAGGTATAATTAGGAGTGTAAGAATATAAACAATACATGGATGAATAAGGAAAATTTTGAAAAAAAATGTAATTTAATGATACTACTGTGAATTTTATCATTTTAGATGCCTTTGGGATATACAGAAATTATCAATCATATATTGAGTGTGTGTGTATGCGTGTGTGTGTGTGTGTGTGTGTGTGTACTAGGATCAGACCCAGGGCCTCACACATGCTAGGCAAGCACTCTACTACTCTCTACACCCCCAGCCAGCTATGTAAACTTTTGAGACTCAGAGGAGATATTCTGGGTTGAGAGTTAACCACACTTTCAGGCTTAGGTTTTCAGATAAAGGTGGCTCTAGTGCCTGCTTCCAGCCTTCACTTTCACTCCTGCTCTCCCACCCCAGGCATCCTCCTGTCTCAGCTCTGAACTGAACCAGTCTCATTTTCTGTTCACCAATTCTCACAGACAAAACTACTAATTTTACAAAATTTGGGGGGAAGAGAGAAGTTTTACATTCAGAAGCACAAAGAAATGAAATAGCATTAGCTATTGTTATAAACAGCACTTTGGCAATCAGCAGCCCTCCCTCACTTGCTTTCTTCCCTTCTCTCCTGAGTGTTTTCTCCTTCTAAATCCCCGTTCATCTCTTCTACAGAGTGGTTTTACCTTCTTTTTTCTCCTTTAAGGCTCCCTTCCCACCCTCAAGTAAATTGTCAAGATATTTTTCTTAAAAAAGACAATTCTTGCCTCAAGAGGAATCTAGGTGTCTATCTGCTTTTAAGACAAGTGTTTCACCCCACACATATCTCATCTGATCTCAACAATCTCTTGTTTTTGGTGGAACTGATATTTTATCATTCCCATTTCACAGACAGAAAAACAGGTACAAAGAGATGAAGTCACTTGCAGCGCCCCACAGCTTAGTAGAGTCAAGACCACATTCAAGTCACCTTTGCTCCCTAGTCCTCACCTCCCCACAAGCTAAAATTCTCCTGTCCATCAATTGTTCTTTTCTTCTCTCCCTCAAGGTTGGAATTCCTCAGGAAATACAGGACATGGGTGATTAGCTCTGTGGTTTTTCAAAGTGCTGTCCCTGGATCAGCTGCATCAGCATTTCCTGGGAACTGATGAGAAATACAGACAGAATTAGACCTGGAACAGGAACCCAATAGTCTGGAGCTTCAGTCTTTCCAAGTGATTCTGATGCAGTCTAGACTTCGAGAACATCAGGCTACACAACAAACCAGTTTCCTTTTGTTTGTATGTAAGAACTACATTACATTTCCCTGCTACCTTGGATGTAGTCAATGGACCAGAAACCAAACCAATGTACACTATTTCCAGGTCTGGCTCACACAAAGCTTCCATGCATGACACTTCATCATGAACCCCTTCCAATGCATGCTACAGACAAACATGGTGGCCCTGAAAAGTACACAGAGAAGATAGCAGGACCCGTGATACAAGGAGGCTAGGTTTCTGAAGTGCTGCTTGAAGGAAAGCCACGAGTCAATCAAGAATACCCAATTTGTGTAACCCACTTGAGGCCTGACATTTACCCATTATAACTGCTAGCATTACCCTAACTCATGTATGAAACTGTTATTTTGAGTGAGCATTATTTCTAGGATTCTAAGAAAGAAATTAAGATATGTAGGAGGTAAAGCTACCCACTCGAGCCCTATTTGCCTGTTTCCTGAAGAAAGAGATCAGAGAAAAAATTCCGAGGTTCTATAACAAGAGCAAAGCTGACATATGGGTTCTGACTTGCTATTGAATGGGGGGAGAGGGAAACAGAAGCCAAGTGCTAGTAAAAGAAAAGGGCAGAGGTCACAATAACAAGAACCTGATACCACTTCTTATACCAGTTGGAATCATGTGAATTCCATGAGTGTCTGTCCACCCAGGATAGAAATGAACTCAAGGAATAAAATTCTTTAAAGTAAAAGAAATTAACATTCCTGACTGTTATGGATACTAACAATTGCCAGGTTAAATCCATTCATCTTGCAGACATTTAATTAACTGCCCAGGATCCTTAGTAACAGAACCAAGTCAAAATTCAGTTATCACAACCTCAGGTTTAGGATTCTCTTCCATCATCTAACATTTTTAACTATTTTCTTTTTTTATTTATTTTAAGGCACTTTCTTCTAAACATTATTTCTTCCTCTTATGTCTCACACTCAGAACTTACTATAGAGGTTAAGTATACTGAACTTGGCCCTACTGTCAATGTTTTAAAATTTCTGACAGCTTTATTGACTAGATTTCTACAATAATAGGGGATTCATTTGTCCATGTGAAGCTACAGGTAGAGAAAATAATCCCCAAACTCTCTTTTTTCATGAGAGAATGTGCAGAGCCCAGACAGAACTGAGAAATGGAAAGGCTCTGGGGCCTAATGGAATGCTTACTGAGATCTATTGATTCTGATGCAGCACATTGATTGGCCATCTAACTCTGCTCTCTGTAATGTCTAGCCAAAAGAAAAAGTGTGGCAGCAGATAAAAGGCCTTAGCACTGTCATCAGCTGTGATCACAAGTTTCCAAAAGGGACAGTGACAGTTGGTAAAGCATCTCTTGAACGTTAGTTCCCAGGAACATACTGTCAGGTATTCATCTGAGCCAGGCTCAAGATGGAATCTCAGATATTTCTGCTTTAGAGTCACATGCAGTTCTAGTATCTGGGTTTGTCTGTTTCCATATCCATTTACATTGATATTACATATTGTCACTGAAAAGAAGTTATAGAAATAGAGACCTGGAAAGTCCTTTACTATCCTAACAATTTATTCCATCACTCATCTAGGCTTCCAACTCTGTGAGGGACTAGACAGATAAAATTAAACAGATGACACATTGGGACAGCAGCAAGTTATAAGATGCAAGGCTCAGGGATGGGATTGTGGCTCAGTGGCAGAGCACTTGCCTTGCACATGTGAGGCACTGGGTTCAATCCTCAGAACCACATATACATAAATAAATAAAGGCATGGTGTCCATCTACAACTAAAAAGAAAATTTAAAAAAAAAAAGATGCTAGGCTCACTGATTGGAAAGCTTGGGTTCAAATTTTTGCTTTAGAACTGAACAACTGAGTCTTTGGGAAAATTATATAATTTATTTCTGCTTCAGTTATAGGATGGAAGTAATTAATAGTCCTAGCTCACAGAATTAAATGAGACTGTATTTTTAAAGTGCCTAGGACACTGCCTGGCTCCAAATAAGGGATACACAAAGGTTTGTTTAAATTAAAAAAAAAAATTTAAAGAGTTGCTTACACGTGGGTTAACCTTGGGGCACATCGACTGTGTTACTATTTAAATGCTTCCTCACAGACAGTATCACAAGGTAAAGTGACTCAGACTGTCACCAGCCAAATAGGCCTTTTGGTTTGTGAAAACCAAAAAAAGGTATCTGAATATATTTAGAAAAGTCTTTAAACCCTACTAATTTCCTCAAGTAAAACTGTGAAAATTAAAAAATGATTGATTTTTTTACATTTAAGAGCAAAACTACAACAGTCCATCTCCTTTATTAGCAGAGATATTTAACCTCAGTTAGCTTACCTCTGCCACCCAGTAGCCTCCCCCAACCCACCAATTATTGTGTATTCAGGAAGAGCAAACCAATTAACCTGAACAAACAAGGAAGAAAATTTAACCTCATGAGGTGAAAAACTATACAATGCTCTCCAAAATGATCATTCCCTATGTGAATTCTAATCTCCATTGATTCTCATGCTCCCTTTCCCGTAGAGTGGCAAAAAAAAAAAAAAAAAAAAAAAAAGTCGACTGTACTTTTTTTATAAAGCTATGTTCCTGAAGGATGTGAGAAATAAACAGACCTAACAAGGATTACATTAATAATCAGACTGATGTACCTCCAAAAGGTAATAAATGAAAAAAATATGAATGAAAATTACTTTAAACAAATTAAAATACAAAATACTTGTCCAACTTGAAGGGGAGAGAAATAACTACATCTACATAATTGGAGGGGGGCAGGGAAAAATGAAAACACAAAGGTTCTTGTTCAAATTTATTTCAAGATGGCAACAGCAGGTATTAAATCAAGCAGGGAACCCTTCTAAACACTGGGAACCATGTACCTGCACCTGTGCCTGATGAACCATGGCCATAAGGACATGACCTGATAGGTAAAATGAGAAAAGATAAACACATGAATTCAGATGAAAGTCTGGAAACATTTAAGAGAAAGAAAGGGAAATTTTTGAAGACCTGAGAAAACAGGTTAGATTAAGGGAAGGGCATGGAATAGAAAGAAGAGTAGGAAATAAAGGTGAAAAGAAAAGAAAGACAAAGTGAAAAGACACATCTAAGTCAACTGCACCTGAAAAAGGTACAATAGAAAGATGGACCAAAAGAAGCTAGCCCATGCAACAGGTTGGTCCTGTGTGCCTTTATATTAAAGAAATGATGATTCTAATTACCCTAGGACCCTAATTAGAAGTGGGGAGGAGAAACTGCAAGAGAACAATGGCTCTGTTATATAAAAGTGTACTCAAAGTCCTCTGAATAGGAAAATATCTAAATGTGGGTCAATCTTTTTTTTTCCCAGAATAAAGAGGGCTTCTGACAATTGAAACCACACTATCATAACTAGCTTTTTCAGGTGATAGGAGAGCTGGGCACTTGAACATGAACAGACAAAATGATTCATTATGATACATTGCTTTATGTTACAGAAAAACCAGCCGTTCACTAGCTATTATATAAATGATAGCCAAAATGGATTGCCAGCTACTACACACAGCCAGGAAAAATAAAGAACAAATTCATGATGCAGATTTGGTTTATATTTCTGTTGTGCACAATAATCAAAATAATCAACTGCTGGTTGAAGTGTTTGCTTTGATGTTTTTAGAAAAACCCATGTTTGGGGCTGGGGATGTGTCTCAAGCAGTAGCGCGCTCGCCTGGCATACATGGGGCGCTAGGTTCGATTCTCAGCACCACAAAAAAATAAAAAAGAATAAAGATGTTGTGTCCACCAAGAACTAAAAAATAAATATTAAAAAAAACTCTCTCTCTCTTGAAAAAAATAACCATGTACACATGTATCAAATGAACTGAGGTATTCAAATCCATTCCCTTGAAAAATTACATTTGTGACCCAATAAAGTTACAATTGTTCAAAACTTGTTTAGAGTCATCTTTCTTTATGATAACTTTTAATCTGCAAGAGTTTTGGATTATTTGTTTTTAATAAAATGTAGAGAATGAGCCAAATCAAAAATTACAAAATTAAGAAGTTGGGTTCCTTTGTGATTTAAATAAAGAAGTTTTGAAACAAAGACAAACAGAAAATATACAAAATACTTTAAAGTGATGACAGGATTATGATATAAGTAGAGAAGACTATCTTGCTCAGTATACCCATACATACATAAGCTATGTAATCAGAGAAACAGATCCATAAGCAACCCTGAAGACTATATAGTTCAGCTATAGCTTCATATAATTGTATAAAGAAACTGAGGTCTCAGTAGATTGAGACTTGCTTGAGGATACATATCTGACTTAGGGAGAGGCATTGTTATAATTTAGCTCACATTCTTTCTTCTCCATCTTTCTACACCACTAGAACCATTTGCCAAAACCATATGACCTTCTAGAAAGTCATTGAGAACCACAGGTATGTATCATCTACAAACATGCTGAATCGTCACCATTCCTGAAAGGCAAGTCAGTCAGACCTGGTTGTCATGGCAATAACTCTTCCTACTCCCAGGCTGGTGATTGCATATGTAAAATGCAGCAGACCCAGACAGGAATAAACCTTATTAAAACAACATTCTAAAAATGGAATGGCTTACCTGGCTTCCCCATTTTGAGTTCCAGAATCTTGACTGCAATTGTCATCTAAGTTAAATTACATCCAGATAGCTACATTTAATAGAATGAGGAGATATTCTTTGTCTTGGAACTTCAGGAAGAAAAAAAAAGTAGTTAAGAACAACTGATCAACATTATTGGAACTGAAATTTAAAATATGATCACTATATATGCATTAGCATAATTATACACACCAAAAAAAGACTCTAAGTGAACAGTGAGGTTCTAATATTAAATTCCCTAGCTAAGAATTAATGAGGCTGTGGTTATGGCTCAGTGGGAGGGCACACATCTTGCATGTGTGAGCACTGGGTTCGATCCTCAGCACCACATAGAAATAAATAAGTAAAATAAAGGTATTTTGTCCATCTATAATTTAAAAAAACAAAGAATTAATGAGGCCCTAACCCCTTGCTATTCTTTCTTTTACTGTCCATGTTTTTTCCCCGCTCCATGCTGTTTGCTTCCCATGCTACTGTATCTTTTTATGGTCAATTGTTTGTATAAGAGCACTAACACAGGCTCTACATACACAATCACTTAGAATCCAGATTCAAAAATAAAGAGTTCTCTTTCACTGTTTCTCAAGGACAAGTTTTGCCCCCTACGTTGCAATATGAAAGAATGTCTAAAATCAGCTACTAGAATTGTTTTCTACTCTTATCTGAAATTTTCACTAAGGTTTTACCCAAATCTTCTTTGTAAAGAGAGAAGTTTCCAAGTCTAGTCTAACCTAAAAGCTGATGCCCTTAAAACAGAAGCAGGACTCCTATGACACTCCTTAAGTGCCATAACCTAAGAGTTGATCGTTTAAGTATGATACACACAAGTTCAAGCATTTCAAATGTGTATGCAATTCTGTGGCACAGCACAGTTTTTCCATGTGATTTCTTGAAGTATGCCTGTATCTAATAGCTGAGGAAGGCACATTTGTGTTCTCCAACACCATGTCCATCAACTTTTGGAAGAGGTCAGTCACTACCTAAAACGGAAATTATTCAGGAATTCAGCATTGATAGCATTGATATGCTCCATATTGTAACTAACCCTTTCCTCTCCCTCCCTCACCCACTCATTGTGCCTTTTGGAACTTCAGATCTATGACCAACAAACCCACTCATACTCTCACCTTTTCCTTGAATGTTCCTTTGCTCCTACAGTTATCTAAAAATGTTCTCGGCAGCTGTCTCAGGGACAGAAAATGAGTCTAGTGTTCTTTTTGATCCACACTGCTTCTTTTCAATCATTTGTTTCTCCAAAAGCTTTCAAAACCCACAGTCTTAGGAAGCTATGCCATCTTATTATGCTGCCCACCCTCCCTTTACTCTCCTCTGAAGACCTAATTTATACAGACCTCCCATTTATTCCTACATTTCCTCCACTTCTATACCATTCCTCATTCCTCAGTAATTCAGCAACCATAGAGATGACTTATCAAGAAACTTGGTCTTCCAGTTCTCTGATTTCTTCCCTCCACCACCCCCTCCCCCTCCCCCTCTCCTCCCCCTCCCCCCCTCCCTTTCTCCAGTGCTGAAAATCAAACCCAGGGTCTTGTGAATGCATGGTAGACAACCACTCTACCACTGAGCTACACCTTTAGACCTTTTAGTTTCATTTTTATACACTTCTCTGCCATCCTAGTCACCCATTTCTGTGGTTACCACCAAGATGATGTTATTGTCAGCAAATGCATTTTGTTAGTTCATTGTTTTTTGTTATGACTGAACATCAAAGACTGAGTAATTTGTAAAGAATAAAGGTTTATTCTGCTCATTTAGAGGTTGGGAGGTCAAAGGGCTGCATCTGGCAAGGGTATTTTTGTTTATGGTAATTCTGCAGAGAATGGCAAGAGACAGATCAAACTGGCTTTTATAACAGACCTACGCTAGAGATTACCCATTAATCTATGAGTGACTGAATCCATTAATCACTTCTTAAAGGTCCCACCTGGTTCCACCTCCTAATACCTTAAAAGGGGGATTAAATTTCAGCATGAGATTAGACGGCGACATTCAAATGAGAGCACGCATCACCACCAAAACCTTCATTTGAAATAGCCCACGACAGTTTTTCTCCCAGATCACTCTAGAAGGTCTACTTCTTTAATTCTGTTTCACTCTGATCTCCATCTATGACCTCCCTACTTTTTCACCCGCTTTCTGTCTTTGGTTTCCTCCTCAAACGCAAGCTAGAGTCTGTAGTCTGCGACTATAATCAAACTCTCAGAAACATACTCAATGTCCTTTTCCTATCTTGCTCCATTATAGTTAAATGAAAGAAAAAAAAAGATCCCTTTTCTTTTTCTTCTCTTTCTTTTCTTTGCCTGCCAGTCAGCAGCTGTATATTGCTAACAAACATCACACCTTGGTTCAAGGAGTTCACCCTAATTTCATAACAAACCTAAAATGCAGCCTGACTTCCGGCTTCCAGTCTGGGTGAGTTCCGCTTCCGGCCCAGCGGCCCACACGCGCGCACGCGCACGCACCTGCTCCTGGATGGCTGCAACCCGGGCCCAGTGAGGGAAACTGGGCTTTGCAGAGCTGGTGCCTGAGTGGTGGCTGCACAGCCAGCAGTTCCCCAGCAAGTTTTTAGGAATCAGCTATCCAGGAAAAATGAGTTTTACTCCTATGAGCCATCTTCTGAGAACCCTTTCCCAGAATCAGAACCTATGTGTCTCCAACTTAAGTCGGGCGCTCATCTCTGCAGGGTTTGTGGCTGTTTAGGCCTCAAAACGTGTTCCAGATGCCACCAAGCACACTACTGCAGTAAGGAGCATCAGATGCTAGACTGGAGGTTGGGGCAAAAGCAGCCTTGTACCCAGCATCATTTGAACCATATAGTTCCAGACCACAACTTCCTTTTTCCTGAATTCGAAATTGTCATAGAAACAGAGGAGGAGATTGTGCCTGAAGTTGTGGAAAAGGAAGAAGACTTTGAGATCGCAGGAAGCACGGATGAAGCTCTTGAGGGAGAACTGGATTCCATGGCAAAGCATGAATCCAGGGAAGATAATATTTTCCAGAAGTTCAAAGCTCAGATAGCCCTTGAACCAGAGCAGGTCATGCCACAGCTGCTGAACCACCTCAAGGCAGACAGACAGACTGGGCAGGAGTGTTGACTGGGGCATCCTGGCTGTCTTCACCTGAGCTGGAAACTGTAGCTTGGGCACTGGCTACACAGAGGAATTTGTGTGGAAGCAGGATGTAACAGATACACCTTTCAGACATCTTCAAGCCGTAAAAAAGGTTACTAACATCTTATGTCCTTGCAATTCCATCTCTGACTTTATCCTAAGAAAGTATCAGAGATGGAGGAACAAAGATGTGGCTTGGGGCCTTGTTTAGTGTCTTAAATATACTAAAACAATGTCCAATAATTGAATTACATGAATTTTGGTACATCTAAGTGAAAGGTTATTAATGATACACACTTAACACGGATACCAAATGAGCGGGAGATCTAAATTAACACCAAGAGACCATTATATCATGGTATGTGTTTTTGTAAAAATATTTATATATGTATATGTGCATAAATATAAATCTGAATATAAATATAAAGCTGCACACCAACTATAAACTGTTTTACCTATGAATGGTAGGACTAAGTGAAATACCCTTTTTACTGTGTACTATTCTTGTATAATAAAATGGATTTTGTGCCTGTTTAAGTAAAAAAAAAAAAATCAGAAATGCTTGGTCACCTTCCCTAGCAACCCTACCACTGTTTCCAAGAAAGTTTATTTTCCCACCTTCCGGATGACCTTCCTCTATCCTCAACCCTTCTCTCTATCCTCCCAGATGAGGATCTTGCCTCAAAGTCATTGAAAAAAAAAAAAAAACTACTAAATTAGAATTCTGTCATAGTTCTACCATCAACTCTCCAAATGTTTCCTGTTTGCAATTTTAAAAGTGTCTTTACACCTATCAAAAGCAATTGTTTCCACACGTGCCTTGGCTGCAACCCTGTCACCTTCCCAAAGATTTTACAGCTTCAATAATCTCCTCATGCCTGGCTGTTTATCCACTATCTCTACTAGATCATTTCCATCAGTCTGCAAATATTTTTACTACAACCCATCTTTTAAAACAAAATCTCCTAAATGTACACCCCAACAAATTGGGAAAAACTTTTTTTTTCTCCTTCTTTTCCTCAGCAAAGTTCTTTGAATGAGCTGTCTGTATCTACTAGCTCTACTTTCTTACTTTCAAGTCACTCTTCATGCTTTTGTCTATTAAAATCTTGTTGGAAAATCCATGCTCTTTTTTGATCTTATATATATTTGTTCAATAGTATCCTTTGATGGTCACATTTAGTTTCACACTTTAAAAATCATCTATTACAATAGCTTCCAAATTTATAGCTAAATCCAAGTCAGAGCTCATCATTACCTACTTGAATCCTCCTCTTGAATGTGTAAGAAGAATCTCATGAAACAACATGGCTCTCCCACCAAGTATTTCCCAACTCAGGAAACAGATTTACCTTCTTCTCATTCAAGTTAAAAATCAATGAATCTTTCCTCTCCCCATACTTTCTAATCCTTCTCTAAGTCTTCCCAGGTTCTAGCTCCAAAATACATTCATTTCACTGTCCTGTATCAATACTACTGCCACATGCCAAGGCACCACCGTCTCTCCCATGGCAACTTCAGAGTCAACAAATGGATTTCCTGTTTATATCACTCCCACAGTATTGTCCATGTTCCATAACCAGATGTTTTTAAACATAAGTTAGATTTTGTTGTCCTCTGCTGAAACCCTTCAATATCACCCCCTGGCTATCAGAAAAAATCTACCTTCCTAACTGTGGGTTTGTCCCCCTCTTCCATCTCTGTCTGCACAGTTCTCCCTCATCACACCAATCCAAGAACATGGTCTTCTACCTCTAGCCTTTGCTGGTCTTTCTTCATGAAATGATTCATCTCCTCATCACCCTCCATTCTATATGGCTGACTTAGTTTCATTTCATTCATCCATTCATTCATTCATTCATTCCTCTCAGTGTCATTCTTAATGTTTGTCATAAATGTCACCTCCTTAGAGGATTCTTCACTAACTTCCCTGTGGAATGGTTTCCCATAGCTATTGTCTAGCTCCTTAGTCTTTTTTTCTTTTTCTAAATCTTTATTTTAGTCTATAATTACCTGCACTTATATATTTGCTTACTTTTTCATTGTCTTGCATTTATTCTTATAGTTTGATCTCACTGATATCAGGGACTCCAACTGCTTTGATCACTGATGAATCTTCCGTAATGTAAAATGCATTAGCACATTGTAGGAATTCACTGAAGATCTGCTAAACATATGGAGGAATTTGTACCCATGTTTCACTTGGAATATACACACTGGGAAAACTTGAGGAATAATTGGAAGTATGGCTTAAATTTTCTATATAATTTTCAAAAGTATGAATTACATTTGAGTTTAAATTTGAGGGCTTAAAGATATCAGTAATGTTGCTTTATTGTTTTGTAATTAATTTTAGTAGAAAATAAAAATGTCAATATTTATAGTGTACAACATTTTAAAATATACTTATATTGTGCAATGGCTAAATCAACCTAATTAATATATGCTTATCTCAAATATTAATCTTGTTTTATCATGGGAACATTTAAAATCTGCTCTTCCCAATTTTCAAGTACACAAAACATTGTTATTAACCATATTGTAGTGTTGTTGGTGGCGCCTCTAATTAGCCTATTATGTGCTTGGGATATTTGGATGTTTTTACTACACAGATTTAGATAAGCATCTGATGATCCAAGCAGGTTATAATGTATAAACATAAAAACATTAACAACTAACATTTGCTGAGAGCTTACCATGTGCCAAGCCCTGCTCTAGTCTTATTCTGTACACTAAACTATAGACATGATTATCATGACTATTTTGTGGATGAGGAAATCCCATATGCCTTCTGATTTGAAGCAGTCACAAGTCAGGGGAAATTTTGTAATTCTCTTCATTAAGACTCAGGAGTAATCACTGTCAGGAATGACCAAAAACCAGTACCAGTATCTATTTCAAAAATCTCACAAATTGAAAGTCTTTCCAGAATCTTGATTTGAAAAGACTTCTGTTGTTGACATAATGAAACATGCAATGTATTTAAACCAATAAAACCAAAAGCTTAAATCAAATATTTTAATATTTATTTATATGCATTTTCTACCTCTCCGTATAATAAAAGGAAACTTTCTTTGATCAGCAGCTTTTCTGCCATTTCCCTTGAGTCTGATGTCACACCAGCCTATTTTCAGAGACAGTACTACAAGAATGTACAGCAGCAGCTGATGTGGTATTGAGTTCTTTATGACAGTGCCTTTAAATACTTACTGTAATAAATAATGCTCCTGACTCCCTCCGAGTGTGCGGTTGCAAGGAGCTGTAACTGCCAGCAGAGTTGAAATTAAACTACCTCGTCATTACTTCTGGACATGAGTATGGAAAAGCAGGCCTCCACATTCAATGTAACAAAGAAGGATGTGGATTTTCATGAAAATTAAGTCAAATTAAAGGCTGCGCGATGTATGAGTAATTTATATTTTCTGTTTAGTTTTATGAAATATGTTTCCATAACTTAGTAGGTTATTATATTTTGAAAGGAAAAAAGCTTAAATGGGCTTAACTGTTATTATTCTAATAATAATAAGTAACTTTAAGGAGTAACAAATTTATATAACAATGTGATGTTAATAAGTGACTATTTATGAGAGGAAAGGAAGAAAAAAATGCATTTTGTTTGATTGATTGATTTTGGAGAGAAAGTGCACTGTCAAAAAGCATCTGGATCCAACAAAGGAGTAGGATATGCTAAACCCACACATCACCCTAGGGCACACCCCTTCCTACCCTGGACTCCCATCAGACATTCACTGTATTGGTACTTTGTATACACCATGATAGTCCATCATTGTAACCCACATCTCATCTCAAACACCAGTTCTGTGCAAGTTTCTAGCAGCTTTCCCAAATGTAATCTGACAGTGACCCACCTTAGCCTGCCCTTCTCACCCCTTGCTACTAGTCCAGAGCTTTTCAGAACCTGACTGTCATTCAGGCATACACCACCTTGCAGGCAGCACAGTTATTGCCTATAGTACTATTAGTGAACCCTACAGAACAGAAAGATGATGGATAAACACTTCTATCTCTTGGTCCCTGGTCAAACAGTTCTGAAAAAGCATTTGATAGGCTCCGCAGAAGATACCAACAACCACATGATGAAGTACCCATCAACACACACAGATAACTCATCCTTATTTTGCTTTTCCCTTCTTTCCCACCTCATTCCTTAGCATTACCCCCTAATCCCTGCAATTGGTTTCCATATATACTGGCATGCAACACTTGTCCTAGACTCCAGTTTCAAAGGAAAACAGGCAGACACTCTTTATTATTTAAAAAATTTTTAGATTGTAGAAAAATATTTTTCAACTGATAGTAATTTTAAGCATAATGTACTTATAACTATCAGTATACTATGAAGCAAAACTTCACATTTATATCTTATAATGTATTTTAAAGTTTCACATTTTCAGTGGATAATGCAAGAATGCCCTCTCAGAAAGCAAATGCCCTCTCCAGTAGATACAGAGCAAGTCTCTCATGGGTGACAACTTACAGTGGATTTCTAGTATTTATGGGTCAACTTTCACCTATCATTATTAATTTCCTTGCCCGAGGGGTTTTCTCTGAAGATTCTGAAAGCCTGTTCTACCTGAGAAAATTGTAGACCACAAGTTCTGGAAATTATTCCCTGTGGAGCATCCCTCAACTAATGACTGACGGGAGTAAAGAATTAACATTCCACTAGCTAGATAGATGATAGAAGACACAGTGGGTAGAAAGAGAGGTGATTAGATAGATAGATAGATAGATAATACATAGGTACATAGATATATAGATATAGATAGTCCTCCTTTCCAAATTAGAATATGTCTGAAGTGTGTATTCTATGTCGTGACCCCGTTTCCTTCTGAGATGAAGTGCCAAAGGCCATTAGTATTAACTGGCTTGATAATGTACTATATATTGGCTTTCTTTCCTTCCCTGTCTCACTTTCCCATTTCCCTACTGTTGTTTCTTACATTTCTCAAATAAATTATTTTTCACAAGGAAGCAGTCTTAAAGTCTGTTTCTGTGGGCACCCAAATGGAAACATTCTTGTTGTTGTAAAAATCTGTAAAGCACTGCCCTAGGTCATATACAATGAGAACACTATTTTCTACTAAACTGGTTCAACCACTAGTATTGGATCTGTTTAAATAAGATCCAAAAATGAAAAAATAGTCAAAACTTAATTTACAAGAAGATCTATTAGGAGAAATATTAAAACACAAGTACCTCAGTCCTCAAAATCCTCAGTCCTTGCATGGCTTATAGCTAAATTTGGGGTACATCTTTTTTATTGGTTGAGGGTATTTGAGTTTTTTGTTTGTTTGTTCTCTTTTTTTTTTTACAATTTAGTGATAAATTTTATTCACACTCCTAATAAAAGGCTTGTTTCAAAATATTTTTACCAAAATAACGTGAACTTTATTACTAGTGTAGTGTTTCTTCACTACAGTACAAATGAAGAATAGCCAAATTGATTTCAACTGCTTTCTCAATCTTTTCATGATAGCCTCTTCAAATGTCAAACTGCTGTCTGAGGTATATATTTTTAACATTCCAATATCACAGTGTGTTGCTTAAGATCCTTACCCTCACCCTGCTCCACAAACATACCATTTTTATGAAAGATAAAATTGAATCAAGGAATTTGCCTGAGGCCGAGAGATGGAAGAAATACCTGGCTTAGGTTTATGCCTATCAAAGTGAAAAGAAATATATAGTTTCTTCTTCTAAAATTGTCACATTAAACTTGGTTTTAATGAGTTCCTCCTCGTTGCCAGTGTGTAAACAACATTATTCTATGAAAGTTTTCCCATCTTCATTCTAGCTACATCCACAGATTTCCTTAGATTCTGAGATTAAAGAATCCCTGTTTTCAGGAAGCCAGAACAGGAGGGGAAAGTTGCCCAAAGTGTGGGTTTTCCAAAATATCTTATCCAAATCCAGTGATTTCAGATGGGCTTATTATTGAACAGGATGGAAAAGTGAAAGAAAATGACACCATTACTCATTAGGGAGAAGGGACTATCTGCTACTTTGGGTAAATCTCTAAGAAAAGTATTTCCTGGGTTCTTTCTGTGTACGAAGAAATCAATTCATTCATTAATATTTAGTCAATAACCTTCGAAAGCTAATAATTTATAAATACAGAAAAAAATGTCAGTTTTCATTGTAATATTATAAATATAGACACTTAGCTCCTTACGGGGATGCTACAAAGCTCAGCTAGGAGCTTCTCAATGGGCCTGGGGATTCTGGGGTGTAAGACATATTTCTTCCCTACCATGTCTCAAGGAAACATCCACTCTTCTGCGTCCAACCTCTCAAAAACTTGTAGCAATCTAAGGGAAAAAAAAAAAATGTTTCATCCTCTGCCAACATAATCAACAGTTAGAACTCATATAATATGGTAGAAGTGGAACATTTGATGAGAGGAAGTACTGTCATGCTTTGTTTAACAATGGAGATACATTCTGAGAAATGCATCATTAGATGATTTCATTACTGTATGAACATCACACAGTGAACTCAGGCAAAGACAGCTAGGACCTCACTAGGCATATGATATTATGAGGCCACCATGTAGATGCAGTCTGTCATTAATTGAAACATCGGTATATAGTACGTGAATAATATAACTTCATTGCCCAAATGGGATATGCTTATCTTAAAGTGTGAGATGAGTCACCTATCCTAACAACTTTTGTTTTTATAGACTTAGCTACACAAGGATTTCAGCAATGTCAGCAAGGACAGACTGTTCTCTTCCATTTGGCTATTCTTTTACTTCTTCTTCACTGAAAAACTTCAACTTCCTTCCTCCTTCTATTCTCCATCTCAACTAAGGCATGGTCTTTCCCTTTCATTCCCTGAACTTATGAGGGCAGAGAGGCTGTCATCACTTTTAACTAAGACTCCTTGGTTGGCACCATGGACTAGTTTAGTACCATTGGATCCCATCCTTGACTATACCAAACATGGCAGCAGCCACCAGAGATAAAGAAATAAAGAAATCTCCTATTTCAGTTAAGATGTGTTTTGCCAGTCTTAAGATGGAGGCACATGAAAGGTACCATGAGAGAAATTAGTCCAGCAAAAAGGAGAGAGCTGACCATGAAATTCTTCTGGAAGAGGAGAGACTTGTGCTGATTCTCTAAAAAGGAGCTGAAGTTAGCTGCACACAGAAGGAGCAAAGGAAATGCTAATGTGTTACATTCCTTCCTATCTGTACAGTTTCCTCAAGAACTTTAGAAAAAAAGTGACTCAGAAGTGGAGCTCAAATCAAGTAATGAAGGCAAGGATTGATACAATCCCTCAGCCAGAGAGCCCACAAGAACATCATGAAAGGCCGAGGTGACAGTGGGGATCTACACCAGCTTAATATCCCTGTTCAAATAAGTTTCTCTCCTCAGCTCCTCGTGGGCTTAAAAAAAAAAGAAAGAAAGAAAGAAAAAGTCCTGAGAGGCTTATAAAGTATCTTGAGAATGTAAAGTTCCAGCTATTGACATAATTTACTAATTCTACAAAGAACATCAAGAGAGACTTTACACTTTCAGAATTTCAACTCACTAAAAACTGAAAAGTAGCGAGTCATACATAAGCATGTCTGACTCATAATTTAGGGAAGAATTTGATCTAGAGATGTGTACACAAGTTTGAGAAGACGTTGAAGTAGTTGGTAATTTTTTGAAGTGTAAATAACACTCTCTATAAATGTCTTGTGGTCATCCACTTTTGCAAATTAGTTAGGAAAGCAGTCTCCTTTTGCTGTAGTCAAGACTGCGGGAAGTATAAAAATCAAGAACCTTGCCTCTTGAGTACAAAGAAAATATACAAGAACCAAGCACGCTATAGAGCAGTATTGAGCTTTCACCTCTTTGTGAGCAATGATTGCATTTTAACCAACATGTTATATCTTGTCTATTTATATCCTTAACTTTCTTGGCCCGGAGAATGAAAAAGGATTCTAACATATAAACTTGTCAGATGCCTCTCTTTGCAGTGGAAAAGAATGTATGATCTACTTTACACTTAGTCACAATAGGTAGGGGAAGGAAGGAAGGAAGGAACCAAAATGACCTGGTCCATGATAGGAGAATGTTTATCCTCAATTGCCTTAACAAATGCTAATGAGTACAGAGAAATCTCCATTCTGTGAAAGAGAGAGAAAATCTATAGTAGTGAAATGTCACCTATGTTGAATGGGTTGGTGGAAAGCAGCCATAGAACAAAGTAACATTTTTAAGATGCTGCCAAGATAAAATTAGAACTCAATAGCCTTGACCTGGAACATTTAAAAACTATCAATGATAATAAAGTTAATTAGATTGTTAATAGCAAAAGATGAATTCTTATTTATATTTAATGCCAAATACATTGGCATCTAGGAAATAATATATCAGCCTCATAGAATTATCAAGACAGTTCCAAGTCCACACTCTGATTCAATATTGACGAAAATAAGAAATTTCCTTAAAGTGTCTGTGGTTTTATCAGCTCTCAGCAATTTACTTTAGAAACTTGCTGCCTTCTTTTAATTATATTCCTGTGTAGTTTCATGTTTTATAATACACACTTAGTTTCATGTTTCATAACTCAAATTTGGTTTTAATGGAAGGTGATAAAAGGCTGTGGTTATGGAAAGCTCTGGACAACTCCCAAGCCCTTCACAACTCCCAAGCTGTGTCATTCACAGATAAAAGATTTACTCAAAGCACAAAATGGGGCCAGGGAGTGCAAAATAGGCCAAAGAATTCTAATGTAAAGAACAGAAGTTCACAGATATGGTTCAGGTTTCACATTACAACTAACCTTTAAGAAAACTCCACTTACTGAATGTGTGTGTGTTTATCAAAGGAAGAAACCCACAATTATTTGAAGATGCTATTATAATATTCCTCCTTTTTACAACCACACATTTTGAAGAAGAGTTGGAAAACTGAAGGAAATGTCACTTTCATCACTATAGTTTTGCTTAAAATAGTTATTTTTCATAATAATATTTATATGAATGTATAATTATTTTTAAATGAATTAATACATATTCTTGAATTTCCAGTTGAAATTTTTATTGTGAAAAATATCAGATCCAAGTCACATAAAAGCTCCGTGGGCTTGTTTATAATTTTTGATAGTGAAAGGGGATAGGATTCTGCCAGTTGCTAATGTCTATTTCAATTATGTGTTCAGAGCTGGGTAAATAATGACAAGATGGGTTTGAGGAACTGCTGAACCTACAGTGAGATGAACTGAGCTAAAATTCCACTGACCAACTTACCTTCATAAGCCTCTGCTCTGACTGGAGGCCATGGTCGAGTTTGGAGTCTCCTGGAATCAGCATCAGCTCAGAGCCAATGTTTAATAGTCCTCAAAAAGTCTGATTATTTATTTTCCTCCAAAGCATAATAAATACCCTGGTAAAAAGTCCTAATACCCTTTCAGGAAGGCTGAAATAAAGATTCGCAGTATAAATTTTCAGCAGGGTACAAGAGTCGAGGGGATCCAGCCTTTCTTTATTCTAGAGATTCTGGGTTCATAAACTGGCTCAATTCTGGGAACTGATTGAGTAGTCAAGAGTCTCCATCTCTATGATTCAAGTTAGATTTTTGCTCACTTCACCTGAAAGTATTTCTCTTATACTGATCAAATAAGAATACGGTAGGATTCCCAAGTATTTCACTCCTATATGAACACTATGATCAACTAGCCAACCCCATGGGTCTAAGGGAATCCAACTATTCTGATTACTACTTTGAGTCTGCCATCCATTCACATAACCATGACACCTTGCTTTTGGCAACTGAGTGCCATCAATTGGCCCTTAGTATCCCCAGATTCAATTATCCCACTACATTTAGATAAGTGCCTGGGTTTCCACTGTGAGGTCTGACTGACATAGAAGAGTAACCATGGAACACTTCAAGGATGCTAGGGCTCTCCTCATAAGTTATTTGTCAAAGTTAAAGGTATGTTTTCTGGATCTTCTCTTTGTGGGTGTGCAGGTGTTACATGCTAACATCCCAGTCACCCTAGTTTTTGAATTCCTTCCTCTATGTTAAAGTAGGCCATCATTTCCAATTCACTCACAGAAAGTCATCTTTTGACCCATGTTTCAGCCAACCAATGAAACAGGTAGAGTCCTTCACAACTCCCAAGCTGGAAGAGTATATGCAGAATCTCTGAATAATAATCCCAGACTGATAAATTAGGCCTTATCAAACTCTATGTTTCTTCCACCAATACTCCACACCTTTACAATCCATTCCCACATATATTCCCATTTTTTTGTATAAATGAAAAACTCTTCTCTCATATGTGGACACTAGAAAGGGAAAAAAAGGAGTTAGAAGATCTCAAGAAAATAGAAGAGTGAATGATAGAATAAAGGAAAGGAGTTGAAAGGGGAGGTACTGGGGAATAAAATCTACCAAATTAAACTATAGAAAAATCTACCAAATTATGTCTGTGTATGCATATACCACCATATATATATATGTAAGTCACTAATTGAAGTAATAGAAGGGAGATCAGTATAATAGAGCAAGTAGATTGGGAGGGGAGGGAAATGGAAAGCAAAGGGGAATGAGATTTATCAAACTATGTTAGATACATGCAGAAATATGATAAAATGAATTATGCATGATTATAAATTTTAGAAGACTCAAGTAATTCTTTCAGAATGTAGTGCACTCCCTCATGCCTTATACTTTGTAACTCACCTTTAGGGTCCTGCTGTGTTGTGAGTACAGTTGTAGGTCTAGAAGCAAAAAGGGGTACTGGGTGGAATCTGAGAAGTGTCAGCATTGTCTTGCAGACAATTGCCCCATGGAGGGTGTATACCACATGTTCAGCAAGAAAAGTTTATCCCTTTAGACTGAAATAGAAAAACCATACTACTATGGGTTAGTTGGCCACTGCCACCATGGGTGGGGAGGTCACTACCAATAGGGTCGGAATTCTACTGCCACTCAGAGTGAGGAAGCCATTTCTACATGGGTTAGGAAAGTCACTTTTGCTGAAGGTAGGAAAACCAATTCACTGTCAATGAAGTCTCTTCTTTGGAGGTGAGATCTCTTCCACAGGTAAAGAAGATTCATCAGAATTTAGGAGTTCAATGTCCCCAGCTTCATCAGGATTTGTTCACACACACACACACACACACACACACACACACCCATCCAAATTTAGAGAATCCCATTCTTTTCCAATTAGTGCCCTCACATTAAAAGTAGACATTTGCAAAGCTCAGAGTTAAACTTCTGTTGTAAATGAGTCAATTGCAAAATGAGTTTCTGCATATAATATTTAGCAACTTCAGGACTGTGCCCACAGAAGGCAAAGCTTTCCTTGGGATACATTTTTAGGTCATTTATGTGTCACTGAGCTGGAAACTAGAATCCTTGAGCTGATCTTTTTTTTTCATCATTTTGTTCAGCAACCTTAAGAGCAGTCAACCAATGTCATTATATTTTTTAGTTTTCCAAAAATGTTTAAACATATATACACAGAGCCACCTAGCTCCTTGCTTCTCTTGAAGTCATTGATTAGCAATATCCAATACAATTGATTCGTGTATCTACTTACAAACAGTTCCTGCCATGGGCTATCAGCGCTTTCTTCACTACTGAAACCATCTAATAAGATTAGAGAGCCAATTTCAAATACACCAGGACCAATTCTGAAAACTCATCCTTAAAATCTGTGCCCCTAGAACCAAAATCCATGTTAGAGTTCTCCAAAGAAATAGATCCAATAATAAATTTCTTACATAAGAAGTAAAAGAAATTTATTATTGGAACTGGTTCAAACTATGTGCCATCTGCAAGCTGAAGAAACACAAAAGTCAGTGGTGTAATTCCCAGTCCAAGTTTGAGGGCCTGAGAATATGAGTGCTGATGTTAGTCAGTCTACTGCTGATTCAAATGCTAATCTCCATCAAAAATAACCCCACACACACACCCAGAAGTGATTTTTAACGAAAATCCCCTAGCTTAGTCAAATTTATATAAAACTGACCATCACAAAGGGGTTCTGAGACTCTCATATAATAAAGAACACAAGTTTAGAGTTTAACATAGGTTTGAGTCTCACCTCTGTGTATTTGTTCTATTATGACTGTGGGTAATGGCTGAAATTCTCTAAACCTCAATTTCCTCATATGAAAAATGAAGCTAATATTAGCAACTTCATTGGGTTGTTATAAGTCTTAAATAAAATAACATATTATAGTCCCTGGCATGTAACAAGTGCTTAGTAAATGAAAACCCTGTTGCGCCTCTAAGGCACAATGTGAGAACATAATAGACATGTAATGACTAGTACCCTATTGTAAAGTCTTTTTCTTTTAAGAAAAGGAAGTTTCAAGAAAAGAGATTTATCAATGGTGTCAAAATCTGGAGAGATGATAGATTGAGTAAGTCCTTGGTGAACTTTGGAGGGGTTAGTTTGAGAAATACAGTAGTGTCGCATGTCAGATTGCACTCAGATGAGTGGTAATGAGGAAGCAAAAGCAGGGAGAATGCCTCTTTTGCAGCAGCACATGCATCTCTGAGTCTTGTGGAACATACTTAGCAATATCCTTGACTATGGACTTACACTGAACTGTCATGCAAGGGTCCCTGCAGACAGAGATCATTGAGGGACCTAGGTCGGCATAGGGAGCGTTCCTTTCTTATTGGGATTATTATATTCTGTCTTCAATTGCCTTTATAGGTGAGGCACTATTTTGCTACACTTTCCTTAAGGAAATTTAAACAACCAGAAGCATCTATTAAAATGACTTCCTCAGAGTAGGTATAAAGTATAGGGTCAAAATTGCATAAGTAATTTCTACAATGTAAACATATGCCGTGACCTAGACAAGGGAATGGGACATTGCTGCCAGATGCGATGTTAGAAAATTTCATCAACTGCCCTTGAAACCACCTCTAATTTGATCTGGCCTCCATGTGAGTTCTCCTTGTGGACCCATAATATCCTTATAGCAAGGGTACTATTTCTCTGGGTATATCTATGCAACAAATTTACCTTCTATTATTAAAGTGCTACTATTCTTTGCTTTTCTGACCTACTAATGGCCTTAGTAACATGCTGCATTTATCATTTTTGATTAGGTTTGAACTCTGATGACCTTTATATGATGTACAATTAAGCTTTATTAGTTTTGATAATACTAATTCTGAATTTTCCCTTATTAGGTATATAATTGAGCTTAATTTTCTGCTCTTTAGGAGAAAAGGTTTAATAATTAATTCAAATTCTGACCCAGATCACAATGGCATTTGTTACAAATGAGTTAAAAGAATAGAAACTTCTCAAATTGTCAATCTCTTTTTACCTTTCAAATAAGCAATAATGGATCATTAGAACCAGTTAAGAAATTTTTTTAAATGCAGATTTCTACATTCCACTCCAAAACTATTGAATTAGACTCAAGAATTTTAAGTCTATAAATGTAAAATCTTCCTAGTAAATCCTATGATTAACCAAGATAGGGAATCAAAGAATTAAAACGTTTTTAAGGACCACTTTGTTAGTCAATTTAGCTAATGATATGCTGGTAGCAAATTGCTCCAAAATCTCAGTAATTTAAAAGAAAAAAGTCTGTTTCTTATCCTTCGTACACATTGATCACAGTTCAACCGAAGCTCTGCTCCATGTCTATCCTCCTTCACTCCAGATCTTGCCAGACTCATGGTAATAAAAAGCAAAGGGGGTTCAGTTTTGCTGAAGATCCTCTGAGAAACCCTGGGGGACAAACCTCAGGACCCTCCCAGCAGAAGATAGGGAGAATGGCCTTTTGCTCCCCCCCACCCCCCCGCCATCTCTATTTATTGAGGTTGCCTCACACAGAGTTAGCTCCCCAAACTTTCTGATTTATGATTCACAGCTGAGAAAGTCTAGTAACACTGGAGAGAGCCTGTAGGCTCCTGCTCAAGGAAGGGAACATGTCAGTGAAGTGGGAACTTTCCACAGGTGCAAGAAAACTCATGTATCCAACAAGACATGGGAGGAGCATCAGCCACATCTGCTACACCTAGTTCCAGGATGATCTCCATTTGTTATAAGATAGTGATTATCAGTCACTACTTTAAATCAATCTGACCTGTTCCACAGTCACTCCAAATTGATTACACTCTTTCTATATTCACTATTAGCACTTAGAATGCTTTAAGCACCAGGTGTGGTGGCATACTGCTATAAATCCCAGCGGCTCAAGAAGCTGAGGCAGAAGGATCGAAAGGTCAAAGCCAGCTTTGCTGAGTGAGGCCCTAGCAACTTAGCAAGACCCTGTCTTAAATTTTAAAAATAATGATAATAATAATAATAAACAAAAGGGCTGAATTGGGGATGTGGCTCATTGGTTAAGCACCCCTGGGTTCAATTCCCAGTACCAAAAAAGAAAGAAAGAAAGAAAAAAGAATGCTTTAAACCTCACTCAAGTATCAACTCAAATTAAATATGAGTGAATACCTGAAACATGTTGGAAAAGATCCAAGGTCAAGTTTAATGGACAGTGACCAATTTAAAAGGTGACCAGTGGATAAGGGGCATAGCTAGATTTGCCATCTACCTATCTGTTATCCATTAAACTAATAAAATAGTGGACAAAATAAACTTGTACTAAATAAATGTTGCTGATTGACTCAAAGCATTGTAATATTTACCTAAACTTCTCAGGAAGAGAAAAACTCTAGGTATTAATTATCTATGAATTTACAGATTTAAGCAACATGGAGGATGGATATAAAATAAGCATATAACTAATGGGTACAGGAAAATCCTTATATCAAGAAGAGATGCCCCCATATCTTAAAGGATAAGTTCAGACTACATCATCTTTCCATAGAAAATTAATACAAATAGGTTCCCAGGTCAATGATTCTATGTTAGGAAACATAGAAATCCAAGAAAAACAAAAAAGAAAAAACAAGTTTGAGTTTTGTCCTCTTCTTTCTCGTTTTCAAACTGCTTGTTAGGAATTTGCTGCTGCTTCTATGACCCGTAAGCAAATCTTTAGGAGAGTAAACACCCATCTTCAGCCTCTCTTCCTCCACCGGCCAATAAACAGGCCTTCTAGGAGAGAAAGCACAGATGGAATGGTTTCACGTTTTTATTCAATAGAAGGTGACTTTTGCAGCTTCCCCCACTTAGATTTATTTTTTTTCCAGTTTGAACTTAAGCTTCGTTAACCAAACTTTAACTCAACCTAGTGTATGGACTATGAGTCTTGCTTTAACTGATTCGGGAAAGTTAACTCCATGTGCCCTGGTCTGACCCTTCCTAGGCCTGCTTTCTATTTATGGCTCCACCTGATATCAGCCTTTCATCTTCCTGTCCAAGGTTTAGCTGTACAAGGCCTTGTGCACGCCTGACATTCTGTGACCCTTAGTCAGCTTATCACAAAAATTAGACCAAATAGCCAACCCCTCAGGGGAAAACAAATGGAAGTGTCTGCCCTTTTCACAGAGAAAGGCATCTTTTTACTCCCTGGTCAAAATTTAGCAGCAGAGTACCACCAGGAACATTTTCTTTTTTTTCACAGGAAATGAAAACCTTAAAAATTTGTAGTCCCTGAGTGCTTTCCAAGATGATAAGGTTTACGATCCAGCCACCATTTAGCCAAAAGCAACTTTTTAAAAAGCTTAGGATATTTGATAGAATGTGATTAGAAATTTATTTCAGTTCTCAGCAGCAACATTAGATTATGTCAACTTCCCTGGGCTTAGTGACGGAGGATCTCACCTGAAAGGAAAGTACTGCTGATTAGATAGTATCCACGAGCCCATGCTCTGAAGTCAGAACTCTACTGTGCAACCTTGACCAAGCTGTTCTACCTCTAACACATCAGTGACGTCATTGGTCAAATCAACACCACAGAGTGGTTGGGAAAAGTATCATGTAAATAAGAATATATAGCTAGGTATATTGCCTATGTTTGAATCATGAAAAAAAGAAAAGGGCGTGAGGGGTTGTCAGTGGCAAGAGCCTATAATCCCAGAAAAGCCAGCCTCAGCAATTTAACCAGGAGCTAAGCAATTTAGCAAGACCCTGTCTCAAAATAAGACATAAGCGCCCCTGGGTTCAATCCCTGGTACAAAGAGAGAGAGAGACAGACAGAGAGACAGAGAGAGAGAGAAGTATTCTTATTTATAATGATCAAAGAACTAAAAAAGTATTTTAGAAATTGAATGATTTAAGGTGCTTCTTGGTTTAGTCATTGTAGTGATTTTAAAATATGGCCACCAAGTTCTTTAGTACACCTCCTATTTCGAGATATAATCTATATGCTCCCCCTTGATGATGGGTAGACTTGTAAATGCTTTAAACTATACAGTAGGATAGGAGTGATGCTTGTCACTTCCAAGGCTAGGTCATAAAAAGCCATGCAAGGGGGAGGGAAAAGGGGAAGGATCATGAACTGAAATCGAATTTCATGCATGTATGAGTTTTGTTGAGATGAACCCAAATACTATATATAACTATAAAGCACACAAAAAAAGCCATGCCGCTTCTGCCCGGTTCCCACAAATCAGACCCTAACATGGCTCCCTCTGGAGATGCTCCCCCTCAGAATCCAGCTCCATGCTCTTAAAACCCAAGCCTCAGGGAGAGACCAGATCCCTGTTCAATAGCGTCTGCTGAGCCCAGCCTTCTAGGCTTCCCATCTAGAAAGTGAGTGAAGAAGTCCCTTCACAATTCCAGCCACCATGATTTTAGCTAAAGCTCCAGACTTTGCAGAGCAGAGAGAAGCCATTCTATTGTGCCTTATCTAAACTTTTGCTCTTATAATCTGTAAGTATAGGATGATATCTTTGCTATTAAGTTCAAGGTGATTTGTGACAAAGCAATTGCTCTGTTCTGGAACAGAACCTAGCAGAAAATGAAAAACATCCAAAAGGAAGTAAGAGATGAGGCTCATTCATATAGAATACTTAATTAGAATGACATATACTCCATGTTTGTATAAATATGTCAAAATAGACTGTACTATCATGTATAAGTAAAAAAAATGTTTCAAGGGGAACAAAAAAAAAAAAAAAGAAAAGATAATACCACAACTTCAAAATTCAATTATTAACATAAAATAGTCCCCACCTGAATTTTGGAAGAATTTTCTCTGAAGCTACATAGATCATTACATAGGCTTCGTTGGAGACTACCTATCAAAGCCTAGTTTTTAAAAATTGTCAGAATTTTCTTTTAAAGGAGTAAATATGAATATGTAAATTTCAATGAGATGTGGTATGGGACTAACATTCACTTAATTAAACAAGGACTTAATAATGTCTAAGCCACTGAACACACTATGAAATTAGGTTTCAAATTTTACAGTACTAAGAATCACCTCCCATGTCTGCTAAACATCTGATTTCAAAGCCGTTCCACTGAGATTCTGATACAGTAGATGTGCATTTTTGACAAGTATATCAGGAGATTCAGATAAAGATGAGATAGAGAAAAAAAAAAAAGCTTAAAAATACTCCTGAAGGAAAGATAGAGAACACAGAGGAAGTCGGTACCATTGCTTCTGCCCTAGAGCAACCTAATTTGAATTAATAGAGAAGACATTTCTGCAAAAAAATATAAAGGCAGCATTTAAGCTTTGAGTTGTGCTTCAGGTTCTAATCCACTAGAGCCAATATTTTTCTTCTTTAATTTGAATTGTCAGCTAGGAGAAAAACTACACCCAAGTGTCTACGGTTTTCTGACTGGCAGGAGAACTTAAGCAATTTACTTAGTGGTGGATCTCATTAACACAGTTCATTGACAATTTATATAAGCAATATATTCTATAGATTAAGTAAAGAATTTAATGTCTTAAAGTTTAATGTTACTTTCAAGGAAGATTAAAGAGAAATGCTGTGTTTCACACTGGATGACTAACCCAGGAAGAGTTTAGGAGTAGATATGCCAAGAAGTTTTTCTGTAAAATTATAAGGAATAAAGCATGGCATGAAATGTTAATAAAACTTTTTCCCTGTCTACTCTCTTCCTTTCTTATGCTTATATGATCACAAAGATACAAATATTTTCCAAGCTCCTTCTTTAAAAATTATAAAACAAAAATTTAGGTTAAACATGGGAGATTGAACACACATATCTGTTCTGTTTCTCTCTCTTCTATGTACCACTAGTGTGGTATAAAAGAAATTTAAAATATATAATTTCTGGGGTTAGGGTTGTGGTTCAGTGGTACAGCACTTGCCTGGCATGTGTGAGGCCCCGGGTTTGATCCCCAGCACTGTAAATAAATAAATAAATAAATGTCTATTAACAACTAAAAAAATTTTTTTAAATACAAAATTTCTTAAAATGTATAGGAGATGAAGAGACATTAAATTAAAATTTTCAACAAAATTTTAGAGGCTGAAAAATTTATGGAGAATTATTAACAGAACAGAAAGGGCTAAAATCAGATTAGATGGTGAGACGGCACAAAAAAAGACAGTGATTCCTGCCCCAGAGTCTCAGACTCGGGTGCCTAGAGGCATCTGATGTTGTAGTATCAAATAGGTACATCTGATGGTGCAGGTTCAAGGTAGCATTGGAAACAGGAATTTGAGTAAATTTGGACAGAGACAATTAAGACCCAGATCCCTCCATGTACAAGCTAAGAAGTCAAGCTACTCCTCTTTCCTGAGCCCCAAAGAAAACAGGTTTTCCTTATAAAGATGATTGCACCCCTGAGTGTGAGGTGATATACTGTGTGAAAACAGAATAAGTGGAAGCCTTTGTGTAAAATGATCAAAAGTCTCAATTCCAAACCCACCACCACTACATTCTTCTCCCCAATGCTCCCCCTTGAATAGAAAGCCAGAAATCAGGCCCAACCTCCAAATCCTGAAATGGAAGGGTATTTCCTGAGGACCCTACTTAATCCAAGGGAGTAGACCTGCAGATACTGAGATTATTGGGTGTATTAGCAAAAAAGCTACTTTGTCACCTCATTACCCTACAGTGAAGCCCGCAGTTTCTCCACACATATACAAAAAGCTCTGACCAAACTTTTTAATGGCTCCATTTTTTTCTATAGGTAGATATTCAAAGACTAGCAATCTTTTAAGTAGAAGCACCTATTATTTAAGAAAGAGACCTAAAAAATAAGCAGATACATGAAAGAAATTTAGGGGGAAAAAAGAAATGCAGGAAGCAGAAGAAAACTTAAAACAATGATAATTAATACCTACAGAAACATAAATAAGGTCATTGCAGTATGAAACAAGAATAAGATGCTAGAAAAAGACTATTTAAAAATGAAAAGCTTTTTAAAATAAAGTTGTGATATAACTAAGAGTGAATTAGAAGTGGTAAAGATAGCATTGAGGGCATACCATGTATGTACACTATCCCTCCCCCCAAAATTAAAGTTTGGATGAGAGGGGAAAAAATGAGAAAATTAGAGGATTGACCCAGAGATCCACATCTAATTGTGTTCTAAAAAGAAGGAACTGATAAAGTGAAGTATAATCGTTATCATGAAATAATAAAAGAAACATAAAGGACATATTCCATAGTGTCAGACAAGGGCCAGGTATGGTGGTGCATGCTTGTAGTCCCAGCCACTGGGAAGAATGAGGCAGAAAGATTGCAAGTTCAAGGACAACCTAGTTTAGTAAGATCCTATCACAAAATAAAACTTTTAAATGTTGGGGGATTTAACTCAGTGTTAAATTGCCCTGGATTAAATCTCCAGCATGGAAGAGAGAGAGAGAGAGAGAGAGAGAGAACCCACAAAGTACCCAAATTAATACATGAATAGACTCACAGTTTCTTAGTTAAAATAAATGATATCATGATTTTTCTAAAAATTAAAAAGACCCTAAAATATGGCTCAACTGCAATTTAAGTTTGAAAACTTAAGGAGGCCTCTTCCCTGTGATGATTCGGATGTTTATGATCATTCACCTGGTGGCTCTGCCATCCCTTAGCTCATCACTGTCACTCCCTCCAGCTTGAGCAAGGGGAAAGTCAAAGCACAGAAGCAGAACACTAGTTCATACAAACACTGGTACAAACAGCACACACCTGCTAACATTCCATTGATGAGAATTAGTCCATGGCCACATCCATCCCCCGAAAAGTTAAAAAGCCAACTTTCTCATCTATCTGCCTCTTTCCAACCTCAGATCCACACTATGGAAAAGAAGAAGGGATTTCAGTAGACAGCTAGCCATTACTGCCCCACATCAAGACATATCACCATAAAATTTCATATCACTTGTGATAAAGATTCTAAAAGCTTCCAGAAAGAGAAAAAAAAATCTCTTAGATGATGAGAAATCAAAATGCTAACAAATTTCTTAAGAGAAATACAGAGAGACAATGCAGAAATGCCTGAGGGAAAATGATAATTGACTTAGCATTCAATACCTAGGCAAAGGTATTTGTCAGGGTTCTCTACAGGAACAGAACCAAGAGGGTACATATATGTATGGTTATAAAAGGAGACTTATTAGGGAAGCTTACATGAGCAGAAACTGGGTAGTCCCAAAGTGGCCATCTGAACACTGGTGGAGAAACCAGTAGCTGCTCAGTCCAGAGGCTGGAGACTTAGAACAAGAGGGATCAATGATGCAGTCCCAGTCCCAGACTGAAAGCCTGGAATCTCCCTGGAGAATCACTGGTCAGAGTCCACACTGTGAGTAAAGGAGCTGGAGTCTGACATCCTCAGGTGATGTCAAGGGCTGGGGTTGTGCCTCAATGATACAGCCCACATCTAGCATGTGTGACGCCCTGGGTTTGATCCTCAGCACCACATAAAAATAAATGAATAAATAAATAAAGGTATTGTGTACAACTAAAAAATAAATAGTAAAAAAATAAAAGAGCAAATGACACACCTGCTCAAGAAGAATGGAGCTATACAGGCATGTCAACCTCCTCCTTCTACCTTTTATTCCATTCAGGCCCCCCATCTATTGGACAGTGCAGCCTCTATTCAGGATGGGTCTCCTGGCTCAGTTTACTGTTCCAGAGATGTCTGGAAGCACCCTCATCAATCCACCCGCAAGCCTCTTGATCTTAGGCATCTCCCAATCAATCAAGTTGACAGATTAACCATCACACCAAACTATCAATATATAAAAGTAGACAGACTTAAAAAAAAAAACTAAAACACAAAAGTGAAATAAACTGAATTATAAGAATGATGATGAAAAGATACTCCAGACTGACAGCTGTATAGCAACCTAGAAAGCAAGTTCTGATGGAGGCAAGACAATGGAGTTTCCCAGAAAGGAGGAGACTGTACACGCACATACACACAGGTACACATTCAAGTTGAATTAATGAATTCTTCAGTAAACTTGACTACATAAAGAAGTTTTAATATTCCATCTGCGAATTATACTAAGACAGTTATAGTAACACACAGACTATTCATTTATCCAAAATTGAAACAGAACCTACCGAAGACATAGCAGATGTAAATATATTATAGTAGGGGATGAAAATGTAAGAGTTTAAATCCTCATCTTGCAAGGAAAAAAAGAAGTCAACTGGTAATTTCTTAAATTGCAAAATCAAGAATAAAAGTTTAAAACATGCTTGGAAATGTGGAAAGGCTTTGCCTGTGTTCTTCACAAAGCAGAGACTGAGGCAAAGGCTGGTGTGTTGCCCATTTCTTAAGACAAATGAGGGAAAGGGGGGATGAGAAAAGTATAGGGTAAGCACTCATCAAAGGTGATTGCCAAGTTATTAATCAAGTCACCTACTTTGGGAATAGAACAAGACTGCTGGCTCATTCTCACAAGATCACCCTGTGAGAGGCTGCATAACTGACCATGACATGAGGCCATTTACTGAAAGCAGCATGTAGGGGCAAGACTCAACCACCAGCTTCTATATTTATTGGTCAAAGATGCCCTTCACAGTTTTGAGTTAAGCAAATATGATTGTCAATGGTTCAGGTGACAAAGCAGGGTCAATAGTGGATGTGAGGCAAGAGGTGCACATGGGACATGGGAGGTAGGATGGAAGTGAGAGGCTGTTCCATGGTGGCTCAGTGGTGTCAGAGACAATACAGAGCTGGTCCCTGGAAAAGCGACAGAACAGCCAACTCTCAAGAGACAGTGAGGTTGTCTGACTCCGAAGCAGCATATAGGGGCCTCGTCAAGGGGGTAAATATTAGAAAAAAACAACTACAAAAATTAAATGGAATTACTCATGGGGTACCTGGAATCAGTAGTAAAGATTAGGATGGTACGCTTAAAATGTAATTTGACTTCTTAATGTATGTGTATGCATTATTGAAGTAAAATAAAACAATGATTAAAAATATTTTACATAATAGAAATTTTTTCCAGACAGTTGTCATTATAACCAAGAATTGCTTTTGATTTTAGCAAAGTCTAAATCAAAGCATTTGACATTACTGTTATTTTTATGTTTAGTCCATTTCTATTTTCATCTTACTAACATACTGAATATAATCAATTACCAAAAAATCATAAAATTAGACAACAATTCTCAAACTTATGGTCTAAGGATCCCTTTACACTCTCAAAAAATGCTATAGATTTTGGTTATTATTACTTAACATATTAGAAAATAATATTGAGACTTTTAAAAACATTTATTTACTTTAAAATAATAACCAACCCATTGTATGGCATCATAAGTAACATACTGCTATTTTTAAAATAGTCACATCTTCTGGGGCTGTGCCTGTGGCTCAGCATAGCACACTTGCCTGGCATGTGTGAAGCCCTGGGCTCGATTCTCAGCACCGCATATAAATAAATAAAAAATAAATAGCCACATCTTCCGAAATAAATAAATGGTTTGGTGAGAAAAGTGGCACTGATGAAGGCTGCTTCAATTTCCCCTTACCTTCTGACCTACTTGAAGACAGCTTACTCCTTATATCTGCCTCTGTATTCAGTTTGTTGTGATAGGTTATTTGAGGATCAAAGTGACCTGACACAAATATATTGTTTTAAGAAAGGAAGTATTTTAATACTCTTTCAGGTAAGTGTGTTTCTTCTTCTTTGATACTACAACAAAATGTGACATTGGAAATCATAGTCATGAGCATTTTATATTGTTACATTAAAAGTCAGTAATCTCTCTTATACTTTGGACTTTCTTGTTGACCATGTGTGATTTGGTAACATAATGTGAATTAATCAAGAGTTCTCCAGAGGCAATAAATAAATAGGATATAGATAGAGAGAGAGAGGATTCATTAGGGGAATTCGCTCATGTAATTGTGGAAGCTGAGAAGTCTCACAACAGGCAATCTGCCAACTGGAGACCCTGAGATGCTGGTAACATGGCCAAGTTCAAGTCCAAAAAGGCCTCAGAAACTGGGAAGCTAACAGTGTAATCTTTGGTCTGTGGCCAAAAACCTGAAAACCCAGGGGAAGACTGGTTCTGTGACTTTGACTTCAAGAACTAATGTAGTCACTAAGCATCATAAATGATTACAACTAAGAGTCCTTATTTTTTTTTGCTTTTGTTTAACTGAAGTAAAATTTGAGCTGCATATCTGCAGCTATGTAGATTATACAAGGCAACAGGAGGCAGCAGTCACAATATTCAATCACAACTCAGAGGACCTAAGTCCCAGAGCTATCATTTACAAGCCATGAATCATCAGATTAGTCAACTGCCTTCCTTGGAGTGTCACCCCTTCCCCTCACATTGAAGATTGTTGGGTAAACTAGAGTTCCTTGAAGTAATCCTGAACACTTTGCATCAACCCCACCTGGCAACTTGTTAGAATTGGAAATTATAGAGTCCCAACCCACAAGTTATGACTCTGA
Source organism: Callospermophilus lateralis (assembly GCF_048772815.1). Taxonomy (NCBI): domain Eukaryota; kingdom Metazoa; phylum Chordata; class Mammalia; order Rodentia; family Sciuridae; genus Callospermophilus; species Callospermophilus lateralis. The sequence goes on from NC_135317.1 coordinate 86,968,278, forward strand.
ATGAATCTCTGAGAATTGGACCCAGGAATCTCTTTTTTTATAGGGTCTCCCAGTGATTCTTGCTCATATTCAAGTTTGAGAAGCACTGATACAGACCATATGAGATAAACGATCTTCTGTGATTACTATATATATATATATATATATATATATATATATATATATATATATATATATATATATATAATGAGAAAATAAAGTCCTTCCAGGCAACAGAACTGCATAAAGCTAATTATTTGTGTTTTTCTTTAGTATTCCCCTGGACACACCCTATTAAATTATTAAACATACCTTATTTATATTGTATCAACCACAGGAGAACTGGTCTGTTAGTATCAAAAATAGATATGTTCTGTAGAAACCAATTTAAAAATGCAAAAGCCAAGAGAAAGCCAGGAGTAAGTGAGGGGAGATGGCAAAGGTTATGTGTGGACAAACAGTAGGAAATAATGCTGGATGTGGTTAAAGTACAGAATGAGATGTTCACACTCGAAGCAATAGGCAATAGAGAACCACTGGAGATTCTTGACTGGCAAAGCCACGTGATGAAAGGCATGTTTCAGGAAGATGGTCTGCCAGCATGGTACAGAATGAATTGAAAGGTGAAAAGACAGGAAGGTGAGCACTTCATCATGAACATAGATTTTTTTTTCTCCTCATAGAATAAAAAAGTCCTTTTACAAATTTGGACAAGATCCACAAAGTCCTAGGCATTTGTCAGATAGGAGTAAAACCAAGATAATGAAAGCTACGGCAATGAGTAGATGATATGTTCATTATTCATCCCACACAAAACCTTGATCTCCAGGACTTTCACCTTTGCTTTCAGTCCTAAGCCCTCCTGTTAATTTGCTCGCCAACTCTGTCTCAATGACCTATCTTCCAGTCTGCCCTCCTTTACTTAGCAGCCCAAGAACTCCTGCTATTAATGAAGAATATCTTTTCTTCATTTCCAGTCTTTTAACTTTCTATACCTACTAAAATTTCTAAAAGACAAGAAATCGTTTTCTAAGAATTTCTGTGCTTAGAGAGGAGAAATGGAAAAGCCTCGTGTCCCAGTGGGAGTTCGCTTCCCTTCCCAGACACGTAAGCAGTTATCAACAGCTTTTTGAAGATAATGCTTCCATTTTCATATTAGAAAAAGAGAAAATTGGGGGCCACATAGAAAGAATAAAGGGAAAACGGAATAGAAGCAATGTTTGTGCCACGCAGCCTTGGAAAAGATGAATAAGTCAAAAACACAAAGACCTTGAAGCTCAAATTGAGTTTATCTGTTTGTGTGTACTGGGGACGGAACCAGGTCAGAATGTCCTGCTGGGATTTATCTGTCCTGCAATGGAATTACCCTGGGTAAAACTAAAAGCATTTAATGCAGGCTATGAGATAGCAATGGTTGGAGAAGCCCCTCAGGTTTGACCCTTAATTAAGCCGAACTAATTACATAAATAAAAGATTATCCAAAGCTATCCCTGTCAAAAGTATTCAAATTATTCTGTGCTTCTGGCTGCAATTAGACTGGGAAGTGGAAGCTAATAAGCCTTAGGAGAGTGACCCAAATCAGGTGACATTAAAGCTCAAAAAAAAAAGGTGGCACTTCAGAATCACAGAGAGTTGTGGAGTAAATATGAGAGTGTAGGGGACTTGAGCCTCTGTAAGAGTGCACCCAGCCACACACCTTGACTTAATTTAAACTGGCTACAAGCATGCAGATTTGGACAAGTGGGAGGCTAAAATAAAATCCAAAGCTTTTCAAAAGCTCACTAAAATTTTTGAACTAAAGACAACTTATTTCTAGTAGTATCATACACATGGAGGCATGAAACTGTTAAAACTACTTGAGAGGATTATTTTTTATTTAACCAATTTAATTCAAAATGAGACCTATTTATTTGGATGAAAACTATTGTCTATTTGTTAAATATTATATTTCCATTAAATATGTTTTTATAATCAATCTCTTCTGTGCTTATTCATAGGTAATGCCTAGCACAGTCCCAGATAGCAAAGCCATGACCATGAACAGGGCATAAATATGGTTCCTTTATGAAGTTTGTAGACTAGTAAGGAAGATGGGAAAGGAAGAGGAAGAGGAAGGGGAGAGAAAAAGGAAGAAGGAAAAGCAGTCATCCGCAGAACTATAAATACACAACTATATAAATTGTAATACCAAGTAGGAAAAAGAATGGGGGTAGGGCTAAAACAGAGAAGAACTGAGTATAAATAAATCATTAGGGGAGGCATCTAAGATGACAGCATTTAAAGCCAAGAGCCAAGAATGAAAAATTATCCATGCAAAGAGTACAAAAGAGCTCTCTCCTGCCAAAAACAAAAATGAAGATCCCCAGCAGGGACAGGCCCTGAGGAAGAAAAGAGCTAGATACAACCAAAGACCTAAGAGAAAACAAGTGAGGCACAAACATGGTGAGCTAGGAGGAGCAGGTGGAAGAGGAGGCTGGATAGGGCTGGGTCCTGCGGGTCTTATGAAGAGGGACGGCTGCTGAGAGAGTGTGGAGAAGAAGGAGGTCCAACAGCATCAGTGGGCAATGGGAGTTGTAGTGGATTAAATGCAGTAAGAATGTCAGGGGTCTCAATGGAGTTAGTAGGAGAGAAAAACATAGATACATCTTCTCTCTCAAACTCTGTTGTGAAGGGGGAGCTACAATGGAGGGATCCCTGGAAGAAATATGAAGACTTGCAATATTATGGGTTTCCTTTTCAAAGACAGGAAAGACCAAAGCAAGCTAGTGTTCTGGTAGGATGAAATGTTGGGAAGGCCGGGGGAGAGCCAATGAGAAGCATGGATGCGGGTGTACAGCACAGATACAAGATTAGATGAAGTAAGAGGAGAAACACCACCAACCAGAGAGATGCGTGTGGACACAGGTCAGGCTGGATTTGCTGATGGGAGCTTCAGAGAAACTGTTTTCTCCCACCTTGGTCTCCCCTTTACCTCCTGAGCTACTCCTTCATACACACTTACTCTTTTTCTTCTGATGCTTTCTAAATTTAATCCATGCACATCTCATATGCTTTAAAATCTCCCAAGAATTCCATGTAAATAGTTATTTTCCTAAAATCAGTGTTTACAAAGATTTCACCAACAATTCCATCAGTAGCCAAAAAATGTCAAGAACCAGGTTTACCACATATGGTTTTCCAGTATCTTTTGAGTATATCATTAAAGTCTTGATTCTTCCCTTTCCATCCATATTGTTTCTACTTTTCTTGTCAAAGTAACTCAAAACTTTTTCCAAATACTTCAAGTTATTTATTAGAAATGTCCCCAGAGCTTCACAGAATGTGTCTCCCTTCCAGAAATGTCTTTCACATATCCCCTCATTTAATTTCCATTGCTTAATTAAGGGAGAAATAATAGGAAATGTAGCATAAAGCATTTTACCATCTTGTGCCACTGAGTAAATAGATCATTTTCAAATACAGTAGCAAACATTATCTTAGCATAAAAGAGTTTTAAGTTTTCCAATCCAAATTCACCGAGTTATTTTCAGCTCTGTGATCATCAGTCAGTTGCCTGGTGTGAAGAACATATAACTTAGATAAAGCTAGAATGGCTGGAGCTATTACCACAAATCACCAGTTAGTAGGCTGCCTGGAGCAGTGATACAGACTGAGAAGGTCTTTCCCCTTCCAAAAAAGAAAAAAGAAGAAGAAGTTGATGTAGGGTGAGAGCTAATAGTTTACTGTTGCTCACGCCATCTGTCATCCCATTGGGCCACACAAGTAGGAGTCAAGAAGAAATTCATCTTTTATACTGACATCCCACAATGTCATTTTTTTTAGGATGTTGTTAAATTTCATTGAGATTAAATTTATACAGAAGCTTCTATGTAAAAGAAGTACTGAAGAAGTTTCAAATAAAGTCTCCAACATCTCTAAGGAAAGTATCTGAAAGAAAAGTATCTCAGCTTTGGAAGCATTTCTACCTTCTGTAGAATAAAAGCATCTCTAGCAGCATGAGTTTCAGGTTAGTGATCTTATTCATTCAAGGACTCCTGCCTTCATTGAGAAACGTCTGCCCTCAAAATTATGCCTGAGTTCACCAAGTGCAGGTAGCAGGCTAACTTGATTGATTAACTCAAAACTTTTTCCAAATACTGATTAAGTTCATGATAAGACTCTACTACATATCCAACAGAATGGCTAAAATTAAGACTAAGATACCAAATGTTGGTAAGAATGTAGATTAACATGAACTCTTATGTACTACTGATAAGTGCATAAATTGGTACAACTAATTCGGAATACGAAAACTACTACAACCCGCGGTATGCCAATAAGTGTTTAACAACTGTTTCTCTGGCAGGGTTGGGTAGGGGAAATATTTGTAGAAATTATCAGTTTCCATGGTATAGATATTCCTCAGATGGCCAGTGGCAAACTACCAATATGATGTCACTGGACATGAATTTGGAAAGTCATGTGCAAAGTCTTCTCTTGTGATCTAGTACAAGCCACCCCATCTTACCTATGACTAGGGCTGAAAACAAATATCCCCATAATCCTGCAAATGTTCTCCTAATTATAATCCCAACAGAGATGTGTGAATGTGTTCACCAAAAGCTACATACACGAATGTTATAGCAACACTGCTTATAAACCAAGACTTACCAATAACCCAAATACTTATCAATTAAGGAATAAATTGGGCATAAATGTAATAAAATTTAAGAACAAAAATGAACAAACTACTACCATATTTAATGCTGCAATTGAATTGAAAATCTCAAACATAAAATTAATCAAAAGAGTCAGACACTAAGGAAAAATGAATCCATTTACATAAGGTTTTAAAACAGGTAAAACTAATCTCTGGTTCGGGAAATCAGAATAACCATTCCCATTGTGGTGGGGCACAGGGCAATTTTCTGTCTGATGATGGCAATGTGGGTGTGCTCATTTTGTAAAAATTCCTAGGGCTATGATTTACAATCACACATTTTTTTTGCATATATGTTATACAATAATAAAATAAGTTTCCTTAAAACCATTTTGGCATATCAAGTCTGAGAGCTAATTTTCCTCTGCAGTTATTCTCTATTTTATCAGAACTACAGTCACCTACTAAAAAAGAACACAAACTTTAGAGATAGACTGAACTTCAAGTCTTTGTTTCACAACTTCTGTGCTGTATGACTTTTTGCAAAGTACTTAACCTCTCTAAGTCTTGGTTTTCTCTTTTTTTTTTTTTTCTTGTTTAATGTTGAAATCATAAATATCTTCTTTATCAGTATATTGTGAAGATTAAAAGCAGTACAAGTAAAAGTGCAAAAATAGTGTCTTTTTTTTACAATATATAATCCTCCGGGCAGCCAGGATGTATTTTTTAAAGGTACATCCTATCATATTAATTCCTTGCTTCAAACTCTCTGACAACTTAACATAGAGTAAAATTGTTACCATGACTTCCAAAGCCCTGCCTAGGCTGGCCCTTACCCTCCCCTTTGACTTCACCTCCTGCTGCCACACTCATTCTCACTCCCTGCACTCCAGTCACACTGCCTGTGCTTTGAACACACCAAGCTGTCTGTGGACACAGGGCCTTTGCACATGCTACTATTTCTAGCCCCACATCCCTAGCATCTCAATGCCTGACAGGTCTCATACCAAAGATCATCTTCCCAGAAAAAGACCTTCCCTGACCTTTCAATAAAAAGCCTCTCTTTGTCACTCTCTGACTCATTATCCTCTTTTCAAAGTAGCAGGTGTGGCAACTGGAATTACCACCCCCCTACTGTCTTTCTCACATCATGTAATTACACACACCTCCAAGTAAACCAAACAAGGGCAGAGTTATTATTTATTATTTGCTAATATAGCTCCCATATTTGAAGAATGCCTGCAACACAGTAGATGCTTAAAAGAATAACTGATGAGCAAACTACAAATATCTTTTTTTACAGAAATAGAACCTTTTTTTCCCAGAAAAGAACCTTCTAGGAGGCTTTTAATACAATCTAGATTAGAGATGGGAAGGGTACCCCGTAGAATATCCTCCTATGTCAAAAGAATTGTGAATCTGTAGTTTAGGAAGAAATATGCATTTGCATCTTGCACCTTTCAGCCTTTATGTGAAAATCCTAGTTTTCTTTCCATAATAGATCCTGGGTATCGGGACAAGTTCAGGAAGTCTCTTAAAGAAAAATGTAGTAGCTGCAACACCATGATAAAATGCATTCACTTGACAGAATAAGTGATTGAAATTGTAACCACTAAAGACATTGCCTCCCCCATACATGAGAGGCAATTTTAATTGAGACATAATTTTTGTAACTATGTTATACATTTACAGGACTGAGCTTAGAGTCTTTCCCACTGGATTACAATGGAGAAATCCTAAAAGCCCTGCCTCAGCATGACTCTTTTAAAAGTGATTCTTCTTTCCCTGGAAAAATAGATCTTTAAAATCCTTAGATATTTTCCCAGGTGTATAATGAGCAATTCTTTAAGGATATCAAAATTATTGTACATCTGCACAGTCTCCCAACTTCTGAAACCAGTGTTCTCTTTTCTTGTTGTGTAGTCTGAAGCTCACAATTCATTAAAATTAAAAACAATCTTCTACATGTAAACCAAACCATTGGAGGGAGTTTTTATAATGCTTCTCTGAATATTATATCTGCTCTATTCAAAATCACTATGTTGCCCAAGACTGAAAAAAAAAATCACTGTGTTAGAAATTGTTTTTAAACACAGTCTATTTAGCATTCTCAAGTATGCGAAGGATGTATAATCACTATATTAAATTAGGAAGGTTTTGTATATAAAATTGTGTTATCTAATTAATTTGGAAGCCACCAAAAGGATTATTGTTTTAAACTGGAAAAAAAAAAACCAACTACCTCCAAATATAAATTTTTGAAACTACCTTATAAAATGTAAGGGGTTTTAACGTAACATAGGCAAAGTCAGCTTGGAGATGGGCTGGAAATGGGGTAGGAAAGGGTGCAGAAGAGAGAAATAGAAACACACAAGAAATGATCCAGAAACCTCATCGAATCAGCCTGGTAGGGGTTCATCTATTTTATAGAGAATTAGCAGGCGAGGAGGAAGGATGTTGATGACTTTGATCAATGAGAACCCTGGGGAGGAGAGACTTTCACAGTGCAGGTTTTAAAGAGACATTAAAAACAAAATGCTTAAAGAAGATAGGGAGGCAAAGGAGAGCCAGAACATTTTTATGCGATGGGAGCCATGATGGATCTCTGAGGTTTCATACTTCATCCAGAACTTCTTTCTGACCCATCAAACCAGATGACTTCACAGCATTTGATCTTACTTCAATGAGGAAATATTTTTTTTAAAGTGATTCTGAAAGAATGAAATTATCCTTCAATATCATAATTAAATAAACGTTACTAAAAGGAAAGTCTTATAAAGGGTTTTAAAATGGATAATTTCTTTTCCTCAAGGGGTAGCCTTATTTTATAGTCCAGGTGGTAATGCTGACCCTTATTAACACAAATTAAAATGCACATATTACCTAAATGGTGCCACATAGCTTTATCCAAGAAAAACAATGAATATCAGCAGTCCAGTTATACATAGAAGTTTCTGCTTAATAAAAGAAAACTCATCAGAAAAGATTAATTTTATCCTCGTACGCCCAGCTCCGAATCAGCCATGTAATTGCTATGCAAATACAAAAAAAAAATACAATTTTGTATCAAATTATTGTTGGAGAAAACAAAATTAAATCATTACTCTGATTTTAATTGCTTTGGAAAATTATGTCACTGATATAACAAGACGGTCCAAGGCAGATAAAAATCCTTGAAATGGAAGGAAAAAACATGTTTGAGGTATTTCATTCACAAAGTCTAACGAATGAAAGAAGTTCTCTTTCCTTTAAAAATGTTTCAATGCATTTCTGCTGAGTAATAACCATGCTGAAAATTATTTCTTATGCAATCAAAAGTGAGAAGCCCTGTAGAGAAAAACATAAGAAGACAATTGCATAAATGGTAACATGAAATTCTGAGAAGTCAGACCAGATGCAATGGAAGCAAATATAATTCAAGTTAACATGGCAATATTGGTGAGTATATGAAATTGTGACTGACTACAAATGAATGAATGAAAAAAAAATCAACATGAGACACCCCTTATGTTGTAACAATGCTTCTACGGTTAATCTAATAATGGATGTAAATTTTAATCATTTTTTCCTATAATATAAATACACATTCAGAAAAAGATCAAAATCAAACTCTCAATTCCAATTCCATGATTTGTAGTATGACAAGATTCTACCTAGAAGGTTACGGAAGGTACTGGTTAAGAATGTGGACTCTGTAGGTAACCCCAGAACATTCTCACCTCCATCTCTTCTCACATAGATCTTACGAAAGTGATTGAGCTGCTTTGGACCTCAGCATCTTCACTGCAACATAGGGAACAATATTCGTAGTAATAGTAGTAGCAGTTAACAATAATTTTATATACAGATACTACAGTATCTTTCAACTACTCATTTGTTTTCTGAACTTAGTATGGAACTAAGTCCCAACAGATCTTTACCCATATACTCAATATCCACTAGAGTCTCAGACATCACAATAACTAAAGCCATCAGATATTCTTAGTGGGTAACTGAGAATGCGAGTTCTGAAGAAACAACCCCACAAAGTCAACATTGTCATATTCACTTTTCAGATGAGAAAACTCAGGCTTACAAGTTTAACTCTTCCCATAATGATAATAATATTTTTTTAAAAAAAGCAATTGAATGGCAGACAGGCTTCAAATCCTAGGCTGTAACACTAATACCACTCAACAATACTAGCTCCCACATTTTTGTTCTGCAGAAAAGATGCACAAGAGTGGCCACAGTTCCATAATCCAGCATAGCGGTTCACAAAGTGTGGGCTGGGAGATGCTGGGGGTCCTAAGGACCTCTGCAGGGAGTCCATGAAGTCAAAACCATTTTCATAATAATGCTAAGATGCCGCTTGCCTTTTTTTATCCTCATCTTTTCATGAGGTTTTCCCGAGGCTACATGACTTGTGACATTACAAGAACTTGAGTGCAAGAGAAGATATGAAGAACCCAGCTGTCGTATATTGAGTCAGACATTTTAGGAACTTGAAAAAAAAATAAAATGATACCACTCTTCTAGCTTTTTTATATTTCAGTTTTGGAAAGTATTTTCCATAAATAGGTACCTATGCTAATATGCAATAGGTATTTTCTTTTTAAATAAATGGTCAGTATCGATGCTCCTCAATTTATGATGGGGTTATGTTCCAATAAACCCATCATAAGCTGAAACTATTGTAAGTCACAAATGCATTTAATACATGTAATCTACCAAACATCCTAGCTTAAAGTATTGTTCATTTATCTTGCATGTCTGACAGGGAGCTGAAGCTTACTGCCACTGTATTACTTTGTATCACTGTAAAACTGAAAATTTTTAAATCAAGGACTATCTGTACTTTATTTTGGTTGTTGTTGTTGTTGTTGTTGTTTTGGGGTCTTTTTGTTGGTGGTGGTTGGTTTGGTTTGGTTCTGGGTTTGGGTTTTTTGTTGCTGAGGATTGAACTCCATAGCCTCATGCATGCTAAGCAGGTATTCTACCACTGAGCCATCTCCTGAGCCCCTGTACCTATTTTAAATTTTTCTCAATTTCAACTTCAAATATATTAAATTTATTTAGACATAATACACATAAGCAAATGCTCTTTGGGGGGGAGTCAATAATTTATGATTCTAAAGGGGTCCTAAGAACAAAAAGATACAAGAACAGTGGAGAATATTTATAATATGTCACTGTCAATAGAAGACCATTGCTAAGGAAAAAAGATTATATGAGAAGTGTTTTTCATTAAGCATCCAATTTAGATGGGCAGCTATCTGGGCACTCTGAAATCAAATGTTATTTCTACTGCATCTACCCAAACTGAAGATATTTTTCCATGATGAAAGGCCCTCCAAAAGATTATTGCCAAATGATACTGTTTAGTTTTTCTTATTTTGTGGAGTAGATATGAATTAAGAAACTGAATGATTCTATCAAAATAAGATTTTTAGTATATGTTTTTTTTTTCAAGGAATATAGTATATTCCTTTCTATACTGTTGCTGTAGCTTTTTCCTAGCTATAACGAAATACCTGAGGCAGACCACCTTTATAAAGAAAAAAGTCTTAATTAAGTCATAGTTTTGGAGGCTGAAAACCCAAACAGGGTCTTGTGAGGGCCACCCCTCTTTGTTCATCACCTCATGACAGATAGCAATGGTAGAACCTCAGGTAGAGAGAAATCACCTCATTGAACAGGAAGCCATAGAAATATTCAGGACTTAGGTTCAGGCTTTTGTAATAAATCACTCCCATAAGAACTCTCTCTAGGGGACCGGTATTCCATCCTGAGGGCCACACCGCCAGCGACCTACGGCCTTCCCACTTGGCCCCACCTCTTAAAAGTTCCATCAGCTCCCATATCACTGAGAAACTGATATGACTCCATTTTTGAAAATAAATAATAGCAGCTCTACCTCAAGGCCTGTCCTAAGGAAGGGGTCATGACCCTTGTCCTTGGAAAAACATACAGAGCCTTTCTAGGCAGATAACCACCCTGCTGAGTTGTTTGTCTGAAAATAACAGGAGACTCAGTTAGGCTAAGTGAAGACCCATAGCAACCCCCTAGCAGCCACCAATCAGCATGAGACAGGGAAAATACATGGGATGCCAGATGACACCCCAGTAGTTTATGGTGGTTGATAACATGTTGGGAAACCAAGCAGTTTAGCACTTACACCCCTTGTGGCTTAAACCAATCAGTTCAAAGGAATCCCCCTCTTGTACTAACCAATCACCCCTACCCAACTTGTTCCCGCCAGTGAATGTGCTGATCAATGTTAAGAGTTGTTGTTTGATTTTCCCGCTGTGTGAAATGATTTGCTGTGTGATGCTGTGACACATAAAGTATCCCCAAAACCTATAAAATCTCACTGAACAAAGGACCAGGACTCACTCCCTGGGACCACTGCGATGGGAATCATTGTGAGTCCAGGCTCAAGCTTACAATAAAGACTCTTGTGTGATTGCATCGGATTCGGCTCCTGGAGATCTGTTGGGGGTCCCACGAATCTGGCATTACATCATCACACTGAGAATATGAACACATGAATCTGTTGGGGACAAACAATGTCCAAGCCATAGCATTCCACCTCTGGCTGCCCAAGGTCATGTCCTTCTCACAAGGCAAAATGCATTCCTTCCATCTCTACTGGTGCCAAAGTCTGAACCCATGCCCATATGGCTTAAAAGTCCAAGTCCACGGTCTCCTCTGAGACTCAAGGCAAACTCAACCGGAGTCTCCTTAAAATAAAATTTAACATGCAAAGATACAAAAGCAGGACAGGCACAGAACAATATTCCTGTTCCAGAAAGGAGAAATAGGGAAGTAAGTATAAAGGAATAACTGGCCCAGCAGGGCAGACTTCAAATCTGCGCACACTATGGCAAGGGGCAGGTCCCTAAGGCCTGGGGGTATGCCACCCCTACTGCTTTGCTGGTCACCACTCCACATGGCTGCATTCTAAGGCTACTTGCTGACATCAGCCACTTTTCTAGGCAGGCCTGGCACATTGCTGACAGCTCAACTTTCCTGTGGTCCTGCCACAGCTCTGTCCCACAGCTCCATAAGGCATCCCCCCATTAAGCACTCTCCCCAGGGGCTCCAACTTTGCTGAAAACTTCTGCTTGGCCTCCCAGGCCTTCCTTTTAAATCTTAGTGAAAGCTATTATGACCCCATAACTCTCATTCACACACCTGTAGGACCAGCACAATACGCATGTCACAATTTACAGGTTTACGGCCACCACAAGCAGAGCCTGGGTCTTTATGAACAGTGGATACGATGGCCACGGAGCTGCAGTCAGAATCCCAACATGGTGCTGGTGAGTGAGCCTTTGGAGAGCACTCAGCCTCAGACCTTACAACAAATTTACACTTCCTGGGAGACTCAAAGACTTCTGCAGTGCCTTTGAGGACTCTTTCCAACTGTCCTGACAATCAGCGGGACAGGCTTCCCCTATTTGAGCTGATCTGTAGCTCCACCACACCTTCCTGTCCCAAACACCCTTTTTTTTTTTTTTTTTTACTCCTTTCTTGGCCAGCCTTCAAATTATCTGACGTTCCCCACTCTGTTTCCTTTTGCTTCAAAGCTCACTATAAATCTGACCAAAATCAGCTAATAATACCCTGGCTGCAATCAGAATGCTTTGTTTTGAGATCTTGAATGACAGATAATTAGTTTTATCATTCAGCCATTCACAAAGTCTTAGGGCATGGACACCATGCAGTCAAGTTCTTTGCCACAGTATCACAAGGATGGCCTTTGGTCCAATGGTCCATCCAGCTCTTCCCTCGTCGCCTTATCTTCTGAGTCCTCACCAGAATCACCTGTCATACTCTGCTTAGAGCACTCTAAGCTTTTTCTAGACTGTTCCTTCAAACTCTTTCAACCACTGCCTGCAAACCAAATTCAGACATGTTTGCAGTTTCAGATATAATCATATAATCCCAGGAACAGCCCCAGACCTTGGTACCTATTTTCTGATTTAGTCCCCCATTTTTGTATATCTTTTGCTTAAATGAAACACTTGAAGTATATTAACTTTATAGAGCAGTGTAATTAGCTCACAGGATTTAAGACCAAAAGTCCAAATAACATGTCACCTCATGGCAGACAGCAATAGTAGATAGGAGTGTGGGGGGGGGGGGAGGGGAGAATAGGTCACATCATCAAACAAGAAGCCAGAGAGAGATTCAGGGCTCAGGTTCAGACTTTTAAAACAAATCGTTCTCATGAAAACTCATTCCCAGGACCATCATTCCATTCTGGGGGCAGCATCCCTAGTGATCTACAGAGTCCTACTAGGACCTACCTCTTCAAGGTTAAATCAACTCCCACATAAGCACAATGAGGATATGAACACATGAACCCCTGGTGGACAAAAAACATCATACCATGGAAAATGGTATATTTTAAAAGATTTCCGAAGAATCCCGTCAGCACTGTACACTGAAAGAGGGTAGAGAACTTAGCTTACCACAAACTGTGATGATCATTTAACCTTAAAAAAGTATATATACATGTGCTGAATAAAAATGTAATTATAATAAAAGTTATATATCCTTTATAATATATATAAAATTCAAATAAATGAGTTAATTTTTTTAAAAAAAAAAATTTTAGTTGTTGGGCTGGGGATGTGGCTCAAGCAGTAGTGCGCTCGCCTGGCATGCGTGCAGCCTGGGTTCGATCCTCAGCACCACATACAAACAAAGATGTTGTGTCTGCCGAAAACTGAAAAATAAATATTGAAATTCTCTCTCTCTCTCTCTCTCTCTCTCTCTCTCTCTCTCTCTCTCTCACTCACTCAAAAAAAATTTAGTTGTAGATTAACACAATACCTTTATTTATTTTTATGTGGTGCTGAGGATCAAACCTAGTGCCTCACACGTGCAAGGCATGCACTATACCACTGAGCCACAACCCCAGCCCCTAAACAAGTTAATTTTGACAGAGAAGAAAAATAGGAAGTTCGTTGCTTCCTTGATTAGTATGTGGTATTAGTTAGAATCCTCTAGAGAAACAGAACCAATAAGAGATATGATTAGACAGAGAGAATGCCATTTATTACAAAGTATTGGCTCAGTAATGTGAAAGCTGAGAAGTCTCATAGCCTGCCGTCTGTAGGTGGTAGACCCAGGAAAGCTGGTGAGGTATTTCAAAGTCTAAGATCTAAAAGATTGATGGCACAGATTCAAGACCAATCCTGAAGGCCTGAGAACCAGAAACATCAAGAGCAGGAAGTTGTTGTTCTAGATCATGCAGCCAGGCCCAGGAACATGCATCCAAACTTCTTCCACCTTTTTGTTCTATTCAGGTCCACAGAGGATTGGATAATGCCCATCCACTTGGAGGAAGGATATCTGCTTTACTTAGTTCATTGACTTAAATACTAATCTGTACCAGAAACACCCTCATAGACACACCCAGCAATAATGCTTAATCAAAAATCTGGGCTTATCATTGCCCAGCCAAGCTGACACAGAAAATAAACCATCAAGCTTGGTGCTTGTCCTTTCTAACCCATCTCCACTGAAAGCAAAGAAGATTTGAACAACAAAACTTTTTAAATTTTTCATTGCAGATGGTCACCAAATTTTAGTTGATTCAACTTATAATTTTTTAACTTTATGATGGTATAAAGGTATACTTACTTATAAACCATTTGGTTTTTCAGTTTCAGTATAGGCAATACACTATGAATAACCAACACTATTATAAAATGGGCTTAAATTGCTTAAACTCTAATACATCAATTTCTATGTCATTCTAGAAGGGAAGAAGAGCAAAAGTACTTACCACCCTAATAAAACAGCCTCAAGATAATTTACACTAGTCACTTGACTTCAAGTTTTCTTAGATGAGCTGTTTGGCATAAATTCATTCAAATAAGTATAAAAGAGCAAACTCTGTGAAGGTGACAAGTAAAAAAATGAAAAAGAAACAAGTTACAAACCAAAGGCCATGCACCACCTCCCAGCCACAGAGAAAATACAATTAAATGCTGTCAAGTCTTCCACAGTCATAAAGACCTTTTTTTTTTAGTAAGATGATGCACAGGAAGAAAAGAGATGTGACTTTAATATTAAATGTTATTGGAGTTAGCAAGCATTAACTCGAGATCATTCTGTGATTTATATGAAGGTAACCTCTGAAAAATTTGAGCCTCAGGTGGGATATTTGATTTCTTAGATGACCTCTAGTGGTCATCCAAGACGCACACTGGCATGTGAAATAAGAGCTGTTTGTATTACCAAGAATAAAATGATCAAATAACAGAAGGGGTCTTTGAAATGTCTCTTAAAGGTAACAGAAATTTTAATAAAATAAATGTAGAGGATATCAAAACACATTCATATGCACACCCATTATAATCCTAAAATTCTATTTTCAGGAAAGCATCCTAAAGAAAGAACTTGACAAAGGCTCAAAAATATTCTAAGTAGGGAAATTAATTTTACCATTGCTTAGCAACAGAGTGTAATGGCCAACAATGCCAACTGATTAAATAAACTGTGTTCATCCATTTAGTGAAATACTAATGCAGCCACCAAGAATAATTATGGTGACATATTTATTGAAAGGAAATGTGTTAGCAAAATATTGTTGAGCACAAAGCAAGTTAAAATTAAGGTAAAATAGCATATGAGTTTCATCCACCTTTGTTTAAAAAAAGTGTGTGTGTGCGTGTGTGTGTGTGTGTGTGTGTGTGTATGTCTGGAAGGTGTAACCTTAAAAAAAAAAAAAGTATTAAAGGAAAATCTTTGATAGAATTATAAGTTGATTTTTTTTCTAAAAAAAAAAAACCCAGGTGAAGTGCAAAATTAGTTTTGTTGTATAAGCAACAAATATTATTTTGTGATGTTTTCCATAAAAATATACATATAGAATATTGATTCATGAGATTATAGCCAATTTCTCACAAAACTTAATCAAAAAAGGATATTTTTCCTTAATCATTTGGTCATATTTCTAATAGACTGCAAATATCTCACTATAATCTTTCCAGCTCACTAATATGTGTTCTTTCTCCCTTAAAAGGTTGAAAGGCAAGAAAATTTCCTGTGCACACTTTTTTCCTAGTGCTTTATTTTTAATTGCACTTTAACTTACTCAAACAGGAAAGTATGTCATACATTTATCTTCTTGAAAGAATAAAGGATTTTTATTTAAGAATTTTTTTATATCCCAAATATTTAATCTTCCCAGCCCCAAATATTTGAGGTTGAGTCAAGGATATAAAATAGAGTATTTGATACAGAGTAACGTATCTTAATTTCTTAAGTCACTTTGACTACCAAATGTCCTCTCAGCAAACAAAAAGAACATTGCCTATATCATAAAAGTTACATTGTAACTAAAGAGGTGTAATAGCACAGTCATTTTCTAAACTGCTCAGAGTGAACACATGCACAACATGGAGATATATGCATACATTTTGTTGATCCTCAAATTTATATTGCCTTTTGTGTTCTTTTTGTACTATTCCCATTACAAACTACCACAAACTTAGTGACTTACAGTAATGTATTTTATTCTCCTCTAGTTTTGGAGGTTGGAAGTTGAACACAGGTCTCACAGGGCTAAAATCCAAACACTTTTCCTGTTTCTGAGCTCAGGTAAGATCCATTTCCTTGCCTTATCTACATTCCAGAGACCTCCTGCATTCCTTGGTTTGTGGACCTCTTCCTTTATCTGTAAAGCTGGAAAGGAAAGTTGAGTCCTCCCTATATCTCATTACTCTGACTGCGTCTATGGTCACATCTCCTTCTCTGGCTCTGACTTGTCTTCTGCTTCCCTCTTCTTTTTTAAGGACGTTTGTGGTTAAACTGGACACTTCCCCGCCCCCCAAAATAACCCAGGTCATCCCTATTTTAAGGTTAAGGTTGACTGATGCTTTTATTCTACTTGCAAGCTAATAATTTCCTTTGCTGTGAGACCAAACCTATTCACAGATTTTCGGGATTAAGACAGGAACATCTTTGGGGCCATTATTCTGCCTACCATGCTTTTTAAAATATATTAAAATATTTAATATGATAAAAGAAATTACAAAAGGAAAGGATATAGAATTTGTAGAAGAATAGCGTATTTCAAAAGAATGGAATCTGTAGAATAGTAGCTCTTCTCCAAAGGTGACTCTCCTAGGAACCATTTCCCAACAGCTTTATGTGGCTCTCTCACCTTGAATCTGGGCTGACATTTTCACTCCTATTTTACCAATATAATACAGCAGAAAGGTAGTACTTGACTTCTAGTTGGGTCATAAGAAAGCTTTAAGCTTCCAGCTGGGTCTATCGGAACATTCATATTGGGGGAAGCCAGCTCCCATGTACCAAGTCCAATTACCTTAAGACTCCCATATGAACAAGTCCAAGCTAACCACATGGAGAAGTTAGATGGACAGAATGAGAGAAAGATGGGGCAGAAAGGGAAGGGGAAATACCTGGCATCCAGGCCACAGCTTTCTAGCAGCTTTCTACTGGACAGGTAAATGAAGAAGTCACCTTAGACATGCAACCCAATCAAGCTTGCACAGGACTCCAACACCAACTGCCATCTGATTACAACTGTAACCCACACAACTATGAATCATTAAGATTGGGGGTAGTTTGTTGCATACCAGCAATGGATGGGCTCAGTGGTAGAGGGCTTGCCTAGCATAAATGAGGCCCTTGATTCAATCTCTAGCACAGTGATGAACAACCCAAAACAGTAACTAATAACCAAAAGTAATGATTTCAGGTAAAACTGGTTATCAGAAAGGTTTCTCCATCTCTGGAGATCAAAATTTTAGTTAACTAGGATCTGATTCAAAAGAGTCAAGTCCTTTCTCAAAATTTCAAACATGATACATTTGTAACTTTGCTTTTTTTTATTTCAAAATAAGGTTGTTAGACCTCCAACTCTCTGGAAGATCTGATCTGGAACATTCTGAATTGTGATTCTCTATGGTTGGAAATTTCTAATAAATTATCAATTCTAAGAGAAAACTGTAGAAAACTCTTCATGGATATAGAGCCAACAAACAGAATAGTCATCTTTTTTAAGTTGAACTTATTTATTTATTAAATATCAAAATAAAGAGCTATTGAGGACTGGAGATGTAGCTCAGTGGTTGAGCACTTGCCTAGCATGCACAAGGCTTGGGTTTGATCCCTAGCACTGCAAAAATGAAATCTATGTGAGGCGCTATCCTTGTCATTTGGGCTACAGTGTTCAAAGGGGACACAGTTCCTGACCTCAGATGTTATGGTCTTGGGGTAAAGAGAATTATCAGACAAGTAAATCAATTTTATAGTACAGTGTGAAAAGTGCTAGGATAGGAAGGTAAACTTAGGGTATATGCACCCAGAAGATAGGCAGCTAATCTGAGTGAGTCACTCAAAGTCATCTTTTTGGAGACAACACCTGGGATGAGTCTTGAATGAGAAATAAACATTAGTTGGAAATTTTCAAGCAAAAGGAACAGTGAGAGTAAATGCATTGATGTATACAATAGCAGTGTATATTAGAACAACTACTTGTAATTTTAAAATAGGGAGATGAGCCTAAAATTAAATATATACAGGTAATTGTCCATTGACTTCTTCCACACTATCAGATTATTTAGAGGAAGTGCCTCCTTTCATGTAATATTTGAAAGCACCATGTCTTGAAGGTGCCTGAAAGCAACTCCCACTAGAATCCTCTGTGAGAAAAGCACTATCAGGACTGCATGTGCCTGAATACTGAGTAACTTGCTGCTCCTGGCTGATTACAAGTAAGCTGAGCAAATGACAGATAATCAAGATCAATTTATCTCTAAAAACACCAGCACACTCCCAGAAAGTAAGTAAATTTGACGCATGGTTTAATAGGCTGTGTTTGTCCAATTGCCCATAGCAATAATGTTAGGAATGTTTATAACATTCATCTATAGATTTACACACCAGTTATCACTAGGATCAATTCCTACTTTTATGAATAAACGTTTTTGTTTTTTTATCTGTTGTACCTTGAACAACATCAGGAGATATTTAAAACCAACCAGCCCTTGATTCCTTTATTTAAAGAACCCAAATTAATACAGAACATTAAAATTAGCTGAAATTTTCGGGAAACTCCCATATTCTTCTCCCTAAACCTCTTTATCAGAACTGCCAATAAACTAAACCCCAAGATAACCTGAGGTCACCTTCTGCTTCTAGTTGAAATGCTTAATTAGAGTGCCCTAAATACAGAAGCACAAGAAAGAAATTTGTGCCATTCAAAAGCTACCCTTAAGCCAGAAGTTAAATTATTTAGAGTCAGCAATACTCATCCGAAGATGAAAACCACAACCCTTTAATAGGACAACCTCAAACCAGAGCTACAAAACTTGCACAAAAGTGTTAAGTTATACCTGGAATAAAATAAAACCAGAAAAACCTCTTAATTTCATTTGGTTGCTGCTGCAAAGTAAAGTAACTCAGTCAGCTTCAGCCTGACTTTCCTTACCTTTGCTCACATGGACAAACTGACCCAAAGTCATAATAAGAAAATATGGCAAATTATTAATAGTATACCTGACAAAATATCTTTAATAACATTCTCTAGGATTCAACCTTCTGACAAAAATACTTTTTGAATTATTACTATATGTGTAGGGTGAGGGGAAGCACTGAAAATTAATATAAGCTAAGTTCAAAGAAAATTCTCTCTGACAATTTCCATCTGGCACATAGCACGTGACGGTGCCAATCCGAAACGTCTGGTATGATGTGACGCATCATGACTGGTATGATCCAGGCAGATCACTCAAAGGAGCACTTTGGCAAGAATACACCATGGGCAGTAATTTTTTTCCCGGGTAATGAATGAATTATAAACACATGCTATATTTCATGTTCCTTGACATGACATAGCCAGCAGCTATGAGATGCAAAGCATTTTTTGTCAAGTTTTTTTATTTTTGTCATTTGGCTAGTGAGCAATTAAGTATAAAGAAATATTCTGTTATAGTTCTATCTCTGTCAGTAAAATAAATAGACGCTCAGTCTGGGTGTAGAGTTGGTGGGGATGGGAGAAGGACAGTTATTAGAAAAACAGTTTATATTGGAAACACTTCATAATTCCTTTTACCTATTCAGAGAGGTTTATATAGTGTCTCAGATGATTAGAGTTAAATTAGCCAAATTGTATGTCTCCACAAACCAAATTCATGAAGTAATCATTCAGTTCTTCAATTTGTTCAGTGTATTAGCCACCTATTGCTGTGTAACAAATTATCACGAAACGTTAATGGCTTAAAACAGCATTTATTATCTCACAATTTCTCTGGGTCGTGTATCCAGACACAGAACTGGACCCTCTAGCTCTCAGCGTTTTCAAGCCCTCAGTCATCTCAAGATCCAAGTCGGAAATATTTCTTTCCAAACTCATTTATATGGTTGCTGGCAGGATTCAGATCCTGTCATGCTGCAGAACTCAGGCCTGTTTCTCAGGCCAGAGGTCCGTTGGTTTCTTGCCACATGACCTTTTCTACAAAGTTCCTCACGTTGCAACAAGCAAGACAGCAAGAGAGAATGCAAAGAATGCTAGCAACTCTAACGCAAACATGACTTCTCATCACTTTTGTTGTTTTCTGATCATCAGAAGCAATTCACTGAGCCCAGTCCACATGCACGGAGAGAGTTTACACAAAAGCATGAATACCAGGAGGTGGGGATCAAGGAGAGACACATCAGAAGCCACCCACCACCTACACTCACTCCTGTAAGTAACATATATTAAATCATGACCCCTTGCCAGAAAGAGTCACATAAAAAAGAAAACGATTCATTTTACAGTAAAACCTACTAACAAAATCAGCAAAGAGTCTAACGTAGAAGAACAAAGATAGTTGGTAACACAGAGCAGGTACTACTTTCCTAGGAACATCCTGTTCAGTTCTTCTGCCTCAGTCATTCATGTCATATTTCCTTCTCTCCTAGCAAGATGATGTCAAAATTAACTTATTTCTGAGAGAATCATTGACCTTTCAGCCCTTAATGATCATCAATTATACGCTGACTACTAAAATAGACAGTTCCAAAGTCAAAAGTTCAGATTGAAAATCACCTACCTCCATTCATAACTAATAGAGCAGAACTCACTTCTACTTATTTAATATGATATACAATTAAATAATAGACAGATATAACACAAATGCTGTGAGTCCAGCACTGTTCTATAGCACTTAACTACTTAGTACATATATTTCATGCACACTTATTAATGTATGGGCATCTACATGTAAATTCAAGAATCCTTTGCTAATTGATAGCTATTAATATTACTGGTGTATTTGTAGTGCCCATTTGCAATTAGATGAAAATTACTCTATTTTTTCAAAGCCTAAAATTTCTGCCATTCCTCTTTGAATGACACTGAGGCCCACTAAGTAATGAAAGCTGTCAAGAAAATTACAAAGACAGTGCAAGTGACTCTGCATATTTTTTACTTAATGAAACTGGTTTACATACATTTTGAATTCATTTATTTGAAATGAATAAAATAATATGTTTTGAGGGTTGGTTATAGTTTTTCTGCTCAAGGAAATTACCTTTGCATTCACAAAATTTCTTTTTTTTACCCTGAGTTTGTTTTGCCCGCCTATCAATATACATAAGCACATTCTTATGGAATGAATGATATTTTTTATTTGCTTTTTCTGATGGAAAATTTGTATCAATAGTTGTATTAGTCCGTTTTTGTTGCTCTGACCAAAATACCTGACACAAACAACTCAAATCAAAAAAGGCTTATTTTGGTTTGGTTTCAGAGATCTCTGTCCATTGGTCAACTGGCTTTGGCCCAAGGTGAGGCAGAACATCATGGCGGAAATGTGTTGGGGAGGAACCCTAGTGAGCTCATCACCGCCAGTAATCAGAGAGAGGCCAAGGGACTGCAGGAAAGATAAAGCCTTTCAGGGCATACACCACCTTTCGATCCACTCAAACTGAGGTGGCCTGATTAGTTTACAGTTCTCAAAATCTAATCATTTAACCTTTGAATATTTCTGCATTAACACAGGAGCTCTGGGGGGACACCCTGTATCCAAACTATAACAATACTTTGCATTTTTTCGGTAATGTGTTATTGTACATACAATATCTCATAGATCCTTATAAATTTATTATTAAATTTAAAAATACATTTTTGGATCAAAGTTCTAGGAATTAGATCAGAAACTCTGCACCTCCTAGAAGAAAATGTAGGCCCAATACTCCCACATGTTGGCTCAGGAACTGACTTCCTTAACAAGGCTCCTACAACACAAGAAGTAAAATCAAAAATCAATAAATGAAATGGCATCAAATTAAAAAGCTGCTTCACATCAAAGGAAATAATCAAGAATGAGAATAGAGAGCCTATAGAGGAAATCTTTGCCTCCTGCTCCTCAGATAGGGCATTAATATCCAGGAAACAGAAGAACTCAAAACACATAACACCAAAAATAATAATAATCCAATCAATAAATGGGCAAATGAACTAAACAGACACTTCTCAAAAGAAGAAGCATGAATAGTCAACAAACCTATGAAAAATGTTCAACATCTCTAGCAATTAGAGAAATGCAAATTAAACTACACTGAGATTCTATCTCATTCCAGTCAGAGTAGCAATTATCAAGAAAACAAGTAACAATAAATGTTGGCAAGGATATAAGGAAAAGGGTATACTCATACATGATTGGTGTGACTGCAAATTGGGATGACCACTCTCGAAAGCAGTATGCAGATTGCTCAAAAAACTATTATTTGTATTCTTGATAAGAACCATCATTTGACTTAGCTATCCCACTCCTCAGTATAAATCCAAAGGATTTAAAATCAACATACTATAGTGATGCAGTCATATCAATGTTTATGGCAGCACAATTCACAATAGCTAAGATGTGGAGGCAACCTAAATGCCTTCAACAGATGAATGTGTAAAGAAAACATAGTATATATACACAAGGGAGTATTTCTCAGCCATAAAGAAGAATGACTTTTTTTGCCAGTAAATGAATAGAACTGGAGACTGTGATGTTAAATGAAATAAGCCAATCCCAAAAAGTCAAAGGTCAAATGTTTTCTCTGAAATGCAGAAGCTAATCCAAAGAAAGAAGCAGGATTAAAAAAAAAAGAAGAAGAAGAAAAGAAAGATCAGTGGAGTGGACAAAACGGAATGAAGGGATGGGATAGGGAAAGACAGTGGAATGAATCTGACCTAACTTTCTTAGGTACATATGTGAATATAACACAGTGAATCTCACCAACATGTGCATCCACAACATACTAATTAAAAAAAAAAAAATTATAAGTAAACAGCAGAAAGACCAGTAGACTAGAGGGAAGGGAACAAGGGATGGGAGACAGGGAGTGGAATAGGATGACTGGAACTGAAATAGAAAACTATATTTCATGCTTTTACAATTATGTCAAAAGGAATTCGATTGTCATGTGTATCAAAAAAAATAGTAAAAAAATATATTTTTAAAAACACCAGTACATACTTATATACTCACAGTTATTCCTCCATCACAGACTATAAAATAATAATGCACTAAATAGTCTACTTCAAAGTGTATTTTTTTGGTAACATATTATGTATCCCTTACTTATTAGTCTTGACATTGTCAATGAAAAAGTTTTAAAATGACCACTTTAATCTGAAGCATTTTTTCCTGTGTTGATATAAGGTCTTTCTTCTTCCAACTGGAGATATGAACTGTTTTAAGGATCACAAAAATATTCCATTTGTCCAAACACATCTAACTTTACTCTGATTTTAATGATTATTTCCAAATTTTCTACATGTAGTTTCTTTTTTATTTTCTTCACTTGCATTTTCTAATTGGTTTACTTTCTGTTTTGCTCTTTAAAAAATCTACCAAGAATTTTCATCAATTCATGCCTCAACTTTGATGTTTTTTTAATTTAAATTTAAATTCACATTTTTAGGGTGTAAGCAGAAATTCTCCTAGATTCCTTACTTTTTATGGATGTGAAGATCTCCCCACCAACTTTGTCCCTGCAACAATCCTGGTGGGTTCAAATGAGGCCTCAATTTCTATATAAGTTCTAGATAAGTTCTCACATGATTAAGAATGTTAGGGGTCCCCTCACCCCAGGTTTCAGTCACCTGCAGGAAGGATCACAGGACTCAGTATATAGTTGAACTCAGAGTTAAGATTTATTGCCACAAAAGAATACAAAGCCAAATCAGAAAAGGAAAACTGTGCATAACAGTTTTCCAGAGCAAAACCAGGTAAAAACCTCCAAGAGTCCTCCCCAGCCCTCCTCACACAGGACTTGCTTCATTCCTCCAAGTGTTGAATTGTGACAGTGTGAAGTACTCTCCACCTGGGAAGCTCCCTGGATATAGGCTTCCCTGGGGGCATGATGTAGGTACTTGCCAAGTTTCCAGGTTCCCCGAAGGAAAACAGGTGTTCAGTATAAGCCACATCATTTGTATAGTCTGAGCACAATGAGCCCTCTTACCATGTAAGGTGGGGGAACCGTCCTGAAATCCAAGTTCCCATGTGCCAATCAAGAGCCAACACAGCAAGCAGGCCTCTTTAAGTCTAAGGCCTACTATATTAACTCTTTTCTGAACATTAGTCTATCAGCCTTACCTCTTGAGTGCTCACCCTTCCCAGTGTCTAGAAAGACTGGTGAGCAGAGCTATAGAGCACAGTATTTACAAGCAATGTCCTAGGGTGCAGTATCCTGGTTTGAATACTAACTCTAGCATTTGTTTATAATTTACCTAACCATTATGAATTTCAGTTTCTTAATCTAAAAAGTGGAAGTTATAACAATACCATCTTCATACTGTTATTGTGAGAGTTTTTATGAAGTGCTCAAAGAAGCAAACTTTACTTCTTTGCCATCTCCTACTCCAGCAGACACAAGAGATCTCACTACAGCCGTTCCTCAGTAGCTGATCTGTCACACACATCAGGCACTTCAGTGGATTAACCAACCTGCATCACCAGGCCCCAAGCCTTCTCAGTACCAAAGCTTCATGGAGGACGATGGAACATCAGACAAACTCTAAATTTCATACAGAAATGCACAAGACCTAGAATAGCCAAAACAAACATCGGCTGATTTACATTACCGGATTTCAACCTTATCACAAGGTTACAAGCAATCAAGGCAGTGTAATCTAGATCAGTGAAACAGAAGAAAAGATCTAGACACAAACCCTCACATTTACAATCAGTTAACTTTCAACAAAGCTGCCAAGGCAATTCATCTTGGAAAAGAATAGTCTTTTCAACAAAGGGTGCTGAGACAATTGGTATTCATACATGAAGAAAAAAAAAATTCTGACTTCACACCATACCCAGAAACCAATCCACAATGGATCATAAACGTAAGCGCTAAAACTTAAAAACCTAGCTTTATACTAACAAAAACACAGGAGAAATATTTGTGGTTTGAGTTAGGCAATGATTTCTTAGAAATGACAACAAAAGAATGGTTTATAAAAAAAAGTTGATAAATTGAACTTCATTAAAATATAAAACTTTGCATTTTTACAGATATGTTTAAGAAAATGCAAGATGAGGGACTAGGGATGTGGCTCAGCAGTAGAGCGCTCACCTAGCATGTGTGAGACCCAGGTTCAATCCTCTGCACCACATAAAAATAAATGAAATAAAGGCATTGTTTCCAACTACAACTAAAAAGTAAAATATTTTATAAAAAAAGAAAATAAAATGCAATGTGAACACAGACTAGAAGAAAATATTTGCAAATAATATCTTATAAAGGACTTATATACAAAATACGTCGAGGACAAGTAGATTTTTTAAGTGTGCAAAGGATTAGGATAAATATTTCACCAAATAAGGGATACAAATGACTAGAAACAACATAAAAAGATGCTCAATATCTTGAGTCACTAGGGAAATACGTGTTTAAATTTAAATGGCTCTGATAAAGAAAAAAAAAACAAGTGTTGATAAGGATGTGGAAAAATTAAAATCCTCACTCTTGCTGTTGGGAAAATAGAAGGCACACTTTGGAAAACAGTTGAACAATTTTTTTTTTAAAGTTAAAACAATACTTAACTAATATGATCCAGCAATTCTATGCCTCGTATCTACCCAAGGAAAATGTAATGGCCACACCAAGATTTGCAAGTGAACAGCCATAGCAGCTTTATTCGTGAAAGCTCAAAACTGGAAATCCAAGTGTCCATGAACTAGCAAATAAATAAACACGATGATATGGTTTATGGGCGCGGTGGAATACTTGCAGTAAGAAAGAGAAAACATTATGCTAATTGAAAGCAATCAGATACAAAAGGACTTAGAAATTATACCAATTATATAAAACTTCTAGAACAGTCAAATATCTAGAGATTAGTGCTTGTCTAAAGCATGAACGGAAGCAGAGATAACCACAAGTGCTCATAAGGAAACTCTAGGGTGATAAAAATTTTCTAAAACCGTATCGTGGTAATGGTGGTACAGCACATGCATTTAACTGAAAATAATTGAACCATACACTTTCCATAGGTAAATGATACAGTGTGTAATTATGCCTTAATATAATTGTTTTTAAGGAAGACTCTGTGATCCCAAAGTTAATGATTCTTAAACTAGGGCTTCCAACCGCCCAGAGTTATAGGATTAAACAGAGTGCCATTCCAAAACATTCATTTTACTCACTGGCAATTTAATGCATTAGTGCTAAACAACACTGTTTTGTGAAAACAAACATATACACTATAGAATGTGGTAATAAGTGAAAACAACCCCAATGAGAACAACCAGGAAATTTATTCAGAGCTTGCTCTAACAAGGGCGTCAGCCCCATCATTTGCTTTTGGCAGAGATGCAAAAGCAGACGGTGGAGTGGGAAAGCTTTGCATGGGAAAAAAAAAAAAGAAGGCTTCAGGTGGACTCTGATGGGAGCTTGTTGCCATGGGGAAACTAGGCAGGATAACTAGATGTGGAGCACCCTATGTGATTGGTTTGGAGAACACTTTTGTCCTTCTATGGTTGGTCCTGACTTGGAAATTGGGACAAAAGAGGCAGCTTGGCAGTCATTGGCCACATTCATACCACTGAGGGCTGTAGGTTGCATAGCTGTAGTTTGGCTTCCTGAACTTGTTGTTCAAGAGGTTGTGGTTCAGCCTCCAGAACTGGTTACTGAAGAAGCCGTAGTCTGGCTTCTGGGCTCCTGCTGTGGATCAGAGTTTTATTGTCATATATGCTCTGGCTATTGTGTGTTGCTCTACTCAGACTCTCAAAAATAAAATGCAAAACCTGACAAGTGCGTGACAAGCAAACATTGCTGTGATGGCAGCCGCCGAGTCCCACTTTGCTCCTTCTTTCCTCTTTCCCTCCCAGAAGCACATTCCGTGTAAACAGACTCTCCAGCAATTACTTGCCCCAGCTTTCCAGAAAACCTAAAATTGTCTGAAGTTCAAGATCTTCCCACTTTTTAACATATTTTAACATATTTCTGATGAAGTGATTGAATTATACTTAGAGAAGGCTCTCGTGCCTCATGGGCTGTTTTCTTCTCTTTGAGGCATGTCCTGCACTTATAAAACATGTCTTAGCAGGTGCTTTTCTTCACACTTGGAAGCAAAATTCACACAGAGGGATTACAATCCCTGTTAGTGATGTTCATGGCTTGCAGTTTCCCAATCCTTTCTCAATCCTTTAAAATAAGCATTGATTTATCCAGTTACAGGTAGAATTGTTACGACATCTGAATTTTGTGGCTTGGTTGTGTGGATTTCTGCAGGTGCCATGGAAAGGAGCAACAAAGGACACTTTCAAAAATCCCAGCTGTGGGCTGGGGGTGTGGCTCAAGTGGTAGCATATTCACCTAGCATGCGTGAGGCACTGGGTTCGATTCTCAGCACCATATAAAAATAAAGATATTGTGTCCACCTAAAACTAAAAAATAAATACTTTTAAAAAAATCCCAGTTGTGAGGGAAAGAGCATTTTCCCACTTAAACATTTTCACCTCTTAACTATTTACTCCACCCCAACCTACCACCCAGCTCACACATACCAATATACTATCAAAAGCAGGGAAGGTGGATCAAGGTATCGAAGGTGGATCAAGCTATCAAAGGTAGCCTTCACTTGTCATTTTTCCATGCTTTGTCCCCAAGGACTATCCTCCCACAAAGCATTGGCCCAGCTTGCCAGTTCAGTTAGTCTGACACAATTTTAGTTTAAGTCACTCATGATCCATGAGTTGTTCCTAAAGAGTTTATGTACACCACAGTCTTGGCCTAATAAGTTCTGGCCACAGTACAGATTCTTAACTGTGCTCTTTATAGAAGTTCTTTCCTGAAACTCACTTTTCTACAGATCTCTCACAAAACTCTCCTTTGAGAATTGCAGTGCTACAAAGCAAAGCCATTTGGATCCGTTTTAATTAACTTAAAGATCAAGTTCTACCATATCTCAATTACTTGCCAGACTCTAGTTCTTTGAACCACGCCCCTTTTTACTCCAGCAAAAGAAGGCCAGCTTCCTTGTGGACCTTAGTCTCAGGGTTTGTGGGATTCTCACACCAATCCTGAGAGGCAAAATCACTGGTCCTCTTCCAAGGATGTTTTCTTCTTGCTATGTAAATATTCTTCGGTTGAGATTATGGCTAAAAATAATCAACAGCACAGGATACTATTTCACCTCAAAAATGTAAGGTGTCCTGGGGCTGAGACTGTGGCTCAGTGGTACAGCGCTTGTCTAGCATATGTGAGGCACTGGGTTCAATACTCAGCACCACAGAAAAATAAGTAAAATAAAGGTATTGTGTCCATCTATAACTAAAAATTTTTTTAATGTAAGATGTCCTCAATAGAATGTCCATTTCAATCCAAAATTGTAATATTTTAAAATCAGTGCAATGGTTTCCTGCTCTCAGCTCCTTTCTACAGAAAATTCTCAACGGGTGTGTGGTGTTGTGATGTCATTAGTAACCAGGAGTGTTGAAATAATTTTAATAGTAATAATTAGAATGTCAATCGCACAAATGATTTACTTTCTTTCAAAAATTAGAACAGATTCAGGATTATCCCCCAAATAGTACTACTCTCTCACTCCCTTTCCTATTTGCTTTCTAAAATTAGCAGAAACAGTTGGAGAGAGGTAGAGAGAATTAGTCATAACCTATAATTTATTGTTCCTCTGCTACATCCCTTAGTGAGTTATCATTAATGATATGCCATTAATAACTGTAGCAATTATGGATTATTATAGTGCTTTAGGTGCTGATTGTGTAGGTACTTCCATTTTCATTTAAGTTTTATCCACAGATGAATCTTTCATAGGAAAAGAGAGATACACAAAAAAAGCACCAGAAGTGCGTCTGTATCATGGGTTTTCAAATATCTTCTTTGTAAAAGAAAGCTTTTTTCAAAAGGAGACTTTTGTAGAACTCTAATATGTAGAAGAAATGTGGAACTGTTGTAATTCAAATCTGGGCACAGGACAAGGCTACCCACTTGTTCCCCTTTGGTGACACTTGAGGTGTCATCCACAGAACCTAGGGCTTCACTAAATCATCACTTCAATACCAGGGATCTCCACTAACCTGATAACGTGAGCCACTTAATACTACTGGCATCAATTGACAGTCCAGAAGACCAAGTCAATGCAGACCAGAAGATGATGCCTGTGAAATTAGCCTTAATGCTCCCCATATAGAAAAGTTAAAAATCTAGATGTTTTTAATTAACAAAGATGTATTTACTAATAGCACCTAATTGCTCACTTTAATATTACCTACAGAGTGGAGACCAGGAATAAAATATCACCATTCTTCAAAACACATAATGCTTTAAAACATTAGATGCCATATTTCTTTATTCTTATGAAAGAATAATCCAAGGAATATTTAAATGAATGTTTTTTATCATTCACAACTAAACATTTTGTATACTTGTACACAATTTTACATGCACATAAAATGTCTATAGTACTTTTTGCTTTATTTCTTCATAAGTTTTTCAGAAAATCAAACCCAGATATGCTCATTTAAATATGATATGACAGAAAAAGAATGTGTTGAAATAACCCATTTCCATTGTTTAAACAAGCATTCTACCTCTGAGCTATGCCTCCAGCCCCAGGAACTTATTCTTAACCTACCTTACCTTTATTATCTTTTTATTCAAGCTCTAGATTCAATTGTTACCAAATTGATTCAGTGAGTTACTAAAATGCAATGATGTCACCAAATTGATTCAATGAGTTATTAACATGCAAAGATGGTATAGTTAAGCAATTAATAAAATTAATCACACACCAACTGTACCAGAAAATAAAATTCATACCAGAAGAATGAGAAGTTTACTCCATGTATGTATGAAGTATCAAAATGCATTCTACTGTCATGTAAAATGTGATATATAACTAATTAGAAAAAAATTTTAATGAAAAGAAAATTCATCAGTGAAGGATGTACTCTACAATAAAATCTTTCTGTATTTGAAAGTCAGTAATTTAGAAAAATAATATTATATTTAGTATTCTTCATCATTTTTTCAAGATCCTTTTTCTTCCTTCTAAACAATGCAGTCAAAAACTTGAACAGAATATCAGCATGTTTCTTAGTGTATGTCTTTCTTCTAGAGTACATCTTTCCTATAAGCTACTTAGGATCACTCTCTGGGGGTGTTCAAGCAATCCTCACAGAAAATAAAGACAAAAGAGAAAAGAGAAAGAAAAATATTTCACTCTTAGTTTAACTTTCTTGGAACGTGGGAAGGGATAGTAATCATAAATTATGAATAAAATTTCAAATGCAGAAGTTAATTCTGTCAAAGTGTAGCTAAATCTTCCTAAAAATTCTCTCTCTTTCAAACTTGGGATTGGCTATCCTTTTTCCACATTAAGTTTTCAAATGGCCAAAAAAAATTATTCATAGTGTGAAAAAAAAACCTTTGAGGAGTGCTTTATAGTTTAATTTATAGCTTATTCTTGTTGGGGTTTGCCTTCTTTGCCCCAAAAGCAAATTCCATTTTAGAGGGAAAAGACTACAAAGTAGATCCCAAATCTCCCTAGCTGAGTGATCGTTGAATAGTAAGTGTTCAGTGTATGCAATTTTTTTCAATTAATTAATTTTAAGAATTTCTCTTTTGTTGACTTCATGACAAACTATTGGATAGGAGAAAAACCCAAACCACTGAATCAAGCCTAAGCTTTTCTTCTTCTCTTTTTCAATAGGCAGTGATAAAAATGTTAACAGTCTAATGTTAAAGCAAGGAAATAGTCTACAATTTAGCCTAAAACTTCTGTACATACTCATAAAGAGCTTGGTGGTGTGTACATGGACCAGCAAGAACACATGTAGAGAGGGAGACATGGTTGCAATAAGAGCACTTTCCCGCTTAGAGTTGAAGAGAGATTCCTTTGCCCATTCCATGCATCTCTTACTCTCTTCATGGGCTCTTGCTGGTCTATGTACACATTACTAAACTCCCATCAATACAAAAATAAACTTTAAGATTTGTTTTGCTTTCACATTGGACTGTTAGCATTTTCAATATTGCTTTTCTAAATAACATATTTAAGTATGCCACAGTTCATCCAAAAGGGATGGATAAAATTTCTCATCCTCCCAAGTCCTCTGTACACCTGATATAATTAATCATACCTAATATTTACCCCGTCACTGTGGGGTTTAAAACCATGAAGAACACAGTGTCCCTGCCCTCTAGGAACTAATAACCTGGAGAGAATAAAAAGACATGAATATAAATCAATCTGAAGTGACAGATTCTGATAACTGATAAAGATCTACAGATAAAATATACTTTATGAGAACACTAGGAAGAAAAGAATCATTCTACCAGTAAATCAGCTAAAATGCATAGCCATTCTACTTCTGTAACCCTGAGGGCGTTTGCCAGTAGTGATTCATCTCAATGTTCCACATCTACACCTGAATACAAATGTTTATATTTATAAGCATGTTTTTTAATCAAGATGTTAAATTACTTAATTTTATTTCTTATAGTAAAATTAGAAAGTATATAATATGGTTTTCAGGATTTCAGTATTAGCTTGAGATCACATCATATTTTAGTGTGATTTTTACCTTTCAGTTGTCCAAAAATGTCATTTATTCAGAATACCTAATTCCCCTAGGGGTCTGGATAAGCTGAGTGTGACTCTGAATTCCTATTTTTTCACTCTACGTTTTAGTCATTTTAAAAATCATATCTTTAAATAGAATTCTTAATAGAAGGGGCACTCGATTTTGCTAATTTTCAACACAATTTTAAATACCTCAATTCATTGTTTTTGCAAAATTCAGCATAATTCTAATAATATTGAGGAGAATGTTCTTTACATTTCATTTCTGAAAAAAATGAAATGACTTAAATATCTACCAGTAAGACAATAATTGAATAAGCTATGGCCTACAAATACAAAGTATTTTTTTAAATCTTTTAAAAAACAGACAAGGGCCAGGTGTGGTGGCACACTCCAGCTATTCAGAAACCTGAGACAAGAAGATCTCAAGTTCAAGGCCAGCCTGGGCAACTTAGACCCTATCTCAAAAATAAATAAGTAAATAAGGCCTGGAGATATAGCTCAGTGACAAAACATCCCTGTGTTCAATTCCCAGTATGACAAAAAAAATAAATAAATAAAACCAAAAAACTGACAAAATATATGGAACAATGAATTTAAAGATATTGAGCATCAGACAGTGAACGACAGTGATCCTGATAGACGGGTTAAAAAAGAGGTACACCCTATAGCTTTACTTTATGAAGAGCATTTCCAGGGCGAGGTACATGGAGCAGGAACCCAGATCAAGACCACTATTTCCCCTGATTCAAGACAAAGGGAGTATGAGAGGCCAAGGGAGCTAGTGAGGTAGAGTAGCTAACGGAGACAGACACTGAGTGCTCGTAACTACTCACTTGGTATCCTCTTGAAAATCCAAGAGATTGAGCACTAATAGATTAGCTTGCAAGTTACAGGATTAATAGATAAGATCCACACACAAGAATCAACTCTAAAGGCTCATAACAAAATATTAGAAACTTAAATGTATAATTGGAAAAGATAGCATCATACACTATAACCAAATGCCATTTATTTCAGGTATGTGAGGCTTGTTGAGCATTCAAAAACTCAATGAATATATCAAATAAAAAAGAAAGACCACATGACCATTTCAATTAATGCAGAGAAATTATTTTATGATATTTATGATAAAAACTCTCAGCAAAGTAGGAGAAGAAGAACCTTTCTTCACTTGATAATGAACATCTACAAAACCCCACAAGTAACATCCCACACAATGGTGAGAAACCAGAAGCTTTGCATAAAGACCCAGACCTGGTAAGGTTGTGTGCTTTCACTACTGCTTTCTCAACACTGTACTGAAAAACATGGTTGATGCAGCAAGGCAGGAAAAGGAAATAAAAGGCACATAGCCTAAGAAGGAAGACTTAAAACTGTCTCTGTTCACAGGTAACATAAGTGTCTATGCAAAAAATCTGAAATAATCAACAGAAATTTCTGAAACTAATAACTGACAAGCACAAGTTTAACAGACATGAGTCAGTTCCTTTCCTATGTACCAGCAATGAACATATGGAACTTGAAATTAAAAACAATATCATTTACATTAGAACTCAAAAAGTGAAGTACTTAGAGACAAATCTGACAAAGTATGTTTAAAATCTAAATGTGGAAAACTATAAAATTCTAATTCAAGAAATCTAAGAGGAACTAAATAAATGGAGTGATATTTCATGTTTGTGGATAGGAGGACTCATTATTGTCAAGATGTCAGATTTTCCCAACTTTATCTACATAGTCAACACAAACCCAATCAAAATACCACCAAATTATTTTGAGTATGTCAACAAACTGACTCTAAAGTTGACATGGAGAGCCAAAAGACTCTGAGAGAGCATAATAATGAAAGAGAATGGAGGACCAACGCTACCTGACTTTAAGCAAAGTAAGCCAATCCCAAAAAACCAAAGGCCAAATGTTTTCTCTGATAAGTGGATGCTGATCCATAACAGGGAGCGGGGAGGCATGGGAAAAATGGAGGAACTTTGATTGGGCAAAGGGGAGGGAGGGGAGGGAGGGTGCTTGGGGGCAGGAAAGATGGTGGAATGAGATGGACATCATTACCCTAGGTACACATATGACTGCACATATGGTATAAAGCTACATTGTGTACAACCATAGAAATATAAAGTTGTGCTGCAATTGTGTACAATGAATCAAAATGCATTCTTCTGTTATATATACCTAATTAAAATAAATTAATTATTTTTTTAAAAAAAAAAAAAAGACTTACTCTAAAACTACAGACAAACAAGACAGTTGGTACCAGTGGAAAATATAAATATATTAATGGAACATAAAACCTTTTCAGTATATGGTGGTGGGACCAGGTAACGATGAATCCCAAACAAATTTAGACACAGACCTTACACCTTTTACAAAAAATGAATTCCAAGTGGGTTGTAGGTCTAAATATAAAATGCAAAACTAAAAACTATAAAAATTCTAAAAGATAACATAGGAGAAAATCTAAAGGACTTTGGATTTGGTGATAACATTTTTTAGATACAAAATCAAAGATATAATCCTTGAATGAATTAATAAACCTGACTCTATGAAAATTTAGAAAATATGTTCAACAAAAATGCTTTTAAGAGAATGAGAAGGTAAGCCACAAACTTGGAGAAAATATATGTAAATCACATATCTGTCTGTGAAATATCTAAAATATACCTACAACTCTTAAAATTCAATAATAAGAAATCT
The DNA here is from genome assembly GCF_048772815.1 of Callospermophilus lateralis. NCBI lineage: Eukaryota > Metazoa > Chordata > Mammalia > Rodentia > Sciuridae > Callospermophilus > Callospermophilus lateralis. Next base: position 87,002,663 of record NC_135317.1, read on the forward strand.
AGTTTTAAAACATATAAAAGTTTTAAATGTACAAAAGTTCTGAACAGATACCTCACCAAAGAAAATATGCAGAAGGTTAATAAGCATGTGACAAGATAACAACATCATAAGTCATTAGGGAATTACAAATGAAATATCACTGTATATCTATTGAAATGGTGAAAATCTAAAACACTGACAACACGGAATATCAGCAAGGGTGTGGGGATGTAAAACGTTTCAACGACTTTGGAAGTTAGTTTAGCTATTTCTTATAAAACCAAGTGTACCCTTACCATATAATCCAGCAATTGTGGTCCCTGGTATTTACCAAAACGAGCTGAAAGCTTTTGTCTATAAAAAAATAAAAAGACTTGCTCATGACTATTTATATCAGCATTACACATAATTGCCAAAGCTTGGGAGGAACAAAGATGTCTTTCAGTAGGTAAGTGTACACGTTGTGACATATCCATACAATGGCATACTATTCGATGATAAAATGAAATCAACTCAACCCTTGAAAAGATGTGGAGAGACCTTAAATACATATTACTAAGTGAAAGAAGTCAATCAGAAAAGGCTTCATGCTGTATGAGTCCACCTATCTGACATTCTGGAAAAACATAAAATTATGACAGTAGCAAGAGGCTTAATGGTTGCTGAGGGAGGAGAAAAAGGGATGACTAGGAGAAGCATAGAGGATTTTACAGCAATAAAACAATTCTTCATGGTACTGAAATGATGGACACATATCCCTATATAAGCCATAGAATATCCATGAAGAGTGAACTCTAGTGTAAACTGTTGACTGTGGGTGATCTACATGTAACAATGTGGGTCCATCAGTTGTAAAGAATGTACACTGTGGTGTGGGATATTGACAGTGGGAGAAGCTATGCATAAGTGGGAGCACAGAGTATATGGGAACTCCATCCTGCTCATTTTTGCTATGAACCTAAAACCAATCTAAAAAAGTCTTTAAAAAAAACTTAATAATGTTCCCTTGTAAGACTTCCCTGACACTCCTTTATTTTAGCTGCCCCTAGGTTTGATACACACCACTGTGACAGCATCCATCATTCTGAACTGCAATTATTTTGAGAATAATACAGTGACTCGCTCATTTTTCTCTGTACCTGGAATGATGTTTGGCTAAGAAATGAATCTTTAAATCAGAGAATGCACTATTATAATCTACATGGAATTTTTCCTTCAAAAGTGATGAGATTCTTGTTTGGGGAGTTTACAATCCTTGGGAGATGTCTTTTACTTCCCCCATGGCTCCATGCAATACAAACTCCACCAAAAGTAAGTTCAAAGTCTGAATAATAAACTAAGTCCGAATCCAAGGGGTTATATTTAAAACTTAAGATTCCACAAGATCTTTCTCTCAGCTCGAAATAAAAAGTCTCTCAGCTCGAAATAAAAAAACTTTAACTTTTGACTCTGTTGATACCACAGTATTCAAAACATAACATGGTTTGAAAAAGCCATATTGACACTAGGTTTCTAAACAGCCGTTCTGGCTCCTTGTGTAAATGGGCCTTAAGTGGGTACCGTTTTACCTCGATGAAAACAAAGAGCAGGCAATTTTGTCAGTCAGAAAATTACTGAGAGATATGGTTAAGCTGTGTGAGACAAAGTACGCAGACCTGTCAGGTTGCTCAGCAGTAGGTAAGTAATGAAAATAACAAGAACGGAGGGGAATGTCCAAAGAGAGCTGGGGAAGGGCTCCTAGCTTACAAATGGGGAGAAGTGATTTGCCTTATAATCGCAAAGTACACTTGCTGTGTTAGTGCTTTTATCAGTTCAATTCAGTTCCATAAACAGCAAAGAACATTTTCATAATACTAGCCATAAAGGTAATCATCTTGGACAAGGAGAGAACATTTCCTGAAAAGATTGTAATATACTACTTTTTGTATGATATACTCTATAATGACTAAGGTGTTTTTACAGCCGTTGTTTCACCCACCTTCACCCTAAAGTCATAAGGAAGATGAGGCAGGCCTGAGCCCTCCATTTTACAGGGACTTGGAGAGGCTGAGGATCCTGCTAAAGGTCACACTGTAAGTTAGTGATTGAGCTTGAATTTGAAACAATGTACTCTTTCTACTGTATTTCTCTTTATTCTTGCTGACCTCCAAAACATGTAAGGATTCCCTCTTTTTCCACTGATTGGGGCAAGGGAGTGGGGGGGAAATCACTTACCTAATACCCTTCAGCCTTCTTCCTTTCCCTTCAGATTCTTAAAGAAATTTATGCCTCCACTCTTACACCACTCAATAATCGCAAAATTCAACAACCTTTCTCAAATCTCATTGTCCCATCATCCTTTAGCATTTGGCCCTGTTAACCATGCATTCACTTTTTCAAAAAAATTCAAAACCTTCTAGATCAGCAGCAAATGAAGGCTTAGGAAACCTGGATCATTCAAGGACTTTCCAGCCTTTGAATAACAATAATAAATTACTTTTAAAGCAACTTTATGGTAGTCTTGTCTTCTCAGCAAGTACTGAATGATTTCATATATTTGGTTTCATTTTATTTTCATGATAATCTGGTTAAGCAGACACTCCCATCTCTATTTTTCACTTGAGAAAACTTAGGTTCAGAGAATGAAAAATTATATCCTACGTAACCAACTTGATAAGTGGCTCTGGTTTTCATCACCATGCTCCTTCCTCCATACCACAATCATATCTCCCATCCAGGAACCCGTTAAGGAATGAGATGCTTCATAAAAGTTAATTTTTCTAGATAACTAAAGTTTGCCACCAAAACAAAATTTTTAAATACAAGGTTTTAAAAAAATCCTTTTTCATAAGCACCATTCCAAAAATGTGTTCTTATTGAAAACATAATATCTTCTTAATGGCATAGTCAGACTATGAATATCTATTGATAGAGTCTGAGCAATAATAGAGTTGTGTCCTTTTTCTTGTGCTTTTTATCTTCTCATTTGGCATTAGATTCCTGTTAAGTCCTGCTTGACATTTTAGCTTTTTATAATTATTTCATACTGCCATGGTGGAGGTACACACCTATAATCCCAGCAACTCAGGAGGCTGAGGCAGGAGGATTACAAGTTCCAGGCCAGCCTGGGCCACTTAGCAAGATCTGTCTCAAAAGAAAAAAAGAAAAAAAATTAAAAGGGCTAGTGACGTATAGCTCAGTAATAGAGCCCTCCTGGATTCAATCCCCAGTACTATAAAAATAATTATTATTTCATGTTACCTCTATTCTACATTGCTATTCAAAATAGCAAAGATATACCTGAAAAATACAAGTCACATCATTTCTGTTGAGAATATCAAGAGTATTATTTGTCTTTGGTTAGAGGCTGCTTTGAGATATTTGTTTGTTTTTGCCATTTGGTGCTCTTTAGGACAGTAATGGGCATTCGACTAAAAGTAGATTGCATTGGAAAATGCTGCATGCTGTTCCTTAGCCTTGGATAGTCACACCCCAGTATTCCATGCTTATTCTATAATTAAACAGATGGAGATATAAACGCACATATTAGGGTTTCTGCCTTCCTGTATCCTGGTGATTAAGGCCAACATGTATCATATGGTCAATAAATGTTAGCCATAAATTTATATTAAATCATCATTGAATAACATATTTAGACAAATCAATTTTTTAAAAAAATTTCCTGGCCATATAATTTTACCAGCTCACAGCATGTTCCCTTCCCCCCTTTCCACATTCACCATTATCGTAATGATACTGTGATTATGACTACCGCAGGCCTCTGTGACCTGCATAACCACAGGGATAATGGTATGGGTAATAACACACAGTGAGCCAGAATATCAGCTTTCCCACAAAACAACTTTTTCAATCTTTGCTGAATGAAGTTTGTGATTTAAAAAATCTAAAAACCACAGTAAACAGGTGGCAGGAGGGAGAAGAAGAGATAAGATAGAAAAAGAACGTGTTCTCCATCCAAGAAAGATTTTTGGTACAAAGGTCAACCCTGTGTTTGGGAGATGGGGGCCTTGAGCCATATCAGGGGAGTGAGAATGAAGACTGAGTTCAGTAGTGGGGCCAATGATTCAATCAATCATGCCTGTGGAATGAAACCCCAGTGAAAACTCTGGTGAGCTTGTCTGGGTGGCAATTCTTCCGAGTACTGTCACTCATCATTATGCCAGGCAGAGGTGATCATGTCCAGGAAGGCTTGCATCTGGGACCTTACCTGTCTCCTTGTGGTTGGCTCTGAGTTAGGTCCTTTTGTTATAAGAAAATTGGCCATAAACACAGCACTTCTGAGTAGATTAGTAGGTTATCAAGCCTTAGGAGGTGGTGGAATTCTAATTTGTAGTCAGCTGCTCAGAAATAAGGGCAGTCTGGGGACCCCAAATTTGAGGCTGATATTTGAAGTGAGAGAAGGCTGGTGGAGGTCTATGCCCTTACCAGAAATATTTGATTAAGAGGTTAGTGTCAGAAGTCATTGTAGCCACACAACAACCTAATCTATTTATTGTTCCTCCTTTACAGATGAGAAAACTGAGGCTATGAGAGTTACCCAGATGTCAGTGGATGAAGGTACATTTCAACCCAGGCATGTCTGGCTCCAGAATCCACAGTTTCCTCTTCACTATGATGCTGCACCATGTAGGGAGGGAGAGAAAAAGCAAAATCCCTGTGCAGATTTTTCCAACCTTTTATGTTTCCCTCACCCACTTCTACTTGGAGAGCAATATTTTTGGCAATTAAACTTTATCGTATCTCTATACATCTTTCAACTTAACTTTTCATGGAAGCAATGTTCTCTTCTTTTTGCTTTAATATTTCATCAGTTTATGTAACATTTAAATAAAGTAAATCATTTCAGATGCTATCGGCATATATGGATTTTGGGGAAAACACAAGGCTGTCTGCGATCAGACAGTTCGAATGGGGAAAGCAAATCTGTCACAGCTGGCTAGAGAGTAGCCTTCTAACCACGAGCGTGTAGCCTGTGCAGGCATAAGATTTATGTGCAGTAAGATTTATGGAGGGAATGAAAACATCAGTGAAACAGAAGGAGTTAGGTTAAGAGAGGTCCTAATGTGTAAAAGGAAAAGTCTGCAGCGACCACAACCTTCTATTGATCCCTTCCACCGGGCCAATTCTAGAAACTCTGTTCTCACTTATAATGGCATTTGTTCCTTTGGTCCTTCTCTATTATTCCTCTCTATTAGCCCCCTCCCACACTCACATTTACCCAACATTGATTGAGAACCTACAGTTTATTTCTGCACTGTTCTATCATCAAGCACCATGATTTGATGAACACGATGCCAGGTGCTTTCCCATCTATCACCTTCCTTAGTCGCATCTGACAGGTGAGGCACTGCAGAGAAGCTAAGGAGCTTACTGAGTCTGTGGGATCTCATTGTCCCGCTAATCACTTACCTGCTTACCCACTCTGGGTGTTCATCACTTTAGTGATGTTGTCACTAGCCCTTGGGACTCTACAGTACTCTAACCTTTTATCTTAGTGACCTTATTCAACCCTGAGAAGTGTCCTAAATTCTAAAGGGCTGCTATGTATGAAATTACTAGTAACCTGGACACACCTACTGCTATATTTTATCTACTGCATAATTCTGGGAAGAGGTTTGATAAGCCCAAGATACCTGAATCATCCTCAAATTTCTCAAACTAAACTGGATTCTTCTGTGGAATTATCATTGAGTTTTATAATTCTCTCTTGGAATTTACAAGCGTTTTTGCACATACTTTATCTCCCTTTTAGACAACCGAGTCCTTAAAACTACTCTCTACCCATCCATTGAACAATTAACTCATACATTTCCTTGTCTACTGATATCAGTCTTTTACATCAGTAACAATAACTAAATAAGTATACGACTCTACAATTTATTCTTTCAAATTCATAAGCACTGCCATATCTGTCCCTTTCCCTAGTCATATACACCTATCCGTTGAGTGAGTCTGGGTGGCTGGTGTTGGTGTCTCATGCCTCCACTGTCCCTCGCTAGAGTACTAGCTATGCCTGCCCCAGGGACAGTGGGCTTGTCCATGTGACTTGCAGTACCCTCTATGAATGAGGACTGTACATGTTTTTTACATCAGGATTGGCAATGTGGCTTGCTCTGCAAAATGAAATGTGTGCTGATGCAACACGCTTCCAGAAGAGATTTTAAAGTCCAGCCCACAGACCCCCACAGCTTTTCTTTTCCTCTGAGATGTCTCGGACAGGGTTGGCTCTGTCACTCTCTATCTTGGAGTAAGTTGACATGGATCTGACCCCAAGTAGACCAATAAAATACATGTGACCAAGTAAGAAATAAACCCTTGCTTTTTCAAATCAAAGAGATTTAGGAGTTTCTTGTTACTGCAGCATTACCAAGTCTACTCTCATAGATGCCAGATATATTAGTATTATGCTTATGTTTAAAATAAATTAATAAGTGGCCAATCTGGCTCTATAGAGAAAATTGGGCCCTAGGTAGTGCACCAAGGGTACTTATTAACTGCACTTCCAGATTTTCTTCTCACAGAATACATGACCTTGATTAAATTCACTGCAGGAATGGATGGGAGTGCTTCACTTGCTACTTACCTACTTTATCAATATGCTCTAAGAATTGCTAAGCCAATATTTTATGAAAATTGTACAAAAATCGTACCTATAAAACAGACAGTAAATCCTTCAAAGAAGGAGTCAAGTACCCATTAGAATTTAAAAGTCATATTTGCATTATATTATCAATAAAAGTATAAAAGCAGGGTTGAATTTCTGTGCAATCATCTGAAGTTAAAGTGAACTTAGTTGCACCTCTGCCATCCAGAATCAATACACAGTCACCATAGTGCTAGTGATTTTGTTAAGCCCACTACCTTCTAGATAGCCCTTTCCAAATTTCCCCTTTTTGCTTGATTTATTCCTCAGATAGTCAAATGAAACTGTTCTGTAATAAAACTAGCACTTAAGTTCTTTGACAGAACAGAAAGCTAAAATAAGACTATACCCAGGATTCCTTTTTAAATTTCAGAAGCATACTTCTTAATCCCCAGGATGATAAAGGCTAGCAATGATCTCCAGAAAACATCTCTGCATGTAATCTCATGTCATTTTCTTTCTCTGGATCCAGAAGAGTGGAATATACCCTGTTTGCAAGATCTCCACCCACGTCCCCGATTCCTGGCAGTGACCTTCGTGTTTAAAGACTGGTAGGATTTTTCCCTTTCAGGCAGCCTAACAGAGCTGCTAGAGAGACTATACAGTGAGGTCAGACTGACCTGTACCACATCCTATTTTGAGTTTCCGTTACATACTTCATGTTTTTGTTGACCTCTACTGGGCTATATAAAGGACACCTTGTTAAGTTCACGAGCTACATTAATTCTAAGTTTACAATTTGGTGCATGTTATCTTAGAATTTAATCATATTCAAATAAGGAATGGCATTTTTGGAAGCCCCAAGGGGAAAGAAGGGAAAGAAGGAAGGCTTTTTTAAAGGGTTATGAGACTCTTTATACGTAAGTACTTTTCATAGAGTAGCTTTTTATAGACGATAGGGAATAGGAAGAGATGGAGTAATTGTTTTCCATAAAACGAGATCTTAATCCTCGTGGGGAGAAATTCTTGACTAAGTGCAACTGGTACGTTTCCAAGTTCCATATACTGAAAATATATCCATTAACTATTTTGCTGAACCCCAACTTTGGTTCTACCATGCATTAAAGCTGACTCACAGTGAGACCTAAGGTGCTTGATTTAGAAGCCACTGGACATGTTAAAAATGGAAGTAAAAACTCATGTTTGTTCTTCATGGCTAAAGTAATATTAATTGAGAACACCTATATATCTAGACATACCTGTGTCTCAATAGTCATTGTGAAGCTCTCCAGCAAAATTTTAGAGTAGCGTGCTTGGCAGAAATGCAGGGGAGCAGGGACCGTTTTAATGGAATATATAATCTAGATTCTCCAGAAGAACATTTATTTGAAAAAAATAGTTTTCATTACTATGGAAGCCAGCTTCCATGATTCTCCTAACAACGTCTGTCTCCTGTGCCTCCTACTCATGCCTTTGAGTGCCCCCCCAACACCATTGCAAAGACAGATATAGCCAATAGGATGTTGCATAAATGATGGAGTGTGATTTTCTGTGCAAGTCACACAGGACATTAAGGCTTGCATTTTGTTTTCTTAGATCACTTAGTCTGGAGGAAGCCAGCTGTCAAGTTAAGAGGATGTTCCAACAACCCGATAGAGATCTATATCATGGGGAAGTAAAGCTTCCTGCAAGAGGCCTTAGATTTCAAGCCCCAGGCTTAGAGTTAATTCATTATGCAGCAATTCAAAACTAATATAATTACCAATAGAAAGAGGATTGGCCAGGATAGAAATGCAATATTTGGACATTGAAATTATGGATGGTAGACAGCCCTGTGTCTTCCCTTTCCTGATTATTGGTATCACTTAATTTTTTTAGCATGCTAACAAAGTTGGTGAATTTCTGCCCTACATCTATAAAGTAGAAAATTGAGTTGTAAGAGCAATGGTAAGGTGTTGATAGTGTTAAATGTTTTTTTGTTTTTTTTTAGAAAAAGAAAACAGACACAGGATCAAGCTGGAATTGTTCTTAATCCAATGGATGTGTGAAAATCTTCCAAAACATAATGTATTTGCAAAGAACATAAATCAAAAATGAATATTCTGTTTGTACTTCAAAAGACATTTGATCCTTTATCTTAATTTTACCAGGTGAAGCCAAAGCTGGACTCTGCTTTCATCTTATTCCATATAGCCAAATGAATAAATGGCTAGGTACATGTTCCATGGACAAAAATTTGTTAGAGAAAAAAAAAATTGTATTTATTTTGATGACTGGAAATGTAATTGGAAATTTTTAGCCTTAAGAAAATTCTAGAGTCTTTCCAAAAATCTCTAGTCCTAAAGTTCAACTAAATATTTATTAGTTCTCTTGCTCCTAATTTGTTATTTCTACTCTCAGACCCCATCATTGTTTATGGACCAAAATTTTCAGACCCTAGTTTTTCTTTTCCAAGTAATACACCACAAAGAATGTGGAAAAATACAAGCAACAGTTAAAGTTGTTGGTCCTGGTGAGAGCTAATAATGTTTCCCTTATGTTGGCATTCCCAGGGTTCTACATTCTGAGACCTCGATTCTCCTTTTAATTAAGAGGTGACCTCCTGTGCTCTCCACTCAATGAATGGGGTCAACATCATTTCCACATTCCAAACCCAAAAATAAAAATCATCCTTGACTTATTTTTTCTTCACTCTCCACATTACAATCTATTGCTAGCAGATTCTATCTTCTCAAGCACCCCTTCTTTTAATCTCACTTTCCTAGTTTATAGTACCTGCTTTCTAACCACACTTCCTGCTTCACCTGCCAATCACACTGAATTCAGAACTATCATGATAAAACCATATATAATCATGTCTCTCCCATACTCCCCAAAACATAACCCTCAATGGATCTCCACTTGTTTTAGATAAAATTAAAAGTCAAAGAGGGAGACGTCCTCCCCATAATATTTAATGTTGCCTGAAGATGCCATGTATTAATTTTTTCCTCTTCCCAACCACAACGCAAACTACTCTTAAGTAATTTTAAGTCATAAGTTATTAAAGGGAATTCATTGTAATTTGTGACATAACGTGAACAATGAAGAGAATAATTTCCACTCTCTTCTTCCCTTATTGCCTTTACTAGAGTGTACTTCTAGCATCCAAGTTCCTAGAAGATGAAAATTATACTTTTTCACATTCATATCTTGTGTTTTGTACAGTGCTTGCCCATTGCAGGCACCAAATCATTACTTTCTAATAAATTGTTTCAGGGGCTGGGATTGTGGCTCAGCGGTAGAGTGCTTGCCTAGCACGGGAGGGACCTGGCTTCAATCCTTAGCACCACATAAAAATGAAGGCATTGTGTTGTGTCCATCTACACCTAAAAAGTAAATATTTATAAAAAATAAAAATTAAAAAATAAATTGTTTCAGCTATTGCACTGTGGAACCGAAACAGCTAAACCAGAAAGGTGTTCTCCATTCATTCCAAGTCCTTGCTAGTCATGGTGTGGTTAATCAGTAGCCCCAGCATCACCAAGGAGCTTCTTCATTGAGAAATACAGAATGTTGGCCCCACCTGAGGCCCAGATGTTCACAATGTCCCCCAGGAGATTCAAAAGCTCCTTAACAGTGCTTGAGGAGCATCACACTGAAACCCACTTTGGGTGGCCTCTGTGGTTAACCCATAGTCATTCTGTTTACCAGGTGCCAATAGACACCAAATCATAAAAACACAAGGAAATGCAGTAAAAGGACAACTAAATATCAAAAACCGTGTTAGGTTAGTTGATCCCAGTGGGTACTAAACAGAATACTTCTGGTTTGTGTGCTGAGTCAAGACACTGCATCCTGTTAACTATCTCAATGAGGGAGTATTCTCTGAGCGCTGACCTTAAACATGACATAGACTACCTGGCTGTAGCAGGGAGTTGAGCTATTAAAAGCAGGGACCATCAACTGTGGGTTTCTCTCCATTAAAATAATTGAAATTTAATGATGAAATCATCAACACTTTAAGTATGACACATTTAAGAGCAACTATTAATACAAGTGTTTTCTAAAAGATAGCAATACAAAATGTAAAATATAGCAATCAAAAGTTTTTTGTTTGGGGGGTCGGGTTTGTTTGTTTGCTTGCTTGTTTTTTGTTTTTGTTTTTGTTTTGTTTTTGGTTCAGTCACTGTGTACACCTAGATAATTTTTCAAAGCCTATAAGTATTCACATCTATAAAATGCAGATAAGAATTCCATAAGAGATATTAATGGAATAAGATTATTTTAAAGGTTAATACAACATATACACAGGGACTCGCACATAAGATGCACCTGATAAAGGGAAGGTATTGATAAAATTTAATATTTTCTGAATCATTACCAGCTCCTTCAAAATCTGCTTCAGAAAACAGCATTCTCTAATAAATCACTGAAGTATAACTTGGGTACCAACCCTATAAAGATCCTGATACCTTCTACTTCCTTCCCTCCCAGGTCTATGTATACTATACCCTAAAAACCTTTCTGCCCAAGCGGCTTAGGAGGCTGAGGTAGGAGGAGGAGTTCAAAGCCAGCTTTAGCAAAATCGAGGTGCTAAGCAAATCAGTGAGACCTGTCTCTAAATAAAATACAAAATAGGGCTGGAATGTGGCTCAGTGGCTGAGTGCCCCTGAGTTCAATCCCCGGTACTGGCCCCCTGCAAAAAAAAAAAAAAAAATCTGCATCACAACACTTAAGTATTGTACATCTTTTTTAACACGTTGCACTCCCCCTTTAAACTCAAAATAGACTTTTTCTTTGGAGAAACCTCAGCATCTAGCATAATTTGTGACATACACTGAAGAGTCAATACATCACTGAGGAATAAATTAATGAATAAATATCAAACCCTGCAGAAACTTCCTTTGGCACTGATCAATGACTCCCTATTGCTCTGTCTTTGATGGAAAATCATTACCTAATTCTCTATTTTTCTCCTGGAACCGTCTTTTTGGGAAGCCTCTGCCTCCTTCACCTCCCCACCCTCTTCTCCACAAGCACCCCATTCCACCTCACACCCAGGGTTTTCTCTTTGCTTTCCTACTTCTCTATTACTTTTTCCTTCCTACACAGTTTAAATTATTCAACTGCAAAAGCAGAGGGAAAGTTATCTTCAGTTTAGGTATAATATTCAGTACACCCAAGTCATAAATAAGGAAAAACTCTGCATAAATTTTTGTAACCTAATTTTCCCACCAGATACCTGATACTTATTTGTAAGAAACATTTGAAATCCACCAATTCTTTTAGTCTTTCCTTAAATAAACATACAGATTTGAGTTGTGCTGCTGTTTCTCTTCATCTCTCTCTCTCTCTCTCCCTTTTTCCCTCCCTCACTCTCTGCTCCCCCCTCCACCATTTTTCCATTGCTTTTTTTAAAAACTGATTCTAAACTGTACTTAATTACCTATTTAATAGCCTGCATGATATTTGTGCTCAAAAACTCACAAAGAGGGAAAAGGTAGTTGTAAACATTAAGAACACAAAAATCTAAACAGAAAAACAGAATTTTGCCTCATGGGTGCTACAAGTTACTCCTGAGGTGTGTGGAGGAAAAACAGATTTCTAGAGGTTCCTCCCTCATTTCTAGAAACGCTGTAGCGCTTGGCAAAGACCATATTTTAATGTGCTTCATCCGAAGTTTTCAGTCTTTTTTTTTTTTAAGTCTTGTGTTTTAGTTTACCTACTTTCAAGCTGCTTCTAAAAAAATGTTGGGAGTAAAAATAAGAGGAAGTCCCAAATTTGATCTTAATTCCTTAGAGATTTTTAAAAATTAAGCCATAATCAGATGTACTTTATTTCTAATTTTTATAGTCTGAAGAAACAAATTGGCCACTTCTAAAATAGTTTTAGACCAGATTTAAAATGTGAAAAATCTTTTATAAATCCAAATGTGAAAATTTTTTATAATTTTGCTCACTTTTGCTCACTGAGTAAAATTTTAGAATTTTTGTGGCTTGTTTAAAATTCCTGTGGCACCAATTTCACTTATATTGATTTTTTAAACAACTTTTATGCTGATTCCTACTTGACAGAATCTAAATATTATTCCCAATCAATTCTTGCTCTTCAATATTTCTGGGATTAAAGAAAGATTATCAGATTTAGTAAATAAAAAGGCAGAAATTAAAACTAGAATTGCAGATAAACAAATAATTTTTAATAGATAAAGATTTAGATTTAGATGAAGAACCTGCAGCCAGGTGCAGTGGCGCATACTTGTAATCCTAGCTAGCTGAGAGACTGAAGCAGAGGGATTCAAGTTCGAGGCCAACCTCAACAATTTAGGGAGACCCTATCTCAAAATACAAAATAAAAAACTCAGTGGTAGAGTGTCCCTGGGTTCAATCAACAGTATCATATGAAAAATACTTATTAATTTGTTTATTTAAAAATGGTCTTTGCAATATTTGAGACCTACTTATACTAAAAATCTTTTCAGGTGCCTGAAACAACAAAAAATGTGTTTTCTCACAGTTTGAGAGACAGGAAGTCGGGGAAAAAAAATTGTCCACCAGGCTGTGTTCACTTAAGGGTTTTAGGGGAGAATCTTTCCTGGCTTCCTCCAGCTTCTGGCTGCTCAGGCATTCTTGGTATGTGGCCACAGAACTCAAATCTCTGCCTCTGCCTTCACCTCATGTTTTCTGAATCTCAAATCTCCCTCTGCTTCTACAAGGACTTTTGTGGTTGGATTCAGGACCTCTCCAGTTAATCCATGCTCTTATCTGGAGCTCCTTCAGTTAATTACATCAGCTGAAATCCTTTTTTCCAAGTAAGGTAATAGTCACAAGGATCTGAGTATTAAGGACATGAACATGACTTTTCTATGACATGGAAAATGACTGAAACCTCAAACATCAGCTGAGTTTGACTAAGCCACAGCTTAGGTGTAACACAGTGCCCCTAAGTGGGTCAGAAATAAAGCTAATGAAGATGAATCCATGTAAGGCTCTTTTTACCTGGCTTTCCTACTGTGGGCACCAGAGTCTTTTTTATTTTTAATTTTTAATTTGTTCTTTTTAGTAGACAGTAGAATGTCTTTTGACATATTAGACCTACCTGGAGTTTAGCTTCCCATTCCTGTGGTTGTACATGATGTGGGGTTACACTGGTCGTGTATTCATACATGAACATAGGAAAGTGATGTCTGAAATCATTCTACTGTCTTTCAGACTCTTATTGGTAAGTGGCATACAAAGACCACACAATTTATTTAGTTTCTCATTCAATAAACATTTATGGAACTCCTTCTAGTTACCGGAGTCTGAGAAAGAGACTGCCCTCCTAAAGATCATTATCTAACGAAAGGTGACAATCAATCAATAAACAAACAAATAGAGTTATTATATAAAGGTGATGTCACAAAGAAGCTTCTTTAAAGAGGGTGGTTGGAAAAGGTTCTTAGAATAGATGACATTTGCACTGAGTGCCAAGAGATGCTTGTGAGCCAGGCTTGCAGAGATCCAGTGGAAAGCTTTCCAGAACAAAGAATAGTGGATACGAGGGCCAGGATGGAGAAGGGTTCCCTGTGTTCTAGAAGAAGGTGGCAAGCCAGAGTGACCAGAACATAGTGAATACACAAAAGCACAGTACGAGGACAAGGTCAGATGGACTAGAGCCAGGTCACTGCCAGACATTAATGACTTATGGTATAGAGTTGGTATCTTAATCTATGGAAATGGGAAGATGCCAAAGGGCTTAAAAACACAAGTGATGATATTGTTTACATTTTTAAAAATCTGTGGCTACTACATGAGAAATGACTTAGTGGGGTGAGAGTGGACATGCCTGCCCCAGTCAGGAGGTTATTTTGGTAGACCAGGCAGGCTGTTAGAAGTATGGAAAAAAACGGAAATCATTTGGAGGTTGAACTATCCAAACTCATTTGTAGATTGCTTGCTGATGGTGGGACAGAAAAGATGAAAGGATAACATCACCAATTTTAGGGCACAAATTTTTACAGATAGAAACTATAATACCTAACAGTTTTTACAATTAAATAAGCCCATGTAAGTTCTGCACAAGCAATACAAATGGAAGTGATGTTAACAATTTCTGAGTCACATCCACAAAAGGAAAGAAGCTTATCTTTCAATTCCTTTTATTCCTTCTGATGTCTGGGAAGCAAGACACCAAAAGAAGTTGCCCTATATCTACAGAAAGAAGTCATGTGCTGATGATGGCAAAGCTGGGCTACCACCCAGGATCTCCTGCAGCAGGGTATGCTACCTGTCCTGGACCCACCCACATTACTTTCTCTTATGTGAGAGAGAAATTAGATTCTATCTCATTCAAAATCTCACTTGGGTGATGGTGGTGGGGGGTTGGTTATAACAACTCAGCTTGTATCCTAACCAATATTCTCAGAAATGGCAGTGAGACTCCCAGTCTGTTTTTCTAGAAGCATAATGGTCAATTTGTATGTTGTCTTTCCTGTCTCTTACCAAGATATCAATTCTGCTCTCAATGATAATGAGGCCAGAGCAGAGGGGATCATCTAAAGCCATATTGATGGAAAATGAAAGGATTCTTATTGCAATGTGCCATGAAATATATTGTGCAAGGCAATGCATTTAATACCACTAAGGTGCAGGAAATGATGAGTGTTAATTGTTCAAATATTTTACATCAAATATTATTTGGAGCTAAATACGCAAGTTAAGATTTGTAAATTCAGGGTAGATATTTGACCCATGCCTAGGAATTCTATCAAGAGCCTGAATCACAGAACAGATAGCATTAATTATAAAGTATAAATTAACATTTGGCAAGAAAATAATTTTATAAATTGTGCAATTGCATACTTATTTTTTTAACATTGAAATGGATGGTTTTGGTTACCAACTTAAGTTGTATGCAGTTTATACTTTCTCGTGTTAAGAGTTATATTTTATTTGAAATCAAGTGAAACACACACAAAAAAATCTGCTCCATACTCTTCTGCAAGATGTGAACTACAAGACCATTAAGAATTATCCCTTTTAAAACAAATAAAACCACAACATTTAAGGAGTATTATGGTGCATTTTAAGTCTTTATTTTGGTTTATTTTGGATTCAGCAGTAATGTTTCATCAAATATTACTAATTATTAAATATAATGAATTAATAATCATAATTAAGATGCTTTAATTTAATTCTTATACTTCCTAACTAAGAAAAATCCTTTGAATATCTTGTCATAGAATATTCCTCAAAGGATGGTTCCATGTCTAGTTAATATTTGTAAGATATTACCCACTATTTAAACTTTGCAATTGAAAAGAACCTTTGCACATTTCACTTAATCTTTACAATAATCCTAAAAGGTATTATTGATATTAACTTTTTGTAAGCTAACACATGTATGAGGTTATATAAATTGCTTAAGTTCACTTATTGAGCAAATAGCAAAGCCTGAGCTTATACCAAGATCCTCTAATTCCAAGTTCACTGCTCTTTGTACTCAATACCTGCTTGGAGTATATACTTCTCAGCATCTAACACAGCACCTTGCCAGTGCTGGACATCACACTTAAAATTTTTCCATAATTAAAACAGTAAATGCTGTGCAGAGACTGACTATAGTTTTTTGTCAAAACATTCTTTGATTATATATTAAGGAATTAAGACCTGCCTATCTAGCCAAGTAAATTCTTTAAATTACCAAATCTCAATATTTATCTCCTCCTCCTTTGCCTACTGGAAACTACAAAAACCCTGAGAAGTATGAAACTCATAGCCAAATATTCCTTTCTTCCCGTCTCTCTGCTTCTCCCATTAAACATCAATACTACCTTCATTAAGAAACTCTGTCCCTTGGCTCCTTCCAGCTTCCTCAGACCAACAGTTTTCCTCTGGCTCCTTTTGCTTTTCTACACAGCCTGGCCTTATGGTCATTTTCGTAACATGTGATTCATTCACTACCACTCTGGTTATTCTTAGTCCCTTGACCCTCAGTAGCTCTCATTGGGCTGACTCCCATGGTCCACTTTTTCTTAGCCAACCTCCAAAGAACCAGTAGTGTTGCAAAACGTTTCAGAGCCATGACAGTTTACTCCCTCGAACTCAAGATTACCTAATCCTTGTTGACCCCTTCATAGTCCTTTTGTTCAGCTTGGTTGCCAAACAGTAAGCATTTGTTGAGCACTTTCAAAATGCCAACTATGGTACTACAATTTGAGGATACAGAATGAAAATGACAGCTTCCCTGTTCTGGAAGAGGTCACAATCTTAGCTAACCACTTAAAGACTCTTCAGAATCATGTCTACTCTCAAACTCACTCCTTGATTTCATTACATATCTCAATCTCCTATTTTACCAAAAAAGACTGATGTCACTAACCATGAGAGTCTTCAAAACCCTTCTACTCCATCTTAAATCTCTGTAGTAGAGTTCTGCAGAAGCAGAACCAACAGATTGTGTGTGTGTGAGTGTGTGTGTGTGTGATAGTGGGTGAGGTTGGGGTCCTGATTTTAAGGACTTTGCTTACATGATTGTGGGACTGGCAAGACTAAAATTTGCAGGGAAAGCCAGGAGGCCAGAGGCTTGGGAAGGGTTGATGTTGCAATCTCAAATCCAAAGGCATACCTGGAAGTGGAATTTCTACTTTCTTAGGGGACCTCAGTCTTTGCCCAGAAGACTCTTGACTGATTAGAAAATATCCACCCAATTTAAAGTAATCCACATTATTCAGACTCTATGTTTCAGTGTTAATCACTGGTGTTTGAATGGTGTCTAGGTACTCTAGCCTTGCCAAGTTGACACGGAAAATCAATCATCAAAATCTCAAGTATCTTAAGTTTCCTTGCCTCATTACAGACTCTTCCCTGCTGACGCTAATCCCTCCTGTGAACTCTTGATCTTCTTTAGTCTATCTCCTCCAAGAATCTGTTGCAATTATTCCTTCTCTTTTGGATCATCAATCCATTCTCACTTTTCCCCCTAGGTAAACATGTTCCAGCCTGCCCTAGCTTTAAATGACCTCTCCTCATTCTAACATATTCTCCAGCTTCTATCCTTTGGTCTTCTTAATTGCATGACCAAATGTCTTGCAAAACTGGTTTTCTGCAGTTTTTGACTTCTGCTTATCACCTACCCCTTCCCTCTGTTTCCTTTGTACACTGGCCTCAGTTGCCATCTTTTTCCTGAACCTGCTACTTTTTCCTATCCGGCTACTCTCATCCATTCTTAAGGAAATGTTCTGCAGGCTGAACCTCCATCTCCACCACAGCCAATTCTCACTTACCAGGAGGTTAGTCAAGGCAGAACATGAAATCAGGAAACTGAAGGAAAGAGAAAGGATAAATGACTCAAAACTTGAAACCCAGCAAAACTTGGAAACTTTGCAGTAAATAACACCAGTTATACTAAACACTTCTTGTTTCAGGGAGAAATTTTTCAATCACTGAGTTGAACTTTCAGAGAGATTGCAAAATATAAGTTTTGTAGAATTGGTTCCAAATTGTAGCTGTGACTACAAATGAGGCTTCTCTGCTCATGAGGGTTTTTTTCAAAGCATAAATATAGAAAGAAGATTGATTACCAGATGAGCATCTGTGTCCACTAATGCAGCAAGTTGGTCCAGATAAGAAAATTTTACTTAAATAACGCCAAGTTTAGGAATGTTCCTGACTAATGTATAGCCATCCTAACTGAAACTAAAATACGTGAATATCTCAGAGGATGATAGGTCCATTCCTCTAGATACCTAACTAGGTAGAAAGACACTTAAAAAGAAAACAGCTATCACTTCTGAAAAGCATGAGATCACAAATGTTAAGGAAAAGAATGGCTTGCACAGAAAGATCCAGGAGTGACTGAAATCCCCAGAGATACAGTCTTAATTTTTCTCTCACTTTTCAATGTAATGGGATAATCAGAATGAGAAAAAACTCATTCCCAAGTTGATCTAGACAGGGGAGCTATTAAATGAGATAATCTGGTAGTGGGAAATAAGTGTCCCTTAAACAGACAACCAAATTAGTTGCAGAAGTAAAGCAAAGGGATATTTATGAATGCTTCAGTAAAATGAAACCATTTTACTCAACCCATTCTGTTTCAGGGGATGTGGCTTGAAATAGCTAAATCTTTGCAAATGAATAATTTATGAAAGCTTCAGTACCCTTTGAATAACATAATTTAAACTGAAGCCATTACTGCATAAAAGGAAAAAAGAAGAACTCACTTCAAATTCCTCTAATTTCAACATGAATTATCACACAGTTTTTATTTAAGGTAATCTAATAACCATTTCAGTTCATTGCATCCAACTCAGCCAACTGCTTATGCACCCAAAGAACTGCATAGAGGTTAGAGTCTAAAGTAGCTTAGCTTAAAAAAATAAAACTCACCTAAGCCAAGACCTGGTTTAAATTCATTTTTAGAATGAATTTTATCATATATCGGTACATTTCTTTTCTAAAACACATTCTGGTTCTAGATAAAAGAGAAGGCTTAAGTGCCAACAAGAATTGAAGGTGACAAACCATGCAAAAACCCAAGTGAACTATCATTTTTATTTATTGTGTCAAAAAGGGCCTCTTTTATGTCTCTGACATTCTTATTCAAAAGCTTGTGTTCTAGTTAATATAGTGGCATTACATAAATACAACATTATCTTTGATTTAGAATTTTCTCTAACAGGGCTATGTCTAAGAAATAACTAAAACAAAGCTAGGCTAAAGTAGCCTTTCTACCCTCTATAAATAGAGAAAATCATGGTAAAAATAATGTGGTCATCAGCTGGTTGGCACTTTTATTGTCCTCTTCCTGAATGCATTTCAACATCTCATTCTTAACCCCTCACACACGTTTACATACTTTCCTTCATCCATGCCATCTCTACCCCTTCGAACGATATTATTATATGTTAAATACTGTATAAAATCGAATGTTTATATATAGATTTTCCTATCTGGATTATTTAAATTTCTTGAGGTACAGACTCCTGTATTCACCTCTTTATCTCCAGTACCTTGCAAATTGCACATTCCAAATCATGTGTAAATTGAAGAGCTAGTCCTGTCTGTTTAGGAAGGAAGGAAATAATGTGGAAAAGGAATGAGCACTGAATAAAGTTCCTGGAGGAGGTAGAGGAAGTCAATATATATAATAAAAAAATATTATGTATAATATGTATAATAAATGTATATAATAAAAATCATTTCTAGACTATTTCCTGATTGTTCATTGCTGGGCTGTTGTTTCAGTATGTGGTGTTTTGGGGTTTTGATTATGTGCCCTTCCCACATCATGGCCGTTGGTGCTGGGTTTCCTAATACTAAAGATCCATTCATCCTTCAGAACTTCTCAACTCCGCTCTAAACTCTTCAATCTTTCCATCACACTGGGAATGCAGCCAGGCGCTGCCTCAGCCCTGTTCCCTCAGACCAGCCACTCCCCTGTGCACAGTGACGGGTCATTGTTAATTAACAGTAAACAAGTCGTGATTTATATTTTAAAGCTAGGCTTCTTTCCAGCCCTTTGCTACAAACCTCCATTCAGATCTCTTGCAAACTTGGGACTATCCCTCTTTTGAGGTGCAGGTCAGAACTGCAAAGGTGAGGCCCGCATAATGGAGGGGGAAAGCCCAAGACAGACTTCCATTCCACTGGAATTCAGACATAGAAGCTCTTAAGTGAAAGAATCTGAAAATTAAAACTGTAGTCTATTATACCCTAAGAATGTAATCTCACCAACCCACACTGCCTCTCTAAGGGCTTGGTTTAGTCAGTTTTCTACTTCCACACCTTCTAATTGTGGAATTTCCTTTCATTTTAATTCTCCTTGGGGCCAAACTCTGATTAAACTAACACATATGGTTTCTAGGATTTTGAAACTGAGCTTCCCCAGCAAGAAGCTGCTTAGAGAGTAAACCAGTCAGCCCTGTTCAGTTTTCCCTGCCTGAAACAGATAGGGCAGTACCCGGGTAGGCAGTTAATTGACCCAGACTCCCTTGCATTTTTCTGCTAAGACAAGACAAAAATCCTCCTCTGGCAACAGCAGGTCAGATATCAATTTACCACTGGCTCAGCACATTCCAAGTTAATGTACTCAGCTTTTCAGAATCCAGCACAATGTTAACATATTATTTACATCTCAAAGATAACCTTACTTTCTAAAACTTATTGAAACACTTTTTTTTTTTTTTTTTTTAAGAAAAAGCACTGATAGCCACTTAAGTTAGATTTATGGAACATAGCTTTTCAAGTTGACACCCTAATGTCTTCAGAGAAATGGCAGCTAGCAGAAAGGGACAGCAGTCTGCACACTGGCACGTTTACACTAGCAAAGAAATCACTCACACAGGCCTGGGCTTCTTTTCCAGATATTTGAACATATATGCATATATGACTTTTCCTAACTCTGCCTTTCTCCCAAGAAGCTGAGAATAAAAAAAAAAAAAAATGATTTATTCGTTTCCTTCCTCATCTCTGTGTCAGTTGGTTGCTTTGCAAATCTGAAGCTTTTCCACATACAAGGAAATTGGCAAGGGTACTTTCATTATCGTTTTAATTTCCATGAATACATGTCTGTACATGGTCATTGACAGCACTCTTTGGTATTTTATTGGGCACCTACTGCTAGATGCCAGGCACTGGTGGGGTCCCTGCAGCTATTTTAGGAAAGAAAATAGCCCTTGCTCTGCACTCTTGTGCAGCTTCTGTTGGGGCACATGAGAGGGGGGATTTATGCAATAATTGTCTTTAGTTTAAGCTCTAGAAAGAAAATAAATTAGAGAACGTGATAGAGCAAGACTGGAGACCACTTTTATATATTGGAGGCAATATCTGAATGAAATGATGAACTAGCCATGATGAGAGTGGAAACAGCACATTCTAGACAGAGAATAGCCCAAGTTCAGGTGTGGTTATTGCCTGGTGGATGAACAAGAAGGCTCCTGTGACTGGAGGTTAGCGAGAAAGGGAAGAGGAGATGAGGTGGAGGAGGAGGCAGAACTTAGAATATGGAAGTTGTCAAAGTCCCAAATAAAGAGTTTGGTTTTATTTAATGGTAGAGAAAAGGCATTCCAAAGTGCTTTATGACTTTTAAATAACACTAGCTCTTGTATGGGAATGGATGGAAGGAGGCTAAGGATGGAAACAGACCATTTTAGGTTACTACTGCTGAGGCCACAGGGATGGTGCCGGTTTGTCCTAGTGGAAAAATGGAAAGGCGAAAAAGAGTAGATAGACAGATTTGAGAACGTTTTGGCGATAGAGCTGTCTAACTTACTGATGGGTTATACAATAGCTGCTTCCCCCCTCAATTCTGAGCTACCTATTACAATAAGATATTTCATATTGACATACTGACATATCTAGTATTACAGTATATGGTTATTTTTTGTTATTATAATTGCTACTAATCTCATACTTTGCCTAATCCAAAAATTAATTTTATCAGGGATGTATATGTAGGGCAAAACATAGAATATATATGTTTCACTACTGTGTGCAGTTTCAGGCTTCCTCTGGGATTCTCAGAAGGTATCTCCCACAGATGGGGAAATACTTTATATTAGGAGTGAAGGAAAAAGAGGGAACAGGTAACTGTATACATGAGATGACACAGCATGGACTCAACTAAGGATGAATTTGGTTTGAAAATTAGGAGGCATATGGTAGACATGTTAAATGTGAGGTTTTCTCTCAAACACTAAAGTAGAAAAGTCAGGCCAGCAGTTGGACACAGAGGTGCAGCTCTCCAAATGGTTGGAAATTTCTGCAAAGTCAAGAGAGGGCCCAATTTCACTGAAGCAGATGTCTGTGTGGGGGGTGACTCCTGAAGTTATTCAACCAATGTCTAACGCCTCGAACATGCCAGTCACAGTGCTGGATGACAGATGAGTATCCCTTCCCACAAAAATTTGTGGCTAACGAGGGAACAAAAATAATAAACATACAAGAATATGGCAGGCAGTGATAAATGTCATGATAAAAATAAATCATGGTGGTAACACACATGAGGGTGGCTTCCTATGCATGTTCCCTTTCTGTGAATCTGCCTTACTTTTGGCATATACATTCAGGGAAATGTGAAAGAAGGATTCATGTTTGTGCAATAAAAGAGTTGGCAATCTGCTTGGAATTGTAAGGTGTGGACTTTCAGGTGAAATAAAGATGCTCAGCATTCAGAAAGAACTCAGAAATATATTTACAAGTAGAAGAGGTTAAAAAAAAAAAGAAAGAAAAAAAAGATGACATTCTATAACAGTCTAAATTCAGCCTAACAAGATTATCAGAGCTCTTTCTCAAGTAAAACTTTATGGCCCTCCATCTCTTCAACTCTTTTTATGATTCTAGACAAAGAAACTAAAACAATAAAACATTTTTATCTGCTTCTATAACCTGATTCTATGTGAAAATACCCAGAGGGAATTTCCATTCTTTTTGGCTTTAAAATTCGCTGGTATTGCTTCTCTCTAGTTTACTTCTCTCTTTCCTTGATGTTCAATTTCCTTCTCTGTGGCCAGTAGTATCAAGTTATCTCTATCCCTGAGAGAAGGACAGAGGTCAGCGCTAAAAGAGTTGAGACTGTGAGTGAGAGAAGTCATAAAAGGTCTCAAACCAACCTTGGCAGCTGTTTTTCCAAAGTCAAAGAACAAAGTGAGAGGAAAACCAATAATATGAAAGCCGATACAAATCTGAGCCTAACATTTCATCTATCTCAGGAAGAACTATATAGCTGAGTATTGGAACATTGGGACTCTAAAATCACATTTTTACTATAAGCTTAAAATAGAAGAGGAACATTCTGAATCACATAACAAAGAAAGCTTTACTGGGAGATTCCTATTTGATTTGTAACACTAACGCTGTTAGGACAAATAAATTTTTTTTCATAGAAAAAAAGGCTAAAAAATTATGATTCTCCTCCAAAGTTACGAAACATCTTTTATCTCAATGCCATGTACTCTATGCAATGATTTAAAAGATAAAACTCCTCGGACTTTACTAATCCTCTTCAAATTTTTCTCCAGGGGGGAAAAAAATCACTGTCTACCTAAAATACCAACTACAGTTTAACTCTCAAACCAAAGTCGTTGAAATTGATCTTTCTGGTCAAAAATTAAATTAGAGTAAATTGAAAAAGCTCCTATTCCAATTCCCAGCATGAAAGTTTGCCTTATAAAACTGTAATGTGACACATCCCCTCTTTGCTACAGGTTTCCCATGGTTAAATCCAAATTAGACACATGGATTAAAGAAATCAGAATCAGACTTCAATCATTGTAATAGGAACAATTCTTATAACTTGATTGGAAATGGAGTGATAACAAAAGAATATACAAAGAAATTAAATAAATTCAAATGTCTCACTTAACTAAGATCTTTGTAAAGTAAAATTTACACTAAAGGATACATGTTGGTTTATTTTTACGTTAATGTTTATTTTACTTAAAAAGTCAACAAGACATAATCTTTTGCAAATTCCCCTAATTTCCTACTATTTCCAGACAAAGACAGAAAATAAGAAATTTTCTTTCAACTGAATATTTGTCCTTTGGCAAACATCTCTGCATTTCCCCTTTTTCAGGAGAAATCTCAGTAACTACTGAGATTGTTTAATTTAATTCTACTTAACTACATTAGCCCTAGAACAACACCAAAGCATAGATCTTAGAAGTTATTATATTAAGTAAATGTTGTGTTGGGATATGACATAGAATGCATACCTAACAGATAACAAAGTAAACAAGTGATAATAATTTTGAAAGACTATCAATTATCATTTTATAATATTAACATACTAAAAAGACTAAAAGGCTGGGGTTGTGGCTCAGTGGTAGAATGCTCTCCTAGCATGATTGAGGCACTGGGTTCGATCCTCAGCACCACATACATGTAAAATAAAGATATTGTGTTCACATAAAACTAAAAAATAAATTTAAGTAAACTAGATACTTGATCATCAAATGACACAAATAAATAAGACTGAAAAATCATATTTCTGCACCTCTTTTCCTGTAATTCAAAATATGTGAAATTCTGTAAAGTGAAAAGAAGCTTTTAAATTGACCTATGATGGCTTCAAACAGAATTATCTATTAATATCATTTCTGAATTTTTTAACTTCAGTTAATGTCAGTTCAAAATATGTTACTTTAGAATTGATCCCAATTTTTCCAGGGAGTCGGGGGGAAGCTCATACAATCAATAACAATTGGGAAAAGAATCTTCTAGAATCCTATAGTTTGTAGCCAAGACTTACAAGCAGTAAGAGATTTGACCATATAGCTACCTGAGAGAAAAGGATTATAGGCAATGAAAGGAGTCAGTTCAAAGTCCCTTGGAGAGGCTACCTTAGGATGCAGGAGTCAATATTGTCTTTAGGGCATAGAATGACTAGTTTCAGTCAGCTTTATTAGGCTCATTCTGCCTGCTCAATAGAGGAAAAGGAGAAGGCTTAGAAACCATCCAAATCACTATAAATATCTGTCATCCATTGTCTATCGTGACCATAACAAAATCTCCAAAACAAATTATATTATCCTTTAAAATATATTAATATAAGCAAAAATAATCTATATTTAGCAGTAGAATCTTAGTTACATGCCACTTACAATTTGTAATTATCTAAAAGTTAACTTAAGCTAACAGCTTTCTCCAATGGTAGTCAATATTGACTGATAAGTTAGCGTGTTTACATTTTCTTCACTCAACAAACATTTATTGACTACACTACTGCAGGTTTTTAGGTGTGGGAGATATAAAAGTGAGCCAAACACATTGTCCTTCCTTTTACAAAATCCAGGGTCTCACAGCAGGGATTGAAGCAAAGAACCTTGCAGAGAAGCATTTTGACTCTCTTCTTTATGAGAGAGTTTAAAGTTAAAAACTTCTGGTTGAGAAGCAAATTGTCAGAGGCTTTTCAGGCACTTACAAAAGCTTGCTGATACTCACACAGTCCTTCCTTCTTCTGCTATGTGCATGAGAAGAGAAAGAATAAGATGTGCTCCATGTTTGTTTAAATATGTCAAGATACACTCTACTGTCATGTATAAAAAAATAAAATTTAATTTAATTTTAAAAAGAAAAGAAAGCACTGGGTGTGGTGGCACATACCTATAATCCCAGCAAGCTGAGACAGGAGGGTCACAAGTTCAAAGCCAGGCAACAGGGAGGCACTAAGCAACTCAGCTAGACCCTGTCTATAAATAAAATACAAAATAGGGCTAGGGATGTGGCTCAGTTGTTGAGTGCCCCTGGTACCAAAAAAAAAAAAAAAAAAAAAAATCTGAGGCAGCCAGCTTGAATTGTATAAGAAAAAAATTTTTTTTAAATCGCACCTAATTTTATTTCCTTCTCCTAATATTTAACATAATCAACCACTTAACTTACCAGAGTTCACACCAAATAACTTTTGACTGTTTCCAAAAATGAAAACCACCCATAAGTGATGAAAAATTACCATTCTTGAGAATATGCCAAAGAATTTGCTAAATACTCTGAGAGTTATTTCTACAAAACAGTCTCTAAAACATTTTAAGAAAAGGCAGCAACAACAGAGTTATTTTATATTCAGTGAATGTAATATTTTTAATATAAGTCATGCTATATTTACTAAAAAAAAAAAAAAAGTAGCTCTTATAAGAATGACTGTTCATGTACCTTATTGGCCAGATTATTTATAAGGGGACACTTTGGTGGGCAGGGACTTAAATACAAACAGATGTTCTTATTCGATATTTAGTGTAAAGATTTATCTAGCTACTAGATCTTCCCTGTACATACATACACACACACACACACACACACACACACACACACACACGCACACACCCCACTAGCCAACAATGGCTTAGGTGAATATTTCATATGAACTATCATGAGATTTGTGCTAGTGTGGGAGTGCAGTCACATCAGTTTACCAAGCACTATCAAGTGGGGTACAGTGTTGATAGTAGAGAGCAGGCAGAGTCCTACATAACTGATATTTTTCTTGACCTTTTAGTTATTCCATGAACACTTGATCTACCATATGTTTAGGAGCTACAGTAAACCCCCGAATGAGTAAAGTCTACCCCTGTAAAGAAAGAAACGTTTTATTGGAATGTATGAATTTTAAATAGCTTCAAAAGTAGGAAGAGACACTTCCACCCAGGTATCCTCCTTGCCTTTTTCTAAGCAAACTTAAACTTCTTGGGATTCTGGTAGCACTTCATTATATCTCAGAGGTTTTTTTTACATTTCAAGGTCTTTATATTACAGTTTTCTATGAGACCTTTTTTTGAGAAGGACTACATCTTATCCATGTCCCCAAGGTCTAGTGTTACACTGGGCATGCTGTATGTGTGTAAAAAAACTGAATGTTCATGACAGAATAAGCAGATCAGGGTCTAAGTGAGCTAATTAGTATTACAGCAAAATTAAACAGAACAGTTCAATTCAGACCCTTTGTGGATGGCTAGATAGGTCCACGGCTTCTCCTAACTTTTCAGTATCTTCTTCACCTTTATTTCAAAAAGAAAAATAGACCATTGATTAGGATTAGCCCTGTATGTCAGCTCACTGGAATTTTCTGTATATCCTGTTTCAGGTCATCTTACTTGGCAAAGGAGAGCTTAGCTGATCATAGATTAAAATGTGACCTATGTGACATAAAGTGCCACAAAGCCGCTTTTAAAATTCATTTGTGTATTAATATTTTTCCAGAGTACTATCCTGAGTCACGGCTTAAGAGAAATTAGAGCAGATGAATTTAGGAATTAATCATCCTCTTCTCTCCTGACCTACTTCTGAATGTCTAACTGGCTGAAGCAATGGATTAGGTGTTTCCTCTACCTTTCCAATTGTATAAAATTACGTATTTCCCCACGTAAACATGTAATTAATGTTTAAATGACTGAACCCAAAAAAACTCAGAACGAAATTCAATATAGGAAAATTATGATTTAAAGACCTCCCCCAAACGAAAGCTGCCGCAGTCTTTTGCTGGGCACAAATCACGAGTCTCCACACAGCTTGTAGATTCAAACAGCAATTCTTTATTCCCGAACTCACACCGGCCGTCTACAAACACGTTCTGGGGGAATCCAGGTTCTCTGCCCAAATCCAATCCGCCCAAATCCACTCCTGCCTAAAATCACACCGCATGGGCTTCTGTCTCTCAAAAAAAATACTGTCTGACCCCTAAGCACTCAAGAGGAACTCAGCAGCAGGATACGCCCTATTCTAAAGGGGGAACACCCTACTCTCCTATTATGCTAAACTTCCCTATTCTAAAGGGGGAACACCCTACTCTCCTATTATGCTAAACTTCCCTATTCTAAAGGGGGAACACCCTAAACACGGATCCTGCCCTGGTCCTTGAGCAAGGTCACCTTTCAGAAGTCCTTCCACTAGACAGCATGGGAGTAAGCTGGCAAGGAATTTGTCATACCTACTTGGCTGATGGCTCCCAGCATCTCCCCCCTTCTGATTAATTAAACAACAAGTAATGTGGCTTAAGGACCGTGCCTGGTAGGTTGTCCAGTTCAACATATGGCGCTTACCCGTCATTGGAAAACTGACCTTTAGGCGTCAGCCTCCTGTCTTAGGTTGATACCAATGCAACTGGATCATACCCGTCACTGACTACCGGTCCAGCATACAGCCATACTTGTGGATAGGTCTATGCACCAGTGGGGGGGTGAGGTTCTTTGCCTCACCTCTGTTGGCCCCCAAATTTGGCCTTGGTGCCAGTGGGGGAGTGAGGTTAATGTGGCTTAAGGACCGCGCCTGGTAGGTTGTCCAATTCAACATATGGCTCTTACCCGTCATCGGAAAACTGACCTTTAGGTAACTGACCTTTAGGCGTCAGCCTCCTGTCTTAGGTTGATACCATTGCAATTGGATCATACCCGTCACTGACTGCCGGTCCAGCATATAGCCATTGGCCCCCAAATTTAGACCATCACTAGCAGAAGGGAGGAGGATACAGAAATGCCACGACACCAAGCCAATTGACAGTTCCTTTGGAAAAATTGCATCATTGGTGACACCATCAGCAAAGATCACTGGTGACACCATCAGCAAAGATATGCCAGCATTACCACAATTTGCTGCACTAAACGTAGTTACATAGTCCAGGCAAGTTCTTTAAGCAGTTCAAAGGGGAGGAATCTATCAATCTGTCCGTCTCCTCCCAAAGTCCATTTCCTCCCAAAGTAAGTTGACTCCTTGATTGAGCATACTTGTTGAGTTATATTCATTGGGATGAAGATAGGAATTCTGGCAATGATGCTAAAAAGACATTAACCTGAAAAGAATTATTAAATATAATGAAAAGGAAAGGTGAAAGTAAACAAACAGATCTGTTAACCTCCTTAAAAAAAATTCTTAACAGCTGTTTACCTGATTTAAATTAGTAAACAAGCAGATCTGTTAACCACCTTTAAAAACAATCCTTAACAGCTGTTTACCTAATTTAAATTAAGCCATTTAAATCACGTGAATAAAAAAAAAATTCGGATCCATTTTCTCATGAGTGCTCCTCATATATGAAATATGAACATATGCACACACAGACATATAACACAAAACACAAATGTGCAAACAAACGTACAACACATAAGATAATAATAAAGGCCTTGTAGCTTTACCTAGGTGAAATCTCCATTGCAATGTTTAAAAACTCCACAGTCAAAAAATAAAACTGATCAGAAAAACATTAACCTAGGTTTGTATGAGCTCAAAAAATAAAAATAGAACCTTATGATGTGGGAAAAATGCAATAATAAAATAGATATTGAAAAAAGCATCCTTGTTAATCACTGTTGCAGATGTAAGAATGGCCAAGCTGGAGTTCTGGATATCAGCTGTTATGGATTTGAGTCAAATTATCTTCTTTTTGATCTGTAGAAATCGTTTTGGTTAGTCTTTCTGGAATCCAAATCGGCTGCTGTTCTCCCTGTGGAAACACACAAACAGAGCCCCGACTCCAGACAATCACTGGGTCTGGACCTTTCCATTGTCCTGTTAGAATATCTTTCCAAAGAACTTTAGGCTTATGCACATTTTTTGGATACATATGCCTTTCCGCAGCACTAAGTCCTGATGAATCCAAATTTAAAAAGTTTAGAGTAAAAAGTGTTATTTTAAGTTTATCTTTGGGGGATATATACCCCTTTCCAATTCCCTCTTTTTGCTTTAATAAGTACGTTTTAATAGTTTGATGAGCTCTTTCAACTATGCCTTGTCCCTGTGGATTGTATGGAATTCCTGTTATATGAGTAATACCAAATGATGAGCAAAATTGTTTAAAAGAGGTAGAGGTATAGCCAGGACCGTTATCAGTTTTTAACTGTTTAGGAACGCCCACAGTGGCAAAATTTTGTAAGCAATGAGCTATAACATCTTTAGTTTTTTCTCCGGCATGAAGGGAGCCCATCAAAAATCCGGAAGAAGTATCAACTGTAACATGTAAATATTTTAATTTTCCAAATTCTGGCAAGTGTGTGACGTCCATCTGCCAAATATGGTTAGGTATCAGTCCTCTAGGATTGACTCCAAGATTAACTTGTGGTAAAAAGGTCACACAATTTTGACATTGTTTTATTATATGTCTGGCTTGTTCCTTAGTTATTTTAAAACGCTTTTGTAAAGTATTAGCATTAACATGGAATTTTTTATGAAAATTCGTAGCTTCTTCTAGTGTAGAGAAAATATGTATGTCATGTGTAGTTTTATCTGCTAAATCATTGCCCAAACTAAGGGCTCCAGGCAATCCTGTATGTGCTCTAATATGTCCTATAAAGAATGGATCTTTTCTGTCCCAGATTAGACTTTGTATAGTGGAAAACAAAGAGAAAACAGTAGAAGAAGGGGAAATCCTACCAGCATCTTCAAGAGATACTATAGCATTAACTACATACTGACTATCAGAAAATAAATTAAATACAGAATCTTTAAACATTAACATATATTTGACACATAGTTGGACTGTTAGCCATCCCTTGAGGGAGTACTTTCCATTCATATCTCTGATCAGGACCTTCATGATTTAATGCAGGGATAGTAAATGCAAAACGTGGACTATCCTCGGGATGAATTGGAATTGAAAAAAAAACAATCTTTAATATCTATGGCTAAAACATGCCAGGTTTTTGGCAAAGCAGACAATTGAGGAATCCCTGATTGAGCAGGTCCCATAATAACCATCTCATTATTAATGGCTCTTAAATCTTGCAATAATCTCCATTTACCAGATTTCTTTTTAATGACAAAAATGGGAGTATTATGAGGAGATATGGAAGGTTGTATATGTCCTTCCACTAATTGTTGTTTGACCAGATCATGGGCTACTTGTATCTTTTCTTTAGTCAGGGGCCACTGAGGAACCCACACTGGTCTTTCTGATTTCCAAGTAATTTTGATTGTCTCAGTGGCCCTTTCTGAAAATCCAACCCATGTCTGTCTGTTCCTTGATCTATTTGAATTGGTGCTGCTATACCTTGTCCTTGTTTTCCTAATCTTTTTTCTTTCCTAAAACCTTGTCTAGCCCTAGTAGTGGGCGCATTAGGATTGATGTTATTTGTTAACGTCAAACCTAATTGATCTAGGACATCTCGTCCCCATAAATTTATAGGAAGATGATCCAATACATAGGGCTGTATAGTTCCCTCACAACCTTCAGGATCCTTCCAATCTAATATCATTGCACTTCTATGGGGATTAGTAGCCACTCCTAGGCCTCGAAGCGTTTGAGTGGCTTGTTGTAATGGCCAATGTTTTGGCCATTCCTTACTAGATATGATGCTAAGGTCTGCACCTGTGTCTAGTAGCCCATTAAAGTCGTGTCCTTGAATATTTAGTTTTAACATTGGGCGAGAATCTAAATTTAAAAACAACATAGCCCAATCTACACCTGTGGAGCCTAATCCCCTGGAACCTCTTTTTACACTATGACTAGGAAATTTATCATGTAGGCTGGGTATTATTAACAACTGTGCTATTCTGTCTCCAGGTGAAATTACTGATATACCTCTTGGAGAACTAGCTATAATTTTTATTTCACCTACATAATCGGGATCAATTACCCCAGGACTTATCATAAGTCCTTTTAATGTAGATGAACTACGTCCCAATAATAAGCCTACTGTCCCTTGGGGAAGAGGTCCTTTTATTCCTGTGGGAATGATTTGAACTCCCATCTCTGGAGTTAGTACTGCTCTGGCAGAGGCGCAGATGTCCAACCCTGCGCTCCCTCGGGTTTGTCTGATGAGGGATTTAATGGACAATGTGTCCTGGGCACTACTCTGATGGTGTTGCTGGGTTCCTCCACTGCCCCGTATATTTGTGGTTGTGGGCCCCGGAGCATTGGGCCCGGCTGTCCGTTTTTTGGCAACGAAGCCTGATGCCTTTCTCCACGGTATCGTGGGTAAATACCTGGTCCTTTTCCGTTTTTTGGTAAGGGAGTACCCTCTATGGTAGTTTGAGAACGGCATTCATTAGCCCAATGTCTCCCTCTACGGCATCGTGGGCAAATACCCGGTATTCTATTTCTTTGATACCTAGTTTTGTTAAATCCTCCTCCTATGGGGCAACTCCTTTTAAAATGTCCTGTTTGTTCACAATCATAGCATGTTTTTGGCCTGGTATCTAAAGCCTGTTGTACTGCAGCTGCCAAGACTTGCCCTTGTTCATTAATATCTCTACATAATTTAATATATGTGTTTAAATCTTCATGTCTCCATGGTCTAATAACCTCTCTGCAGCAACGATTTGCTTGGTCATAAGCCAGTTGTTTTATTAATGGCATTGCTTGTTCCGTATCCCCAAATATTTTGGTAGCCGTTTGAATTAGCCTATCTACAAAGTCAGCGTAAGGTTCATTAGCTCTCTGTATTACCTTAGATAGCTGACCTTGTAAATCTCCATGTCCTTGTAAAGTCTTCCATGCCCTAACTGCGTCTGCAGCAATTTGTGCATATATAGCAGGATCATATTCAATTTGCTGCCGTTGACCCTCATAAGGTCCTTTTCCTAGCAGCATTTCTAAATTTCTTTGAGGGTAACCGGCTGCTGCATTTCTCCTAGCTGTCTCTGCACAAAATTCCTCATTGGCAACCTTCCATAACAAATATTGTCCTCCATTTAGCACAGATTTACACATGCTAGCCCAATCTGCTGGCGTCATGTCCAAGTTAGTAATGGACTCGACCATGCTCACCGTGAAGGGAGCTTGGGGACCATAGGTTGTTACAGCCTCTTTTAACTGCTTCACTGTTTTAAAATCTAAAGCACGGTGAATTCGCTGCCCTCCTACCTGTTCAAGTACAGGGCATGCTAATCTTCGAGGTCCTGTCTCAGGATCCCAATTATCAACTACGGGGTTTGAGGGCCACTCAGCTGTCTCTATCGGTGGGGCTGTTGGTTGAATTAAAGCCTCTTGTGATAAAACGGAGTTAGTAACAGCCTCCTGTTGTGGCCTTTTTTCTAACAACCCCTTTTCCTTTAAATTTTCTTCCTCTGTCTGACTAGCTGGAGAGACCTTCTCTTTTGCTTGATCTAAAATGTCTTTCACCATATTCTGAACCTCTAACAATTTACTTAACATCTTTTCAGTTTGTTTTAATCTACTATAAAGATAACGCAACCCAATAAGATAACACAAAACAAAACCGAAACTGAATGAAGCAAAAACAGAATAAAAAATCGTTGTATCAATTTTCTCTTCCTCAGGGCCGACAAACTTCAAACCTTTAGTCAACCATTTTTTCCAGTTTGCCTGAGAAATTTCTAGGGATAGGCAGCTTGAAAGAAAAACAAAATAAATCAAAAGAAGAACACATTGTTTTCTGAAATGGTCACCCATTCTCTCGCCTTCCCTCAGGGGCGAGCAATTTCACTTACCTTCAAGTTTCAGACGTTCCGCGTACGAGCCACCAAATGCCGCAGTCTCTGGCTGGGCACAAATCACGAGTCTCCACACAGCTTGTAGATTCAAACAGCAATTCTTTATTCCCGAACTCACACCGGCCGTCTACAAACACGTTCTGGGGGAATCCAGGTTCTCTGCCCAAATCCAATCCGCCCAAATCCACTCCTGCCTAAAATCACACCGCATGGGCTTCTGTCTCTCAAAAAAAATACTGTCTGACCCCTAAGCACTCAAGAGGAACTCAGCAGCAGGATACGCCCTATTCTAAAGGGGGAACACCCTACTCTCCTATTATGCTAAACTTCCCTATTCTAAAGGGGGAACACCCTACTCTCCTATTATGCTAAACTTCCCTATTCTAAAGGGGGAACACCCTAAACACGGATCCTGCCCTGGTCCTTGAGCAAGGTCACCTTTCAGAAGTCCTTCCACTAGACAGCATGGGAGTAAGCTGGCAAGGAATTTGTCATACCTACTTGGCTGATGGCTCCCAGCAGAAAGCTTTCACAAAATCTGAGTTTAGAATTTCTATTTCAATATTTTCATTTTTTGTCTAATTCTTCCACTCATTTATTCATTTATCAATATAGTTATATATTTAGTGCCTACTATGTGCCACATAGTAATCTAAGGTAGAATAAAACCCTTAGGTCCTATGTAGTCAAAAGGGATACAGAAGTAAGTAACCTGATTATCACAATTTTGTATGAAGAAAACAGAGGGACACTGTTATGGTCTGGATCTTTAAGTTCCCCAAAGACCCATATGCTAAAGGTGTAGACACCAGTTTGTGGCACTGTTAGGAGGTGGGGTCCTCATGGAAGGAAGTTAGGTCATTGGAGGCATGCCTTTGAAGAGGATATTGGGATCCCAGCCTCTAACTTTCCTTCTCTGCTTCCAAATGCCAGGAAGTAAACAAACTGCCTTTGCCACACGTTTCTGCCATGATGCACTACCATGATGCACTACGTTGGCCCAAAGACAATAGAACCAAATGACCATGGACTAAAGCCTCTGAAATTATGAGCCAAAAAACCTTTCACTCTTATAAGTTTATTTACCTGAGATATGTTGTTACAGTGATGGAAAGCTGACTATCACAGTCTCCAACTTTTGATGGTTCACCTTAGAACCTTTTAACTTTACAATGGCACCAGAGCAATCCGCATTCATAAAAACTATACTTCAAACTATGGCTTCTGATCTTTTTTGAGCTCACTGTATGTGGTATGACACTCTGTCAGGCAGCCACAGCTCCCAGTCAGCCCCATGATCAGGAGGGTAATAAACCAATACTCTTACAATACACTTTGTTGCTATGCTACAAAGTTCGGTAGGTTAGGTGTGTTAAATGCATTTTTTATTTTAATTTTTATATTTTCAGTTTTCTTTGTAAGTCAAGAAGCCTCCATATTATAATTGGGAAAGTCCTGAGCAAAGACCGGAAATGCTGGAGGGAAAAATACTTTGGGCTTAAAAGGCTGAGATGTGCAGAAAAACAAATATGAAAGATAAATCTCTGAGGAAAGGAGAAATAAAAATGAGGCCAAAGAAGAAGGAAAAAATATTTCTAAATATTTATTTAATCATTTCCCAAGTGTCATATTTAATTATGTGTACAATGCTAAGTATTCATCTTGAAACTCAAAGGCAAGGTTTAATAACTGTGCAGGAGTTTATATTTGAGGAAGCTTCTGAAAGACAACAATGACCTCTCTCAATAAAATTAAATAATAAAAAATAAAATATTCACAGGCATCAAAGGAAAACCATAAATGGGCAGAAATTGTAAAAGTTTAGGCCTTTGAAGTTGAATTCATTGAGTGTGGTCTACATTTACATGGGTTACCCCCTGGGGCACTTCCCCGCCCATATTAGATGCAGAGTATCCAGGACTCCAGCAGAGTGGCCCAGCACTGTGAAGAAGTCAGTGGGTTCAGTTCAGCTACCAAAATGGCAGGACTTTGAGGAGGAAGACCCAAAAAAAGAAGGGGCATGCTCCCCAAATTTACATATAAATTTTCTTAAAATTCTCGGTTTATTCTCAAACTCAACTTCAAAGAACTCAGAAAATAGAAATAGGAAAGAACGGAGCAAAGGCTTTATTTGCTGCGCACCGCAGGGCAAAGCTTGTAGTTTGAGGCCTCTGGAATTAGAGGGGCCTAGGAATCACTAAGGACTTTTCAGAGAAGTGTTGTAACAAAGACCAAGCATTTCCAAGACAAGGTGACAAGCCAGTTACTGAACTGTTTACTAAACCAAAAAATACCCATGAGAGGAAGATAACAGAGTCTCTATAATGCACTAGGCACAGTGCTGTGCATAAAATTAAAAATTACTACATGTTTTTAAAATAGGTAAAAAAACAACACATAATTAAGGGGAAAAAAGCAGCCATTTGAACTAATTCCTTAGTAAACTAAGACTTAATGAAGATAAGATAGATGTGTTTAAGGACTCAAAAAAAAAGTAAGTCATAACATTAACAGAGATATGGAAACAATGAAAAAAAAAGCCAAATAAAGTTCTATAAGTAAAAATTAAAACATCTGAAATAAAAGTTGCCCTGGACAAATATAAAAGCAACTTAAAGAATAAAAAGTTAACAAACTTGAAGCCACGCTGAAAGCAAAAATAACTAAAATGGGGAACAGACCTCAATGGATCAGCAAGCTTTCTTTATTAAGCAGCAGAATGGCACATTTTCAGGGAAGAAAACGGCAAATGATTACAAGAGGGGTCTGATTTTTTATACAGTTTGAGTGAAATTCGATTCATAGGTTTGAGTGAGGTTTGATTCATAACAAGGTTGGAATCATTTGTAAAATGCATCATTTGGGCAGTCAGGGGGAAGAGTTGTGCAAGTTCAAAGCCCAGATCAGGAAACAGTTGCAAAAATTCAAAATCCATTACTGCTAGGAAAGGGTGAATGAACATCCAGAGCCCAGAGGTCCCCATCCCTCTTATCGCCCCCCCCCCAACACACACACTGTCCTCCTTTCTCCCTGGGGGTTGTTATTCCCTTTTTTGTGGGGGAGGGATTGTTATTTTTCATATCCTTCACACACCAACAGAGATTCATTCTGGCTGGGTGCGGTAGCACATGCCTGTAATCCCAGTGGCTGGGGAGGCTGAGACAGGAGGATCACAGGTTCAAAGCCAGCCTCAGCAAAAGCAAGGCACTAAGCAATTCATTGAGACCCTGTTCCTGCGGATGTGGCTCAGTAGTTGAGTGCCCCTGAGTTCAATCCCTAGTACCCAACAAAAAAGTAAAAGAAATTCATTCTGGGGAAAAGAGAACAAATTGGGAAAACTTGGACATATGCTTTGTTATAACACATCTCTTCTTATTTTGGTTATTTACTGGAGTCTCAAGAGAGAGAGAATGGGAAATAATACTTGAAATAATGGCTAAAAAAAAAAAAAAAACTTCCCATTTGGTGAAAAAAAATTAATTTACAGATCTCACAAACCCAGAAACTTAATGACACGTGCAACAATATGGATGAACCTCAAAAACATGTCAATCAAAAGAAGCCAAAAAAAGAAGAATATATACTGCATGAGTTAATTTATCTGAAATTCTAGAACAGGCAAAACTACTATATGGTAACGAAAAGCAGAACATCGTTTGCCTGTAGGGAACGGGAAGAACAGAAGTGAGAAAGAGTGAACTTTCTGGGGTGGTAGAAAGGTTCTATAGTTTGATTTTAATGTTAGTTACATAGGAGTGTATACTTACCAAACTCATTAAATTATACATACTTAAAGATCCGTGCATCTCACTGTATGAAAATCTTGCCTCAATAAAAAAAAATGGAATATAAAAAAAGAAACTTATTTTTATCAAATTCAATTTTATGCTAAAAATGTGAATATAGATCAGCCTAGATGTATGAAACCAGCATCTGAGATAACAGGGAGGAAATTTTGCTCTTGCTATAAATTACCTTATGATTAAAGATTTATCTACGTTGGACTCTGCATGTTTCATCAGAGCACACAACAATTCCTACCAAGCAAATTCCTTGACTAACAAAGAGGATCCTTCCAAACACCTCTGAAATAATTGATAATACTTTGGTAATTCCTTCCACTGTCTCTTACCCATGTATAAGGAATTTGGAACTGTGGGATGGCAGCTGTCTGTATGAAGAACATGGTGGCATCTTGAATTGAAACGAAGCTGTTTTCCTTTGAAAGGACTGCATTCAGGATGCTTTAGAACCACTGCCTCTCCGGCGCCCCACTGGGCTTGGCCTGCAAGTAACCTCTGATGAATTGAATGTCTCTCAGTAATGCTGACCAACTGGAAACTGAATAAAATGTCTTCTCAAAATAGAGAACTAAAGCCATATTCTAAAAATTACATACAGCTGGCAGAGCTCACACAGGATCCTTAATAACTGCTTTCTCCAAATGGCCAAACGTGGGTCATGCTGGAATTGGAGCAGAATGAAGAATAGTGAAGCCTGAGGAGTTCCAGGTACTTCAAGGCCATAGTTGCACTTATAGCTTCTCATCAAGACCCATGGAACTCCTCCTCATGTCCCTGTCCTTTCATTTTCCACAAACAAGTACATTTGTAATTTCAGGTTATGGAAGAAAGGGTCTCTGTACCACTGAGACCTTCTAAGATCCAAATGGGATCCTGGCTAGTTCACCCAATTGATGGATAAGGACAGATCCAGTTGATGATCCATACCCATGATGATCCAATTTAGGTATCCTAAGACTCTGCCTGCTCCAGGCAATCATTTGTTGATTACCTTGATTTCAGTCTGAGTGATCTCTTTTGGAATCCTATATTTGCAAGAGCAAGGGTCCTCGGCATGAGAGAAGAAGCAGCTCATTCACATGGCCCATCATAGAAGTAACCCTGCTCCACTTCCAACATCTGAAGTTTGGCTGTACTATGCGAGTTGAATCTCTGTTCTGCCTTTAAATTTCAGCCTGGGATGTTAAGCCAGCTGTAGGTTAAATGCAGGCAGATGTGGAGGGGAGATAGAACCACACACATATATATTTTTTAGGTTTTCTTCTCATTTCTAAATGAAGACTCGAAATGTCTTTCTAAAAGGGCAAAGTGATATGAGAAATCGGTAACTTTCCAAGTCTCTCTATTTTCCTAAATTTCTTATAGCATTACCCATATTATGCTTTAACATATCAGCACAAACTTATGCAACAGAATGTCAAGTGAGATTATCTTATCCTGGAATTGAGGCTAATGCTCAAAGCAGAGAACAAAAAATACTAAGTACCTCACACTCTAAATAGACCCCCATCCCTAGTAGATGAGCTACTCACATCCCCACAGGGATTATTGAGCATTATCAGGTCAGAACAGCCCCAACCAAGAAACAAACACTCTCACTCCCTCTAATGTGAAAGGGATCCTGGAGAGAAATAAGTCTTCAGCCCTGTAGGGCATGCAGTGTCTGTGGTGAAAGGCTATTATTTCCTCCCCTCCCTACCGGAAATGAAAGGGAGACGCATTTTCTCACCCCAAGCTAGGGAAAGAGGATTCCAAAAGAAGTCCATCCGGGAAATGTGTAAGAAAGGAAAACTGCATCTCCTTCCATGATGGGAAGTCTGCTCAGCTGCAGAACCCAACCAGTCCCTGTGTTGTTCCATATTTAAATGCCGGGGGATTTTTATTGTGGTAAAATATACATAATATAAAATTAGCCCTTTAACCAATTTAAGTGAACAGTTCTGTGGTATTAAGTACATTGACATGTTGTCAATACCATCAATCTCCAGTCATATGTAAATATAGTCACTGATTTTTGTTATCACCCAGCTATCACCACTCACAAGGTGAGAGGGTTCCGTGAGCCTAGGGACTAAATGACCTTTACAATCTTTGGTTATTGCCATGCACTCCCTCAAGCTTGAGAAAGTAGCTGAACTAAGAAATGAATTGAGAATTCTGATCCAGAGTTTTCTGGAGGCAGCAAGACCTTCTCTACAAAATCAGGAAGACATGAAAGAGAACTGTGGAAATTTGGTAGCACCATATGAAGAAACATGGAGAGAAGAGAGAAAGAATAGAGAGAGAGGAAAGCCATGAAGCCACTCAGGTCATTATCAGGCCAAGTAATGGTTTTCCCAGCCCAGAGACGGTACTTGAAAAAATAATTCTGGAGACAGAATGAGAGACAGGGATTCTTTAGGTATATTCCTTGGAGAGAAACGGTGAGGTGAAACCTAAATAGAAATCACCTCGGCCTAGGCCACCAGGATCTAAATCAGATTGACCTCGGCCTCTCTAGTCCCTCTTCCTCACTGCAAACACTGAAGAAGTTAGGGCTTCGCAGAGACATAGGGAGCAAATATCCCAAAGCCACACCACCATACATTTCTCCAACTGGCTTGAGTTGAAGGTAGGAAGCAAATTTTCAGCCAGGGCTACAGACATTTAAGTAGACCAGATTGATTCTTAAATACTGAAATTGAGCTGTCCTAATAATCAGAAAGTCATAGAATTTTTAATAAAATTTTAAATAAATGGTTATTCAATGACAACAGGCAACTTGACAGAATATATTATAAGAAAAATTCAAGAATTTATATTTCAACACCAAGCTATAATTCCCTGAGAAACTTGATACACAAGGGGGTATGGGCTAGATGAGTTAGAGAGTGGTGTCAAAGAAATGAATGGCTCTGTATACCAATCTAAGGCAAAAGAAAGTCACTGAAGCATCTTAAATAAGTCATAATGTTGGTGTGATAATAGCACAGAGCATTGTAAAGAGTGGTGAGAAAAAAAGAAAAACTAGTTAGGATGCTATTTTCATGTTAGTAAGAAATAATAAGGACCTTCTGAACCACAGCAATGACCCAGCAAATAGAAGGGGGAGGGGAATCAAGATGAGATAGAAATTACAGGATTTAATAACAAGTTAGAAATGGGAGCTTAGAATTTGTTGTGTAAGA
This sequence comes from Callospermophilus lateralis, assembly GCF_048772815.1. NCBI lineage: Eukaryota > Metazoa > Chordata > Mammalia > Rodentia > Sciuridae > Callospermophilus > Callospermophilus lateralis. The sequence goes on from NC_135317.1 coordinate 87,043,038, forward strand.
AAAAGTTTATAGTTTGGTATGGTGGAGTGGATAGATAATAATGACCCATCTTACCAACATAAGAAATGTGGACAGAAAGTTTCTTTTTGTGATAATATTATGCCCCAATTGAATATTTCAATATACTTAGTAGAGAAGATTCTGAATATTCCCAACACAAACAAATGATTTATGTCTGACATGACAGATATCCTGTTCTGATCATTACACATTATATAAATGTGTAATGCCACATTGTATCCCATAATATGTACAATTACTGTATGGTCCTTTTAAAATGAAAATATGATGACCATACACTTCAATGAACATAGGAAAATGTATATCTTGGCACACAGCAGACATGCACTATTTATTGAACAACTATGTTTAATTTGGGACAAGTTTGGAATAAGAGGCTCACAGACCCAAGCATATGGATATGGTTGGCAGAGCTTGATATACTGGTCTTAAAGCTGCGGAAGAAAGATGGCATGGCAAAATGAATTTAAGATTACTAGTGTGTAGGTACGCAGATGAAAGAGTAGCAAGATCAGAAACTTGGGGAACAAAAATATTTTAAGTTCTGGGGAGAGAGAAAGAGAAAGAGAGAGAGAGAGAGAGAGAGAGAGAGAGAGAGAGAGAGAGAAAGAAAGAGAGAGAAAAGCTATCAATTTTAAAAGGCCAGAGAGGATCCAGAAAGAACAGTGCAGAGTGGTGACTCAAAATCCAAAAGAGTAAACTTCTAGGAAGGAGTGGTCAGCAAAGGCAAATGCTGCAGAAAGGTCAAGAGAGATAAGAAGTGGAAATATCTGGTGTGTAATGACTGCATGTGGAAACTAGAAAAACATTCTTAACATTAGTGAAGGCAATTTTAGGGAGGTGTCATGACCAGATGCCATATGGTGGAGGTTACAAGCGAAAGGGGGATGACAAGGAGGCTCACAGTGTTGACTATTATTTCAAGAAGTTTAAATTCAAAGGGAAACATGAAGACAGGGTGGTGAAACAATGGTCATGGGAGGAAGTTTAGAAGAGCGGTGAGAAGGTGAGGCATAGACAGAAATGTCCAAGGAGAAGCATTGGCTTGGTTCTGGTCATTCCCAGCCACTGAGCATGTTTACAAACTGAGAGGGAAGAGCCCCCAGTAGAAGAGACATTGTAGAGAGGGAGAGAAGATAACAAATGGAAAAGAGCAGGGAAGAGACTCAAGGTTATGGGATCAATAATTTAAGAATAGTAAGTAATGGAGTTTGTTTTCAATTGGAGGAAGCAAGAGTGATTCCAGAGAAAGTACCCTTCTGATGGAAAGGCAGCATCTACATTTCAACAAGTTAAAAGAGTAAATGAGATCTTATTAAAACCTTCCCACAAAGAAAAGCCCACAATTAGATGATGTCACTGATGAATTCTATCAAACATTTCACAGAGAATGAACATCAACCCTCCACAAACTCTTCCCAAGAAGGCCTACAAAGAGAGACTACTTCCTAATTCATTATATGTTGTCAGTATTCCTGATACCTAACTGGAAAAAAAAAAAAGAAAAAGTAAACCAAAGAGTAATACGTCTTATGAATATTACCAAGAAGAAGGAGGAAGAAAAGCAAAAGCAAAATGTAAGATTATATATCATATCCAAATAGAATTTTTCTCTGGAAGACCAATTATGCCATACACCATGTTAATAGAATAAAGGACAAAAAAATTCACTTGATCATCTCATGGAAACATAAGAAGAATTGTATAACAAAATCCAACACTCTTTCATGATAAAACAAACTAGAAATAAAAGGGAACGACTTCAACTTGATATTAAGCATTCATAAAAACTCACATCATACTTAACGGTGAAAAACTGAAATTTTGCCCTTAAAACAGAATAAGACAAAGATTTGCACACATCTTTCAACACTCTACTGGGGGTGGGAATATTAGGCAAGAAATTACAATGCACCTAGACTGAAAAGAAAGAAAGAAAGCTGTATTTGCAGATGACCTGATCTTGTATGTAGAAAACCCTGGGAATCCATATAAAAATCGAATTTCAGTTTTGTTTTGTTTTTTTTTGCAAACGCTTAACAATTTAGCCATCAGAACCACAGTGAGATGATACCACTTCACATCCAGATGGCTATAATTGTTTTAAAAAGACAGACAATACAAGTGTTAGTACTAATGTGGAAAAATAGGAATCCTCATACATTGCTGGTGGGAATGGAAAATGGTACCCCTGCTTTGAATAATCCAGCGGCATCTCCCCATCTCAAAGTCATCCTACTGGCAAACTTGATTCCTCTTTGCCACGTAACCTATTATTTCACAGGGAGTAAGAAGGACATCTTGGTGGGGCAAGTCATTATTCAGCCTACCACCGTAACTTAAAAAGTCTACCGCAAATGTCAGAAGCTTTTATTTTAAAATCAAGACTTCGACAAGAATGCTCACTACCACTCCTTCAGTTCAACACTAGAACAGAGGTTTCCTAATTGTCAGTGCAGTGCTGTTAGGACCACACCACACTGCCGTTACTGTTTTCTAAATAAAATGCCCGCAATGGTCCTATCAAAGACAATCTACTTACAGGGGACACACAAACCTGCTGACATGCAAGTCTTGGATAAGATTTAAATCAGAACTAGCAGCTGTGTGGCGCCCAGCCTCCTGCCTGACTTCTTGGCTGGGGCGGATGCTATTCCTAAAGTACTGTGCTCTTTCTCCCGAAGCTCAGGAACGAAGACACAGAATCCTCTCAATACATCCTTTGCGGCAACCACAACCGTGGATAAGGGTTGGCACGAGAAATGAAATCTATTTGCCAATCTTGATTTAGACGATTAAAACCTGATATATAAAGAGATGAGAAGAGCCAGCTCCTTTTGTTCTGAAACCACACACAACAAAGAGAAAGTGGGAAGTTTTATTACCAGGAGATTTAATTTCCTAAAGATGCCACAGACCTTTAAATTAGCATTTAATAAACATCTAAGGGCAGTAGAATAACTTCCCCTAGACTCATTATATTCTTTTTTTTTTTTTTTTTAGAAAGAGTGAGAGAGAGGAGAGTGAGGGAGAGAGAATTTTAATATTTATTTTTTAGTGTTTGGCGGACACAACATCTTTGTTTGTATGTGGTGCTGAGGATCGAACGCGGGCCGCACGCATGCCAGGCGAGCGCGCTACCGCTTGAGCCACATCCCCAGCCCCAGCCCTCATTATATTCTTGATACAAAAGATACAGTAATTTAGCAGTTCGGTCTACTTAAATTAGTGTCATATATGTGTGTGTATATATATATTTTTTTCTTGGTACCTAAAAATTATAAACCAAGGTAAAAGGTATTGTAGGACTAGTTTATTAAGATAAACAGCTGCTGGGGAATTAGCTCAGTGGTAGAGTGCCTACCTTGCATGCATAAGGCCCTGAGTTGATCCCCAGTGTCAAAAAAAAAAAAAAAAGAGAAACAGCTAATATAATGTGGTAAGACTTCAAATATTTGTTTCCATTCATAAAAAATTGAAAAGTTCAAACAAATATAAACTACTTTATTGCTCAAAACAATTATAAACCCATATGTTAAAACTACATGTTTCTAACTTCTAAATTATCTAAAGCTTTCTAAACCATTTGAAATGTTCCAAATAGAAATAATAGCAGAATCAGGTCTCTTTTAAGTCTGTGGATAGGTGATTGTTTTCTAAAGACCCTGAATCCCACTATGTGAATTGGTAAAAACAGAGACTGCCTTATTATCCAACTCCATGGTATCATTGTTAAATAATAACGGCCCCAAACAGATCTGCTTTTTCTCTGAAAGATAAAATTGTTATTTACGTTTCTTAGCTCTGTGCTCATCAGGAGGGGAAAATCCCAGGGAGCAGGCTATGAGACATTTTCATACACACTGAACATCACACCACTTGGGGGGAAAAAGGGAAAAAAAGAGATTCCACTTCAGAAATTACCCAGTCTAGCTTTTACCACAAACAACCTTCCCTTAGAGTAAGAAAGGCCCTAAACAGAATTGGTGAGATTTAAAATTTTCTCTAGCTGAGTTTAATAGGAAGGATTTTCAAAGGATGGAAGAGATTTCTTTCCTTCCCTATCATGAACCTGGAATATTTGGGGAGTTAGGGGGAAAGAGAGATGTAATCATGGCAATGTGGCTAGCCTTTTTTTTTTTTTTTTACCTTTTTGCTACCCACCCCTTTTAGTGCTAAGTAAGGCCCAACAGGAGCAGGCTTCTGCCTGCTTCCCTCTCTCACCTCCCATCCCCCCTCAGGCCAGCATTTCTGCTGTTCCTCAAGAAGGCCAAGCTCATGCATGCCCCAGAACCTTTGCTTTGCAAGTTCCTTCTTCCTGAAATGCCCCTCCCCTCCACCCACACACACCCTGCAGGTCCTCTTCTGAAAGGGTCTCCCCTGAGGTCCTCATTTGATTTACTCTTCTGAATTCCACAGGTCCCTACTCAAACATCTCTCACCAACATGACTCACCAACAGGCTCTTGACAACTGTAGCTGAGTGGTCCCCTCCCACTATTTTTTATAGCACTTATTTTTGGGTATTGATTATTCTGTCTGTTGTAGTAAAGTGCAAGTTCTGGGAGGGCAGGGGTAGACAAGAGACCAGAGTAGTCCCTGGGGCTCAATGAATGCTCATTTGTATACTGTTCAAAATTGTCATTCCCATCTGTGGAAAAGGCTACGGTTTCTACAGAGGCATCTACTTTTTAGGTCAGTTCCCTCATCCCTAGATTAGTTTCTAACCCTCTAAAATCATGCCAGCTTCTGTAGTTCAGTCCACATCCACACTGGTATAGGTGACCCCACATTTCATTTGGGAAATGGTCAACGCCCTTTACTGTGATGTATTTAAATTCGGAAGCCATAAGAATATCCTGCTCCAGGAGGTGATTAGGAATCAAACAGAGGAAGACAAAGAAAGATGGGATAAAATGTGAATGTGGGTTTTTAGGCATGTTCAAATGTTTGGTGTCGATGTCTTGGAAGACAGAAAGACCTGCAGACTTCAAGAGTCGTAGAGTAGTGAGTGCTTCAAACAGTGTTGGGTTTTTTTAGCCAGGTGCCAAATTCATTCAGTGAAGCCACTTAGAAAATCAAAAGGGAAAAAAATTTCTAGGTTTCTTGAAGCAAGGAGGATGAGCTGAGGAGAAGAACCATCCTGCCCTCAGGCACGGGGCAGAGGTTCTTTTGAGCTGTGAGCCATCTCTCTAGGTGCGAAGGTTGGTCAGGGAAGAAAAGCAGGAAGACCATGGTCTCGCTGTGATTCATAATTAAGTCCAGAAGACTCAGAATGACACCCTGAACTGTGTAGACGCTCAATCAGTGTGTGCTGCATGAGTGTCCCGGCTGTCACCTCTCCCTCCCACATGGTAGAGCACAGATCCTACGTGGCCCTTCAGTAGGGTTCCAGGAAATGTCACACATTCTCACCGCTCTGGTTATCACAGAGCATGAGTAAGGCATCCTGGTATTTTAGGTTTCCCTTCCTACCCTTGACTTCCAACCACAACACCCTGTCAGTGCCAGTCCCATCGATGACCCTGCCAAGCGTGACACCTACATGGCAGCATGAGCAGAATGATGGAGAGCTCAGACCCGGGACTAGACTGGCTGGGTTTGCAATGCTTGGTGCGTTCCTCGTTGTGTGAGTCCTCTCTTCATTGTAAAATGGAGACAATAAAATGATTTAGCAGTCAGGGTTGAGGAGTGAAGATCCAACAAGTGGCACACAAACTGCTTGGGGCTAGCACCAAATTAGTTCCCATTGGCGTCATAGTGATGAATGTTTCCTCTTTCGTTCAGTGCCACCACCCTTGTGGCTACCGTCACCATGTCCTGCAGCCTTCAGAGGGCCAAAGCTGGGTGAGGTTCTCAGTCAAAAGCAGCGATGTGCTGTGCCACCCAAGCAGTGAGCATCGTAGTTCCCTAATGCCTCTTAGAATTCACAATGTGTTTACTCACCCATCCCTCTCTCTTCCTGCAGACCCAGATAGAAGTTCAGAGGCAACCAGGACAAGGACAACATACTGTTGCACTCTGCGATACCCCTCAGACCCCACCTCGAAGGATTTGTTACTGGGTTTGCCTTGCCTGATTCTTTTCCATAAAGAGGAAACCCATGAGGCCCTGTGCCCTGCCCACTTCTGTTCGCCAGCTGCACTCAAGCATGTCCAGACCCCACCAGGATGCTAGACTCCAGGGGACCCTTCCTTCTAAACCCCCACCCAGTGTTAACCTATTCTGTATTTCCACAGTACTGAGGGAAAAACCAACAAACCCTCCAGCTTCACTTGCTCTTAGTTGACTTAGAATTCACTGCGTTGGGGAGGCCACACAGCGGGGCAATGCGCTTTTGGCTTCCCACTAGCTTTGTTGTAGATCACATCTCTGACGTGTGGGTTACCATGATAACAGGGACCTGAAGGCTGCTTTTGCTGAAAACACTGACTCTTCACTTGGACCTGTGGCTGTCCAGTGGGTGAATGGCATGAGAGGAAAAGGTTTGGCATCTGTCTCCACACAGTCTGTCTCTTTTGTTGCCTCAACTTTCGGGTCAGATTCTACTCTGTTCTATGTGCATCTGTTGAATATTTGAGAAATGTTTTGTTCAAAATTATAATCCAGGGCTAACTTGACTGAGCCTTGCCTAGTGTCTGCACATACATCTCCCCCCCACACCCCCACTTCAAGTCTAAAGATACTTACCAGCAGCCATGACTGGGAAAGATAAGATAATGAAAGAAGTAAAAAAAAAAATAAAATAAAAAATAAAGAGGTCATTCCTGAGTTCCTGAAAAATTTCTGCCAATTCCCAGAAAAGACATGAATATCCCTCCCTTTGTTGGCTTCTCTCTCTCCTGCATTATTTCTATCCTACATCTGTACCCTCTCAAGCCCCTGGAACTGAGCAGCTGATCTGTGAGCAGAGCAGTTCACCATCCCATGGTTGAGCATTTTTGAGAGCTAAGACTTTCCTTTCCACACCTGCAGCAACCTATCTTGGCGTAACCTGAAGCGTAACAGATCTCTCCTTAGAGGAACTCTATGGCTGGTTATGGAAATGACATTTTTTTTTTTTTTAACCCACTGTAACAAAAAAATTTAAAAAGGGCCGGGCATGGCGGTGCACACCTGTAATCCCAGCAGCTCTGGAGGCTGAGGCAAGAGGATCACGAGTTTAAAACCAGCCTCAGCAACTTTGCAAAGCCCTAAGCAACTTAATGAGACCTGTCTCTAAACAAAATATAAAAAAGGGCTGGGGATGTGGCTCAGTGGTTGAGTGCCTCTGAGTTTAATCCCCAGGAACAAACAAAAAAAAAAAAGTGAGTTGCAGTCTTTGGAGGAAACAAACATCTCTTTAGTATCCCCCCACCTTGGCCCCTCCTGATAATGGTCCTTAATCCTTAATTCCTGGCAGTGGAGAATCCTGATTTGAAATTCAGGAACAAGAGAAGGCGCAACCCTGTGCACAGTGCCATGTGGGAAAACAAGAAGGAAAGCACACCTGGACACGACAAAACACGTGAATCCAGAGCTCTACAAAGCAGCATGAAGCCCATTTTTGCTGAAATAAAACCCCATCTGTCCCACACAATCATTTCTCCCTTATTAAATAAGATGCCAAGTTACTTTCACCAGATTGGCATTTGGCCTATTCAAGAACAAGCATCAGTATCTCGCTAAGTTTGTTCCTGGATATGAACAATGGTGATTACTGTGGTTTGTGGATCTTCCCCATCAAAACAGCTGAGTGATTGGCAAAAGGCAGGCTGAAGAAAGGCAGGGTGGAGTATGCCATTATCTATCGTCATCATTTGCCAGTGTAATGCAGACTTGTCAATTATCCTGTCATGCATCAACTTATGTTGAGTTCGAAAACAGTAAATGTCATACAAAAGTATAAGTGATTTATACACAAGACTACAGGAACACTTAAAATCTGCCATGCAATGAAATGAGATGCACCAACAGATTGCACGGTTTGTGGTTATTACCAACAAGGGGAAAAAATATAAAACAATAACAAAAAAAAAAAAAAAAGAAATAACTATTTGAGAGCACTCCAGAGCAGGAGCCCCTTCTCAGCCCCTTCCTATCTCTAGGAGCATTCAATTCATCAATCTGACTAATAATGCTTTGGTACTTTAAGTAACAAAAGCTCTAGCACTCAAATCAAAAGCAGTCTGTTCCCTGCTGCACTTTGTAACCATCTGACAAAATGCAAAAAGGCCTTGCTAAAGAACATTCCCAGTGTTGCAGGGGGAGGAAAAAAAAAAAAACAAAAAAAAACCCAAAACAGAAAATTCAAGATAGGGTATAAGCTCTAGCTAAGTGACCCTACACATGGTGGTGACCTATTTGAAACAGCCAATCTTCCATTTGTATTTTGAGGCTAGTCCTTTGGAATCACAGTTTTTAAACGGAAGCATATGAAATGTTTTGCTTTCATTGTCAGATCCGTTACCAAGAACAAAACAAGTTCAAAGACAAGAAATCAGAAATTGGTCACACACCTAGCTTCTCTTTTATTTTTCATTCCCTGCTCTGCTATCCCATCATGGAGGCTGCTTTGATCTGGGGCTTCTATTACTTCCTATCTGTTGACATGACTTCAATCTGTCTCCCGCCTTCCCTCTCCTCACTCTCGCTCTTGGCTTTGTTCTGTCTTCCTGTGTGAATTCTGACCTGTTTCCACAGCTGTTCTACCCTCTGGATTGGCTTCTTGCACTTGGATCACATATTTTATCCTTTCAGCCCTATTCACACTCCATACTGCCTGGGCCACTTTCCGTTTTGCCCTTTGGCCTTATCGTCCTCAATGGTCTTTACTACTTTTTTTTTTTCTTTTTACTGCTATTTTTTTCTCTAGTACTTTCACTCTGGTTCCTTTATGTCCCTATATTGTCCACATGCTAGCCATCAAACATTCAATGCACCAAATTGGTTTTATCATTGCACAGCCAATTTTCACAGCCAAATCTCTGTTCTTCTTTTCCACAGTCCACCTGGATGTTTCTATACAAAGCCAGACTAATCTCAGCTCAAGCAGACACTGACCACACATAATCAAACAAAATACAGAACAACTCTAAATTATGCTAGCCTATCACAAGGAAACATTGAATTCTTTATCTAACAAAACTGAAACATAGATGGTTCGTAGAAGAGCAAATTGCATGTCCCAGCTACCATCTCTGAAGTATTATATTAATTATTGTTATGTTTATGGACTTCACTGAACATTAACAAAATCTACTGAGAGAAAGGATTTTCTTTAGAAAAGGGACACATGGGAGCCTCTAACCTGAAAGATCAACCTTGCTTTTTAATTCTTCAGTAATCAAGGTGGAATTGTGGCCTTTGCAGTTTATGAGACAAGGACGTCTGTCACATCCTTTTTTCAGATAATCTGACAAACCAATCTATCTGATACAGATAAGAGCAATGATACAAGTGAGCAATCACATCGCAGTATATATCATGCCTTACTATTTTGTTTAAAAATGCAAATGAAGAGCTGGGGACATAGCTCAACAGTAGAACACTTGGGTTCCATTCCCAGTGTTGCAAATAAATAAATAAAGTCATTTTTCCTAAGTCTTTCTGAAATGTAAGACTTCTGCTGTTTTTTACATTACTCTTTGACATCATCAACAACAAAAATTAGGACACAAACATGAGGCATTATCTCTCAAGCTCTAAACTGCTCCTGCATCATAAGGAAGGTGCTGCTGAGAGGCACATTATCCCCTTTATTTATCACTGAACACAGTTCTGTGGGTTTATATTTAAACAGGACTATTACAATGGAAAAGTGACATGGTTCATGACTCCTGGTAGTTTACTTTCTAAATCAAAATGACATTATAAATATAAAAAGAGATATCTATTCTGCAAATAATATTGAAAAAAGAGTACTACTAGAGTAAGTTCTTCCGCAGAAATAAACATTCTGAATTCTTTTACCAAGGAAATGACATAACAGTGGGAGATGTATGTGAAATCAGACCCAACTGTGTTCAGATCCAAACACTCCTGCTACTGGCCTTCGAGTACCTGGGCAAGTTATTTAACTTCTATGATCTTCCTTTTCTTTTATTTTCATCTGATTTAAAATTATATATATAATTTTAAATATCTTCAATCGAAAGCAATAAAAAATGTTTTTTACTTTTTCCTACTATTCAAAAACGTTCATCCTACCACAGCCCCTACTGAGCACACTCCAGAATACTAGCCTTTCTCTGTTCTTGAAACTTCCAACCTAAAGAGCTCATCCCAAGACCTTCTCATGTCTAACTCTTCATCTCTCAGCCCAAACTTCTCTCACCCAGAAGAAAAACCGGCCTTGTTCAGTGGCTTCCTATCCTGTTTCTGTTCTGTCATCTTTGTGGAACATGAGCTCATTGCTATTATTTGTTAGTCTCATTATTTACTGGTTGACCGCCCACACACACCAACACACACACACACACACAGAACAATCTCTGTGAGAGAACTTAAACACCTGGTTCCTTGTCAAATCAGCCCAACATTTCAATCTGACCCTGAGCAGTAGAAAGCCAGGTTAGTGAACGAGGTTATAATCTTGGAAAGAGCATGCTGGTCCCAGTGTAAACAATGGTTTGGTTCTGAAAAAGACAAAACCATGGAGACAATAAAAAGACCAGTGTTTGCCAGCAACTAGAAGAGCACAGACGTTGTTTAGGGCAGTGATCCCACCCTGTAGGACACTATGATGGCAGATGCATGTCATTATACATTGCTCAGAAGCCACTGAATTTAAGGACATGTCCCCACAGATTCACCAATCATAACAAATGTGCCACCCTGCGGGGGGATGCTGACAGCGAGGGAGGTTGCACGTGTGAGGGGACGGGGCTTATGAAAACTCTGTGTAAGGAAAACCAATCCTCCAGATGGGGAGCTGAAAGAAGACTGTGACGTAATCAGGCCTGTATGACAGAGACCTCAGCTACAGTTACAGTAGACTGCTTTACAGGCTAGGTCCACGTCCTGATGGTGTCTAAGTGTCCCTCTTAAAGCCAAACATCTTCTCATGGACACAAACACTTGGGTATGATCAACCTAGCATTTAGTAAATTGTACTCCTTACCTACATTGATCTACCTTTTTTTCTCCATGTTTATTAAAAAAAAAAATCATATAATTTAAAAAATGTATTATTTTGACCAGCCAGATCCTAATAGGCTTTTTTTTTTTTTTTTTTTTTTTTTTTTCAGTACTCAGGACTAAACCCAAGGCCTAATTCATGCTAGGCACTCTACCATTGAGAACACACAGGCTTTTTGTTGTTGTTGTAGTTGGACACAATACCTTTATTTTATTTGTTTTTATGTGGTGCTGAGGATTGAACACAGTGACTCACCATGTGCTGGCGAGTGCTCTACCACTGAACCACAAAACCAGCCCTTTTTTATTTTTATTTTGAAATAGTGTTTTTTTTGCCAAGTGTCCTAGACTGGCCTCAACTTGTGATCAATCTTCCTGTCTCAGCCTCCTGAGTAGCTAGAGTTAAAAACATGCACCCCATCACCAGTTTATAGTAAACTTGTAATGAGTTTATAGTCAACTAAATCCTAAAGATATTTATAAGAATATACTATCAAAACATTTTCTCTGTTTTTTAAAAATATCTTTTGGTTTCATACCAATCTACTAGGTTATTGCCATCCTTTGATTCCTTATTCATCCAACATAATATTTGGCTATTCCATCACTCCAAGATGGGTGTCACCTACATATTTTATAAATATATCTTGTGTATTTTTATCCTATTGCAGGAAATGATTTTTTTATAAGCAACTGGAGAGTGCAGGGATTTTTCACAACCTACAAATGTCCTTTGCCTCTCCTTTCAAGCTGTGTTCTATACACTAGATTACAGTACAAGGAAGAGGCTGCCCAGAAATTTCTGCGTTTCTTTATGAAAAATAAAAAAAAAAAAAAAAATGGGTGAAAAAAATTGACCCATATAGAGCCAAGAAGCCTCTTTGTGACAGAACTAAAGAATTCCATCACATTTTTAAGGTTTTTTGTTTGTTTGTTCCCATGAGTTTTAATATCCATTCATTCATCAATCGAATCTCTTTGCCATTAGTTTTCTCATTACATTCCTCCATCTTACCCTTCAAGACAACAGTTAAAAACGGGGGCTGTGCTGACACCTAAGCTTGTAACCAACCAGCCACCTCTCTAGATCAACACAGCCCTGGTTAGAAATGACAAACCCTGCCTTCCTGGAGCCTGCATTCTAGAGGAGCAGATTCTAGTGGCACTGAAATCTGGCCTTTCTGTAATTGCCCATTTATTCTGCTTACTAGCTTTCCTAAGAGGATTTTTAGGTCAGGGTACCCTGAAAATTCCATGCTGCTTCTTTGTATTTTCCTTCATACCTTGCCTCCTTCTGGTTTCATGCGTGGCCTTTTAAAATTCTGTACTCAACAGACTGGTTCTGAGACAGAGGCATTTATTTCTTTGGCTTCCTCCCCTGTCTGCATACTGCTTGTGACCACAGCTGGGGACAGACAAATTTGCTTCCAGCTCTGGCTGTTCCTCCAGCAAATTATTCAACTTCTCCGCCTGTTTTCTCATCTATAAAGTATAAATAAACAGAGGTACTGCAGAGCATTGTTGTGAAAAATAAATGGGCTAACTGATCGGAAATACTCAGCAAAGTGACCAGGATAAAGGAAAAATCTTGCGATTTATTTATACAAGGTCTTATCCTCTTGGTTTATGCTTCCATTGAGTTTCTAACAATGTAATCGCATCTTGTTTTGTGAAATTGTAGATCTATGTTCTAGCTCAGAAGTCACCTTCTCTGTGGTTCCATCTTTGCTCCTCCCTGTCCTTATTAGGTCAACCATTACCTGGGCTACGTCCTCTAGCCCAGGTAATGTCTCACCTGTAAAACTGCAGGCTCCATGGGCCAGGAGGCTGGTTTTCTGTCTTATTCACAAGTGAGTTTCCAGCAATTAATACCATGCCTGACATATAAAAGCATGCAAATATATGTTGAAAGAACTGATTGGATTTAAGAGACATCTGTACCCATGCTGGATTTTCCTACTCCCTTTTTCTGTATATTATTTCTTTGAGGTAGTTGGGTGAATCATCTAATGGAAGAATGACAAGGCACTCTTAGTTCCCTTCAATTATAAATCACTAGCCACATTTTTTTGTTCATTAGAATTAAGTCAAGTTCATTCTCCTCACGGTTGCTTATTAGACTTAGGTAATAACTACATTCATCTTGAAGGTTTAACATGCACTAAAACTATGCCTATGACTTCTAAGCTTACTGTTTGCAGATTATTCTTATGGTGGTTGTCATAGATGTATTTGAGCACAAAAATATGGCAGCATTTTATATGCAATAGTTGACACATTGAAGTCTATGATAATCTACTAAGTATGCCCATTGGTACCATGCCTAATCTAAATATTAGTAGTCCAACCCTGAAGATTGTAAGGCTGGGGAGGTAACGAGGATTCACTATGAATCTACTGGGTGCATAGCATTGTAGTAGTTACTATGGCAATATAGGGGGAAAAAATCTATTTAAAGAACAAACTTTATATTAAAGAACACAAATGGCACTTTAGTTAAATAAACCTGAGAAACCAGGGCTGCTTCTCTTGTAGGAGTTCAGTTTGATACCACAATCTTGGGCCTTCTTTGCAAAGAAAAGCAGAGTAACATATGGCAGGTTTTGTAGCTGTGAAAGTTAAGAAGCTGCCCGTGCCAATCCACACAATCCAACCCCAAACACAGACCTCTTTGGTTATTTTCATTATCCTGTGATGAAAGGAAAACACACAGGGCATTTTTTAAAATTTTTAATTTTTTTATAAGATAATCGTCACTATGTGAGGAATAAGCTGATAATAGATCCTTAGTGAACACAGAGGTAGACATGGCCTATGAGAGACATTTATGTGGATCTGTGTTATCTTTTTCATTATCACTTTAATGTGATTATCTCTTGGTGACTGACTACCCTACAATGCAACATACTCTGTTGAGGCCTGCTAAAATTTCTCAAGTTCAAGAAGTCAAAAAGGGGTTGAGGTTGTGGCTCAATGGTAGAGCACTTGCCTAGCATGTGAGGCACTCGGTTCGATCCTCAGTCCCACATACAAAAACAAATAAATAAAATAAAATTATTATGTCTATCTATAACTTAAAAAAAAAAAAAAAGACAAAGGGGCCAGACAGGACTGGTCAGGAGGCTCTGTGCATGGCCTCTCCTCCCCTCACATGGTGCCAATCTTCTCTCAGGACTCAGGTTAACCCAAACACAAGTAAAACTGCAACAACATTCACTAAAAAATCTCCTTAAAGACAGAAAAAAATCCCAAAGTCATATATATATATATATATATATATATATATATATATATATATATAATTTTTGTAGTATTTTACACAGACATACATTTTGTGATGATTCACAAATTATTATTTCATAGGTTGGGGTAGAAGAGGCTGGTCTCTGTTATGACGTGATTGAAATTTTTCTGTATAGTATTTCTTTGAGGTAGTTGGGTGAATTATCCATAAAGGAGAGTTGGCAAACATTTTCAAAACAATAAAAATATAAGTAAATTCATCCACAAAATGTAATCATTAATTCTAATGATTTCATTAGTTTCTGTCCCCAACTCCTCATCATTATGAGGCAAATATACAATAGGTGACAAATGTCATAAAATATTGATACTGCCAGTATCTAGGACAGAAGTCAGAAAAATGTAAAAACTGGTCAGATCTTGACTGTTGTATGTGCTGCTAAATGAAGTTTTGCTGGAACCTAGTAATGTCCTTATATACTCGTCCTTACATATTGTCTCTGAGTGCTTCTCTGTTGCAATGACAGAGTTGAACAGAAGTGACAGAAACTGAATGATCTACAAATACTAAAATATTTACTACCTGGCTCTTTACAGAAGATTTGCTGACTTTTGCTCTAGAATATACAAAGCTCTAACAAGGAAGGAAGGGACAAAAGAAAAAAAAACAGGAAAGAAGGAAGACCAATCTCTTTAATAAGTAAAATAAGCTCCTCTTTAGTGGTGAAGTGCTAGTCCCCAATGTGATGATACTTGGAGATGGGACCTCTAAGAGGAAATTATGTTCTGATGAGGTCATGAGGGTGGGGTCTTCATGAGGCATTAGCGTCCTTATGGGTAGAAACAAGAGAGCTTGTTTCTCTCTCTACTATGTGAGAAGAAAGCAAGAAGATGGTCCTTTGTAAATTAAGAAGAGAACCCAACAATGTTTGTACCCTAACCTCAGACTTCTAATCTCTAGAACTATGGGAAATAAATATGTGTTGTTTAAGCCACCTCATCTATAGATTTTTGTTATAGCAGCCCAGGAAGACTAATACAAGAACAGAGATCTATCCAGCTCCAAAGCGTATATTCCAGGTATCTGCTAAGCATTTTTTACAAACCTCATCAGGAACGTCCTTCATAAGCAACACTAAGCATGAATTAAACAACAAATATCTCTGGCATGTTTCTGCACCCTGCAATGAGAAAATACTAATATAAAAAGTATTTCTAGAAACACCTCATTAAAAATGAAGGAGTCACGGCAACATCTGCTTCCATCTCCCTTTTGAAACCAACTGAAAAATTGAGAGACAAAATGAAACACAATAAATAGAAATAAGACACAACTGCACACCATGATCAATGAAGAAGATGCAATGAACCTTGATTTATATCTAGGAAGTACATTAAGAGCAGACACAAGAAGCTGTTGTCAAATGGTGCGTGATTTATTTATCTGCTAATTTGTTTTTCTTCAAATCGAGACTTTGCATTGAAGAAATCATTTTCCCCCAATCTGAACAACTGAGCATATCAGTCCACACAATTTATTTAAACTGACATGAATACCACTGGAACTCTACAAGAAATAAATAGACTTGATCTTATCAGTTTGTCATAATCCCCTTCAATATTCACCTCTTCCTAACTTTTCTGTCTCCTTATCATCTCAATTTCTTTCTCCTCATTTACACAGATTATCTTTTTTTTTTTTTTTGGCAGTATTGGGGGTTGAACCCAGGGATGCTCTACCACTGAGCTACATCCCTAGACCTTTTTATTTTTTGTTTTGAGAAAGGGTTACCTAGACCAACTCTGAACTTGTGATCCTCCTGTCTCAACCTCCTGAGTCACTTCAATTACAGGTGTGAGTTATCACACCTGGTTCCACAGGTTATATTCACTCCTACTTTACATCATATAAAATAAGAACCAGTAAAAACAAATAGCTGCTTTATTCTTCTCATCACAACTTTTATTTTATTGAAATATCCAAGTTGTCACATATCCAGTATTCTGGCCAAAGGGAACACTTGCTGGTTTTTTTTTGTTTGTTTGTTTGTTTTTTAATACTAGGAATACTGTGTTTATGTTTATGAGATTCATCCACAATTCATTGCACATGTTGATGATGCAGGTACCAGTAGCTTTTTATTTTTATTGCAGAGATACAACAATTTGGCTATCTCTTTAGTTCTTGATGAATCTCTGGGTTATGTCCATATTTGGGCTGCTATGAATAAATCTAACATGAATATTCTTTCGAGTCTTTTTGTGAATGTGTGTTCATTTTAGGAAGGTGTATTAGCTAGGTATGGGATGAATGGGTGATGGGGAAGGCCTTTGTTTCATTTTATTAGAAACTGGAAAACAGCTCTCCAAAGTCATTATAATATAGTTGCAGTTTTTAAATATTCCACATTTGACTTTCTTCGTTCTGCACCCTTGTTCATTCTCCTCTCACTTGCTGCAGCGTCCATCCAGTGATTATGTGTTGAAGTATACAATCCTTTGGGTCCATTTCATTGGCCTCATCTTCCAGGAGGTGTTTCTATCCCCAATTCCCACACAACCAGCCCAGACTCATTTTTCTACTCTAATCTCTCTTTGCATGATGTATTACTTCTCCTAGGGCCTTTTTCACTCAGCTTTTCCTATTTTGCATATCATGAAAGCAAGATTATTTTGTGTACCGTTGCATCCCTCAGGCCTAGCTCACGGACGGTATCAAGCATACAGCAAGCCCAGAGTCAAGATTTGTTAAAATGAGTGAATTGTTATTTCAATATATACCTTATCTCTTTCCTAAGATTACAAATTCCTTGATGACAGAAATCATATTTTAATTTCTATAATACCTGAGATTTTTGGCATGAAAATTGTTAGTTGAACAAATATCTGATGTGTTTTTATAAAAATCATTTTAATGAAAGGACATGACTGTTAACAATTAAATAAAATTCAATTTGGAGAACAGGTAAAATAACTAGTGGGTTTAAATTTTTTCATATGGTTCCAATAACCTAAATTTTTCATCTGATTAAAAGCTACTTGTTTGTTACAAGGTGACAGTATATAAATATATAAATGTCCTTTCCCAAATCTTTATTTCAAATCAGAGTTGATTTCATATAATGTTTTCATAATACACATGTATGCAAATGTAGTCACAGGGATTCTTAAATATTAATCAAGAGCACTTAAGTCTTTGGTTGTTCCAACTGATTCTCATTTGATAGGAAATTTAATTTTTTGAAAAGGCTGTTGTATTAAAACTCAATTATTTCTAAAGATATTGTTGTATTAATATACTTCATTTTAAATCACCAGGCATTGTAGTAAATGACAACAACATAATTAATGTATAATTGGGATAAAGCTTCTAGCATATAAAGCTAAATATTTTTCTCAAGATAATATTATAAGATCATCTAAACTTGTGAAATGAGTTCTTATTACAGAAAGAAGGTGGAAAAAAATAAAACCTTTCTAAAATCTTGCTCCATTATTTAGAATATCCATTCACCTCCTGAGCCAAAGGAGGTACTTCAGGATTCCTGTACATAAAGCTGTTTAATAGATGTCCTCAGATATTTTACCTGCCATTACAAAATTTGGCTATTATGAGAAATGTTATAGCACAAAATGTACTTTATTGTCAGTGGAAATTTAAGAGGAACTGTGGACATGACACTGAATTCCAATATTTTATTTAACTAAGCTAAGAGACGAATTTTCAATTTAGAAAAGGCAGAAAGAGAAAAAAATTTTAAACAGACATAGCAACTTTGCTTGGTTAAAGAAAAATGCAAACATAGATACTAAATCTTTGGTAGTTGTTATAACAAATATGATGTCTTAAAATCTTAGGATTGTTTAGGGAAGATTGCTTGGAGTAGGTGGTGTGCTCAGACTGATATTTTTAAACGTATATTTTCATCATTGAAACCAAGGGTCTGAAACTTTTTCTGGAAAGGGCCAGATAGTAAATATTGTTTTGCAAACCATAATGTCTCTGTTGCAACTACTCAACTCTGCCTTCAGAGCTCAGAGAAGTCATAGATGATGTACAAACAAATAGACGTGGCTGTGTTTCATTTGCATTTTTCAGTAGACTTTTTAACTTAATAAAAGAGTAACATTTCCTCACCATCACATCACCCCACTCAGTCTTTTAATAATTCTCATTACTGGACCATAAATAAAAATGCTTCCACCACACAAAAAAAACATGTTTGCATGATATATTTTAAAATGTAACCGAGGACTTCCAATGTCAGCTCCAATGTGAAAAGAGCCTCGAAATCATTACTTCTGTTCTTACAATAAGACAATAAAGAAGTAGAAAATCAATGGCTTTTCTTCAATCAATTAAAGAAATGAGACCACAGGGAAACCATCACCCTGATATCCAGAGACAGTCAAGTATAGAGAAAAATAGCCAACTTCAGCTTACCTGGAACAGAAGCCACTAGTTCCATAAACTCATAGGAACACTCAATTGGTAATTTTTGACAAATTGCTGGAGGCAGAGTGTGATTAGCTTCAAGAGTGAGAAACACCTGGGGTCCAGCCTTTTCTGGGTTTTACTTCCAGGCAACCTTAACAGATTCTCACAGTAAAAACCTGTGAGAGGTTCTGTCCAGCTGAGAGGGCGAAAGAACTATGCCACTTTTTTTTTCAGACAGGGCAATAAGAAAGTCTCCATCTTTAATAAACCCAGAGTATTCTTCATAACCAAGCCTTACTGTTCAAGAGAGATTACTTTATCAGAATCTTATCTACCCGGGGGCCTTGTTGTCCCGTTTCATCTAAAGGAAGAAATAAAAAGTCTGAGAAACATTTCTGAAGGTCACAACCCAAAGACTCAGGACCACCACTGAAAGAGTAAGATTTCATCATAAGATTATAGAACACCACTTCTCCAACACACCTTAGCTCCTCATCAACAGTCCTCCAGCGTAATAACAGTGACTATTACCCAATAAAGTGGAAAGGCAGACCACCTGAGCAGGCGTCCTCAGGGAAATCTAAGAACAGGAGAGGGGGGCGCGGAAACAAGGGTACCTCAGGGAAACAAAAACCTCTTGCACCCACAGCTATGGGAAACATTAAATATGGCCCCAGCTTAACATAATATCTGTGCCATATTTGAGTCTTGTTCTCATGCTTCTTTTCTCACTTTAGCCTGTGGTTTTCGGTGTACTTTGTAATTTTCTAGTAAAAACCAAAGATAATACATTGGGCAAGAGATACTGAAGTAAATAGGCCTTTAAAGAGTTAACACCTAGAAATGACTTTCCATGCTGGATGGTATGGTAAGAGAATATTAAGTTTTATGGAAAACTGCCAAAATATTACTAAAGTGGTTGTACCATGGGTGTTCCTGCCAGCAAGGAATGAGTTTCTGTCCCCACATCCTCACCTATGTCAGTGTTCTGGATTTGAGGCTCTCTGGTAACACGGAGGGATATCTTATTGTTGTTTTAATTTGTACTTTCCAGATAACCTGTGAAGTGAGGCATTTTTTAATATACTTATTTTCCATTTTTTTAAAAATATTTTTTAGTTGTTGATGAACATTTATTTATTTAATTATACGCAGTGCTGAGAATTGAACCCAGTGCCTCACACATGATAGGCAAGTGCTCTACCACTGACCCACAACAACTCCAGCCCTTATTTTCCATTCTATGGAATTTGTTAAGGTCTTTGGCCCATTTCGAATTTGGGTCCTGTGTTTTCATGCTGTCCAGTTTACTCCTGTGTGTATTTTGTAAAACAATCCTTTCTATGTATTTTGCAAATATTTTCTCCTGGTTTGAGACTTGTTTTCCCATCCTCTTGACAGTGTTTTTCCTATAGCAAAAGCTTTTAATTTTCATGAAATTTAGCTTGTCAATTTTTTTCTCTCACAGATCATGCCTTTGATGTTGTATTTAAAACGACATCATCAAAGACAAAGCCAACTTGATTTTCTCTGGTTATCTTCCAGGAGTCTTATAGTTTTGTATTTTAAATTTAGATCTGTGGGCTATTTTGAGTGGATTTTTATAAAGGGTATAGGGTCTATGTCTAGATTTACCTTTTGTGTATGGATGTCCAGTTGTTCCATGTTAAAAAAAAAAAAAAAAACTATCCTTTCTTCATTGAATTGCCTTTGCCCCTTTGCCAAAGATCAATTGAATAATGAGCCCATCAAAGACCTTATTCATATGTTTCAGTGGTTTTGATCTCTAGAATTTCCTTTCGATTATTTCTTATAATTTCTACCTCACTGTTTATATTACCCATCTGTTCTTTCGTGCTGTCTACTTTTTTCATTAGAATCCTTAGCATATTAATCATGGTTGTTTTAAATTTACAGTCTGATAATTCCAACATCCCTGTAATACCTGCATCTGGTCTAATGCTTCTGCTGTCTCTTCAAACTGCAATTTTGCCTTTTAGTATGCTTGTCATTATTTGGTGTAAGCCAGACACAATGCAAGGCCTGTGGTAAACAGGCCTTTAGTGACATGGTAGTGATCTATAGGGAGACAGGGAAGGTTCCATAGTGATATGATTAAGCCTTAGTCTTCTAGTGAGCCAATACCTCTGGACTATGACGTTCACAAGCTCTTCTCAGTTTCCCCAACCCAGATCCCTTGAAGTAGGATAGGAAGGCTGGAGAGGGCTAAAGGTGCCTATTTTCTTTCCTTACATCAAGACTGTATCAGGCTGGAGTTGGGTATTTCCTTTCTCTAAAGTGGGATAGTCTGTAGTAAAGCTCCAAGTTTTCCTTTAGAAAAAGAGTTTCTTCTCTTAAAGGCAGACCTCACTAAGAAGAGCAGAGTGCTCTGGGTATGTTTCCAAATGTCTACTGCCCCTTCCCCTAAGCAAGAGGGGATTTTTCTCCAATCCTTATTTAAGAACCTGTAGAGCTGGTGGAGGTAGAACTGAGAGCACGGTAGGCCCTCCCTGTGGCTCAGCCTGACAGGAGTGCTCAGACTCCTCCACACTGAGCCTCCAGCAATTCTTCCATTATGTTTCCTCCCCGGGTGCTGGTTCACATGGAGCTTTCTGCTTCAATTAGGTTGTGATTCTCAGAATCTGGCTCTTCACTTTGGGGGTCAGTAGTTTGCCCTTGGTTCTCTGATAAATCTAAGAAGAACTGCTTGATTTTTAGTTTGATTTTTTTAAAAAACTGTTAAAACAAAGTGACAGCTTTCAAACTCCTTATATACTGGACCAGAAAACAGTGTCAAAGAAAAATACTGCCAGACACTAGTTATAAGCAGCAAGACATATTTTATGCAGACTACTAGTGAAGGGAGGAGAGACTGCAACATTAACTGAATTTAACTCCAACTGAGACAAAGGTGACTGTGGTTTTTCCATTTTTAACAGTACAACAGAGAGAGAACAATGGGAGACAATAGGAAGTAAACAGGGTGGACAAAAAATTGGGGGAGGGCTGTGTAGAAGAGTAGGGGGAAAAGAATCACAGAAACAAGATTACATAGAGAATTACTGTAAAGATTTGTGAAGGTAGGATGGGATAATGGCAATTTGGTGGTATTGTGTTTTCATAAGCACAAAGTCAGCAATGAGAACTGGGATCACCTTTAGAAACAGGTACAGGAGGTAGCCAGGTAAAAGTTCCATAAGTCTCTTAGCATAGTGTTGGGACAATTCTTTTGTGCCATATAGGAGTCCATATTTCACAATTGTATTTGACCAATGATCTAAAACAGTAAGTGTGCAATGATTTTATAGTCCTCAAGGTTAATGAATGCTTAACTTGCACAAACACTAAATTATTATAGCCCCATAGAAACCTAATATTAAGATGTCATTTAAGGTGAAAGTTGAAGCCAGGCTAAAGTGTGATCAGGCCTCTGAGCACAGTGTTGGGAGAAGTCTTTGGTGTCACAGGAGTTCAAATTTCATAATTATATTTGAACAGCACTCTAAAACTAATAAGTGTGCAATGATTTTGTAGTCCTCAGAGTTAATGATCGTTTAACTTGCACAAACACTTGATAAATTATTATAGCCTATAGAAAATAACATTTAGGATATCATAGCTTAAAGGATCTGTTTAAAAGTGGCCATCTTGAATACAATTAACAATTTAAATTAGACTATCATTTGTATCCAACTGTATTTATGCTTAACCCTCAAACAGCCTTTGAACACAGTTTGTCTTTCTACTGATTTCCTTTCTGATAATTTAATTAAACTGTGCCATGTAATAACCAATCTATGTATTTGAGAAATTTATTTTAATGCCTATCCAATCTTTTAACATCTATCCTGCCCAAGGGATGAAGCTCCACCTCAGCTTCAATTCAACTCCCTTCAGAAGAGCTTCACACACTTAAAAAAAAAATTACTTTTTCTTAGAAATAATGTTTCAAAATGTTTCAGCACTTGATCTCTGCTCTGTTATTATGAATGATGTATAAAGATTGCATATTGGCTGCTCCATGATATTTTAATTTTTGATAAACAATAAAAGCAACTAGGAGTATAATATAAAGGTAAGCTAAATTATAAATAGAAAGTCTACAGTATGTACATTTTGTCGATACAGGTCTACTTCTTTCATTGGAAAACCTTAGAACCAGATGCATTTGGCAACTCAGAATTTTTTGGATTTTAGAAAAATAATACACTGCCTACCATGTTTATTATGTAACACTCACAGTGGTGTCTAGAACAGCTCCACAGGATGAAACTCATTAATAATTTTGCAGCAAAGTATATAAATATTCACACTAAGTGTGGTTGTGATAGATAAAAACATACATAACCCCATGTTAGTTCAAGTCAAGTTCAACACCCAAATGCATTTTGGTGCCAAACTTATAAAAAATTTTGACTTTGCCAAGAATTTTAGATTCTTGGCATATACTTAATGCTCAGAAAATTCTCTTTGCCCAAATCTAAAATAAAATGGTTCAAAAGGTAATTCTCCCTCTCTTCCGTATGTCAGATGTGAACCTTGATGGCTGTGTGCTTTTTTCCTTACTAAACTGAGGTCTTTCAAAATAGATCAAACTCATATCAAACCAATGTAGGAAATCACAATTAAGGCTAAATGTTATCCCTAATAATCTGTAACAACATAACTTTTCTTCCTTCCAAATTCCTTTTGATTGGTAAATGTGTCTAATACTTGATAGCATTATTTCCCTTGGGGGATATGTAGCGTATAGATACACACTGGTGGGTTGGTTGGTTGATTTTCATTTGGGTGTTCTTCAAATGAAATACTTTGAGTCTTTTGTAATTGTCTGCACACTCGTGCATGACAATGTCTAGCTCCTATGCTCCTCTGAACACAGTCTGTCAAGTCCCTTCTTGGCATGCTCCCTTTTGGGCTGATATTTTGACAAGCATCTGATATGCTGTAGCTCTCAAAATCCATTTCTTATTTAGCAAAGGAGTCAGAATGACCACAGGATTTATGCACCCTCTCCTCTCTCCCTCACATGTCCCTTCAGAGGTTTTCTGTGACAAGCAGTTTAAGAAGCACTGTGCTAAGAGACAGCTCTCCTCTCAGTCCCTCAACTGCTACTTGAAAATTAGTTTGAATGTAATTTCTCTTCCATTTTTCCACCAAAAGACTTCCTTCCCAATCAAGCTTTATCCACGCATTTATCATTGTCAGAAAAGATGAATGGCAAAATTATCACACAGAAGAAGATTAAAACTCAATGTTTTAATACTTTTACAATCATGTTCTATTATTCTTCCTGGGAGCTTTAATAGATAGTCAATGAGAGCCAGCAGTAAAATTCTGCCTTGGTTCAAATTCTGGATTTCCCACTTAATAGATGACCTTGAACCAGCTGTATGTTCAGCCGTGTGATAATGCCCACAAAGCTTACCATGAGGATAAATTAGTTAACACCTGTAGACTACTCAGTGCCTGTATACAGTAAATACTAATGAAAAGTTCATTATAAATAAAACACATCTAAAACTGCTAAAAAGTTCTGTTATATACAAAACCCATAAACAAATAAATATGTAAAATGTGCTAATAAAAAGTACTTCTCAAAACATGTGACTTCTGAACAGTAAGTTTCTGACTCACTTTTTCCTATGGAATTGTAAATTTATATGTGGTTCCAATACTGATCAAAGTCCTCATTACTTCTCTCTGCATATACTTAATGCTCAGAAAATTCTCTTTTCCCAAATCTAAAATAAAATGGTTCAAAAGGTAATTCTCCCTCTCTTCTGCTTGAAATGGCCTTCCCTCTTACAGTTTCAAGGGTAATTTTTAGTTATCTTTTTAGATTAAGGGTGACATTTCCTCCACAAAACCTTCACAGATTCTCTGTCCCACCTTTAATACCCTATGTATATCTCTCTCACTGTTCTTCTATAGTGTTTAGAATTCCCTATTCTTTCCTCCTTCCCCATCTTATTAAGAGCAAGGAGAGTTTTATGTATCTTTGTCTTTCTATTGATTCTTTGAGTACTTGACATAGGTTGGGGGGTAGGGATACAAGAAAGTGTAATTCAAGGAAATGACTGACTTCATGATTCAATGAGTGAAGCTTACATCAAAGCAAAATATCTACCATTTCTTACCAAACTGGTCTCATTTTACATGCATTTCATACCTCATTTGTAAAATACATCAAATGTGAAATCTTTACTTCAAGAGTACTATATTTAGAATTCAAGTAATTGTGCCTGATTGACAGAGTATGAGACCAAATTTTCTTATTTTGCCTGTATTTTTCCCCACTGAAAAAAATTGCTACTTGGAGAAACTCCCCAGGGATTATGCTTTTAATTAACCTGGTGAGAATTGGGACATCATGAATTTTAAAATTCTTCAGGTGACTCTACTGCGTGTCAATGCTTGGAACCACTGACCTAGATCCTGCATTATGTTTATCAGGCTTGTTTACCTCAACAAGATCCTAGGCTTTCCACTTAGTTGTACATTGGGTCTTGGAGAACCTTGTTCTCAGCACCTATTTTGGGTAGCTTGGATAGGAAATATTAGGACGCTGGTTCTTCACATCTTGATAGTGCTGTGCATTTTAAAATTTTGTGTGAGAATGATAGCTCTTTGTTCTAGAATGCCCTCAAACTTGCCCAGGTGGAGCTACTGAATTCGTGTCAATAGATTTCAGCCCCGCTGTAAACCCTAGTACTAATGTTCTTTCTGTGCTTGTAAATACCATATGCCAAGTGGAACTTGTCTTGTGACTGGTCAAGGTCTTACCCTGGATCCTAGGTCTCTACTCTTAGCTATATGCCTTAGTAACTGGGCTCCTGCTTCATTCCCTTCTGCACGTGTCTTGAGTATGAGTGGCTAACGCTTCTAGCAGCTGAACTTCCTAACCCTTGGAACCACCTCTCCTTAACTGGATACCATGAAGCCAAGCACCCACCAACCTGGACAGGTGTAACCTGGATGGCAATGCTTTGGACTTAATTAAGGATATGAACCCTTTTGTCTCTTTTTTGAATCTACATTTGAAAACATGTCCTTATAAGTCTCTTTCTCAAATTACCCATTCCTATTTTTCTCAGTCTTGTGTGGACACACAGAGCTTTTCTATGATGTAAATCTGCCTGAACTCTTATTTCTATTTCCCCCCATATTCTTACAGGAACTAAGGGTTACTTCTGGTGAGAAGTAAAATGAAATTACTTCTGAATTAGAAATACAGAAAGTAGAATCCTTTGACTTCCACAAGTTTGATAAAAATCATTTTAAACTTGACATTCATCTATATTTTCAGTGTAGGAGAGAAATAGTTAAGCTCTAAAGCCCCGGTAAGGATTCTTTTTTAATTTAAGTATTCTCTACCCACTTGAAATCTACACAGTAAAACTATAATCAAATTTCTGACTGTATCCGACTAGAATTCAAAACAATATACCATTGCTCACATTATATCTGTTTAAAAAATACCAATAACTATTCATCTTCATAAAAAAAAAGGTCAAGCCAATTAATTTAGGGAGTGCCCCCAAAAGTAGTTTGGGCAAATGTAACTAAATGTTTTTAGCTGACATGTTTGTCAATAGAGAAAAAATAATCCTATACAATAAAAATATGCATTTGCAATTGAGGAACACTGACCTGATATGTACATAACCTGAATTGGAACTCTCCCTTTACCCAAAGAAGGCAGCTGGATGCTGTAATACTTAGGCCATCACTTCACATACAGGGAAAAACCCTTCCAAACAGCCCAGATCTTACTTTATCAAAAAGCCCAGATATAGCCAGGCCTATCAGTATCACTCAGACCTTGCTTTGGGGGCTAAGGATGTAGCTCAGGGGTATAGCACTTGCCTGGCATACAAGAGGCCCTGGGTTCCATCTCCAGCACCACTAAAATAAGAGGAAAAAATCGCTTTTTAGATGGGATTGAGGTGGGTTCCTTATCCAAACCTCATATCTCAGACCCCAGACTCTGGGTTGGGTTCTCTGCTTTTCTATACAAAGTTTTTCTACTCTGGACTTAAGTCTCTTGGTATTTATTTTCTATTTAATAGAATTAATATATTCTTAAGATTCTTTTCCTGACTGCATATGTTGCATATATTCATAATAGTCCTATTGAAAAATGCCAGGTATAGTGGTACACACCAGTAATCCCAGCCACTCTAAGGGATGAGGCAGGAGGATCTCAAGTTCCAGGCCAGCCTGGGCAACTTAGCAAGACCCTATCTCAAAATAAAATGGAAAAGGACTAGGGATATAGCTCAGAGGTGGAGCACTTCAGGATTCAATTCCCAATACCACAAGAGGAAGAAAAGAAAAACCAATGTTGAAAAATGCAAGTAAACACAATAAAGAAACCAGACATGGTGGCACACCAGCAACTGGGGAGACTGAGGCAGGAGCTTCAGCATCTTAGCAAGAACCTCAGCAATTTAGTGAAATAAAAAATGATTTTTAAAAAAGGACTAGGAGTATAGATTAGTGGTAAAGTGCCCCGGGATCAATCCCCAGTACAAAAAAAAAAAAAAATTCTACAACCCAAATAATGTGTGATGTTTATCTTACAAGTTTTTAAATAAATCTCTTAGAGGCCCTGTTTTATAATCCAGATTTTTAAAATTTACTTTTAACATGTAATAATTCTATGTCCTTAAATATTTTCCTATATCATCATCTTTCTTTCTTTTTTTTTTTTTTTTTTTTTTTTGTTTTCAGCTTCATAATGTTGGTTAAAGGGCATAAACTTTTAGATGTAAGCTGAATAAGTTCTGGAGATCTAACATACAGCATGGTGACTGTGTGAGTCATATTTTTGTCTCTGCAACCAAGACCTGGTGAGAACAACTTAAAGGAGGAAAAGTTTATTTTGGCTCACAGTTACAAATGTCCATGGTCAGTAGACTCCACTGCTCCGGGCATCATGGCAGAAGGGTGTGGCAGAGTAAAGCTGTTCAGCTCATGGTAAACAGGAAAGGGATGGAGGAGTCAGGGACAAAATATAATCCCCAAGTGACCTACTTCCTTCAGTCCCACCTGCCTACAGTTACCACTGAGTCAGTGCATTCAAATTATTAATCCATCCAAATGGATTAATCCACTGATGAGGTTACAGCTCTTATCTAATCATCTCACCTCTGAACACTGCTACATTGCATATCATGCATCCAACATAAGAGCTTGTCTGAGGACACTTCATATTCAAACTGTAACAGTGACTATAGTTAGTAACTGAATTGTTTACTTGAAACTTGATAAGAGAGATGTGTACTCACACATGCACAAAATTAGAACTATGTATGGTGATGGACTTGTTCACTTGATGGTGGCAATTGTTTCACAATGTCAATGTATATCACATCATCTTGTTCTACACTTGGAATATATGTAATTTTCATCTACATCATCTTGATAACTACATACTATTCCAATGAATGACTATGTCATAATTTGTTTACCCTTTCTGTTGTTTCTAATTTTTTATTATAAACATGGAATGATGCACAATAAGCTATTAGAATGATTACCTGGGAACAGGTAATAATGATTGGTGAAAGGAGAAGGTAGATAACAAGGTAGTTAAACAAGAAAGAAAAAAAAAAGAAATATACACACGCGCACACACACACACACACCCTTACCTATGATATGATCTTTCTAAAATCTTTCTCCATAACACCAAAGCTACCCTTTGGTGCAGCTTATAAGTAAGTGGATTAGATATATCAGGACACTCATTGCAGAACTGCTTGAAACAGCATTCTTTCTTGAACCAGTCTTCAAGAACCATATAACTCTTGACAAGGCCAACGAGACTTCCATGTGGCTAAAGGGAGTTCTCACTCTCTACCCACTATTCCAGTGGATTTCTCATGCCTTCCTGAAACTCTCTTCATTGCCTTATGGTACTCAGCACTTTCTGGGTTCTACTCTTACCCCACTATTGATGCCTTCTCTGCCCGTTTTGCTGATTCCTTTCTATCAACACATCCTACAAACATCAAAGTGCCCAGGGTATAATCCTTGCACTTCTTCTCTTTAGTTACCCTCTCTCTGAATGATCTCATCTAGTTCAATGTCTTTAAATAAAGCTCCACATGGATGCCTCCAGCCCAGATCTCCTTACCCATGATCTCTCTGCTGAACTCTAGACTTGTACATCCAACTGTCTGCCTGCCTTCTCCACTTGCATGTCTAACAGACATCTCAAACGTGACAAGATTAAAAGGAAATTTTCCCTAACCCCCATCAAAACCAACCACTTAAGCTGGCATGGAGCTTCTCTCACTGTCTTCATCATTTCAGTAAAATGCAACTGTATTTTCCAGGTTTTCTGACCAAAAATCTGAAGGTATTGTTGACTTCCTTTTTTTCTTCACAACTCACATCCAAACCCTCAACCAATCAATCCTCTTACCTTTATCTTCAAAATGCATGCCAAGCTTTACCTCACCATTTCCTATCACCTGCACCAACAAGCTTATCTCTAAGGCGTTGTGATGGTCTCTTTCCTCATCTCTCTGCTATCTTCTTCTGTGCTCTCAACGGAGCAACCGGCTGTGTTAGTCAGCTTTCCATCTCTATGACAAAACTATTGAGATTTAAAAAAAAAAAACTATAAAGGACAAAAGACATCTTTCCCTTATGATTTTGGAGGTTTCCGTTCATAGTCCATTGACTCTGTTGTTTCTGGACCTGTGTGTGGTAAGACAGAACATCATGATTTGGAGTATTTGGTGGAACAAAACTGTTCACTTCATGAAAACCAGGAAGGAAAGGAGGAGTAGAGGAGGAGAAAAAGGGTTATTGTCCCCAAATACCCTTCCAGGGCACATCCCCAGTGGCCTTACTTCTCCAATAAGGCCCCACATTGCACAGTTTTTACCACCTTCCTTTTGCATCACCATCTGGGAACCAAGACGTCACACACATGAGCCTTTGAGGAACATTCCAGATCCAAACTATAACAACAGTCATTTTTTTTAAACATACTTCCCTTCTTCCTCTCACCAATACTCCCCATCTCACTGGATCTGCCCTATCCAGACTGGTGTTACAAATTGCTAGCACTCTCTGTCTTAGGGCTTTGAACTTGATGTCCTTGATGCTTGAGATAATTTACTACCAGATATCTATGGAACTTCCTTCACTGAATTTATTACCCTGCTTTGCTCTTCTCCATATTATGCTCCACTTATTTCCACCAGATATAATAAATATTTACTTGTTCATTCCTTTATCATCTGAATCTCCCATAGTAACTCCATTAGCACAAGTAATTGGTTAGTTTTGTTCACTGCCAGATTCCCAGCACCTAGTGCAATGCCTGGAATATAGTAGATATTTAGAAAATATTTGTTGAATGAATAAATAAAATTTCAAAATCTTGTCACAGTAGCCCACCTATAATCCCAGCAACTCAGAAGACAGATGCAGGAAGATCACAAGTTCAAGACCAGCCTCCACAACTAAGACCCTTTCTCAAAAAAAAAAAAAAAAAAAATCTGGGGATTTAGCTTAGTGGTAGAGCACCCCTGGGTCCAATCCCCAGTACCACCATGAAATAAACAATAAGATTAAACATGAAATTACATAACATGTAAAAACAGAAGAAAGTGATGCAGAAGATTTACTCCCCCATCTCCTATTAACTAACCTTTTTAGAGGTACATTGCTCAATACAATAACCATTAGACATATGTAGTCACTGAACACTTAAAAGTTTGACTAATCCAATCAAGACGTGGTATTACAGAAAAGTCCATTGTTTTAGTCAGCTTTTTTTTTTTTTTATTGCATGCCACTGTCTGAATGCTATGCTGTCTAGAAATTTCTTCCATCAAATTAAGAAGTCCATTGCTTTTAAAATCAGCCTCACAGAAAGTCTCAGGACATAGGAAAAATGCAGACAACTTCTCAATCAGAACATAACATGAATTCAGATTCCAATAGTGCCTTCCTTTTCCTCTAAACCTCATGAGCCTAGTCTTCTTCTTTACTGTACACAGTCTTATTGACATGCTGGTCTTCTAAGCTCCCATCAGAATCACCTATTAAACTCCCCCAAATTCCAAAAGAAATTCAAATGCTTATGAACTACATGGTCAGGTTAGTCACAGCAATGACCCCACTTCTTGGTACTAATTTCTATTTTAGTCAGCTTTTTCACTGCTATGACTAAAAGACCCAATAGAACAAGTGTAGAGGAGAAAAAGTTTATTTAGGGCTCATGGTCCATAGACAGCTGGCTCCATTCCTTAGGGCTTGAGATGAGGGAGAACATCATGGCAGAGTGTGTGGCAGAGGGAAGCAGCTCACATGATGATCATCAGAAAGAAGAGAGATTCACTTGCCAGACACTAAATATGTACTCCAAAGACAACCCCAATGACCCACCTCCTCCAGCCACACCCTACACACCCTCTGTTACCACTCAGTTAATCCCATTAGGGGATTAATTCACCAAATGGGTTAAGGCTCTCATAACTCAATCATTTCTCCTCCAAACCTGCATTGTCTCATACATGAGTTCTGGGGGGATATATCACATCAAAACCATAGTATCCATACTTAATTTCAAAGACTTAGTACCAAAAGAAAAGGAATGTATTTATTATTTTCATACTAATAATTTTCATATTGATTACATGAGAATGTTATAATTTTTTTGATATTTTAGATTAAATAAAATATTAAAAATTACCTTCGCATGTTTCTTCTTTATTTTTTGATGTGACTATAAAATTAGAAATTATATATGTAACTGTCCTATTTTTAAATAAATCTTAAAATTCAGTCTTGTTTTTATTCTTCTCAATTCATGGGGCACAGATTTGGAATTCTACCCCAATATCTGCTCACCATTTCTTCTTAAATAAAAGTTTCTAATTTTTCTAATAAAAGTGTACCAGAATTAAGAATCTCCCAGCTCTCTCGCAGCTGGGTATGGACATTGCTTTGCACTGTGGATGGCGTATGAAAAGAAGTGATGTGTGCTTTTCAAAGAGAAAGTTTATCCCATCCCATTCCTTTTTCCTGGGTCCCACTTCTGCCTGGAATTTAGATCACCTTGGGCATTGTGAATGAGAACAAAACCCTTCAGATGACAGAGCAAGAAGACAAAGAAAAGATGGTCCCTACACAACTGGGTAGGTCATATTGCCCCATGAGGGAGACATAAAATTCAACCTCTCTCCAGTCATTATTAATTTGGGTCTCTTTTTCAAGCAGGTAAAACAATTTAATACAACTGATGACTATAAACTGTCAATTTGACGGTACATTTGTAGAGATTTTTCACTTTTCATTTATTGTGTCTCATTTGACGTTCACCACAGCCCATCAGATCTGTAGGACAGATCTTACTGACCTAATGCTATAGATGGGGAAGGCTTGAAGAGACATTGAGACCTGTCAAAAGAGTAAATGGTCCTAAAGTGACACAACTGGAATTGCTGCACACGTTTTCTACCTGTACCATAATGTTCTTTCCCCCATGTTACTCTATAGGGGAGTGTGAACCTGTAGCACACCCACAATGATTACACATTACACATTTCATCAGGATTTTTTTTAATAAATGAATACAAAATATTTTCAAAAGACTATTCTGATTTTCTATATGAAGTATATTTAAGACTGGAGAAGATGAGGACACAGACCATGTTTTTCATAACTCTTGTGTTCTTTTTGCATCCAACATTCTGTCCAGTGAGTCAAGTTGACACAGGGACTGGCATGGAGAGTTTTCAGGGGCACAGCAAGGCCACACAGGTGATGTGTCATAGATTTTAAAAAAAGCAATTAATAATGGAATAAAATAAAACAACATGTGCCATAAAATTAAACCCCAAGCAGCTTCAATACTTGTAGAAAATTGAATTTTTTTCAATGAAAACATACCACTAAGGGAACACATAGAAGCATCAATATCTAAAACACAAGTTACACCTGGATTTAAATTTAGCTATTTTCTTTTTTCATAGACAGTTTATTTTCACTTAAAAACATGAAGGAAGAAATTTTGACATAATTAAGTGGGACTCTGGGAATCCTTTGCAATACATTTTACTTTTCATCAACCTGAGTTTTAGTGCAAGTCCATATGTAGTTTGATGCTATGGGGCGGGCAGCAAAAATCCTGTATTAACAGCTGAAGCAGTAGATGTTCCCACACTGCTTTGTACTT
The DNA here is from genome assembly GCF_048772815.1 of Callospermophilus lateralis. Taxonomy (NCBI): domain Eukaryota; kingdom Metazoa; phylum Chordata; class Mammalia; order Rodentia; family Sciuridae; genus Callospermophilus; species Callospermophilus lateralis. The sequence continues at coordinate 87,076,063 of NC_135317.1, forward strand.
AAGCATCTCAACCTACACCCAAATCCATGCTTAGGGATAAATCAATGACTGAGTTCTGCTCATTCAGCTTTAGCCCCTCATTGCCAAGATTGCCAATAACGTACATACTGCAATAGCAATTTGGGGGATGAAGGCATTGGTCTGTAAGAAATTGGATTGAGAACAATTTATTTTACACAATATCCAGCCATTGAGTGATATAATTCAATCTCTATCAAGCCATGACAAAAATGAAAATGCTTAAATTCCCTTAGGAACAGAAATCTAGTCCCTATCTATGTATGTTTTTCACTTGAACACTTTAATTGGAGTATCACAGATGAGTACATTTAAAACCACTTTAGAAATAACATAAATAAATATCTAATCTATAAGCTTAAAACTACAGTAATCAAATTTTTAAAAAATTTTAGTAAAAATCATATGCAAATAATTGTACCTTATTTTAATTGACATTCCAAAAGCATTACTCTTTTAAATGCTAAGTTCTGAACTCAAGAGACAATAGCTCAACACTTTCACAAGTGACTTCCAAGTAAATAAAATCAGACTAGCCTAATGATGAACAAAATACCAATTTCCATGTTAAACGAATCAGAAATCTTTTAGGTTTTATTGACATTTGCCTTTCTTTCTTTCCCTAGATATAATCAATAACTAAGTCTTGACAATGCTCCTAAGTAAGCCTAGGATGCATCAGTTTGTAATCTTCACTGCTAATAACTTTGTTCAAGCCACCATCACCTCAGTACCGGGACCTGGGTCTCTCCACATCAACTCAGGCCTTCTCTCCATTTTATTCTCCAATAACCACAGTGAACTCAATATATATATATATATATATATGTGTGTGTGTGTGTGTGTGTGTGTGTGTGTGTATGTATACATACATGTATATATACGTATATATACACATGTATGTGTATATATATATGCCAGGTTTGCAAAAGACATGTATGTACAAGAACATTCCCTGCAGCATTTTTTCTAATCATATCAAACCATATACCCCAATGTTCATAACAGTAAAAATGAGGCACTGGAATTCTACATGGCCAGGGAAATAGAATGAGATACAATTATGTGGAACAACATGGATGAATATCACACACATGATGTTGAGTGAAGCAAATCAGACTCAAAGAAGTACACACTTGTAATTCCACACATAGGAAGTACAAAATTCAGCAAAATCATTTATGACATTGGAAGTCAAGATGCTGATGATCCTGAGGGGAGACAATGATTGAAAGAGAAAATACTGAAGTCCTAAGGCTTCTGCTCTAGGTCTGGACACTGGTTGCACGGGGTGTAGTTCACTTTGTGAGAACTCATCAAGCTGCACACTTCTGATTTGTGCCCTTTTCTCTGCATGTATTATACTACAACAAAAAGTCTACTTTGCAAAAAACACCAACTGGATCATGCCATGCTCCTATTTAATTATAACCTTGGGACCAAAGGTTAATCCCATTCATGGGGTCGTCAACATGCTCCAGCCAGTTTCATGAGAATTGCCCTCTGTATCTTAAATTAATAATAATCTTTCCTACTTCAGGGCCACATCATATGACATTCCCTCTACCTGGAAGCCTCTTTTTCTATCCTTTGCCTGGTTAGCTACTATTCACCTTTCAAATCTCCAATAAAAATTTATTTTCCCCGGGAGGCATCTCTGGTCTTTAGCTCTAGTTCTGTAGTGCCTTCTTTCCTCTTCCTCATTTATCACTTGTAACCTTTATGACCTGCTTCACCAATCTCAGAAACACAGTTCTTCCTCCTCTCCCTTTCTCTTCAACAAATTACCCAAGAACCCTCACAAGCACCGTTAAGAGGGAATCCATCATCTCCTTCTTGGGCCCCCAAAGAATTCAGGCACATAGGCACTTGATCTGTCCAAAATGTTTATGCTTCAAATGAAGGGTAACTGGAATCTGTATATCCCAACCCTGTACACTTCTTGCCATTTGAGTCACACAGGACAAGTCCCAAACAGTTTGATGGACAGAATTTGTGGACAGCAGCTGCCTCATCCTTGTTGATCCGGGTCTTGGCCAGATCCCAGTGACATCCCAGACTTGGTTCACCTGTACCTGCACAGACGACCACCACACTATACTGCAACCTTAGGCACCTAAGTGTGGCTTTTCCACATACTAGCAGGTCTCAGCTCACCCACCAAATTCAGCCTGAAGATACATTTTGTTTGGTGCAAGCAGTGTCTTCTGTTTATCTATTTAAGATTGACCTTTAAACTACATGAAAATCTGGAGTTAGAACTTCTCTTGAAAATTTAGGAAATCTTCCAATAGTGGACCTATAATTCCACATGGCAATAATGGCCTGAAACCAAGCAGCAAGTACTTCCTTGAAGAAATCAGGAGGCCTTTAGTTTGCCACAGTCCCTACTATTTATTCTCTGTTGCCTCCCTAAATCAAGACCAAGAATCTGTTGTCATTTATCAGTGTGGAATGCACTGATAGTTTTCATTTTAAGATTAAAGTGAGGGGTGAAGCTATGGCTCAGTGGTAGCATACTTGCCTGGCATGTGTGAGGCACTGGGTTCAATTTTCAGCACCACATATAAATAAATAAAATAAAGATCTATCAACAACTAAAAAAATATTTTTTTAAAAAAAGCAAAGTGAACTATTTTCCTGTGTGTATTTCTCTTAGATATGGAGGAAAGAACAAGCACCTTCATGTTTTAATAAAAATTGGAAAAGCATATTTATTTCAGGATATAAAAATATTCCTACATATGTATTATACAAAGAGCATGTTTCTAACAAAAGACGACACCATAATGACACAATCATAGAAACAAATCAAGTGTGACCAATAAACCTAAAAGGCAAGTGATGTAAACTTAATGCACTGAAAGATTAAAATTTCAACTGTTTTTTAATATGATTAAACTAGAGGATATGAAGCACATCCAATATTAAATAAACTAATTGCTCAAGCACAACACCTTTTATAGATTATTAATTTATTTTTCGAAGTGCTTACTAACTACAGCAGCAACTATGTGTCCTGAACAGAAACAAATTACAATTTTCAAGGGCTTATAATTCTTTCCAGAAATTCTCTTGTTCAACACACTATTACTGAGAACCTAAAGATCAAGTTATAAGAGATGATGTTTGGCTTCTGAGAACTTATCACATCACAAAAGAAGCAGTTTATAAGCAATATCCCTCCTCCACCAAAAAGGCTTTATTATAGTCTAAACCCAAGGTAACTGTGGCTTCATTCATTTTACAGTTGCATAACTACAAGGTCCCTGAAGATCTGCTCCAAGCTAACCTTGTGTCCCTGCCTGGGAAGAGAGGAGCTGATGTTTTCCACAGACTTAAAAAAAAAATCATCATCATTATCAAACTTGTAATTAAATTATTCTCTGTGAAATCATTTTTTTAATGTGTACCTCATGAACCCACATTGAAACCCACAAAATCATTTCTGTTGTTCACTACTAAATGAGCAAATCACAAGGATTCTAATAAATACACTGGGATGGAATGGGTTTATTAAATACTATGTAGCTGGAGAGAGGCAGATCAAAGGAATGGTTCAAATCATATTTTCAACTTCCTGCAGTGACCAGCTGTATGAACCTCCTCAAGGTTCCCTAGATTAAGGATATTTCACCCAGCTATCCATGTGGCCCCCACGCAGACCACGGTGCAGAGTCCAGCTGCCAATAGTCAAGATTTTTAAGGCTTTCAGTGGACACACAGGAACAGATTTCCCCAGATGCCGCAGGTGACAACTACTGCTCTCTGCAGGAAACCAACCTGCCTCTGTGTGATAGTCAGCTTTCCAGATGGCTCAGTAAATCTAACCCTGGCATTTACCCACTTTGGTGTAGTCTCTTCCACGTTTGCCAGGATTGGTCTGTGTGACCAAGAGCATTTGTACCTCTGAGATTAGGTTATAAAAAAAGACCATGCCTCTCTTTCTCTCTGAGATTACCTTAGGGGAAGCAGGCTGCCATGCTGTTAGCCATGGGGAGGTTTACATAAGAAGAATAATGGAGACCTGCCCACAGTGAGCATGGCTCTCCACCCCAGTTTAGCTTTGAGAGCACTGAAAGAGCAGGGAGACTCAAGCCAGAACCACACAGCTCCAGCTCCACCTGAATTTCTGACCCTCATCAACTATACCAGATAGTAATTGATTGCTGTTTGAAGCTGCTAAGTTTCAGGATACCTTGTTTTACAGCAACAGATAAACAAAACACTCTGAGAATGATTTTGAAGTACAACCTATTAAAGTAGTAACCCTACTTAAACATGGAATCCAGTGGTTCTCAGGGCACAATTATCTCATATTTCTTATGATTGTCTTAAAGTTTCCCCAAAGATAAGTTTTTTAAAAAAAAAAAAATAGGATAAATACTAGAGAGCTTTTCTGATGACTTAAGGTAGCACAATGTCAAGTGCATGGTGAGCACTCTATAAATACTTGCTGAATTAATTGTTTAAACTACATTTTAATAAAGCATCCCACTGCATGTTTGTTCGGTTAGAAAATTACTCAAGGTGTGATGAACTAGGTTAAAATACACACAAAGAAAATATATCCATGAAGAACTGGTTCCAAATGCCATTCTAATAATTCAGCACAAGGGATATGTTCATTAAACTAAGACCTTTGACAAGCATCTCTGATCTCTAAAACTTTGATTTCTCTTTCTGTATTCAAAGTTGACAGGAAATCTTGTTAAGATTTAAGAGAGGAGAGGCATCAGTGTGAAATAAAAAGACACAAATGGAAGAATTTGACAATTAACATGAAATATTTATATGATGTTGGATTATAGAAATGAAAAAAAAAGTATCTAGGACAAAAGTTCTCAGGAAATCTCAAACACCTTGTTTAGAGTATCTTAATACGACAAAATAAAATTAAAAAACAAAGTGAAAACATTTCTATGTTGAGACCTATTGTTAAGTACTCTTCAGAAACACTCTATCTTCAAAGGTTTATTTAGTGAATATTTCATCCGGATTTTTTTAAAATATGCAAAATCCCATTTAAACTAACCACCGGATAAAAACTTTTAACATTTAGAAAGAAAAATTTCATTAAAAAATTTAAAATTGTCCTATGATTTATAGTTGACTTTTTTTTTTGGTTAGTTGAGGTAGTAACAATAGATTTTTTTAAGTGATAATCCATCATTGGGAGGTTACAAGTAGGCAGCTCTTTAATAAATGTTAGCACTAGATGATTTCTTCCATTTTTTAATTAGAGCTTTACAGTTATACATAGCAATTGAGTTCATCCCAACAAAATCACACATTTATGGATTCAATTTCAGTTCATGATCTTCCCCCTTTCCTTCCCCTTTTCTTTCCTGTCCTTCCTTCCCTACTCTGCTTGACTTCCTTTCACTCATCTATATATTTATATTTGATTGGTTCTTTTTACTTAAACATAGAAGTGAAATTCCCTGTGGTATATTTATATACCCACACAATGATTTTTAAAGAATTCATTCCACATTGCCTCCCCTTTCCCATTCCTCTACTCTGCTTGTTAATCTCCTTCTTGTACACTACTGATCTTCCTATGTCTTTATGATATCTGTTCTTTCCTCCTCCTTTCCTTTATTTTACTGTAGCTTCCACATGTGAGAAAAAAAATTCAACCTTTGTGTTTCTGAGTCTGGCTTATTTCACTTAGCATATTTTTCATTTCCATCCATTTACCAGCAAATACCATAATTTCATTCTTTTTTTATGATTGAGTAGAACTCTATTTTATATATATAATCCAGTCATCTATTGACAGACATCTGAGTTGATTCCACAATTTAGTTATTGTGAATTGTGCAGCTACAAACATTGAGGTGGCTATATTGCTATTGAATGCTGATTTTTTTTCTTTTTGGAAAATACCAAAAAGTGGTATAGCTCGGGTGGTTCCATCCAGAGTTTTCTGAGGAATCTCCATACTGCTTTCTAGAGTGGTTGTACTAGTCTGTATTCCCACTAACAATATATAAGTACACCTTTTCCCCCACATCTTCAGTAGTATTTATTATTATTTGTATTTATGATCATTAGCATTCTAACTGGAGTAAGATGAAATCTTAGTGTAGCTTTGATTTGCCTTTCCCTGATTTCTAGAGATGTTGAACATATTTTCATATATTTGTTGGCTATTTATGTTTCTTCTTTTGAGAAGTTTATTTCTTTTTCCCATTTATTAATTAGATTATTTGGTGTTCTTTTTTATTTTTTGCATAGTTTATACATTCTGTATATTAATCTCCTATTGAAGGAATAGCTGGCAAAGATTTTCTCCCATTCTATGGGTCTCTCTTCATACTCTTAATTACTTCCTTGCTATACTGAAGCTTATTAGTTTGTTGGCATCCCACTTATTGATTCTTGGTTTTATTTCTTGCACTTTGGGGAATCTTGTTAAGGAAGTCAGTGTCAGATCAACACGATGGAATGTAGACCCTGTTTGCAAGATTTCTGGTCTAATTTCAAAGTCTTTCATCCATTTCAGTTTGACTTTTATGCAGGGTGAAAGATAGGGATCTATTTTTATTTTTCTACATACAGCTATCCAGTTTTCCCAGAATCATTTGTTAAAAAGATTGTCATCTCCAGGATATATTTTTGTCACCTTTGTCAATTATCAGATGATTTTAAGTATGTGGGTTTGTCTCTGTGTCTTCTATTCTGTTCCATTGGTTTTCGTGTCTATTTTGATGTCAGTACCATGCTATTTCTATTATAACTCTGTGGTATAATTTCAGATGAGGTACTGTGATACCTCCCACATCACTTTTTTTGCTCAGTATTTGGCTATTCTGGGTCTTGTATTCTTCCAAATAAATTTAAGAATTGTTGTTTTCTAATTTTGTAAGAATGATGGTGTCTTGATGGGAACTGCAATGAATCTGTATTTTGTGTTTGATAGTATGGCCATTTTGACAATATTAATTCTGCCTATCCAAGAACATGGGATGTACTTCCATCTTCTAAGATATTCAATTTCTTTCTTTGGTGTTCTATAATTTCCATGGTAGAGCTCCTTTACCTCCTTGGTTAGTATTTTTTTAAGATTATTGTGAAAGGGATGGTTTTTCTGATTTCTTCTTTGGCCAAATCACTGTTGGAATGTAGAAAAGTTAATGATTTACAAGTGTTAATCTTATGTCCTACTACTTTACTAACTCATTTATAATCTCTAGAAGTCTTCTGGTGTTTTTTCTTTTCTGGGGAAGGGATCTTCTAGATATAGGATCATGACATCAACAAACAGAAATATTTTGACTTTTTTTTCTAATTGTATCCCTTTGATTTTCTTTTCTTGCCTGATCATTCTGGCTAATGTTTCAAGTATTACATTGAGTAAGAATGACAAGAGTAGATACCTTTGTCACTGTTCCTGATTTTAGAGGAAATGCTTTTACTTTTCTCCCTTCAATATGATGTTCGCTTTGGGTTTGTCATAAGTAACCTTTATGATGTTGATGTAAGTTCCTTGGGTCCCTAGTTTCTCCAGCATTTTTAACATGAATGGGTGCTGGGTTTTATCAAAGGCCTTTTCTGCATTGATTGAGATATTCATGTGATTCTTGTCCTTAATTTTAAGTGGTGACTTACATTTATCGATTCACATATGTTGAAATACCTTGCATCCCTAGAATGAAAGCCACTTGATCATGGTATATTATCTTCTTGATGTGTTTTCAAATGCAGTTTGATAATATTTTACTAAGGATTTTTTACATCTATGTTATTCAGGGATATTTATCTCTAGATTTTCTTTCCTTAATGTGTCTTTGGTTTTGATAGCCAGGTTAAACTGGTCCCCTAGAATGTATTTAGGAGTGTTCCCTCACTTTTGATTTCATGGAATAATCTAAAAAAGACTGGTATTAGTTCTTTAAAGGTAGAACTCAGCTGAGAATATATCTGGTTCTGGGCTTTTCTTTTTTGAAAGGCTTTTAATGCTGTTCCAATTTCATTACTTGATATTAATATGTTTAGGTATTCTATGTCTTCCTGGTTGAATTTCAGCAGGTCATATGTGTCTAAAATTTGTCAATGTCTTCTAAATTTTCCAGTGTATTGGAATATAAATTTTTTAAATAGTTTCTGATGATCCTCTAAATTTCAGAAGGGTCAACAGTGGATATCTCCTTTTTCATCTCTAATTTTAATCATTTGGGTCTCTCTATTTTGCTTAGTTTGGCTAAGGTTTATCAATCTTATTTATCTTTTTGGAGAAAGAACTCATTGCATTTGTTCTTGTATATTTTTTTATTCTCAATTTCATTAATTTCAACTCTGATCTTAATTATTTCCTATTTTCTACTGATTTTGGAATTAGTGCATAAGCTTATTTATCTGGGATCTTTTTATTTTTTTAATGTAGGCACTCAGTGCTATATCTATATCTATATATCCATATATCTATATCTATATATCTATATCTATATACTGGTATACGTGTATTTATTTATTTATTTATTGTTGCCACAGATTGAACCCAGGGCCTTGTGCATGCAAGGCAAGCACTCTGTCAACAGCTATATCCCCAGCCCAGGGGTATATATTTTGTATCTGGCAAGTGGAGTCTCTCTCTCTGTCTCTGCTTCTTGGTGTGATGTACTAAACTGTTTTCTTCTGCCATATCCTTCTGCAATGGTGTTCTACCTCACCCTAAGCCCCAAGGAATGAAGCCAGCTGTCTATGAACTGAAACCTCTAAAACTATGAGACTCAAATAAACTTTTCTTCCTGTAAAATTGTTCTTGTCAGGTCTTTTGGTCATAGCAGAGAAAAAGCTGACTAAAATTGTGCAGGACTGAAGGCATGGGGTGTAAGTATTGAGTATCAAACCCAGGGCCTTGTGCAGGCTAGGCCGGTTCTCTACATCCACAGCCAGGTAGAAATAATTTTGATGCTTACAGCCTCTGTTTTATGTTCTCCAAGATTACTCCCATACTGTACATTTCAGGTTCACAAGCTTCAAAGGTAGGCATGAACTTGAGTATCTTTGACATAATATATAGCCTTTGATGCTATAATAATGGTACTTAAAACCAAACTCTTTAAAAGTTGCTTCATACAGGACAGAAGCCTCCCTTGATATTTCTTGTCTAAGTGCTCTTTTCACACTGTCAATTCACACACACACACACACACAGAGTCTTAATAGACAGAAAATACAAGCTTGCTCTTTCTAGATCCCTAGCCCTAGCACAGTAATGCAGAACAGTAAAAGACAGCAAGTGCAATTGTGAAAACACTTTTCAGGCATTTGCTTGTTTCACATTTATTAACATTCCACTGACTCAAAGAAGTCCCGTAAATGACTCTAGAGTCAAGAATGTGGCAGAAAGTCCCAAATGGAATGGAAAGCATAGTACATATGACCAAGGGCATATGCAGGGGAGATGAGGAATCCCTGCCCCTCATGCAAAATATTGCTTTACTACCAACTCACATTCATCCCAGCAACTCTGCATCTCTTTCCTCATTCTAGTTCTACACCCTTCTTTTCAATTATTGAGTTCTCCCAAGCCCCATCAAGTATTTTCCCTTTTTAAGTTAATTAAAAATGGATATGGATTACTTATTGCCAAGGGAAAAAATGAGTGAAAGCTTTCTTGAAGCTCAGTATAAATATGCTTACTATATAAACAAATGTATTACTTTATTTCACAAAACAAGAGAAAGAAATTACTTTATTCTTTTAGATTATATGACTCTGTTTGATATTTCAAGTTGATTTTTGTACACTTCACTTAATAATTGATATATAGTCAAGTGGCAGTGATAAGTAGTACCTTTATTTTCTCCATCAGTATTTTATCATTTCTCTTTAAAAACTAATAAAAACATAAAATTATATCATTTATTTCTTTAGCCGCTCTTATTATCTGCCTTTCCCCACTATATGTAAGCTTTGTGAAAACAAGATTATTATTCATTATATTCACTTTGTATATTCTCAGCATGTTTAACAGTGTTTAGAGAGACTCAATAAATATTTGTCTAATTGACTTAAACTCAATTGTGAAGATAAAGCAACCAATTTAAAAAGTATTGTTAATCATATTTACCAATTTATTATAATTTTTAAAATTTCATTTCTTAACTCAACTGAAAATCAAAATTTTATTCTTGCCACCCTACCTCTATAAGAAAAAGGAAACAACCTTGTTCTGATTATTGTAATTACTAACGAATTAGTAATGTAAACCCTACAAAGATGAGGGAAACGTTCTGTTAAGAATGAATATAAAGGAAAGCACAAAATAAGTGATGAATTTATATGACTTCATTCAGATGGCAAAAAACCCCCACAAAACTCTAAAGTTGAGGCTATTTGCTTTACTAAGAGGTTGTTTCTGTTTTCAATGAAAAAAGCAGGAGAGAAAATGAGGCCAAGACACCTGTGGTAAATTCCAAAAATGACTACAAATTCTACAAATTATTTTGTTCCTGTATGTACATCTTATAGCAGAGGACTTTGTAGCTTCATTCATTAAGAAATAGTGTCTAATGAGATGGGCATCATACCCTAAGTACATGTATGAAGACATGAATGGTTTGATTATACTTTGTATACAACCAGGGACATGAAAAATTGTGCTTTATATGTGTAATACAAATTGTAATGCACCCTGCTATCATATGCAACAAATTAGAATTTTAAAAAAGAGAGAAAGGGTCTATGTCTTAATATTGTGCATCTGGGTTTGGCCTTGGAATTTGTTTTGGCCAATGGGACATCCGCATCCATGTTAGAGGTGGATATGTGGAAAATGCTCATGCATTAGGGCTTACACTTTCATGTTGTCTTTTTAAAACCCTAAGACCACTGTGTAAAGAAACCTGCAACAACAAATTGGAAGATGAGACACCACATGGAAGGGAAAAGTTATGCCAACTGAGCCCCACCACCCCGAGCAGGTTACAGCTTCCAAACAAGGAAACTTCCAACCAAGGCCAATCAAACAGTGACCTGTCATGGGAGTGATGCCATTAGAGACCCAAGTCAAAGCAGCTCAAAAGGATCATCCAGCCCACCCAGAGTGCCATGAATACTACGTGTTGTTTTAAACCATTAATTTTGGGCATGATTTAATACACAGCAAAAGCTACTATTACTTGAACTAGTAGCTGAAGATAACAAGAGGACCAGAAGCATCATCAACATCAAGGCAGGGAGAAATCTCTTTTAAGTTCATGTTAGATATTAAATAACTAGAAAAGTACAGTAATAAATTGGAGAGGAGTTCATAAGATGATGACTCTTTTAAGTTCAATTTTATACTCTAGAGCTTCAATTTCTTTAAAGGACTTCTCAAAAATATTCTTTTTTAAAAATATATATTTTTATGAAAAAAATATATTTCACATATAAAGCCAATACTATGAAGAACTTTGCTAAACTGATTGCCAATCCCCCCATTTCTAAACTGAAGTTGTTTGGTAATAAAAGGCAGGATTTGTTTTGTCAGGTGACCAAAAAATCATATTCTTCTCTTAGAAATGGCTCTGAAAGAATTATGTTATTATGCAAAGGAATAAATCTTTTCCATCACCCTCTCTGCTAGGCCAAAAAACAAATTTAAAGTAGTTTTCCAAAGTTTCAGTACAGGATATTAGTATGACCATGTAGAATGTAAGCAAATACAAACCACCAGTACTTTCTGGGTTTTCAAGGAAAAGAATATTTTTCTCTCATTTGTAACCCCAAAAAGATTACATCATATGCCCCTTGTATTGTAGCCTAGAAGACCTCAGATAAACTTCAGTTTTCCACTCTGATAATTTCAGAAATTCTGATGATTTTATTTAAGGAAGAAAGTTAATTTTAAAAATGTATCAAGGTGTTAAAAAGTTTAAGATTTGATGGAGACAAAATATAATTGATATGAAATTCTAAAACACCACATGGAAGAGATCTGATCACCAGCTGCATAGTTTTGTTTTGTTTTTTTGGTATGAATTCATAGGCACTCGACCACTGAGCCACATCCCCAGCCCTATTTTGTATTTCATTTAGAGACAGGGTCTCACTGAGTTGCTTAGCACCTCACTTTTACTGAGGCTGGTTTAGAACTCATGATCCTCCTGCCTCAGGCTCCTGAGCCACTGGGATTACAGGCCTGAGCCACTGCATCCGGCTACCATCCATATAGCTTACAAAGGTAATATCAAGGAATTCTTTCCAACGTCTGAACTGCTCATCCAGTAAAAGATTATACAAAGACTTCAGAGAGGAGAAGAAATGATTTTGACATAATCAACTTTGGAAATAGCTGGGTTTATGCTCTGAGTGGGGTGCTGGGGAATAAGAGTGGTACCAATACAGGGGAGCGCTACTTCCTTTGCAAGGGAAGGGGGTTCCTAGGGGCCACAAGGAAAATAAGAACAACATTTCTCACATTTGCAGGTCTTAGAACAGAGCTACTTCATAGGTGAGCATGCCTAAGCCATAGCTATGCAGATTTCTCTTGGAATCTGATGGGAGTCTCAAAAAGAAGTTAGTTAACCTTGCATTATCTTGAGCCTCCTGGAGAAGCAGAGTGATGTTGGGAGGCAAAAGCCTATACACCTAGGAGCAAAGGAACTCATTTCAATAGAGACAGTTCTTCAGGCCACTTGAATTAGAATATGCAGCAGGTGACTGAGAATCAACTAAAAGAGCCACAAAAAACAAGATCTGCTTTAAATCTATGCAGGGCTCAAACAGCATGAAGTTAGCTCCCAAGGGTACTTGTTCAGAAAGGAACTTCCTATTTCCTTACCATTCCTTTCTCCTAGCTCTAGGGCACAGAGGCAGCAGTAGGAGAGGAAGGGGCCAGAGGGAGAAACAAGGAAGAAATAGAGAAACTTCCAACCACTGGCCCCTCCCTACCATGTGCTTCCAAAAAGCATGAAAGTAGCAGGGGATATGACACTGAACAGAGTTCCACAGTTTTAATTTTTTGTATATTTCAATATCGGAATTAAGATTGTAATTATAACTTAAATTAACTATAGTAGGTTATGTACATCATTCACAATTGAATAGGCTACTGTAGGTGATGGAAGTTGTAGAAAGTAAGGCCTACCTGGAGGAAATAAGTTCTTAGGGGTATTATCTAGACAGATAAATCTTGTCCCTGGCTTCTCCATACTGTGTACTTCTCCCCCACCCCTACTTCTTGGCTGCCATGATGTGAGCACCTTTCTTCCACCATGTCCTCTGCCATGACCTTTCTGCCTCAACACAGGTCTAAAAGCAATAGAGCTAGTTGATCATGGACTGAAATCTCTGAAACCTTTCATCCTTTAAGTTGATTTTATCAGGAAATTTATCCAGAAAAAGCTAACACAATGAATTAGGAGATTCAAGATAGTAAAGAAAGATGTTAATTCTCCCCAAGTTGATCTATCTGTAAATTTAACATAATTTTTATCAAACCTTCACAAGACTCTCTTAGCAAATTTAAATAAATTGATTTTCAAAATATTTAGAAAGGCAAAAAACTGGACCAGGTAATCCAATTTTGGAAAAATAAAAATAAAATGGTAGAAAACATTCTACCCAATCTTTTGTGTTACCATAGAGCTATAATAATCAAGATAGTCTAGTATTGGTGGAGGGATAAATACATACATCAATAGAACAAAACAGAGAACCCAGAAGTGAATCCACACAAAAATGGACGACTGATATTTTTATAAAATGCAAAGGAAGGACTGTGAATAGAGAAAGGATTAGCTTTTCAACAACTAGTGTTGAAGTGACTTCTATAGGCCAGAGAGAGAGAGAGAGAGACAGAGAGGAGAGAAAGGAGAGGATCTCATACCCTATACAAAAATTCAAAGTGCATCATAGATTTAAATGTAAAGCACAAAATTAACTTTTAGATGGCAGTATAGTAGAATATATTCTGAACCTATGACTAGGTAGAGTTCTTAAATATGACAAGAAAAGTATAGTCTATACAGAAAAAAAATCAATAAATAAGATTTGAACAAAATTAAAACATTTGCTATATGAAAAACTCTGTTAAGAGAATGAAAAGACAAACTCCCAGGGATGAGGGTGCTGGATATTTGCAAAGCACAAATCTAACAAAGGAGATGTATCTAGAACAAACAGGCAGTTCTTACTTTGCACAGTAGCGTGGGACTATAAAAAATGACCACGTAAGCTGAAGCCACACAAAGCTTCCTTTAATCAGTTAGAAAATATAATTGTTCCTTGACCTTTAAAAATTTTTGTCAAAACTTTCTCATTATTGGTACCAAATGTACATACAAATTTTTTAAGGTATTGAAACCAATTTATTTAGCACATCGTAACTTAAAGCTTTAGAAACTTTGAGAATTAAAGTGCTTTATATATTTGCAAAAAACATCAAGAGTAGCTTCAGTAATGCCTTCTTGTGATAAAACTTACAATAAAGAACAAACATCTTTTCTGAACCTACATGAACTGTCATACTTCTTTATATGCTTGGATTAGCTTTTTAACTTTTGCATTTTTTAACTTTTTAGTTTTTTTATAACTTTTTGCATTTTTTATTAACTTTTTTAACTTTAGCATTTTTAATATCATGAAATATTTCTAAGTGTTCCTTTAATGTAAAGATTTTGCCACTTTCTCTGGGATTTCTTCATCCTTCCCTTATTCATGTTATACGGTTTGCTGTCACTAAGTTCCTCTGGCTGCATATCTAGTCTCTTGAATGGCAGCAGTATCAACATTCTCATACTCGACTATTTTCTCTAAAATTCCATTTATGGTTAATTAGAATTTTACTTCCAGTTTTGTAATTTTTTGTTTCTGTGCTACATTTTCAAGTTTGTTGGCCAGTTCCATTTTTCACTTATTCATTTTTGTAAAATGTCATAGGGATTTATCACTGAGAGACAAGGAAGTAACACAAACACACATTTTGCTTAAGAGGTATGCAATGATCAATCACCAAAGACTTTGAAAGAAGTGAATTGTCATAGATCATGATGCACATCTGTTATTTATGTTTTGATCTGTGGACTGGAGAGCTAGCAATACTTTGTGCTTTATGCAATCACTCACAGTTAATGTTATGGTAACTGAAATTTGAATTATATAATTTGAGCCATTGCACTACAAGGTCATGCATATTGGAATCATGCAAAGCGAGCACTGAATATATAAAGAACTCTCAAAACTTTCCTTTAAAATAAAAAGAATCAAATTAGAAAATGGATAAAAGACAAAAGTACACCTTTCACCAAAGAGGATATACAGATAGCAAATCAGTACCTAAAGATATGTCCAACATCTTAAGCCATTTGGGACAAATTAAAAATCATGATGATGTATTGCTATACATCTACTACAATAGAAAAAAAAATTTAAAGATCATGACAATACTAAATGCTGACAAAGAATTGGAAAAACCAGATCTCTTAAACACAGCTGGTAAGTACTTAAGAGGTACTTCAGAAAATCCTTGAGCAGTTTCTTAAGAACTGTTACCACACCACCCAGCAACCATATCATAGAACATCTATTCCAGCAAAAGCAAACAAAAAACAACTTATGTTCACACATTCATATGTACATGAATGCTCTAGTAGCTTCATTTGTCATAGCAAAAATATATATAAGAAAATAATCTACATGCCCTTCCATAGGTGAATATCTGAACAAACTATTATAACAAACATTGCTATACCGGAACACCAGTCAAATATAAAAAGAAACAACTATTGATACAGATATTGGGTGAATCTCCACAACATTAGAGACAGAAAAAGCCAATCTCAAAGGTTGTACTGTATGATTCCAATTATATGAGAGTCTCAAAATGGCAAAATTACAGAAAAGGAAAATGGATTAGCAGGTTGCCAAGAGTGGTGAAAGGAGGGTGTGTGTTTGTGTGTGAGACAGGGGCAGCATAAGTCACCTTTGTGTTGATGGAACAGTTCTGAATCTTGATTATGGTGGTAATAACACAAATCTACTCAAGACAAAACTGCATAGAACCACCCATACACACACTCAAAAATGAAGGCATGGAAAACTGAAGAAGTCTGATTGGAATGTGTGGATTAAATCAATATGCCTGCTTCTAATACTATACTCTTGTTATAGAAAATGTTATCTCTAAGAGCAATTGGGTGAAGAGCAACTGGGACCACTCTGTATTATTTTTACAATTTGTTATGAATCTGTAATTTCTGTATTTAAAAATAAAACATTTAAAAAATTTCCTTTATTCAGAGGTGCCACTTTGGGGAATTTATCCATAATACACTTACATATGTGTACAAAGATGTGTTCATATGGATGTTCACTATAACACTATAGTGGCAAAAGACTATGCTTAGTCTCAACTCTCTCCAAAGTGGTAAAACAGCTATCATGGGAAAGAGTATGCGGTTGGTTAAAAGAAACATGACATTTACTATATGATAAATGTCATCTCAATTTAAAAACTGAGAGAAAAAAACAAAAAAACAATTTCCAAGATATGATCTTAAGTGAAAAAAGCAAGATGCAGCAGAATGTTAATATTTATCAGAGAAAGAGAAAGATTGATGTATCTGCTTATGTACCTATAGAATAGCACTGGAAGGGTCCTAGGATTATTGGACACAGTTATCACCACCAGAAGAAAAAATGGGTACCTTTTGAATTTGTAGAACATGAATAAATCGATATTTACTGAGCTAGAGTGTCATTGCTATCACCGTGGTTTTACACTTACACTAACTACTAAAACACTATCCATCTGGGTGTGATGACACTCACCTATAATCCCAGTGGCTTCAGAAACTGAGGCAGGAGGATCTAAAGTTTGAGGCCAGCCTCAGCAATTCAGTGAGGCCCTTAGCAACTCAGCAAGATCCTGTCTCAAGATAAAAAAAATCAAAAGGTCTAGGGATGTGACTCAGTGGTTAAGCACCACTGGGTTCAATCCATGGTACCAAAATCAATCAATATAGACAAACACAATCAAATTCATTTTTCACTCTGGCTTCCACACAATTATTTTACCACAATGTCTTTTCCTTTTTCATTTGTTTCTTCTGACACTATATATTCATGTTTACCATAATTCTAACACATGGCCCTTCCTGATGCCACAGTTTCTAAGACACTGTTCATTCTCCACTCTGAAAGAAGTCTCTCATAAGCAGCATACACTCTATGTTCATCAAAATCCAATCAAGAGACAAAATTACATCAGTAATTGAATAGAGAAAGTTAAATATCAAAAACTGTTATTAAAGATAGTTTACTGGGCTGGGGATGTGGCTCAAGCGGTAGGGCGCTCGCCTGGCATGCGTGCGGCCCAGGTTCGATCCTCAGCACCACATACAAACAAAGATGTTGTGTCCACCGAGAACTAAAAAATAAATATTAAAGTTCTTTCTCTCTCTCTCCCTCTCTCACTCTCTCTTTAAAAAAAAAATGGAAGTTGTAAAGATGTTGTGTAAAGCTAGAAACACAAAATTCACACCACTTTAAAAAAAAAAAAGATAGTTTACTAAAATGGTAATAATGGATACAGAAATAACAGAGACAAACACTCCCCCTGATTGTAGGAGAGTGTAAGTCACTCCCCTATCCAACTACCCGAGGGCTGAATTTAGAGCTCATTGGAGAGGTCAAGGATGCCAAAAGAATACAAAGTGTAGACAGAAGACACTGGCCAGAGAGAACTGTCTAGTGGGAGCATCTTACCTAGTGATGAGATCCCTGGAGATTGTGAGTCGGGCACAGGCTGTCTATAGGAATAGCTCCCCAAGCAACAGAGAGACTTGTAGGAAGGTGCAAGCTGCAGCTGTTCTATAAAGACTACTGGGGGTGCAACCAGGCCTTCCACATGTCAATCTGAATGCGACCAGATCAAAGCAATGACACATGTGGTCCAGAGAGCAAAGTGCTCTCCCCTTGCCATGGCCTTATCATGTTCTTCCACGGCACAGTCTTAACACTGAGCCCACTGACCAAGGAAAGATGCATACAGAGTCCAATTTCAACATCACAATACAGCACAAAGGGTAGATATGGAGCTGAGACAATCAATTGGTATATTCTACAATCCTGAAACCAAGTGAATTCAATGGGATGAGTGACATAACTGCAACTCCAGAGTTACCCAGTGCTGGTGCTATGAAAGTACAGAGGAGGGGAAAAGTGAATTTATAATTATTCCTTACTAGATATGTGTGCCTTTACTTAGTCTTTTGTATGTATTTAATTGATAATGGGTTTCATTTCTTTAGAGACAATCTAATAATTTTCAGATAGGTATATTTCTTAAAGTATCATGTGTGTGGAAAATGAAAATTTGGTTTTCTGTTTTTAATCAGTCGTTATCTAGGTTATGATGATGCAAACACATCTGTGTTCAACTGGTTTTAAAAGGATTAATTCTGGTCCGATTTTTTTCTCATATGTGATGTTACTACCAACGGCAAATTGCCTTATGATGCACATAATGTGCACAAGAATAACAAAACACCTGTTATTTAGTATGGACAAATACTAAGATAGATTTACAGATATGAATTTGAGCTTGGTCTTGAAGAGTTTTCAACATATTTTCCAGATAGGAAAGGAACAGTTATGAAGGTATAGAGATGGGAGAAGAAATGATAGGTAGAGAGACTGCAAAGCAGTGTCTGAAGCCTAAGTCTTTGGGAGGAAAGAATTAAATAAATAAATTATTTGGGTCTTAGGTTTTCAAAGTTAGTGTTTCAAAACAGTTATCTGTGGACTACTTGAGAACCATGTTAAAAACATATTTCTAGGTTAATATCCCTAGACACCTGTTTAACAAGTTTGGGACAATCAATCATACAACCATTCCCTTCATGGTATGCTAATGTTCATGATCCACACACCACTATTAGATAAATATTTTTCTTTATTGCTATAGGTCTCCAAAGTCAGTCACACACACACATCAAGGAGCATACAAGATGATTCATTGGGGTGTTGGAAAAAGACATTAAAATACAGTCACACTAAAATTCAGCTTAATTTATATATGGACTGATACAGATGCCGCCACTTGATCTATGTACAAGGTGAACTGAGGGAGAAAGACCTTAAGTCCTCATTTCCTCAACCAGCATACTGTGATAGACAACGGCTTATAGATGTTTCACAAAACAGAAAAGTGATACCAAAAATGTGTAGAAAAAAATTTTAAAAAACATAGACAGTAGTAAAAATACATGAATGTGGAAACAAGAAAATGGCAGAATTGACCTCTTTTCTAAATCTAAATTGGCTCTTTGCTAAATTACAAGATAGAAAGTTATGAAATCAGATAAATAATAACTTTAAGAAAAAAAATGCCATGGAAAGAACATTTTGAAAACTATCACTGATAATGTTCTGTGCTTTTGTGGCTGAAAACACAAGTGTATTGCCTATCAAAATTTTCATATCTTCAAAACAACTTGGAAATAACTTTCTGAGCTATTAAAAAATCTCTAAAACCTCAATACATGTTTTTTTTTTTTTTTAAATAAATACTCCAAAGTGCTTCTTTGGGCTTTAGGAAGCCATTTATAAACAAATATATAACTTCAGATTAGTTGCTAGAACAAATGTTGTTAATCTTCCATGAGGTCAAACATTTATTCTCACTGGGACTAAGATTGGAACACTTTTACTCACCTCACTCCCCTGTTTGGTCCTCACCTGGAGGTTCTGTTGGGACAGCTCAGTACTGACATTAATAGTGAGATTTTCCATGTAGTATGTCGTGTCTTTTCTACTTGAAGAGTACTTAACCCTTTACAGATTCCCCTTCTATCACAAAATGAAGTTGTTTTTATTATTTGTCCATTTAAAATTTTGGGAGCATTTACTTAGGTGAACTTACTTTGGGGATATATTCTATGGATCCTGAATAACCTCAAGATGAATGATCTTACTTTGGAAAGAGATTTTAGGTTACAGTGTTATTCTAAAGTCTAGAAATGTGATTTTCTTTCTTTCTTTCTTTTTACCTTTGTTTATTGTTGTCTTTTTTAAATGTGGTGCTAAGGATCAGACCCAGTGCCTCACACATGCTAGGCGAGCGCCCTACCACTGAGCCATAAGCCTAGCCTCTGTGGTTTTCTTTTTCTTTGTACATTCTTTTCTGTATCCTGAAATTCAAACATTTGAATATTTTCTCCTCTATGTCTAGTGAATATTTCAAAATCAACATTTCAAAACTAAAACTGATCCTTCCAGCTGCTACCATGCCCAAATTAGGCAGAAACTCCATTCTTGCAGTTACTCAAAAAACTTTTTGAAATGTCATAGACCATTATCTTACACACTGCATCCAATCCACATACTCTCAAAATATTTTGAAAATCGCACCACTTCTCCTTCTTCTACCAATACCACACTGGTCTAAGCCCCCATCATTTGTTGTTTAAATTATTGCAATACTCAAAGATCTAGTCTCCTGGCTTCTGCCCTTGAAATCTTCATAGTGTATTCTTGAATTATAGTCAGCAACTCTTCTAAACCAAATCCATTCATATCATTCCTCTGCTTAAAATTTCTCCAATGGCAGGGAACGATGGAACATGCTTGTAATCCCAGTGGCTTAGAAGGCTGAAGCAGCAAGATTGTGAGTTCAAAGCCAGACTTAGTGACTAGGTGAGGTCCTAAGCAAATTAGCAAGACCCTGTCCCTAAAGAGTATATAAAAAGGGTTAGGGATATGCTTCAGTGTTTAAGCACCCCGGAGTTTAATCCCCAGTACCAAAACCCAAAATTTTCCAATGGCTTTCCAGATGCATCAATAAATAATTGCCAAGTCTTGCAACAGTTACAAGGGCATACATTATCTTGTTTCCTGCTGACTTTCTGCCCTCATCTTAAGTTTTTGCTCTCTCTAGGTATATTCCTGCCTCAGGGTTTTTGACTACTCCCTGTCTGGAGTGCTTTCTCCCCACATATTTATAAAACTAGCTTCCTCACTTACTTCAAATTACTGTATAAATCTTACCTTATCTGCCTCTAAGCACTATGAGATAGAAAATCCTGCCACTACCTTATCTCAATATAAGCCTAGTCATATCATGTTCCCCCTTTCACCACTTATTACCATGTAAGACACATTTATTCATTTACTTATTGTCTATCTCTTCAACGTTGATGAGGGTGTGGCCAACATTTTTGTTCACTAAAACAGTGCTTGTCATTGGTGCAAAATAAATGATAAATACTTGAATTGAGTATCTGCCTAGCATCTTTTCCCCAATGTTTCCTGGAACCTACATGATGCAAGTTCCTTCAACCTAATAATTTTCCTCTGTTATTTGGTACTTGTGTCCTCCTAAATCCACCCCCACACTTCCTCCTCCTTTGGTTCTTCACTAATACACATTTAATAGCCTAGGCTTATCTTCTGTTTTCATCTTGTCTTTGGGTTTTGTTTCCTAGAGAGAGCTACAATTTGGTAAACTGTGGTTATTCCCCAATGCTTTCTCTTCCTTCTTTTTGTTCCCCGCTGGTACCAGGGATTGAACCCAGTGGTGCTTAATCACTGAGGCACATTCCACAGCCCCCTCTTTAAAAAAATACTTAGTTGTAGATGAACACACAGTATCTTTACTTATTTTCATGTGGTGCTGAGGATTGAACACAGTGCCTTACACATGCAGGGCAAGCGCTGTAACACTAAGCTAAAGCCCCAGTCCCCAACCACTTTTTAAAAATATTTTATTTAGAGATAAGGTCTTGCTGAGTTACTGAGACTGGTTTTGAATTTGTGATCCTCCTGCCTCAGCCTCCTGAACCGCTGGGATTACAGGCGTGAGCCACTATGCCTGGCCAGACCTCCTTTTCTACATTTTAATACATTTTACTTTCTGTAAATTTTTATTTTATACTGTGATTAAAGTCTTACATGCTTTTTCAGAATTAAAGTTGCCATCCATCTAGACCAGCAATTTCATCATCCATTTCTGAGTGTTTTCTCTCACTTGTAGATGCCATTTTAGTTTTCCATAGACTATTTTCCTTTTGTCTGCTCATCCTCCCTTTTGCACAAGTCAAACTTTGGGATATTTTATGCCATAATAAACTCATGAACAATAGAAACCAGTTACCTTTGTTTCTGTGGACTTGCTGTCAACCAGCAAATTGACCATTTCCTTCACCAATGACTAGAGGAAAACCTATCTTTCCTCTATTTTCAAGAACTTGTTTTCTCAGAAACTCATGGGGTGATGTGAAACTTAGCTCACATGTGGTGTCCGAGAAGGTACTCTGAAGTTGAGTCTTACTAGTACTGCAAATGTGGACTGCATAACTTTTCCTTTAAGTTCATGGTTCTGTGAGATCAAGACTCTTTCAGGAGTTTAGGTCTTTGTTGAAGGTTTCATAGCTGCTGGTCTACAGGACCCTATCTGAATTAAGAAAAAATTAAAGACAAGCTCTCCCTTCCCTATGCTGGTATAATCAAAACGGTTATATACATCCTTCTGATTCTAGTCTCCAGCCCCATAGCAACTGCTCTGTCCAAAAAAGGTAGTTAGCAGATGGAATAAAAAAGTTTCACAGGAGGGAGCTTAAGACACACAATAAAGCCATCTCCCTAGGGCCCTGTTTAAGAAAAACATATAACTAAATTTAAATATGGATGGAAAAGGGTAAATATAGGTTGACAAGATGACAACAGTAATAGTCCAAAATTTGTGACAATAGGAGAGGTTGTAGGAGAAATGCAATATGAATGGATATGTCTTTGATGAGTGACAAGACATTTAAAACACTTAATAGAAGGAAAGAAAGAAATGAAGCTTCTTAAATGTATACATATTTGCTCAGAAAACAGTGGGAAGTCCATGACTTCTGTTTCCTCTGTCAAGAAAAAGTAAGGGCACTTCTGAGTGAAGACAATGGAGTAAAATTGGATCCATTTGGGTCATAACAACCTAAAGAACTGGCAAAGAAGTGAAAGAGGAGGAAAGATAAGAAATAAAATCAATCACCAAACAACAAAAAGTACACATCTTCACACTAAAAGTGAAATAAATGGATTCAAGTAAGACTTGGATTAAAGACAAGCTCTCCCCCTCCATATTCTGGTATAATCAAAAGGTTATATATATTCTATTGATTCAGAATAGCATCTAACCTACCTCAATAAGTTAACAGCAGCCTAGGAATTCTTAACGCAAAATCCAACACATGAGGAAACAAGCGCACAGAAGTTAAAAAAAAAAAAAAAAGAAAAGAAAACCAAAAACTCCAATAAAAAATACTTTGTTCCCATCAGTATCTCCAGGAATCCGTTTTCTAGCAACCTGCATTTAGTTCAGGAAGCATTAAGGAGAATGTTTTTAGTAATGAGATGAATATATAACTAGTGACCTCAGTATTGGCAGTTAAAAAACTCAAAAGGAACAAAAGCCCAGGCCTTTCAACAGTCTTTCCCACACCCAGTAAAACAGCTACAGAACTGGCAATATTTATTGCCCAAAACCAGCCTCATAAGAAAGCAAAATGGGGAAGCAAGACTATAGAAGATGCTAGACTGTCAAAAAGCCATATGTAATAAAAGCAGTCCTCTATCTGTATCATAATGGGAATTTTATTTAAACAAATTTGGTTGTTTTGGGGGGGTACTGAAATAACTTAATCATCAATATTTTATTAATTCATTTCCAAATATCTAAATATAAATCCACTCACTGTCTCCATATAAAGCCCAAGTTTTTTGAGGATGGATCCTTTCAGGTTCATGTTCCCCAATTACCTCATCCTCCTTGTTGCTATCTCCCTTGTCACTGCTAGTCTCAACATTCTCAGTTATTTCAATACTCATGTAACCACAAAGATCCTTCACTCATCTCAAAGACCACCTCCTCCTATCAGTCATTTTCAAGGTTTTGACTTTTTCTCTTTGATTTTAGATCACTGCTGGTATCTTTGTTTCACACATCTCATTCTGACCATATCCTTTTCTCATCTTTCAGGCTCATTTCACTGAAGCTTTTAGTTCACAGGATAGTGCCACTTTCTCATACCCATCACATCTTGTCCAAGATTTATTCCTCAAACTACATATCACCTTGCAAATGTCAATTCCCTGGCCTGCTTCTACTTCCACTATAAGTCAAAAACCCAACTGCAATCCCCTACACCTATAATCAAGCAGCTAGAGAAAAACCACACCAATGGTTTGTCAAGCTTTGCTTAAATCGTGACCACTTCTTAAGGATACAACACAGTTCCAATTACTGCCATATTTTCCCATTACATTGGAATTCTCACATAATTTCTTTTCTTACCTCAAATTCTTATATCAACTTTCATTAGTCTTAAACAACTTTAATGTGCAATCTATTTTGTTTTGTACTGAGTGGTGCATTATGAAATAAAAATACATCATCTAAGAATACAAATGTTAAGATCATTTTATAGTCAAAACATAAACTTTAGTAATACTTAGTTGTGTTAACATGAGCCATGAGCAATTTCACTCAATCTCCCCCAACCATTACACACACCGACATGATACATTCAAACTGTTTCATTTTAAAAACCAATGTTTATAGTCGGGAGTGGTGGCACACACCTGTAATCCCAGTGGTTCAGGAGGCTGAGGCAGGAGGATCATGAGTTCAAAGTCAGCCTCAACAAAAGTGAGGGGCTAAGCAACTCAATGAGGCAGTCTCTAACTAAAATACAAAATATTGCTGAGGATGTGGCTTAGTGGTCAAGTGCCCTTGAGTTCAGTCCCCACTGTCCCACCCCACCAAAAAAAACAAATGCTTATATTATTGATCAATTAAAAAAAAAGATAAGTATCACTGCCATGTTTAGTATTAATATTAAACTCCATGAAGGCAGTTCTTCTGTTAGAAAACATTACTACATTTTATCACAGTGAAATAGTGACCCAACATGTTCCCATTTGAAATTTGTTGGCCTGTTAAGTATAGGTCAATAAAATACCCAAATGTGGCAACAGAATCCCTCAGATGTCTTCTGCTTCATTACAGTCTCGGCTCTATTTATATTAGTTATGTAGTAAAGATGAGCATTCTCTAGATGAGGCTGGATTGTAAACTATAAATTCTGTGCCAAAGGATCTACAAATAATCATTAAGCAGACTCAAACACACAGCCTTCTCCAGAGCTGTTTTATAATTTCTTTTACAGTCATTTAAGAAAGCTGAGAGCAAAAAAGGAAAATTTACCATAAATGTTCATCACTACACTATTAAACAAAAAAAAAAAAGAGAGAGAGAGAAGTGTTTTAGGAAATGAGAGGAAAAAAGCTTATTTGTCAATGTTCTGTTATTTATATATTAGCACCTTTGAGCCTAAAATTAAAAAAAAAATTCAACAGCGTTTACAATTCATGTTGTATGTCAGTTATATGGATGCTCATCCAAAAGCAGATGAACAAAAGAACAGAACAGCATAATAAAATATGTACTTAGTGGACACTTATGAATGGAATGAAAAGTAAGTTTGCATGGAGTCCATTAAAGTCTTCCATTAAAGGAACTGGGGGTTGTGGCTCAGTGTTAGAACACATGCCTAGCATGTGTGAGGCCCTGGGATCAATTCCCAGCACCACATTTAAAAAAAACAAAACAACAACAACAAAAAACCCCCAAATGAACAAAATAAAGATATTGTGTCCATCTACAACTAAAAATATATTTTTAAAAACATCTTCATTAAAAATATCCTGATGCAGAAGATTCAATTATTGACATTGCCAATATGATGCTGTTAATAATTTTGATTATACAGAAATAAAATCTGTTGTAAAATTTATTATATTATTGTTGGTTATTATGTCAAAACCATGGCAAGCTATAAAGGTAATGAAATACACTTAATACTATTGCAATAACATAGAACATATGGCCATAATCAAAGTAAGTTTAGTAGAGCATGAAGTTTGGTACCTTCAGGAAAACTATGATTCTCTAAATTTTTTACCTAATTAATGGGCAAGGAGACTGTAAATGAATTTAACTCATTAGTTTTCAAAGTGAAAACTTATATTTATTTCTAAAACAGAAATATTATGCTTGACAAATATTATAAATCACACCATGTAAAGACAATATCCCAATGTACAATGTTTCTGTCTTCGTGGTATTAGGGAAAAGAAAAAATATTTTTTAAATATATGTTTTAATTTAAAAAATACTTTTTTTGGTTGGTGATAAGGGGGAAGGTGGAAATATCCCTAAGATTTTTAATGTAAAGTACTACCAAATACCTTATTTACTTAATCTGTATTCATGAATCACTTTGCTTGGGAAAGAGTCAACAATTGGTGATTAAGCAATCAATCACAGTGGGCTACTATAATATAAAGAAACTGCATTAACTTTGTAAGTACTATAACAACCTTAAGGGTTAAGTAGCTCTTAGTATTTTAAAAGTGGCTACAAAGGGAATTCAACAGCAAATAAATACTGGAAGGGATAGATCACTTGCTTAAATTTAAAATATTATCACCTCACTTTTTTAATTTTGGCAATAAAACTATTTTATTTCATTAGCTTTGTTCATACAAAAATGCATACTGCATTTCAGCAGATGGCATATATTTAAAACTTCTAAGATACTCCTATATAAAAACTACCTAAAATAATATACAAGACCAAACACAATGACCTAAAAGTATTCTTACTAGATATAATTCTTTACAATTCTATTTAACATTTTCATTTTTCCTTAGATATTGTGCCCACATACGAATATGTAAACAATACTGGGTTCAGCAAACTTTCAAATATGGCGATGAATACGCCAGAACATTTAGGACATGGCATTTCAAAACTTCCTAATCATAATCTTAGTTTAAGACAAATTCAGTCATTCTTCCCTTTTATTTCTAAAGTATTTTTATTTTATTACTATGAGAATCAACATGATTCTCAAACCTAAGTGAATAAACAGTGAAAATCCAGTCTAGTCACATCAGTGTAATCAATTTTTATTTTTTAAAGAAAAATAGCAGCCAGAAACTTTCTGAGTTGAGAACATATTTCTACAATTCCTATTTTATTTTATAAATAATAAATTTCTCTTTAGCATTCTACATAAATCTTAAACAGGCAGACCAAAATGTTCTTTATTAAGAAACATGAGCATGTATTGTGTTTGTGTAGGTATGTGTGTAGGCTTTAATAAAAATTTATCTGGAAAATAAACTTCAAGTTATATTTTACATTTAAATAAGCACTTTAAAAACACAAAATTTAGGGCTGAAGGTTTAACTCAAGTGAGCACTTGCCTAGCGTGTACTAGGAGAGTTATAGGGGGCTGGGAACACACTAAACCAAAAGCATTAAGTTTAAAGCCACTTTCTAAGCCATTAATTTTGACCAGTTTTAAATTTTTGTGTAATACTATAAAATATACTGTTAAATCTCAAAGAATTTCATATACTACATTAGTTTGATAAATATTCCCTTCCCACCCTCCAAATAAGAACACTGTTATCACCTTAATTTTGTTAGGAGTCAAAAAAAATTTTATTTAGGAAAAATATTCCCTTCAGTGTTGATTAGACAGTGTATTTTATTTGAGTAATTTACTCTTTTGTGCAGACCAATTTAAAGTATGCCTCTTTTCATAAACAATCTGACTCATTCTGCATGGCAGATAAGAAAATTAATACTTCTTTCTACCTTAAAATTCAGATTTTCCTCATTATGAATTATTCCTGTATGGACTGCTATTGTGCTATTGCTAAAAACAGAGTTAGTAAGGAAATGAACACATGGAAACAAACCATAAAGCTATAATACTAGTTAATAATAAAATATATTAAACATTATTTAAATATTAAACAGCAAAATAGTCCTTCTATATTAAATAAATAAGATTTTAATTTGTCATTTGGGAATATAGGTCAATACCACAATAGGAGGGATGGTCTAGTGCAAAGAGTGACCTCACACAAAACACACCCACACACATTAGAAAAGGAGAATGAGGTGGAAACACAACATTTAATACTGGTTTTGTTTTCAAATAACAAATTAAACCAGTGATTCTCCTTCCTTCTTGCATTTTAAATTACCTCGAGAACTTCTGAAAAATACTGAGATCAGGTCTTATCCCAGATAAATTAAATGAGAATAGGCATTTAGTCACAGATATTTTTTCAAAACTCTCCAAGTGATTCCAATGTTCAGTGTTCAGATCTATTGATGAAATCTACGTGCTTCTTTCTTATTGTTACTTGACTCAGAAGACTCCAAGGAATAAAGAAACAAAACCTCTCCTTTACAGTCAGAACACACTAGGGTATCTCCAGTTAATAGTAACTTATGGGTAAGTCAAGTTTATTAATGTGCTGTTCATTTCCATTAAATTATCTACTTATGCCTCTTTCCCCTGTTAATTCTGTATTCCCAAACTCCAAGATCAAGTATCGTCAAACTACGTTTCTGCAATAAACCAGTTACAATGAAAATACATCACTCATTCATGCATATAAATATTTACTGAATGCCTACTATGTGCAAGGCACTGTCTTAGGTGCTGCTGTAGAACTGAGAGTTTTGTTTTGTGGGGTTTTTAGAATTAATCATTATAAAATTAATTACATGGACCTAAATAAGGGAACAAATGGTCAAAGAGAGAAAAAGTAACCCAAGTGCATACTAAGACTCTGATTTTTAAGTACATGAAATAGCATATTTGTACTTTTCCTAATGTTCCATACAATATTTCCAGAAGCCTTTGAATATACATAAGGAAAATTCAAAATAGAAAAATAAACCTTGTTCAAAGATGTTAATTTTAACCACACTCTGTATCAAGTAAATTTCATGTATCAGTATAAACACCAAAAATCTTTATGGAAAGGTAGTCCATGTCCACTTGTAGTAGTCTTAATAAGTAATCTTACATAAAAATATTACAGATTCTAGTACATGTCTATTTCATCATGGAGTTTACACAATACATAATTTGAGAACAGATTCATATGCTGAGAAATTCTAATGTGAACAAATTGAGTTTTCTTTTATCTTCAGAAAGAGTAGATGCAAAGAAAGGGGGAAGAAAATGAGAGCAGAATCTATTCAAACCTAATAAACATACTAAAATTTAATAATTTAAAATGCTGACTGCTTTTCTTTTGGAGAGCCTTGTGAATTCCCTCTGAATAATATCTTATTTTTATTGATAAGAACTTTTGTCATTACTTAAAATATAAATAATAATTGCTTCTCATTTTAAAGACAGCATTAAATTTCAAAAAATGACTAGAGAATATCAGCTTGATAAGAAAGGGCTAAATGTTTATATATTTTCTTTTAAAAAAATGTTAAAGAGAGAATCACTGTGAAAAAAAAAAATGACATAAGAAAATGGTCAGCAACAGTTCTAATGGTAAAAATAATTGAGGGGAATTAAACTTCCCAGGAGTTTTTAAGTAGTAAAAGATTAAAAAAAAAAAAAAAAAAAAGACTCCAGGACCTTGAATGCAACACTCTGTCTAAAGTAGAGAAATAGTAAAATATTTTACTAAGTTAAAATATAGGTTTTACATTTTATACCATATTGAATACACACAAAAATACCAGTGTTTTTTAATCTTGTTTCTGTTCAGACACTTAAGCAAATGATCTTTGGTGCCCGGAAGTTTATCAATAGTTAGGGATAATGGAAGATAAAGAAGTCCAAAATTGACAAAGACGACTCAAAATCCTTTACCATATAAAATAACAAGAAAGTTATACTGCAATGGTGCTGATGTATACTTTCCCTCAAATCATACTCTAGCTTCCAAAATAAGCTGCTATATAGCCAATCATGTTTTTAATTTGTGTTTTGAGATTTTCCAACAGGAAAGGTATCGCAAATAGAAATATATCATTCTAAGATTTAAAATTATCAAGTGAGAAGAATGTACATTCATCAAATGTATTCATTTATAAGAAGTCTTGAAAGGCTGAACAGTCAACCAAAGCTGAAGAACTGTTGTGGATTTTTCATTATTTCTTTTTAAATAAAGAATACATGTAGACATAGCATACATACAGGTTGAAATTTTGATTCATTCAAAATAGTCACATCCCTTTGCTTGGTTTTTGAAGTTCCAGAGTCTAAAATTTAATACCATTCATAACACAGTATTTTCAGTAAAAGGAATTAGAGAGCAATGAAAAATCAGAAGCAAGATGGCTTAGAGAGCCTTATAACCTCTAAATATACACACATTTATAACCTGTATTTATTTTCTAAAGAAACAAATTTTAAGTAATGCTAATTTAACCAATAGAGAAAAAACTTCTATCAAAATATACAATTTCCATTACAGACTAGAAGGCTAATATTAAAAAAATAGTTATAAGCCAAAAAGTTTGCTTATATGGATGACAGGCATCATCCTTTTGAAGCAAAAGCATCAAATAAGGTCTTATAAAAGATTGATCTGTGACCTTCTTCATTTATAAGTTCCTGATAAATTCATAAAGCTTCAGTCTTTAGATCAAGGTATATCCATGCTTCTTAATCCAGATTTTTAGAGATGGAGGAACCAAATAAGTCAGAATCTCAAGTGGGATTTATGCTTTACCATGTACCTGAAAGACAATTTTACAACAGGTTATAATTATTACATGAGTTTCAGAATTTTTTAGAATATTATACATAAAAATAAGTTAATTTTTTTAAAAACTTAAAATCAACAGTGGAACAAGATATTTTGTTTTCTAAGAGATTAGCAACTTGATACTACAAACTTTGAAATATAAAGACTTTTGAATTAAGCAGGAGACATTCTTTTTATTAAATTCTATAACCTAAGACTCTAGCTAGGAAAAATGTTTCTCTTTAATATATTATCAGTTATAATCATATTATGCTACTTCAATCACCTGACTTTGAGAAAACCTATAAAATCCAGTGATTTTACACCAAGAAAGTAGTAGGTTTTAAGGAACATCTCATCTCAAGAGAACAACAGATTTAGTAGTATTAATTTGATCATATGCTCTTCTCCAATTTGTCAATTAATAAAGAACTTCAAAACTCTGTTTATACTAATTAAAATAAAATTTAAAAATTCATTTCTTTTCATGATTTTCCCATAACCCAAATAAACCCAGAGTTAGGGACTTTTTAGTTCTTGGCATCACTAATGCCAAGAACTGGCATCACTTAATCCATACCTCTT
The DNA here is from genome assembly GCF_048772815.1 of Callospermophilus lateralis. Lineage (NCBI taxonomy): Eukaryota > Metazoa > Chordata > Mammalia > Rodentia > Sciuridae > Callospermophilus > Callospermophilus lateralis. The sequence goes on from NC_135317.1 coordinate 87,107,239, forward strand.
GGATAGATACAAAATGTGGTTCTGAGAGGTCAGATAATTCATTGAACAAATAACAAACTAATATACACCTATGTTTTGACTCAGAGTTTATTGTTTCTTCTAATAGACTAAAAATCTTTTCTTTGCTTTTTTTTTTTTTTTTTGTACTTTGTATTTTTGGCACTGGGAATTGAACCCAGGGGGGCTTTACCACTGAGCTACTTTCCCAACCCTTTTTTATTTTTGTATTTTGAGACAGGGACTCACTAAGTTGTTTACGGCCTCATTTAGTTGCTGAGGCTGGCTTTGAACTTGCAATCTTCCTGCCTCAGTCTCCACAGTCTCTTAGATCACAGGCAAGCACCGCTATATGCCCTGCTTCTTCATCTATTTCTAAAGTCAATATATCAAACATATTTGTTAGTTATCTATTAGAGATCAACATCAAATTACACAATGCTCAAAAAGAAGGGAATGAAGGAATATGGTTCACAACTTTAAGAAACTTAAAATTTAACCAAGGAGACACTAAAATTACTACAATAAAGTAAAGGTAAGTATATTTTAGGATCAGAATTACCTATCCAATGTTTCCCAGAACCGTAAGAAAACTGGTCTATCCAAATGACGTTTATGATAACTGAGTTCTAACACTGTTACATCCCATTTTTGAACGTTTGGATCCAGACGAACTTCGTCATACTTGAGATGAAAGGCTTTAACTACACAGGAAGCAGGGAGGGAAAAAAAAAATACTACTTTTTACTAAAACTATAATCAACATTATAAAACATTTTATGGAAGTATAAAAATATTATCCACCACATACACAAACTAGAACAATTAAAAAAAAAAGACCTCCTTTTCCACCAACTGAAATTATATCACAAACAAAGTAATCTTTTTAAATTTTTTTTATTTGTTAAAGTGGTCTTTTTAAATATATGCTAAACATGCAATGTCATAAAAATGTTCAGTTTGACAAATATTTAGTGAGGGCTTATATATGCCAGCTACTGGGGACTAAAATGAAGAATAAGGTAAGATAAAATGCATATGACTCAGTAAGGAATAATAAGAAAAAGACTATTCAAATACACCATAATCAGGGTACTTAGAGTTTCTCAGAGACCATGAATTCAGAAAAGGCTTTCATCGTCAGTGACGTTTATCTAACCTAAGACCTAAAGGCCAAGTGAGAAATAAGCAAGCAGAGAAGAAAAATGACCCATTATCAAGAGCATACTCAAAGAGAAAATGGCTTAGTCTAGGATAAGCAGTAACAGAACTGCATCATGGAAAGTATAATATAGGGAAAGGATAAGGGATAAGACCATATAAGTCAAGAGCAATGTTGGGCGTGTAGGCCATATTAAAAGACATGGATATCACCACAAAGCACTAAATAGAATCTACTACAATTTAGTAATGTAGAGGATAAAGAGACGGAGTTCTTTGTATGGGTAGAAGACACATGGATGGCAAGAGGAAGATTCAAGAAATCAGGGAGAGGGGAAATGGGAATAGGAAAGACAAAAGAATGAATCATATATTACTTTCCTATGTTCATATATGAATATATGACCAGTGTAACTCCACATTATGTACAACCACAAGAATGGGAAGTCTTACTTCATACATGTATGATATGTCAAAATACATTGTATTGTCATGTATAACTAAAAAGAACAAATAAAAATTAAAAAAAAAAAAGAAAAAAGAAATCAGGGAGAACAGGACTTAGTAAAAAGTGGTGAAAAGGGAGAAAATATATTTGTAAGTAAAGATGTATCTAGCATATAGTTAGTGCTTACTATATATTCTGCACTTTTCTAGGCATTAAGGATATAAACTTACAATCTTTCTCTATCCCTGACAACCAGCTAAATCATACCAGGTAGTTTATTCTTGTATTTGCAGTCAGTTTACCATCAATGGAGATGTTACGCATGCACATACACAAAATGTTTTATTAGATTTTTTTCCTCCAATTTTTTAGTCTTCTTACTAACTCTTATGATTTTAACTTTTTTTTAAATTTTTTTAAATGTAAATAAAATATTTATTTTTTTTATTCTTTTTTTTATTGGTTGTTCAAAACATTACAAAGCTCTTGACATATCATATTTCATACATTAGATTCAAGTGGGTTATGAACTCCCATTTTTACCCCAATTTTTTTTTATTTTAATAATCATCACCTAGTGTCAGAGGCTTCCAAAGAGACAACAAATGACTTTGTAAATTTTTTGGTAGTACCTTGATAATCGCTTGTTCTGTAGTGCTTGCTGGCATATTGGCTTTTAATATTAACAACCAATTAAAGGTCAATTCTTGATGGAAATTTAAAATGCATAATTTGTACAGGGAGGGGAGTATTGTTTGTAAATTACTTTCTTTTAGAAATGGAAGTCTCTTCCTCAAACACAAATTATTCATTCTGAATTTAATTAAACCAATTCACAAAAAGGACTATGTGAAGTTCGGAAAACTCATTAAGAAGTTGTCAATTTAGAAATTTTTAAAATTATGAATTAAATATAATCCCACAATTTCAATACTTTCTATTCTACTTACTGCATGTTTTACTTTTCTAATTTGCTTACTGATTTGTTTTAAATCTTCTTTAAAATATATGTTAAAAATAGTTATTTTTAAAAAAATGACTTATCTCAAGCCATAACAATCTATATTCTCCTTTAGTAATTTCAATAGTTTTAATTTTGATTGCTATTTATTTTTTCACCAAAATAATTTAAATTAAAGCTGTATATTAAAGTCCAAAAGTTCGATCCTCAGCACCACATAAAAATAAAGATATTGTGTCCAACTACAAGTAAAAAAACAAAAAACCTGAGGACAAGAAATAATTTGAGAATGAGGAAGAGAAAAGGCTGAGTTCAAAGTACCAGTGCAACATCATCAAGGAGTTACCTCACAGTTAGTGAGATGGCCAGAATATCAAGCCAGAGACATAACTTTTAAAATAGAGAGATACAGATGGAGGCTGAAAGACTATAAGAAAAAGTTGAGAATTAAAGAAAAAGAGAAATAAGAACATAAATGTACAGTTGCTAGCCAGAGAAAAAGTACCAAGAGAATGAGATAAAGTGTAGCAAGTACTTTAAAAAGAATATTTTAAAAAGGAAGAAATACGTGAGGGAGTCAAATTCTGATAGGTCAAAACTATCCAATATCTAGGTCACTGGTGACTTTGGTGGGAACAGTTTTTAGCACAAAAGAGTCAAAATACAAAGGACTGACAACTAAACAGAAAGTAAGTTAGTAAAAACAATACTTTAAAAAAAGGGAAAGTGTGAGGTTAAGAGTAAGGGTTCATCCTGTGGATATTAACTAAACACTTCCCTGTATCAGGCACTCTTCTGTGTTAGAGTACAAAGGGAAGAGAATAAAGCAGAAAGTACTCTTCTGTCATGAAACTTGCATTCTGGCCAGTGGAGACTTAGAATAAAGATATAAAAATTAGATGATGTTAAGCAACTTTAAGTGCTCTCAAGAAAGTAAAATAGCTTAAGAGAGCAACTGGGAGTAGGTGAGAGCAATTTCAAATAGGATGGTCCGAGGAGAATTCTGTGAAGACAGAACACAAGCTGAAATCTCAATGAAGAGAAAAAGCCAATCTTACTACAATTATTCAAGATGATGGGAATAGATGAAAAAATTCACAGGCATTTTAAGTATTGATATACAGTTCTGATTAGCAAAAGCCAACTCATTTTATAAACTGGTTATTGATTTTAATCAAAGCATATGGATGTATAGTAATTATTAATGACTTTAAGATACCCCCCAAAATAATTACTAATGTTGTAGGACAGGCAACATTCACTTTCAGATATAACTACACAGAAAATATTAATGTGTAAAACGAAATTTGAAAAATATTTCACAGGTGTTTAAGTTAATATTATGCTACTTAATAACAATCCATTAATATACACATCATATATGCAGAACCATAAAGAACATTTCTACATTGGATAAGCAGTAAATATACAGAGAACCTTACTTTTAGCAAATATGTCAACTGGTGATCCATCAGGCAAAAGCCATGGCCAACCTTTGAACTGCCAAGCAGGACCTTGCACAAAAACTGCTACAACTCGGTCCCTGTAAGTAGAAAGGGGATTGGGAGAGAGGGGGCATAGGAAGAATATCTCAAATTTGACCTTAGTTAATGTAAATCCCTAAGGAAAGAGTTTCATAATTATCCATGTGATATAATCTCCTATTAATTTTTCTGAAGATACAAATATAGCAAAAACATCACCTTAACTTTTCAACCTGAATTTTAATTACCACTAGACCACATTAATTACTGTACGTCCTTCTCATGCACCTAAGTCTTTCAAACATAATTATACAAACAGTAGTTTTATGTCAACTTTTTAGTTTTTGCTTATATTAATTGAAATAGGGGCCCACTTTTTCATGGCAACAGTGAATACTAGTTAATCTATTAACTGAAAAAGATGTAGTTTTAAAAGGAAGTAATTTAGTATTCAAATACATCTTAAAACGTTTTAATGACAAAATTGCCATTTTTGACAATCTTACTTTTCAGTTCTTCCAATATGTGGGCAGAAATCTGAAGATACAAACTTCCTTAACTTTCTATAACTTTTCCTACTGTTTTATAATCATTTCATTCACTCTAAATGTTGTAAATTAATTTTTCAAAGTAACTTCTCTTTCCAACCATCCCCAACCATCCAAATTTGTTTTCTAGGAAAGAATAAATCTATTTCTAAGCCCTCATATTTCATTATTTTTCACAATATTTAATTAATTGGAGAAAATATAAGTACTGCCATAAACGTAAGCCTACAACTAAAGAGGTGGGAACAAAAACTATCAACAATAATGATTAACCTTAATGACAGTTACTATGGGACAGTGCTGTTTTGAGCATTTTACACATTACTCATGTTAATCCATTTAATTTCCAAACCAATTTGCTGAAGTGAATGCCAGATACCCCCATTTTACAGATGAAGAACAGAGGGTATTAGAGAAAAGCCCACAAAAGGCAAAGAAAGAAAGGAAGGGAGGGTAAGAGAGGAAGAAAGAGAATGAGGGAATAGAAGGAATAATTAATCTTGAGCAATGGATATGATATTTGCTCCCATTTGAGGACTGATAAACCATTAGAATAGTCACTCGGCATTATTACTATAGAAACAGCATGGCTTTGCAACTCCTTGTAACAATCTTAGAAATGCTGACTACACTTTGAAAATCACTGCTTTAGATGAAGATTCTGTATATCCAACCAAACATTAAACCAGGGTTACCTGCTATTCAATTTAAAAACCTACAGCGACTGTCAAGGTTGCTATGAAAAACCACAACCTTAAAATTCTTATTCTACACAAGATGTCTGAGGCTAAAATTTGATCTTAAGTAAACAAATTTCTACATTCAGGGATACATGCCCCAAACCGTTAAAAACATCTTTAATAAAGCAACATGTTATTAAATAATCCCTAAATTTTACAACCTAACTTGTCCCATGTATAGGTGAAAGACCTATTGGTACCAACCAAACTAAAGGGAATTTTTCTGGACAGAGGTCACCTACATCCTATTGGGTCTCACAGAATTAGCAGGAAAGCAATATAATATAAATGCTACCCAGTCTCCATAAATTCTTGAAAGGATAATTAAAAGAAGACAAGGAAAATACTAATTCTGCCTATGACACCAATGATAAGACTCTAATACATATAATTTTATAGCACTGTGATGACACCTGTGCACATTCTTGGAATTATTTTCTCTATATAATGATATCTTGTAAACATATAATACACAGTCTTAACCTTCCTACTAGTTTTAAGCTTAGTATCTGAAATTCTCATCTTACTCACTTTATATGTTACTCAATTATCTGTTACGTACTGGAAAGAATTCTAATAAAAGAATCCTTTACTCTTTTATAATTTTTTAACATAATAATATTCTCAATTGCATGAAATCCAAAACCGAAAACTGACAATTACTTCAAAGGTAAATTTCATATTGTGCCATATGTTCTTTGAAACTCTGAGGCTTCAAATTTTTACTCCAATTTAAATTAATTAAAATTTATGATAATTTGTAATATCTGATTTTATAGGTACTTTAAATTATAAATAGCTTAATGTTTGGGTTAAAAGACATTTTAAATAACTACATACTGATAAAAAGAGCTGACCATGTTATTCTTTTCAGTAAATTATGCCCTTACTATGCCATTATTTATATCTTACCAGAAAATCTAAATTCTCCAAATCAAGATTTTAAAATAGAGGATCTTAAGATAACATTAGTCTATTTGTTCTGTCCTTTTTAAAAGCTGATCCAGAAAAAAATAAACAAGTAGAATTTTTTATACTCTAAGTTTTCAGAAGTTAGTGTGGTTCTTCTTATAAAGAAAATAAAGTTTAGCAATTCAAAATGTAAGTTTGTTTAGGTATTCCAAGAATATTAAAATTACTGGTGACCAAATTAGATCTGTATATATTAACAGACTTTTGTTCAGAGCTCATAATAAAATCTAATACTTGTTCAATTTTTAAAAATCAATACTCAAGAAAATTAAATGAATATTAAAAAAAATATATATAGACACAATCTTACCAATCTTGAGGCATAAGTTTAAGAGGCTGGTCAACAACTCTATAAGGTACTGTGACACTAATTGCAGTGCCCCCTGGTTGCATCTGATCTTTTCTTCTCTGTATTAGTGTTTCATTTTCTCGTTGACATCCTTGTTTCTTCTTTTCATCTGATGGAACAAATCTTAGCAAAAAAGTGAAAAAAATCAAATGAATTCAGTGTGGTAATATAAGAAAAATTTATATTTTAAATAATTTCTAAACATCAATGTTTTAAACTAAAAATGCTTACTTTTAAATAAACCAGCCCTGTGTGTACAAAAAATAAAGCCTGGACAGTGTGAATCTTTCCTTTGTATGCCAAATAGAACTCAGACACACACAGATCACAATTTTTGTGTATATAAAAACACTATTCATATTTATTTAATGAGCACTTAGCATTTTCCACACTGATCCTTGGTTTCTCAAATGCCATTAGAAGACAACTTTGTGATAAAGGGAAGCTTATTTAAAAATCAAAAGACCACCTAAGAGAAAGTTGACTTCTGGGGTTGGTTAGACACTCTTCTTCACTGGGAAACTTAACCTATCCTGGAGCTTCACAAAACACCCTATTTACGTTTTATGCTTCAGCAAAATATCAGAAAATATCACTGAACTTCAGGACTGCTTTGAAGACTTTAGAGTAGGAAAATCAGTGTATGCCAAAAGTAAACACCACTAATACTATCTTACTATATGTCCATTGTACCCCCAATAGACATTTTCAAAAATAATCTAACATTCTGGAAAGCTCCTGCCACCTCCAAAATTTGCTAGAGTTCATGAGCATTCTAAATTAGCATCATTTATTACTTAGAGCATAGTCCCTCCTATTCATTGCAACAAGTATCATTTTACTGCTGAGACATGAAATGAAAGGTCTTGTAAAAGGGCAAAGAAGATGCATGAGATATTGCATCTGACAGAGTCCCTTGAGAATTTTCAATACCACATACTGGATTCATCATATTAATTTTGTCATCATGAAAACTTTTAGTACATGTTGATAATGGTAATAATAACTTCTTGTCTAAACTGACTATTCTCACATCCATTTTATATCTGATGAAAAAGTTAACATGTTAACATGCCCATATCATTTCAGAATTTCTTCCGGATAAAATTTGCTCCATATAGATCTTGGTTATTTAATTTATTAATCAAGCCCACAATGAAAACATCAAATACAATACTAATGCCTGGAATAATAAAACACTATTTCATAAACTAATTTTTCTTGCATTGTTGGAAAGTGAATTCTAACAAAGTCACAACTAACAAAAACATTAAGTGAAAAATATGTAATACATTGTCCCATAAATTATACAACATAAACAGTTGTCCTTTTGAACTATGTTCCAGATATACAGAACAAAAAGATCTTACTTCTAATAAAAAGATGCTTTTTCTTTAATTTTTCTCAATCAATCTATACCTAGATGAGGCTAAAATTATTTAAATTCCTAAATATAATATTGTAAGTCTCTCTTTTATGACTTCTAAAATATGGCGTGAAACTATAAAATTATTTGAGAATATAAAATTACTTACAAACTTTGATAATAATGAATTAAAAATATGAGTGATCTATTACAATATCCAATTAATAAAAAGTCTATTAAACACATAAATCAACTTCTGATATCTAAGGAAAAAGAATTATATAGCATCTGCATGTTTACATGTTGGTTGCTGTACGTTTTATGAAAGCTCAGAGTTTCTCATAGTTTTTAAATTAACCAGAGCACTCAACCTTTTTATACATCCTGGTATTTTTGATTTTATCAATTTCTGATTTTATCAAGGCATTTTCTTATAGTAGCCCTCCCTGTTAGCAGTAGAAAGCAACTTTATTTCAAAATGCTTTTCAGTCTTATTTTTAGTATAAGGTGAATTCTTCTGGAATTTGATTAGGTACCACATGGAGTCTTCTGTAAACCAAGCAATCCATCTTCACTATAATAATAAATTCACCTTTTTAAAAAAATTCCTTTTGTCTTGATCTTAGAAGATAACATAAGGGTAGACTTTATAACCTCTTCTTCTAAACCTAAGCCCACTAAATGATAAGTATACCATAAGTGATCTATATAGATTCTACTTACTCACCCTACTGTAGTTCATGAAATCTAAAATACCAATGACTATGAGACATACTGTTTATGTTGTACCTCTGGGGGGGGGGGGTGCCTGCTGGTTTAACTAGGACAATACTTTAACAATACACTACATAAATCAGTACCATTATCCCTCCAAGAATCAGATGATTCTCTGAATTTGAACTGTACTACTTGATGTTTTGGTAGGAAATCCTCTCACCTGTATCTGAGGAACAACCTTTCTTAGATTCCATAAAGCATTTGGTGGTTATTTTACAAGGAAATAAGAGATTGAGGTCATTCCTCCAACAAGGAAGAGTTCCCAAGTAATTAAGCATGTACGATATTTTTACTGGCATAAAATTTACATATAATGAAATACACAAATTAGTTTCAACAAATGTATATCCATTCCAATCTAGATAAAGAATTATGCAATTCTTCATCAATTCATTAAGTTTTCTTTGCATCTTTCGGTCAGCCAATCATTATGCTTCACTCAATAGGCAAGTATAGTTTTGCTTTCCACCACCATACACTAGTTTTGCCAGTCCTGGGAATTCATATATACATAATCATAAAGGATATATCTCTTTGTGCTTAGTCTTCTTTCAATCAATTTAATGTTTCTAATATTCATCCATCCTATGAAGACTATCATTCTCTTTTACTGCTGAGAATCTTGTAAGAATTATACCATGATTTATTTATTCATTCTTCTTCTGGTGGACAATACTCTAGTGTCTTAATCCATCTGGGATGCTACAATCAAAATACCATAGACTGAGTAGTTTATCAACTACAGAAATTTATTTCTCTTAGTTCTGGTAGCTGGGAAGTTCAAGATCAAGATGCTGGCACAATTGTAGTCATTGTGAGGGCCTGCTTGATAATTCAGTCTTTTTCCCCCTCTGTGTCTTCATCATGAAAGGGGAGCAACAGAGCTCTCTGAGGTCTATTTCCTAAGTGTACTAATCCTGTTAATGAGGGTACAGTTTGCATGATCTAATAACTTTCTAAAATCCCTGCCTCATAATGCCACCAAACTGGTAATTAGGTTTCAACATACAAATTTAGGAGGAAAGGAAATATATAAACATTCAGTCTATACCAGGCTGGTTCCAAAACATGAGTTACTGCAAATAAAGCTAATATAAATATTTTTATATAAGTGCTTGGGTGAATATATGCTTTTATTTTTCTTACTCCTTCCAGTGGAAATATTGGATCACAGGCCATGTTTATTTTTAAAGTAGTTAGTTGTATCAGTTTATATTTCCACAAAAAATACATGAACTCTAAGCCTAGAGTTTAGCCTTTCTGATGGGTAGCATTTGTATACCTTCTTTTGTTTCTGCATACTTTAAATGGGATTCTTTTTAAACTTGATCTATAGGAGTTGCTTACACATTCGACACAAATCTTTTGCCAGAAATATGTAATTAGAGTATATTCAAAACCATGAAAACTGCATCAGTACTACCACCTAGCCTGAGCAACTCTTAAGATGTCATCAATTGGGGCTGGGGCTGGGGCTGGGGCTCATGGGTGGAGCACTCGCCTCCCACGTGTGAGACCCTGGGTTCGATCTACAGCACCACATAAAAATAAATAAGTGAAATAAAGGTATTGTTTCAACTACACCTAAAAAATAAAATTTTTAAAAAAATCCAGAAACAATGAACAATTCCTTAAAAAAAGTCATCAACTATAAGATATAGTCAAATTTCAGAGAAATTAAATCACGAAAAATAAATGTACATTTTAGCATAATAAAGTACATAATGTTCTACCTAATTAAACAAAGTTATGATCAAAGTGCTATATGTTACAGCATTATTCATTTGCCTACATTAGATCACTGACAATTATCAATATATCTGGTTCTATTACAACTCCATTCTCAGAAATTTCAGTGAGGATAGCAATAATCAGATGAAAGAAAACTGAAGGTGTTAAAGAAAACTGGGCACAAATTAAGCCTATCAAGTTCTAATCAAATATCAGTCTTGGGCTGTGGATATGGCTCAGTGGTAGAGTGCTTGCATGAAAAGCATGAGGCCCTGAGTTCAATTCCCAGCACCACAAAAACAAAAACAAAAAACTTCAGCCTAAAAATAGCACACAATAGTATTTTATTGGTATATTAATAAAAATTACTGCAGTTCTCTAGTTATAAGGTGACAATCAATATTCAAACATGAATGAAATAATTTTGGTTTCTAGGTTACCAAATGTTAAATACATCTCTAGAGGTATATTTAAGCATTTATTTGATCTTAAATTTAATACATATTTATTTCACTATGAATTTATCTTTTTTATTCAAAGCAGCATTCAATTTTCTACAATTTAAAAGCAGCCTTTTTTTTTTTTTAGTATAGTAATTTACATAATCTGCCATCTCCCTACTAGATTTCAGGTCTCTTGAAGATAGAGCCAGTCATTCAGGATATTCATATCAACTAGCAATACTGCTCTTCAGTCAGCATATAGTTAAATAATGGATTAACTGAAAACTCCATGTGAAATAATCATTTAGATGAAATTCTGACTTCTTAAGATTTCTAAGTGTTCAGCTGGGCGCAGTGACCTATAATCCCCATAGCTGGGGAGCCTAAAGTAGGGGAATACCAAACTTAAAGAGACCTTGCCTCAAAATTTGAAATAAACAGAGCAGGGGACTGGGGATAGGGCTTTGTGGCAAAGCACCTTTGGGTTCAATCCCCAGTACAATAAAAAAAAAAAAAAAAAAAAAAAAAAAAATTCTAAGTATTCTGACTTCCATTCAGGAATTATGACAATTGTATCTATGTACATGTAAAAGGGTTTAAGGAACAGTAAGTTAACATGAGTTAATATTAACATATTATGACCTTTAAAAACTGTCTTGTATTCTGTTTCTGGTATGATAATATGACAGACTTACCTAGTAACTGGAACATTTCCAAAGAGAAAAAAATAAAAATTATTAATTAAGTATAAAAAAAAATTTTAAAGGCATCTCTGAGCTAGCTACAATAAAGAAAGAATGTTTGGACAAAAATGAGTGACAAAGGGAATGCAAAGAAGAATGAATGACATTGCTGTCTGCTAACTACAGAAGTCACTCAGAAACCAATTAAATCTCATCTTTGTTTCTCACATTTCACTAGTCTCCTAGAATAGGAAACTGAGCTCCAAGCCTGCTCAATGTAAGGAATCTAATCGGAGTTTCTTTCTTCATGAAGAGGGACTCAATACAACAGTAAACTAGAAACAGTAAACTAGTAAACTACCACTCATCTTCATTCCTATCCATGCCTTAACCCATACCCTGGCATTTACAAAGAAAAATGTTTCAAAACTGTATATATGGTAAGAATAACATCTGGATGTTAAAAATCTCAAAACTGAAAATTCAATTTAAAGTGATGCTAGATTGGTAATGTTCCCAGGTGCTTATTTAGCAAATCGTCTCTGTAATACTCCCACATTTGCTTGAAACTCAAAGAATTTGCATAGGAAAAAAAATTCCAAGGAACATCTAAAGAGATAAGAGCCAAATCTTCCAGAAATGATGAAAAGTGACAACTCATAGATTCATTCTAACAAATGCCAAGTGAGATGCATAAAACACAAGTCCATATCTAAGTACAGTAGATCAACAAAGGGAGCTAGGAGATAGAGCAATAGTATATTCAATATTCTGAGAAAAAAATATTATTTTCCAAAGTGGCCATACTATTTTGTATTATCTGCAGTTGTTGGGAACAAGAACTATTTTCATTCAAATACAAGCTCCAGTAATTGTTCTGTCTGCTTCTTTCCCAATGGCTATTTCCCAGGTCACAATAGATCCCTCATGGGCATAAACACAACAGTATTTGATGAATACAAGGGAAACCCTCTTCATATTTTTGGAGTACTATGTGTGTGCAATCTCTCCTACTTGGAACCCTGCCCTGAGAAACTACTATCATGGCCAGAATCATATGTTTCATCTAATCAGTTTATCATGTTTGTAGAAGTAAAGTGGATCTGTTAATATTTCTATAATATGACCTTAATTTTATTATTTAGAATGTTAAAGGTTAAGCTGAGTTTTATTTTTTGTTTCATTTACTTACTGATGGGTTAGAAAACTGAAGAATCCTCAATTTTACATAAAACCAAATAGAATCTATGCCAACTTGAACTATGGGTTACAGCCAACACTATAATTGTGTGGAGGAGGTTTCAATTATGCATTAATTACATAGCAAAAGCCTCCAGCTGACTCAAACGGTAGGGAAGATGTCAGTTGCAATGAGGTGTTAAACAATGAAGGGAGTGATTTAAACTTGGAAGAAAAATTAGGCATGATCTATCCTAAAACTGTAGTTTGTTTAATTGTTTGGCTTCTCTATAGTAAGGCTACAAAGAGAAAAACACTAAAGTTTCCTTTAAAATTTCTTTGTACTAAAAATATTAGATTTGTAATATATTAAGATGAACAACGAAATGTGGAGAATGAAGAACTGAAGACAGAATTTGTAACATTTTTAAAACAACAAAACATATTCATAAAAAGTAAATAATAGTTGTCAATTACTAAAAACTGAAAAATGGATAATGCCAAATTTGTACATCATAAAAATGACTTCAAAGGAGGCTTAAAGATCACCTGATACAAAAATAGTTAAGGTGTAAAACACTCAATGGAAGCCAGGTGCAGTGGGGGGTGCCTGTAATCCCAGCAGCTAGGGAGGATGAGAAGGAAGATCGAAAGTACAGGGCTAGCCTCAGCATCTCAGCGATACCATGTGTCTAGATAAAAATATAAAAAAGGATTGGGATGTAGTACAGTGGTTAAGTAATGTCCTCAGTTTCAATCCCCAATACCAAAAACAAAACAGACAAACAAACAAAACCACTCAGTATTAAATGTAATGAAGCATCATGGGAACCTAAGTCAAGTTCCAAGAGTAGCTATGACTATTATATTTATCAAAAACAAAGGAATATAATAATATAGACACAGTAAAATAATGGCAGTTTCAAAAAAATTCTCTCATATTCAAATGCTAATTAGATACATAAGTTCCCTATTCTCTAATTTTCTCACTGTGGTTCCCCTCTTCTTTTTCTTTCCTGAAACATTTGCTTAATATCCATTTTAGGCAAACACTGTTTAAAACAATGTAGCTACAAATATGAATAGAATAACAAGCCCTTTTCTCTGAAGAACACAAAACTATTTTAAAAAACCCAAAAGGAGATCAGTAAGACAAGGCAACCATCACCAAAAAGAAAACAGATGCATATCTTATTTCACAGATTATAAATGATGAAAAATTGCCTTTTCTATATTAGAAGGTGGAAAGGAGACATGAATGCTCATAAAAACACTAAACATTTTTTAAAAGTAGTTAATGCAATCCATTTTGCATTGGTTTGAATTTTCATTATATTATCAAACTTAAATGAATAAAACAATGTATAGATATACTTGTATGTGCCAGGCTACCTATATTTTGTAAAGAAAATTATTTAAATTGAAGGCACCCTTTAAAACTAAACTCTGTGTGAGTAAAATTTGAAATGAGAGAATAGTAATTTATTTGGTTTCATTTTTAATCAGTCCTAAGTTATTTCAGAGCCAGATGATATTTTCTTCTTGGAGGGGAGGTTGCTTTTATTTTCCTCCTTAAATAATTATCATTATTACTCTACTGAGAAAAAAGTCAGAGACTCTACATTCTTCTTTTGAATATTATTTGTTGTTGAATAAACATTTTCCTAGTTATCACTGGAAATATATTATACAAACTGTCAACATTAGACATTTCAGATTATAAAATATTATTATAACACTGAAGTTAGGGCTTATTAAATTTTGTGGAGGAGTCTCTCTTGTTTTTGATGGTTATCACATAACTCTCAGACCAAAATAAAACTCCATTTCTTAAAGTAAATATTTATTAGGTGTCTCCACTGTCCAAAGGGCAATACTATTAAACTGGTGTTCAGGAGACCTGATTTTATTTCCTGCTTTGCAACTAACTGGCAGAATTAAATAAAAGGCCGAATAGCCTTTAAGGTTCTTTCATCTCTGTGTTTTCAACCAGGAATAAAAGTCAAATTAGATGTATTCTGCATCCGTTTTAGGTCCAGAATTGTGGAAAATAATAAGTTTCAACTACCTCTTCAACAAAAAGCACTATCATGTGTATTCTCATTAAAATCATATAATTTGTGAGAGATGCTACATAAAGCTTTTAATGGTTGATAACTGTTGAGGTCTGATTTGATTCTAAACCTATCTTCAAGACATGATTCATACTTGTGAAGTATCAAAGGATGTTATATTTTCAGGTATGGCATTGAAACTGGTTTTTATACCAAGTGCTAGAACAAATACTATTTTATCAGTTGAAATGAATGACTCATAACCCACTAACACCACAATCATATGAGCTCCTAGAAGGTTAGGTTTGTCATGTATTTGTCTACATAGTAATTCACTCTTGAGTTATACTGCTATATAGATGTTTGTTCCCAATATATGCAGCAATCTCCCAAGCAAGTTATCACTAGATTACATCTGAATCTCTTAGCTGAGGTATTAGCAAAACTGATAAAAGATTTTAAACATTTCTAATGCTGAGTGTACCCCAAACCCAAAGAACATATTTATTGCTAAAGAGACAAATATTTTATGAAATATTCTGCATTTTTAATTCTCCTCAGGTAAGACTCGAACTTAATGAAGAAGCATGAATTAAATTTGTTGTTGCTGTTACAGTTTAATGTACATCTAACAGCAGACTAATAACAACAACTAAAGTAGAATAAATATATTTTATGAACTTCAAATTCTAATAACGCAGTATACCTGATAGTATAAAACCAGCTACTTTAAAAACACCCAGAAATGCTAGATACAATGTAACAAATATATGAAATGCAAAATAACTGAGCTAGAAAGAAAATCATCACTTCTATAGGAAGAAAAACTGACAAGCCATCCAATGCACTGGTATTGCAGAGAAACTGTAGGCATTTATGTTTTTTTGGTTTTACAAAACTCACAAGGACAAAAAGGAACTAGAGCTGGAACCTACAAAAAGTTACATTATCAACTGTGGGGGGAGGGGGGTTTTACTTGGACTTTTCCAATCAAATGTCAAAGAAGCATATCTATCTTGATCTGACTCTTCAATTAGGAGAAGAAGAAGAACTCCCAGATGATTTGTGGGCCAAGGGTCCATCTCCATGTCACTCAGAACTGATCCAAATTTGAATTTATACTACCCTAGTAAATCAGAAATTCTCAAATTGAGAATTTAACACAAAAATCAGCTAAGTCTTTGGGTACTGGAGCAGCTGGCAAAAAAGAATGACAAAAATCACTGGAAGAACATGCCTTCAACCTCAAATTTCCTCAAATAAAACCATGTTAAAATTAGTGAGCTACAGTTCAAATTCATAACAAACATCCAGATTAAATGACCTGGGTACACAACACAAAATGGATAATTTGACAACTTTGATTTCATTAAATACTATAAGAAAGTACCAAATACTATGAAAATGTTATAGCAGAACATAGTTAACTCCCCTCTACAACCAGTAATTATATTACCACTCTTATCTTCCCAAAATATTGTATACTTTGAGTTCTTCTACTTTCTTTCCCCATATTACAAAACGCACTCTGACAGAAGAATTCCTTGAGCTCTCTGTTTCCCAGTAGCCATGAGCTGAGCAGCTTCATATCCTCTACCCTGGTATTCCATCTGACCTCAGGCCCACAGCAATCGACATGGCGAAACATGGACTGAGACCACTGAAACTATAAGCCAAAATAAATTTTTCTTCCTGTCCTAGCAATGAAAAGCTGACTAACACGTTTATTAGAATAAACTTAGTACACTATGACTGTGATCTTTAAAAAAAAGAAATGGGGAAGAGACACTTAAAATTTCCAAGTTAACAAGCACTTGTAAATTTTAACATAGGGTATATGTTTCATATTCACTTCTTTCATCTTTATTATTACATTTCCTTTTCATTTTTACTCAGCTTTTGCTATGAAGGTTAAACAACTATGCTTCCCCACTTGCCAGCCTCCTCCAACTATATATTTAATATACTGAAAGAACCTTCATTTGCTTTGGAAACTTTTTTCAGATCTTCAGGGAAAAATCAAAACATAATTTAGGATGGGGAAGTGGTTTGAACAAGGTCCCAGGTTTAATCCCAAGAACTGTGCTAAAAACAAAACAAAACAAACAACATAATTCATTTTAAGAGTCAATAAAATAGTATCCTTCTCATTAGGACTTTAGACAGCTTTTCTGTAACTTTCTCTAAAGGATACAGATACAAAAATTATATGTGAAAAATTATACTTTAGCTGTCAAGTAAAACTTTGTTTTTGTTTTCTTCAAATAATACTAAATTAGTAACTAACTCTTTTATCTCAGTGTCCTATAAAAAGATTTTTTTTTTTTAATTACTTACTTCAGATCTTGTAGAAGGTCTTTTGCATTAAGCATGGTTATTAAAGAGGTGGTAGCTGCGGGAATTATGATAATGGGTGTTCGAGATCCTGGAAGAACACAATTTTAAAGGTGACAAATTTATTATTATTATTACTTATTGTTATTAAAAGGAATTATACTTACTTCACTAAAAATTAAAAGCTAATAAATGTACAATTTTAATTGGGGGCCGGGGGCACACCGGGACTGGGGACTAAACTCAGAGGCACTCAACCACTGAATCATATCCGCAGCCCTATTCGTATTTTTTATTTAGAGACGGGTTTACTGAGTTGCTTAGTGCCTTGCTGTTGCTGAGGCTGGCTTTAAACTCACAATCCTCCTGTCTCAGCCTCACAGGCCACTGGGATTATGGGTGTGTGCCACAGTGCCTGGCACAATTTTGATTCTTTTGAGCTAAAAAAAAAAAATACATTAAGCCTGGGGACGTGGCTCATTAGTAAAGCACCTTTCCCTGGCACCAAAATATACGAATGTATGTATGCACACATAACATATTTGAAGCCAACAATAATAGTAAAAAGGTTTAATCATCAGTATAGTTTAAGCACTGACTAATAAGAAATGATACCAACCACACATATATGATATAGCTGCACAAATATTATTAGTCCTGGTTTTGCAACCTAGTTCATACACACTTACTTTCTAAAATAAATTTAAAATCATGACCTCACCTTTCTTCTGATTTGGAGGAGGTCTTGCTTGAGAAACTGTAAGAAGGAAAGGAAAAAAAATCACAATTGAGTTTTCTAAAACTTATCTTTATGTTCATATTTAAAGGAGGCTTACATATTATCTATGGTAAATATTACTTATATTCACATATAACTAGTTGTAAAATAAAAAATATACAAAACATCTTAAATAATGTTATTCCTGCTTCATAAAAATATTAAAATGCCTCAGCATAACTCAATAATCTGTAGTTACAAGAAAAGTAGACACATTACACTGCATTATAATATGTTCATGGATGTTCAAGTCTGGCAAGCAAAGAAATGATGTGATAATTATTATCCATGTTATAAATGTAGAAACATTACTGCATGTAACACTGTGGAAAATGGTAATACACCTAACTTATATGAATGAAAGAAAGGAATCCTTGGGAGTTAAGATCTAAAGTATGTCAAACATTTTTTTTCTTTTTTTTAAATTGCTTCTTGGTTTTTACTGAGAGGAAAAGAGCTTTTAAAACTAGCATGTTTGAACGGCTATATTATCTGAAAATAACCTTACTGTTAAGTAATTATTGTTATGCTATTAAAAACACAAGTACATACATATCCTTTTGCTATTTATATATGTAACAGACTTTAAAACATAGAAATATTTACTGACATAATGGCAATAACAACTTAATACATGTGAATATTTGTGATTAAAAATGCATGTTCAATTTTCAATATTTATCCATGTAATAAAATTTTACCAGTTGTTTTCTATGTGCCACATGCTATGCCAAATTTTTTTTAATTGCAAAAATAACAATTTAGAGGATTGAATATACTCATTCAATCTGTATGGTCCTATAATGGGAAAAACAAGACATAAAACACCTGTAAAGATCATGGAACTATTAGCACAGAATGCTTTGTATATAATGTATGCAACTTTTTAAAAAATCATTTAGGAGGATAGAGAGCTCTCAAATGGACTGCAAAATGTGACAAGAGACTCTAAATGTACTACAGTTATATAAATCAAAGAAGCAGGTAAGTCAAATTAGCTATATAAGACTAGAGGTAAAAAGAATATACCTAAGAACTATAATCTAGCTGGTAAAGTTGTTACAATAACATGATTTAACAGTTCTGCAACTACTGTGCTCACAGACACTGGAATTAACTGAATGGTAGATAGTAGAGAGAAAATCTAATTCAATATCAGTTCTTAAAGATTGTAGGATAGGGAGCAGGAGCATGGGAGGAATAGACAAACTCTAGATAGGGCGGAGGGGTTGGAGGGGAACGGAGGGGCATGGGGTTATTAAAGATGGTGGAATGTGAAGATCATTATTATCCAAAATACAGGTATAAAGACATGAATTAGTGTGAATATACTGTGTATACAACCAGAGATATGAAAAAATGTGCTCTATGTGTAATAAGAATTGTAATGCATTCTGCTGTTATATATAAATTAAAAAATTCTACCTTTAAAGGGAATCACACAAAACAAACATTTTAATTAATTGCTCACACTCTTCTGTATAGAGATTTTATTGTGATAAAACAGAATTCAGCAGAATGATCTTTTCACCCATAAATACAAGCTCAGACATACACATATTTAACATCATAGCATTTTTCTTCTAAGGAAAAAAAAAGTAAAGTTGTCTTAAATCATTTTTAGGATTAGAGCTTACAAATAAATCTGATTAGTTAGTATCATCTGGTACATAATATAGTCTCAGTTAATATCTACTGGAGGTATAGGGATGACAAGATGAACAGATGACAGAAGCAAGCAGGGGTTTCCATCATCGTTATAAAATAGAGTTCAAGCTAAAGTTAATCAAAAGTGATAAAGAAGTACATTTTATACTGTTCAAGGGAATCATACACAAACAAGACATAACAATTATAAATATATATGCCACAGACAATGGAGCATCTACGTTCATCAAACAAATTCTTCTAAAGTTCAAGAGTCAAACTGACCACAATATAAAATCTTTAATATACCTCTTTCACCACTGGATAGATCTTCCAAACAAAAGATAAACAAAGAAACTACAGAACTCAATAGTACAATCAATAACTTAGACTTAACTGACATATATAGAATATTTCATCTTTCAATAAGAGAATACACTTTCTTCTCGGCAAGACATGGATCCTTTTCTAAAATAGATCATTTAATATACCACAAAGCAACTCTCAGCAAATACAAAAAAGTAGAGATACTAACCTGCATTTTATCAGATCAAAATGGAATCAATTAGAAATCAACGATAAAATAAAAATTACTCCAACACCTGGAGATATTTAAATAACATGCTACTGAATGAACAATGGGTTGCAAAAGACATCGAGGAGGAGTTTCAAAAATTCTTACAGGTAAATAAAAACACTAACACAACATATCAAAATCTCTGGGAGATTATGAAGGCAGAACTAAGAGGAAAGTTCACTGCATGGAGTTCATTCCTTAAAAGAAGAATAAGTCAACAAATAAACAACCTAACATTACATCTCAAATCCCTAGAAAAAGAAATACAAATCAATCCCAAAACCAGTAGAAGACAGAAAATAATTAAAACCAGAGCTGAAATCAATGAAATTGAAACAAAAGAAACAACTGAAAAATTGACAGAACAAAAAGGTGGTTCTTTAAAAAAATAAATGAAATTGGCAGACCCTTAGTTATGCCAACAAAGAGAGAGAGAAAATTCAAATTATTAAAATGTGATGAAAAAGGTAATATCACAACAAACACTACAGAAATACAGAGAATAATTATCTTGAAAACTTGTACTCCAATAAAATAGAAAATATTAAAGGTATTGACAAATTTTTAAGTCATATGATTTGCCCAAATTGATGATATACACAATTTAAAATTTAAACAGACCAATATCAAGCGATGAAATAGAAGACGCCTACCAATAAAGAAATGCCCAGGACATGATGGATATACAGCCATGTTCTACAAAACCTTTAAATAAGAACTAATACTAATACTCTTCAATTTTATTCAGGAAACAGAAAAAGAGGGAGCACTTCCACACTCATTCTATGAGGCCAATATCACCCTGATTCCAAAACCAGGCAAAGATAAATCAAAGAAAGAAAACTGCAGAACAATATCTCTAATGAACATAGATGCAAACGTTCTCAATAAGATCCTAGCAAATTGAATACAAAAACATATCAAAAAGATAGTGCAGTATTATCAAGTGGGATTCATCCCAGGGATGCTACTAGGTTGGTTCAACACATGGAAATCAATAAATATAATTCATCACATCAATAGACTAAGAATCATATGATCATCTCAACAGATGTAGAAAAAGCATTCAACAAAATACATCAGCCCTTCATGTTCAAAACCTTAGAAATAATAGGGATATCAGGAACATACCTCAACATTGTAAAGGCTATCTATGCTAAGACCCAGGCCAACATCATTCTAAATAGAGAAAAATTGAAAGCATTCCCTCTAAAACCTGGAATAAGGCAGGAATGCCCTCTTTCACCACTTCTATTAAACATAGTTCTTGAAACTCTAGCCAGAGCAATCAGACAGATGAAAGAAATTAAAGGGATACACATAGGAAAAGAAGAACTCAAATTATCCCTATTTGCAGACGATATGATTCTATACCTAGAAGACCCAAACATTCCACCAGAAATCTCCTAGAACTAATAAATGAATTCAGCAAAGTAGGTGGATATAAAACCAACACCCATAAATCAAAAGCATGTCTGCACATCAGTGACAAATCCTCTGAAAGAGAAACTAGGAAAACCACCCCATTTACAAATAGCCTCAAAAAAATAAAATAAACACAGACTTAAATGAAAAATATAAAGCTATAATACACTTAGTAAGTTAAAAAAGGAGAATATCCTCTGACTCTCTAGAGTTAGGTGAAGAGTTCTTAGACTTGACACCAAAGGCATGATGTATACAAGTATATAATAAGTAATTGGAACTTCGTCAAGTTGAAAATTTTGCTATGTGAAAGAACCTGTACATAAGATGAAAGATAAGCCAAACACTGAGATAATTTACTTCACTGCACATACTCAATAAAATCATTGCATCCAGAATACATAAAGAACTATAGCTCAACAGCAAGAAAATAATCTAATTAGAAAGTGGACAAATTACATGAACAGACATTTGATTAAAGATTCACAAATAATAAATAAGCATATCAAAAGATGTTCAACTACACTGGCTACCAGTAAATACATATTAAAACTATAATTAGATACCATGACAAACTTCTCATAATGACTAAAAAGTATAGGTAAGGATAGAGAAAAACTAGATTGCTCATATGTTTGCATTTGGAATGTAAATTAGTGCAGTGACTCTGGCAAATATTTTTTTCATTTTTTTATAAAATATCCATACAACTGTACAATTGAATTTCATTTCCCAAATTTGTGAAATTTTATGTTTAATAAAATTATATACACACACAAAAAAAATAAAATACTTAGGAATCAACTTAACAAAAGAGGTGAAAGACCTCTACAATGAAAACCACAGCACACTAAAGAAAGAAATTAAAGAAGACCTTAGAAGATGGAAAGATCTACCTTGTTCTTGGACAGGCAGAACTGATATTGTCTAAATGACCACACTACCAAAAGCACTATACAGATTCAATCAATCCCAATCAAAATCCCAATGACATTCCTCATAGAAATAGAAAAAGCAGTCATGAAATTCATCTATAAAAATAAGAGACCCAGAATAGCCAAAGCAATCCTTAGCAAGAAGAGTGAAGTTGGTGGCATCACTATACCAGACCTCAAACTATACTACAGAGCAATAATAACAAAAACAGCATGGTACTGGCACCAAAATATACCTGTAGACCAATGGTATAGAATAGAGGACACAGAGACTAACCCACATAGCTACAGTTATCTTATATTAGACCAAGGAACCAAAAACATAATTGGAGAAAAGTTAGCCTCTACAACAAATAATGCCAGGAAAACTGGAAATCCACATGTAATAAAATGAAATTAAATCTCTATCTTTCACCATGCACAAAACTCAACTCAAAGTCGATCAAGGATCAGGGAATTAAACCATTCAGCAAAGTAGGTGGATATTTCAGAGGATTTTCTATTAGACCCTGCATCTAATAGAAAAAAAAAGTAGGCCTTAATCTCCAGCATGTTGGATTAGGCCTCTACTTCCTTAGTAAGACTCCTATAGCACAAGAATTAATATCAAATATTAATAAATGGGATGGATTCAAACTAAAAAGCTTCTTCTCAAAAAAAGAAACAATCAGTGAGGTGAATAGAGAGCCTACAGCTTGGGAGCAAATTTGTACCTCTCACATTTCAGATAGTGCACTAATCTCTATGGGATATAAAGAACTCAAAAAGCTAAACACCAAAAAATAAAAAATAAAAAAAAAATAACCCAATCAATAAATGGACCAAGGAACTGAACAGACAATTCTCAGAAGGTGATATACAATCAATCAACAAATCTATGAAAAAAATGTTCAACATCTCTAGCAATCAGAGAAACACAAATCAAAACTACTCTAAGATTTCATCTCACTCCAGTCAGAACGGCAGCTCTTACGAATACAAACAACAGGGGCTGGGTTTGTAGCTCAGTGGTATAGCGCTCGCCTACCACGTGCGAGGCCCTGAGTTACAGCACCACATAAAAATAAATAAATAAAATATAAAGTATTATGTTCAACTACAACAAAAAAATAATTATTAAAAAATAGAATACAAACAACAATAAGTGTTGGCGAGGATGTGGGTGAAAAGGCACACTCATATGTTGCTGGTGCGACTGCAAAAATTGGTGCAGTCAATATGGAAAGCAGTATGGAGATCCCTTGGAAAACTGGGAATGGAATCACCATTTGACCCAGCTATCCCTCTCCTCGGTCTATACCCAAAGCTTAAAAACAGAATACAACAGGGACACAGCCACATCAATGTTTATAGTAGCACAATTCACAATAGGTAAATTGTGTAGCCAACCTAGGTGCCCTTCAGTAGATGAATGAATAAATAAAATGTGGCATATATATATATATATACAATGGAATATTACTCAGCAATAAAAGAGAATAAAATCATGGCATTTCCACATAAATGGATGGAGCTAAAGAAGATAATGCTAAGTGAAGTTAGCCAATCCCACAAAACTAAATGCTGAATGTTTTCTCTTATATAAGGAGGATGATTCATAGTGGGGTAGAGAGAGGGAGCATGGGAGGAATAGATGAACTCTAGATAGGGCAAAGGGGTGGGAGGAAAAGGGAGGCAGCATGGGGTTAGAAATGATGGTGGAATATGATGATCATCATTATCCAAAGTACACATATGAAGACACGAATGGTGTGAATATACTTTGCATACAATCAGAGATATGAAAAAGTGTGCTCTATATGTATAATATGAATTGTAATGCATTCTGCTCTCATAACAAATTAGAATAAAAAAAATAAAAAATAAAATGATGAACAGATGAATAGGTAAACAGGAGAGAGATATAATATGTGTAACTAAAAGGAATGATAAGGAATGTCATGGAAGGCAGAAAAGGGGAGAGGGAAAGGAGGAGCAAAGAACAAATACCAATATAATTTCAGCCACAGATCTCGTTTCTTCCTTTTATGGGGGTGGGGTGGTGGTGGTGAGGGAGTCTACAATGAATTCAATTTAAGAAAATATTTACTAAAATAAATATAATATAAATATAAATATAAAATAAAATATGAGAAGACAAAACACAACAAACTAACGTGGGAAAATTAACCTGGTAAGTTGATTTAACTATGCTGAGCCTCAGTGTCCTCAACTGTAAAAACAGACTGCTACAGTTCTACAACCGGAATAGAATTTTAAAAAATAAATAATAACACATGGTAAGTCCTTAGTTGGGTCATAGTATATATTCACCATTTATTGAACTCTGCAGCTAAAGCTGGTGATAACTGCTTCTGCTTCTACTCCAGTACTTAGGCAACTGTGATGACTAACAATTTGCAAACCAAGAAAAATTAACATTGTTGCTTTGTTTGATTTCAAATTATGACATTCTTCACTTAAAAATTTATTCAGAGACTAGGTAAAAGGTACTCATACTAAGTTATTATTAAATGGAAAATAAAAGAGAAATAAAATAAACCTTGCCCTGAAAGAGCTTTTCAGGAAAACAGGGGAGCCAGAGCACAATCATACAAATTCGAACACAAAAGGAACATTAAGGAACAAAACACAGACACTGGCAGAAGTGTCCTACAGAATGCTTTTACAAAAAGCCTCTTAAAGAAAGCAACTAGCTGGGCACAGTGGAGAATGCCTGTAATCCCAGTGGCATGGGAGGCTGAGGCACGAGGATCGTGAGTTCAAACCTATTTTAGTGAGCTTAGCAACTCAGTGAGACCCTATCCCTAAATAAAATATAAAAAAGGACTGGGAATGTGGCTCAATGATTAAGCACCCTGAGTTCAATCTTCATGGAAGGAAGGGAGGAAAGGAATGAGGGAGGAAGCAACTAGCAGACTGTGTGGCTATAATTCCAGCAGTTGGGGAGGCTGAGGTAGGAAGATCACAAGTTCAAAGCCAGACTCAGCACAAGAGAGGTGCTAAGCAACTCAGTGAGAACTTGTCTCTAAATCAAAAATACAAAATAGGGCTGGGGGTGTGGCTCAGTGATTGAGTGCCTCTATGTTCAATCCCACCTCCCCCTCCCCCCAAAAAGAAAGCAACTAAATTTTAAATGAAATTTGAAGGATAAAAAGGAGCCAACTTGCAAAGAACTGTCCACAGGACTGTCTGCTAAATGTCAAAGGCAGGAAGAAGCTGGTGGGCTTTTGGAAATGAAACAAGGCAAATGTATAGACCACAGAGAAGAAAGCATAGCAAAAGTTGAAGCTAAAAATCAATAGAGGAACCAATTCACATAGTGACTTTTGTATATATTAAATTTCTATTTATTTTGTTTTTCATTTTTTGAGATGGGGTCTCACTATTCTGTCCAGGCTGGTCAAACTCCTGGGTAGTTTGATCCTCCCACCTCCCACAAGCAGCCACCATGCCAGGCAAAATTTTGTATTTAAAGTGCCATTGCCTATAACTTTTAAGATAGAAAATGATGAGATCTGATTTTCATGTCACAGCTTCTTCAAAAAGAAAAAGAAAAAAACAGGCAAGGGATCAGAGGGGGACAAGTGTGAAAGAAGAAAGCTCAGTTAGGACTATTACAATCATCTACAATTTGGATGTTCCTCAAAGTTTATGTGGTTTAAGAAAAGACGAAATGAAAGAAAAAAGGCAGCAACAATGGATTTCTAAAAAGATGAACATGCATTCAGATACTATGACAGTATATTACCCTCAACTTTTATATGCATCTTTTGAGGGCCAAAAATAAAAAGGTTATAAACTAAAACTGGACAGTTTAACATACACTGGTCTAGAGAAATGATGATCTTGAGTAGGAGGTAAAGAAAAACGAACGAAGTAAGGATCTGTAGATATTTGTAGATAAATCTGACAAGAACCCCACTGACAGATTAGGAAAGGGATAGGAAATATGAACAATAAATAATAACATCTAAGTTTTTGTCTTAAAAAACAAGAGTTGGTGGTTGTGCCACTTATTTATGAAGAAGCAGGAAAGTGTAGAGTAAGAGATCTTGGGGAAAAATATCAAGGAAAATCTATTTTGATAGTTTTAAATGCCTATGGTATACCAAATATAGAACAGAGAGTTAATATAAGATACCAGAGGTAAGAAGAGATGTCTAATTGAAGACACAAATTTGGAAATCATCAGCACATAGATTTAAAAGTATACAATGAGTACAGAAGTACTTCAACCAGTACCTGGATTATAACTGGATGACTAAGTCAAAATTATATAAAATATGCAGGAGATCTACTCACCTCAGAACATCTAAGAATTAGAAATAAAGAAAGCTGGAAGTATGGGTGTGCATGTATTAGAAAACAAAGAAAAATATGTTCAAGAGATTTAATCAAGCTATAAAAGGGAAATAATACTGAGTACTATGGCCTATTCAAGACTTATAACTTTTAATCCATTGGAAAAAATGGATTAAACATTATTTATTGGTCATTATACTTCCTAAAGAAATTTAAGTTTGGGAGTTTTAATAATATTTTCATTGTAAAGTGTTTAAAATGTTTTATTTGCCTATAGGCTTTGCCTGGAACAGTATTAAGTGGAATGACAGAATTAAGTAAACATTCGACAGAAAAATAAAGTAAAACTTTTAAATGTTCAAAAATGGAACTCCATGCTTGAGGTGCTTCATTCAACCAAACAATTGGTGGTTCAGTCCCCAATTTTGAAAAGATCCAACCTAACAAAATAACATAGTTCTATAATCCCTCATCTACTGCAAATTATACTGTCAGGTGTGTTTTGGGTATTCATGTTTGTTTGTTTGTTTAACGATTAAAAACTAGTGATATAAGTGAACATGTCAAATCAACCAATATCCCTTCAAAACTGGGCAGCACTCCATAAGCAAATGCACTTAACATCTCTGCATCAAAACAAAAATATTCTCAAAAATAATAAGGATAATTAAAGATTTCAAATTGCTAACATCCATTCAAATAATTTCTTATTGACAAATGAATGCTAAAGACTAATTTCTTTTAGAATGATAGATAAGTATTGTGGACAGATAGTGTCATCAAGAGTAAATGGAAGGAAGAAGAGAGTTTATATGGATAGGCATAGGAATACCTGAAATATTAAGAGACTTATAGTTCAGATTAAGTTCCATCAATTTAATCTCCACTGCACTTTGGTAGAGCAATTGAAAAAGTATGATGAATATTCAGAGTTGAAAAGACTTAGAACCTCTTATTTTCCTCAAGATCGTATTAGAACCTAGCCCCAAGAACTTCCATTTTATCTCACACTTCTGAACAGAATGTCTTCCCCTACTCCTCTCTTATGCATGCTGATTTGGAGAAAATGTGAAGTAGAAAAGTTTTATTTATTTATTCTGATAGTGCTAGGGATTGAACCCAGGGGCACTCCACCACTAAACCATTATCTCCAGCCCCTCTTTAAATTCTATTTTGAGAAAGGGTCTTAAATTGTTGAGGCTAGCCTGAAACTTGCAATTCTCCTACTTCAAGCCTCCCCAAGTAGATTGTATTACATGAAAAACAACACTCCACAACTGGAGACAATTTTAAACCACGGAACACCAATCTAGGTAAGAATCCTCTTCACCTTTTACATAATTTCTGAATTTCTCATGTGATCTTCCTTAGAATGACAAACCACAACCCCTACCCCACACTTCCAAAGAACAACAATTCTGTGTCTATGATTCAACTGCTTCTACAATGTTTCTATACTTAGTAGGTAGTATTCCACTCCTTCATCCCTATTTCCTTCACTTTTTCTTCCTTCCTGAAAAGAGCTCCTTTAGCCTCACCCTAGTTTCTGGCAAAGGGCCTAATACATGCAAGGAATTTTAACATCATCTATTGAATTTAACTGTTCTTCCTTATACTCACAATGGCTTTTGGTGTGGCCATCTACAGTTCTGTCATCTGAAATAAATTAAACTCAGCTGATGGAGCACTCCTTCTCTCCTCAAAATAAAAGGTATGACAAAGACTTCAAGCAAACCCACTGTGAAAGTGAGAGAGAGAGAGAGAGACAGACAAAGAGAGACAGAGAGAGATACACACAGAGTCTAGTCATCTAAGAAGAGTATGGATGAAGAACACAGTGAAATTGCCTACAAAACCATTTCAATATAAGTCTCATGTAATCTTAACACCATACTTCTGAAGCACATCCAGAAATAATTAATATTTATAATGTTCATAATTTTAGAATATGCTCATGTGGGAAAGTACAACAAATAAAAAGATACCCAAGTCTGTACTGTTAGCACTGCCAAATTTATGAGAAATATCACCTAGTAAAATTCTTGCCTATGCTTTTCCAATACTTTCCCATTTTCTTGTGACTTTCGACACACTGAGGTTAAAAAGGAAGGAGTGTAGGCTATCACTGATGTTAGGTTAAATATAAAAAATAAAACAAATATTTTTTAAAAACCAAAATACTTATAATGATACAATATTGGTATCTAGATGCATTTTTAAAGATTATTCTTTTTGGGTAGTAAGAAAAGAAGGAAAAACAACTTCATTGCTATCTTTACTTAACATATTTTTAAAATGCTTATAGAACTTTTTGTGCTCATTAATAGAGATGTCTGAAATTCTAAACATCAAAGCTGCACACCAGTCTAGTAAAATTATGATGCTGTGCTTCTGTATAAAAACAAAAATCACATTTGCACATACTACCACGAACCTAGGATAGGGAATGAGTGAGACAAGGAATGCAGTCTTAATTTTAAACTCATTTTAAAAGTGATTTTAAACTCTTCGCAAATATACCCATTTATTCAAGTAAATATTTAATGTATAACTTTAAAGTATGGTGCTTTAAAACCTATTTTAGTGTTACATACTACTTTATCAATGACTTTTAAATCAAATTGGGGAAAATATCCCTTCAGTAAAGAATATTGTAAGTTAGTCTGGGAAATAAACAATTTAGCACACTTTTTATTTTAGCTTTTTTATGTTTCTATGCTAAAAACAGAAAGATTTATTGATGATTCTGACCAAAGTGTAGCAAGCACAGTATGAATATGATCATAGTTTTGAGATCTGCTTCAGTGATACTGATATTCAACTTGAAGAATAAAGAACTTCCAATGTATCCTCAGTAAAATTTCAGTTTCTGGAAAATAACGAAAACCAGATTCATATTTTTACCTGGTCTTGGTACTGGCTGTGCTGCAGGAGTCTGAGTCTTACGGGCAGATGCACCTTCCTTTAAAAGAATAAAGATTTACATATGACATCAAAGTTCCTTTATGTAATAAACACTTTATTACAAAGAAATCTTGTCTTTCTATCAATCACTCCACCAAACCCTAAGAGTTTGAAAAATTAAAAAAAGAAACAAACAAACATTTTCTTAATGTTATTAGTCATGAGGTATAGAAACAGAGATCTATGGTGGAAAATAGAATTTAAATAGCATAAAAGTTATTGTAATAATTTTTAATTGCTGACAATTTAAAACTCTCAGAAATGTCATTACCTGTTTTAAAATAAAACCAATCATGGGGGAGTGGGGGGGGAGAGTGGGTATTGGGGATTGAACTCAGGGGCACTCAACCATTAAGCCACATCCCCAGCCCTATCTTGTATTTTATTTAGAGATAGGGTCTCACTGAGTTGCTTAGCACTTCGCTTTTGCTAAGGGTGGCTTTGAATTTATGATCCTCCTGTCTCAGACTCCCAAGTCACTGGGATTACAGGAGTGCACCACAACGCCCAACTATCTCCCTCCCCACCAAAAGTCTCAAAATGAACAAATGATACATAATCTCATGTTTAAAAGACATAAACAGTACTACTCTGTAATGCACTAAAAAATATAAACACTTCAAAATGCTTTTAAAATATTCAGGAAAAAATCACATTGATAAAGATGAGATTTGTTTTAGTTGAATTATGAATGGATGTGAACATCTTGAAAACTAAATAACAAATCTCAACTAATTAATGAGCATGTAATATGTACAAGGATATATGTTAAGTGTTAAAGTATATCAATTATATACTTAGGAATAGATGCTTAAGATACTTTAAAAGATAGTCTTTAGTGTAATAGCTTCACTCATGTTCACACTAATTTTTCATAACATTTTTCTTTACAGAAAGCTGCAAATATAAATTTCATAATGACTATTAATTCATGGAGATTTTACTCTAGTTGTACTCAACAGAAGGAAACTTGGCAAGTATTAGGACAAGTACATGAATCCACAATAAAAATAAGTCTTGGCATCATAAGAAATACAAAGAAATATTAATAAATAATATTTAATTCTACTATATTTTCTTTGAAACTTGAGGTTTTACTTGGTAAAATAATTTAGAATAGCAGGCTATCCCCCAGCATTTTTAAAACTCAAATAATTGACTATAAAAATTAGTACCAGAAAAAATTTTCACTTTCAATACAGCAGTATTTCTAGCATTCAGTTAGAATATCAGAGAAACCATTCTTCACTGGAAGAAACAATAGTTTCAACAACCATTAGCAAAATTTCCTTGAAGAAGAAACAAATATCCTTTTCCAATATTCTCACTATTATGCATTTAGTTATAGATTGTTGTAGTTACCATTGAGTCACTGGGGTGCTGACTTCATGAATGTATATAATTTTTGAACTCATCAAAGTTTACTTATAGTTATCTTTCTCTAGCAAATTACATTCAAGTAAAACTTTAAATGTAAAACAAAGTAAGTAACTATTAAGATGAAAACACAGTACTTAACATCAGCATAAAGTGGGAAATTTTCTAATTATATTTATTTCCAAGTTCGAGTTGGGGGATCTGTTTTATTTCTTTGTAATCCCAGTGCCCAGAGCACAGTAGGAACTCAGCAAATGTTGGCTGAAATTAACTACATCCGTTATGTAAAACATCGAAGCCAAAGCCTGATGTTAGCTTCATAAATTATCCCAAGTTCCTACATAAACATCAACTAGACATTGTATAACAAAATAACAAGAATAAACATTAACCATATTACTTATCATTTTTAATATGTAAATATCAATTCATAGGGATGTGATCTAAATATAAACAGAAAGAGGAAAATTAAAAGAAATGAGACAAGAACAATAACAAGCACATACATAAGGAGGTATCATCTGTCTGTAATGCTAGGTGAATCCAAAGCAAAGTCCTTCTTTTGGAACAGAATGGATTAAGTTTAAAATTGCCATAATATAGCACTATGGCACATAAAGAGAACTATCCAAACCAAAATGGATCTGTCTACTGAAATTAACCTATGTGAAAAAAAGTGTGGCTTTGATAACATGGGTTAGGTAAAAGACAAGAGCATATGATATGAAGATAATTCTTTTATATTATAAATTATTACCCATGGAAATTTTTACCTACTTTTGAGTAAGCTCAAACTGATCCCTTTAAATACCAATAATGGCTATTATCTGTTTGCCTACTAAGCAATCTTTGCTTGGTGTTTAATCACTCCTTTTTGGCAATAATACCTATCCCCTGGTTACAGGGGAAGGTCAATCAAAAGTCATTCTCTGATATTACCTTTTATAAACAGCTAGCTGGTTAGACCACTAATTACAAGACTAAGCTGGGAGGTATGCCTAGAATCACTGGTGATCACATACCTTGACTCATAGAGAAAACTCACTGGGAAAAGGAGAAAATAAAAATCAAATGCAAGAAAAGAGATAGAATACAATCCTCTTCTTAACGCCTAATATCTAGTTCTAGTGGCCTGCAAGGTCTGCTTTACCTCTTACCACTCTTCATTACATAAGCCATTAAAATCCCCCATTATCTCACCACTCTACATACCCCACATACCCTGTTAAGCTTCAAATAGTTGAGTAGAATTCCTGTCAGTTGCAAAAGAGAATTTTATCTAATGTTGTCTTCTTTGGTTAATAAAAAGTGAATTGTCAAAATCATTATAGCATAATTTTGATTCATTTTTGAGTTAGTACATACATACTCACACACATACAAAACTGTGACGATCCTTACTAATCATGCCATTAATTTATGACCATTTCTAAGACTCCCTAACCATCACTAGGTTAAAAGCACAGTATACTCTGATCTCCATTATTTTGAAATAAAATTGTATAAATCACTGCAAAGAACCTCAGAAACCATATAATCTAATCCCACTACTCTCTAAACATGAAGAGATAAAGGTGAAATAGTTTTTCTAAAGATGAAGAGACAAAGGTGAAGTAATTTTCAAAGGCTGCATAGCAATTTATCTGGCATATATTAAAGAAAGGATAATACTTTGTCAGTAATATGAAATAGACTGAGAGTTCTATATTTTTAAATATATTTGGGTTGAAGAAAAAAATAATACCCCATCATAAAAAGAAAAATATTAGCACAAAAACAACCAATCGAGCTGACAAGTTGTGCTAGCTGAAGAGGAAAACCTGCTTTCTCTTGAAAAACTCAGAAGCAATTACAAATGCACCGAGACTTGAGACATTCTGGAAAGGAAATAATTGAATTAAAATGAAAGGCAAAATAGTGATAGAATCATATTTGCAAACAAAGCATAAGACTACAAAACAAGGTATACTATTTACAAGTAATTCTTGTTTGCTTTATTGTAGAAAAAGAGGTAATCTAAGATCTTTTGGTGCTAGGAGACAGAGTTCCAGTATTTGCTGCTTTTTTAGAAAAAATATAATAGAGTAAGAAAAAATATTTCATAGCAAATGCCAGTATGAAAAGTATATCAATTAATTTTAAGAAGTCCCATTTACATAACAATGAAATACTGAAAACTCTTAAGAGAACACACGCAGACTCTAAAATTTATGTCATTTCCGACTATTAATAAGAGCAAAAGTCACAAGTTTTTAAAATTAAATAAACATAAAATGTGCTCTAGCATGCTTTTTACCTTTATTTTTAAAAAGTTAAGTTATTCCTATAGTTTGAAATTGATAATTAGAATTCCCAAATATTAGAATGTTTATTTAAATATTTGAATATCTAAGTACTTTTAAAATGATTCTTTTGGGAAAAACTACTGTAGAAAAGAGAAACAGCAACAGGGGGACAAATTAAAATGAGGGTAAATACACAAAAGATTTCAGATACAAAACACTTCAACACAAATAGTGGTGTATTTTTTAGACTTATCATAACCCAGAGGCATTAAGTACCCAATGTTTGCTA
Organism: Callospermophilus lateralis; assembly: GCF_048772815.1. Taxonomy (NCBI): domain Eukaryota; kingdom Metazoa; phylum Chordata; class Mammalia; order Rodentia; family Sciuridae; genus Callospermophilus; species Callospermophilus lateralis. The sequence goes on from NC_135317.1 coordinate 87,141,048, forward strand.
AAAGTTAACCTACTTAAAAAATAAGTATTCCCTACCTTTTAACATGCATATGAAGAGCTCTGGAGTTGAAAATAAATGAAAACCTTCTCTTTCATGTCAAACCTCCAGCAGCTCTATCCACAAAAGTAACTATTTAAATGCTTGGTCATGTTCTCATTCACTATCCAAACTCAAAACAAAATGATAAATACAGATGTAATATCTATAAGTGAAAAATATTAAGCTACAGAAACCAGCAACTTGTTAGAAATCAATGGCTAGTAAGCAGCAAAACAAATCTCAGCCTTTTTTAATGCTAAAGCCTATGCTCCTAACTATCACTCTTCTATGAAGACTCCCCTTGGAGATATGTATTTTCTCTCCTCCCACAATCATCAAATGGTACTCCTTTAGGCTTTTTTTTTTTTTTTTTTGGTATAACTCTATCAAATCTCTTATGTTTTACTCTGTTTTGTGCTTCCATAACAAAATATCATAGATTGGGTAATTTATAAATGAGACAAGTTTATTTCTCACGGTTCTAAGGCTTAGGAACTCCAGATCAAGATTCTTCAAGGTTCTTACAGGTCTGGTATATGGTTAAGGGCTGCTCTAAGACTGTACTTCCTGCTACATAAACTAGAAGAGACAGACAAGGTGTTCTCACACAGTAGAAGAAAGGAAGATGCCCCCCCCCCAAAAAAAAAAAAACAAAAAACTACACACAAGGACTTGAGCTACTTCCCTCCAAACCTTTTGTAAGGTACTAATCATTTCATAAACCTGAAGCCTTCATGATTTAATCATTATCCAAAATGCATATGATTTAATACCACCACAACGGGGATTAGGGGATTAAGTTCCAACAGGTAAATTTTAGGAGACATTCAGACCATAACAACTCACTATGCCATGTAATCATCTATTTGTTTGTGTTTCCCACAATCAGACTGCAATTACTTGAGGTTAGGGACTGTTATGTCTCCAATGTCTGGTGTAGAACCTCCAATGCCTGGACATAGGAGATACATATATTTGTCTTAGAATCACTGATTCACCATCATTACTTAAAATAAAATACTTTTATCCACTAAACAAAGACAGAAATAACCATCATGCAGGATTTTCAAGAGAATACAAAACATTCATTCATTCAAGAATATCCCAGTGTCAAATAGGAAACTGGTCCACTTTAAGCTCTGAATATAATCCTTACAGCTCTGCCACTGTAACTTATTTTTAAAATAGACATGTTTCTTTCTCTTCCTCTCTCTCTCTGCTCCTCCCTAATCTCTCCCCCTCCAAAATCTCAGGGGAAACAGAATTATCTTTCTTCCCCATCCTAGACAGAGTCATCTGTCCCTGAGTACATACCCACCATAGAAAGGAAATAATTCAGACTTTGAGGATGGTACCGGAAAATCTCAGAAATGACTACCTCCCACTTTTACAAGTGAATTACAACTCCAGACAGAGAACATGTGGAATGTGGTCTTTGAGTCACCTCTTAAAAGTCCCCTGGTTCCTGCTGATGGGCAGAATCACAAGTCTTTGGGACAAGAGTTCCCTGTGTTTCTCATTTGCTAGCAAAGCAGTAAAACCTTCTTTTTCCTTTTTCTCAAAACCATGTCCTCATTATTGGATTGGCATCACAGACAAGGACCAAGTTTTCGGCAACAAAACTAGGAAAGCGGCAGTATAAACAAGAGCAAGATTGTTCCTGCCATCGTAGGAATTACAATCTAGTGGAAGATATTAGTAATAAATGAATAAACAGATGAAGAAATATTTAAATGGAAGGGGGGTAGTCATTTGTCATAAGTCTATTTGTGCATGTGTATGTTCAATTCCGTGCCCAAAGCAAAGTGGGACTAATAACTGGTCAACCATCTTTCCAAAAAGAAACATTCTCTGGGGGCCAGGATGGTGGCTTAATGGTACAGCACTTGCCTAGCATTTGCAAGGCATTGGGTTCAATCCCCAGCACCACGTTTTTTTTGTTTTTTTGTTGTTTTTTTTTTTAAAAAAAACAGAAACAAATAAAATAAAGGTACTGTGTCCATCTACAACTAAATGTATGTGTGTGTATATATGTATGTATGTACGTGTGTGTGTGTATATATATATATATAAACACACACATACATAAATACATATTAAAAGAAAAAAAGAAACATTCTCTATACAGGAATACCCAAAGAACTAACAAACAAAAAAAAAAGTCAGCACCATATTAAAATTATACATTATGACCAACTAGATTGATTGCTGGAATGCAAGGATGTTTTAACGTATAAAAACCAATCAACATAACACATTAACAAAATAAACAGGAAAAAAATACCACCACACCAATGGTAGAAATTACAACATTCAACACACTTGACAGATTAAACAACAGTAACAATAACTCAAGAAATAAGAATACAAGGAAATGCCCTCAACATAATAAGTTATATATGAAAAACCCAAAGTTTATATCAGATTCATGGTGAAGAACTGAGAGCTTTTCTTAATCTACATCAATCTACTTGATCCAAATCTATTCATAGTAATTAAAACTTTGCCCTTGGAATATTATATTCATTTTCTTCATAGTTACAGACAAAATTGGAACACATACTGCTAGTGGGTAACATTACAAAGAAGTAAGACATTCATTGATTAAAAACTTAAATTAATAGCAGTTTTAAATCCATCATTCAAAATGCCTTCCTGGATTAAAACTGAACTGGTTCAATTATAAATGAATCATACAAAAAGAAAGAGAAGTGTAAAAATTGTTTAAAGATTATAGAGGGATCATGAAAATCTTATCTCCACAGATTCACTAAACATATTCTAAAATCCTTGGCATGCTAAGAACAGTTTTTACATGTGTCACTAAGTCAGATGTACAAAGAGATAAGAATACAAATACAGGCAACCATCAATCACACCAACAAAGAGATAAGAGAGCAAATACAAGTTGCAAGAGATCACTTCAAGAAAGAGAGAGAGAAAGGGGGTTGGAGGGTGGGACATAAATCCTTGAAATAAAGAAACACTAAGTTATATAAAAAAACTCAATAGACAGCATCACCAACAGACTAGATCACTTAAAAAACAAGACCTCAGACAATGAAGACAAAATATATAGTCTTGAAAATAAAGTTGACCTCACAGTGAAGATGGTAAGAAACCATGAACGGAATATGCAAGAAATATGGGATACCATCAAAAGACCAAATTTAAGATTTATTGGGATAGAGGAAGGTTCAGAGATTCAAACCAAAGGAATGAACAATCTCTTCAATAAAATCATATCAGAAAATTTCCCAAGCATGAAGAATAAGTTGGAAAATGAAATACAAGAGGCCTATAGGACATCAAATGTACAAAATTACAACAGATCTACAGAATAGGGATAGAATTTTAAATGCCACAAGAGAGAAAAATCAGATTACCTATAAGGAAAGACCAATTTGGATCTCAGCAGATTTTTCAACCCAGACTAAAAATTAGAAGATCCTGGAACAACATATACCAAGCACTAAAAGATAATGGATGCCAACCAAGAATCTTATATCCAGCAAAATTAAGCTTCAAATTTGACAATGAAATAAAAACCTTCCATGATAAACAAAGCTAAAAGAATTTATAGCAAGAAAGCTGGTACTACAGAAATTTTTGGCAAAATATTCCACAAGGAGGAAATGAAAATCTGCAAAGGGAAGAACTACAATAAAGGAAAAGCCAACCAAAGGAGAAACCAATTCAGGCTAAATACCAAAAATAACTGTTAATACAAATCATGTCTCAATAATAACCCTAAATATTAATGGCCTAAATTCACCAATCAAAAGACATAGGCTGGTAGATTGGATTTTTTAAAAAGACCCAACAATATGCTGCTTCCAAGAGACTCATCTCAGGAAAAGATGCCCACAGACAGAAGGTGAAAGGCTGGAATAAAATATGCCATTCACATGGTCTACATAAACAAGCAGGGGTTTCTAAACTATCAAATAAAGTACACTTCAAGCCAAAGTAAATCAAAAGGGATAAAGATAAACATTTCATACTGCTCAAGGGACCCATGCATCAACAAGAAATAACAGTTATAAATATATGAGCCCCAAATGTAATGGAGCTTCTATGTTCATCAATCAAACTCTTCTCAAGTTCATGAGTCAAATAGACCATAACACAATAAACTTGGGTGACTTTAACAAACCTCTTTCACCACTGAATAGACCTTTCAAACAAAAGATAAACAAACAAAAAAAAGGCACAGAATGCTGCCGCTGTCTGGCTGGGCACAAGATCACGAGCCACTCAAACAGGAACAAACTTTATTTGAAAGAACCGCCAATAACACGACCGCCCGGGAAGCTTCCCGATCCACCCACGCGGCGTTCTGCTGGTTCCTTCCCGGAACTCTAGCGCAAGCGCCTCCCCGGAATTCCCTCCTACTGCACTTTCCCAACCAATGGGAACTCTCCAGGAGTCCCGCAGCAGGAGTCCGGTATCCATATGAATGTACTTTTTAACATAATCGTATCATCTCAATGGCTAGCTGGCATCACCTTTCAATCAAAAATGCCATGCATCATATTAATTGGCTGTGGCTCCCAGCATCTCCCCCTTTCTGTTTAATTAAGCAACAAGTAATGTGGCTAGGGACCGTGCCTGTTAGGTTTGTCCAATTCAACATATGGTTCTTACCCGTCATTGGAAAACTGACCTTTAGGCGTCAGCCTCCTGTCTTAGGTTGATACCATTGCAATTGGATCATACCCGTCACTGACTACCGATCCAGCATATAGCCATACTTGTGGATAGGCCTATGCACCAGTGGGGGGGTGAGGTTCTTTGCCTCACCTCTGTTGGCCCCCAGATTTGGCCTTGGTGCCAGTGGGGGGGTGAGGTTCTTTGCCTCACCTCTGTTGGCCCCCAAAATTAGACCATCACTAGTAGAAGGGAGGAGGATACAGAAATGCCACAACACCAAATCAATTGACGACTCCTAGGGAAAATTGCATCACTGGTGACACATCAGCAAAGATACGCCAGCATTACCATAATTTGTTGTATCAACAGATAGATCACAGTGCATACAAGTGATACATAGTCCAGGCAAGTTTTGTAAGCAGTTCAAAGTGGAGGAATCTATCAATATGTCCATTTCCTCCCAAGATCATTGATGTATCAGTTTATACAGTTTGTTGTGATAATTATCGAAGAAGTTGTAGTTTGGTTTCATCTTTGTCTTCACCGGCACTGGGATGAAAAATAAGAATTCTGACAATGATGTTAAAGAGAAAAAGAAAAAAAAAAAAATGTAACATTTTAACAGGTACTAAGAAAACATTTTTTTTTTTTTTTTTTTTAGAACAATTTACATTATCTTGAACAGAATTATTAAATATAATGAAAAGGAAAGATGAAAATAAACAAACAGATTTGTTAACCTGCTTATTTGTACACATATTAAAATAATTTTTAACAGCTGTTTACCCAATTTAAATTAAACCATTAAAATTACGTGAATAATAAAAAGTACTTGGATCCATTTTTTTTTTTTTTTTTTTTTGAGCACTCCTCATATATGATCTATGGACATACGCACATATAGACACATAACACAAAACAGAAGTGTGCACATATAACATACAACACATAAGACAATAGTAAAGGCCTTGTAGTTTCGCCTAGGTGAAATCTCCATTGCAATGTTAAAAACTCCACAGTTAAAAAATAAAACTGATCAGAAAAACATCAACCTAGGTCTGTATGAGCTCAAAAATAAAATAGAACCTATGATATGGAAAAATGCAATAATAAAATAGATATTGAAAAAAGCATCCTGGTTAATCAGTCGCAGATGTAAGAATGGCCAAGCTGGAGTTCTGGATATCAGCTGTTATGGATTTGAGTCAAATTATCTTCTTTTTGATCTGTAGAAATCGTTTTAGTTAGTCTTTCTGGAATCCAAATCGGCTGCTGTTCTCCCTGTGGAAACACGCAAACAGAGCCCCGACTCCAGACAATTACTGGGTCAGGACCTTTCCATTGTCCTGTTAGAATATCTTTCCAAAGAACTTTAGGCTTATGCACATTTTTTGGATACATATGCCTTTCCGCAGCACTAAGTCCTGATGAATCCAAATTTAAAAAGTTTAGAGTAAAGAGGGTTATTTTAAGTTTATCTTTGGGGGATATATACCCCTTTCCAATTCCCTCCTTTTGTTTTAATAAGTACATTTTAATAGTTTGATGAGCTCTTTCAACTATGCCTTGTCCCTGTGGATTGTATGGAATTCCTGTTATGTGAGTAATGCCAAATGATGAGCAGAATTGTTTAAAAGAGGTAGAAGCATAACCGGGACCGTTATCTGTTTTTAACTGTTTTGGAACGCCCACAGTGGCAAAATTTTGTAAGCAATGAGCTATAACATCTTTAGTTTTTTCTCCGGCATGAAGGGAGCCCATCAAAAATCCAGAAGAAGTATCAACTGTAACATGCAAATATTTTAATTTTCCAAATTCTGGCAAGTGTGTGACGTCCATCTGCCAAATATGGTTAGGTATCAGTCCTCTAGGATTGACTCCAAGATTAACTTGTGGTAAAAATGTCACACAATTTTGACATTGTTTTATTATATGTCTGGCTTGTTCTTTAGTTATTTTAAAACGTTTTTGTAAAGTATTAGCATTGACATGAAACCTTTTATGAAAATTTATAGCTTCTTCTATTGTGGAGAAAATATGTATGTCATGTGTAGATTTATCTGCTAATTCATTGCCTAAACTAAGGGCTCCAGGCAATCCTGTATGTGCCCTGATATGTCCTATAAAGAATGGATCTTTTCTGTCCCAGATTAGACTTTGTATAGTGGAAAACAAAGAGAAAACAGTAGAAGAAGGGGAAATCCTACCTGCATCTTCAAGGGATACTATAGCATTAACTACATATTGACTATCAGAAAATAAATTAAATACAGAATCTTTAAACATCATAAAAGCTTGTAATACTGCATTAAGCTCTACCTTTTGAGCTGATTGTTTGGGTACTAAAAATGTAAAAGTTTGATCAGGGGTAACTACTGCTGCTGTACCATTATTTGATCCATCAGTGAATATATTTGGAGCATTCATGATAGGGGTCTTTCTTGTCATTTTTGGAAAAACTACAGGATGCTTAGACCAAAAAGACAACAAAGGATTAGATGGCAAGTGATTATCAAATGAAACATTAGATTTACACATGATTATTGCCCAAGTATTTAACTCATTGGCTAACTCATCAATTTGATCCATAGTATATGGAGTAATAATTTTATTGGGAGAAATCCCAAACACTCCCTTTGCTGCTTTTATTCCTTTGAGTATTAATTGTCCTACAGCCTCAGGATATCTAGTAAGAATAGTATTAGGAGAATAAGATAAATGTATCCACAATAATGGACCTTCTTGCCAAAATACTCCTGTAGGAATATTTTTTGTTGGTAGTACAATAAATAATAAAGGCAAACTTATATCAATTCTATCCAAGTGCATATTTTCCATATATGTTTCAATGATTTTTAATGCCTTTCTTGCTTCAGGCGTTAGCATGCGGGGTGAATTTGGATCTGATGGACCTTTTAGGATATCAAATAAAGGTCCTAGCTCTCCTGTTGGTATGCCTAGATAAGGCCTTATCCAATTTATGTCTCCCAATAACTTTTGAAAGTCATTAAGTGATTTGAGTTGATCTACTCGTATTTGAATTTTTGGTGGACGGACCATGGTTGAGGATAACAGGACTCCTAGATAATTAATTGGAAGATTTAATTGTACTTTATCTATTGCTATCTCTAGATTATAATTTTTTAATAAGTTTGTAAGTGTGGCATAACATTCCAGCAATATGTTTTTATCTTTATGTGCCAATAATACATCATCCATATAGTGAAATATTTGTAGTTCAGGATTTTGATTTCTAAGTGGTTGGATTGCTTTGTTAACATAAATTTGACACATAGTTGGACTATTAGCCATCCCCTGAGGGAGTACTTTCCATTCATATCTCTGATCAGGACCTTCATGATTTAGTGCAGGGATAGTAAATGCAAAATGTGGACTATCCTCAGGATGAATAGGAATTGAAAAAAAACAATCTTTAATATCTATAGCTAAAACATACCAGGTTTTTGGTAAAGCAGACAATTGGGGAATCCCTGATTGAGCAGGTCCCATAATAACCATCTCATTATTAATGGCTCTTAAATCTTGTAATAATCTCCATTTACCAGATTTCTTTTTAATAACAAAAATGGGAGTATTATGGGGAGATATGGAAGGTTGTATATGTCCTTTCGCTAATTGTTGTTTAACCAGATCATGGGCTACTTGTATCTTTTCTTTAGTCAGGGGCCACTGAGGAACCCACACTGGTCTTTCTGATTTCCAAGTAATTTTTATTGTCTCAGTGGCCCTTTCTGAAAATCCAACCCATGTCTGTCTGTTCCTTGATCTATTTGAATTGGTGCTGCTATATTTTGTCCTTGTTTTCCTAATCTTTTTTCTTTTTTAAAACCTTGTTTAGCCCTAGTAGTGGGCGCATTAGGATTGATGTTATTTGTTAACGTTAAACCTAATTGATCTAGGACATCTCGTCCCCATAAATTTATAGGAAGATGATCCAATACATATGGCTGTATAGTTCCCTCACATCCTTCAGGATCCTTCCAATCTAATACCATTGCACTTCTATGGGGATTAGTAGCCACTCCTAGGCCTCGAAGCGTTTGAGTGGCTTGTTGTAATGGCCAATGTTTTGGCCATTCCTGACTAGATATGATGCTAAGGTCTGCACCTGTGTCCAGTAGCCCATTAAAGTCGTATCCTTGAATATTTAGTTTTAGCATGGGGCGAGAATCTAAATTTAAAGACAGCATAGCCCAATCTACACCTGTGGAGCCCAATCCCCTGGTACCTCTTTCTACAGTACGACTAGAAAATTTATCATGTAGGCTGGGTATTATTAGTAACTGTGCTATTCTATCCCCTGGTGAGATAACTGATATGCCTCTTGGAGAACTAGCTATAATTTTTATTTCACCTTCATAATCGGGATCAATTACCCCGGGACTTATCATAAGTCCTTTTAGTGTGGAAGAACTGCGTCCCAATAATAAGCCTACCGTTCCTTGGGGAAGAGGTCCTTTTACTCCTGTGGGAATAATTTGAATTCCCATCTCTGGAGTTAGTACTGCTCTTGCGGAGGCGCAGATGTCCAGCCCTGCGCTCCCTCTAGTTTGTCTGATGAGGGATTTAATGGATAATGTGTCCTGGGCACTACCTTGATGGTGCTGTTGGGTTCCTCCATTGCCCCGTATATTTGTGGTTTTGGGCCCCGGAGCATTGGGCCCTCCAGTCCGTTTTTTGGCAATGGAGCCTGATGCCTTTCTCCACGATATCGTGGGTAAACACTTGATCCTTGTCCGTTTTTTGATAACGGAGTGCCCTCTATGGTAGTTTGAGAACGGCATTCATTAGCCCAATGTCTCCCTCTACGGCATCGTGGGCAAATACCTGGTATTCTATTTCTTTGATACCTAGCTTTGTTAAACCCTCCTCCTATGGGACAATTCCTTTTAAAATGTCCTGTCTGATCACAATTGTAGCATGTTTTTGGCCTGGCATCTAAAGCCTGTTGTACTGCTGCTAAGACTTGTCCTTGTTCATTAATGTCTCTACATAATTTAATATATGTGTTTAAATCTTCATGTTTCCATGGTCTAATGACCTCTCTGCAGCAACGATTTGCTTGGTCATAAGCCAGTTGTTTTATAAATGGCATTGCTTGTTCTACATCTCCAAATATCCTAGAAGCTGTCTGAATAAGCCTATCTACAAATTCAGCGTAAGGTTCGTTAGTTCCTTGTATTACCTTAGATAACTGTCCTTGTAAATCTCCATGCCCCTGTAAAGTTTTCCATGCCCTAACTGCATCTGCAGCAATTTGTGCGTATACACCAGGATCATATTCAATTTGTTGCCGTTGACCCTCATAAGGTCCCTTTCCTAACAACATCTCCAGATTTCTTTGAGGGTAACCGGCTGCTGTATTTCGCCTAGCTGTCTCCATGCAGAATTCCTCATTGGCAACCTTCCATAACAAATATTGTCCTCCATTTAGCACAGATCGACACATGTTAGCCCAATCTGCTGGTGTCATGTCTAAGTTGGTAATAGATTCAACCATGCTTATGGTGAAGGGTGCTTGCGGGCCATAGGTTGTTACAGCCTCTTTTAATTGCTTTACTGTTTTGAAATCTAGAGCGCGATGAATTCGTTGCCCTCCTGCCTGCTCAAGTACAGGGCATGCTAGTCTTTGGGATCTTGCCTTAGGATTTTGTGCATTAACTACAGGAATTGAGGGCCGCTCAGCTCTTACGCCCTCTGGTGATAGAACGGAGTTAGTAGCAGCCTCCTGTTGTAACTCCCCAACTGATGGTCGTTTTTCCTCTAAGCTTTCTTTCTTCAAATTTTCCTCTGTCTGACTAGCTGGAGAGACCTTCTCTTTTGCTTGACCTGACATGTTTTCTACCACAGTTTGGACCTCTAACAATTTACTTAACAGTTTTTCGGTTTGTTTTTTACTAGTTTCTAATCTACTATAAAGGTAACGCAACCCAGTTAGGTAGCATAAAACAAACCCGAAACAGAATGAAACAAAAACGGAGCAAAGAATAGTTGTATCAATTTTCTCTTTCTCCGGGCCAAACAACTTCAAGCCTTGAGCCAACCATTTTTCCCAGTTTGCCTGAGAAAATTCTAGGGATAGGCAGCTTGAAACAAAAACAAAATAAATCAAAAGAAGAACACATTGTTTTTTGAAATGGTCACCCATTCTGTCGCCTTCCCTCAGGGGCGAGCAATTTTACTCACCTCCAAGCTTCAGGCGCTCCCCGTACAGGGCCACCAGTTGCCGCTGTCTGGCTGGGCACAAGATCACGAGCCACTCAAACAGGAACAAACTTTATTTGAAAGAACCGCCAATAACACGACCGCCCGGGAAGCTTCCCGATCCACCCACGCGGCGTTCTGCTGGTTCCTTCCCGGAACTCTAGCGCAAGCGCCTCCCCGGAATTCCCTCCTACTGCACTTTCCCAACCAATGGGAACTCTCCAGGAGTCCCGCAGCAGGAGTCCGGTATCCATATGAATGTACTTTTTAACATAATCGTATCATCTCAATGGCTAGCTGGCATCACCTTTCAATCAAAAATGCCATGCATCATATTAATTGGCTGTGGCTCCCAGCAGAATGCAATGATAAAATCAATGACTTAAGACTTAACTGACATGTATCGAGTATATTATCCATCAAAAAGCAAATACACTTTCTTCTCAGCATCACATGAATTATAAACAGACCATATATTATGCCACAATGTAAATCTTAGTAAATACAAAAAAGTAGAGATACTACCCTACATTCTATTGGATTACAGTGGAATGAAATTAAAAATATCAATGACAAAATAAAAGATACTCCAAAATCTGGAGACTAAATAATATGGTATTGAATGAACAATGGGTTGCAAAAGATATCAAGGAGTTTAAATGAGAACACTAATACAACATATTAAAATCTCTGGGACACTATGAAGGCAGTTCTAAGAAGAAAGTTCATTGCATGGAGTTCATTCCTTAAAAGAAGAATAAGTCAAATAAATGACCTAATATTACATCTCAAAGCCCTAGAAATAGAACAAGTCAAACCCCAAAGCAGTAGAAGACAGAAAATAATTAAAACCAGAGCTGAAATCAATGAAATTAAAACAAAAGAAAAAAACTGAAAAAGTTGACAGAACAAAAAGGTGGTTCTTTGAATAAATAAAATTGAGAGACCCTTAGTTATGCTAATGAAGAGGAGAGAGAACATTCAAATTACTAAAATATGTGATGAAAAAGGAAATATTACATTAGACACTACAGAAATACACAAGATAATTAGAAATTATTTTGAAAATTTGTACTCCAATAAAATAGAAAATATCAAAGGCATAGACAAATTTCTAGATATATATGATCTGCCCAAACTACATCAGGATGATATACACAATTTAAACAGATAAATTTTAAGCAAGGAAATAGAGGCATCAGAATCCTACCAACCAAGAAAAAAGCCCAGGACCCGATGGATACACAGCTGAATTCAACAAGACCTTTAAAGAAGAACTAATACCAATACTTCTTAAACTATTTCATGAAATAGAAAGAGAGAACACTTCAAACACATTCTATGAGACCAATATCACCCTGATTCCAAAACCAGGCAAAGATAAATCGAAGAAAGAAAACTGCAGAACAATATCTCTAATGAACATAGATGCAAACGTTCTCAATAAAATCCTAGCAAATTGAATACAAAAACATATCAAAAAGATAGTGCAGCATTATCAAGTGGGATTCATCCCAGGGATGCTACTAGGTTGGTTCAACACATGGAAATCAATAAATATAATTCATCACATCAATAGACTTAAAAGATAAGAATCATATGATCATCTCAACAGATGTAGAAAAGCATTCAACAAAATACATCAGTCCTTCATGTTCAAAACCTTAGAAATAATAGGGATATCAGGAACATATCTCAACATTATAAAGGCTATCTATGCTAAGCCCCAGGCCAACATCATTCTAAATAGAGAAAAATTGAAAGCATTCCCTCTAAAACCTGGAATAAGGCAGGAATGCCCTCTTTCACCACTTCTATTAAACATAGTTCTTGAAACTCTAGCCAGAGCAATCAGACAGATGAAAGAAATTAAAGGGATACACATAGGAAAAGAAGAACTCAAATTATCCCTATTTGCAGACGATATGATTCTATACCTAGAAGACCCAAACATTCCACCAGAAATCTCCTAGAACTAATAAATGAATTCAGCAAAGTAGGTGGATATAAAACCAACACCCATAAATCAAAAGCATGTCTGTACATCAGTGACAAATCCTCTGAAAGAGAAACTAGGAAAACCACCCCATTTACAATAGCCTCAAAAAAATAAAATAAAATAAAATACTTGGGAATCAACAAAAGAGGTGAAAGACCTCTACAATGAAAACCACAGCACACTAAAGAAAGAAATTAAAGAAGACCTTAAAGATGGAAAGATCTACCTTGTTCTTGGACAGGCAGAACTGATATTGTCTAAATGACCATACTACCAAAAGCACTATACAGATTCAATCAATCCCAATCAAAATCCCAATGACATTCCTCATAGAAATAGAAAAAGCAGTCATGAAATTCATCTGTAAAAATAAGAGACCCAGAATAGCCAAAGCAATCCTTAGCAAGAAGAGTGAAGTTGGTGGCATCACTATACCAGACCTCAAACTATACTACAGAGCAATAATAACAAAAACAGCATGGTACTGGCACCAAAATATACCTGTAGACCAATGGTATAGAATAGAGGACACAGAGACTAACCCACATAGCTACAGTTACCTTATATTAGACCAAGGCACCAAAAATATAATTGGAGAAAAATTAGCCTCTACAACAAAAAATGCCGGGAAAACTGGAAATCCACATGTAATAAAATGAAATTAAACCTCTATCTCTCACCATGCACAAAACTCAACTCAAAGTCGATCAAGGACCTAGGAATTAAACCAGATACCTTGCACTTAAAAGAAAGGTGAAAGAAAAAGTTGGCCCAAATGTCTATTATGTCCGATTAGGCCCCAACTTCCTTAGTAAGACTCCTATAGGGCAAGAATTAAAACGAAGTATCAATAAATGGGATGAATTCAAATTAAAAAGCCTCTTCTCAGAAAAAAGAAACAATCAGTGAGGTGAACAGAGAGCCCATAGAATGGAAGCAAATCGTTACCACAAGCAAATCAGACAGAGCACTAATTTCTATGATATATAAAGCACTCAAAAACCTTAACACCAAAAACCCAAATAACCCAATCAATAAATGGGCCAAGTAACTGAACAAACAATTCTCAGAACAGAATATACAATCAATCAGCAAATATATGAAAAAATGTTCCACATCTCTAGCAATTAGAGAAACGCAAATCAAAACTACTCTAAGATTTCATCTCACTCCAGTCAGAATGGCAGCTATTATGAAGACAAACAACAATAAGTGTTGGCGAGGATGTGGGGGGAAAGGCACACTCATACATTGCTGGTGGGACTGCAAATTGGTGCAGTCAATACAAAAAGCAGTATGGAGATTCCTTGGAAAACTTGGAATGCAACCACTATTTGGCCCAGCTACCCCACTCCTTGGTTTATACCCAAAGGACTTAAAAACAGCATACTACAGAGACATAGCCATATCAATGTTTATAGTAGCACAATTCACATTACGTAAATTGTGGAACCAACCCAGATGCCCTTCAGTAGATGAATGGTTAGGGAAACTTTGTTATATACACATAATGGAACATTACTCAGCATTAAAAGAGAAAAAAAAATCATGGCATTTGCAGGTAAATGGATGGCACTGGATAATATAATGCTAAGTGAAGTAAGCCAATCGCAAAAAACCAAAAGCCAAATGTTTTCTTTGATATGAGGATGCTGACTCAAAATGATGATGGGGGGAAGGGTAAGGGTGGAGACAAGGGGTAGGAATGATGGTGGAATGAGTTAGACATCATTACCCTAAGTACATGTATGAAGACATGAATGGTGTCCTAAGTACATGGTATGAAGACACAAATGGTGTGAAAATACTTTGTGTACAATCAGTGACTTGAAAAATTGTGCTCTGTATGTCTAATATGAAATGAACTACATTCCGCCATCGTGTATAACAAATTAGAATAAATAAATATTTTAGTTTTAAAAATCAGATCTTTGACACATCTACAAGTAAATCTGTGAACTGATAAAAATACCTATTTCAACATGGAATTGTCAGACATTACACCAGACATGGCTATCCAGATTCTGATACCTACCAATAAAATCACAATAAATGCAACAATTATACTGACAGATTTAATTACTGTAAACATCAATGCCATAAGCAACATGAATTTCTAAAATGGTGAATTACCTGCAAAGTTCAGTACAAAGTAAAGTACAAGCTTCCTTTGATATACATTGTAGTTACATTCTTAGAAAATTCAGTGCATATTAAAACTAAAAAATATACTTTATAAGCCAATGTTTTAGATTCATTTAATTACAAAAAAAAAAAAAGATCTTTAATCAATGGGACACTCAGAAGTCCTACAGAACACAGTAATATCCTTTGCTGTTTACAGAAATTGTCTCACACACTGCAGGTCTACTACTTATCTTAGCCCTACCACTAAATGCTCTCCAGAACCTTTAGAGAGCAAGCAATACTGTCCCCAGTACTGTGCCCATTGAGAACCAGAGCTCTAAAGGTACTATTCCTGGCTGAAACTGCTAGGTGTCTAAGAAACCAATAGCACTTGCCATATCACTACTGATTTTAAATGTTTATATTTTCCCTTAGGATCACTGATAGTTTGTAAGAATTAAAACAGATAAAGACATCTATATAGTTCTAAAAATGACACATCAATTTAACTTTGCTCTCAAGTCAAAAGAAATTTTTAAACAATATGAGTATCTGGCTGCACACTTGGTGAAAATGGAAGGAGAAAAATAAGGCAGGCAAACACTGACACTTGTGGTCATTCTGAGATTGCTAATTTGCTCTCAGGGTAATTCCTGCTTTGTGAACTCAAAGAATAAAGCTGAATTATGGATCATCTATATACTTCAGAGGATAATTCTAACTTTTAAATAAACACTATTTTTTTCTACAAAAAGGGAATACCATTTACTAACAATAAGCAAAAATAAGTCTTTTGTCTATTTTTTTTTACAGAATGGAATACAATGCATCAGATTTTAAAATAATCAAGAGGTATAAACTCTAATATTACTATGCAAAATTGCTGAGGGACCCCAATGAAACTAAAAGTGGCCTTTAGATAACACTCTGAAATGGCAGTTTTCAGAGTTGTGCAGTGAAAATTATGACTCATTCCTGTCCAGTACTGAAAAAAAAAGACAGCTAGTTCTTCTGATCAGCATCAGCCGAAATTAAATACTTTCATTTTAGAGGCCAACTACTCATACTAAAGCATAAACAGAAATGTAGACAAATGTAGTAAAGAGTAGATTTATGCCTCCCTTCTCATATTACTCAAAGATAATTTCTCACTATTTTAAGTGGTCTCATCCTATAAAATTTAAAAATTTTCTCTAAATCTTTTTTCAACCAAGGACATGACTTAAACTTATATACAAATATAAATAGATAATAAAACTCCATGAATTACTATCAGATAGTGAGCAATTTGCACAGCAGGTTTACATCTGATTTACTATGTATTAATCATTTGAAAATATTAACTGCATAAAACAAAAGAATAATTATTTCCTCTACCCAGTAAAAACTAGGAATCAGGAGGCATCCCTAATCCCATCTTTAAATTCTAGCTTCTTGAGGGCTCTTCTAGACAAGGTAAGGGAAATGCTAAAACCAGATGGACATTTATGGCCAGAATGCACACAGTAATGGACACCTAACTGGCTATCATCCCTGATATTAAAAGTAAATCTAAGCAAATAATAATTATAAGTCATTTTATAACTGTAAAAGTAGCTGCCAGTTTGCTGAGTCTCACAAAGAAACCTGCCACATTTACTGTCTTAGATTAACTGTAGAATTCAGATATGAAAAGAAACTAAAGGAAGAACTTGTACAACTTGCCTGTCATAAGATTTTTACTTTTCTCTTGACTGGAAACATGTAGGATGCTACGAAAAAAGAAAAAAAAAAAAAAAAACTAGGAACTTTTAATGTCACATCTGCTGTTTTTCTTTTTGGTATTTTGTTTTGTTGTTGCTGTTGTGGTGCTGGGGACTGAACCCAGGTATAGCCCCAGTTCCTCTTTCTTTTTTTGATTCTGGGGATTGAACTGAAGGGCACTTGTCCACTGAGCCACATCCTCAGCCCAATTCTGTATTTTCTTTAAAGACAAGGTCTCACTAAGTTGCTTAGCACCTCACCATTGCAGAGGCTGGCTTTGAACTTGTAATCCTCTTGCCTCAGCCTCCCAAGCTGCTGGGATTACAGGCATGGACCCAGCTCTGCTCTCTTTTTCTTTATAGAAAAGTTCTTAATCAGCATAACTTAAACCTAAGAAACAGTTTGTGGATATATACCTCAAAATCTGAAGAAACTTCTAAGTACACAGGCATCTTTTGTTAGTAATTTTTAGGAGTCTCCTGCTATATCAATACTTGGTAAGCATAGTTGAAAAAAAAAAAAAGCCTGCTGGTAATGAAGGGGCTCAAGCCAACACTGGAGGGAACCATTAATGAACATGAAGCTCTCCTTAATTAGGATTTCCAGGTGTGGTGGTGCACACCTGTAATGCCAGAGCCCTGAGAGGCTAAACTCAAAAGTTCCAGACCAGTATCAGTAACTTATCGAGGCCCTAAGCAATTTAGTTTTTTAACAAAAAACAGGGCTGGGCATGTAGCTTAGTGGTTATTTGTCCCTGGGTTTAATCCCCAGTATCTCAGCCCACACACACACCCAAAAAACCCAGTGGAACATCAAAGAAAATTCAATCAAAAAAATTGGCAAAGATGATGAATATGGAAATTACTCTGATTTGATCTTTATATACTGTGTTAAAATGTCACAATGTATCCCATAAATATGTACAGTTACTAAGCATCAAAAAATTTTACTTTAAAAAAGGATTTTAAAATAATTATTTTATCCATTCCTAGAGAAAGATAAGGAATGTGTTAAATCATCTTCATGTACCCAACATTTAATAATCTGTGCCTAAATGAAATTTTAGTATGCAGTAGTTAATCAAAATTTATTTATTGAAAAGGCGATCAAAGTGAAAATATAAACATCACATAATTCTATTAATGATAACTGGGTATGTTGTGTCAGTGTTGGGGAAAAAATTCTCAATTTTTCTAACGCCCATGTAGTATAATGATTAAGAATACAGCATAAAAATTTAGATACTCTTGCTCTCAAGTTAACCAATTTGTTCTTTAATCACTAATAAGCTGATATTTGAGCTAACTATTAACAACTTTAGCCACTGGTTTTTTTAAAATGGTATTACAATAATGAAATGGATATTACAATAATGAAACCATCATGAGAAATAAAAGCCATTTTATGTAACAATTTAAGTGGTTAGCATACAACCTCACTTTGGGTAAACAATAAATGGCCACTGCCTACTAACTCACAGTCAAATTTTATATAAGAAATCACTACTAAACACTGATCTACAAAAATCCACTTCTACTTTTGGAAAAAGATTATTTTAGGTTGTTTCATAACCTTTGCTCTGTTACTCCAGTTTATCTAATAAAAAAGAAGTAGTATGCATTGTAGTATGGTGGGAGATAAAAACTAAGTGCTAAGAAGAGTTTTAGTACTCTCGCTCAAACTCGATTAACCAAAGTCCTTAGATTACATATATATATATATGTAATACATATGTATGTGTATCTATATACAGATACATATATATATCAAATTCCTTCTACAATTTTTAGAAAAATGACATACGCCTAAGAAACAAAATCACATGATTCCTAAAACTAAAGAGCACATTTTATTAGCACACTTTTATTACTAAAAACCAAATTATTTTTTAGTTTTTAGTAAAAATAATATATATAAGGGCAGTGGCTGGGGCCATGGTAGAGCACTGACACGGCACCTAGCGAGGCGCTGGGTTCAATCCTCAGGACCACATAAAAATAAATAAATAAAATAAAGGTATTGTGTCCAACTACAACTAAAGAAATATTTTTTTAAAAAAAATATAAGGACAGGGCTGGGACTGTAGCTCAGTGGCAGAGCGCTTGCCTTCCACCTGTGAGGTACCAGGCTCGATCCTCAGCACCACGTAAAAATAAATAAACGAAATAAAGACATTGTATCCATGTATAACTAAGGAAAAAAAATAGGGGCTGGCGTTGTGGCTCAGTGGTCAAGTGCCCCTGAGTTCAATTTCCAGTATCATAAAAAAATTTTTTTAAATGAGGACAATTTTTTAAAATATTATAGAAAATATAAATCTTTATTCAATCATTTGAAATAACAGATATTACTGAGGACGAACTATAAATTTCAAGGAATTACTTAGTCCCTAGAATATGAGAGGAAAAACTGATAAGGCTACTTTAAAAAAAAAACAAAACAAAACAAAAAATTGCCCATTGCTCTTTCAGGAAAAAAAAAAAAAAAAAAGCAAGATACCAAAAGTGTCCAAGAGATTAATCATATTAAGGAGGCTTTCAGATTATCTAATGTTTATGAAATCTGCTTCATGACAAGTTACTAAACCATCCTGAAATACCAGTATAAGACAACATAGTTAAGAAAAAAAAATAATTCACTGGGCACAGTGGCTCCATGCCTGTAATTTTAGGGGCTTGGGAGGCTGAGGCAGGAAGATAACAACATGTTCAAAGTCAGCCTCAATATTGAGACCCTGTCTTTTTTCAAAATAAAATATTTTAAAATGGGCTGGGAAACGTGGCTCAGTGGTTAAGCACCCTTGGGTTCAATTCCTGGCACAAAAATAAGTAAATAAATAAATGATCCCATAATTCACCAAGAAGATGCTATACAAATGTGTTCTACTACTATATCATTTGTTTGAATCTATGATAAATGTAATTTTAAAGAAAAGAAACAAATTAAAAATGTTGACATTAAAAAGTGATCAAAATTTATTGCCTTCAAAAAACACTTAAAACACAGCAAAAAAGAAGTGAGCTATGTCACATCTTTCAATAGTTAAAAGCAATCCACAGCAGCTGATTTATACCAATTGCAGAAAACAGAGGAGAAAAGTCTAAATTACAGATGAAAGATAAATAGTCTAAATCTTAACTACCTATTAGCAAACTCAGAGCAATGTTAGGGGGTGGGGGTGGGGGGCTTGAAGAGAAAGAAAAGTCCTGAAGGGGTTAAGTTTTATCAATTTACGTTTAAAACTTTGTATTACTTATGCCCTACCCAAAGCATTTAAGAAGCATAAAAGCTACCATCTAACACAGAAATGTTTAGAAAGCCCTAGCTGCTTTTTTTTTTTTTTTGGGGGGGGGGCCCTGCGGGTGAGCTGCAATAAAATAAAATCATAACCATTCATTTCATAATCTTCTCATTTTCACATTATTCACTCATGCTACACTTACATTAATATATACAATCTATCACATAGAAGTAAAATCTCTAAGCTTCTCTCTACCTTAGGTTTTTAGTCAAAATGAATGCAAACAATCACGTGGGATTCAGCCAAGCAGTGACGTTAAATTCTGCTCTGTCAGAGAGAGCATCTGTCAAGCCCACATTTAAACTGCTGCCTGCTTGTGCAGCAGCTGAAGAACCGTGGATTTCATATTATAGACTAAAACCCCAGTGAAACTGCTCAAAAAAAAATCTTTCCTGCAGCTGCCACACAGCAACGAAAGAAGAGAGGTAAATCCTATTCTTTTCCAACACAACCGAAGCACTAGATTCTAGCTCTGCTGCTTTACACTGCAGCTTAGTGTTAATACTAGAAATATGGATACTGAGAAGAGAATACAGCACTGCATTGTCCAGCCAGGAAAACAGCAGATGTAAAAAGCTTCAATGCATCAACTGTCGGAAAGAGTCAACAGTGCTCCAAATACAGCGGACAACTACAGCTCTTTTGTTTAACAAAAGAGAGAATGAAAGAAAGGGGAAACCTCAGAAGACTGGGACCCATATGAACAAGGAGGGTAACTTGAAGACAAGCAGACAGATGGACACTTTGGATACTGTGAAAAGCAATCGCAGAAGGCAGACTGTTGGGGGATGTGCGCATGTTCGATAGCATCTTTTTTGCTGAAGTGATGGCGTGCCAAAACTATTTTCAATGGGCATAATCCTCACCACATAAATGGCCTGACCAAGGAAGGTATGTCGATATCTTGTGTATGATATTTGTTTAAATGTGTTACCTTTTTATAACCCTGGAGGCACTAATCCTTTATAAACAAGTTCACATAGTTCACTGCCCTTGAAACTAAGAAAGGGGTTCTAAATAAATAATTTTTAAAATTTGTCATTGTTTAGAAGACAAGCTACCACTGTTTTATTCAGCTAAGTATATAGCTTGGAGTAATTATGGACTATAGACATATAAGATGGAAAAAGCAAATAGTAACAAAACATACTTAAAGGATTCTCTGAGAAATTAAACTTAAAAAAAATCTGTAGCTCTGTACAGAAAACACAGCAATCCTCCATTAAATTAGGTCAAAATGAATCCTTATCTCGTAAATTAAAGTGCACTCTTTAAAATGGCTATGAAGAGACAATGCAGTGAAATTACATTGAACAGCATTTAGGATGATCTTAATATTATGAGCTTTTTTGCAAAGTCCTCTTAAAACAAAATATCTAATTGCTTACAGTAATGAAATCTTCCCTCCAAAATCTACTTGCTCTAATAATGACAATGAATACAATCTAAGAGTATATCAACAAATTTTAAGTATTATTGAGCTATAAGATACTAAAAGGAAAACATTAGAAAAGGATCACATAAGGCAGTGTGAGTTTGTGCATACCATAACACCACAGTAGAGTCACATGTTAGTACAGTGTCCACGAACACAACTTTAAACAAAGAAGTGTCAATAGTTGCTTTAAAAAAAAAAATTCTACTTGAAATAGTGAACTTTTATTTTAGGTAACTGATTCTAAAGGAAGAAACCTCAAATTGCTCCTGGAGATCATTCTAAAAGTGAAACTCCAAAACACAATGTGAAGATACTATGATATAAAATATCCACAAACAGCAACGCAAAACAGCTCAAAACATTAAATATAAAGGGAGCCAATATGCTTCCAGGGTATGTTAATATGTAGTAATGAACCACTGCCACTATATGTACATTCAGTATAGAGATCAATCAAATAAACTATTATAGCAACAATCATCATTAGAATAACAAAAAGAAAAAAAACTCAAAGAGTTCTAGAACAAGGATATTCCTAAAAATTTTATAAAACTATCAATATCTTGATTTTCCCTGTTTTATAATTTACTAGTATTATTTAATAATCACAGAAGGCAAACATTTTTAAGATAATATGTAAGCACAGTATTACAAAATTAAGATTAGCCATCTATAGCAGGCCCTACTACATCTCAACATCAACTCTCAATAATAACCATGAAGTTTTATTCCAACAGATTAAAATAATATAGTATTAAGAAAAAAAAGGCTGTAAAAATCAAGTCCCTCTTGTTACCTTTATTAATGTTAAAATCACTTAATTAAGCAGTTTTATAAGCTAGATATCTCAAAAGGAAAGTGTATAAGTTTTTCTATTAAAGCACACTTAAATCTAAGGCTGTTCCAATAGACTAAATATATCAACACGTTTGAAAGTCAAATGATAAAACTCTGTATGCATGTGAGTGAAATGAACTGCATTTTACAGTAACATCATTTGCATTAACTTCAATCCACAAGATGTAAATAAATACACACTGAAAATATAAAAAAAGAATTGTAAGAGATAAATCAAAGTCATTTCTCTTCTAACAATATAAAAGTACAAAATTATTTGCATGCCAAAATATTAAGCTTTTTTGTCTTGTTCTCACTTTTCAAGAATTCAAATGTAACAGGCATTAACTGGAGAATATATATTATCATTTGATAAAAGGAGAAATAGTTGCTTCAATTTTACTTCCTCTTAACAAAACACTATGATAAATACCTAGGAAACTTCTAACAAAGAATTTTTTTTTAAGGCTAGACACATGAGCTTCTTTTATCAATGGGAGATTCCAAAACAAGCAGATACAGATTTTAAGCCTCCACAGATTAATATTTAAAGACACACAACTATCATAAAATTTAAATTAAAGTGCAACATTATGATATATTATTATAAAACATATTAGAACCAAAGATTTGTACTTGATAGATCACAATATGTATTAATTTTTTCTTTTCTGTAGCACTGAAATGTTTTGGAGAAATCACTTCAGGTATAATGTTTTCATCAAAATAACTTAACTTATTACTATAATATTTATTTCATTCACCTCTTCAGATACATGACCTTATCAATATCTTGATTCAAATACATGACCTTATACTTATTGCTTTTTAAACCATACATCTACACATTTAAGAGATTTATTTGACTGAAACAGAAAGCTGGTACACTGAACTTGTTTGGAATACTTGAAACAAATTTTAAAAGTAACTTTTGTTTCTTTTAAATTTACATACATAACCCTAACATCTACTGATCTCTTTTTGAGGTGGGGAGAGGGAATTTACTAGTTGCCAAATGCATCGTTTTGTAATAAAATTTTAAAAATTGTTTCCTGGTCTAAACACAAAGGCCAACTATTTACAAGTACAAGAAGGAAAATGATGACTTTCTAAATCAGAATACTCAGCTCTATTATTCTTAACTTCGCTTACAAAAGAACTATATTTTGTTGATACAATGAATAGTCTTGTTCTTCATTTACAGTAACGTAAAAAAATTTAAATGCATGCAAATAAACTCTAATGAACAATTGCTTTTAAAACCCCAAACTTAAAATAATTAGCTTATAACTATGAGATGATCAATTATTTTGTTAAGAATATTAAGACTTCTAAAAGCACTATATAATTTCAAAAAGTAAGAATTATCAAATTCTGGTTGGTGCCTGTACTGTTATACTTTAGAAGTTCTTTCAAATTCCCACCTACTTGCTCCTCCTAGTGGCTGCTACTAGAATAGTACTTTCATTCATGTCTTAACTTTCTATCCAATATTTTCAAGGTATTGATATTATGTATGTGAATTTTAATCTGTAATCATTCAATTATGAGAATTTACATGTAAATGCTATTTTTCCTAAAATAATTTCATGTCAATGTTAAATCTATTATTAACCATGACTCAGTATGACAAGCTAAATAAGCAAATGCATTTACATAAATTTTTTAAATAAACAAATATTTCTACATTATAATTTTCATTAGTTTTCTTTTGCTTAAAGAAATTATTTTCAGAAAAGAACTGAAAAAAATCAAAATTATATATTTGTTAGTCTTCTTTCCCCAAAAGTTTTCCATTCTTTTAATGCAATTCAAACTACAGCTCTTTGCTACCACTATGCTCCCCAATTCTTGGTGTGGAAAATCTAAGAACAAAGAGAAAAATCTAAGAACAAACATGAATAAGTTTGTGCTGTGCTCTTGAAAGCCTCGATGCAAGATGACATAGCCAATTTTTAATATGTGGAATCATGAACTTCCCATACTGAACTGACATTTCAAAAACTTTTTTAAAAAATCTAAGTGTTGTGATATTAAAAGTCCTAAGAATTTGATAAATTGTCTGAATGCAGATTTACAACAGCATAATTCAAGAGTATTTTAAAACATTTTATGAAAATTAAAATTTTTAACAGTTAGAACTGATAGTAGCTACTGCCTATATTTTATAGGAAGCCTAGAAAAAAATGTTGCAGTATATATGATATCCTCTGCCCAAAACCAGATAATTAAAATAATTTTTATATACTTCAAAAATCAATCTTAAGGACAAAGAAAGACCTCCTGAATATTTCATATTTGAAGTGGAAGGTTAAAATTAGAAGAGAGTACTTGAAAATGTTAATCATTTATTACTGTCTAAAAATTCTACTCTGAAGTTACTGGACCCTGAAAATTAATTTTGACAGGTGCATCTTCTCATTGACTTTCTCAACACAGTAGGGGCCAATGGAAACATGCCAAGCAGTGTACTGTGACTAACAGAACTCTGCCATAATCAACCTTGCACCGTCTGTCCCACGACTGATACATGACCATTTTACAAAAAAGGCCGCTGACTGTGCACCATACCACCAATGGTATGTCAAATCAATTTTAATTAATGCCAATAAAGTTTCCATCTGTTCTCAAGGCCTTCTTACGTGGCCTTTTCTCAGGAATCCAGAAACTTATAACTTTTAAATCCTTAACTTAAGCCAATGTACAAATGACCAGAGCTATTAAGACAATGAAATAAGTAGAAAATTAATCTATCACTTCTCTTTAAAAGTGCTAATTGCTACCAAAATATTTTTTAATTAATCTTGTTCTCAGTAATATTATTATGATGCAGAAAGGAAACAAATCATGAGCTCTTTCTGCATTATTATATTTTCTCAGATTAACCTCTTATTTGTCCTAATTTTATTAGCACCCAGAGGCCCTTTCAGACAGTTTTGTAGTATTTAGCACTTTATAAACCTTTATGCTTTATCTTTATAGGATGACTACAGGGGATACAACGTGACTGAATTAGAAAATGAATACCAAAGAACAGTATTGATTCAGAGAAGAAAACAGTATTTTCAGCCACCAATATCTCCTATACCATCACTGGATATTTACAACATGCTTCAGTGGAGAAGAAGGCATTGCTGCTTTGCAAAGATGACCTGGACCGCCAAGAGGTCTCTGTTCCGTACTCATCTTATTGGTGTACTTTCTCTAGTGTTTCTTTTTGCTATGTTTCTGTTTTTCAATCATCATGACTGGCTACCAGGTAAAGCTGGATTCAAAGAAAATCCTGTGACATACACTTTCCGAGGATTTCGTTCTACAAAGAGTGAAACAAACCACAGCTCCCTTCGGAACATCTGGAAAGACACAGTTCCTCAAACTCTGAGGCCCCAAACAGCAACTAACTCCAATAACACAGACCTGTCACCACAAGGAGTTACAGGGCTGGAGAATACACTTAGTGCCAATGGAAGTATTTACAATTTAAAAGGCATTGGACATTCAAATTCTTACCATTTCAAATATATTATCAATGAGCCTGGAAAATGCCAGGAGAAAAGTCCTTTTTTAATACTACTAATAGCAGCAGAACCTGGACAAATAGAAGCTAGAAGAGCTATTCGGCAAACCTGGGGCAACGAAAGTCTAGCACCTGGTATCCAAATCACACGAATTTTTTTGTTGGGCATAAGTATTAAGCTAAACGGCTACCTTCAACGTGCAATACTAGAAGAAAGCAAACAGTATCATGATATAATTCAACAGGAATACTTAGATACATACTATAATCTGACCATTAAAACACTTATGGGTATGAACTGGGTGGCAACATACTGTCCACACGTTCCATATGTTATGAAAACAGACAGTGACATGTTTGTCAACACTGAATATTTAATACATAAGTTACTGAAGCCAGACCTGCCTCCTAGACATAACTATTTTACTGGTTACCTAATGAGAGGATATGCACCCAATCGAAACAAAGACAGCAAGTGGTACATGCCTCCCGACCTCTACCCAAGTGAACGTTACCCTGTATTCTGTTCTGGAACTGGTTATGTTTTTTCTGGAGATCTGGCAGAAAAGATATTCAAAGTTTCTTTAGGTATTCGTCGTTTGCATTTGGAAGATGTGTACGTAGGAATCTGTCTTGCCAAGTTAAGAATTGATCCTGTGCCCCCTCCCAATGAGTTTGTATTCAATCACTGGCGAGTTTCTTATTCAAGCTGTAAATACAGTCACCTAATTACCTCTCATCAGTTCCAGCCTAGCGAACTGATAAAATACTGGAACCATTTACAACAAAATAAGCACAATGCCTGTGCCAACGCTGCAAAGGAAAAGGCAAACAGGTATCGTCACCGTAAACTACACTAAAAAAAGACAATTTTTTTCAAGTGTGCAATCTGTAAATATTGCTAAAAGCATGTATAGTTAAAACTGACAACATCCATAGTACAAGGTTTAGTTAAAACTCATCACATAAAGGAATTAAAAAAAAATATTTTTTTAATTTCTTAAGAAACTAATTCTTAAAACTAAAACATCATATGACAAAAGGTATCCCAAAACAATCTATAAAAAACTGTGTAAGGGGAGTCTGTGTATTAACATGCAACAACAAGCATGCATACATCAATGGTTCAAGTATTATGTTAGGGGCCAATAAAATGTATCTGCATATATTTTCCACATAAATTTTAATTTAAAAAATGAAGACAGTAAAAAGATCCTTCATTTAAGATTTAGCTTTTCATTTCAATTCATAATTAAATGTAAATAAAACATTACTATCAATTTTAAGGAAACTTTGTAATTGTGCAAAGGAAAATTTCTGACCTGACTTCTAGGGTTCTAAAAACTTATATTCCACGCAATAAGATTTAGTTGAGTTATTCCATAATGTTCAGATGTTTCATCAATGCAGTACCCATCCTAGTATTTGCTTTTAAAAATAACTGAGATTTCTTTTAATACTCACATATACTGGGGAAAATTATTTTGACATAATGTGATAAAATGTGAAATATTAATGTGTCTCAGGCTCAAGTTTTTATAAAAACAAGTTATTAAATGTTTCAAAGTAGACAAACTTTGTTTCCTCATTGGTGTTAAGGGCCAAGCTAGTATTTCAATGAGTTATTAGATTTGATCAAATACTGCACTCTTTAAGAATAACACCATTTAACTTAAGTACATCTGATTTCAAGTATATCTGCAAAAATGAAATCATATTCCTCTAACTGAAGCAAAAGTAATCACCTATAGGTACAGAAAGGATGTACTGGTGAAAAAAGGAGGAAGGATAAAGAATACAGCAGCAGTTTCATTCAATACATTTTAAGATGCATGTCTGCCAGACTGCAACATACGAGTTTATTTCCTGACAGCAGGTGTACACATGCCAATACTTAATCATTTTATGGCATATATTTCTTTCTCTGAGTGCCAAGTTTACAAACTTGCAGTTTTTAATTTGGTAGATGACAACTATTCTTCATCACCAATTAAAAACCTCTTGGGGAGGGATGGGGGGAACTACAGATGTTTGATGAACACTTGATTCTAGGATGAACAATGTATACAATGCACTTTTAAGAAGTCTTTTTTTAATAAAAGGTAAATAAAACTTTCACAGAGTGATATGATACAAGTATTTTCACAATAATTTTGTATGGCTCCATCATGAACTTTAAAATCAAGAAATATTAACCTCTAACTTTAAAATGGTGTTTTTATTCCATAAGTATATTAATTTGTCAGTCTTAGGATGTTTCTTCTATGGATTCTAGTAACATTTTTTCCCTGATCCTATTATGAAGGGATAAATCACCAGAGTATAACTATAATATCTATTATAGTTCAGAATCACACACACAAAAAAAAGTTTAAATACTTATTAATTGGTTTGTTGAATTCTATTTACATTCAATTTATCTACCATATGCAAATCAGTAGCTTACGTGTTCTACACTATATCAAGTAATTCTGAAAAAGAGCTGTGTAACACCCCCAAATCTTGGTTCAACTCAATTTTTCACTTAATTTACTCTCTAAGATTGCAGAATGACCAAAATTCTAAATAAAAGTCACACTTAAGAAGAAATCACCAAATTAGTACTTAATCAAATACAGAAGAAATTCTTCCATCAGTGCAGTCATTCCTCTGATTAACCTCAAAAGTTTAAAAAAAAAAAAAAAGCAGGGGGACACATACATGTATGTGCATACATAAACGTAAATAGAAAGAATCCACGTGCTATTTTTGCAAATACAATTAAAACATAGGATCTTTAAAAGGTACTTATTTTTTCTTCTAAACAGGCCAGGCTCAAAAAAAAAGTAACTTACAAAAAACTGAATTCTTAGCAGAATCTTAACAGACACTTAAATTCCTTCTATCTCAGGTATCAATCTAAAATCATTTCTATATTCCTAATAATTCTATCTTGAAAAATGATAATCTGATGATGACACTGAGTTCTCAAAGGGAACTGGACTAAACAGTGAAGTTTATTATAATGTTGAAAATCCTTATTTTAAAATAAATATCCTACTACTAATTTATTTTGACCTTTGGTTTCAAAAACATGCATGTTGATTACTTGAACAAAATAAGCTGATATCTTAACAACTGTTAATTTTGTCTTCTTTATCCTAGTACTATGTAATTTTTGCATACATGAAAATATAATTTTAAATGATAGCATTGGACTTGGTAAAAGAAAAGATTAAGGGACTACTATGTGCTCCTTATGTTCAAAATGTCAACAGATATTTTAGAAGCTGAAAATATCAAAATTTTCAGCACAATACTGGTTTATTTTGATTAAGGTTAGAAATAATGAAATTCGAAGTAAATAATTCAGATTTTCCTCACCTCATTTTCATTCATAGCAAAATCTAACATGATCTCAACTGGCATTTTCTTAATATCTATTTCCAAGAAATCCAACAAAAAAATACTTGCAGCAACAGCAGAAACTATTTATTGATTGTGTAAGCAGTTTACTTGGTACTAATAAAAGCACTTCATACACATGATCTCACATAACCCTCCTAAATAATCATTTTTTTTTTTTTTTAATTTTGAGACAGGGTCTCAAAGTTACAGGACTAAGTTAGTTACTAACTAAGTTAGTCCTGTAACTTAGTTACAGGACTAAGGTTAAACATATAAGATCACAGAGCTAATAAAAGCAGCAGGTTTCCATTTTTAAAAAATGCTCTTAACCATTCAGCTATTCTGCTATACTTCACATATGACAGCTACTAAAAGGTCTACTAAGCTAAGAAAAACTGGTCTGTCCTCTATTCTCCCATTCTCTACTTGTTTTTCATCCATTGCTAGGACTTCCAGGCTTCACAGCCACGTTCTCACACTGAAGGGACACTTAATGACAAGTGCAAATAAAGAGAAGGGAAAGAAGAAGTTATCTAATCTATCACTGATTTTTCTTTTCTCCTTCTCAGTTGCTGGTGAATAGTGATAAGAATCTTTGAAAAGTACATGTATTACTGTTTATCTCTTATTCTTTTTGGGCCCTGAGTTACATCTGTAAACAGCAGGCAGGTAGCAGTCAGCACTTTATTTATATATACATAATATTTATTATTTATATATATTATATAATATATATATATTATTTTTGTTTTAGTTGTAGTTGGACACAACACCTTTATTTCACTTGTTTATTTACTTATTTTTTTTTTTTTTATGTGGTACTGAGGATCGAACCTAGGGTCTGGCACGTGCGAGGCGAGCCCTCTACCGCTGAGCCACAAGCCCAGCCCAAGACAGCACTTTTAAAGTGCTTCTTTTGAAGCACAATTGATAATTGGTGGTGGGGGTGGGGACAGGGATTGTGGTTACCAGGAATTGGATCCTGGACACTTTGCAGGTCCTTTTTATTTTTTATTTTGAAACAAGGTCTCATTAAGTTGCTGAGGGTCTCACCAGGTTGCTGAGATTGCCCTGAAGTTACAATCCTCCTGCCTCAGTCTCCCCAGTTGCTAGCTGTATGCCATGAAACACCTGGCACTATTGATAACATTTAATAGACAAAATTGACAGTGTATTTATCCATTATGCTGTTTAGTCAACCTACTATTTTGTGAAGAGGTAATAAAGTTAGTTTTCCAGCTGATTTAGGTAGTTTTCCCTCACTTCCATTTTTACTGCTTAACAAAATTTGATTATTAATGCAGATTTAGAAAGAAATCCTCCATTTATGTACATTTTACAATACCTCAAAGAATTTCCACATTACCACTTAGATATTACTTGCAAAAGACTGGTACTGTAATAATGCACATCAAATATTAGAATGGACATTTTGAGTTTCAGGAAGAAACTTGTCAATCTACACTCCACCTACACACATACCAATTTACCCTTTTCCAAGTATGATGTAATTATAAACCTTACTGCTCTCAAGATATGACCTGCAAGGGATTCAACATTTGAATCTTACTTCAAATGGTAACCTAAATGTAAAATAATGGAAAAGAATAACCATATCTTAAACTACTAAACAGAAAGCTATAGTGTAATATGTAAAACCTTAATTCATGCTTTCATAAATGACTTCTAATTAAAAATACTTACATAAAAATCAGACCAATATAATTTGCTTTGCTGTAATGATAACATATTAAAAACACATGTGAATATAAAAAAACAAAGAGAACACATGACATCTTGATGGCAATGAGAACTTTGTAGAATTACAGAGTTTAAAAAAAAGCTAATAAGATCACATTATAATCACCTTAAATTTCCTTAAAGGCATTTAAAAAAGTGTTCCAGTTATTATATTTAAAACATATTCCTAGAAAATTAAGATCAAGGGTTGGGAACATAGCTCTGTGGCAGAACATTTGTCTAGTATGCACAATACCCTGGGTTCAATCCCTAATACTGGAAAAACAAAAAATTCAAAGCACAACATTTCCAAATATGATTACACAAAAAACTAAAAAAGTTTATTTGCATGGCAATAAAAACTCATCAACAAACTCAGAAGTCAAATGAAAAATTGGGAAAATATACTTGCAATCTACAAGGTTTATAATCCCAATATATTAAAAGGATAGACAAAGAAAAGATAATGACTGGGTTGGGGCTAGGGCTCAGTGTTACAGTGCTCATCTGGCTTGTGTGAGGCACTGGGTTTAATCCTCAGTACCAAATACAACTAAATAAATAAATAAAATAAAGGTATTGTGTCAAACTACAACAACAACAAAAAAAAAGACAATGGCCACCACCATCACCCTGATAGAAAATGGGCAAAAATGTTAATAGTTTACAAAAAAAAGAAATAATATGCCTCATAAACCAAGGTCAACTTTGGTCAAAAGAAACATGCTATAAACTTCACTGAGAAATTATTATTTACCTATCAAATAAGCAAAATATTTAGCCTGCTGGCATCACACACTTCTGACAGACCTGCAGAGGAAAAAAGAACACTCTCATATGTGCTGGTGGGAATGTGAAAACTATAACTATCAATGGAGGAGAATTTGGTAACATCTAGCAAACTTATATAAACATTTATCCCTTTACCCAGCATTTCCACATCTAAGAATATCTTGCCAAACGACAGCAATAATAGTATGAAACAAAAAAAGCATAAAACTAATAACGGAGGCAGGATTTATAACAGCAGAAAATAGTAAACAATCTTGATATCCATCTATATAGGACTGTGTGAATAAACTACGTACATCATGAAGTGAGTCCAAAAGAAAAAATAAACGCATTTAACTATCATATAGTAAAGAGTAATATTAGTATTATTATTTTGAAATTATTATTGGAATCTTATCAGATAAACAAGAAATTACATTGCTATGGTTAGGAAATGCTATGAGCAAAATTCTCGTGTTAAACCTCCAAACCCCAATGTGATTATTTGGTGGTGAGGTCTTTGAGATGTAGTTATAAGTAGAGTAAGACTAGGGATGGGAACCCCCATGATGTAATACCCTTATAAAAGTGTATCTCCTTCCAACCCAATTTCAGCATCAGAGGAAAGACTCGAACATAAAGCCAAAGAACTTAACCCTTCTTTTAGCTTGGACCAAAACTACCAATGACTATTACAAATTTAAAATAAAATAGAAATTCCTATCTCTGTCTACAAAAATACTGAGAAAAATGGAGG
Organism: Callospermophilus lateralis; assembly: GCF_048772815.1. Lineage (NCBI taxonomy): Eukaryota > Metazoa > Chordata > Mammalia > Rodentia > Sciuridae > Callospermophilus > Callospermophilus lateralis. The sequence goes on from NC_135317.1 coordinate 87,173,582, forward strand.
CTGGGGAAATCACAATGGCAAGAAACACTTTTAAGATACAATCTCTAAATGCCCGTTGCCTTATACTCCACTCCCGCCACCAAAAAAAAAAAAAAAAAACAAAAAAAAAAAAACCTGTATAGAAATTACTAATTCCATATCTGGAGTAGAAAATGTATGCGATAAGTATGCCAGAAATCAAGGAGGCAAAGACTAATTAATGTCAAAACATCCTAGAAACCAACTTCAAGAAATTCCTACTTGCCTAAAATGAAATAACTTGGTAACTATGTGAGATAGTGGATATGTTAAGTCGTTTCACTATAGTAACTATTTTACTTTACAAGTATCTTATGACATCATGCCAATCTCAAATAAAATTTATTTTACAACAAATAAGTAAACAGAATTCAAAAATAAAAAGAGGCCATTTGAACAATAAAATGACTAACATAAAAATCTGAATTCATACTGGTGATGGAAAAAAAATCTGGCTTCAAGATGCAAAGGAATCTACACTTTACTAAGAAAATATAAAAAGGAAAACAAGAAAGGAAATTGTCACTATTTTAACTAAACCTAGTTCAGTCAGGAAGAAAATATTTTAAAAATATTTTCTCACTGGGTTGCTTAGCACCTCACTTTTGCTTAGGCTAGCTTTGAATTTGCCATCCTCCTCTGCCTCAGCCTCCTGAGCCACTGGGATTACAGGCATGAGCCTCTGTGCCACCAGGCTACTTGTATTCTTGATAACTGTCATTCTGACTAGAGTGAGATGAAATCTCAGTGTCATTTTAATTTGCATTTCTCTAATTGCTAGAGATGTTGAACATTTTTTCATGTACTTATTGACCATTCACAATTCTTCTGAAGTGCTTTTTCACTTCCATTGCCCATTTACTGATTAGGTTATTTGATTTTTGGTCTTAAGTTTTTTGAGTTCTTTGTATATCCTAGAGATTAATGCTCTGAGGTACACATGGTAAAGACTTTTTCTCATTCTGTAGGCTCTTTGTTCATGTTCTTGATTGTTTCCTTTGCTGTGAAGAAGTTTTTTTAGTTTGATGCCATCTTGATTAGTGATTCTTGATTTTATTTCTTTTGCTTTAGGAGATTTGTTGAAAATAAGCTCCTAAGCCAATATGATGGAGAGTTGGGCCTACTTTTTCTTTTAGTAGGTACAGGGTCTAATGCCAAGGTCCTTGATCCACTTTGAGCTGAGTTTTGTGTAGGCTGAGATATAGTTCAATTTCAATCTATTGCATATGGATTTCTGGTATTCCCCACACCATTTGTTAAACTATCTATCTTTTCTCCAATATATGTTCTTAGTGCCTTAATTGTATTTTGTGAGTATTTCTCTGTGTCTTCTATTCTGTTCCCCTGGTATTTTGTGCCAATACCATGCCGTTTTTGTTACTACAGCTCTGTAGTATAATGTAAGGTCTGGTATTGTGGTGTCTCCTGCATTACTTTTCTCACTAAGGATTCCTTTGGTTATTCTGGGCCTCTGATTTTTCCAAATGAATTTCATGACTGTTTTTCTTTCTCTATGAAGAACTTCATTAGTTAACAGAAATTGCATTAAATCTGCATAGTGCTTTTGGTAGTATGGACATTTTGACGATATTAATTCCGCCTGAGAACATAGGAGGTTTTTCCATTTTCTAACATAGCCTTCAATTTCTTTCTTTAGTGTTTTGTAGTTTTCATTGTAGAGGTCTTTCATTTCTTTTGTAGATTGATTTCTAACTTTGGGTTTTTTTGTTGTTGTTGTTTTTTGGGGGGTGTTTGTTTTTGTTTTTTGGGAGGAGTAAATGGGGACAGTTCTCCTGATTTCTCTTTCAGCTTATTCATCACTGGTATACAGTGTTAGTTTTATATCCTGCTACTTTGCTGAATTAATTTATGAGTTCAAGAAGCTGTTTGGTGGAGTTTTTTGGGTCTTTTAAATAAAGAATTAAGTCTTCGGCAAATAGGGATAGTTTTTGAGCCCTCCTATTTGAATCCCTTTTGTTTCTTATTTTGTCTAATTGCTCTGGCTAGAGTTTCAAGGATTGTGTTGATATAATTGGTGAAAGAAGGCATCCCTGTCTTGTTCTAGTTTTTAGAGGGAATGCTTAAAAATTTTTCTCCATTCAGAATGATGATGGCCTTGCGTTTAACATCAAAAGTCTACCAAAAAAGAGAAGCCCAGGACCATACAGAATCTCAGCCAAGTTCTACCAGACCTTCAAGGAAGAACAAACACCAATCCTCCTCAAACTATTCCATGAAATAGAAAAGGAGGGACCCCTTCCAAACTCATTCTATGAAGCTAGCATCACCCTGATTAAAAAAAAAAAAAAAAAAAAAACAGACAAAGACAATATAAGGAAAGAAATCTTCAGACCAATATCCTTCATGAACAGAGATGCAAAAATTCTTAATCAAATACTGGCAAATCACATACAAAACATATTAAAAAGACAATGCGCCATGATCAAGTGGGGCTCATTCCAGGAATGCAAGGTTGGTTCAACATATGGAAATCAATAAATTTAATTCATCACATCAATAGAATTACAAACAAGAATTACATGATTGTCTCAATAGATGCAGAAAAACCATTTGACAAAATTTAACATCCATTCATGTTCAAAACACTAGAAAAATAAGGGATAGTAGGAACATACCTCAACATTGTAAAAGCTACATATGCCAAATCCAGGGACCTATGTTTCATCATGAGGAAAAGCCAACATACCCCCAAATTAACCACACAGTTTTTCTGCCTGGATCTGATACACTATAAAATGTTTTCTGAACCTAAAAATTAATGAACAGAAAGGACTGGACAGTTCATGTTCGCTTAAAATTTGTTTTAAAATTACATTATTTTATCAGAGATCTGTTTCCTGACAAGATAATAAGGGAGAAACAAAAAAAGCTATGACCTTCTTCCTGATAGGCTTATGTAATAGAGAAAATCATTCCCATTGAAATAATTCCCTTAGCTGGGTTTTAAAAAAAGGGGGGACTAATAACTAAACAAATAAATAAATAAATAAAACCTGGCTTTTTAAAAAACAAAACCAAATTTTCTAATCGAAGCTCATAAGTAAAACCTTAGATTTAAAATATTTGGATATCTGTGAAAGTCTGAAAGTACAAAGTACATTTAATATATATTTAAACCCAAATGATCTTCTTATATCCCCAAACTTAATACTTTTTGAATATTCCCTATCTTAGTGAATGGCTAAACCCAGTCAACTGACCACACAGGAATACCAGAAATCATCTTTGTCACTTCCTTCTCTTGTTAATGCCCTGGATCTCTAATGGAATCTATGCCCTTTTCTTCATCTTACCCAGCTAACATATTATCTCTCATACTGAATACCTATATAACCAGTTTTCTTAAGTTTATGTAATCTGCTCTCTATATTTCAGCCAGAGTAGTTTATTCAAAATGTAAAGCTATTCATGACTTAACACTGCTTCATTGGCTTCCAAGAGTACTTAAGTTCCAAAATTTCTAAAATCCTTGGCCAGCTCCATAAATGATTCCTTTCCTTGCTAAGGTCAATCTCTACACCCAATCTTTTGATCTCATTCCTACTGCTACTTCATTATCAATTATTTTCTCTCTCTCTCTCTCTCAAAATTAATTTTCAAAGCAAGAAAAAAAAACCCTAGAAGAAAAACAATGAATTGAAATTTTAATCAATAAAACAATGTTTGAGTTTAAAGCATTTTCATTTTATCTGAAAGAAAACTTTTTAAGGTATCAAGTTTTTTTCTGTAGTAAGAAAGAATGGTAGCGATACACATAGAAGGGATTTTAGAGATGTTAGGAAGAAAGGTATATAAGACTTTCTGACAGCTGGTTCCTGGAGGTAAAGGAGAGGGATTAAAAGCAAGGATGATTAGTAATATCCTGGCCTGGGGTGATGGTGAGGTGCCAACACTGTACAAGAACCTGATTCACCAGAGACAAGGTACTAAAAACCCACAAAACAAAGTTGGAAAGGACTATCATGTGGCCCTGAGGGCCTATACGCTCTGCAAAGCATTAATAACAATAATAATAAATTATAATTACAATTTTACATATAAATCAAAAAATGCAAAATGACCAAAAATATAATATAAAATACGAACTTAAGATTTATTTTTTTATATTATTCCATCAACACCTACATGCCAAGCACCTTGTTCTCAGCTGGGAATATAGTGGAAGACTCCAAGAGAAATTTTCTACCTTTTGGTCCAAATATGAAGAAACACAGTCAAAGAAAACAAATAATCAAGAATATTACTAGAAGAAAAAAAGATTCCTAAAAAGCAACCTTTATAGTGAGATCTGGAATTATAAGAGGGAACCAGTCTTACTAACAGCAAGGGAATAATGTTCCAATCAAATAGAAGTGGAAGGAAAAAGACCAAGAAGTGAACAACCTGAGAAGTTGTTTAAAAACCTAGAAAAAGCCAGTGAAGCAGAAACACAGTCAGGATCCTTTCTAATGTGTACTGTTCCTTCACTATAGAGCACAGAACTGTGGACAGAATTCACAGGGTTTCTGAATTTGAATGAAGAAAAGAACTTTACAATTTTATTTTTACCAACCTTTCAAATGAAATTAACAATCCCTTCATGAATATGGGCAATATTACACAATACTAATAGCAATGGCTGTTACTCTATTACCAAGATAATTCAGGTATTTTCTTATCATGATACAATTGTTAAAGATAGATATCCTAAAATACACTCATGTTCATCACACTTTAAAATTGTGGTACTTCTTTTATCTTCCACTAGATGTTATTATATGACACATCAGTAAAAAAAGCACAAGTCACCATGAATGCATATACTTAAAAAATCTTGATAAACTAAATTCAACTTGTGTCACCTGTTTGGGTTCTATTTCCAACAGGTACACTACAATAAGACCTTTTTCAGAAATATCAGAGAAATAAAAAAATAAATGGGTACCAGTTATCAACATATTATTAATCATTTTGTAAGGTGCAATAATGGCTTGTAGCTGTTTTATGAAAGTTTTTTTTTAAAGTCTACAGATTTTATAGAGATGCAAAATATGTACAATAAAATGACAATCTCTGAGGCTGGGTTGTGGCTCAGTAGCAGAGTGCTTGCCTCGCACATGTGAGACACTGGGTTCGATTCTCAGCACCACATAAAAATAAACAAATAAAATAAAGATATTGTGAAAAACAAAATAAAATGACAGTCTCGGGATTTTGCTTTAAGTTCAAAGCAAAACAGTGAAAGAAAACAGATATAAGAATGGTTTACAAAATGGAAATTATAGAATCTGTATATTGGGCAGATCATGTGCTATTTTTCTAATTAAGTTTGAAATATCTCACAAACAATTAAAAAAAGAGAAAGGCAACCCTTTTGGTAGCTGCTTTGCAAAAAAAGAAGGCCCTCAGGAGAAAGAAAAAAGAAGTGCTACCTATCAGCAAATTAGAGAAAAATGTCCCTTTATTCAGTGATGTTCTAGGCCATGATCTAACTGATGAAGTGAAAGCTAACTAGAGATTTACCTCTTCTTTCCCTATGATGCTCAGTAAGGACAGCAGGAATCCTTAAAACTTGCTATGGTATTATTCAGAATATCTTATAAGTAAGCACTCTGTCCAAAGGCACTCATGCAATCATTTCAAAGAAAAAAAAGAGAACCTAGATTCCATTATATCTGCTGTCTGGATGTAGAAAATTAGTCTTTGATCGTAAACTAGTACATCTTGGCAATAGAAATAGCAATGGTTTAGGAATAATAATCTTATAGTCTTAAACTAGCAAGTACCGATTAAGCTTAGGCTTTATATTTATGACACTTGAGAACATTCAGATCATGGGATAGGGGAAAAGAAGGAAGTTAGGTAGCTGCAAATACACATGAAGGATACACTGCCAGACCACTGTACTTTTCCTGACTGGTAGTAAACAAAATGCTTGGATGGGAGGATGAGGATGTGCTGTATTTAGGCAATCAAGTCATAGCAGATGGTTTCTAGGTTGTAAAAAAAAAAAAAAAAAAAAAAAGAGAGAGAGAGAGAGAGAGAGATCATTAAATGAAAAGAAGTCCGTTCCATTTGTATAAATGGGGTGGGCCACATAATTCTCCAGTCTCAGTATATTTAACGCAGAAACACTAACAAGGTTCTACAACCTGGAAGAAGGAGAACTTACTAATCCTCTCTTTTTCCCTATGCCTATTTATATTGTCCTGTTCTCCTAATGTGCCACATAACTCAACAGAACCTCTCTAATCAACTACTGTTTCGTCTTTGCATTTTAAAGTCTTTTCTGAGCCAGGATGACAGACAAAACCAAAATACCTTTAACTTTATTCCCCAAAGATCATATGTTGTCAGAAATCAAAAGAATGTCTGCTTAGCAGAGTTCTGTACATTCTTTCATTAGTACTAATAAAAATAAAAACAAAATCAATTCTACACTGGGCACAGTGGCACACACCTGTAATCCTAGCAGCTGGAAAGGATGAGGCAAGCGGGTCTCAAGTTCAAACCAGCCTAAGCAATTTAGCAAGACTCTGTCTCAAAATAAATAAAAAGGGGTAGGATATAGCTCAGTGGTAAAACACCCTTGTGTTCAATCCCTCATACCCAAAAAGAAGGAAGGGAGGGAGGGAGGGAGAGAAATCAATTCTACTTGGCTTTAGGCAAAATTCCTGATTAGAAAAGATTTATTCAGGGCTGGTGTTGTAACTCAGTGGTAGAGCGCTTGCCTTGCATGTGTGGAGCTCTACTTTCAATCCTCAGCACCATGTAAAAATAAAGATACTGTGTCCATCTACAGCTAAAAAAAAAAATATTAAAAAAAGATTTATTCATAAACTACATGTTCCTTCAGCATTAAGTGATGCTTTGCCTTTGCATTTTAAAGTCTTTTCTGAGCCTGGATGACAGACAAAAACAAAATACCTTTAACTTTGTTCCCCAAAGATCATATGTTGTCACTACATTTTTTGGTATAAATCACTACTTTCAGTATAAATCCTAACTCATAAACAATTTTTATTTAATAATTGTACATCTCCTAAAATAAATAACATGATTTTATTTTAACTATAATAGACAGGCAATAACTGCCACCACTCTTTACACTAAGTACTCTTATTTAGTATGTGCCAAATGTGTATCTATATAAGATCCTTGCTAAAATTCATCTAAATATCAATCCCTAAGGACATAAAATTCAACTAGTATTAATACATAAATGAGTAGAAAAATTACTGTCTTCTAGAGTCAGTTAATAAAAATTAAAAGAGTTGACATACAAAATCTATAAGCCAAATCCAGGACAATATCTGCTTTTACATGGTTCATGGGCCAAAAATGCTTTTTATATTTACTGTTGGGAGAGTAGGGGAACAAGAGGAAAAAAAGTTATGTTAATAATCACATAAAACTCAAATTTTGCTAGTCCTTACAGCAAGCTTAATTGCAATGTAGCCAAATTAATTAATTTGTCTATTGTCTATGTATAGAACTGCCTTTGCATGGCACCAGCAGAGAGAACTACTTGAAACAGAAACTGTAATCAGCAGCCTGGTCCAGGTATATTAGCCTGGACCCTGGTCACCTGCCCAAATAAGAAACAGACAAATTTGGAAAAAGTAAAAAGAAATTTTATGCAGTTTCATCAAACTGGTAGAAATAGCAGCCTAATCGAGCAAGCAGGGATCTGGGCAAGGTTCCAGGATTAGGCTGACAGAAACAAAAATCTCATGTTTTGCTCCCATTTTAGCAATGCCAGCTAGCATACTACAGATCATAAGAATTAAGCTATATTGCCTCACCCTATTTTAATCCTCAAAAAAGCATCTATTTCTGTTTTTTAGTTTTTTGTTTGTTTGTTTTGTTTTTCCTCCCTCCCAAGGCCTACAATAATGCCTAGCATACAACAGGCACACAATAAACATTTATTAAATGAATGTAACATCATATCATTTTGTGTGCCAATTTTTTCATTCAATATTTAGATTTCTTTTCCTTTTTTTTTTTTTTTTTTTAATTACTGGTGCAATACCCATGAATCCAAAACAAGAAAAAAAAGTATGTTCTTAAGGCATAGTGAAATGTACGTTTTTATTAATGAACTACGCAATGATACTGACCTGAGCTAAAAGAATACAATATACCATATGCAAATATTACCAAACTAAACACTTATCGCAACATTCTCAACTCACAAAAAGCAACGGTTGGAAAAAAATGGAAAATTTAAAATGGAGAATCTCGGGACTAGGGTTGTGGCTCAATGGTATAGTGCTTGCCTTGCATGTGTGAGGTCCCCGGTTCGATCCTCAGCACCACATATAAATAAGCAAATAAAATAAAGGCATTGTGTCCATATACAACTATAAACAAATAAATATATAGATAAAATGAGTGTCTCATCACAACAGAACTTCTTCACAAAAAATAAAAAGTTAGAATGAGGCTTCAAAGAAAGTTTCTGAGCCAAGTAAAGAATATTTAGTTTACTTATAGTAAGTTAACAAAACTGTATTTGATTGAAACAGCCATAAGAAATATACCCAGGGAAAACCAACCTGGGACTGGTATAGAGACCTACTGCTTGAAGAGTTGAAGACACTGGGTGCAACATTGATAGTCAAAAGTCAAGGTGAATGATTGTTTTGGTTTTGTTTTATTTTGCTAAGTTGCTAAGTTAACAAATGTTACTGATGTCACTAAGTTGTTGTTTATTTGAGAAGTCAATGTCATGTTTGGAAGTGACTAAACAATTAGGTCCTACAAATAATCTACATAAAACAACTACAGGCAAGAATAATTTCTATGTTCAGAAAACAGGACTGAAATACAACCAGAAGTGCCATCAGTTGAGATGTGTTACAACACATAGTGGTAAATACATTTGTGGAGCAGAAATCAACAAAGATGGATAAATTCACAAAACTAAAAAAAAAAAAAAAAATGGGTTAGGGTTAGGGTGTTGAAAGCCTGATACTTTATCAGTAGGTACTTTTCAGAAAATATTTGTATTTACCATGTATTATTGAGTCATTAGCATCATTAGGAAACTTCATTTACTTTTTTAGATTTAATCCACATTAGTTCCATGAATTTTTGTTAGAAATAATCTTAATGTGTTCTACCACACAGCAGTCAAACAGTTTATCAGTAGCAAAAACTTTGCTCACGCTGGCCTCAAACTTGTGATCTTCCTGCCTCAGTCTCCTGAGTAGCTAGGAGGTAAGAAAGTTTCATTATGGTTTTTTGTTGTTGTTGTTTTTGTTGTTGTTTTCAGTTTAAGACCAAAATTTAAATTTTTCTGTATGAAAACATTCAACCTGGGGCTGGGGTTGTGGCTCAGCAGTACAGCACTTGCCTAGCATGTGTGAGGCACTGGGTTCGATTCTCAGCACCACATACAAATAAATAAAATAAAGGTTCATCAACAACTAAAAATATATTTTTAAAAAAATCAACAAAACATCCAACCTTATCAACTGCATCAAATACTGAATGGCTTTCATAGATTTTGCTACAGACTTGATCTGTACCAAAATTTGTTTTTTAAACAATTCAACTTGAATTACAAGACAAAACAGATTACAAAAGAAATTCATTATTGTCAATTTGAAGATAACTGAAATATAGGTAATCTCAAGTTGCTTTATATACATCCAATGCTGTTAGAACAAGAAATGAGAATATCATTCTCACAAAATCTGCAGCAAATATATTTTCCAAACTAAAACTAAAGTTCAGGTGGGTTCTTAACTTCAATATATAAATGTGACAGAAATTGCTATTTATCAAAGTTCCTTTATTTGGAAAATTTCCAAATAAGCTTCCATTGGCAAAAATATATCTGCAATAAAATGACACGCTAAAAAGGAATATACTGACAAAATACTTTAGTAGAATACTACAAATATCTTCTAAGAAGTGAATGTGCCCAGTTCATGTCATGTGCTCATGAAATGACGATGATATTTACCAGTATCTATCTGTTCAAAAAGATTTTTTTCTGGGGCAGGCATCTCCAGCCCTATTTTGTATTTTATTTAGAGACAGGGTCTCACTTGAGTTGCTTAGCGCCTTGCTTTTGCTGAGGCTGGCTCTATACTCATGATCCTCCTGTCTCAGCCTCCCAAACCACTGGGATTACAGGCTCGTGCCTGTATTATTAAAAGATAAAATACATAAAATAGAACAACATTAATGATGAATACTTACAATGAGTTTGGTGATAGGAAATTTAACTGAATCCCAATTAAGTAAAATGTTATCCTCTCCCCCAAAAAGAAATGCCATTCTTCTCATCAGTAAATCTATACTGCAGATTATTATTATATATTATTGTTACATTTACCATTAAATCTGGGGGAAATTGGACTAACATTATAGAAGAACCTAAACAATTTTGTCTAATGGTCTGCAACTCTAAAGTATTTACTATCTAGCCCTTTTTAGAAAATGTTTGCTAATCTTTTATTTAAATTGTTTCATTTAAACTTTTTATATTAGTGCAGACTAGAAAATGTAAAGCAATAGTGAAAATACATTTAAACCATGAAAATTATCTCTACTTATTTTATTCACACCTGACTCTTCATTTCTTTAATTTCATTAAAAACAATTTCATGCTAAAATTTCTAAGAGCTCAGCTAAGAGGAACACTAAAATCGTTTTGGAAATAAGCTTTTGTTAGAATCCTGATCACTGTTTTTTAATGAAATTAACCTAAATGTAGAGGGCAAAACAGAACGTACATGTAAAATACATATATGGTAAAGAATAAACTTGCTTTATATTTTTTGCAAATGCAAAAAAATTTAAAAATCAATACTAACTACATAGTAAATAAGGGTCTTAATGAAAATGGTAGGTTTTTCATTGTAGATCAAGACCTGATCACTGTTTCTTAATGAAATTAACCTAAATGTAGAAGGCAAAACAGAACGTACATGTAAAATACATATATGGTAAAAGATAAACTTGCTTTATATTTTTGGCAAATGCAAAAAGAAATAAAAAATCAATACTACATAGTAAATAAGAGTCTAAATGAAAATGGTAGGTTTTTCATTGTAGACCAAATGCAATAAAGTTAGCATTATTTAAATATGAGATTTCCACCACATTTTTATCAATATTATTTATCCATATGTGAGAGGGAAAGGGAAGTGTGTGTTTGAGAGAAGAAGAAACAAACAGAGGAGAAACTCTTTTATTACTAAAAATAGTTCTGGTAATTTCACTAAATAATTCATATATAAAATATAACCAACTGAATAAAATGTGAAAAAAAAAACTTTCCATACAATCCACCAATCATTCCTATATATTCTTTACAGTTCGCAATTATACTACACACACACACACACACACACACACACCCCTCTTTCAAATAAATATGTGAAAGAATTTTTTAATGATGCCATCCTGAAGCTGTATAAAATGTTCATCCCATCACAAAATGATTATATATCTACTTATAATGTCATATAGTCTTCTACAATTATTCTCATATGATACCTCCATTTGTACTTCTTACAAAGAAAACAAATTTTAGTGTCTTTGTAGCACTGAAATTATCCAAATAATTAGGAGGGTAGGATTTAATTAGCCTCACCAATTTTATTATCAACGTATACACAAAAGGTACACATAAGTTATTTTTAAAATCCACTAGTAAATCCTTGTCCTTCTCTCTTCTTCCTATCAACAAAATTAAATGACTAATCCTAGATCTACAGTTCAGACATGAAGCAATGAAATTCTACCACTCCTATACATTTTTTGTGATAAATCAAATTCTTTTGATATTTAATTATGAATTTTTAATTCAAAAGTGCTAGTTCCCTCCAGAAAACTTTCTGACAAAACAGAAAGGGATGCTAGTCCTAATGTTGAATAAATAATCTACAACACATCTAACAAAACACATCAATCTACTACATATCTAAAGAAACACATCATATCTATTTGGAGAGTACTTAGACATGACAATAAGGAACAAAGTCACAATTGCAAATGAAGACAAAACCTATGGAAGAACTGTCCAAAGCAAAAGGCACACCGTGCCCTTGCAACAGATCTTTCTTTAATGAAGATGTGCAGATATCAGACCACTTGAATATCACTAAACATGTGAAAGATTATTATACAACTATAAACTATACTAGAACTTTCAGTGTTAACTTCTTTACACAGAGAATCTGCATGTGCTAGATAACAGGATTTGAACATCCAGTACTCTTGGCAATTACACTGCTCACTATAAATTAACTAACCAACATTTTATTTCAGACGTTATTTTCATAAGCTTGATTAATCTCTCATGGTATACTAACATTACCCAGTTCCTCAGCATTTCTGTAAACCACGACAAGTTACTAAAGTAATGCCACCCTATGAGACAAATTCAAGGAGCTTATCTTCCCCTAACAAAAATAACCTTCTGCAGGGTTGCTAAAGATCAGCAGTTATTTAGCCTTGGTTACATAATAAACATGGTGACAAAAATTATTCAGGTACCTAAAAAAGGACCTTGTGACTATGGATTTGTCTTTAGTGATCTATCTACAAGAGGGTCCAGTCCAATGTAAAACATAAATGTAATAATGTTAGTGTAACATGCTGAAACATGTTTCCATAAAATGTATTACACTATAACCTTTACACTAATTCTTAAAGCTTTAAAAAATTATAGAAACCCCTTTCAAAAATACTAATAACTCAAAAAAATTAAGAATAATTCAAATATATCAAAGGTTTCCACAAAACTGAAGTCCACTAATTTTTCACAGTGTTAAATCATTAACATCTATTACACTGAATCCAGATTTCTAAAAATCATTTACCAATATTAATTTATTTAAATAGTTAAATTTTTAAAGTTTTATTTTCTGTTATTGTTAAAGTAACTCTTATAGGGAAAAACAATAACACATACCAAAGTTCTTGGTAAATTATGATGTTCCTACAAAGTTACTATCATAATGACTGGTTATGTTATTCCACTTATTGAATACTCAGCAATTCCTGAAGAGGCCTCAGAATATTTTGTATGCCGTTTTAAAGTAAACTGTTGACATAAAATCATATCAGAAACTGAAATTTAGGACGCATGTTTTTATAAAGAAAACTAAAACCATCTACATAACAGAAGTCAGAATTCAGAAACTTCTGAAAGATCAAAGAGCTAGTTAAACTTTAGTTCTCAAATTTGGTATGTTTAATTATATTAGGAATTTAATTTCAGAATATTTAGGGCAACAGATATAAGACAGAAAAGACACCAGCAGAAAAGAAGCATCTATCTAAATATACCAAATCTAAACCAGACCCTATGGCCCAATTCTATCATCCCAACAACTTGGAAGAACTCAGCAGGACCCTCAGAAACTTACGAAGACCCTGTCTCAAAAGGAGGACAATAATTATAGGATCAATAGTGTTCAGAATTCACTGTAGATAGTAAAAGATGGAATTAATTCTTTATACTTGTAACTTATAAAAAATGTTCAATTGACTTAATTTTAAAATATATGTACACTTGAACTAGCATACTGTTGCAAAATCTAAACACAAAGAGCAAGGATTTTATCAAAGACACCATAAAGAGACTGGGGTTGCGACTTAGCAACTTGCCTAGCAAGGTCAATCCTCAGCACCATATAAAAATAAGTAAATAAAATAAAGGTGTCCAACTACAACTTAAAAAAAAAAGAGAATTCTTTAAAGACACCATAAACACAAGTTCAACAGTAAAACAAATGAGTTTTAAGGCATAACTTTTGTCTTCAATTAAAAAATAAGATCTTACGCAGTTTCCATTTCTAAATATTTCAAATTAATGCATCTTCGACTTATTCACAGCAAAGTACCATTCTGGAAATTCAAATAAGAACTTAGTTTATAAATAATAAGATCTGTCCTGTCCTGATCAGAAGCAAATCAGTGTTTAAAAACAGATATTTAAAATAAACATGGGAACAATCACTCACAGAGGAACATGAGAAGCAGGAAAGACAAGAAGAACAACACTAAAAGAAACATCCATCAAGAAAAAGACCTGGAAAAGAAACCAAAACTTAGAATTAAAGATCAAATGAGGTTTGGTGATACAGGGGAGGGGAGAAGGGAGGAGATGAACTAACTAGACAATCCAATAAATACCAAGACAAAAATAATAAAACAAATAAGAAAATAATTTGGATGCAGAAATAATATAAAAGATTGAAAATTCATGGATAATTTTAATGAATTTATGAAGACCTAGAAACTAATAAAGCAAATTAAAATAAGTCTCAGTTTTGTGATCATGTCATTAACTAAATGGTCATTAAGAAATTGATTTTAAAGGTTATGCTATAGTTAATAACAGTTAACAGAAAAGTATCTATCAAGAATATATATAAATATCCACACATAAAACGTCATTAAATATACTATGTTTTCATATGAATAAAATGATTCAAATCATCTATCACTGAAATTAAAGAAAATATTAAAGATTAAACCTCTGTTCTCAAAATAAGAAATGAAATACCTAAAACTAAACTGAGTGGGAGCCAGAACTTAAAAGTGATAAAACATGTTTAACAATGATATTAATTTTGTTAAAATTTAATGAATTAAAGTCATGCCAAGCAGGTAAATAGAAATTTAAAAATCTATTGTAGTATGTTTGAGAGAATAATAACCTAAACAAAAATTAAAATCTACTTTTGTGTAATTCTGAGAGTCATATATATAATTCCAGCATTAAAGAATATATAATCAGGGCTAGGGCTGTAGCTCAGTTGCAGAGCGCTTGCCTAGCATGCATGAGGCACTGGATTCAATCCTCAGTACCACATAAAAATAAACAAATATAATGAAGGCATTTTGTCCATCTACAATGCAAAAAAAATTTTTAAAGAATATATAATCATACTGAAATTTCATGTTGTTAAGATAATATCATCATATTTCCAAACTAGTTTCTATTTTTTTTTTTTTTGGCTCTTCAGTATCTACCAATGGACCACCTATGTTCACTTTTTTTAAACTGCTGTTGGAATTACACATAACAGTGGGATTCTTTATGCCGTATTCATACATGGATATATATTTTCTCCTATTCTTACAATAATTAATATTAAAACACCTTGAGACAGGTGATGTCAAGTTTGTAAATGAAGAATTGTGTGCCATGACTTTTAGATTACTCCTGACTTATGCCAATAATAACTTTGCCTACACTTTCAAACTAAGTCTCAATTTTGTGATCATGTCATTAACTACATGGTCATTAGGAAACTGATTTTTAAAGGTTATGCTACAGATATTACTAAAGATTATGCAAAAGATCTTACTAAAATTCCTAAGATGTTTTGGGTAGACCAAAAATTACTCTTCAATGAAATGCAAAGCTAAATTAATGGAATTTGTACAGGCTTATACCAAAAATACCATCCAGTATGCATTGGATTCTTAATAAATGCCAGTAAGATATATAAATTGAAAAACCTTATAAAAATTACCTTCAGCTTACATGTATTAAAATTGACACCTGTTAATATATTCTGTTGGTAAAATTTATTTTTCTGGAAGTATATTAACTTCTAAATGCTGATTATGCTGATTAAAAATAATAAGGTTAAATTGGATTCTAACACCTCTTACCACAAAGAAGGTATCAGTGCAATAAGATCAATAAGTATGTTTGAGAGAATAATAACCTAAACCCACCCAATCCAAATACTAAGCAACTTTTTAAAAGTGTTATATGTACTATTGGGTACAAAAAGTCTATAATATACACTTAATGCAAAAAATGTCTGCAATAACTACAAATAATTCCATGCTACAATCAAACAACACTAAGGATAATACTAAAGAAGGTACACCAGTACACACTTAAACCTCAAAACAACTCCCTAAGTAAGTTAAACCACTTTTCAGATTAAAAAAAGCCAATGTCTAACATGCTGCAACAAATCATAACAGAAAATTCTCTCTTATGTTTACCTCATATCAAGACACAGCCCAAATCTATAAACAGCATTCCTCCCCCCACAAAAAAATCTGCTACTGGGAAAATTACTATTCAAGAGATGCCACGTATGAAGATGTGAAAAATAAATAAATAAATAAATAAATTTTTGAAGAGAGATGTTTTATGAGAACAGAGGGAAAAATATATCTATGCAATTTAGTGATAGCTTCTTAGAAAAATCTATGAAAATGAAGACATAATTTTTAAACTGCATAAAATTACTAATATTAATACTGAAATATTAGGGTATCAGGTAGAAATTAATAAAGCTATCATCCAAAAGCTTAAGAGAGATAATGGGATTATACAGTATTTAATTTTTACCTCTTATTTAAATATATATACATATATGTATATATACACACATTCAAGTGAAACCAAATGTTTTATTGTGTTTCAGGGGTACACATACATCTCAGACTGAAATAGGATAAAGCCACTCTGTTCCCTGAAATATTAGGATAACTAAGTTTTTAAAATTATTTCAAGTATAATATTCTTAATATTTCAAGTGTGTTGGCTCATGCCTGTAATCTCAAAGGCTCAGGAGGCTGAGGCAGGAAGCTGAAGCAGGAAGATCATGAGTTCAGTTCAAAGCCAGCCTCACCAACTTAGGGAGGTCCTAAGCATCCGGGTAAGACCCTGCTATAAATAAAATATTAAAAAGGGCTGGGAATGTAGCTCAATGATTACATACCCCTGGATTAAATCCCTGGTACCTAAATAAATAAATGGAAAGAAGGCAAAATAGCCACTCTTGAGATAGATGTGGTTGGTGCCATGAGACTATGGATCCCATAGCTAGTCAGGAAACTGGAAATCTAGATTGTTTATGTAATAAACTCTTTTTAAGTGTCAGCAAATGTTATGGTTTGGATGTGAGGTGTCGCCCAAAAGCTCACATGTGAAACAATGCAAAAAGGTTTAGAGGAGAAATTATTGGGCTATGGCCTTAACCTAATCAGTGAATGATTCCTTGATGCTATTAACTGAGTGGTGACTGGAGGCAGGTAGGGTGTGGCTGAAGGAACTGTTTCCTTGAAGTTGAGGATATGGAGTAAATGTTTTGCATATAGAGAATGAATGAAGTCTTTGATCATCACGTGAGCTGCTTAGATTTGCTATACTCTTCCACCATGATGTCCAGCCTCACCTTGAGCCCAGAGGAATGGAACATGCATGCTGTCCATGGACTGAAACTTCTGAAACTGTGAGACCTCAAATAAACTTTTCCCCCTCTACAATTGTGCTGGTTGGGTCCTTTTAGTCACTGCAGCAAAAACACTGACTAAAATATTAAGTAAGCTAAATTTTACTCTACAACGGACATCTAACATATTTGAAGCCACATTTACATGGGCACAATGAATGACCTCAAAGTATGTTCAACGAGACACACAGGAAAATGCACTGACATTTTGAACAAGTAGGTTGTTCTAATTCTTAAGAAGAAACTTTCCTATAGGCATACTTAAAACCTTCACAAAAGCCAAAAAAGTCTTCTTTTTATTGCCATATTCTTTCCTATCACAGAGCTTTTAATCTTACTTTTTATTTCCTGTTCCTAAAATATGCTTTCCTGACAAGTTAACTCCTAGTGACACTTCAGCTTTTGTCTCCAAGTAATATCTCCTCAATGAAGTATTTGTTGACTCCTGTAACAAATTCCCTAATTTTAGGGTCTCCTGGCATAATGTACACCTCTACACACTCGATACATTCACATCACATTCAAGTCACTGACTAATGTCTCTGCCACACTAGACCATAAAATCAAGCCCATGAGAACACATATGGTTTTGTTCACCTCTGATAGACACCAGGATATCGCATGGCAAAGAGTAAGTGTTCAAACAATATTTGCTAAAGAAACACAGGAAAAGAAGAAGTGAGAAAGGGAAAGAGAGCCCCAAGGAAGAATACCTTAAGCAATTATCTCCATCTTGGTTAGCCTGGGTTCTAGAAAATTTCAGAACATTTGTGCTACTATACATTGCTTCCATGATACCCCAAGAAGAAATGAACAATAAATTAATAAACAACCAAATGAGAAAGAAAGAAGCTTTACCTAACAGTGATAGAGTGTAGAGGTTACTAATGTATGTATTCCTGCTTTAAAAACACAACCTGGTCAGGAGTAGTGGCACACACCTATAATCCCAGCAGCTCCAGAGGCTGAGGCAGGAGGTCTGTGGGTTCAAAGCCAGCCTCAGCAAAGGCGAGGCACTAAGCAACTCAGTCAGACCCTGTCTTTAAATAAAATACAAAATAGGGCTGGGGATGTGGCTCAGTGGTTGAGTGCTCCTGGGTTCAATCCCTAGTACCCCAACCCCCACCCCTCAAAAAAAGAAGACAACCTGGTTGAGAGATTAAGATTCTCTAAATCCCCCCAAAAGTGTTAAGGTGATGGTGACACTAATACACCTCTAACACAGATACTAGAAATCTAAATTTACTATCAAGAGAATGGTTTCCCATAAAACACTTATGGTAAGAACTACTAAATCTGATCTACATAATAAGAGCTAATATGTCTTTCAGTCTTTAAGTAATTTCAGGGTACAAAATGCTTTCTCAAAAATGAAGATAATAAGGTGATTAAGAGTCAATGAGTGCACAACCAAAAATTGTGCTTCATATGTGAAATATGAATTGAAATGCATTCTGCTGTCATATATAACAAATTAGAATTTTAAAAAAAAAGTTAGGCTTAGGTTGTGGCTCAGCGGTAAAGCACTCACCTAGCACATAAAAAAAAATTAATAAAAAATAGGTATTGTGTCCAACTACAACAAAAAAATTAAATATTTTAAAAAAGAGTTAATGAAACTGAACAAGAAAGGAAAAAAAGAACAAATAGGGGTTAGAATTTGTAACCTTTGTACCTGAACAAACTATGGAGGTTAAAATGAAGTGATTCTTAATGCAATTACCAAATTTCTGTAAACAAGAGTCAACTGGGATTGCAGTTTTTTATACCCTCTCCACCAGAACTAGAGTTAGGCTCCTTGCTACTATCAAGTAAGAAAAATAGTATCTTCACCTATTTATTTTAATTATTTTTAATAATAAAAAGCAATGTCAACTAACATTTTCTTAGTCTAAGATGGCTTTTCCACAAAAGGAATCCATGAAAACTTATATGTATTTTCTCCTAAGAAAGCTTTCTATTTTCAACCCATAATTCTAGGATAGTTTTATTTAACCTGATTCCTTGTAAAACTAATTCTTTTCAAAAATGTTCCCCAAAAAGTGGAAGGAAAGGGGCAAATTCTGGTAGCAAATAAACTTTGGAAAGACATTTTCTTTTGTTTTTAAAAGAAGCATACATTTATATTCCAACTTAGATATTCAGACATTAAAAACAATGAGGCAGGAGGATCCCAAGTTCAAGACTAGCCTCAGCAACTTAGCAAGGTCCTGAGCAACTTAGTGAGACTCTGTCTCAAAAAATAAAAGGGCTGCTATGTGGTTCAATTGTTAAGAAACCCTGGATTCAATCCCAGGTACAAAAGAAAGAGAGAGACAGAGAGACAGAGACAGAAAGACAGACAGACAGACACACACACACAGACAGACACACTGTACCACAAAATTTGGCTAAGCTACTATTTTCTTAATCATTACAAAATCCAAGTAATACTTTCGGGGGGAATGCTCCCAGCTCAGAAAAGCTTTCTAACAACTCAACAATTTCATGACTTGTGCCTCTGAAACCTTTACTATAAACCACATTTTATGTCCTGTCAAAAAAAGTCAATTAGAAGCTGGGCATAGGAGCACACACCTGTAGTCCCACCTACCCAGAAGGCTTAAACAGGAGAATCATGAACCTAACAGTTCAAGACCAGTCTGGCCAACACAGGTGAGACAACCCCTGCCTTCCTTCTCAAAAGAAAAAAAGTGAACCATATACATTCAATATACAAATTTGTAATCTTAAAGATGGCTCGGCTTCAATTTCAACAAAGTATTGTTTGTATATTAACAAAACCCTGCCTGGGCCTTGTTATGTCCTTAACAAATTTCAATAATTTATGATTCTTACGAAATAGGATTACTAAAGCACATGCCCTTCTCCTCTAACAACTTCAGGGAAAAAAACACATTTGTATTAAAGTTGCCAACTTGTTGATTTAGTCTTTCATCTACTAGAACACTGATGTTTAACTTAAAAGATATGTAGATTAACCCTGGACTCATTCTAATTTCTATTAACTAAGCACAACAAAACTGAAAAATAATGGTAGCAAAAATGAATTAATATCTTAGAAAGGAAGTCACAATGTAAGAAACAAAGCCTTTTATCACATTTTACAACTGTGTATGTGTGGCTGGATATTACAAGAGACAAACTTTCTTAACCAGAGAATTAAGAAGAAAGTAGGCAAACTTGCAAACTCACAAATAGAGTAATAATTTCAAAACAGAAAAAAAAAAAAAAAAAGAAGGAAAATTATATTAGAAGCCTAAGCTTGGGGGTACAACTAAATAATAATTTTTAAAAAAGTAATAGCAATTATCTTCAAAGCTTTCAAGTTCAAACTTGCTTGTATTCTTTCAATAACTGCTATATCAGGACAAAAACAGCACAGAAATTCAAAATGGGTGATGAAATAATAAAATTACTAGCAATTTGATCATTTTTCGTCTTACTACTGAATTCCTAAAAAAATACCTTTTTCTGACTCTTTTAAAAATTATATAGCATAAATTTCCTTAAATTCACCTCTTTTAAGAATATTTAGAACAAAGTCTCTGATAAGGAAGCAAAAAACTATCATTCTCACACCGTTCAGTTAAGAATATATTCTTGGGCAGGCACAGTGGCACACGTCTGTAATCCCGTTTGCTCGAGAAGTTGAGACAGGAGGATGGCAAATTCAAAACTAGCTTCAGCAACAGCAAGGAGCTAAGCAACTCAGTGACACCTTGTCTCTAAATAAAAAGTACAAATTAGGGGTGGGGGTGTGGCTCAGTGACCAAGTGCCCCTGATTTCAATTCCTGGTACACCCCCCCCAAAAAAAAGACTTATATTCTTGGATTTTAGAAAATATTGCTCTGTACAAAAGCACCACTATAAAAACTATCTTTGCATAGAAGCTCAAATAATCAAACTCACTCCACGGCATTTCAGAGCAATGGGAAAGGAAGAAGTAAAACAATGACAATAACAAAAATAACTCTGATGCCTACCCACGAACGCAACTTCATTCAGTTCCTCAAAGGTATAATATCATCACTTAAGGTTGAATCAGTAAGCAAGTTCTATCCCCAAGAAAACATCAATAACTACATAACTTAAGAATTTAAATTAAATCTTACAAGCCATGAATTATATTTTAAAATCAGGAGAAACCAGGCAAATCTCAAAAGATGGATGTATCTAATTTCTTATCACTTTCCCCCTCCTTCATTTAACTGTACACACTGGTCTTGTTGGCTGTTGCTCCATAGGGCCTCAGTCCTGACCACTGCCTTGCCTTATAGGAAATGTTCTTCTGCCAGGTCTCTTTTTGGCTGTCATCTCCTCAGAAAGGCCTCTCTGACTAATATCTTTAAAGAAGCCCCATTTGTCTTAAAGCTACATGCCCAGCCTCTAAAACAAGGTGTGATGTAAATGCTAATGAGAACAGAAACAATTTCAGTAATATAAAAACAAGTCTGATAATCTAAAACAAATATATAACAAAATATCTCATACCCAGTCCCACCTTAGTTTTAAAAAAGAAATAAAAATTTTAACTTTCTGATGAGATTCTCAATATTGCCTACTTCTAGAAATAACTAAGTTAAAGCATGGCCAATTTTGAATATAAAAATGTATCTTAATTCATAGCAAATATATTATGATTCCATGCAACATGGAGTCTATAAAGATCTGATGACACAAGAAAAGATGAAAGTAACTTTGGTATTTGTTTCTAATATAGGCACAGGTATTTTAAAGTATAAAAGGCACAATGCTCCAGACTCTGGAGCCATAAGTATGCAAAATAATTAGTGTGCAAAATAAAGTAAAGGATTCAGGCTCTACAGGACCAAGTTACATCATGGTTTAAATAAAAATTAAAAGTCTTAAATTTTACTTGGTCAGAACATCTAGAAATAATAATTTCTACACAGCATCATTCCAGTTGCAAGTTAGTCCAAACAGTTTTCATTTACACATACTCAAAACCAGTTTGGGAAAAAGAAACAAAACACTCATCGATCAAATAATAAATCACAAGATCCACCAGCACAATTGGTTATTAGATAAATGTTTCAAGTACAAAATATTAAATGAGGACCAAAATTTTCCTCAACATCTGCTACTTACATAAAATACCTGGATCTCACATAAAATATTATCTATAATCAAAATGACTTACCGTTACAGATTTAAGTGTCATGCCATGGTAGGTACCCATAGTGTCAATTTTAAAGCCTTCCGTTTCTACAAAGAAAAGCAGTTTATTGTTAAGACTTTTGATATTATATGATAGATTAAAAAAACTAAAGTAAGAATTTCCATTATATCTCAAAGTTCAACAGTACAACAAAGTCTTCAATTTACTATATATAAAGGTTCAAAATGGGCTGGGATGTGGCTCAGTGGTCGAGTGCCCCTGAGTTCAATCCCCGGTACCCCACCCCACCCCCCCAATTTTTTTTTTTTTAAATAGAATATGGAAAACATGATTTGATATCTAGAATCTCTATTCTAAAATAAATAGTTTTTTACATACCAGACCCTATTCTAAAGACCTTATTAACTGGTTAATATCCAACATAACTCTAATAAGAGATAGGTACTATTACCATTAGTGTTGTAATTACAGACAAGTGGAAACTAAGATGGGATGCACTTGAAGTAACATTAAAATTTCAACAGAAATTAACAGACACGAGCATATCTGGATCCAGAATCCAAACTACTAACAAGGAGTTTACCAATTTTCTGTAAAGGCCAAAAGCTTTGCAGGCTACATAAGGTCTGTAACAACTCAACTGTGCTGTTGCAGAGTTAAAGCAGTCACAAATTAAACATGAATTAAATGTGGCTGTATTCTAAAAAAAAAAACAAAATACTTTTACAAAAAACAGTAAGGGCTGGGGTGGTGGCTCAGTGGTAGAGCGCCTGCCTAGCATGTGTGAGGCACTGGGTTCCATCTCAGCACCACATGTAAATAAATAAAAATAAAAGTCCATTGACAACTAAAAAATATTTAAAAAAAAAAACCACAGCCAAATTTGGCCTGTAAAGTTACTTTGCAAACACTTACTCTTAAATATGAGACTCCTTAATATACTAACTCTCAAGGTCAGCACAATAATAAAGGGAGCAACTTGCCTTCTTTTCCTTTGAATCTTTCTTGGTCATATCTGTTGTAGGCAGCTGGGATAGGCTGTTTAGTACGCAACGTAGGATCCTGTAGAAAGATAAATTATGAGTTACAAGTTAATATTTTAAAATACTGGTTAATAGTCATAATTAAAAACAAAATAGAAATATTTATATTCTAAGCTATTTGTCTTAAAATAGCCAGTAAGGCTGGGGTTTTAGCTCAGTACTAGAGTGCCTGCCTAGCATGGGTGAGGCACTAAGTTCGATTCTCAGCACCACATATAAATAAATAAAAGGTCCGTTAACAACTAAAAAAAAAAATAGCCAGTAAGACAAAAAGTAGTGAGGAGACCACTTGATGACCATTAATCATTTTTGAGACACTATTTATGAGTAAAAACTTAATATCACTACCAAGAATTACCAATCCATAACTGCATAATTTAATTTGAAAATACTTTATCCAAAACTCAGTCTATAATGAAAGGGCCACATGGCAGATGATTAGGGAAAATACAGTCACCAACCTAACATAGATAGAAAAGATGTCAAAATAAGTCCCAACTCAAGAGTAATAGAGATTTATATTTTAAACAATGGTCAATTGTCCCACATAACAATAAGTAGGCCAGATACAGTTTACCTAAAATAATTACTCAGAGGGTTCTCCTACTTAACCAATTCATACCAGATATGGCAAGGTATATTTTCTCAGTCTTAATGACACCAGAGTTCCTGCTGAAGTAACTTTTCATGCTGAAAAGAGTCTTCACATCATTAAGGTACACCAAAGCAGCTTTACAATCTTAATTTAAAACTTTAAGATGTCTTCAAAACTACAACACTGAAATTTTTGTTATAAAAATGGCACTTTCATTAAAACTACTATATAAGGTGCAAAACATTCTTACCACAGGTGCTGCATTTGGAGCTGGTCGCTGTTCAGGCGCACGCCCTTCCTCCCTGGCTTTGACAGACTGAAGAATTGCAAAAATATTCTTGGAAAAATTCTAAAATATAAATGGATTCTGATTAAGTCCACTTAAAATTAAATATACGAAGGCAGTAAGTTTACTTAATAAGCAATTATGATTAAATTTTCCTCCTATCAGTTCTTCCCTTCTTTACCATATCAAGATACCATTATCATTGCTATGGCTTAGACGTGGTTTGCCTCGCCAGTGATTCATGTGCTGGAGACTTACTTGTTCCTTGGTGTGGTGATAATGAGGTGATGAAACCTCTAAAAGGTGAGGCCTAACAGAAGGTAATCAGGTCATTGGGGGCATTGCTCTCAGAAGGGATTAAAGCTTTTCTTTAATAATTCTTCATAATGGGTTGTTACTCAGCAAGGATAAGCATTCACTTGTCCCCTTCTGCATGCAGTCAATTCCTTTTCCATTTCTCCGCCATACTGTGATCTAGCTAAAGGGGCTTCACCAAAGGCTGAACAGATGAGACTGCTCATCTTGGACTTTCAAACTCTAAAACTGTGGCCTAAAAGAATCTTCCATTTTTTTTTCTTCATTTCACACCCACACCCCTGCCCTGTGCTGGAACCTTGCATATGCTCACTATCCTCTACCACTTTGCTATAATATGCCTAGTTCTTAACTTCTTTTCTTTGTAGAGTACCCAGTCGCAGGCATTGCATTACAGTAATGGAAAACACAATGAGACAGTTAAGCAAAAAAGTATCATCCAACTACTACTAGAAAATTCATTAGGAGACCAATTATTATAAATGCAGCATTATTCATCTCATTTTTTCATTTACTTAAATAGCAATTTTTATCTACAACTTTATTCATATTCTGTATCTAATGAAATGCATAACCAGCAAACAAGCTAAAATAAAAATATAACATTTGCTGTCAAAAGTGGTACCCTAATTTTGACAGAAATCAACAATATCCTCCTGTAAGTAAAATAAACCCTAATATTAATTTCAGATTGCCATGGATTATATTAGATGTTCAAAGTTCTCAGTTACTGTTAGACGTCAATGTGAACACTGGGAAAAAAAAATCAGAAAAGTTGGGAAGTATTTACTAATAAACTTAGAATAAATTTTTGTATGAATAATCTTAGCGACATTAGACACAACCAGTTGAGTACTGCTTCCTTTATGAAATATTCTTCCTTGGCCTTTGAGACACTATTCTTTCTTGTTTCTTTTCCCTCCCTGATTCTAACAGTTCCCATGGGGCTTTTCTTTCTGCTTATCAATCACTCAGAAGTTTAAGGAATATTTAAGACTCTACTATAAGCCAAAAATCTTGATTGATACTCAAAAGCAATGACAAGATCAGCAAAGACACGGTGCCTGCCCTCATGAACCTCTAATACAACGTAATTTCTCTACTACAGAAAATTAAGCATTTGTTTCCTTGTCTTAGACCACTTTTCCAACCTTATCACTTCAAATACTCACTATTTTTTATTTATTTATTTATTCATTTGCTGGTGGATCTTTATTTTCTTTATTTATATGCAGTGCTGAGAATCGAACCAAGTACTCCATACATGCTAGGCAAGCGCTCTAACACTGAGCCACAACCCCAGCCCTACACAGTAGTTTTTAAACTTTAAGTATCATTCTCTCCACTGTCCTCTTGATTAAGTTAGCTGCCCTTACTCGATGTCTACCCTATCATGAGCATGTTTTAATTACTGCTCTATTTATTTAACTTTTTGTGTTCTGCCAAAAAATATAACCTCTGATATCTAGGACAAATACATCTCCAGATAGTGCCTAGCACTTGCTTGGTTTGTATATATTAAATAAATACTACACAAATAAAAATATATAAAAAATGAGATGTGCCTTTTAAACATAACTACTACCATCGTATTAGGTACAAAAATATGCAGTTTTGTAATTCTTTATAATAGCAAAACAGGTCTCAGAACTCCTTTGTACTCCTAGAAATTACTAAGGACCCTAAAGACCCTAGTTTGTATGAGTTATAAAATTTATCATATTGAAAAACTGAAACTGACAAATTTATACACACACACACACACACACACACACATATACATATATATATATATATATATATATATTTTAGTGGTAGTTGGGCACAACACCATTTATTTATTTATTTACTTACTTACTTACTTATTTATTTATTTATATGTGGTGCTGAAATGGAACCCAGTGCCTAGTACGTGCTAGGCGAGCACTCTACCACTGAGCCACAACTGCAGCCCAACCAATTTTTAATATATAACCCATTTTAAAAAAAAGAAAAACATGATTGCATGTAAACTTAAATGACAATTTTATTAAAAAATTATTTTCCAAAGTGTACAAAACAGTAGCAACAAGAAGGACACTGTTTTAAATTTTTCCAAGTGTCTTTAATATCTCTGGCTTAATAGAAGATAGCTATATTCTAATATCTGCTTCAACAATCTTTGCTGTGCTACCTGGCTTGATCAAAGAATATTGAGAAAATGTAGCTTCACACAGTTAGAAAAGAGAGGGATATAATTGTTTTTCAGATAACTGTGGATATTCTTTGGTATCATACTAAAATAAAACCATATGGTCAGTTGTTGATCTGTATATGGAAGCCTCAACTATAAATTTATTTTATTACTACTTTAAACTTCAGTGGTTTATTTTGTACTTTATGTAGATTGTTTTTAAATCCATGTTCTAGTCATCTGGAAAAATATCAATCACTGTTATGCATATTTTCCAAATGTTAACAAGTTGCATTATACAGTATCAACAAATTATATTTATTATTATATTTGCATTTTATTTGTTAATAAAACTCATAAAAAATTCATCAAAGAGTCTAAGAATTACAAAACTGTTAAGGTCATAGAAGCAAGAAAATTTCTCAAAAAATTTAATTTTCTCATGAAAGCTCATATTTTATCATTGGCAACAAATATCGTCACTTGCTTTCCTTAAAGGAACAGACTTCTTTCCTTCTTTTTGAAAAAAAATGTCTGCCAAATACCCAAGTCTAAATAAGTTATTCAAATAAAAAATGGTTTTCTGTGAAAATGCAGCTGATTAACTGACAACTCACACAGTGCTATTAAGGTGTACCGTATTTTGATATCCAGAACTACAATATACATTTCAGTCTTATTACATAAAATACTAAAAAAGATTTACTAAATGGTCAAGGTTTAACAGAATTAATTTTTTTAATTTTTATTTATTTATTTTTTTTAGTTTTAGTTTTAGGTGAACACAGTATCTTTATTTTTATGTGGTGCTAAGGATCAAACCCAGTGCCTCACACATGCTAGGCGAACATTGAGCCACAACCCCATCCCCTAAAAGAATGAATTTTAAAACCAAATCAAGAACATCATCATGGGGCTGGGACTGTGGCTCACTGGGAGAGCACTTACCTCACATGTGTGACGTGAGACACTGGGTTCAATTCTCAGCATCGCATATAAATAAATGAATAAAATAAAGGTCCATCAATAACTAAAAAAATGTAAAAAAAAAAGAACATGATCAGGATGAAGAACTAATAAAGTTTGATGCCACTGCCTTGTTTCAAGCCAGTTTTACCAGCTATTGCTTTTACACCAGACTGAAGGCCAATAGTAAGAAATGCAAATACAACCTTAGTATTATTATGAAAATAAAAACATGAAAATCCAATCTTGCCGGGCACAGTGGCACACACCGGTAGTCCCACTGGCTCAGGATGCTGAGACAGGAACATACAAGTTTAAAGCCAGCCTCAACAACAGAGAGGTGCTAAACAACTAAGTGAGACTCTGTCTCTAAATAAAAAACAAAGTAGGGTTGGGGATGTGACTCAGTGGTTGAGTGTCCTTGGGAACAATCCCTAGTACCAAAAAAAAAGAAAAAAGAAGATCATCTCACTACTTTAAAAATAATAAAATACTGAAAAACTCTAATTCTAAAAGAATCCATTGAAATGTTATTATTACCTATTTGTTGTTTGGTAGAATTACAAGTAATTATCATCACCTGCCTCATACTGCTATGGTTTGTGTTCTGCAAAATTTATACGGTGGAAACTTAATCCTCAGTGCAATAATGTTAAGACCTTTCATAATGATCAAGCAGGAATTGAGTGGATTACATACTATGGGAGTGACTTTCAGATAAAAGGATGAGTTCAATCCCCTTCTATCTTTCTGTCCCTCACTCTTTCTCATCCTTGTTACCTTCTACCATGTTACGTAGTAAGAAGACCATCCTATATGTGGTCCCTTGATCTTAAACTTCCCAGCATTAAGAACCATGAGCCACATACATTTCTGTTCATTATAATTTATTCAGTCTATAGTATGTATTCTGCTTTTAGCAGCACAAAATAGAATAAGGCATATACTAATTTGTAGAAGCTTAAAAACATGTTTTAATGGCACAGGAAAATTAGTTTACTTTATTTGGGGTGCTTGCAATGATTTAATTGTATAAAAAGATGTGTCGTATTTCTCATGAAAGTTTTCACCTATCCTTTTTTTACTGTCTTTTCCCCCTAAAACTCAGAAAATAAGAAGACCTTAATAATTAGCAGCAGTGATGTTCTAAAATTTATAGGACTCTAAGTACTTAACAGTATTTTTCACAGCTCAACAGATAAAAACAGT
Organism: Callospermophilus lateralis; assembly: GCF_048772815.1. Taxonomy (NCBI): domain Eukaryota; kingdom Metazoa; phylum Chordata; class Mammalia; order Rodentia; family Sciuridae; genus Callospermophilus; species Callospermophilus lateralis. The sequence goes on from NC_135317.1 coordinate 87,202,568, forward strand.
ATACAAACTGATTATCAGTTCAAATATGGTTTTATATTTAAGAAGATTAAATCACAGAGGTACAGTTATTAAACAATTCTTAATTATTAACTTACTTTTAAAAAGACACAATGGTACCCACAAACTGTATTAAATTAGAACAGTTTTTAAATTGTGGTACAATCCTGCCATCTAGAGCTCAAAGAAAATTATTCACCTCAGTTATTTGAAAATTTAATTTTTGTTTTAAAAGGAAGAAGAGGCATATCACCTGTTTTATTTCCTTACTATAAATTTAAGATTTTCAATAATTAAAACAATAAGTCACAGTATTATTCAAGTATTAGCCATATTAGGCCATGAAAATAAATATAATATTGTTTTATTATAAATAACAAAAATGGAAAATGGGAGTTTACTCATATGCTCGAATTTATCTACAATTCTAAGCTCTAGAGAATGACTATTAAAAGTACTTTTTGAAGTAAGTCAAAATACAAAAGAAACGGAAATAACTGTTTTCATATACAGTCTTTTCAAGTAGCTATATTCCTATTTATATAGCACAGTAAATTTAAAGCTAAAATTTCAACATTCTACAATCAAAATCATTCTGCCTCAAACAATGTTAAAGTCAGTTTCATCAATAATCCCACACAATTCTTCAAATGTTCCTATCAGACCATCACTATTACCAACTTTGCATAAGTGGAGAACTAAGAGAGAACATATTGTAATCCCAGTAACTCAGGAGGCTAAGGAAGATCACAGATTGGAGACCAACCTCAACAATTTGGCAAGAACCTAACCAAATTAGTGAGATTCTATATCAAAATAAAAAACAAAAGCAGTGCAGGCATGGTGGCAAACACCTGTAATCTCAGCGGCTTGGGAGGCTGAGATAGGAGGACCAAGAATTCAAAACCAGCCTCAGCAAAAGTAAGGTGCTAAGCAACTCAGTGAGACCGTCTCTAAATAAAATATAAAATAGGGCTGGGGATGTGGCTCAGTGGTCAAGTGCCCCTGAGTTCAATTCCTGGTACCCAAAAATAAATAAATTAATAAAAGTAGCTAGGAGGTGTAGCTCAGTGATTAAGTGGTCCTAGAAAACAGATAGAGAGAGAGAAAATCTGGGACAAGGGGAATTGGGATATGAGGACTGGATGACGTAGATGAAAATATGTAAATAAAACAGAATTAATGCATCCATTTTTTGAGAGATCTATTAAGATACCAGACCATCCAGAATCAAATATCTATATTCCAAAATTTTAAATGTATATCTTTTTTGATCAAAAATTTGTTTTTAAAAATCCTTAAGTTGTATGGACATAAATGAAAAAAGACACATGTACAAAGATTTTTTTTTTTTTAATGTGTTATCTCTAACACTGAAAAGAAAGGGAAGGAAAAAGAGAATGAGGAAAAATGGAGGAAAACAGAAGAGGAAAGGAGTCAGGGAAGAAAAAGAAAGGGGGAGCAGAGCAAGGGAGAAAATAAAACCAACCCCACATGCTGAAACAAAACAAAAATATCTCCGCTAATAAGGACGTTAATAATAAAAAAAAATTCCTATATCCCTAAAATAGAATCTAATGTTTAAAATATACTCAATAAATATTTAGTGATTTCTCTAAGTTTTCTACTTTATAAGAATAAAATTAATGATGGTATCAGTTCTCTGATGATTAGAGAGCTCGCCATTCAATATTCTCTAATTATGAAGTTCAGGCAAAAATCTGATTCAAAAGAGAACTGGGACACTCCATATTTAAAAAAGATGTGTGAAGGGGCATGTATCCTAACTCACACAGCTTCTCTGGTGACCAATAATAGAATGGTAAATACGGCCATTTGGCAATTTACATTACTCCTGATCTTTCAAAGAAATAAAACATGAAATTTCCTAATATAAAATTTTAACCAATTCTACAACTAATCACAAGATTAAACATACACACTCATTTTACAAGTGGGTGAAATATTTTTATTACCTTTCCTGTACTCTGTAATATAGTTGTTCGTGTCCTCCACACTCTCTCTCTGCTGACTATATCTCGAGTCACATCCACCTCAGCGTCCACAAAACTCCTCTGTTTAAGGGCAGTTATGTCATCATCTAGATCAGTCTTGATAGTAGATCTTTTCTTAGCCATAATTTTAGCTTTGATTGCAGCAATTTTTTCCACTGACATAGCTTCAGACAAAGACCTAAAAGCAATTTATTTTTTTAATTCTGACAGCAAAGTTTCCTTGAACATATCATATATTGTTATATTTATAAATTTCTGGTAAAATTGTTTTTAAGTGGCACTTCTCATCTCAAACTGGCATAGTTGATATTCTGTAATCATATAAGATTTTTATAGATAAGGGTACACACACAGACAATATCTATTGAACAAATTCATACTTTCATAGGAAAGATCAACTCAACAAAATTCCTCAGAAGTTTTTCATCTCTCCCTCAAAAGACCTGAATTCATTAATATGGGTGCTTTTTTTTTTCATATTTTATGAAATTTTACTAGCTACTCTAGCTCTATATCTACGGAAATTACACACAGATACACACACTCATGCCACCTGTAAGGGGGCCAAAAATTCAACCTGTAAAAAGTGCGGGAGCTTGGATTTTCCTTAAAATTTATTTCAAGGTTACAAACCTACATGCCATTGTACACATCATATTTTATAGATGAAGGAGGTTTTTAAATACCACAAAAAACACACAATCATTTTAATCTCTGGAAAATGATACCATATTTTGAACTTTCTTAATATTCCCTTTACTTGATTTTCAAATAGGTAAAAGAGCAAAGAAAGACGATGCTTTCAGAAACTATTAAAAAAAAAAACTTTAATACTGAAAGTATGGACTTCATAAGATGATAATCTTAAGCACAGTGTTTTTGTAATATAAAATGACAAAGAGAAAAAGTGGTTGAGTACCTTAATAACTGTAGACAAAAATATTACTTTAGTCACAAGATGAAAATCTTGAAATACGTTTACATAAGATCTGGAAAAAGGATGGAAATTCCTGCAGGTTTAAATACAGTAGTATTATATAATATACTAATTTTATTTAGAATAGGTATGCAGGTACTTTATAGCAGATGCAATACACATCAGGTATTTGACTCATTTTGTATAACATCACACAATATTCCCCTAAAACCTAGAGCATACCAAAGTATCTTTAAACAAATTCAAATACTTTTGAAAACTACTTAATCAAGCCTGCCTTAAACTTTCAATTATTGGACTTTCACTTCTAGCCAAGATGAAGTAAAAGAAACAGGATTAATCCCTCCAACTTGAAAAGTTTTCATGTCAAAATACATGAAACAATGGATGACTACACACTAGCTACCAAGCCATAAAGGATAGTGATTCCCTGACAAATGACCAAAAAACAAGGTAATTCCGACAGCTGCCTCTACTTACTGCCTTGAAAATATCCAAGACTTTGGAATTCATAGGCTAGAGCTTCTGAGAAGAAAGAATTGAAGAAGATCCCCTTGAGTATTCCCAACAAAGTACGGATTAGCATGTAAGTATGAGGAAACCATCTCAACCTGAGCAAAAGAACCACCCCAGAGGTTTGGAGGGAATAGTGCATGCCCAGTGCTCACAAGGAGTTCTCCTCAACCAAAGTGAAAAGTTCATGTTCACTGGTCATTAGGAAGAGAACTCAGTCTCAGTGGCAAATGCTCTTGCCTGGCATGTGCAAGGATCCTGGGTTGGATCACCAGTACCAGAAAGGAAAAAAAAAAAAAAAAAAAAAGTAAGAGTACTCAGAACATTCTTGCCACAGCAATGGGTAGAAATAATTACCATAGGAATAATTACTATAACTGACCATTGTTCAAATAACAATATTAAAACTAAAAATCCACAGTAACAAACTGTTTCTAGGTGATTTAACTGTGCAACAATTCAAAGTTAAAGTAGATTTGGAGAAATAAAAAAAATACCTAGTACTCAACAAGGTAAAATGCACAATGTCTGGTTTCCAGCCAAAGATTTCAGGGCAAATAAGGAAAATATGCAACAAAATGAAGAGAAATACTAATCAATAATTAGTAGAGCCATATTCCATGCATTCAACAAGTTGTAGAGACACAGAATTTAAAAAAGCAAAACAAACTTTTAGAGATGAAAGTTCTAAACAGAGAGATATTAAAAACAATACATAAAGGCTGGTGTTGTGGCTCAGAGGTAGAGCACTTTCCTAGCATGTATGAGGCACTGGGTTCAATCCTCAGCACCACATAAAATAAAATAAAGACACTGTGTTCACTTATAACTAAAAATAAATTAATTAATTTAAAAAATGCATAAGATTACAGAAAAAAATCACTGAACTTAAATATACATAAAAAATTAGCCAAAGTACAATTTTGAAAAAAAATTAAGAGAATAAAATAAAGAATCAAAAACAAAGGGAAGAAAAGAAAACAAATGACCTCTCAGATGACATCAAATGGAATTTAAGCAACTCAACTCCAAAACGAGGAAATCAGAAAAATTCAAAGAAACAAGGCTCCAAAATTTTTCAAATTTAATAAAAATTAACCCAAATATTTTCCCAAGAGACTGCAAGCACGAGAAACACAAAGTTCTCCCAAAACTATGCCAAAATCAGCAAGAGAAATTTTAAAGTAGCCAGAAGAAATAATGTATATTTCATAAAAAGAAAAAAAAAATTTTTAAATGAGAACACACAAGTGAGATGGGAAGCATATTCCCCCAGTCTAGCCTACAGATGAAACTAGAGCCTACAGATGAAACTAGAGTCTTGGCTAACACCTTAACTGCAGCTTTGTGAGGCTGAAGCACAGAAGTCACCCAAGTCATGCCAAAATTCCTGATCCAGAGCTACTGGGGGCTATTAAATGTGCATTTTTTAAAAAAGAGATGATGTTGTTTATGGCCAGAATGTAGACTTTCGCAAAATTAATGTACCCATTTTAACAACAACAGCAAAAAAAAAAAAAAAAAAAAAAAAACCCTATGATCATTTCAATATAATCAGAAAAAGCATTTAGCAATGTCCAACATTTGATTTCTCATGGGAAAAATATCTCTCAACAAGCTAAAAATAGAAAAAATTTCTTCAGGGCTGGGGCTGTACTCAGTGGTACAGCGCTTGCCTAGCATGTGTGAGGCACTGGGTTTGATTCTCAGCACCAGATACAAATAAATAAAATAAAATAAAGGCCCATCAACAACTAAAAAAAAAAAAAAAAAAAATTTCCTCAATCTCACAAAGAAAATATAAAAAATTCACAGGGCGAGGTGGCACACATCTGTTAATTCCAGCATCTTGGGAAGCTGAGGCAGGACAATTAAGAGTTCAAAGCCAGCCTCAGAAACTTAGCAAGGCCCTTAGCAATTTAGCAAAGCTCTGTCTCAAAATAAAAAGGGCTGTGGACATGGCTCAATGGATAAACACCCTTGGGTTCAATCCCTTGCATCAAAAACAGTCATATCCAGAATATGTAACAAACTTTCAAAACTCTATTAAGAAATCATACAACCTATTAAAAAAAAAAAAATAGGGGAAAAGTTGAAGACCTTTCACCAAAGAAAAGAAGTTAAATTAAAACTTTGAAAAGATGCTTCTTACAACATCATTAATCATGAGAAAAATGCAAAATTAACCATAACAAAATACCCACTACACCTATTAGATTGCTAAAACTATACAGCCTGACTATACAAAGAGTTGGCATGAATGTGGAAAAACTCTTACACACTGCTGACTTAAAAGTAAAATGATACAATCACTTTGAAAAATGGTTTAGCAGTTTCTTAAAAAGTTAAGTCTGGGGGCGGGGATTGTGGCTAAGTGATAAAGCACTTGCCTAGCATGTGTGAGGCATTGGGCTTAATCCTCAGCACTACATTTAAAAAAATAATTAATTAATTAAATTATTTTTTAAAAGTTAAGTCCATACTACCATATGCTCCCATCATTCCTCTCCTAGGTACTTACCCAAGAGAAATGGAAGTGTACATTCATGCAAAACCTTGAGCACAAATGCTCACAGCAACTTTAGTTGTAATAATCAAAAAACATCCAGATGCAGTGGCACATACCTGTAACCCCAGCAACTTGGGAGGCTGAGACAAGCGGATCATGAGTTCAAAGCCAGCCTCAGCAAAAAGCAAGGCACTAAGCACCTCAGTGAGACCCTGTCTCTAAATTTAAAAAATAGCTGAATGTGGCTCAGAGTTCGAGTGCCCCTGAGTTCAATCCCTGGTACCAAAAAAAAAAAAAAGACCAATAGTGAAATGTCTATCAACAGGTGACTGGTAAGCAAACTGTGGTACTTACATACAATGGAAGAATACTCAAATAAAAAAGGAATGAATTAATGATAGACCCACCAACAAAATTAATCTCAAAACAATTATGCTAAGTGAAACACACATACACACACAAAAAAAACCAAACTACTGCACAATTCCACTTACATATAATTCTAGAAAAAAACAAATCCATCCTTACTAACAGCAACTCACTGGTTGCCTAGGAAGAGGATGCAGGAACAGGTGATAAGGATTACAAAGGTACACAAGAAATTTAAGGGGGTGATGTTGTGTTCATTTCTTATGAATGATAAGATGTTCCACAGGTGTAAACATACATGAAAACTTATCTTTAAATACTCAAAATTAATTGTATGTTACCTACACACCACAATAAAGCTTTTAACAATCTACACTGAGAATGGGGGTGTAGTTCTGTGGTATAGTGCTTGCCTAGCATGCACAAGGAACTGGGATCTACCTCAGCTCAGCATTATCACAAAAAGAAAAAAAATTCCTGCACTGAATTTTTAAGAATCATACTATGCCAAAGAAAACATTATGAAGTAATTTTAAATATATTAAAAATCAGATGCTAAGCAAAATAAGTCAAACTCAGAAAGCCAGAGATATGTTTTCTCTCTTACATGAAAGAGAGCAAAAAGGAAAAGAAAGATGGAGGCAGGGTATGCAAATCTTGTGAAAAATCAGAGATTAGAATAGAGAAAAGGGACCAGGGATGGGAGGAGGGAAGGGGTCCAGGAAACTCTGGAGAGTGATATTAGCTATATTGTTATACTGCATCTAAATATGAATTTGTAACAACAAATGCCACATTATGTACAACTATAATGTACCTTTAAAAAAAAAAATGGTAAAAAATAAATCAGGCATCTGCAAGTTAATGCTACAGGCCAAATATGGGCACACCCTTGCTTTTGTGTCATCTTTGGCTGCTTTCCCTACCATAAAAAGAGTTAAGTAGTTGCAAAAGAAATAATATTACCTGCAAAGTCAAAATATTTAACACACTTGTTCTTCAGTATCCCAGGGGACTGTTTCTAGGACTCCCTAAAGATATCAAAATTCAAAGATGCTGAAGTTTCCTTTATAAAATTGTAGATTATTTGCATATAATCTACTCACATTGTCCCATGCACTTTAAATCATCTCTATACTACTTATACCCAACAGAATACAAATACTATGTTAAAAGTTGTTACACTGGCCTGGAGTAGTTGGAAGGCTAAGAGTAGAGGATTTCAAGTTTTGAGGCCAGCCTGGGCATCTGAGTAAGACCCTGTCTCAAAAACTAAAAAGGGCTGGGGATGTAGTTTAGTGGTAAAGCAGCCATCGATTCAATCCCCAATACTGCAAATAAGTTGTTATACTATATTGTTTAAATATAAGGACAAAAGGGCTGGTGATGTAGCTCAGTGGCTAGGCACCAGACTAGTCTATGAGAGGGCCTGGGTTCAATTCCAAGTACTGGGTGGGGGACAAAAAAGGACAAGAAAAAAAATCTGTACATGTTCAATACAGATACATTTTTTCCAAATATTTTCAATCCACAATTGGGCTGAATCCACAGATGCTGAAATCACTATTAGAGAGCCAACATATATATACAGCACTTTCAGAAAGTTTGCTGATTTCTGCTACAAATCAAGAGATTATATTATAAAATAAGTGGCATATCAGGCACAGTGGCACATGCCTATAATCCCAATGACTTGGAAGGCTGAGGCAGGAGGATTTCTAAGCTCAAAGCCAGCCTCAAGAACTTAGTGAGACTCTATCTCAAAAAATAAAAAGGGCCAAGCACGGTAGCGCATGCCTATAATCCCAGCAGCTCAGGAGGCTGAAGCAGGAGGATCAAGAGTTCAAAGCCATCCTCAGCAACAGTAAGGTGCTAAGCAATTCAGTGAGACTCTGTCTCTAAATAAAATACAAAATAGGGCTGAGGATGTGGATCAGTGGTTGAGTTCCTGAGTTCAATCCTCGGTGACAAAAAGTAAAAATAAAATGGGCTGGGGACCTGGTTCAGTGGTCAAGTGCTTCTGAATCAATCCCTGATACCAAAAAATAATTTAAACAAAATAAGTGGCATAAGGTAAAAATTATTAAAAAGAAACACAAATGTGGTAAAAGAATAATGAAGAAGGCTTTCTAGAAAACAAGATAAGCATATGGCTTCCAACCCATCCTATCATAAAACATGCCCACACAGTCCTTAGGACCAATGAGTTCCACATCTGTAAATTCGACCAACATCAGACTGAAAATATTAAAACAAAACAAAACAAAAAAAAACTGTATGTACTAAACATGTACAAACCTTTTTTTCCTGTTATTATTCCAAAACAATGCAGTAAAAGTACTACATACTATTTCCATTATATTGGGCATTATAAGTAAACTGCGTGCACAAAAGAATATGCAGAGGGTATCTATAAGCAATATGTAATTTTATATAAAGGATTTGAGCATCTGTGAATATTGGTATAAGGGGTGAGAGGGTGCTTCTGGAACCAATCCGCTATGGATACTGAGGGAAAAAATGTATTCTTTTGAAATCAGGGGAGCAGAGGCATATAATCAATTAAAGAGGTAAATGCAAGTGTGGGAAGCATTTTAATTTCCCTTTTTCTATGTATATTTATATATACCTAAACTCCATATTTGGTACTAAAAAATTCTTACCTGATCTGTTCAGTTTGTACAATCCCTTCCTTATGACCCTCCAAACGAGCAGCCAATCTCTCTTTATCAAGGCGCACACACTCTTCATCCTGGAAATAATCACTGGTTAGTAAACATTCTAAATTTTTATTTTAAAAAAACTGTTTTTGCAGTGCTAAGAACTGAAGGGCTAAGGGCTTTGAGTATGCTAAGCATGCAGTCTACCATTAAACTTTATATATAAAGTTTTATGAAAAAAAAACCACTGTACATAATTTTTCCTTACAAAATCCTCATCTACACATTTCCATGGAAGTAATCCATGACTTTCATGAACTTTAAGGATACTTTTAGTTATACAAAGAAAACCACAACAAAATATATGCTGGATCATTTAAGACTAGATAGAGCTATGCCAGGCGTAGTGGCCCACGCATGGAATTACAGTGGCTCAGGAGGCTGAGGCAGAAGGCTCCAAGTTCAAAGCAAACCTCAGCAAAAGCGAGGCCCTAAGCAACTTAGTGAGATCCTGTCTCTAAATAAAATACAAAGTAGGACTGGGGATGTGGCTCCATTATCGAGTGCCCCTGAGATCAATAGCTGGTACTAAAAACAAAACAAAACGAAAAGACTAGAACTAACTATAAATGCTCCTCAACTTACAAAGGGGTTCTATTCTGATAAACCCATAATAAATTGAAAATAACATACACCACAAGTGCATTTAATACACTGACCTTACCAAACATTATAGCTTGATATAACTTACTTAAATGTCTCAGAATATATCCTCTCACCCACACAAAAACCAACTTTATTACTAAGCGTTGGAGAACAATTATTATTAGTTGAATACTGTGCTAAAAGTGGAACACTTTCAAGTCAATGTGTATGTAACATTTCTGAACCATTAAAAAAGCCAAAAAATTGTCTAGGATCATCTGTAAAAGCTTACCAAAAAAACTTGCTTAGTCATTTATTTCTATGATTAAGTGTTCTTGCCATAATACATCATAACTACTTTTATTCAGAAAGATATCATACAACAAATGATCCTTTATAACTGAGGAAACTTATAACTAAATATTATGAGAAGCCTTCATCAGAGTCAAAAACTTCATTCTGAATCTAGGGGTTTTTTTTCCATCTGTTGCCACAAGTCCCAAACCGAGTAAAACTTTAATAGTTTTCAAAGCATGTTCCTTAGAACATTAGAGATTTCTTATAAAGTGTCCCAGGCAACTTCAAGATCTTGACTGACATTTAATTTTGGTAGCTCAGAAAAAAAAAATTTTTTTTTCCATACAGGCAATTAAGCCCAGGTGTACATAACCACTAAGCCACATCCCAGCCCTTTTTTATATTTTATTTAGAGACAGGGTCTCACTGAGTTGCACTGGGCCTCGCTAAATCACTGAGGCTGGCTTTGAACTAGTGATCCTCCTGCCTCAGTCTCCTAAGATGCTGGGATAACAAGTGTGAGCCACCACACCCACCACTCTCAGCTAGTTGGTAGCTCAACTTTAATATATATTTATGTATTTCAGGATGTCAGCTAAAATGTCTGAATACTTAACAAGACAAAAATCAATAATTCTAATTTAGTTCCATGCCTATATGCAATAAATAAGCAAATGATCAGAGTCCACGTCCAATGGCTAATGAATATGAAATTGTACTAAAAAAAAAAAAAAGCAGAGCCTACTCGATAGATCAAAAAATATGGGGGGGCTCCAATTCTTACACTAACAGTAATCTATCACTTAAAAAAATCTTCAAATGGACACATGGGCTGAAATGAATGGAAGGCTATTTTGGCAAATGCATTATATTTTTCTCATTTATAATAAAGGTATATAACCCCTAATAGTCAAGTTCCTTAAGGAACTGCAAATTAAAAGACAATTGCAATCTAGACTTTAATCAAATCAGAAACCCTTCCCTCAAGGTTTCTTTTTCCTGGTATAATGTAATATTCATACACTGAACTAAAACTAAAAATTGCTTAGGTAATGTGTTTATATAATACAATATTACTTTATAAAATGATCTGGAAAAAACCTATGCTATTTTATGTTGATTTTTCAAGCTACTGGAATCCTAGCAATTTAGCATTTCTAACATGTTCAATTTTTTCAAATAACTAAATTATAATGTTCAGACTTTTCCGATCAAATGATATCCCTGACTTCACTCCCTTTGTCAACCGTCAGTCACAATATTCTCTCATAAATTGAGCAAATTTTCAGTTTTACTGCCATAAAACTTGTACCAAGGGTTAACAGAATAGCTAGGATCCAGAGTACCTTGGCTCTAATACTAGTTCTTCTAACTTCGGCAAATCCCTTCTTTGTTCTGGAGCCTCACACATCAAGCCTAGTACCACACGTCAAGCCTCACACGTGTCAAACCTAGTACCACAAACTTCAAGAGATTGTGGTGAAGTTAAATGAGTAAATACACATGAAGTATTTAGACTATCCCCTAGCACATAGCAGTAACAATGAATCAGTTATCATTTTTGTCATTATGTGAAATATATCAAGTCTGTGTTTCAGAATATACCTAATTAAAATTACATTATTTTAGCATCAATTTTATCACTGGTTGCACTATATATAAATTACCCACCAATCCTGTCCCTTCAAGTTACCTTTCTTATAATTGTGGATGCTTTACTATCCATATAGCAGACAAAAAATATATATTTGTTCTAGTTGTAGATGAACACAATACCTTTATTTTATTTGTTTATTGAACCCAGTGCCTCACGCATGCTAGGCGAATGCTGTGCTACTGAGCCACAACCCTGTGCCCCGCCACTTATAAAAGGTTTTATGAGATAGTGGTAGGCCAGAATTGGCCTTTGGGTCCTAGTTTGCCTATCCCTAGAAAAAGGTGGTATGGGAATTTGCTCTACTCTTCAGAGCTGTGAAGTGCTTACTTCATTAAAATACTGACTTAATGGGTTTCAGATTTCTTGTAGCACTTTAGCTAGCAAATAGAATATTAATATTGCTTAATAATCCTTAAGGAATGTTAAGGATAGTTTACATGAAATAGAAGCCACTTAAGAAATATACTTATGGGACTGGGGCTATAGCTCAGTGGTAGAGTGCTTGCCTGGCACGCATGAGGCCCTGGGTTTCATCCCCAGCACCACATAAAAAATGAAAAAATCAAAAGTTGTTTAAATATTTTTAAAAAGTATTAAAAAACAAACACATAAAAAATATATAGTTATTTTTACAGATCTACCGCATAACACAATGACTATAGTTAATAAATGTATTATACTTTAAAACTGCTGAATAATTTTTCTTTGAAAACTGCTAAAGGAAGTTTTTATTGTTCTCATTACAATGATAAGTGTGTGAAGTAATGTAAGTATTAATTAGCTCAACTGAGTCATGCCACAGTGTAGAGGTATTTTAAAACATAATACTATTTATAATATACAGTTTTTGCCAACTAAAAAAATGCAGTTCTCTTTGGAAAGAAAATTAGTTCTGATAAAAGTCTAAAATAAGAACAATCATGGTTTCTAGCAATATTAATTAATACCACTGATGGAGACAAGTGTTATCTCTTCAATGTTAATTGACAGATGATAGGTTCAATCATTTGTTTAATTAAGATTAAGATTAAACATTCCTCTGGAGTGTTAATCACCATTTCAGGGGGTTTTATATGCAACAGATATGGAACTTCTTAAAGATTTACAAAAAATAAGAACATAATAATATAATTAAAATCCAGAAAAACAAAACTCCTAGGATTACTACAAACAACTCTTGTTACCAAACAATCTCAATTTCAGAAACAATATGAATAATCTTTAAATAAATTCTATTACCTCAATTCTTGGTTTCTTTGCTTCTGCTAAAACTTCATCTGCAGCTCGTTTGACTTTAAGAAAAAGAGAAGTAAATAAATGTATAGTTTTGGGATGGATTTGTGAAAGTTCAAATAAAGATGTGACAAGGCATACCTTGAGTGGATCGCTGAAGACCTATTTCTAGAGGGGCACTTCTGTCTATACTTGCTGATGTTGCTGAAAAATTAAAAAACATTCACATAAACAGATCAATATTTAAACACATATTGGATTTTATTACAAGTAAAATTCACAAGCTTTGTCATAGTTTGTATTTCTGTGTGGAGACTTACTCCAAAAAAAAGTAAATTTTAAAGCATTATTGTAGAAGTATTTTATAAAAAGATTAATCTGTATTAGAAAGCTTATGAGAACAAACTATTCTTAATAATTTAGCTTACATATTACTGAGATGAACTGCTTCAAAGACTATACTTCAGAATCACAACACATGTACATTAAAAAGTTTACCTAAGTATAAATATGATCACACATATATGAGGGTAAGTTTTTTAAGTTAACATTCACGTTAAACATGAAATCTTTAATTCTTTACAATTGGTAGAAAACTTTCAATTACCTTTTGAATTATTTGGGGACAGGGTAGTGGGGATTGAACTCAGGAGTACCGGGCCACTAAGCCACATCCCCAGCACTGTTTTGTATTTTATTTAGAGACAGGGTCTCACTGAGTTGCTAAGCACCTTGCTTTTGCTGAGGCTGACACTGAACTCGAGATCCTCCTGCCTCAGCATCCTAAGCTGCTGGGATTGTGTGCGCCACTGTACCCAGCTTGAATTATTATTATTTTTTAAAGCATTTTTTTAACCTTTATTTTATTTATTTACTTTTATGTGGTGCTGAGGATCGAACCCAGTGCCTCACACTTGCTAGGCAAGCGCCCTACCACTGAGTCACAACCCCAGCCCCTTGAATTATTTTTAATGACTCAAAATAATGAAACTGTCCCCCTCGACCTAGATTCTACCATCCTATATAAACATTGGTTGTGCTTATATATCTCTCTAGAGTTTCTTTCTGTAGATATAAGAAATACAAACTTTTACTTTTATTTTAACCTTTTATTCTGACAAAATATTCTGAATCTTACTTTTCTGTTTACATAACAGTATTCTCTCTTAAATTCTTCCACATCGGCATATAGGACATTTCTTTAACTCTTTTCTTTACAACTACAGTATATGCTATTGTATGGATTATAATTTATTTAACCAATTCCTTGCAGATGAGCAGTTCTAACAGTCTTCTGTCATTACCAACAATGGTAAAATGAAACTATATATATGTCACTTCATACATTTTCAAATATGCCTCCAGGATAAAGTTCCAGATATAGGATTTCTAAGTTAATTTTGTGGTGACAGACTGCCAACATCTTCAACAAGGGTTGTAACTATTGAGATTATAAATAACAATGCAAAACGTTTCCTTATAGTTTGACTAGAGCATATTATTAAAATGTTAGGTTAAAAAATGCTATTTTTGTTAAACATTTCTAGCAAGTAGAGAAATGCAAATCAAAACTACTCTAAGATTTCATCTAACTCCAAAGAGAATGGGAATTATTAGAATACAGATAAAAATAAATGTTGGCAAGGATGTGGGGAAAAGGTACACTCGTACATTGATGGTGGGACTGCAAATTGGTGCAATCACTAGGGAGAAAGTAGTACAGAGAGTCCTCAGAAACATGGAATGGAACCACCATTTGAACCCATTGCTTGGTTTATACCCAAAGGACTTAAAATTGGCATATTACAATGATACAGACACATCAATGTTTATAGTAGCTCAACTCACAATAGCTAAATTATGGAATCAACTTAGGTGTCTTTCAACAAATGAATGGATAAAGAAAATATGGTATATATACACTAAGGAATACTACTCAGCCTTAAGAAAAATCAAATTATGGCATTTGCAGGTAAATGGATGAAGCTGAAGAATATCATGCTAAGTGAAATAAGCCAAATCTAAAAACCAATGGCCAAATGTTTTCTCTAATAAGCAGATACTGATCCATAATGGAGTGGGGTAAGGAAGAGTAAGGGAACTTTGAATTGGGAAGAGAGGAGTGAGGGGAGGGGAAGGGGTTTGACGGTGGGAAGGATGGTGGAATAAGATGGATATTATCACCCTATACACATGTATGATCACACTATACCAGAATGACTCTGCATCATGTACAGCCATAGGAATGAGAAGTTTGCTCCATTTGTAGACAACGTGTCAAAATGCATTCTACTTCATGTATAACTAATTAGAACAAATAAAAAATAAACTAAATTTTTTTAAAAAGAATACAAGTAACAATAAATGTTGGCGAGGATGTGGGAAAAAAGGTACACTCATATATTGGTGGTGGGACTGCAAATTGGAGCAACCACTATGGAAAGCAGTATGGAGAATTCCTCAAAAAACATGGAATGGAACCACCATTTGACCCAGTTATCCCTCTCCTCCATCTATACCCAGAGGACTTAAAATCAGCATACTATAGTGATACAGCGACATCAAAGTTTATAGCAGCTCAACTCACAATAGCTAAACTATGAAAAGAACCTAAGTGCCTTTCAACAAATGAATGGATAAAGAAGATGTGGTATTTATTCACAGGAGGAATATCCTTTGCCTTAAGGAAGGACAAAATTATGGCATTTACAGGTAAATGGATGGAGCTGGAGAACATCTGGCTAAGCAGAATAAGCCAATCCCAAAAAAACCAAAGGCTGAAGGTTTTCTCTGAATTGCAAATGCTAATTCACAAAGGGGGGTGGTGCCCTAGGGAAAAACAGAAGTACTTTGGACTAGGCAGAGGTGAAATGAAGGGATGGGAGGGGAAATAGGAGTAGGAAAGACAGCAGAATGAATCAGACAATAATACCCTCTGAGCATATGACTACATACGTGGACAATATATGTAGAGGACTGAGAAGGAACCAGAAGAATGAGAAGCTATATCATAACTTATGTAGGATGTGTCAAAATGCATTCTACTGTCATGTATAACTAATTAGAATAAAAATTTTTTAAATGATAACTTTGAATAGTTTGTAATTGATTTTTCAAAGAAATTAGCATATTTAGCATATTTTCTTTGGATTAGTGAACTGTATGACCGAAATTCATGGTTTTAAGTCTCTTTTGGTATATATTTCCAGAACAACTTCATATATTAGTTGAGACAGTTTTTTTCCTAATAAAATTTGAAATATTTCTTATCAGTGTGTCAAGTCTTTTATTAAAATACATAACTTTTTTACCTTTACCAAACTATTAACTGAATAATCCCACCTTTTCCCCAGTGATTTGACATGCCTCTTTTTACTCATGTTAAATTAACAAATGTACTTCTAATCCTACAGATTAAAAACTGTTTATTAGTTTATCAACTCTCTCTCAGTTCTAAAATTATTAGGGCTTTGTTAAAACTTCCAAAATCTAAAATAACTAGTCTTTTTCTCTTGCTCTTCCACAACTTTAAAATTAACTTGTCTAGTTCTACCCCTCTTTAAGAAAAACTGCTTGGATTGTTACAAATGCCAAGTGAAGAAAGACTTTCAAAAATGGGAGTGGTTAATAGTAACAAATGTGTTGACAGGTGGAGAAAGGTAAGGGAGCTCAATAGAGACAAAGCATAATCACTATAACTAGAAAGAGGAACATATGAACAGAGCTACGTTATTTATTTTTTTTAGTGGGAATATAAATTTTCCAATACTTATTTCATGGGGGGAACGACTGCTACTTAATAATTGCTACTTCAGAGTGAGCAATTTAGGGAGCTGGGGTTGTGGCTCAGTCGTAGAGCACTTGCCTCACACATGTGAGGCACTGAGTTCAATCCTTAGCACACATAATAATAAATAAATAAATGTTTTATGCCCATCTACAACTAAAAAATACTTAAAAAAAAAAAAAAAAGAGTGAGCAATTTAAAAGGTACTCACATGCTTCACCATTGAGATATCCAAGAAGATCTTTTCGGTCAGGTCTTCTAACCACAGGAATATTTTCAGTCTGAAACCAAAATTTTAAATTACATATTAAATAGATAATAATTATATAAAACCTGATAAGTTCATATGATCTCTAAATTTATTCCAATATCTTGATAACATTAAAATCAGATTTGTAAAAAAATATGCTAAGCTAAAAGAACCTAAAAATCTTGAAAAATTTTTTAAATGTTAATTTTTAGTAATTTTATTTTGGAAATTCCAGAAAGATGTATTAAAGATAATTATTAGAAAGGAAACAGTAACTCTCTTTTCAAAATATTAATTTCAGTCTTTTTTTTTCCTCATGGTTTACTCTAGGTCCTTATTTTTTTTTAACTGCATTCAAGATGTCTGCAAGTCAGACTAATAACTTTTAGTCTGCTTTCTCAGTTTATGCACCATCTCAACAGTGCTTTCATTTCTCACGCAAAAACTAGGCCTCTTCAAAATATTCAGCATGACCTCTTCCAAATAAACCGAATTAGCCACTAAAACTAAATTTTCATAATTAACAATATGCACATGTTGTTTAGAGAGGAGAAAAGGCACAGGCAATTATACAGAAAAATGTATGGTGGTTGTTTACCTTCTACATATTTCTTTTTATCCTTGAGTATGTATAAATTCTGTAAATAGGGGGGAAAAAAGATTTAAAAAATGAACCTGAAAAAATGTATCCATTTCAGAGAAATGGATAATTTTCCTTTACTAACCTACATTATCAAGATGTAAAGAGGTGAGCAAATAAAACTGTATAGTTCAGGTAAGAATAACTTTTGGGCCAGGAAATCAATGAACCCTATCGCTACCACAACTGCTATATCATTTTTCTAATGTTAACAGTGTAAGAAAAAATGATGGCAAATTGATTATTCAGGTTTAAATCCTTTGTCCGGGATAACAAAAACAAAGAAGTAATAAGAACCCTTAATACCAATGGCCAATTATTTCACAATGAATATTGATTACCTTTCACTATGCCAAACATTCTGTACTTACATCTTGATTACTTAGTTGAATATTTAATCACTTAAAAATTATTCTTTTTTTTCCCCTAAAAGATCAAGCTAAATTTTCATTTCTCCTTAGGAGTATAAAACTTTTAAAGTCCATGGGTTTTGTGTGTGCATGTTTGCAGATTTTTTTCCCCAAATCAGTCACCGTGGAATATTATAAATAGTTTAAATATTTGAATTAATTTTCTTCAAATTACTATTTCTAAGTTTAATAATATACTTCATTGCTTAGTCACTATTGAATTACATACAAATTATAGCCAACTAAAAGACATAGTCTACACATACTAAACTATGAGCCAGGGGCCTGAGGTTGTGACTCAGTGGTAGAGCACTTGCCTATCATTTGTGAGGCACTGGGTTCAATCCTCAGCACTGTATATATACATATATATATATATTTTTGTTTCTTTGTTTAAAGTAAGTAAATAAAAATAAAATAGGAGCCAGAATACTTATTTCAAGAATGGTCTGTTCACACGAAAAAGCAAATAACATCAAGAAATCAGAAAAGTGGAGCCCTGGAATTTTAGAATTCTACACCTCTAATTTGAGAAATATTTAAGAAAAACAAAATTGAAATCTTATGTGACCAAGGTCCACAGTAATAATAACTATCCATTAATTATACTCTACAACCATTCTAAAAGAACATGATCCATAAATCTAAACTGAATGCTTAAAATGCTTAGAGTGGTTTTTTTGGATATATCCAAAATAAATGGATATATCCAAAAAAAACACTCTAATTTCTGCCTAACTCAATTTTTAAAGATACAAAATATCTTTACAGAGATGTCAATATTTTTCTCCAATATTTACCAAGTATAAGTATTTAACACTAAACATGTATATATGTATATCTCGCTCAGAAAAGCAGAATCTATGGTTTAATTCTTACAAAAACCTATCAGATGAAATGACACCTTCTTCTCAACTGCTTTAAGTAGCAAGTTATTATTTAAGATACCATGCATAAGTCAGTAACCTCAACTATTAGTTAGAAAGGAGGGAAAATTTATAAAACTAAATTTTACACAGATAAAATGCAACTAGGGGCTGGAATTATGGCTCAGTAGTACAGCACTTGCCTAGCATGTGTTGTGAGGCACTGGGTTCGATTCTCAGCACTGAATATAAATAAGTGAATAAAATAAAGGTCCATTACAGGGGCTGGGGATGTGGCTCAAGTGGTAGCACGCTCGCCCGGGTTCGAGCCTCAGCACCACATACAAACAAAGATGTTGTATCCGCCGATAACTAAAAATATTAAAATTCTCTCTCTCTTTAAAAAAAAAAGAATTTTTTTAAATGCAAACTAGCAATAACTCAAAAGCTCTAATGATGACAGACATGAAGATATTTATGAAGCTTGAATAAAACCATTTAAAACTCTAAGAAATGAAAAAGTATTTATAAATTAATACATTTCAATAAAG
The DNA here is from genome assembly GCF_048772815.1 of Callospermophilus lateralis. Classification (NCBI taxonomy): domain Eukaryota; kingdom Metazoa; phylum Chordata; class Mammalia; order Rodentia; family Sciuridae; genus Callospermophilus; species Callospermophilus lateralis. The sequence goes on from NC_135317.1 coordinate 87,221,904, forward strand.
TAGTACTTGTAAGAATGTTAAAACAATATTGTAAGCAGATATTTAATTATTTCAGTATCTCAAAAAATATATCAAATTCTATCAAAAAGAATCTGTGGGCTTAATTTTAAAAACTGAGTATTATCATTTGGGGGCATTTTATTTAGGTATTTATAGCAATTTGCAATGCCACACAGCTATCATACCCAAATAACTCTGAAATCTATTATCGATTATAATAAAGAACTTCCCTAGAATGTCATCATCACAGCCTCTATAAAATTAGTTATTTTCAAATTGTTTCTAAAGATTTGTATCTAAGTAAAAGATTTTCAAATATGAGAAAGCAAGCAAAACTGAAAACAAATGAATTTATCAAGTATGAAAATAACTGCTAAATTAATTAATTCTAAAACAATGTCTATTAATACTTTTATGACCAAAATAAATTTTTTCCCAAAACATCAGGATCCTTCCCACATCTTATAAATTTTTATAAAAACATCTCTGTAAATACCTTTATAACTTCTCTTGTTATAACATGATGTTTATTTCAGATTAAAAAAATCACAGATTAAAAAATTTGTATTAATCATAAAGTAGCCAAATTTTAATCCTCCAGGAAACTTATACATTTGTGATCCATGAGGTAAATTATCCATGCCAAACTATACCTATAAACAATTAAGTTAAAAAACAAGTTTTAAAATAAACCCTACTTACAGCTGCACGACGGACATAAACAGGATGAGAAAGGTGCACATTATTAAGTAGAAATAAAATGGAATCCAAAGTGTAGTACTCTCTGGGTTGGCCTTCCTTTCCAGTCCTGAAATAATTAAAGCAAAATTTTTATTCACAATTTAAATTCAATTATTTGGGCTCAGGTACATGTATCGATTCATCTTTACCCACTTGATCATCCAACAATGTACTTAACATAGCTAACGAAAATACACATAACTGGGGCTGGGGCTGTAGCTCAGTGACAGAGCACTTGCCTAACATGTGTGAGGCACTGGGTTCGATCCTTAGCAACACATAAAAAATAAAATCAAATAAAGGCACGCTGTCCATCTATAATTATAAAAATAAATAAGTAAATAAATAATAAAAAATACACAAAACTGTCTGAAGCAGTAGCACATGCCAGTAATCCCAGCTGGGGAGGCTGGGAAGGCTTGGGATAATGGGATCAACACCAGCTTCAGTGAGGCCTTATACAACTCAATGAGACCCAGTTTCCTAAATAAAATATTTTTAAAAGGCTGAGTATGTGGCTCAGTGGTTAAGTGCCCCTGAGTTCACTTTCCAGTACCAAAGAAAAAACAAAAACAAAAACAAAGCCCCTAAATTATAAAATCTACTAAGTGTAATGTCAGGAAAGCAAAAAGAACACAAAGGAAGGCAATAACAAAATGCAAGAAGTAGGGAAAGCACACACATGTTTACTATAAAGAACAATACAAACTTTTTAGAACTGGACCCAAATTAGGCTCTGGGCTTTATCAACAGAGAAAAAAACCTAATCATTTGCCACCATGCATGCATGTAATCCCAGAGGGAGGCCAAGGCAGGAGGATCATGAGTTCAAAGCCAGACTCAGCAATGGAGAGGCCCTAAGCAACTCAGTGAGACCCCATCTCTAAACACAATATTAAAAAGTGCTGGGAGCTGAACTGGGTGCAGTGGCACCTGCCTGTAAATACCTGCAGCTCGGGAGCCTGAGGCAGGAGGATTGGAGACTCAGCAATGAAGAGGCACTAAGCAACTCATTGAGACTCTGTCTCTAAATAAAATAGAAAAAAGGCTAGGGATGTGGCTCAGTGGTTAAGGGCCCCTGGGTTCAATCCCTGGTACCAAAAATAAATATCAGTTATAGAACGGAGGATCCTTAAGAGAAAACAAATTGTAATAAAACAATACAGTCTACAGGAACAAGCTCTCCAACGTTGTCACCTATGGGTAAGCTGCTCTAGAAGATCACCTATTTATAGCTGTCCAAACCTAAGTGGGGCCATACTTTGTGTTCAGTGCCTGAGAAACTGGAGCTATATATAACTAACTTAATGTCCAATCCCACCCTTTACCCTACTTCAAAAAGTCACACAGCTCTGAAAGATTTTTCAGCAAGGAAGCAGACCAAAATGCAAAGGGGGGGGGGGGTGTGCTAGGGATATAGCTCAGTTTGTTGAGTGCTTGCCTTGCATGCACAAGAGAGTACTTGTCTTGCATGAACAAGGCCCTGGGTTCAATCCCCAGCCACCACAAAAAAAAAAAAAGCAAAAGGTATGGAAGATGGAAAGAGATGGGTATTCAATCCCACCTTTCCCTCTACATCTACCCATCATAATTCAAATGTATTATTTGAATTCATTTGAATACGGCCCACTATAACCAGTCCCCAATTGGACTTTTCTACCATCTCTATATTAATGTATTTCAAACCACACCTCACTTATTACTGTACAAAGAAATTTCAGTTTTTCCTTATGATAGAGTAAAAATAACAATGCACTGCATGCAATAAGGGTATGTAATGTTTTATACATACGTATATCTTTACAGGTGTACATACACAGCAATGATTCACTGCTGAAAAGTCTGAAATCTGTTTTAAGCATTTCTTTTCACTGCCTTCAATGAAGTGCTGTCAAAACATGTCCTTTTCAGCCCTTATGCCTTTAGTATACAGCTCTGTCATCCTGAAGGACTAATCTGTCACTTTTTTTTTTTTCCTTCATAGAAGTTAGTTTTTGTTTGGAGGGAGTACTGGGAATTGAATCCAGGGTTGTGTGCTTAGTAGGCAAGCACTCTACCTCTGAATTACATCCCTAGACCTCCTCTAACTCAGAACTCTTCCCCATTCTGGGTGGAGGTAAGGTGATGGAGATTGAACTCAAGGACACTTCACCACTGAGACACAGCTCCAATCTTTTAAGACAGGATCTCGCTAAATTGCCCAGGCTGGCCTAGAACTTGCAATCCTCCTGCCTCAGCCTCCAGAGTAACTGGGATTTCAGATGTGAGCCACTGTGCCTGGGTTTTTACCCATTCTGTAAAGCTTACTCATTTGTCGATGCATTCATTCAAAAAAGCTCAGTGGGATGCAAATATGTCACATACTTCTATGAAAACTTCCTTAAAATACCTGTAACTAGAAGTAACTGTTCTGAGATAAAAAGCCTTTCACAAGTTACTTATTCTTATCTCTTCTACTTGGATTAATTCTTCTGAGTCAGGAGCCAGGGTTTCAGGAATTTTTCTATTCCTTGAGTTAAACTGCCCTAAACCCTGAATATTTGTTATTAATTTTATATACACATATACACACACACATACACACACACACATATATATGCACACACATACACACATACATATGTATCCATTAAAAATCCATTCAAGGGCCAGCCTTTTTGGTTGTAGATCATGGTAAAGCACTTGACTAGCACATGTGAGGCACTGGGTTCGATCACCCACACCACATAAAAGTAAATAAATAAAATAAAGGTTGTGTGCATATGTGTCCATCTACAACTAAAAAGTGTTTTTTTACTTCAATCAGATATTGCTTATGCAATTATCTTCAAAGGGTAAAACAAGAAATTCAGAATGGCGTTTAATCAATATTTCATAAAGCTTATGAAATAAGAAGGCTAAAAGAAATCCCTTAAATTTCCCAGTTTTTCATCAACTCTCCATAAAGCCCTTTCCACTCAAACAAAATGAATAGGAAAGTTCTGGTCTAAAGGTCAAATTATCAAAATGAAGCATCAATAACAGTGATCAATCATTAAATGATTATCAAAACTATATCTAGATGTTTTCCTGAACGACTTAAAATTCACTAGACCCCACGTAGCATGCATGGATTGACGTCCCAAAACATTTTTCTTGAATACACACTTTCCAAAATCACACACCATTATTTTCTTAAATCTGTAAAGCTGATTTCATTTGATCAGTAACTTTCTAACTCAAAAACTCCTGCTTTCCTCTCTAGCACTGGTTTTGATGATTATTCCAAATTAACCAACTCTTTCCCATCTTAGCTTCACGCAGTCGCGCCCTTCTCTCTTCCTGAGGAATAACACCCTCCCCAATTACTAAGGAAGAAGAAACCGACCAGGAGCTGCAAAAGCCACCTGAGACAGAACACATGGCAGTCTCGAAACGAGAAAATTTTAAGAACAAAAAGGAACGTCTCCGGCAGCAGACGGTGTGCTCCTTTGTGCACCTACGTTCAGGTACACTTGTGCACCAGCCCTACACGTTGCTGGTACTTGATACATACTGGGGGGAAAAAGAACTGGTAAAGTCACAAACTCCCATGTTCCCGTTCCCTTTGGCTTCCCAAAGATTTAAAGGGATGGACCGCTCCAGACAGTTCCTCCTCTTCCCTCCTCACCCTAAAAGTGCAACTTGGGCTCTAGAGAGAAACTTTTTCCCATAGCACCCGTTTATCCCCCATCCCCAAGGGAAACAGGGGGAGGGGTTAGGAAAGAGGTCGCCTGGGGGCGCCCAACACCCCTAGGCCGAAGCCAAGCCGGACTTACCCCCAAACTACATAGTTGGTCTTCACATTCTTGGGCCAGGAGAACTCCCCGAAGATCACTTCGTCTCCCTTCACCACAATCTCCTTCTTCTGGATGTTGTACTGTCGCAGGACGCTGAGCACGTCCGCCATCTTCCCCCCCCTCGCCGCCGCTTGCCCCGGGCGCCGCCGCCGCCACCACCGCTGCGCCTGCCTCCCTCTTCCCCAGTCGCCTCGCCCTCTTCCTCCTCCTCCTCCTCCGCCGCCGCCGCCGGGAACCAACAGCAGGAGAACTAACAGCCGTCCTCGCCTACGACAGCAGCAGGGGCAGTAGCCACCCAGGCCGCCAAGGACCCCGCGCTATAAGGCAAGGCCCCGCCGCTGGCTGCCCGCGGAGAACGCCTGACTGCGCGCCTCCAGCGCCTCACGGCTGCCGCCAGGGGGAGCCGCAACTGCCCGGGAAAATGCCCCTCCCAGACTCCTCCTCCTCACGGAGACAAATCCCTGAACCGCGCTGCGCACCAACACCGCGCCCACGTACAGCGCGCGCACGGGAACACTGCCGGGCGCGCTCACTCAGAGGCGACAGGTGCGCGCGCACCTGCACGGCCGTTCCGTACTTCCATCCCTAGAGCGCGCACTGAGTGTTCGACGACCTGTGCAGCGTGAGGCCGTCGCCCCTGGGGCCCTCGCTGGGCGACGGTGGGGCTCCGCAGCGTTTGCCAACGACTGGAATCGCCTGTTTATCTACGTGGGACCCACTTCTAAGTCGGATCCACATCTAGCAAAAGGTCTCTAGATCCTACTGATCTGGATAAGCCCTTTGAGAAGACGTGTTGGGCTTTGGTGTTTCTGGATCTGGTGTTTAGTTTTTGTCTTTTTTTTTTTTTTTTTTTTTCTCCTTTGCAGAGTGGAAAAAGACCAAGTTCGGTGGAATACACTTTTGACACCATATTTGTTAATGGTTTTGACCTTACAGCAGCTGTAGGTTAATGGAGAAAATGGGATTAATACGAGAATAAGGTGAAAGCGTCTAAACAAGTTAACAAAATATCATAAAATATTTGGAATTTCCTGCCCCTTTTCTTAGAGGATAACTTTTTCTGTCCTGGTCCCTACTCCCAGCGAATCGCAAAGGACTAGAAATGGTTCCAAATTGTAAATGGGAAACCTACTCTGACAGAAAGCTCAAACTACACTAATTAAAAATACTTTTGGACAACTGCAATTTTTAAAATCGCGCTCAGAAGATTCAGTGGTCCTTGAAGAAATGGGAACATTTAACTAAATTCAACATACCAGTGCCTTACCGACATATCCCATGGTCCCCCCCCTCCCAACCCCCACGTTTATTTTTCTTGTTACAGTAGAAGAGGGGAAGGCAACTTTGTGACAAAACAATGCCTTGACCAGTTTTGAAAAAATACATATATTTTTATGTGCAGCAAATAACCATACATATACAGAAGTATGTGGGTGGTTTCATATACCATGTTTGGCTATTTTGCAACTGTGAATTGAGAAATTTTGTCTGTTCCAGGAATGTTTTCAACCCAGTATTTTCTTGAGCCCCACCCCCAAACACGCATACTATAAAGAACTGACTGCTCTTGTCTATCCCACAAACTTTTTATTCATATCTATATGAGGACACAGAGTATGTCTTGGCCTCCTTGATTGACTTGCCTTCCTCCTCATATACAAAACTAAGGAAGAACAGACCTGTTTCCACAGGTATCCTAATGTCTAGCACAATCTTTGGTACATAATAGGCAGGTTGGATAGAGTCTCAGTAAATGGTGAAGTAATAAGCAGGATGAGTTCAAGGAATTTAAGGTTACATGATAGAGTAAGTCTCTCAAAATGATAATTTATTTTATTTCATAAACAGATAATGTCCAAGCCATCTCCTTAAAATTACTTCACTAGGCTCCCAGTCAGTTGGAGGTCATCCTCAGCAACTTGATAAGACCCTGTCTCAAGAATTAAAAAGGGGTGGGAGTGTAGCTCAGTGGTAGTGCACCCCTGGATTCAATCCCCAGTACCCTCCCCACACACACACACAAATTGACTCCTAATGTGGGTTTAATGAGAATAAAAAATGCAATAAAAGGTAATATTAGTAGTAGAGATGAAAATTTTAAAAATTAATAAGAAAAAGGTAATCTTATTTGTTTGCCTTGGGCAAAAGTTGTTCATTTCTCCAGTTATGAACCCTGGAACAATACTATGAGTTCTCCTCATAGAATGGATGAGCATCCATCAGAAAATATCATGTATTTTGGGAAATAGTGGATCCAAGATCACTACATGGAATTTTACCACTTCCTCAGTTGCAAACAATACCTGTCCTTTCCAGAAATGTTTTGTTTTATTCTGATGCATTTTCCAAATGACAGATCCCTAAGGTTTAGATCGTATAAGGTCTGTTTAGATAGGCATTTGGGAAATGCAGTTTGAAAGTGAAACTAGAGATAGTATAAGTCTCATACTGCTCAAGGGAACCATACACCAACAAGACATAACAATCATGAATGTATATGCCCCAAACAATGGTGGGCATATTACATTCATGATATCTTCTCAAGTCGAAGAACCAAATTGACCACAACACAATAATTTTGGGTGATTTTAACACACCTCTCTCACCACTGGATAAATCTTCCAAACAAAAGTTGAATAAAGAACCTATAGAACTTAATAATACAATCAATAACTTAGACTTAACTAACATATATAGATCATTTCAACCTGCATCAAGGGGATACACATTTTTCTCAGCAGCACATGGATCCTTCTGTAAAACAGACCATATAATATGCCACAAAGCAACTCTTAGCAAACACAAAAAAGTAGAGATACTGTCATGCATTTTATCAGATCATAATGGAATGAAATTGGAAATCAATGACAAAATAAAAAATAAAAATTTCTCCAACACCTGGAAACTAAACAATATGCCACAATGGATTGCAGAAGACATCAAGGAGGAGATTAAAAAATTCTTAGAGGTAAATGAGAACACACAACATATTGAAATCTCTGGGACACTATGAAAGCAGTATTTAAGAGTAAAGTTCATTGCATGGAGTTTATTCCTTAAAAGAAGAAAAAGACAACAAACAAATGACCTCACATTATATCTCAAAGCCCTAGAAAAAGAAGAACAAATCAACACCAAAAGCAGTAGAAAGCAAGAAATAATTAAAATTAGGGCTGAAATCAATGAAATCAAAACAAAAGAAACAATTGAAAAAATTGCCAAAACAAAAAGTTGGTTCTTTGAAAAAAAAATAAATAAAATTCACAGACCCTTAGCTATACTAATGAAGAGAAGGAGAAAGAAAACTGAAATTACCAGCATATGTGATGAAAAAGGTAATATCACAACAGACTACAGAGTGCAAAGGATAATTTGAAATTATTTTGAAAACTTATACTCTAATAAAATAGAAGACATTGAAGGCATCAACAAATTTCTTAAGTCATACGATTTGCCCAGATTGAATTAGGAAGATATACACAATTTCAAAGAGATCAATATTAAGTGATGAGATAGAAGATGCCATCAGAAGCCTACCAACCAAGAAAAGCCCAGGACAGAAAGGATACACAGCCAAGTTTCACAAGAAGAACAACAAGTTGTACAAGAAGAACTAATACCAATACTCTTCAATTTATTTCAGGAAACAGAAAAAGAGGCAGCCCTTCTAAATGCATTCTATGAGGCCAATATCACCCTGATCCCAAAACCAGGCAAAGACATATCAAAGAAAGAAAACTTTAGACTAATATCTCTAATGAACATAGATGCAAAAATTCTCAATAAAATTCTGGCAAATCGAATACAAAAACATGTCAAAAAGATCATGCACCATGATCAAGTGAGATTCATCCCAGGGATGCAAGGTTGGTTCAACATACGGAAATCAATAAATGTAATTCATCACATCAATGGAGTCAAAGATAAGAATCATTAGATCATCTCAATAGATGCAGAAAAAACATTTGAAAAAAATACAGCACACTTCCATGTTCAAAACACTAAAAAAACTAGGGATAACAGAAACATATCTCAACATTGTAAAGGGTACGTATGCTAAGCCTCAGGTCAACATCATTCTAAATGGAGAAAAATTAAAGGCATTTCCTCTAAAAACTGGAACAAGACAGGGATTCCCTCTTTCACCAATTCTATTTAACATAGTTCTTGAAACATCAGCCAGAGCAATTAGATGAAAGAAATTAAAGGGATATGTACAGGAAAAGAAGAACTTAAATTAGCACTATTGACTGACGATATGATTCTATACCTAGAAGACCCAAAAAGCTCCACCAGAAAACTTCTAGAACTAGTAAATGAATTCACCAAAATAGCAGGATATAAAATCAACACCCATAAAATCAAAGGTACTTCTGTATATCAGTGACAAAGCCTCTGAGAAAGAAATGAGGAAAACTAACCCATTTACAATAGCCTCAATAAAATAAAATACTTGGGACTCAATGAAAGAGGTGAACTATACAATGAAACTACAGGACCCTAAAGAAAGAAATCAAAGAGGACCTTAGAAGATGGAAAGATCTACCTTGCTCTTGGATAGGCAGGATTAATATTATCAAAATGACCATACTACCAAAAGCACTATACAGATTTAATGCAATTCCAATCAAACCCCCAATGGCATTCCTCATAGAAATAGAAAAAGTGGGTTGTGGCTCAGCGGTAGAGCACTTGCCTGGCATGCACGAGGCCCTGGTTCGATCCTTAGCACCACATAAAAATAAATATTTTAAAACAAATTTTAAAAAAAGAAACATTAAAAAAAAGAAAAAAAGAAATAGAAAAAGCAATCGTGAAATTCATCTGGAAAGAGCTAAATAAGGATGGCTAAAGCATCCTTAGCAGGAAGAGTGAAGCAGGTGGCATCACTCTACCAGACCTTAAACTATACTATAGAGCAATAGTAACAAAAACAGCATGGTATTGGCACCAAAACAGACTGGTAGACCAATGGTATGGAATAGAGGACACAGAGACTAACCCACAAAATTGAAATTATATTAGACAAAGGTGCCAAAAACATGCTTTGGAGAAAAGATAGCCTCCTCAACAAATGGTGCTGGAAAAACTGGAAATCCATATGCAACAAAATGAAATTAAACACCTATCTCTCACCAGCACAAAACTCAACTCAAAGTGGATCAAGGACCAGAGAATTAAACCAAAGACTCTGTGTCTAATAGAAGAAAAAGTAGGCCCTAATCTTCATCATTGGATTAGGTCCCAACTTCCTTAATAAGACTCCTATAGTATAGTGCAAGAATTAAAACCAAGAATCAATAAATGGGATGGATTCAAACTAAAAAGTTTTTTCTCAGCAAAAGAAACAATTCGTGAGGTGAATAAAGAGCCTCCATCCTGGGAGCAAATTTTTACTCCTCACACATCAAATAAAGAACTAATCTCTAGGGTATATAAAGATCTCAAAAAGCTAAGCACCAAAAAACAAATAACCCAATCAATAAATGGGTCAGTGACACTTCTCAGAAGAGGATATACAATCAATCAGCAAATGTATGAAAAATGTTCATCATCATTAGCAATCAGAGAAATGCAAATCAAAACCACTCTAAGATTTCATCTTACTCCAGTCAGAATGGCAGCTATTATGTATACAAATAACAATAAGTGTTGGCGAGTATGTGAGGGAAAAGGTACACTCATACACTGCTGGTGGGATTGCAAATTGGTGCAGCCAATATGGAAAGCAGTATGGAGATTCCTTGGAAAACTTGGAATGGAACCATCATTTGACCCAGCTATCCCTCTCCTCAGTCTAAACCCAAAGGACTTAAAAACAGAATACTACAGGGACACATCAATGTTTATAGCAGCACAATTACAATAGCTAAACTGTGGGACCAACCTGGATGCCCTCCAGTAGATGAATGGATAAAAAAAAAATGTGGCATATATACACAATGGAACTTTACTCAGCAATGAAAGAGAATAAAATCATGGCATTTGCAGGTAAATGGATGAAGTTGGAGAAGACAATGCTAAGTGAAGTTAGCCAATCCCCAAAAAACAAATGCCGAATGTTTTCTCGCATGTAAAGAGGCTGATTCATAGTGGGGTAGGGAGGGGGAGCATAGAAGGAATAGATGAACTCTAAATAGGGCAGAGGGGTGGGAGGGAAAGGAAGGAGCAGGGGGTTAGCAAGGATGGTGGAATGTGATGGATATCATTATCCAAAGTACAGTGTATGAAGACACGAATTGCTGTGGACATACTTTATATACAACCAGAGATGTGAAAAATTGTGCTGTATATGCGTAATAAGAATTTTAATGCATTCTGTTGTCATTTATTTTTTTAAAAAATCAGTTTAAAAAATAAAAAAGAGATTTTTAAAAAAAATATTTACTTTTTAGGTGTAGATGGACATAACACAATGCCTTTATTTTTATGTGGTGCTGAGGATCGAACCCACCCGTGGAAAGCGAGAGCGCTCTACCGCTGAGCCACAATCCCAACCCTCCCCCCCCCAAAAAAAGAGGTATTATAAGTCTCTTAAAGTACTTATATTAGCCGGAAACCAGTAGAATTGTTCAAATACATGGATGAGATAGAGGCTGTATTAATTTATAAAGTAATAATCTGTGTGTCCCAGAAAGGGTAAATATTGTTGCCATGAAAAATAAGGGCAATATAAAGGCATATGAAAGTTGAGCTTTCCAACAGCTTTGATAATTTTAGTTTTAGGACGTAGTTAGTTATTTTACTTTTTCTAAAGTTTGCGGAAGATAATGGTGTGGAGTTATAGCTCTGTAGCGAAGAAAAGCCTACCTTTACAGTCTTGCCTATATTATACCCCTAGCTGATATAATGTGCATCGGAAACAATCTCTGTAATACCTACACAATTGTCCCATTAATGTTGGCTCCATATTTTTGCTAACTGATCTCTGCTAGAATATTAAATATTTTACTTAAGATGTACTTTTACATGGCTTCTTGTTTACATAATAGCAAAACATCTAAAAGTTTTTAACCTGTATGATCCATTGTATCCATCTTTTTACTATACTATCTGTATGGTTTTACATCTTCCAGAATATCATATAGTTGGAATCATACAGTATGTAGCCTTTTCCGATTGGCTTCCTTCATTTAGTAATGTGCATTGACATTTCCTCCACATTTTTTTAAGGTCGATAGTACATTTCTTTTTAGCACTGAATAATATTCCATTGTCAGGATATACCACAATTCATTTATCTATTCACCTACTGAAGGACATTTTAGTTGCTTCCAAGTTTGGGCAACTGTGAATAAAACTGATAGAAATATCTGCATCCAGGTTGTAGTAGAGATACTACTACACACCCCTTGAATGATCAGAATCTAGAACACTGAAAACACTCAAGGCTGTTAAGGGTATGGAGCAAAAAGGGACTCTCATTCATTATTAGTGGGAAATGGAAGATAGTACAGTCACTTTGGTAGACATTTGGCAGTTTCTTAGAAAACTAAACATTCTCTTACTATGCTCCAGCAACCCTTAGCATTTAAACAAAGGAGTTGAAACTTCTATCAGCTTTATTCACAACTACAAAAACTTGGAAGCAACTAAAATGTCCTTCGGTAAGGGAAAGGATAAATAAATTGTGGTACATCCCAACAATGGAAGAAACTGCCAAATATGAAAGATCTTTCCATGTGCTTATTTGAGATATGTATAACTTCTTTGGTGAGGTGTCTGTTAACATCTTTGGCCCATTTTTAGTCTGGTTGTTTAATTTCCTATTGTTGAGTTTTAAGAATTCTTAATAAATATTTTGGATAATAGTCATTTATCAGATGTCTTTTGCAAATATTGACAAGTCTTTCAAAAGGAGTATGGGTGGGGGATGTTGTTTGTTGTTTTTTGTCTTACGTACCAGGAGTTTAACCTAGGGATTCTTTAATACTGAGCTGCATCCCTAACACTTTTTATTTTAATTTATTATTTTTTTAAATTTTTGAGACAGTGTTCACTGAATTGCTTAGGGCCTCACTAAATTGCTGAGGCTGTCATTGAACTTGTGATCCTCCTGCCTCAGCCTCCTGAGTCTCCAGGATTATAAGTGTGTGCCACAATGCCCAGCCTCAAAAGGAGAAATTTTTCATTTTAATGAAGCACATCTTATCATTGTAATATATGGAAAATGATAAACCCCAAAACAGTGTGGCCTGGGAAGAGGGAGTGAGGAAGAAGGGAACACATGGATAACATTGATTCTTTCCCAATACATTCTTTCCCAGTGACAAGACAATCCCTGGGAAGGAGATATCCATCCAGCCCAGAATGTCAGTCTCTGGAGGAAGCCAAAGCATTGACCCTGCCCCAAATATATTCTGTCCCAGTGACAGTACAATTGGACCTTAAAGAGAAAGAGATAAGCACTGAACACTGACTCCAGACCCTCCATTCTTCCTCAAGTAAAAACATTACCCAGTAAAAACAAGTTTCAAATTCTCACAAACCTGCTTCCTGAGTGCCCAAACTGACATGTTCTGTAAATAATTAAGTCATCTCTCATTGCAACATACATATAAGCACAGATTTCTCTTTGGGGCCAGTGGCTCATTTTCCATCAGGAAAGTGGGTCCTTAAGATGTATGACTCCACTGCTGAATAAAAGCTCTTCTGATCCATGAAGTTTGCACAGGGTTGGGTCATTTTGTGCTAACTATCTGTCTGTACTTCTTCATCTTTGTACAATAGCAAAGATGCTATTATTTCTACGAAGTTATTGCCAAACCCAAGGTCATTTTGCTTTCTTGTCTTATGAGAGTTTTATAGCTTTGTATTTTGCACTTATGTATGTAATTCATTCTGAATTAATTTTTGTAAGAGATCCAAGGATTGCATCATTTTTTTCTTTTCTTTTTTTTTTTTTTTTTTTTTTTTGCATGTGGATATCCAGTTGTTTCAGCATTGCTTGTTGATAAGACTGCTATTTCCTCATTGTCTTTTTCAAAGATCACTTCCTTATATTATATAGGCATATTTCTGGACTCTATTATGTTCCATCTATTTTTTTTTTTTTTGCCAATGCCATGCTGTCCTCATTACTTGAGCTTGATGATGGAGTGGTGTCAGATCTGGGTTTTTAATTTTTCTATAAAATTTAGAAACAGTTTTATTGATAGCAAAAAATAATTTGCTGGGATTTTAATTGGGATGGCATTGAATCTATATATCAAGTTGGGAAACACTGATATCTTGAGAATATTGAGTCTCTTTGTCTATAAACATTAAATATTGCTTCATTTATTTAGTTATTTGATTTCTTAAATCAGTCTTACAGTTTTCCTCATATATAGATTGTACACTTTTTTTTTTAGATTTATTCCTAAGTATTTCATTTTGGGGTGTGCTAATATAAATGGTATTGAAACCAGAGTTTGAGATGATTCTGGGTTACACCAATTTCTTTCTGGATTCTTGTCTTACAAATTTGAAGAATAAAAGCCACAGATAATAACAAAGGCAAGAGTGATGGTATAGGATTTGTTTAAATGAGAAGAAAAGAGAACTCTTGCAACGCAAGAGTTTATTCCACTTAAATGTGTTAGAGACTTATATAGCTTCTGGTTAAGGACATTGTCAAAATCCATGTTAAATAGGTTTTGGAAAATTACCAAGGCTATTGGCTCAGCCCATGACTTCTGGTTAGCTATGTCTTTTAATCCTTGATCTGAACTTCCATTTGGGTTCTCCCCCACCTTTCCATTTCCACCTGCTCTGGGACAAAGTAGTTGGCTAAAGTGTTTGGAATGTTTCTACAGGTTAACCAGGGAAGTGGTTTTACATTTGAAAAAGAAACTTAATCGAGACATTTACTATAATTGCCTGATCATTAACTATCTATTTTTATTCAGTATTGTGTTTTTAATTCCAAGTTCTACTGGTTTATGGTTTATACATAGAAAAGTGACTTATTTTTGAAAATTAACCAGGTATTCTGCAACCACAACAATTAATAGTTCTAGGTATTTATTTATGTATTAACTCATATTTATTCTATACAGATAATCATATTCACCTGTAAAAAGTTTTTCTTTCTTTCTTTCTTTCTTTCTTTCCTTCCTTCCTTCCTTCCTTCCTTCCTTCCTTCCGGTACCAGAGATTCAACCCAGAGGCACTTAACCACTGAGTCACATCTCCAGTCCTTTTTGTATTAAATAAAATACAAAAAAAAAAAAAAAAAAAAGAACAGGGTCTTTCTGGGTTGCATAGGGCCTCCTGAAATAGCTGATGCTGGCTTTGAACTTGCAATCCTCCTGCCTCAGCCTCCCAAGCCTCTGGGATTACAAATATGCACCACCATACTTGGCTCTATATGCCTTTTAATTCATTTTCCTGTCTTATTGTATTGGCTAGTACTTTCAGTATGATGTTGAAAAGTACTAGTAACAGTATCCATTGTTTCTTTGTTCATGACTTTAAGTGGTAACAGTTTGAATTTTTCATCACTGTGATATTAGCTACAGTTTTTTTGTGGATATTCTTTTTTTTCATAGAGAGAGAGAGAGAGAATTTTTTAATATTTATTTTTTAGTTTTCGGCAGACACAACATCTTTGTATGTGGTGCTGAGGATCGAATCTGGGCTGCATGCATGCCAGGCAAGCACGGTACCGCTTGAGCCACATTCCCAGCCTTTGTGGATATTCTTTTTATTCAAGTTGAGGAAGTTCTGCTCTATTTCTAGTTTTCTGAACATTTTTATTATGAAATTAATATGGAAAGTTTGGTTTTTGTTCCTCATGCCAATCCAATAATAAAGACATAATTTTGAGAAAAAAGAAAAAGAACTTATGTTGCTTTGCTAGCAAAGGAGAAACACAAATGACTCCTGTCCCAGAGGCTGTGATTCTCCCCATAAGGTAGAACAGAGGGTTTTTAAAGAGATGATTCAAAGGCTACATTACAGGTGTTCACAGTCCAGAGTTGTAATTCACTTGTTAATTTGAGAGATAGTCATTCCTTAGATCTTCCGATGCCATCCCCAAGTCTAAAGTACCTAATTCCTGTGGTGGGTATGTGCTCCTGGACAGATAACTCTACCTAGGATGAGGGGAAAAAGGTAATCCTCTTTCCCCTTAGATTAGGAAGAGGGAGGGAGAAGGGAAGAGAAGCATGTTCATTTTAAAAATGACTTACAGTGGTAGAGCAGCAAAGGCTATATTCAAAGCATAAAGTAGAAACACAAAATCATATTAAATTTTTGTTAATGTTTTTTCTGAATCTATTGATTTCTTTAGGCTGTTGATGTGAAAAATTATCTTAGTTGACTTTCAAATGTTAAATCAGCCTTCCATACTTCAGATAAATCTCACTTGGTATTAGGTAATTCTGATTTCACAGAATGTCTCATGAAGTGTTCCTTCCGCTTCTATCTTCTGAAAAAGATTTCAGAGAATTAGCAACATTTTCGTTTTTAAATATTGGTACTTTCTGTTTGGGAAGGTTATTAATTATCAATTTAAATTAATAAATACAGGCCTATTAAGATTATTTGTTTGTAACTACTATAGCCATTTATGTGATTCACCCCTTTGAACTGTTTCTTCTTTTCTTTTTCTTACACAATTTTTCACACTCTACTATATTCACTTTCCATTTGTACTTTTAACTCCTGCTATTTATTAACATTTAAACAAAATAACTGTTATCTTTTTAAAAACACTATACTACAACATAGAAATTAATCAAATGATACTTTATATTTGCACAATAAAACTCTCTTTTCAGAGAAGAAAATGAAGTATATGAAAATTGTCTAACATATAAATCAGCTAAAAAGGAGAAAGTAACAAACTAAATTAATAAACTTTAAAAAAAAGATTGTTCTTGTGTGAATTTTGACAGATTGTGTCTTTCAAAGAATTGGTCCATTTTATCTATGTTATCTAATTTGTGGGATATAGTTGTTTGCAAAATTCCTTGATTATGTCCAATGAGGTGATGTGATTGCAGCTGGGCATGTTCTTTGCGGAGGTCCATGGAGTTGTGCTCCCTATCAATTGTAACCAGTCATTGCTAAGCATGTCTATGGCTAGTGCTCCTATAAGAACTATAAGCTCTTTATCAATTGCAAGCAGACATGACTAAGCATTTCAAAGGCTGCTGTTCCTTATGGCCATCAACTTATTGAGACCCAGCAGGTCTATGGCAGATGCTCCTTACAGGCTCATTGGGCAAGTGCCCCTGAGTTTAATCCCTGCTACGGAAGAAAGGAAGGAAGGAAGGAAGGAAGGAAGGAAGGAAGGAAGGAAGGGAGGGAGGGAGGGAGGGAGGGAGGGAGGAAACAGTTCTTTGGTATATCCTGAATTGACTTGTTTCTCTCTTCTCTCTCTTCCTGCTGGGAAAAAAAAAAAAAAACAGGGCACTTTTCTCTAATATTTACCATGAGAGCCTAGTTCAGCTCATGTAGGTAAAATTCACAAAAATATGAGGGATGTCCTATGACTGGGTCCCCCTAAAACATTTAACTCAGACTTGTCCACTCTGAGCCTTCAGGAATTCAACAACTACTCAGATTTTACTCAACAATTACCCACACTAGTGCCTGTGGCTATTTCTATTCATAAATATCTATTCTGGTAAGATGTAACTTCCTATATGTTCCTGTGTCTCCGTTCTTGGGGGAAAGATTTGCCCGGAGTCCTCACCTCTCTTACAGATCTGAGTTGTTAATTTTTTATTCTGCTCAGCTTTTTACTTGATAGTAGGATCAAATACTGCCGTCCAACCTCATGTAGAACAAACATATCTGGTGTTTACCTATATGTTATTCAAGCATCAAAGATCATTTTTTATTTATTTATCATTTGTCTAAAGTCTTAAAAGTAGTTAAGGATCTATGCCGCAGTCTGGCTGGGCACAAAATCACGAGCCACTCAAGCAGGAACAAACTTTATTTTTTGAAACTGCCGCCAATGATCCATACCAGTTCTGGGAAGATTCCAAATCGACCCACGCCGCGTTCTCCCAGAACCCAAGAGGTGGTTCCTCCTCCAGAATTCCCTCCTACCGCACTTCCCCAACCAATGGGAACTCTCCAGGAGTCCTGTAGCAGGCAGAGGTGGACAGCAGGAGTCCAATATCCATATGAATGCAAATCTTAACATAATCATATCATCTCAATGGCTTGTTGGCGTCACCTTTTAACCAAAAATGCCATGTAACATATTACTTGGCTGTGGCTCTTAGCATCTCCCCCCTTCTGTTTAATTAAGCAACAAGCAATGTGGCTAGGGACCGTGCCTGTTAGGTTTGTCCAATTCAACATATGGTTCTTACCTGTCATCGGAAAACTGACCTTTAGGCGTCAGCCTCCTGTCTTAGGTTGATACCACTGCAATTGGATCATACCCGTCACTGACTACTAGTCCAGCATATAGCCATACTTGTGGATAGGCCTATGCACCAGTGGGGGGGTGAGGTTCTTTGCCTCACGTCTGTTGGCCCCCAAAATTAGACCATCACTAGTAGAAGGGAGGAGGATACAGAAATGCCACAACACCAAGTCATTTGACAGCTCCTAGGAAAAATTGCATCACTGGTGACACATCAGCAAAGATACTCCAGCATTGCCATAATTCGCTGCATCAACAGATAGATCACAGTGCATACAAGTGATACATAGTCCAGGCAAGTTTTGTAAGTAGTTCAAAGTGGAGGAATCTATCAATATGTCCACTTCCTCCAAAAATAAATCGACTCATTGATTGAGCATTACTTGTTGAGTTATTATTCATTGATGTATCAGTTTATACAGTTTGTTGTGATAATTATCGAAGAAGTTGTAGTTTAGTTTCATCTTTGTCTTCACCGGCACTGGGATGAAAATAGGAATTCTGACAATGATGTTAAAAAAAATATGTAACATTTCAACAGGTACTAAGAAAAAAATTTTTAGAACAATTTACATTATCTTGAACAGAATTATTAAATATAATGAAAAGGAAAGGTGAAAGTAAACAAACAGATCTGTTAACCTGCTTATTTGTACACATATTAAAACAATCTTCAACAGCTGTTTACCCAATTTAAATTAAACCATTAAAATCATGTGAATAATAAAAAAAATTCGGATCCATTTATTCATGAGCGCTCCTCATATATGATTTATGGACATATGCACATACAGACATACAACACAAAACAGAAATGTGCACACGTAACATACAACACATAAGACAATAGTAAAGGCCTTGTAGTTTTACCTAGGTGAAATCTCCATTGCAGTGTTTAAAAACTCCACAGTCAAAAAATAAAACTGATCAGAAAAACATTAACCTAGGTCTGTATGAGCTCAAAAATAAAATAGAACTTTATGATGTGGGAAAAAGCAATAATAAAATAGATATTGGAAAAAGCATCCTGGTAAATCACTGTCGCAGATGTAAGAATAGTCAAGCTGGAGTTCTGGATATCAGCTGTTATGGATTTGAGTCAAATCATCTTCTTTTTGATCTGTAGAAATTGTTTTGGTTAATCTCTCTGGAATCCAAATCGGCTGCTGTTCTCCCTGTGGAAACACACAAACAGAGCCCCGACTCCAGACAATCACTGGGTCAGGATCTTTCCATTGTCCTGTTAGAATATCCTTCCAAAGTACCTTAGGCTTATGTACATTTTTTGGATACAAATGTCTTTCCGCAGCACTAAGCCCTGATGAATCCAAATTTAAAAAGTTTAGAGTAAAAAGGGTTATTTTAAGTTTATCTTTGGGGAATATTTACCCCTTTCAAATTCCCTCCTTTTGTTTTAATAAGTATATTTTAATAGTTTGATGAGCTCTTTCAACTATGCCTTGTCCCTGTGGATTGTATGGAATTCCTGTTATGTGAGTAATGCCAAATGATGAGCAAAATTGTTTAAAAGAGGTAGAAGCATAACCAGGACCATTATCTGTTTTTAACTGTTTTGGAACACCCACAGTGGCAAAATTTTGTAAGCAATGAGCTATAACATCTTTAGTTTTTTCTCTGGCATGAAGGGAGCCCATCAAAAATCCAGAAGAAGTACCAACTGTAACATGTAAATATTTTAATTTTCCAAATTCTGGCAAGTGTGTGACGTCCATCTGCCAAATATGGTTAGGTATCAGTCCTCTAGGATTGACTCCAAGATTAACTTGTGGTAAAAATGTCACACAATCTTGACATTGTTTTATTATATGTCTGGCATGTTCTTTAATTATTTTAAAACGCTTTTGTAAAGTATTAGCATTGACATGGAACCTTATATGAAAATTTATAGCTTCTTCTATTGTGGAGAAAATATGTATGTCATGTGTAGTTTTATCTGCTAAATCATTGCCCAAACTAAGGGCTCCAGGCAATCCTGTATGTGCCCTGATATGTCCTATAAAGAATGGATCTTTTCTGTCCCAGATTAGACTTTGTATAGTGGAAAACAAAGAGAAAACAGTAGAAGAAGGGGAAATCCTACCAGCATCTTCAAGGGATACTATAGCATTAACTACGTACTGACTATCAGAAAATAAATTAAATACAGAATCTTTAAACATCACAAAAGCTTGTAATACTGCATTAAGCTCTTCCTTTTGAGCTGATTGTTTGGGTACTAAAAATGTAAAAGTTTGATCAGGGGTAACTACTGCTGCTATACCATTATTTGACCCATCAGTGAATGTATTTGGAGCATTTATGATAGGGGTTTTTATTGTCATTTTTGGAAAAACTATAGGATGCTTAGACCAAAAAGACAACAAAGGATTAGATGGTAAGTGATTATCAAATGAAACATTAGATTTACACACGATTATTGCCCAAGTATTTAACTCATTAGCTAACTCATCAATTTGATCCATAGTATATGGAGTAATAATTTTATTGGGAGAAATCCCAAACACTCCCTTTGCTGCTTTTATTCCTTTGAGTATTAATTGTCCTACAGCCTCAGGATGTCTAGTAGGAATAGTATTAGGAGAATAAGATAAATGTATCCATAATAATGGACCTTCTTGCCAAAATACTCCTGTAGGAATATTTTTTGTTGGTAGTACAATAAATAATAAAGGCAAACTTATATCAATTCTATCCAAATGTATATTTTCCATATATGTTTCAATGATTTTTAATGCCTTTCTTGCTTCAGGCGTTAACATGCGGGGTGAATTTGGATCTGATGGACCTTTTAGGATATCAAATAAAGGTCCTAGCTCTCCTGTTGGTATGCTTAGATAAGGCCTTATCCAATTTATGTCTCCCAATAACTTTTTTTTCCTTAATAAAGGTGGTTTACTTTATTAGCATATTAATTCTATCATGACATTTAAAAAATAGTATTATATGGTTTTTTTAATTTTTTTATTGATTATTCAAAACATTACAAAGATTGCAGAATCACATCGGTTACACATCCACATTTTTACATAATACCATATTAGTAACTGTTGTATTCTGCTACCTTTCATATCCTCTACTATCCCCCCTCCCCTCCCCTCCCATCTTCTCTCTCTACCCCATCTACTGTAATTCATTTCTCTCCTTATTTTTTTCCCATTTCCCTCACAGCCTCTTATATGTAATTTTGTATAACAATGAGGGTCTCCTTCCATTTCCATGCAATTTCCTTTATCTCTTTCTTTCCCTCCCACCTCATGACTCTGTTTAATGTTAATCTTTTCCTCCTGCTCTTCCTCCCTGCTCTGTTCTTAGTTGCTCTCATTATATCAAAGAAGACATTTGGCATTTGTTTTTTAGGGATTGGCTAGCTTCACTTAGCATAATCTGCTCTAATGCCATCCATTTCCCTGCAAATTCCATGATTTTGTCAATTCTTAGTGCTGCGTAGTACTCCATTGTGTATAAATGCCACATTTTTTTTATCCATTCATCTATTGAGGGGCATCTGGGTTGGTTCCACAGTCTAGCTATTGTGAATTGTGCTGCTATGAATATCGATGTGGCAGTATCCCTGTAGTACGCTCTTTTAAGGTCTTCAGGGAATAGTCTGAGAAGGGCAATAGCTGGGTCAAATGGTGGTTCCATTCCCAGCTTTCCCAGAAATCTCCATACTGCTTTCCATATTGGCCGTACGAATTTGCAGTCCCACCAGCAATGTACAAGAGTACCCTTTTCCCCACATCCTCGCCAGCTTGTTGTTGTTTGACTTCATAATGGCTGCCAATCTTACTGGAGTGAGATGGTATCTTAGGGTGGTTTTGATTTGCATTTCTCTGACTGCTAGAGATGGTGAGCATTTTTTCATGTACTTGTTGATTGATTGTATGTCCTCCTCTGAGAAGTGTCTGTTCAGGTCTTTGGCCCATTTGTTGATTGGGTTATTTGTTTTCTTATTGTTTAATTTTTTGAGTTCTTTGTATACTCTGGATATTAGGGCTCTATCTGAAATGTGAGGAGTAAAAATTTGTTCCCATAATGTAGGCTCCCTGTTTACCTCTCTTATTGTTTCTCTTGCTGAGAAAAAACTTTTTAGTTTAAGTAAGTCCCATTTGTTGATTCTTGTTATTAACTCTTGTGCTATGGGTGTCCTATTGAGGAATTTGGAGCCCGACCCCACAATATGTAGATCGGAGCCAACCTTTTCTTCTATCAGACGCATAGTCTCTGATTTGATATCAAGGTCCTTGATCCATTTTGAGTTAACTTTTGTGCATGGCGAGAGGAGGGGATTCAGTTTCATTTTGTTGCATATGGATTTCCAGTTTTCCCAGCACCATTTGTTGAAGATGCTATCCTTCCTCCATTGCATGCTTTTAGCCCCTTTATCGAATATAAGATAGTTGTAATTTTGTGGATTGGTTTCTGTGTCCTCTATTCTATACCATTGGTCCACCCGCCTGTTTTGGTACCAGTACCATGCTGTTTTTGTTACTATTGCTTTGTAGTACAGTTTGATATCTGGTATCGCTACACCTCCTGATTCACACTTCCTGCTTAGAATTGCTTTTGCTATTCTGGGTCTTTTGTTTTTCCATATGAATTTCATGATTGCTTTATCTATTTCTACAAGAAATGCCGTTGGGATTTTGATTGGCTTCGCATTAAACCTGTAGAGAACTTTGGGTAATATCGCCATTTTGATGATGTTAGTTCTGCCTATCCATGAACAGGGTATATTTTTCCATCTTCTAAGATCTTCTTCTATTTCTCTCTTTAGGGTTCTGTAGTTTTCATTGTATAAATCTTTCACCTCTTTTGTTAGGTTGATTCCCAAGTATTTTATTTTTTTTGGGATATTGTGAATGGGGTGGTTTTCCTCATTTCCAGTTCAGAAGATTTGTCGCTGATATACAGGAATGCCTTTGATTTATGCGTGTTGATTTTATATCCTGCCACTGTGCTGAATTCATTTATTAGCTCTAGTAGTTTCTTTGTAGACCCTTTTATGTCTTCTAGGTATAGGATCATATCATCCTCAAATAGTGATAATTTAAGTTCTTCTTTTCCTATCTTAATGCCTTTAATTTCTTTTGTCTGTCTAATTGCTCTGGCCAGTATTTCGAGAACTATATTGAATAGAAGTGGTGATAGAGGGCATCCCTGTTTTGTTCCAGATTTTAGAGGGAATGCCTTCAGTTTTTTTCCATTTAGAATGATGCTAGCCTGAGGCTTAGCATATATAGCTTTTACAATTTTGAGGTAAGTTCCTGTTATCCCTAGTTTTTCTAATGTTTTGAACATAAAGGGATGCTGTACTTTGTCGAATGCTTTTTCTGCGTCGATCGAGATGATCATATGTTTCTTATCTTTAAGTCTATTGATGTGGTGAATAACGTTTATTGATTTCTGTGTATTGAACCAGCCTTGCACCCCAGGGATGAATCCTACTTGATCATGGTTCACGATCTTTTTGATATGTTTTTGTATACAATTTTCCAGAATTTTATTGAGGATTTTTGCATCTAAATTCATTAGGGATATTGGTCTATAGTTTTCTTTCTTTGAGGTGTCCTTTTCTGGCTTGGGAATCAGGGTGATATTGGCCTCATAGAATGAATTTGAAAGTTCTCCCTCTTTTTCTATCTCCTGAAATAGATTATGGAGTATTGGTATTAGTTCTTCTTTAAAGTTCTTGTGAAACTCTGCTGTATATCCATCCGGTCCTGGGCTTTTCTTGTTTGGTAGTCTTTTGATGGCTTCTTCTATTTCCTCACTTGATATTGGTCTGTTTAGGTTGTTTATATCTTCCTGATTCAATCTGGGTAGTTCATATGTCTCAAGGAATTTATCGATGCCTTCATTATCTTCTATTTTATTAGAGTATTGGGTTTCAAAATAATTTCTAATTATCTTCTGTATTTCTGAATTGTCTGTTGTGATGTTGCCTTTTTCATCTCGTAAGCTAGTAATTTGGGTTCTCTCTCTTCTTTGTTAGCGTGGCTAGTGGTCTATCAATCTTATTTATTTTTTCAAAGAACCAACTTTTAGTTTTGTCAATTTTTTCGATTGTTTCTTTTATTTCGAATTCATTGATTTCAGCTCTAATTTTAATTATTTCTTGCCTTCTACTGTATTTGCTGCTGATTTGTTCTTCTTTTTCTAAGGCTTCGAGGTGTAGTATGAGGTCATTTATTTGTTGGCTTTTCCTTCTTTTAAGGAATGAACTCCATGAAATGATTTTTCCTCTTAGTACTGCTTTCATAGTGTCCCAAAGATTTCGATATGTTGTGTCTGAGTTTTCGTTTACCTCTAAGAATTTTTTAATTTCCTCTTTGATGTCTTCTGTAAACCTTTGTTCATTCAGTAGCATATTGCTTAATCTCCATGTGATGTAGGGTTTTTCCTTTCTCATTTTATCATTGATTTCCAATTTCATTCCATTATGATCAGATAAAATGCATGGTAGTATCTCAACTCCTTTGTAATTGCTAAGATTTGCCCTGTGACATAAAATATGGTCTATTTTTGAGAAGGATCCATGTGCTGCTGAGAAGAAAGTGTATCCGCTTGATGTTGGGTGGTATATTCTGTATATATCAATTAAGTCTAAGTTATTAATTGTATTATTGAGCTCTATGGTTTCTTTATTCAACTTTTGTTTCAAAGATCTGTCCATTGGTGAGAGAGGTTTGTTAAAATCTCCCTGATTTTTGTGTTGTGGTCTATTAGACTCTTGAACTTGAGAAGAGTTGTTTGATGAACATAGCTGCACCTTTGTTTGGGGAATATATATTAATGATCGTCAAGTATTGTTGATGTATGGTTCCCTTGAGCAGAAGTAGTGTCCTTGTTTATCTCTTTTGATTAACTTTGGCTTGAAGTCTATTTTATTTGATACAAGTATGGACACCCCTGCTTGCTTCCGGGGTCCGTATGAGTGATATGATTTTTCCCAACCTTTCATCTTCAGTCTGTGTATGTCTTTTACTATCAGATGAGTCTCCTGTAGGCAGAATATTGTTGGATCTTTTTTTTAATCCATTCTACTAGCCTATGTCTTTTGATTGGTGCATTTAAGCCATTAACATTTAGGGTTACTATTGAGATATGGTTTGTATTTCCAGCCATATTTGGTTATGTACGATACTTAACATGATTTGTTTTTCCTCCATGCTTGGTTTTTCCTTTACTGTACTACCTCCCACTGTTGGTTTTCATTGTTATTTTTCATTTCCTCTTCCTGTAATGTTTTGCCAAGGATGTTTTGAAGAGCTGGTTTTCTAGTTGCAAATTCTTTTAACTTTTGTTTATCATGGAAGATTTTTATTTCATCTTCAATCCTGAAGCTTAATTTTGCTGGATACATGATTCTTGGTTGGAACCCTTTCTCTTTCAGTGTTTGAAATATGTTGTTCCAGGAACTTCTAACTTTCAGAGTCTGTGTTGAAAGATCAGCAGTTATCCTGATTGGTTTACCCCTAAATGTAATCTGCTTCCTCTCTCTTGTGGCTTTTAAGATTCTCTCCTTATTCTGTATGTTGGGTATCTTCATTATTATGTGTCTTGGTGTGGATCTCCTATGATTTTGTATATTCGGTGTCCTGTAGGCTTCTAGTATTTGGATTTCTTTTTCATTCTTTAAGTCTGGGAAGTTTTCTAGTATTATTTCATTGAATAGATTGCTCATTCCCTTGGTTTGGACCTCTGTACCCTCTTGTATCCCAATAACTCTTAGGTTTGGTTTCTTGATGTTATCCCATAATTCTTGGATGTTCTGCTCATGATTTCTTAACATTCTCGCTGAGCTGTCTATGTTCTTTTCAAGTTGAAAAACTTTTTCTTTGTTGTCTGAAGTTCTATCTTCCAAGTGTTCTACTCTGCTGGTAATACTCTCATTTGAGTTTTTAAGTTGGTTTATTGTTTCCTGCATTTCCAGGATTTCTGTTTGTTTGTTTTTATATCCTCTATCTCCCTATAGAGTTGATCTTTTGCTTCTTGGATTTGTTTATATAATTCATTGTCAAAGTGATTTTTCATTGTCTGAATTTGATGAATAATGTCTTCCTTGAGACTCCAGATCATCTGAAGCATGTATATCCTGAACTCTTTGTCTGACATGCCATCAGCTGCAGATATTACCTCATCTAATGTTGAATTGACCTGCTTTGTTTGTGGTCCTTTCTTTCCTTGTCTTTTCATACTGCTCATGATTCTTTCTAGCTTTGTGAAACTGTTGTGCTAATGTTTTTCCCCTTATATATTTGTATTGTTTTTGTATAGCTCCAAAATCCCTCTTTTGCGGAGAAAGACAATGTTAACAAATCCCAATATCAACGGTACATTATCTAAGAACAAGTTTTCATTATTAATACATTTATAGTTAGATTCTAAGACTATAGATATTGGTTTTAATTATTACTTAAGAATATATTCCTTAGTTTCATAAAAGGCGTACCATATCTGGTGGCATATAGAAAACTTAATTTCAGACAAAGGATGTTATACTTAGGGGGAAAGGAGTGAGGGTATGAGGTTAAACTAACTTAGCACCTTTGGAGAACTTTAACCACTAGACTGGTAATTTATGGAAGAATGTATAGACTCAACCTCCTATGTAGATAGTTACCCTATGTATAGATAGCAAAAGTTAGGAGATTGAAAGTGGGATAGAGAGAATATGAATTTAAAAAAAGAAAGAAAAAAATAACAAGGAAGAAAAGAGAAATAAGAGAAGGTAAAGGGAAGTAAGATAGAAATAAAGAAAAAAATGGGGGGGAGGTGGAGTATATGCAATTCCTCTATATTATATTACTTTGGTAATTCAGTTGTTCATGCACAGTTCTTGGTTTCACATATGCTGAAGTTGTGGAAGAGAGAGAAGAAAAGAGAAAGAGAGAGGAAAAAAGAAAAAAAAGTCTTTCAGAAAACCGTTTTCCTTGCTTCCAGTAGGTGGCGTTGTCTATTCCTAGCTTGAGCCTCTGTATTCAAGGTGGTGGGTATAGCCAGTGTGAAAGGAAATGAGCTTCCACCTGTATCTTCCCTACTCTAGTCTCTGAGGTAAAAACCAGTTGCCTGTACAGTTGTTGTTTTGTGTTGATAGCTACAACCCCCAAAAGCTTGTGGGAAATATTTTGAGTTATCACAGCTAAGGGTGGGGGAGTTGGAAACCCGGTACCTGGATCAGCCGCACAACTGTGCTGGTAGCCACACCCCCTTTGATGGGTTTTAAGGGTTGATGGGCTTACTCCAGACTAGCACTCGGGGCGGGGCCGGACTTCCTCCTCCGGTCTGGCTGGGCGCCTGGCGCGTCTTCCTCCTCCGGACTGGCTGGGCGCCTGGCGTGTCTTTCCCAATAACTTTTGAAAGTCGTTAAGTGATTTGAGTTTTTGGTGGACGGACCATGGTTGAGGATAACAGAACTCCTAAATAATTAATTGGAAGATTTAATTGTACTTTATCTATTGCTATCTCTAGATTATATTTTTTTAATAAATTTGTAAGTGTGGCATAACATTCTAGCAATGTGTTTTTATCTTTATGTGCCAATAACACATCATCTATATAGTGAAATATTTGTAGTTCAGGATTTTGATTTCTAAGTGTCTGGATTGCTTTGTTAACATAAATTTGACACATAGTTGGACTATTAGCTATCCCTTGAGGGAGTACTTTCCATTCATATGTCTGATCAGGACCTTCATGATTTAGTGCAGGGATAGTAAATGCAAAATATGGACTATCCTCAGGATGAATTGGAATTGAAAAAAAACAATCTTTAATATCTATGGCTAAAACATACCAGGTTTTTGGTAAAGCAGACAATTGGGGAATCCCTGATTGAGCAGGTCCCATAATAACCATCTCATTATTAATGGCTCTTAAATCTTGCAATAATCTCCATTTACTAGATTTCTTTTTAATGACAAAAATGGGAGTATTATGGGGAGATACGGAAGGTTGTATATGTCCCTCCGCTAATTGTTGTTTGACCAGGTCATGGGGTACTTGTTTCTTTTCTTTAGTCAGGGGCCACTGAGGAACCCATACTGGTCTTTCTGATTTCCAAGTAATTTTTATTGTCTCAGTGGCCCTTTTTGAAAACCCAATCCATGTCTATTTATTTCTTGATCTATTTGAATTGGTGCTGTCATACCTTGTTCTTGTTCTCTTAATCTTTTTTCTTTCCTAAAGCCTTGTCTAGCCCTAGTAGTGGGTGCGTTAGGACTGATGTTGTTTGCTAATGTCAAACCTAATTGATCTAGGACATCTCGTCCTCATAAATTTATAGGAAGATGATACAATACATAGGGCTGTATAGTTCCTTCACATCCTTCAGGATCCTTCCAATCTAATACCATTGCACTTCTATGGGGATTAATTGCCACTCTTAGGCCTTGAAGCATTTGAGTGGCTTGTTGTAATGGCCAATGTTTTGGCCATTCTTGATGAGATATGATGCTAAGGTCAGCTCCTGTGTCCAGTAGCCCATTAAATTCATGTCCTTGAATATTTAATTTTAGCATGGGGCGAGAATCTAAATTTAAAGACAGCATAGCCCAATCTACACCTGTGGAGCCTAATCCTCTGGTACCTTTTTCTACAGTACGACTGGAAAATTTATCATGTAGTCTGGGTACTGTTAATAACTGTGCTATCTATCTCCTGGTGAAATTACTGATATACCTCTTGGAGAACTAGCTATAATTTTTATTTCACCTTCATAATCGGTATCAATTACCCCAGGACTTATCATAAGTCCTTTTAGTGTAGAAGAACTGCGTCCCAATAATAAGCCTACTGTTCCTTGGGGAAGAGGTCCTTTTACTCCTGTGGGAATGATTTGAACTCCCATCTCTGGAGTTAGTACTGCTCTGGCAGACGCGCAGATGTCCAACTCTGCGCTCCCTCTAGTTTGTCTGATGAGAGATCTGATGGATAATGTGTTCTGGGAACTACCTTGATGGTGCTGTTGGGTTTCTCCATTGCCCCGTATATTTGTGGTTTTGGGCCCCGGAGCATTGGGCCCTCCAGTCAGTTTTTTGGCAATGGAGCCTGATGCCTTTCTCCACGATATTGTGGGTAAACACTTGGTCCTTGCCCATTTTTTGATAATGGTATACCCTCCATGGTGGTTTGAGAATGGCACTCATTAGCCCAATGTCTCCGTCTATGGCATTGTGGGCAAATACCAAGTATTCTATTCCTTTGATACCTAGCTTTGTTAAACCCTCCTCCTATTGGGGCAACTCCTTTTAAAATGTCCTGTTTGATCACAATTATAGCATATTTTTGGCCTGGCATCTAAAGCCTCTTGTACTGCTGCTAAGACTTGCCCTTGTTCATTAATGTCTCTACATAATTTAATGTATGTGTTTAAATCTTCATGTCTCTATGGTCTAATGACCTCTCTGCAGCAACGATTTGCTTGGTCATAAGCCAGTTGTTTTATAAATGGCATTGCCTGTTCTGTATCTCCAAATATTCTAGAAGCTGTTTGAATAAGCCTATCTACAAATTCAGCGTAAGGTTCATTGGTTCCTTGTATTACCTTAGATAACTGTCCTTGTAAATCTCCATGCCCCTGTAAAGTTTTCCATGCCCTAACCACATCTACAGCAATTTGGGCGTATACACCAGGATCATATTCAATTTGTTGCCGTTGACCCTCATAAGGTCCCTTTCCTAACAACATTTCTAGATTTCTTTGAGGGTAACCAGCTGCTGCATTTTGCCTAGCTGTCTCCGTGCGAAATTCCTCATTGGCAACCTTCCATAACAACTATTGTCCTCCATTTAGCACAGATCGATACATGTTAGCCCAATCTGCTGGTGTCATGTCCAGGTTGGTAATAGATTCGACCATACTTATGGTGAAGGGTGCTTACGGCCCATAGGTTGTTACAGCCTCCTTTAATTGCTTCACTGTTTTAAAATCTAAAGCATGGTGAATTCATTGCCCTCCTGCCTGCTCAAGTACAGGGCATGCTAATCTTTGGGGTCCTGCCTCAGGATTCCGTCCATCAACTACGGGAGTTGAGGGCCGCTCAGCTGTTGATGGAGCTGTTGGTTGAATTACGCCCTCTGGTGATATAACGGAGTTAGTAGCAGCCTCATGTTGTAATTCCCCGCCTGATGGTTGTTTTTCCTCTAAGCTTTCTTTCTTCAAATTTTCCTCTGTCTGACTAGCTCGAGAGACCTTCTCTTTTGCTTGAGTTAACATGTTTTCTACCATAATCTGGACCTCTAACAATTTACTTAACAGTCTTTCGGTTTGTTTTTTACTAGTTTCTAATCTACTATAAAGGTAACGCAACCCAATAAGATAGCATAAAACAAAACCGAAAAAGAATGAAACAAAAACAGAACAAAGAGTAGTTGTATCAATTTTCTCTTTCTCAGGGCCGAACAACTTCAAACCTTGAGCCAACCATTTTTCCCAGTTTGCCTGAGAAAATTCTAGGGAAAGGCAGCTTGAAACAAAAACAAAATGAATCAAAACAAGAACACATTGTTTTTTGAAATGGTCACCCATTCTGTCGCCTTCCCTCAGGGGCAAGCAATTTTACTCACCTCCAAGCTTCAGGCGTCTCCCGCACGGGCCACCAATTGCCGCAGTCTGGCTGGGCACAAAATCACTCAAGCAAGAACAAACTTTATTTTTTGAAACTGCGGCCAATGATCCGTACGCGTTCCGGGAAGATTCCCGATTGACCCACGCCGCGTTCTCCCGGAACCCAAGAGGTGGTTCCTCCTCCGGAATTCCCTCCTACTGCACTTCCCCAACCAATGGGAACTCTCCAGGAGTCCCGTAGCAGGCCGAGATGGACATCAGGAGTCCAATATCTATATGAATGCAAATCTTAACATAATCATATCATCTCAATGGCTTGTTGGCGTCACCTTTCAACCAAAAATGCCATGTATCATATTACTTGGCTATGGCTCTTAGCAGATCTAGAACACAATTTTAGCTACCACATTAAATTCTTATTCTTCTTAGCACTTTAAGAATTTAGTAAAATTAGAACAGTGTGTATAGCTCAGTAGTGGAGATCTTGCCTAGCATGTGTGAGCTCTTGGATTCCATTCTTAGCACCTGTGCAGGGGTGGGAGTCGGGGTGGAGGGGGCTTAATAAAATTAAAACTTTTTAAATGCTATTATTACCATCTAATTCACTGAAAATATTTACATACATTTTATTTGGGTATATGTGTATACATGTAAACTTAAATATGGTAGAGAAACAAGAATAACTCATTAAACTAACCTAGAAAATTTAAGAAGTTTCAATCATAGGCAATTTAACCCTGGTCCTATTCAAAACATGCTATTTATTATGCGGTATTAAAATGTAAAGACTGAATCATGACAAGAATTCTCTTTTTACCTGGTAACTAAGGCCTTGTGTCATTATCATGTAACTATGGTAACAAAGGATGTTCAGTAAATATGCTTTCACAGATAAACACAAAAAGTATGTCAACTTTTTTTTCCTTTAGGTATTGTGACTACTTATCTAGACTAGATATTCCTTGAGTGAATTCACAATGACTGGCTATGTTTGTTTGTTTGATGATCAGTTCATCTCTAGAATTTTCCAAGAGAGGGATAAAGCAGGGAAAGAAACAGAAAAAAAAAGGGATTCAGCTTCAAACAAATATGAAATTACCACTGTAAAAAGCTCATTATGCTTTCTCTGCAAAGAGAGAAAAGAAACCTTAGGTGGAAAAACACTCCTTATAATATGTACACACACAAAGAGTGTTACTACAGCTCATTTAAAGAATTACTTGGGTCCTTGCCAATTTTGTCCAGACAAAGCTTAGGAGAGACACTTAGAGCTTAAAAGAGACACCTCTACCTGGCTTCTTCCTATAGACTTACTCCAAAAGATAACTAAATAAGCAAACACACCATAGAAAGAGAGAGAAAAACCTCAAAAGGCTAGAAAATACTTTCACCAAAAAATTGTCCAGATAAATGATGAAAAAGTCAGCATTTATTAATCTTCAAAGTAAGAACATAAAGAAGTAGGTATCTCTTACCTTAAATAAAATGTTTTTTTTTTATCTCTTTTAGACAAACAAAACAATTTTCTCATGAAACAGTCTTCTCTATTTCTTCTAAATAACTTCTTTTTTTAAACATTTTTTTAGTTGTAGATGGACACAATATCTTTATTTATTTTTATGTGGTGCTGAGGAGTGAACCCAGGGCCTCACATGTGCATGGCGGGCGACCTACCACTGAGCCCCAGCCCCAGCCCAAATAACTTCTTAAATGAACAAACTTATTCTTATTAAAAGATGAAAGTGAATACTATAATTTTAAATTATTCTTGATAAAATTATGCTAGTGAGAGAAATAAGCATATGAATTAACACTGTAGTGTGAAAACATGAGGGAAGCAGGGTTTGGCAGAGAATGGACAGTTTTCAATTAAGAAGACCCCACGAATACAGGAATGTTCCCTAAACATATGCGTAGTTGTGCAGCTCAGGTCCCTAGAAATTGGCCAAAGATTAATTGTCATAAAACACAGGTTAGACAAACCTCCTGATTCCAAGCAGATAAAATTAAACAAAGCAGAGACACAAAGATAAGACTAAGGAGGAAGTTTTTGTATAATTCTCAGTGGAAACTCAAGGCAAAGTAGGTACAAAGACATTGGTCTGAGGAGATCTACTGAACTTCTCAGTCCCCAGGGAGAGCTTAGGAGAGACACCTCTACCTGGCTTCTTCCTATAGACTTCCTCCAAAAGATAACTAAACAATCAAACACAGGAGAGAGAGAGAGAGAGAGAGAGAGAGAGAGAGAGAGAGAGAGAGAGACCTCAGAAGGCTAGAAAACACTTTTACCAAATGATAATACAAAACAATGCTGATCAGATAATGATAGGATTCCAGAAGACCTTATTCACAGGAAGACAAAATGAAACCTGATGTGAATAACCTCAATAAAATATTGGAGCTCAATTCTGCATATACTTATCTCTCTACTGGCAGTCTCAATCAGAAGGAGACACGAGGTTGCACATATTTATAACAAAGAATTGAGGATCCTCATCTGCAGAAGCAAGTATCTCAACTGAATTTTGGTACAAACATCATTTTTGTCAATGACTTGACAACAAAAACTACCAGAGGCACCCACTGGGAGAGGCAGTCCACCATAGGCCAGAAGCATACCTGATTGTTCTTACTGGGAGTAACAGAGTGTAATGCCAGCTGTAACTTGATCCTGGATAGTAGTTGTAGCTAGTCACATAGTGCTATGGTTTGAATACGGATGGTCTGCCCCTTCCGAAGCTCATGATGCAATTTGGTCCCCAGGATAACTATTAAGAGGTTGTAGGATACTTAAGAGGTGATTAGGTCATTAAAGGGATTGACATAGCTCTTACAGGTTTAGATTATTACCACTGCTGTAAGAGCAGGTTGTTATGTTTTGTCTCTTCCACATGTGCCCACTTTTTCTTCCCCTTTTTGGCCATGTTATGATACACCATAAGACCCTTCTTATAAGACAAGTGTTGTGCTCCTGGACTTTCCAACCTCCAGAAGCGTAAGCTAAATAAACTTCTTGTTTTATAAATTATCCAATTTCAGGTATTCTGTTATAATAACAGAAAATGAACAAAGACATAGGTAATTTAATACATTAAGGTAATTCCAGCACAACTACTGCTCATTCCCCATGTTCATTCACTCAAGGTCTCACTTGAAGGAATCTTCTTGTGAGGTTTATGGCCTGCTTAAAAAGTGATGGGCCTTTGACCTTTGGTTGTTCTCATGTAAAGCAGTCCACTGTATATACTAGTATCATCTGATCCTCCATATCTTCCTAAAGGAATTGGGGCTATGGAAGTCAGTGTAAATATGTTGATTGTCAGCCAGGTGCAGTGGTGCACACCTGTAATCCCAGCGGCTCAGGAGGCTGAAGGATCACTAGTTCAAAGCCAGCCTCAGCAATGGTGAGGTGCTAAACAACTCAGTGAGACCCTGTCTCTAAATAAAAATACAAAATGGGGCTGGGGATGTGGCTCAGTGACAGAGTGCTCTTGAGTTCAATCCCCAGTACCAAAAAAAAAAAAAAAAAAAAAAGGTTGATTCTTGCGAAACTACTTCTGTTAAGTCCTTCATCTTTTATCTGAAAATCTTGTGTCTGTGTCATCATCCAGGAGACTCTGGCAAAGTCACGTCTCAGCTTGCAAGTAGAATAAAAACTCAGACCTGTCACAGCTCTTGACTAGAAGATGGCAATTTTTTTTTTTCTATAAAGGCCCAAATAGTAAGTATTTGGGGGCTCAAATATTTGGTCTCCATCACTTATTTTTCCTGTTTGTTTCGAAACACTTTAAAATGTAAAACTCATTCTTGGTTTTTAGACCATACAAAAGCATGCCATATATGGGATTTGGCCCAAGTTTCTTTTTCATTCTTTTCTAGTGCTAGGGATCACACTTAGGACCTCAGGCATGCTAGACAAGAATTTTACCACTGGGCCACATGTCTAGCCCCTTGTCCCAGGTTATCTGACTCCTGTTTTTTTTTTTTTTTAGAGAGAGAGAGAGAATGAGAATTTTTTAATATTTATTTTTTAGTTTTTCGGCAGACACAACATTTTTGTTTATATGTGGTGCTGAGGATCGAACCTGGGCTGCATGCATGTCAGGCAAGCCCGCTACTGCTTGAGCCACATCCCCAGCCCCTGACTCCTATTCTTGACATGCCTTTATTACTCAAATTTGGGTCTATTGACAATTTGCTATAAGAGAGACCATATATTATGTGTCTCTGTGCCGCAGTCTGGCTGGGCACAATTCAGAAGCCACTTGTCAAAAGAAACAAACTTTATTTTTAGAACCACATTCAAAACCACACAGCTCCTCAGGAAAAACCTTCAGAGCCCACTGCCACCACCAGCTTCCCACAAGCCTCTCAACCTCCCCCACTCCTCCTGCTCTTGAGGCTGATTGGCTGGGTCGCGTGGGCGGAGCCAAAAAAGTCCCCCAGTGAGCAGCTCCGTGGTCTGAAATAGCTCAATGAGCATCACCTCAGAGGAGCCAATCAGTTGGCAGCTAGAAGTTGCTGGGGCTGCTGTGAGCCAATCATCAGCTGGCAGCTGGAAGTTTGATGGCGGTTGGAAGTTTGCTGGGGTCCCTTCGGCTGAGGCTCTCAACATCTCCCCCTCTCTGTTTAAACAATAAGCATGAGGCTTAGGGACCGTGCCTGCCTTAGGTGGTCCAATAGTACATATGGTGCTTACCCGTAATCGGATGAGCTGACCTCAAGGCGTCAGCCTTCTATCTTAGGTTGGTACCATTGCAATTGAATCTTACCCGTTATTGATTACCGGTCCAGCATACAGCCACACCTGTGGATAGGTCTTTGTACCAGCAGGGGAGTGAGGTTCTTTGCCTCACCTCTATTGGCCCCCAAATTTTAGCTGAACAACCATGACAAGCAGAAGGGAGGAAGATACACCAAGCCAATTGACGGCTCCATTTGGAAAAATTGTACCACTGATGACACCATCAGCAAAAATACCCAAACACTACCACAAGTCGCTGCACCAATAGATAGTTCACAATGAATACAAGTGAGTTCACAATGCATACAAGTGATACATAGTCCAGGGAAATTCTGCAAGCAGTTCAGTGATAGCTATTGCAGAAGCTGTAGATTGGTTTTATCTTTGTCTTCACCAGCACTGGTATGAAGATAGGAATTCTGGCGATAATGGCTAAAGAAAAAATTATGTAACATTCCAGAAGGCACTAAAAGAAAACAATTTTCTTAACAATTTACATTATCTTGAACAGAATTATTAAATATAATGAAAAGGAAAGGTGAAAGTAAACAAACAGATCTGTTAACCTCCTTTTTTGTTCACATTTTAAAACAATCCTCAACAGCTGTTTACCCAATTTAAATTAAACCATTTAAATCACGTGAATAAAAAAAAATATTTGGATCCATTTTTTCATGAGCGCTCATCATATATGATATATGGACATACGTACATACAAACACAACATAAAACACAAGTGTGCATACATAATATAATACATACAACACATAACATAATAGTAAAGGCCTTATAACTTTTTACAGGTGAAATCTCCATTGCAATGTTTAAAAACTCTATAGTCAAAAAATAGAACGGATCAGCAAAACATTAACCTAGGTCTGTATGAGCTCAAAAAACAGAATAGAACTTCATGATGTGGGATAGGGTAATAATAAAATAGATATTGAAAAAAGCATCCTGGTTCTGTCACAGATGTAAGGATAGCCAAACTGGAGTTTTGGATATCAGCTGTTATGGATTTGAGCCAAATCATCTTCTTTTTGGTCTGTAGAAATCGCTTTAGTTACTCTCTCTGGAATACAAATCGGCTGCTGTTCTCCCTGTGGAAACATACAAACAGACCCCTGACTCCAAACAATCACTGGGTCAGGACCTTTCCATTGTCCTATTAGAATATCCTTCCAAAGTACCTTGGGCTTATGTACATTTTTTGGACACATACGCCTTTCCACAGCACTAAGCCCTGATGAATCCAAATTTAAAAAGTTTAGAGTAAAAAGGGGTTATTTTAAGTTTACCTTTGGGGAATATAAACCCCTTCCCAATTCCTACTTTTTGCTTTAATAAGTACATTTTAATAGTTTGATGAGCTCTTTCAACTATGCCTTGTCCCTGTGGATTGTATGGGATTCCTGTTATATGAGTAATGCCAAATGATGAGCAAAATTGTTTAAAAGAGGTAGAAGTATAACCAGGGGCATTATCTGTTTTTAACTGTTTTGGAACACCCACAGTGGCAAAATTTTGTAAGCAATGAGCTATAATATCTTTAGTTTTTTCTCCAGCATGAAGGGAGCCCATCAAAAATCCAGAAGAAGTATCAACTGTAACATGCAAATATTTTAATTTTCCAAATTCTGGCAAGTGTGTGACATCCATCTGCCAAATATGGTTAGGGATCAGTCCTCTAGGATTGATTCCAAGATTAACTTGTGGTAAAAAGGTCACACATTTTGACATTGTTTTATTATTTGTCTAGCTTGTTCCTTAGTTATTTTAAAACGCTTTTGTAAAGTATTAGCATTGACATGGAACTTTTTATGAAAATTTGTAGCTTCTTCTAGTGTAGAGAAAATATGTATGTCATGTGTAGTTTTATCTGCTAAATCATTGCCCAAACTAAGGGCTCCAGGCAATCCTGTATGTGCCCTGATTTGTCCTATAAAGAATGGATCTTTTCTGTCCCAGATTAGACTTTGTATAGTAGAAAGCAAAGAGAAAACAGTAGAGGAAGGGGAAATCCTACCAGCATCTTCAAGGGATATTGTAGCATTAACTATATACTGACTATCAGAAAATAAATTAAATACAGAATCTTTAAACATCACAAAAGCTTGTAATACTGCATTAAGCTCTACCTTTTGAGCTGATTGTTTGGGTACTAAAAAATGTAAAAATTTGATCAGGTGTAACTATTGCTGCTGTACCATTATTTGACCCATCAGTGAATATATTTGGAGCATTCATGATAGGTGTTTTTCTTGTCATTTTTGGAAAAATTACAGGATGCAATGACCAAAAAGACAATAAAGGATTAGATGGTAAGTGGTTATCAAATGAAACATTAGATTTGCACATAAGTATTTAACTCATTAGCTAACTCATCAATTTGATTCATAGTATATGGAGTAATAATTTTATTGGGAGAAATTCCAAACACTCCATTTGCTGCTTTTATTCCTTTGAGTATTAATTGTCCTAGAGCCTCAGGATACCTAGTAAGAATAGTGTTAGGAGAATAAGATAAATGTATCCATAATAATGGGCCTTCTTGCCAAAATACTCCTGTAGGAATATTTTTTGTTGGTAGTACAATAAATAATAAAGGCAAACTTATATCAATTCTATCCAAATGTATATTTTCCATATATGTTTCAATAATTTTTAATGCCTTTCTTGCTTCAGGTGTTAACATTCGGGGTGAATTTGGATCTGATGAACCTTTTAGGATATCAAATAAAGGTCCCACCTCTCTTGTTGGTATACCTAGATAAGGCCTTATCCAATTTATGTCTCCTAATAACTTTTGAAAGTTGTTAAGTGATTTGAGTTGATCTACTCGTATTTGAATTTTTGGTGGACGGACCATGGTTGAGGATAATAGAACTCCTAAATAATTAATTGGAAAATTTAATTGTACTTTATCTATTGCTATCTCTAGATTATAATTTTTTAATAAGTTTGTAAGTGTGGCATAACATTCTAGCAATGTGTTTTTATCTTTGTGTGCTAATAATACATCATCCATATAGTGAAATATTTGTAGTTCAGGATTTTGATTTCTAAGTGGCTGAATTACTTTGTTAACATAAATTTGACACATAGTTGGGCTGTTAGCCATCCCTTGAGGGAGTACTTTCCATTCATATCCCTGATCAGGACCTTCATGATTCAGTGCAGGGATAGTAAATGCAAAACGTGGACTATCCTCAGGATGAATTGGAATTGAAAAAAAAACAATCTTTAATATCTATAACTAAAACATACCAGGTTTTTGGCAAAGCAGACAATTGAGGAATCCTCGATTGAGCAGGTCCCATAATAACCATCTCATTATTAATGGCTCTTAAATCTTGCAATAATCTCCATTTACCAGATTTCTTTTTGATGACAAAAATGGGAGTATTATGGGGAGATACAGAAGGTTGTATATGTCCTTCCACTAATTGTTGTTTGACCAGGTCATAGGATGCTTGTATCTTTTCTTTAGTCAGGGGCCACTGAGGAACCCATACTGGTCTTTCTGATTTCCAAGTAATTTTTATTGTCTCAGTGGCCCTTTCTGAAAATCCAACCCATGTCTGTCTGGTTCCTTGATCTATTTGTATTGGTACTGCTATACCTTGTTCTTGTTTTTCTAATCTTTTTCCTTTCCTAAAACCTTGTCTAGCCATAAAAGTGGGTGCATTTTGATTGATGTTATTTGTTAATGTCAAACCTAATTGATCTAGGACATATCGTCCCCATAAATTTACGGGAAGATGATCCAAAACATATTGTCCGAGACCAGCTCCAACAGGGGGTCTCAGGAGATGAACAGATGGTGAGGAGTCGGCGAAAGAGGGGTGGAGAAACAACACAGACACCAAAGTGCAGGTGTTGATCCCAATCTTTACTTGTGAAGTTGATCATATATACTTTTCATTTTGGCAGACTCACAGTACTTGGTGGTTACAAAACAGGAATCATTATTCAAAGAAACAAAATATTACTTAGCTACAATTAGAATAGAAGAATGTATCTTGGCTTATGCATAAGCAAGCATTTGTACTTTCAGTTCGTGTTTTGCTTTGAGCTGTTTCTGCTTAGTTAACTTTTAATCATAGTTACAAATATCCCAAACTATTGGCCTATACCTTGACTATTCATTCTTGACTTACTGACTGGAACCGGTGCCATGGTTATGGCAAGTGGTTGACTTGTTATTAATTTTAATCAAACAAGAGTAACAGCACAAACCATTGTGCACAGGAACAAGAACAAGTTGCCCAGTACTAAGCACTAATCTGTCTTCTTAACATTATTTTTTCTTCTCTAGATTTAATTTAATTTCTCAAAAACTTCCTTGACAGGAATACAGGGAGTTTTTCATTAGACATTAACAATTTACACTCCACAGCTGAATCATTGCATTTAGAGCAAACAGATCTATTCTTTAGAAGTAGTTGCATTAATTGGGAAAGTCATGTTTTTTCCTTCATACTTAATGGTCATATGAGAAGTCACAACTATACTTACTAAAGGAATACAAAAACAAATCAGCCCATTCCCAGAAACATACTGCGCTCCTCCAGAGGATGGACGCCTTGCGCCATCCACCTCAGTAGGGCCTTGCCATTGCCTGAGTCAGGGGAGGGGCGCAGCAACATATGGTTGTATAGTTCCTTCACATCCTTCAGGATCTTTCCAATCTAATACCATTGCACTTCTATGGGGATTAATCGCCACTCCTAGGCCTTGAAGCATTTGAGTGGCTTGTTGTAATGGCCAATGTTTTGGCCATTCTTGACAAGAAATGATGCTAAGGTCACCTGTATCCAGTAGCCCATTAAATTCATGTCCTTGAATATTTAGTTTCAGCATGGGGTGAGAATCTAAATTTAAAGACAGCATAGCCCAATCTACACCTGTGGAGCCTAATCCCTTGGAACCTCTTTCTACAGTACGACTGGAAAATTTATCATGTAGGCTGGGTATTATTAGTAACTGTGCTATTCTATCTCCTGGTGAAATTACTGATATACCCTTTGTAGAACTGGCTATAATTTTTATTTCACCTTCATAATCAGGATCAATTACCCCAGGACTTATCATAAGTCCTTTTAGAGTAGAAGAACTGCGTCCCAATAATAAGCCTACTGTTCCTTTGGGAAAAGGTCCTTTTACCCCTGTGGGAATGATTTGAACTCCCATCTCTGGAGTTAGTACTGTTCTGGCGGAGGTGCAGATGTCCAACTCTGCGCTCCCTCTGGTTTGTCTGATGAGGGATCTAATGGACAATGTGTCCTGGGCACTACCCTGATGGGATTGCTGGGTTCCTCCAGTGCTCCATATATTTGTGGTTTTGGGCCCCGGAGCATTGGGCCCCCCTGTCCATTTTTTGGCAATGGAGCCCGATGCCTTTCTCCACAACATCGTGGAAAAACACCTGGTCCTTGTTCATTTTTTGATAATGGAGTACCCTCTATGGTGGTTTGAGAACGGCATTCATTAGCCCAATGTCTCCCTCTATGGCATCATGGGCAAATACCTGGTATTCTACTCCTTTGATACCTAGTTTTGTTAAACCCTCTTCCTATGGGGCAATTCCTTTTAAAATGTCCTGTTTGTTCACAATTGTAGCATGTTCTTGGCCTGGCATCTAAAGCCTGTTTTATTGCAGCTGCCACGACTTGCCCTTGTTCATTAATGTCTCTACATAATTTAATATATGTGTTTAAATCTTCATGTTGGTCTAATGACTTCTCTGCACCAACGATTCGCTTGCTCATAAGCCAGTTGTTTTAGTAATGGCATTGCTTGTTCTGTATTCCCAAAAACTCTGGTAGCTATTTGAATAAGCCTATCTACAAATTCAGCGTAAGGTTCATTAGCTCCTTGTATTACCTTAGATAATTGACCTTGTAAACCTCCATGTCCTTGTAAAGTCTTCCATGCCCTAACTGCATCTACAGCAATTTGTATGTATACGCCAGGATCATATGCAATTTGTTGTTGCTGATCCTCATAAGGTCCCTTTCCTAACAACATATCTAGATTTCTCTGAGGATAACCAGCTGCTGCATTTTGCCTTGCCAAGTCCTTGCAAAATTCCTCATTGGCAACCTTCCATAACAGGTATTGTCCTCCATTTAGCACAGCTTTACACATATTAGCCCAATCTGATGGCGTCATGTTCAAGTTGGTAATGGATTCGACTGTGATTGGCTGTGAGCCAATCATCAGCTGGCAGCTAGAAATTTGCTGGCAGCTGGAAGTTTGCTGGGACCCCTTCGGCTGTGGCTCTCAACATCTCTGTGTAGTATTTCTGTAAGAGGTTGTTAGATTGGATATAATTTTTATTTTCCATTAAATATTTGGGATAGAATTTGAGTGTGCTCCCCCCACCCTGCCTCCACAAAGATTCACTTGTTGGAAGTGTGGTCCACAGTGTGGTGATATTAGGAGGTGGTAGAACATCTAAAAGGCTTTGTGAGCTACATACAGTCTCAGTCACATCCTTTTTCTTGTTTCCAAAAAAACCATTTAAAAATCTTAATATCATTCTTTCTCAAAGGTTGTACAGAAAGAGTCATGTGGGGCTGTGGGATGTAGTTGAATGATAGAGCATGTTTAACATGGATTCAATCCCGAGAACCATCCCCACCCCCCATAATGTCATGGACTACATTTGGCACACAGGGTCATATTTTTCTTTATCTAGAAGATGTGAAGAATGAAGTGAAGCTAAAGCTGTAATTGTTGAAGCAGAAGTTACAGTGATCATTTTTAGATCTATTTTCAGAGGTGATTACTGCATAGTGTTGTTTTATCTTAATATATTTTGGTCCCAGAGTGGTTTATCTTATTGTTGATACTCTGTGAAATTATTTATATTTAACAGGGAAAGATCAGGATCCAGCTGCTAGTGCCAATCCAGACCCTGTATGACAAAGGCTGCCTTTCTCTTTGGCTGAAAATAGGTAGAAACTGAACTGACCCATCTCAGATACCCTATTAGATTTACCCTTTACAGCTAACAGTGCATGTCTTTGTGAGTGTGTGTGTGTGTGTGTGTGTGTGTTTGTGTGTTTGTGTTGACATTAGAGATTTAACCCAGGGGCCTCAGTCTGTCCTTCCTTCCTTCCTTTACTGTTTTCTTTTTCTTTCTTTCCTTTTTTTTTTTTTTTTTAACTTTCATTTTGAGATACAGTCTTCGTAAGTTACACAGCCTGTCCTCAAATTTGTGATTCTCCTGCCACAGTCTCCCAAGTTGCAGGGAATATATGCTTATACATGCACATGACTTGATAGGTCTTTGTTCAGTGTTTGACCCTAATAATATAGTGGACATTTGATGACATCGGAACAAGAAAGACTTTGTGATCAATTGTCAATTTTATCATTTGTTAAGTATAGTGTTGTTAAATTTTTCATTACTAATTAGAAATAGAAATATTTCACTGTGAGAAGCAATGTAGTGGGGTTATTGAGACTCTTGGCTCTAGAATCAGATCACTTGTGTCAAAAACCAGCCTATCAACATATAACCTTAGCAAATAATGACCTTTTCCTATTTTGAATTGCTTATATGTAAAAGAAGGGTAAGAATGTACTTG
Organism: Callospermophilus lateralis; assembly: GCF_048772815.1. Classification (NCBI taxonomy): domain Eukaryota; kingdom Metazoa; phylum Chordata; class Mammalia; order Rodentia; family Sciuridae; genus Callospermophilus; species Callospermophilus lateralis. Next base: position 87,264,769 of record NC_135317.1, read on the forward strand.
CTTCTTAGAGCTTTTAAGGAAGTGAAGTGAAAAAAATATTTGAACACTGAAAGTTCATGTGGTGGCGCATACCTGTAATCCCAGAGGCTCAGGAGGCTGAGACAGGAAGATTGTGAGTTCAAAGCTAGCCTCAGCAACGGTGAGGATAAGAATGCCACATAACATTTTTTTTTTGAAATACCATTGAAAATTCTCACTCTTCAGTGTTAACCAAGTAATCTTACTAAATTAAGAACATGAATTATTTATACTATGTGTCTTAGATTTTTCTACACACACAATTCGCTTTTCTCTATAAATAGTTAAAACTTTCTGTACTATTGTTATAGATTGGATCTTAAATGTCCCCAAAGGCCTATGCGTTAAAAGATTTGTCACATTTCAGAAGAAAACATATATCCTGGTCTTGTCATTCCAAGTTTATTGATCCAAAGACTTCAGAAAATATATTATATGAATATAAAAAATGATACATAGGGATGGAAGTGGTACTTGGAGAGAAATAGAAGTCTTTTAAAATAAATCTGTTATTGATGGCATACTAGATACCAGTTCTTCAGAGAATTGAAGTGATAAAGTTATCACATTCTTTAACAGCAGTTCCCCTAATCTATGATATATCTTTCATCTTCTTCATAAGTATAACAGGGAATAATTAGTTTAGGAATGTCCTATGTCCAATTCTATCATAAAGATAGAAAAATACCACTCTCTGATTTCCTTTCGCTTATTTTCAGGACTCAAAAAAAACATTTAATTTTATCTTTCAGTTTTGACGCTTAAAAAATAAATAAATCCTTAAATAAATCTTTTCTTTCTTACTATGTTTGCAGACATTTTAACCTATTTGAGAGAGGTATTTACTCATAAATTTCATTTTTGAGTTAGGAACCTGAGCTATATATCTTCTTGAATGAGAGAGCTTCAAATAACATCTGAGATTTCCATTTGTATATTTATATCCATACATGGTCTTTTATTCCTAGGTTTTTATAAAAGACAAGATATGTTCTGTGGTATAGTTTAAAAACACAATATAGGGGCTGGGGTTGTGGCTTAGTGGCAGAATGCTTGCCTGTCATTTGTGGGGCACTGCGTTTGATCCTCAGCACCACATACAAAAATAAGCAAATAAATAAAGTCATGCTGTCCATCGACAACTACACAAAAGTAAAATAAATAAAAAATAAAAACAATATAGGGTGCCGCAGTCTGGCTGGGCACAAAATAACCGAGCCACCACACAGCCTTGTAGGTTCAAACAGCAACTCTTTATTCCCCAACTCTCACCAGCACTCTACACACACTTCCCAGGAACACACTACCTCCACCAGGCCCTGCACACCAATTCTCACGGAACCCCGAGAGAACTCAATAGGAACTCCAATGTAGCCAGCACCAGAGGCAGCAGGATCCACCCTAATCCCAGCAGGATCTGCCCTAATCCCAGAGCCACCCTAATCCTGGAGCAGGCTCACCTTTCAACCATTCCCTCTAGCAAAATGCCAGGTGTCATTCCGACTAAACTGTGGCTCTCAACAATAGGGGGTGGGGTAGTGGCTCATTAGTAGAGTGCTTGCCTAGCGTGTGTGAGGCACTGGATTCCATTCTCAGCACCACATATAAATAAATAAAGGCACAGCAACAACTAATAAAATATATTTTTTTAAAAATCACAATATACAAGGTCTTTGACTTGGGTTTGGTTCCAGGCAAAAATCTACTAAGATTTCTTAAATGAGCCCGGTGACGTGGCACATGCCTGTAATCCCAGCGGCTCCAGAACCTGAGGCAGGAAGATAGCAAGTTCAAAGCCAGCCTCAGCAACTGTGAAATGCTGAGCATCTCAGTGAGACTCTGTTTCTAAATTTTAAAATACAAAATAGGGCTGGAAATGTGGCTAGTGGCCAAGTGCCCCTGAGTTCAATCCCCAGTACCAAAAACAAAACAAAACAAAACAAAACGACAACAACAACAAAAAACTTTCCTGAATGAAGTGTCTAATGTTATTTATGATGAGCCCTTTTCCATCACACTTAAGCTAAAGAGGTGATTCAAAGTGGGTCCTTAGTGAAACTCAAGGATGAAGCTGTACTGGTTTGGACCTGCCAACCTATCACCCAGTCATGGAGGGGGGAATAAGAGGAGAAGGTGGAAAATTGAATTCAATCACCAATGGCCAATGATATGATCAATTATGCCTATGAATGAAATTTTGATGAATACTCTTGACTGGCAAGGTTTCCAGGAGGTTACGGGTTGTGAACACATTGATTTCCTGGAAGGGTGGTATGTCTGGAGAGAGAAAGCTTGGAAGCACTATACCCAGCCCTCTGCCTCTTATATCTTTCCCGAGGCATTAACTTTACCATTTGGCTCCCCAAGTTGTATTCTTTATAATAAAACTTCAGTGGTAAACATAGTACTTTTTAAGTTCTGTGAGTCATTCAAGAAAATTATTGAAACAGAGAGGAGGGCAAGGGAATGTCTGAATTGATAGTCAGCCAGGCAGAGAAGTAAAGATAGCCTAGAAACCACACTTGTGGTTGGTGTCTAATGTTGGGGTGAGGGGACACCACCTATTAGTCTGAGTCCTTAACCTGTGGGGTCTGTATCAACTCTGGATAATTGGATTAAATTGTAGGATACCCAGCAGATGTCAGAGAATTGGAGAATTGGTTGTTGTTCGAAAAAACAAATAGTTCTTCTCAAACTTTCCCATGCAATAACACTGTGTTATAATTTTTGTACTTGTAGAATGAGAAACTCTATATTGACAAAAAGCTTACAACAAAATTCAGTAATGGTTTTAAATGAGTATTATTTCAATTACAACTACAGTGTATTTGGGGGAAAAATACAAAAGGATACATTGTTCAGTATAATATAGTACATAGGGCATACATAAACTTATTTGTTTTTTAAAATTTTTTTTTTAGTCATTGATGGACCTTTATTTTATGTATATATTTGAGGTGCTGAGAATCGAGTCCAGTGCCTCATGCATTCTAGGCAAGTGCTTTGTCATTGAGTCTCAACTCCGGCCCAAATTTGTTTTAATTTTGAAACAGGGGTTTTTAACAGTGATGCCAAAGTGAAGATATAACACATCTTTATCATGAACTTAACACCATGTTCAAAAAACTGGAGAGGAGATAAAAAGTTACCTCTACAGGGCAGGAACCATGTCTGTATCCTGTGAGTACAACAGTGACTGGCATGGTAGATAATTAACGAATATAGTATAAAAGACAATATGATTATGGTGCAAAAATTCACAGAATTTTAACAAAACACACACGACTTCAATGAGATGTCAGGCTATTTCTAGAATGTTCTGGATTCTGTAGCTGTGCAAAGTTGAACAAATTGTTCCCTCCCAACTCCCAAATATATGGGGCAAATTCCTGGAAACTGTGAATGTAACTTATTTAGAAAAATTGAGGGCTGGTATTGTGGCTCAGTGGTAGAGCGCTCGCCTACAACAGGAAGGACCCAGGTTTGATCCTCAGCACCACATAAAAATAAAGGACTTGTGTTGTGTCCATCTACACCTAAAAAATAAATATTAAAAAAAAGAGAAAATTTAATTCTTTGAAGATGTAATCTCATTAGGAGATGAGTGCATCCTGGGTTATCCCCGTTGGTCCTAAATCTAATCCACAAGAGTCCTCATCAGAGACACAGGGTAGGTGATATGAAGATGGAGGCAGAGATTGAAGAGATGTTACAATCAAGAGATCTAAGGTACATCTGGAGCCACCAGATGCCAGATGATACAAGAGGAAGGAAATGAATTCTCCTTTTCAGTAATTTCTTAAAGGAACAAGTCCCTGCAAGACTCTGACCTATAAAAATGTGAAAGAATAAATTTCTGTTAAGTACACAGTAATGTGTTATATAATAGCCCTAAGAAGTAGTATAATAGCTGGCGCTTGAGAGTTCACAATCATGCTCCTGTTTAAGAAAAAAGTTTCTGCAGGGCTGGAGTTGTGGCTCAGCAGTAGAGTGCTTGCCTAGCATGTATGAGGCCCTGGGTTCAATACTCAGCAAAGCATAAAATAAATAAATAAAAACAAAGGTATTGTGTACAAGAAGAAGAAATAAATATTTTAAAAAAGAATTTCTTCAGAGAAAGAATCTGTATCTGTTAAGGTTCTCAAATACCCAAGGTCCACAATTTGGACTCACTATAGAGGCCCTTTCAATTAAATCTCATAGTTTATTGATCTTAGTGACTTCCAATTCTAGGTGGGGGATAAAACTGCTCTCTGTGTCAAACAAAATGCGTGAACTTTAGTTGATAATTTAAGCTATAGAAAAGAAGTTTGAAAGGAATTTAGAATTAGATATGTCAATTTTTAAAGTTGAAACTGTTAAAACTGAGGGATCTCTGAAATGAAAAGGTTTAAAAGCTATTCTGGATGCAGGCAACAAAGAGATGGGTCCTGGGACAAGTTCCCATAGCTCTCAGCAGCAAGGTTAAATAACTGTTGGAAACATGTCCTCCAGAGTTATAAGCCAAGAGCATTTTCATAATGCAAATATGGGGAAGAAAAGCACAGATTGTTTTAATTAAACCTACATTAACTATAGATAACAGGGGAGGAATAAGGGGAAGTGGGGAATGTATTTAGATAAGACAGTTTATAAGGAGAAGCACTTGTTGCTTCTGGACTGGCTTTGGTTTTAAGCAGGATGTAGTGGTGACTGCTGTTCTGACACTTCAGGCTTGAATCAAAGTTTTAATACACATTCAGGAATGTGGGTAAATTTTTGTTGGTTGGGACTACAGTTGTTAACTGATTAACTTTCTCCTCTCTTCCATCCTCTGGCTCTTAAATTTAACACCTCTGAAGTTTTATCAATACCCTGCTGAGGGCATGAAAAAAGTTATAGTACCTGTGAGACTTTAATTACTAGTATCTTGATCTAATGATACTAGCCACCACCCACTATGCTCATGCCAAACATGTTAGTGAAGAACCAGAATATATATATATTTCTTTCTTTCTTTCTTTCTTTCTTTCTTTCTTTCTTTCTTTCTTTCTTTCTTTCTTTCTCTCTCTCTCTCTCCTCTCTCTCTCTCTCTCTCTCTCTCTAGGTTTATTGAGATATATCTGACAAATAAAAATGCTTATATTTAAAGTGTACAACTTGATTTGAGGGTGAGTAATGTGGATTAACCTCAGGGCCTCCCACATGCTTGGGAAGCACTCTACCACTGAGCTACATAACCAGGTAAGTTGGCTGGCCTTGAACTTGTGATCTTTCTGATGGTCTCAAGCAGCTGGGATTACAGGTGTGTGCCACCAGTTCAGTACAACTTGATAGTTAAATATGCATTTACATTGCATAGTAACCACTACAATCAAGCTAATTAACATAGCCACCATTCCTCCTAGTTACATTTTTTTCCCTTTTTCTGGTAAGAATACAGCAAATTTTCAGTATAAAAAATAGTAGCTGGGTGTGATCACATACTCCTGTAATCTCAGCAGTTTGGGCGGCTGAGGGAAGAGGATCGTGAGTTCTATGCCAGCCTCATAGATTTAATGAGGTGCTAAGCAACTAAGTGAGAGCCTGTCTCTAAATACTAAATAAGGCTGAGGACCTGGCTAAGTGGTCAAGTGCCCCTGAGTTCAATCCCTGGTACCCCCTCCCCCAAAATAGTATTACTAACTACAGTCACTTCTGTACATTAGATCCCCATTTATTCATCTCCCGTAGCTGAGACTCTGTATCCTTTGACCACCATCTCCATGTTTCCCCCTTCACCTAATCCCCAGCAATCATTATTCTCTTCTCTGCCAGTATATTTCTTTTCTTTTCTTTGTAGTTGGTCACAACACCTTAATTTTATTTATTTATTTTTATGTAGTGCAGAGGATTGAACCCAGGGCCTCACACATACTAGGTGAGGGCTTTATGGCTAAGCCACAACCCCAACCCTCTTCTAGTGTATTTCTTAATGTACTTGTACTACTGGAGCCATCATAAATATGACCCCCAAACCATAATTTCTATAGCTACCCTATGAAGCACAAAGATGTTGAAAATTATCAATATATTATGCTTAGGTCAAACATAATGCTTTTAGCACTTGCATTCTGGGATCCATAACTGTTCAGGGCTAGGGTTGTGGCTCAGTAGCAGAGAGCTGCCTAGCACGTGTGAGGCCCTGGGTTCTATTCTCAGCACCACATAAAAATCAAATAAAGGTATTGTGTCCAACTACAACTAAAAAATAAAATAAAAAAACTGTTCAGTAAATTTTGTATTTAACATCATCTACCTATAAGGGTATTACAATTAAATCGCAATGTGATTGTTTCATTGCAGAATGGTCTTTATTTTGTATAACAATGTGAGACAGGTGAAGTCTTATTTCAAAACAAAAATAATAGTATTTCCTAAATAGCTATCTTTTGACTAAAAAATACAAAACCCAAACCAAAAAACCTCCTCCAACATTACAGATAACATACTGTCAAGTTTTAAAGTTAAATTTGGGCTTACGAAAGAAAGACGACTTGACACCCTTTGGAGATATTTGTTCTTGAAATTAAGTTTCATTCTTTTATGAAGTAATGAAATACAGCCCATGTAAACGTAGGAAAAGAACTGTCAGAAACAAAATTTTAATTTTATACCATGGTAACATGACTCTTAACTTTATTTCAGCACAAAGAACCCCAAAGGATCTGTATTGTCTTAATAATTGTTTAGAAGCTTAGACATACCACTTGACCTTTGACTTTGATAGGTTTCAGTGTCCCCAGGAAATACAAATATAGAGACTCAGAAAGAGCCATTATTACATCACTGAGTGGCTTAGACAATCTTGTCATTAACAACTCTTGCCCATTTTCAAAGTCACCAGGAAACATTTCTGGGCTATTTTGTTTCCTAGTTTCACTCTTATCTTGAAAACAGAATCTTTGCTTTCTTTGAACGTCCAACATTAGATTGAGTCTTTTCTTTCAATTGAGTGTAAAATCCAATATTCCCATGATGTGTATTTGGGTTTTGGATCCATGACCTAATTTGAGGATGGCGTCCAGGCTCCTATTTCACCCACACGGAAAACCTGTCTGACAGGAAGTTGTGATGGTGCCACCATCCTCATGTAAACATCCCCAGCACTGTGATTCTATTTTGGACAGTTGTTATTTTCCTTCTCGGTCCCGCCGGAATGTTGGCCACCACCCTTCTGCACGGGCTCCGCGTGCCTGTGGGCCTTAATGAGCTTCCCAAGCCCTAAAAGCAGCAGGAGCGGGGTGTGCGCGCAGCCTGGAGGTCTGCAGGTGAGCGAGCGCGCGGCTCCGGGAGAGGCTCTCTCGTGGGCGGGCACCGCGGCTCCAGCGCTCCGGAGTCGCTCCGCTCTCCAGCTGCCCGGAGGCCGGACCCGCGGAGGCGCCTAGGAGACCGGCGGCGGCGCGGACAGCCCGGAGGGGCGGGGCTGGGCGGGCCCGGAGGCGCCACGGCAGGGCGGGCTGGGGCGGGGCCGGCCGGGGGTGGGCGGGCTCTCCGACGTCGCGGTCCCCGGCCCCTCCGCTAGTCGCTGTCTGGAGGTCTCACCATGCTGTGGCGTTGCGCTGTTTTGGCGGGGACGCAGCTGATCCGGAGCGGGAGCGGCTCTGCAGGGCGGCGCGGCGGGGCGGCGGGAGCTCACAGAGCTGCAGGGACTGCGGCCTCTGGGTATGCGGCTCGCCTGCAGGACAGGCCCTGCGGGCGCCGAGGCCTCGCGGAGACTTGGACGAAGCGGGTGGCTGGAGTCCCTTCCTCCCGCGCCGGGTGGGCGAGTGGGGCCGCCGCGCGGGCGCTGAGCCCTACCCAGCGGAGGCCCAGGACGCCAGGGGAGAGCGGTGCCCTCAGCGGTTGTATGGATTTAAGGATCCCGGGATGCACTGGCTTAGACCACCCCGCTGTGGGTTACTAGATACAAATACAAGACGCCTTAATGATTTGCAGTTTCACATAGACAGCGAGTGAATCTTAGTACAGAAGTATGTCCTAAATATGGTCCTGGACATACTGAAAACGAAGGGTATTTATTAATTTAATCGGTCTCCCTTTGTTAAACCTGGCCAACCTTACCGCAGGAAGTGAAGGTGACGATCCTATTAAATGGCCAAGGCTTTGAGGATGGGGACTGTGACATTCACGTAGGTGTTGCCTCTGGAAACAGCGGCAGCGTTTCCATCCTCTTCCCAGCTTTGAATACCCCCGGCATCCGGATTGGCAGCTGAGACCCACTGATGGCCCTGGTTGATACTGAACCCGCCCACGCCACAGGTGTCTGTTTTGCCAGCTGCTACCTCGGGGCCTGCCAGGGCCCATCGGTCCTTGGGTCTTGTTGTCTTTCCTTATCTAGATAATCTAGGAACTAGTTTTGCAAGACTCTAGGAACTCTTGATTAACTTTACAGGACAAGCCAGGGAGCCCATCTTGAAAGCGCTAATCACTATTTGATTGACAGGTCCTTGAGGCCCACTGGTGTTTCCCTAGTAAGGTATCTGGGGGTATGTAGCACTTTGCTACTTACCGCTGATAAAGATGCTTTATCAGATTAGTAGGCGTTTTATCAATGCTGAAGTGAAATTACTGTGCAGTTACCTTCTGCGTGAATGCCCCTTTCCTTAAAAGCTGGTTTAGCTTTGAGGAAGCTCAAGTAGAAATTGAAGGTGGAAGGGTCCCTTCCAGAAATTTGACAGGGAAGAGGGTGATATCTTAGAGTACACCTATATCTCTCACTACCCAAGAAAACATTCTCTTAGGAAAGTTCTACTGGAACTCCTACTTCAGTAGTAAATGCTGTAGTAGGTGGTTTGGGAATGACAGTTCAGTGCTGGACTTGAGATGAAAGGGACTTGTTTTCTTAGTTGAAAAGCCAAATAAAACTTTAGATTTATCCTATCTAGAGTTCCTTTGGTCCAGGCCAGCACTGCCTAACCTTTTCTGTTTAGTCTTTACCAACTCAGTCCCAGTTTTTTCTCAAAGCTGCCTTCTCCTCCTTAGTTATCCAAGGATAACGTGTATTGGAAAAAAGCCATTTAAAATGGATTCAACTAAAACAGGACTAAAATTTCATGCTATACAATTCTTTAAAAAAAAAAAAAAAAAGTTTTGCACATTCTAGGGACTTGGGAAGCTAAGGCAGGTGGATCACAATCCCCAGTACCAAAACTAAAACAAAAAAACAAAAGCAAGCTTTGGAACCTTTGAAATATGACATTCACCTAACAACTAAAAATAGTTGAAAGTGACATTTTTTATTTTAAATGCACTTATGAAGAATGGAGCATTGATTTGGAAGGGAGCATTTTTTCTTATATCAGAATTTGTATTTTGCCATATAATCAATCATAAGGAAAGCATTTAAAAAAATATTTGAACTTTCAGTTCTTTGTGCTATTCTTTTTTTTTTTTTTTCCAAGATAGATTTGCTCAGACTGGCCTGGAACTCGAGGTCTTCCTCTCTCAGTAGTTGGAATTACAAATCTATGCTACCATACCCAGCTTGTCCTACTTTATTACTCCTAAGATATTAAAATAATTCTCTTAGAAAACATCTGTTATCTCAATTCTTTTTAAAGTTTAGTGATTTCACTTTGCAATTAGTTTGCCTCATGATGTCTGATTTGCTTCTACAGTGCAGTAAGGCATGGCTGAACAAAATAGATGAGTGGATAAGGGAAAGAAAGGTTGTAGGGCTAAGAAGAGATATATATATGATGATGTTTAACTAGTTGGTTTTTAAGTGACTATTTTCCTGTTTCATGGATGCCTCCTTTTACAAGCTCCCAACAGTCGTGGCTAATAAATACTGACATAATCAGGAATTAATAATAGTAATATCAAATGTTTTCAAACTTTACTCTGTGGAAGGTACAGTTCTGTTTTCTGCAGATAAATTTATTTAATCTTCACAAAACCCTTTGAGATGAGAGTGATTCTTGTTCATTGTATTTTGTGGATTGGAAAACATAGGAGCTACAGACCCTCCTGGTTAGGGTACCTTGTTTTCCTTAAAATCCTTAAATCTTTGTGTGTTCATTGCCACACAGAGTACAATTTCTGCATATTTTAAGGAGATGAAAACCATATATTTTAACCCATGGACAGGCTATCAATAGGAAAGAATGTTTGAAATCTGGTGGTTATAGATTTATTTATTTATGAGAAAGATTATGCTGAACTTTAAACACAGGGAATGTGATTTGATCAAGGGAATAAGGACCATAGTTAAGAACACATGTCCTTTTGGTTTTAGTAACCAAATGCTTTGCAAATTGATATTTTACACTGATAAGTAAAACTTTTTTTTTATTTTATATATTTGAATGTTTATTGGAACTTGTGATAGATTATCATTTAATTAACTACACTGCCTTTTAAAATTCCTTTTAGGATGGGGAACCATGCATCATCATCTTTGGGGAAGTCAGAAACTACTCCTGTGAACCAAATCCAAGTGAGTGATGTGGGAGGTACAGGAAAATTATTTTCCTCTTCAGAAGAAAGAATTGTCTTATCCATTTGTTGCCAGCTGGCTGAACTGGCAAGATGAGTTGGGTTCAAAGGAGCTGGCTGTATCAATAACTAGGAAAACAGTGAAGAAACCATGCGGCACATGAACATGAGTTTCTATGGTTGAGAGCAGGATAGCCTGGTGACCCCAAGGGTCAACTCCATGCTGGCAGCGCTAGAAAGAGCAAGAGAGTGAGCACACCCGAAACTCCCCTATTTATTGGGGAGAAGACATTCGATAGAATATTTCACCCAAATAAGGCATATGTAATTGGTGATGTTTTGTAGTCAGCAGATTGACATCTTGGCAAGTCACACCCATCTCAGTTGCTAGTGGGATCACAGGCAGAGAGAGAGGAAGACACATTTGCCTCACACAGCCCAATCAGTGTGCAACACCAGACCAGTCCCCTCATACACTCAAATGCGCATACCTCACACACACAGCCCATGGCTGGCTCCCTCTGGACACCCATTTAATATGCTTATTCACTGTCCAGATGTGACAAGTTCAGCAAGCGAATTCCTAAACAAATTTTTATTTTGAAATCTGTTATCATAATTCACATGGCAAAGAAGTCCTACATCATTTTGGTAGTCAGAATTTATAAGATTTATTTATTTTGGTACCAAGCATTGAACCTAGAGGTGCTTAACCATTAAGCCACATCCCTAGCCATTTTTTATTTAGAGACAGGGTCTCACTAAGTTGCTGAGGCTGGCTTTGAACTTGTGATCCTCTTGTGATCCTCTTGTCTCAGACTCCTTCCCAGGTTGCTGGGATTACAGGCATGTGCCTGTACATTACAGGCATGTACCTGGCTGAGATTTATTCTTGTTGAAATTTATACTCCAGGTTGGATCTATAAGGCTGACTATTCTTTCATCATACCCAGCTTAAGTCTACTGTTGACCCAGTCATGCTGTCCATAGCCTGGGAGACTGATTTTGACCTGGGCTTGCTTGCTTTTTTTTTTTTTTTTGTTATTCTCACAGTTCTATTTTATTTCAGGGAAAACATACAGATTAAAATTAGCCAAAGGAAAAGATACAGAGAATGGATTTCTGCAAGGGTGCTAAATATGAAATTCTCATTGTCCTCAGATACTCTTCCAATACTGACAGTGCCATCTGTAGAGTACTGTCATCCAGGTCATTTGAGATTCTGTGTCCTGAGTTTTTACTGAAGCTTCATTATTTAGGGTGTGGGAGATGGATTTGTTATCCAAATGGTTGAACTCAGTTTTTAGCCCCAGTTCTATCTAACCTGGCCTAGGGTTACCTGTTTAGCATAAACATCAAGTGTGGGCTGAGGGTCCCCTTACCCTCTATAAATAACAAAGACATTTGTGTCACCCAAGAAATTCCAAAGATTTAAGGGCTTCTTTCCAGGAACCAGAGACAAAGGCAATACGTTTGAGCAAAATCAAATTCTTTAATAAAAACCTTTTTTTTTTTTTTTTGGACGAGGAAGTGAACCCAGGGGTGCTTAACCATGGAGCCACATTCCCAGCCCTTTTTTGTATTTTATTAGAGATAGGGTCTTGCTGAGTTGCTTAGGGCTTAAGTTGTTGAGGCTGGGTTTGAACTCGATGATCCTGCCTCAGCCTCCTGAGTCACCTGGATTACTGGTGAATGCCTCCGAGCCTGGCTTACTAAAAACCTCTTATCTGCTTATAAAAATACTAGCTACTCCGAGTGCAGTACATGCTAATGTTTAATAGCTATGGTGACATAGACCCTAGTATGCAACAGTTACTACATAGATGATTCCGGGATACTGTATGCTTTTGTGCTCTCTTGCTTTCCTCTCTTTCATGGTCAATCATAGTTAATTCTGCCTCAGAAAATTTCTTCTATATGTATGCATATTTTTCTTCCCTTGTAGCTTATAAAACATTCCCATTTCTTTCTTTCTCTCTTTTTCACCACTTTCTACCACCACATACAAAAACCTTATGTCCTGGGCTGGAGGAGTAGCTTAGTGGTAGAGGGCTTGCCTCATGTGCTTGAGGCCCTGGGTTTGATCCCTAGCACTGAAAAAAACAACCCTGCATTTAGTTGAATACATGGCTGTTGAATATAACAGCAATGGTGGAAACTTACTGTGAAGGGATTGCTTCTTTTTTAGCCGGTGGGTACCAGGGATTGAACTCAGCCTGCGAGGGAAAGAAACATCAATCTGGCGCCAACCGAAATGTCTGTCAATCAGTGGGATCTCCTGACTAATGCCTGTCAATCAGCAGGACCCCCTGGCCAATCCTGGAGTTCCGCTAACTCCTCTGACCAACTCCAATAGGACCCTGGACTCTAAAAATACCTTTTCCTGTCCCAAGCCCTTCCCTTCCTGCCATGAGCCCCATAAAATCCCAGTCCGGTTGAGCCCCCATGCGGTTTCTCCTCAGACCCTCAGGTTTCTCCTGTCCACTATGTGGGTCTGGTCTGATCGAGTTCTGCCTGGGAGTGATATTTCAAATAAAGCCTCATTTGGTGGTCTTTTTAAATCTGCCTCCTTTGGTCGCTGCCCTCCTCTCCTCACCTGATCTTACATTGGGCACTCAACCACTGACAAACATCCCCAGCTCTATTAGGTATTTTATTTAAAGATAGGGTCCGAGTTGCTTAGCACCTCGCTTTTGCTGAGGCTGACTCTTGGTCCTCCTGTTAGCCTGTGGAGCCCCTGGGATTACAGGCGTGTAATCCACTGTTGCCCAGCTGGATTGCTTCTTAAAACAAAAACAGACCATGAGGGTTCAGGAGAACCTGGCACTGTCACCTTGAGTTCTAGCTCACTCTGGAATCTCTTCATTAGTTTTCTATTTCATGCTGTATCCACCATGGTTCTTTCTCCAAATCATGGCCTCAGTGAGCCTAGCTAGAACCCATGGCAGCATAATGGAGGCAATAGCCTGGTTTTGGTGTTGTGAGGGATTAGGTCAAATCCAAGTATTGCAAACTTCTCAATCTAGGCAGAAGGATTGAGTTAAAAGCCAGCCTTAGCAATTTAGCAAGACCCAAACCAAGCAACTTAGTGAGACCCTGTCTCAAAAAATTAAAAAGGACTGGGGATAGAGCTCAGTGGTTAAGTACCTCTGAGTTCAGTCCCCACCCCACCCCAACAGATCAGCTTATAGACAGCTATGCTATAACTGAGGATTCTTCTAGCACCCAAGGGTGGATATAACTTCTGAAGTACTTTGGGTATTGTATGTCGTTTTTGTCCTTTATCTTTCAAGGTGCTACTTATGACCCATGTGAAAACAATCTACACAGATGCCTAAGTGCCAGACCTGTCTGTTTAAAAAATCTTTTCAAGGATCAGGATATAAAAATATTTAGAAACAAAGAACAAAAAATAAACTTTAATGGCCATGTAGATGCACAGCATTTTCATGCTCACTGGGTTAAAGTCCTGGTGAGTAGCTTCCAAACCAGGCTGGTACTGTAAGAACCATTGTAGGAGATTTTTAAAAAAAATAGTTTCTGACCTCTGCTTCAAACCCATTGAATCAGCATTTCTGGAAGTAGCTTTTTCAGGACCAACAATATAAGAATTCCTTTTCAATATAGTGCTGACAGCTTTGTACTACAAAGATATATAGGATTGAATGGAAGTGGAGGAGGAAGCTGTTGTCTATACCTGGATTAGTGTTTTAAGGAAAGTTATTAAGAAGTTAATTCCTTTTGAACACCTACCTTTGAGAAGCAGTGTAACAGATTACATGTCTAGACCTATTATAGAGCCAGATTTGCCTGGGCTCAAAGCTCAGTTCACCCACTAATAGATGAGGATCATTAAGTTATTTATCTACCTCTGTGCCTCATTTTCTTTCTTTTGTTTTGGTACTGGGGATTGAATCCAGGGGTGCTTAACAACATCCCCAGTCCTTCTTATTTTTCATTTTGAGACAGGATCTCACTATGCTGCCTGTCGCCTTGCTAAGTTACTGAGTCTTAGCCTTCTCAGATGCTGGGATTATAGATATTTACTACTATGCCTGGCTCTGTGTCTCATTTTCTTCACCTGCAAAATTGAGAAAATAATAAGACCTACTTCAGGATTATACTGAAATTTCAGTGATCTAGTGAAGTGCTGAGAAAAGTGCTTTTATACCTAAGTGTTAGCTTTTCACGAATTGACTTATCATTGTTATTTGTTAGTATCATTACTATTCCTTGCCAGGCACTTTATATGTTACATTTTTGCTCCTTCTAACATCCCTTGGAAATGAATAATATCCTCACTTTGCAGATGTTAAAACAGATGATAACTTAGTTTGATTTCTCAGTTGTAAGACCTCTAAAATCCACTCTACCATGATTTCTTTCTAAAAGGTAATGTTGAGAATTAAATTGATTTTCTTTTCGGTCTTGTTTCAGGAAACCATTTCTGATAATTGTGTGGTGATTTTCTCAAAAACATCCTGTTCTTACTGTAAAATGGCAAAAAATATATTCCGTGACATGAATGTTAATTATAAAGCAGTGGAATTGGACATGCTTGAATATGGGAATCAGTTTCAAGATGCTCTTTATAAAATGACTGGAGAAAGAACTGTGAGTATATCCTCAGCTGTGCTGTCATAATAGATGGTAACTCAGTTCACCTAAAGACTAGACTTTGTATTAGGAAAAGGAAGCCAGAAGTTCTCTGAAGATACCAAGAAATGGCAAATTTGGAAACCAGAGTCTTATAATAGGGAAAAGCAGAGT
This sequence comes from Callospermophilus lateralis, assembly GCF_048772815.1. Taxonomy (NCBI): domain Eukaryota; kingdom Metazoa; phylum Chordata; class Mammalia; order Rodentia; family Sciuridae; genus Callospermophilus; species Callospermophilus lateralis. Next base: position 87,280,015 of record NC_135317.1, read on the forward strand.
TAATTCATTTTGTTTTTTATTTTTACTGTGTGTGTGCTTGCTTGGGCACTGGAGGGGATGATGGTGTTGTTATAAGTACTTATGTAGAGTTTCTTAAGGTCCTCTTTCAAAATAAAGGTGTTAAAGAGGGCTCATTCTTTAGTGACTGAGCTAACAGGAATGCGCTTCCGTGTTTATGGATTTTTCTAATATGCAACGTAAAAACTATGTTGCTATTTTCCTCTTTTATATTTGCATGGAAGTTTATGGTATATGTTCCCCCTTTAGTGAATGTTAAGAAAAGACTACTTAAACACCATAAATACTTTTATTTTTGTGTTACATACCATAGTGATTATGAGGAAGGCCTTTAGAATCAGATTTTCCTGGATTTGAATCTCCGATCATCTCATTTACTAAGATTGTCATCTTGGGCACATTCTTCCTCATTTTCCTCCAAAATCAGGCTAAAAAATAGTACCCAAGTATGAGTGTCAGCAATTATCAGAAATGATTTCATAATTCTAACAATAAGTTAGGCCTAATTTATCTTTTATTTATCTAACAGGTTCCAAGAATATTTGTCAATGGAACTTTTATTGGAGGTGCAACTGATACTCATAGGCTTCATAAAGAAGGGAAGTTGCTACCACTAGTTCATCAATGTTATTTAAAAAAGAAGAGAGAATTTCAGTAATGTAGGTACTTACCATGACTAGTAAATATTAATGTGATAATACCTGACAATGCCTTTTAAATATTTGAGGATGTTTTAAATGTGAATTATCTTCATGATTAAAAATAATGAAAAATAAATGGCTGTGGACACCTTATCTTCTTACTTGCCAATTCTTGAGCAAGAGATGATATTTATAACCAAAGGGGTAGTTATATCATAAGAATGCATTTAATTAGGAATTTATATATGAATTTTACAGCCAAGAGCTAGGAGATAAGCATTTGAAATTATTCCCTATAGCATTTAGGAGTTAACTCCTTACCTTGTGTAGCTTTTAGTAAGGACTGATGTGAGTTTCTTTCAAGTTTAAGGTTCTCACTAATAATAGTTGTGAATCAGGTAGGGATATCTTCTACCATATTGTGTAAAGCCTTCACATTCTACTTCTAGAGCAATGTATGTCTTATACATTAAAATTCAATATGTCTTATACATTAAAATTCATAGAGTGGAATGAATTTTTCCTTGGGGAAACCAAATGACTCATTTAGTCACTTGATAGTTCCAGGGAACAGAAATTAAATGGAGGAAGATTTCAGCATTGTATAAAGATGAACTTTTGAAAGCAGTTCACAAGTGAACCCAGGGGCACTTTACTTTTGAGCTACATCCCTAGTTTTTTTGTTTTTATTTTGAGACAAGGTTTTGTTAAATTGTCTAGGCAGGCCTCAAACTTGAATCATCCTGCCTCAGGCTCCCTAGTTCCAGGAAATTAAACATATGTGCCAATGTACCTGGCTCTTGATTTTAAATACAGAACTAATTATCCAAATACTTGAAGTTTTGGTGAGCATATTCTGATGCAACCTGCTCTCACTCTTTGATATTATCCTATACCTCAGACCTGATAACTTTTACCTCAGACCTGATAACTTTTACGGAAAGTTTTACAGGAATTGAGATAATTTCTATAAATTGACACTGACACAAAATGTTTATATTTACCTAGTTCAGTTTTTTGTTAGCATAACTCAAAAACAAGTTTTAAGAATTTGCATTTTCACTAAATCAAATTGTCTTGATCCTTTACTAGATCTCTACTGGAAAAGAATTCCCAACCATACATACTTTACCCACTGAGCTATATCCCTAGCCTAAAATTCTTATTTTTAAAAAATAAACATAAGCAGACGTTTTTCTGATGTGCATAGTATTTATTTGGTACCCCTATCAATTTCTACAATAAACAGATCAGAAGCAGTTCACATAGTGCCCACCTGTACTCCACATCTAAATGAATTACAAGTTGAGCATCTCTAATCCAAACATCCAAAATCTGAAATGCTCCAGAATTGGAAACTTTGTGGGCCCTGACATGATACCACAAATGAAAAAATCCATGTGGAGGTCACAGTCATGTGGAGGTCACAGTTAAATGCAGGTGCATTAAAAATATTTTATAAAATCACCTTCAGGCTATATATATGGAATATTCCCCAAATATTATGAATATGTATATGCAAATATTCCAAAATCTGAAGAATTCCAAACATTTCTGTGTTCTAAGCATGTCAGATAAGGGATATTCAACCTATATTTAGTAGGGTATTTTGCAAGGCTGGAAAGAAGTAGTCAAGATTTTTCACCATAGTTGGTGAAAACTTTAATCATGAAATAAATTTAATCATAAGCACATTTATCCATTCCCAATCAGAAAACAGCAAAATTACATTAGATGTATTATTTACAGTGAAAACTTGGAAGACTTGACAAAGCATCTATCAATAATCTTAGAAAACTGTGTGCCCACATTAAGGGTTTTCCTTAGAAATGAAATAAACACGAAACATGTTTATGAAACATCAAACTTTATATACCTTTAAGCACCAGCTTGACAATTTATTCTTTCAGTTTTATAAAATATTCCTGCTTTGAAAGGTAAAGTGAATGTAAAAATGCAAATGTAATTAAATTACTGACCTGGAAATATTATTATTGCAATGGTCTCAATGTTTTAATACTATATTCACTTCTTTGAATTTGTTTGTAGGCTTGAAACAAAATATTTGCCTTCTGTCTCAAAATATTCCCTTAAAAATTAATCATTTTTGGAACTGTACAACTGTATTTGTCATTCATACTGTTAAATATATGAACTTGGTCCATGGTGGTCATGTTGTAGTCATAAAGCCCAGCTTTTTGGATAACTGGTTATACAAAACAATAAAAAATATTAAACGACCATAAAATATTACTGATGTTAACAGTCACATATGTATAACACATCAGTGTACCCAGATTATCCTATTAATGTGTTTAAATTACTAATGTACAATCAGGTTTTAAACTTAGCAGTTAAATTCCCATTCATTATGTAAAATTAAAAGCTCTAGAAAGACTCTTTGAATTCTGTACTTCAGAAACATTATAACACTATTAAGGCATTACTTAATAAACAGACCCCAAAGAAAGTAACTAGTATATCTATATAGGAGAGCTAGTCATATTTTAAGGCAGTCAAAAGGGTCATTTTTCACTTTAAGGCTCTTATATATTTAAATTTATTTTATACAGACGTTAGTCTGAATAATTTAAATATTTATCAAGTGACCAATTAGGGAACTCAAAGCCTTTAATAAAGTAAGTAAATGGGCAGTTTGGAATTAGATTATAACATTCCCCACTTCCACTCCTCCCCCTTAAAAGATTATTCCATATATCTATCTCATCCCTTTGGACAATTTCTTCATACTCACAAACTGGCAATAAAAATAAGAAAATTGAACTCAGACACATTACAAAATTTGTGTCTTGTCACATCATACCAAATTATATATAGTTTAGAGTAACAGTGCAATAAAAATGTTTTTCTTTTTTACTATCCACTATGTAAAATATTTTAAATTTAATTTGATTATGTAGGGATTCTAAAGTTTACATTGCAAATAAAACCTAATAGGTATTTTAACAGAAGTTTAAGTAATGTTTGTTTTAATACAGCATTCCAACAATTTTATATTTAACTTCATTCACTACCCTAGACAGTCTAAATGTTTATTAAGTGAAACCAGTAGAAATGTTAACTAATTACTATTTGGTTAAGTATACATTCTGCTAACTTATAAAGTGCAGAAAATTAAACATTTTAAAATTAAAAACTACATGTCACTTGTGTTTGTAAAGTAAATATGCACGGAAGGACTAAGTAAAATAGAAGCAAAAGGAAAAAATCTTCAGAATCAGAAACCTTTTGTGGATTTTTATTCACCTTAATTTCAGTAACAGAATCCTATAATATATTCACTTTTCTATCACTTTCCTGTATACCTTGGTATTTTCAGGGATTAGGAAAATGTGCCATTTATTATAACTTTATTCAAAAAGTATGATGAGCTACAGTAGTTTTCTACATAAAAATATTATCTTAGAATTAACTTTTAAAAGTAAATTCCATAATTTTTCAGAAAAGCAAATAAAAATTTACCAATTAAAAAGCATTTAATTCCAATACAGGTTATTTACAAGGCTTTTTATGCTATAAGCTGTGTTTGTGGTGAGGGATGGGGGAGTTTACTCAGTGAAATACTTAATATGAACATGAGATATGGTATTTTATTAAAGACTAATTAGTTATTTTTCTGTTTTGGTACCAGGTATTGAACCCAGGGCACTGTAGCACAGAGCTATATTACCAGCTCTTTTTGTTTGAGATGGGGTCTTGCCAAGTTTAGAGTAACAGGGAATTTTCCTAGTTGCTAAGGCTGGCTTAGAACTTTTGATCCTCCTCTCAGCATCCCAAGTCACTGGGATTTTAGGTGTGTGCCGCTACACTTGGCTAGAGTAGTTAACTACTTTGTGACGAGTGCTTGTACACTAGAGCAGTTCCCTTCAACGCAGGTAGGTACATCTACAAATACAAATGAAGGGTCAATCACTGATATTAGTGAAAGACCACACAATTTCTGGAAACATCTAATACATTTTTTATTATATAATTTGATTTGGAGAGAGAACATACCAATCTGGTTATTGCTTGAAGAGACCTGCCATTATAAATTTGAAAAAAATATGACCTTAAATCTGTATGAAACAAAAAGCAGTCTAAAAGACATTCATCTCTCTTAAATTTGGTTGACTTTCCTGTCATTTAATTACCCAGGTAGATAAGACTAGAAAAAAAGATGGTGAAAATGTTAGCAGAAAGGAATTTAAAAAGGGGGGGGGGTGAAGGTATAAAAGGAATCTCCATTAAATAAGATAAAGGTGAAGACATCGGGCAAACACTAACTGAAATCCATACAATATATAGTAATTTCATAGCTTAACATTTTCTTAGTCTTTCTTGTGCATGTTTATATTGAGGGTATATGACAGTGCCTTAAATCACCCCAACCTGTGGTATTAAGACTAGGCTTCAGCTTTTAAACTTCAGTTTATGTTGTCAGACCCTCAAATTTAATCAGCAATTCTGCCTTATCTTTCCAAAACTTATATATTTTTGCAAAATGTAGGGGAAAAAAAAAGAACCCAATAAATGGTATTTCATCATTTTTAGACTTATTATTTTAAAAGCTCATGCAAATGTGTTATATTATCCCCTTAGATATAGTTTTTTCATCTATCCAAGAGGCTGTTAGTATTAGAATATATTTCTTCCTTCTTTATCAGAGTGTTGTGAATTCTTAGTCAATATATTATCTGTGAAAATCTTTCTTCTGCAATTTTCCATTCTGAACAGCAATGTTTAAAAAAATTACTTGGCCTAATGAACTAGTTTTGTAAAACTTTTTAATCCTTCAAAACTCGGATCTATTAACAAGAATATTTTTAATTAAAAAAAGTTCTAACTAGTATCGTGAGCCTTTTAATTTTTCAATAATAAATCACTGATTCTTCCACTATCCAAGCATCAAACATTACTTTAGCAAAAGAGGTTCCAATGGGGCAACACTAAATTTCATTCACAACCATATGGCCACACTAACATTCTCTCAAAATAGTTATTTAGCTAATGTTTAATAAATAGAATTTCCAAAGAATTTCAACTAAAAGAAAAGGTGAGACTGTAAATTCATTTTTTATTTTTCTAATTACAACTATATCTTGGAAATATGTCATTACCTAGGACTCTAACAACTGAGTCGTATCCCAAGCCTAGGACTGTTTTTAAAAGCAGTATTTTCCCCAATATTAATGTAACAGTAATCCTAGAAGTAATTCAGAAAATAAAGCTTGTTTATCACTCAAGTACATTGTATTTATAATGAGGTAAAGTCTTTTACTTTTTTTTTTTTTTTTTTTTTAAGAAAGAGTGAGAAAGAGAGGGAGAGAGAGAATTTTTTAACATTTATTTTTTTTAGTACTTGGCGGACACAACATCTTTGTTTGTACGTGGTGCTGAGGATCGAACCCGGGCCGCACGCATGCCAGGCGAGCGCGCTACCACTTGAGCCACATCCCCAGCCCCTCTTTTACTTTTTTCTATAGGACTGTTATATAGCAACATAGCTTATTAAAACAATAACTGTGCTTGAGGATTACTATGAATTAAAAATGATAATGTTTACATCTGTTTTTCTACTCTTAAAGCAATCATATATATACATTTCCTTAAAAGTTTTCAATAATTCTATTTTCTGAGAATAATTCTATTCTTCTAAGTGAATGTGTTCCCACGATGTGGGGAGTGAAAAGTGTAACAGGAATGAAGAGACCAAGATTTGTAGATCACGTATAGTGTTAGAGACTCAAATTCTGTTTTGAACCTTGGGTCTCCAGATGAAATTCAAAAGTTAGTTTTTAAGTTTCTAAGGTATCATTCAAGCTCTAAAGTATCATAGTTTGAAAGTAAAATTATGTTCTCTGGTGGTTTCTTTCAGTTTTCCTTTCATATTTGTCATTCTTAAATCTTACTCTAATCCATTTAATTAGACCTATCTAAATACTTCAAAAAGTCTCCTCTAATACATTTTTCTGATGGGTTTAAAATTAGCTCCTATATTTGTATGAAAGCTCTATCTAAATAGCACATAACTGAAGTTAAGTAAAACATTTCTATTATATTTAACAGTTCTATTAGGAATAAAAAAATCATATTATAATTTTTAATTTTTGAAGATATTGGGTTCTTCAAATTTGATCTGAACATAATACTGTATCAAAAGTGGCTGTTAAATCCATTCCATGCTTGATAGAAGGTTAAAACCAGAAAAATATCAGAAGCGATGTGAATCTGGAGTGGGAAATACAACTAGCTTTGTGGACCAAAAATCTCTTAGGTAAATAACTGTTACTAGTTTTAAAAACTGCTATTAGTTGTCTTGCAGGAATAGCTAAATATCAAGGCCAGCATTAATATGCCAAATACATTTCAAAAGAACATTTTCTTACTGTTCCCAAAGCCCCAAACTACTATGAAAATAGAAAAAATACGTATTCAAATCCTCACACTATTAAAGTCACCTTGCCTCCAAAACATAAAATCTCTAATTCCCAAGCACATAGGTGGTTATAATTTATGTTTACTATTGTTTTACATTTATCATAAGAGCTTTAAGAACCCTAAAAAATCTTTATTTAATATTTAAAGAACAATGCATAAAAATGCAAGTTTTACATGTAACAGCTATCTTAGACAACCTTTATAGAATTATGAGAATAGATATTAACATTTCAACAGATTGCTTTAATGTTAAACTTCCTAATGAAGATGGGATACTTGTTCAAGAAAATAATGAATATGTTAGTGTAATGTAAAGGAAGTTTAATGCACATAAACAAAAGATAAAAATAGCAATTTCCTACAGACTGATTAGTTCAAAATATGCTACTCAAAAACTGCTTTTCAAACCTGAACGACATGGCTTGCTCTATCAAAAAAGAATGTTCTGTCACAAAAATGGATTGTGGACATGTTTACTATTAGAAAATATTTAAAACCCATTTATAATTGACTAGAAAAAGTAATTAAAATAATTTTTAAGAGTAAGGAAAAGGCAGTTGAGATTCTAATTATTTTACTGTTAAGATTATGAATAGGGAACTCAAATTCTTGAAATGTTATTTCTATTTGTGAGTATGAAAAACAAAAATGTGACGACATGAGGCTATGTTGTTATTTAGAGGAAATCACTGTCAAGTTACAGCTTCATTCAGAGCAATAAAGCACAATAAACAAAGAAAACCAATTCCACACCCAACACAAATTTTAGTCTCTTCAGACCCTATAACATTCTTAGGGTTTTCCATTATGTTTCTTCTTAATGGTAACAGATTCTACAACTACAAATAAAACATCAAGAATAAAATATCTGTTTCATTGAATAAGAAAGCTGTTATTTATATGATCTTAGAAAACTCTGAAAGGAAATTTTAAAACTCACTCATAATTTAATCATGTGTCTTAAGTTTTTTATCCCATATATATAAAAGTTTACAGATGAGTTTCATATTCCTTCACAGTTATATGGTCTAGTGCATTTCAGAGTATCTGGGTATTATCAAAGCTGTCCTTTTCCAATGAAAACATTTAAGAAAACATTAAGCACTTCTCAAATAAGTAACATGATGTGGAACTGCTTACTTTTGGATATCACCTTTTTGAAGTACAAATGTATCATTGACCAGAGCAAAACTGTTTGACTATTTTATAGTATCTATTAACAAAAAGTTCTCTATGAGAGAGAGGAAGCTGTAATATCCTGAAGCTGTTTCCCAAGAGCTAGTTTAGTAGATAGAACTTTGGGTTCATCTTTATTTTTCCTTCTTCCTAGTTTTTTTTTTTTTTTTCTTTTTTTGGTAAAGTTACTTTCAATTATGCACACACTGCACTATCATCGTTCACTGGATTGAGATCAGGTGGGAAGTAGCTGCATATTTTCAGCGATAGCAATGGACCTCTTAGGTCATGATGGTGTTTATAGTTAAATCACATCTAATGTGAAATTTCGAATTACATCCAGGGCTCCGGTATCAAAGCCGCACATATCCAACATGCCTCTATCATCTGGGTCTGCAATGGTAAAACCATTTGATGTCATTCCACAAACAATGAGTTTAGCTGGAATATTCATTTTCTGTAGAAAAAATACACAAAAAACACCAAATACATAACAAGTTATATGTAAGGAAAAACAAAAACTTCCAACATTATAACAATTTAAAATCTCTGTACCACATCTTTTACTTAAAAAGCCAATTTTTTTTTGGGGGGGGTCATTTTTGCTTCAATCTTTTAGAGTCCAACAATATGAGCTATACAAGAATGTAAAACAAAATTGTGTAAAGAACCTACCTGAATTTCTTTGTTCTACATTTTTGTTTTATGGGTTCCACAGTACATTTTTAAGCAGCCTGGAGACTTTGTAATTATGAAACCTGTTAGGATATTCAGGGGTGCCAAACATTTTTATCAACATATCAAATGTTGGGTAATATGTGTGAATACACACAAATATAAGGAAATACATCTTTGGGATTTTTTTATATTTGGTTTGTAGTTTTCATAAATATATACATATTCTACAAAAAGTTTTCTACAATATATACATGTTCTACAAAAGATAAAACACACACACACACACACACACACACACACACACACACACACGGTACTGGGGATGGAACCCTGGGGCAATCAACAACTAAGCCACATCCCCAGCCCTTTTTTGAATTTTATTTAGAGACTGGATCTTGCTGAGTTGCTTCAGGCCTTGCTAAATTGCTGAGGATGGCTTTGAACTGGAAATGCTCCTACCTCAGCCTCCTGAGCTGCTGGGATTACAGGCGTGCATACTTAAGATCTTGTTCTCTACTTCTACATTTATGGTTAAAATAATTGAATATTTGAGAAAAACCAATAATCACTGAGTGTCAGACACTACAATGAACTCTTTAAATAAATAATATACCTAATATAATTGTTGTTCTGACCCTAAAAGGTAAGTACTATTATGTATTGTGACATGTATCAGTTAAGTAGTTTTCTCAGATTCACAATTTGTGGAAGAGAAAGACTCAGGACTCAGACTTAAGGCTGAGTAAAAGGCTGTATTAAATCTATGTTCTATTCCTGCTCCTATGATTCTCAAAATTACATGCATCACAATTCCCTGGAAGGCCAGTTCCACCTTCAGAATTTCTGATTAGAGGTGACAGAAGGAACCTAGGAATGTGCCTTTCTAATGAGGTCCCAAGTGATGCTAAGGCTGCTTGTAGGGAAACCATACTTTGAGAACAACATCTTCCTTAACAAGTCTATTTCTACTTATAGTCCCAAGTCACATTTTAAGTGCTAAACAGACCCATGTTGATTAGTGGCTACATTACTGGAATCTGCAGTTACAGAACATTTATGTCATTTAGGAAAGCTCAGTCAGGTTGCACGGTCTAGAACATAGGTATTTCCATAAAACTTAAGACATAGATTATAGCTTTGTTTAATTTTTTATAGTTGTTTGCAAATACCACAAATGAGACTTTAATTTTTCAAAGAGTACAATGAATTATTAAAAAAAAAAGTATAGCTAAGGTAAATATTTTATTACCATTTGCAATAGTATTAGTAACAGCACTGCAACTAGTTTAAATAAATACATTATGTATTTGTAGTCACTTTTTATAATTTCATCTTTATTTTATTTTTATGTGGTGCTGAGGATCGAACCCAGCGCCCCGCGCATGCCAGGCAAGCGCGTTAGCGCTTGAGCCACATTCCCCAGCTCTGCTTTTTATAATTGCAAGTACTGTCTATAATTGACACTGGGTCTACACAAAGATCAGAACTACTTTTAGTATTTTTATTTTTTTAAACAATGAAAAAGAATAGATTATTATTCAGATGGGGAAAAACAACAGGATTTGTTTTACCTTTCGATACTCCTTTAGAGCAATAGCAGGATGGATGCTTCCAGCAAAGGTCTCGTTATCAGTGAATACAATGAAGACATCAGCAGCTGTGTTTGTCTTCTGAGCCCAAATTATTGGAAGAGAGCAATCTGTTCCACCTGCTGGGATCTAACCCAGGAAAAAAAACCAAAAAACCCCCCCATGAATTAGAATAAAATTGCCCTAGTGTCCATAAATGAGATGTCTGAAATAATTACTTAAAAATACAATTTTCATGTTATTTTATTTACAGCCAATATATATATAAAATATATACCTTCCCTAATAAGACCATAGTTTCTTTTTAATTTTGTACTTCTCAGGAGAAAATAATTTGTTCTTACAAATACATAGCATGCAAGATGTCAATATAAAATTATTGTATAATACATATTAAGTAGTATTTTTTGTTTTGTTTTGTTTGGTACTAGGGATTGAACCTAGAGGCACTTAACAAATGGGCAACATCTCCTGCCCTTTTTATTTTGATACAGGGTCTAGCTAAGTTGCTTAGGGCCTCGCTCAGTTACTGAGGCAGGCTTTGAACTTGCAATCCTCCTGCCTCAGCCTTCCAAATTGCTGGGATTATAGATGTGCGCCACCAAGCCCAAGTACTTTTTTTTTATGTTAAATAAACTTAATAAAATTTTCTTACCTGATTCATAGCTATTAAAACTTGCTGTAAGGTCATATCTATAGTCACGGGGCATGGTACCATTTCATGTGAAAAAGCAACTATAGAAGAATCCTTTTCTGTTCGTGTAACAACCTGAAAATTCAATGGTAGTAATTTTCAGCAGATTGCGGGGGGGAAGTATAGTATTGACTTCATCTTAAACAAACAACACTATGAAGCTTGTTTTATTTCTAAACTTATACTACCGTGCAACAATAAAGTATACTACCGTGCAACAATAAAGTAATAAGTCAGTGGTAATATAGTTTACACGAACTTACAAAGAAGCTGGTTAAAAAAAAAAAGCCACTTTTCACAATAATCCTTTGAAGCAAATAAAGACTATATTCTCATTTTATTAAATTAGGAATAAATTCACAGTAATGAAAAAAAAAAAAACCCTGAAAACAAAAACACCCAAATAATTTTCCTGGCTCTCTATGTTTTCTGATATCTTTGTCATCAATATTTTTAAACATCTTTATTTTTTTATTTTAGCTGTATATGGACACAGACTTTTATTTTTATTTTTTAATATGTTGCTGAGAATCGTATGTGCCTCACACGTGTTAGGCAAGCTCTTTACCACTGATCCACAATCCCAGCCCTTTGTCATTAATTTTTAAGCATTATCTACTTCCTCAAAAATACTATTAATATTATTATGGTATAATTTAAAATTTCAACTCTGACTATTCCTTAGAAATAATTTTCAATATACTTAAATCTTCTTTACAAAATTCTTTAAATATAAAATGAAGTGAAAAAAAGATTGTTGATATATCTCCCTTTATAATTTAACCCCATAGAAAACAATTTCTTAGAGGAGCAAACACTCTATTTTATGTGTTCTCACCATGCACATTGCTGCAGCAACAGTACTAGCATTGAGTATACTACCCAAAACTCTTTGGTTCATAGAAGCACTGACATCAACAGCCAGCAAGAAACGCTTTCCAGTTGGCTCAACTGTCTAAAGAGAAAACAAAACAATCATTAAAAGTTGTCTCAGAAACTGTAAAATGAGAATTTTATTTCCTTACTTTTCATTCAAAAGAGTCTCTAATTTTTTTTTTTTTGTATCAGGGAATTGAACTCAGGGGTACTTAACTACTGAGCCACATCCCCAGCCCTATTTTGTATTTTATTTAGAGACAGGGTCTCACTGAGTTGCTTAGTGCCTTGCTTTTTGCTTGGCTTGGCTTTGAACTCTCATTCCTCCTCCCTCAGCTTCTCTAGCTGCTTGGATTACAGGCATGTGCCACTGGGCCTGGCTTTTATATGTGTTTTTAGTTGTTGATGGATCTGTATTTATTTATTTGTATGTGGTGCTGAGGCGAAACCCAGTGCCTCACACATGCTAGACAAGCATGTTTGTTTATATGTGGTGCTGAGAATTGAACCCAGTGGCTCACACATACTAGGAAAGTTCTCTACCAATGAGCTACAACCCTAGCCCAATTTTAACCATTCATAAGTGTAGAATACAGTGGCATTAAGTACATTCACAATGTTGTATAACCATTATTTGTATTTTAAGAACTTTTTCATTACCCTAAATGGAAACTTTATTATCAGTCCCAACTTGCCCTAGTATCTGTTATAGGCAGATTCTTTTTCATTTGTTTTGGGTATTGGGGATAGATTGAAGCCAGCAGAGCTTTACCAGGGAACTATATAACTAGTCCTTTTTATTTTTTTGAGACAGGGTACAGCTAAGGTTGGCCTTGAATCTGTGATCCTCCTAATTTAAGCCTTCTGAGTTGCTTGGGATTGTGGGTGTGTGCTACTAGGCCAAGCATCTGGCCACTTCTATACTATTTTTTATCTCTCAAAATTTGCCTATTCAGGCTGGGTAGAGTGGCGTACACCTGTAATCCCAGTGGTTCAGGAGGCTGAGACAGGAGGATTGCGAGTTCAAAGCCAGTCTCAGCAATAGTGAGGCACTAAGCAACTCAGTGAGACCCTGTCTCTAAATAAAATACAAGATAGGGCTGGGGATGTGACTCAGTGATGGAGTGCCCCCTGTGTTCAACTCGGAAACCAAAACCAAAAAATCCCCAAATTGACTATTCAGGATACATTATATAATGCAATCATATAATACTTGCTCTTTTATGTCTGGCTTGTTTCATTTAGAATAAAGTTTTCAAGATTTATCCATGTTATAGTATTTATCAAATTTCACTGCTTTAAGGCTAAATCATATTCTATTCTATTCTATGTGTATAAAACACTTAAACTGTTAATCTTTTGATGAATACTTGGGTTGTTTTGTCTTACTGCTGTAGTGAATAATGCTGCTATAAATACTGCTATACAAATATCTGTTTTGAGTACCTGTTCCAATTATTTAGGACATATACATAGGGGTAGAACTGCTAAATGGAATGGTAACTTTATGTTTTAACTTTTTGAGCCCTTGTTTTTCCCAGGGGCTGCAACATTTTATATTCTCATTAGTAATACAACAAAGTTTTGATTTCTCCACATTCTTTCCAATATTTATTTTATGCTTTCTAATATTAGTGTTACAATTAGGTGTAAAATGTACATCACTGTTTGTTTTCATTTGCATTTCCCTATTGACTAATGAAGATGAGTATATTTTCATGTTCTTATTGGTCATTTAGAAATCTTTGGAAAAAAGTACTTTGCCCACTTTTAAACTGAATTATTTGTATTTTGCTGTTGGATTTAGGAATTCTTTTTATACATGGACAGTAAACCCTTATCAAATAGATGATCTGCAAGTATTTTCTTCCATAATATAGGTTATTTTTTCATTCTTTTTCTTTTTCCTTGCTGGGGATGGAACCCAGGGATTCACACATACTAGAGAAGCACTCTACCATTGAGTCACAACTATGGTCATTTTTAGCTCTTAAATGGTCACTGATCTACTGTGTACTATTTTTTTATAGTGTAAGGAGCCAGCCTAACTTCATTCTTATGCACATGAATATGTAATTTTTCTAGCACCATTTGTTGAAGACTGCTTTTCTCCATTGAAATATCTCAAAATTCTTCTTAAAAAAAATCAACTGACCATATGTCAGGGTTTATTTCTGAATTCAGAGTATTTTGATTACTGTAGTTTTATAATAAGTTTTGAAATACAGAAGTGTGAGTCCTCCACTTCTTTCAAAGATTGTTTTGGCTACCTGGGATCACTTGAAATTTCATATGGATTTTATAGTGGGTTTCTCTATTTCTGCAAAACATGACATTGGGATTTGAAAGAGATTGTATTGCACCTGTAGATTGCTTTGGGTAGCACTGTGATCTTAAGCATTCCAAACTAGAAACATGGATGTCTTTCCATTTGTCGTCTTGAGTTTTATTAACAATATTTTGCAGTTTTCAGTATGTGATTCTTGCATCTCCTTATATTTATTCCTATCTTTTGTTGTTTTTTTGATGATACTGTAAATGAAAAAAAATTCTAAATTTCTTTTTCATTGTCATTGCTACTAGATAGATACAACTGATTATAACAAGTTAATTTCACATCCTGTAACTTTATGTTAGAGTTTTCTTGTTTTATAGTTTGTTTTGGTGTGTGGTGTGTGGATTCTCTAGAGTTTTGTACAATGTAAGATCATGGCATCAGAGGACAGGGATAATTTTACTTCTTCCTTTCCAATTTGGAATTTTAAAAATTACTTTTCTAATTGATAGAATTTCTAATACTACATGGAATTGAAATAGAAAAAGTAGACATCTTTGACCTACACCTTATCTCAGAGAAAAGTTATCAATCTTTCACCCTTCTGAATAAGATGTTAGTTTTTCTTTGGTACTGGGGATTGAAACCAGGGGAACTTTACCACTAAGTTATATTCCCAGTCCTTTTTATTTTTTGAGACAAGGTCTCACTAAGTTGCTTAGGTTGGCCTCAATCTTGTAATCCTCCTGCCTGAGTTTCTGACATTACAGGTGTGTGCCATTACACCCAGCTGTCAGGAGTTGCATACAGGAACTAAGCGCCCCTTAGCTTTGAGCGATGAGAATGTGGAGATGTGGCAAGCCAGCCATGGGCTGTGTGTGTGTGAACTATGAGCACTGAGCACATAGTGTGGACTGAAACGATGTTGCCCCTGTTTGGGTGGGTGATGTACTTTGGCTTGCTCTGCCTATGATCCCCACACAGCACATGAGATGGGCATGGCATTCCTAGGTGTCAGTCAACCTGCTGACAGCAAGACATCACTAACCCCCTGAAACCTGACCTTATGCCTCATTTGAATGGCTTCTCCCCAATAAAAGTGTTCAGCACATGCTTCACGCTTTCTTGTCTGCCTTGTCCCCCTTGTGGGAGCTATGGCTGAGGAGTGGTCACTAACTCAAAGAAAAGGTACTTTCTATGTTTTTATTTAGTCCCCAAATTCACTTGGAGTGACCCTGACCGATCTAATCATGTGTTGCAACACCCAGCTATGTTTTATTAAAGTTCATTTCTACCCCTTATTTATTTATAAACTATTTTTCTTTTTAAAATTATGAAATAAGCCAGGTATGGTGGTGCATGCCTGTAAACCCAGTGGCTCGGGAGGGTGAGGGGGAAGAGTGAGGCAGGAGGATCACAAGTTCAAACCTAGCCTTAGCAAAACAGCAATGCCCTAAGCAACTCAATAAGACCTTGCTTCAAAATACAAAAAAAAAAAAAAAAGGACTAGGAATGTGGTTCAGTGGTTAAGTACTCTGGGGTTCAATCCCTGGTACCAAAAAAAAAAAAAAAATCATGAAATGATGTTAAGTTTTGTCAAGTGCTTCACCCTCACTCTACAATTTAGATGAGCATGTGTTTCTGTCCCTTCATTCTACTAATGTGATACATTACACTGAATGGTTTTTATATGTTGAATCATCCTTGCACATCAGGGATAAATATCACTTGGCAATGGTGTATAACCCTTCAAATTTGCTACTGAATTTGGATGTAATTTGTTGCATATCAAGAAAACTTTAAAACCCCCAAATTTTAACTTATTATTCTGTTATGGGATTTCCATTCTGAAAAACTCACTTGCTATCAAGACTGATGAAATTCATCTACCAATTAATGGAAAAAACGGGACAGAGAACCAAGTCATAGAAACCTATAAGAATGCAAACTTTAAAATTTAATAATTTATCAAAATGATCAAAATCATCTTAATATAGTAGTTGCTAACCAAAGATAATAGAAAATACTTTACTTATAAACTTATGATGTTATTGCCAGTCACAGTGGTGCATACTTGTGATTAATAGCAACTTGGGAGGCTGAGGTGGGAGGATCACAAATTCAAAGCCAGGCCAGGAACTTAGTGAAACCCTGTCTTGAAATAAAATATAAAAAGGACTGAAGATGTGGCTCAGTGGTAAAGCTCTTCTGGGTTCAATCCCCCAAAACCAAAAAAAACCCAAAAAAACTTACATTATTATTTATATACCCTCTTCACATAGATTAATGAAGAACAAATGAATATATACTCTAAAATGGTTACAACTATTCATACTACCTTTAAAATGTTTTTACAAAAAATGTTAATTCCCAAGTCATTAAAAAAAAAAAAAAAAAACAAACGTCAAACCTTAAATGTTTTATAAAAAGCAGCATCTAATGCTTTTAATATTTCTTCATCAGGGCGCCACTTCAGTTTTCCTCTGAGTCCATGACCTGTTTTATAAGTTTCTAGTGCAACTAAAACATGAAATGGATGTATTCGAGCCTAGAAACAAGACAAAGATAGAAAGTAAAAGCAAAATTCAAGTTAAAAAATAGTAATTATGCATCTTCATTACATGATGTGCTACTATGTAGCTAAGAAATACATTTTATAAAGAAAAGAGAAAAATGAGGATTTTTAACCTTTGAATTCTGAGTCAGAATGTAATCTGGTATATTGGGGCTGGGGTTATAGCTCAGTAGTAGAGTGTTTGCCTCTCATATGTGATGCACTGGGTTTAATCCTCAGCACCACATAAAATTGAATAAATAAAATAAAGGTACTGTGTCCACCTACAACTAAAAATATATATATTTTTAATATTTTTTAGTTGTAGATGGACACAATATCTTTATTTTATTTATTTATTTTTATGTGATGCTGAGGATCAAACCCAGGGCCTCAACACTTGCTAGGCAAGTGCTTTACCACTGAGCTACAGCCCCAGTCCCTAAAAATATTTTTTTAAAAATGTAATCTGCTATAAAGGTCTCAGAACACTTAAAATATGCACTAACTACATTTCCAAAATTTAGAAGCCAACTTTTTCAATTAGTAGATAAAAAAAAAAAAAAAAAAAAAAAGATGCATGATAATACTTACCTTTTTCAACAGTTTTTCATTACATAGTTTTTCACATACTAAAGATACTTCTGAATTTCCTGGTTCAAGCACTGAATTAGCAGTCATCTTTCCTAGATTCCTTAGCAATGCAGTAAGAGGCATTTCTTGTAACAAAGCCTTCCATACCTATAGAAAGGAATGTAAAGAATCAAGGAGAAATGAACTGAGTATAACACAGGTATATCAATGATAGGAGTTTATTCTCTAAAGCTTTTATTTAGATTTCAAAGTACTTTCAGAATGAGAATTTGTCTTAAGGCTAATCAAATAAGCTTAACTTACTCTTACTAGAATAAGAAAGTATGTATTTTATGAAGAAAATACAAAGATGATTTTTAAAAATTAGGCAGGATATGGTGTGGAGTGGATCTGACACAAAATGCCAATTGGACATCAGTATTAGATGTATTAAATTAACATTAATTTCAAGATTTTTTTAGTTAATTTCTGTCTGTCTCTCTTTTTTGCAAGACTGGGGATTGAGTCAGGGCCTTTTACATATAATATTTCCTTTTAAAATAATTAATTTACTCACCTCTTTAGATTTTAAGTGATTTGTTAGAAGATGTTCCCTAACTAATCTATGTTCTTCTATTAGATGAATGACTTCCAGTTCATCTTTTGTGCGCTTCACTTTCTCTACAGCCTCCAGATACTTTAATAATTTTTCAGTTTCCACAGTAAGTGCTTTTTCTTTATACAATTCATGGACCTCCTTCCAGCCCTTTGTAATATATTTGGTCACAATGGCAAGTCCTTTAATAAGATAAAGAATTGAAAAGGCAGGCAGGATTACCAAGTAAAAAATAGAACATGTTTCAGGAGAATGCAGCATATGATAGCTTAACTCCCCTCAAGTGAGATGCAGTTTTCTTCACTATCACAAACATATTTAAGCAAATGGAGCAAATTAATTTCATGAAATTCATCATTAGTGTTTAAATATGAGACTTCTGGGGAAAGAAAACATCTATATCCTAAATAATTTACAGAGGCTTGTTCCCCCACCCGTCCCACAATACCAGCATTATAAACTGTAGGCAGTGCCTATTTCAGGTTCACAATCTCAGAACAATTCACAAGAATACAGATCTATCTCAATTAATAGTTATTTGTCCCTCTCTGCTTCTGAATCAATATGCTTTTCTGAATAGTAGAAATTAAGTGGAAATGGACAGATAGGTACTTTTAAAACTGTCTTTAAAAACAAATTAAAGCATATATATATAAACAATACATATTTCAGTTAGGACATTACAGGATAAATTAAGAAAAAAGAAAAATAGTTTGCTCATTCCTTCTGTAATTTCTTCTAATAGTAGAAAGAGCTTTGTGGGTGAAGAAATAAATATTGATCTTTCTAGGTCTTAGTTTCCACATCTGTTAAAAAGGGGGAAATTCATTTACTAAATTTAAATGTCTATGAGGCAAAGTCAGAAAAAGTAAGGAAATAAAACAGCCTATGGTGATGTCAAAGTCATTAGGACTGTGATGAATTGAGGAGAGCATATACTGACATGTGTTAGCCAAGTATTGCCTTAGTACTATCAAAAATATACTTTCAAGAAGTCAGAATATGGATTTTTATGAAGTCTTCTGACTTCCATTTTTTCCTTAAAATATTTTATTGGTCAAATTAAACACAGCTAAGCAAGAATAAGTCTATGTGCTATTTTTTTGAACTCTAAACAATATGAGCAAAAGTTTGTACCAATATACAGGAACTTCTAAAGTATTGTGAATCTTTTATCTTCCAGATTTTTGCTTTTGGATTGAACCCAGAGAGTGCTTAACCACTAAGCCACATCCCCAGCCCTTTTTTTTTTTCATATTTTATTTTGAGATAGGGTCTAGCTGAGTTGCTTAGGGCCCCACTAAGTTGCTGAGGCTTTGAACTAAAGATTCTCTTTCCTCCGCCTCCCAAGCTATTGGGATTACAAGGTGTGCACTATTGAGCCTGGCTTTATCTTCCAGATTTTGTAATGATATATTAAATGATTAAATGTTTCATGCAAGCATGTCTTCTACATTGTCTTACCAAGGAAAATAATTTATTAAAGCAATCTTATCCTACCCAATTCTGTAATTACAGTAGCCTGCAGGTACATAATACCCAATAAATGAATCACACTTTGATTTCAGTTAGGACATTAACATATTACTTATTTGGTAGCTTATAGTTTATTTAAAATTCATTCTGAAAAGCCAAGGGGTCCTCTAAGCCAGACATAATATTACTATAATTAACAAGGTTTTAAATATCAGTTTTGTTCTTATCAGTTAAGAAACATCTACTAACTCTGTATTTTGTAGATCAAGAAAAGAAAGCCCAGAAAAACTATTTCCACAAGTTCAGAAACTAATCTGTCCAATCAGAATTAGAAATAGGTGATCTTTTAAGTCTCACACTTACTTTATTTTACTATGCAGTGTTTCAACAAACAAATTAGGCTGGGTGCCTATCTCCCTTATACTACTCAAAGATTTAAGTACTAAAAAAACAAAGCGGCATAACTGGGAAAAATCACAGGTAAATATTTACTTACATGACCTTAGAAAAAGCCTTTCTAAACCTAACATAAAACAAAAACCTGTGAAGGTACAAGTTTGACTACATTTAAATCCCCAACTTCAATGTGCCAGAAGCACGCCTGCATATGTATGCACATGGGCACATACACACACAAAAGACAAAGAAAAAAATGGGGGGGGTTTTGCATGAATATGTATCATAATAAATCACTAACTCCTATAATACATATTCCAAGTACTTAGAACAATGTCCATCAATAATAGGTACTCAATATTTGTTGAATGAATGAATGGTGATAATAATCAACATCAAAAAGAATAAATATGTTGAAACAGGGGAGGGGAACTAATAATGCACTTCTACTACATACCAGAAAATTTGTATGCTAAGTAAGTATTTTAAGATACATTATTATGTTTAGTTATAATAATTGTAAATGTTATCCTTCTCCCTTTTCTAATAGAGGGAGGATCAAAAACTCAGAAAGATTAATTTACTTGGCTTAAGTATACAAAGTAACAAGCAGAAATAAAATTTTCAAGTTTCATTTCTGATAGGAAAAAAAGCCAAATTTTAGACATGCTGATATTGGCAGAAGTTCATATTTTAAATTATTTCTTCCAAGAAGTTTTTATATTCTTCCTAAGAGGGACCGATAATTATTTTAGATACAACTAACTTCAAGTCTTTTCCCATAGGTTTAGAAAAAGTACCCAAGTTACCCTGTGAAAGCTATGGACAATTAACACCCTACATTGTTAAACTGTGCACTATTTTAAGTAGCCTTTAGGCTCCTTGGCAAAAATGTTCTAGAGAGATAGATGGGGATGAGGGGTGTCTACAGCAGTATAATTTTGTTATCTGCCATCTGACAAGCTGGTGTTTTGCTTATTACAACTTTAGTTCATACTCCATTCATAGCCCACTCTCATTTGGGTAAATACTCGAGCTAGCATGGTGACATTTTAAGATTTAGATGTTAATTTGTAAAATTGTTATATGATTCTTGATTATCAATGTCTGGATTGCCTATGATTAGTTGTTAGGTGTTTAGTTCCAGGTTGACATTAAATATTTTAATTAGTGAATCAACCTGTCTCAAAAAGGCTAATTCTTGGAAATAATTACATAATGTCAAATAAAAATTCACTATACAATATATACAATAATCCATTCCCCCATACCCTATGAACATCTTATGCTTACCTTCACTGGAAGGCTTAAGATGTGACAGTCTTAACAGATCTTTGTGAGACCAGCCATTTCTTTGTTTATATTTTGTAACTGCTAGAGCAAGCGCCATGCCTCCTTTTTCATTGTACCAGTCTGCAATAGCCTTCCGGAGAGCACGACCCCACATACCACATTTCATGCTTTCCTTCAGATCTTTCTTAAATTGGATAAAAGTAAAGAGATGTGTAGGAATACGACAAACTTCAGAAACAGCTTTAAATGCTGCTTGTTTTGTGCTTATGTCAGAACACTGGGAACAAATAGCAAGTGCAAAGAGCAAAGGCTCTTGCTTTATGGTTCTGCCTTCTTGACTAAATGACTTTATTTCCTGTATCACTTCATAACCTTTGCCATCTTCAATCAATCTAATTAAAGCTTCAGCATTTTCAAGGCCCAGCTTCTGTTCTTTGATATAGTAAGTCCCACCTTCAGAACCAAAACATAAGAACCGATGCAGTCTATTCATGTCAGTGACTTGCCATACATATCCATCTTCAGAATTGGCTATTTGCTTTTCATTCAGTGGCTGCATTTGATTTAGAGTTTCCTCCATTTTTCCTTTTAGGAAACCTATGAAAAAAAGCAAAATGTTATTATAATAAATGTACAAAATAAAATCGTATAAAGGAAAACAATATTAATATTCACATACTGAAGTTACTAGAATCTGTTACACATATAATTAAAAATATCTTTAAAGCCAAGTTTTCTTTTAATATAAAATCAATATAGATGCCCTTAAGAAAAATTAGAAAAAGGAAAAAATGAAAGGAAAAGAAAAGCCCTATGTGACCACCAAAAATGACCTCTAACAAGACTTGCTTAAGTTTTTAAAATGTTCTTGCTTTGTATTTATATTTTTATAAACCAGGGAAATTCAAATACTTTAAAGCAAACAAACTAGATTATAGCCATGGTGATATGATAATTAGCAACTACAACTAAAGAATCATATTTCTGAGGTACAGTCTATTGTCTGGGAGATGAAACAGGTAGTACAGCACAATGTCTCTAGGCCCAAAGAGGAGGAAAGGGAGAGGAAGAGATCAAACAATGTTAACTGACTCTAGGAAATATCTTACTCCCTGAAGAACTGTAGACATATTTTTTTGCTGCCTATCAAACATCCATTCCTCTTTCTCTTTTCTTTTTCAAGTCTTTCAGCCTTTCAGGGTGTTAGGCCTTTCCCTAGCCCAAAGGAGTAAATCTTGATTGCTCTAAGCTAATGGTTCTCAAACTGGATGTGCATCAAAATTATCTAAAAGGTCGATTAAAACACACACTGGTGGGTTCTACTCAGCTGTCAGTGTCTTTCATAATTAAAGAAGTCTAGGGTGAGGCCTAAGCATGTGTTTTCATCACAAGTTCCTAGATGCTGCTCATGTGGTATATACTTAGCCACAATCCTGGTGCTCTCATTCTCCTTGCTATGAGAGGGATATAAATTGGGTGCTTGTTAGGATCCACTGCAACCTGTTTGCTGGAGTATGCTTTTTAAATCTTCTCCTCCTTCCTTTTTTTTTTTTTTGGTAGTAGGGATTGAACCCAGGGGCACTTAACTACTGAGCCACATCCCCAGCTCTTTTTATATTTTATTTTGAGACAGGAGCTCACTAAGTTGTTCAGGATTTCGCTGAATTGCTGAGACCGGCTTTGAACTTGTGATCTTCCAGCCTCAACCTACTAAGACACTTGCATTACAGTTGTGTGCCACTATGCCCAGCAAGTTTTCTTTACTCTTAAAGGGGGCTTAGGCTCTTGAAAAGGCATGTTTCTCTTTACTGCCCTGTAATATTATCATCTGCAAGTGATAGTGGGTAGTGAAACTATCTATAGACCATGAAAAGAGTCAGATTTTGAGGACATGTCAAGAAATCTGAGATCCTTGAGCTCCTTGGGACTGAATTTCCTCTTATGTCATAAACGTATCCTTGGTGTTTAAGCCATTTTAAATTTTTATTATTTGTAATTGAGAGCATCCTAATTAACATTCCTCTAATTGTGCTTGCTTGTGGTTTATGTCATCTGTAATGACCTCCACTCTCTCCTTACATCATTTCTACACTTGGGTCTTAGCCAAAATCTACAAAGTTACCAGAACTAACTTTCCTACAATTGCATCCCTTTTTATTCCTTAAGGGAACAACCACAATCATCACTGGTTTATCAGTCTACCATTATTCTTACTGTACTTCAGTAACTCCAGATCCTTCATTCAGGTCCCTAAATCCATCCACAGGGTTTCTGCCCATGGCAAACAACACAACCAACAAAAAATCTCAACGAGCACCTAATGTAAGACATGAATGTTTCTCTTCACAAAAAGTAAAAAAGAAAAAAAAATGAACTCCTGCTTTCAGAGAAACCACATTCATTTGTGGAGGTATAAATATAAATGCTGTCTCAATAATTCAGGAAGATCTGTGCAGCAAAGACAAACCGAAAAAGCTGAAAGGCATTCCAAATGGAGGTTTCCGAAATGCTGGTCTTTTTCTATAAATTCTAGAAAAGGAATTATCTAAATGTACTGGCATAGTTGTAAAGACACACTGACAGAAATGTAGTAGCTTAAAGAGAAACACATGGTAGAAGTTTTGTTTTGAAAAGGATATATGTTTATACATTGTGGGGGAGGGCTAAGGAATGGAATCCTAATGAATATTAACAATTGGGAGCTTAGGAAAGAAAGGTCCTTTACTCAGAGATCAAGTAGATAAAGGGCGGGAAAATACTACTGGACTTAGTAAACAGAAATAACTAGAAAATCTAATGGCAGTACAGTGGTTATAAGAAATAGATTTATTATAGTGAGATAGGAGGGTATTCAGTGAGGAACAGAATCCACAGATAGACTACTCTAAAAGAAGCATAGGTATAAATGATGAAAGCATAGGTATAAAAACTGAAATCTATCCTCAGAACACTTGGAATGGAACCACCATTTGACCCAGCTATTCCTCTCCTCGGTCTATACCCAAAGGACTTAAAATCAGCATATTACAAAGGCATGTTTCTCTTTACTGCCCACAGCCACATCGATGTTTATAGCAGCACAATTCACAATAGCTAAACGGTGGAACCAACCTAGATGCCTACTATAATTACTATCCAAAGTACATGTATGAAGATACGAATTGGTGTGAATATACTATGTATACAACCAGAGATATGAAAAATTGTCCTCTCTCTCTATAATATGAATTGTAATGCATTCTGCTATCATATATAAATAAAAAAATCACATTAAAATACAACATACTACAATAATGCAGTCCCATCAATGTTTATAGCAGCTCAACTCACAATAACTAAACTATGGAACCAACCTAGGTACCCTTCAACACATGAATGGATAAAGAAAATATGGCATATACACACAGTGGAATATTACTCAGCCTTAACGAAAGAAATAATGGCATTTGCTGATAAATGGATGGATATCATGCTAAGCGAAATAAGCCAATTCCCAAAAACCAAAGGCTGAATGTTTTCTCTGTTATGAGGATGCTAATTCACAATGGTGGGCGGGTACTTGGGAAGAATAGAGGTACTCTGGATTGGACAGAGGTAAGTGAAGGGGAGGCATGGGAGTAGGAAGGATAGTAGAATGAATCAGACATTATGTGCCTATTTGATTATACAACTGGTATGATTCTACTTCATGTACAACCAGAAGAATGAGAAGTTATACTCCATTTATGTCAAAATGCATTCTATGGTCATGTATAACTAATTAGAACAAAAAATTTAAAAAAGGACTGGAATCTAGAGGAAAACCTTAAATTTTTTTTTTTTTAGTTGTAGACGGACACAATATTTTTATTTTTATGTGGTGCTGAGGATCAAACTCAGTGCCTCATATGTGCAAGGCAAGAGCTCTACCACTAAACTACAGCCCCATCCCAGAAAATTTTTTTTTTTTTTTTAATCTTCAATGGGAGGGTACTGAGGTTAAGACTAAAAGAGTCAATTGGAAAGTTGAAAATACAGTAAAGAAAGGGTATTATGGAAAGAGTGATATTCCTGAAAGCAGACATATAACTT
The DNA here is from genome assembly GCF_048772815.1 of Callospermophilus lateralis. Taxonomy (NCBI): domain Eukaryota; kingdom Metazoa; phylum Chordata; class Mammalia; order Rodentia; family Sciuridae; genus Callospermophilus; species Callospermophilus lateralis. The sequence continues at coordinate 87,305,382 of NC_135317.1, forward strand.
TAGAACATCTAGGTCGAACTGGCCTACTCATGGCAAGAGATAGCTGTGAAGATTACCCATAAAGTGATTTGAAACAGATGGAGGTATAAAGAAATAAGAGGAAGTTCCCATCTGACAGAATATGTAGAGTTCTATGGGAAGCCACCCATGAATTACTTGAGGGTCTTTACCACCGGGTACAGCAGCCAGGGAGGTTTAGGTTTGGCATTGTGAACTATTTGTGGCTCCTCCCACTCAATAAATTACCCAATGCACATGACCTTTATCTCTGCTCTAGTAGGAACATCCCTCACAGAAGCTCCAGACATGGGTGTAATCCCTTGGGAACTGAACAGGCCACCTTTTTTTGGCAAAGAATATTCCATGGAAAACCTTTGATGTTCCCGATATAAATAAAGCAAGCCCGGGCTCTGTTTTGCTCTTTTTAGTGTAGAAGTGCGATCCGTGCAATCGGCTAGCCTGTCCTGCTCCTGCTTTTTAAAAAATATTTCCTATCTCCTGTAGTTTTTTCCTTGTTCTACTTTTCTTAGCCTTTATTCTGCTGTCAGCGCATCCCACCGAGAGGAATCCCATTTCCTCAGTCCACATGGGACGTGGGTGGAAGAGTTCCAAATGGTATGTGGAGCAGTTTGGTGTCTAGGGGAGCAATGAAAGACTGGGTCTGTGATGGGAACATATGATGTGGGAACAAGTGCATCAGAGAATGGAGCTCTTCAGATTTTTAATGTGACTAAGGGGGCAGTTTTATTGAGTCGTGTTCAAAACACCAGTGTCAATATTCCAAATAAAACTGGTACAAATATACTTATGTCAATGAAGGTTAGGTCTCAGGTATTATATGAGCATATCAGTCATTAGGGACTGATTTAAAGTACTGATTATAGGTTGAAACTCCTGGTGTAGTTGATGTTTCTTTTTATTCTCACCCCCTTTTTAATTTGCCTTTCAATCCAAAAAACTTTAAGAAGACTAACAGCCTTCTCAAACACTGATAACTTAATTGACAATTCCAGTAGAAAAAAAATTATCTTGTTTTGATCTTTACAATGCATTTGTTAATACTGATCTCTCATACACCCATACATATATATATACACGTATATATGTATACACACACACACACACACACACACACACACACACATTTTGGTACTGGGAATTGAATTCAGTGACACTCAACTACTGAGCCACATCCCCAGTCCTATTCTGTAGACAGGGTATCACTGAGTTGCTAAGCGCCTCACTGTTGCTGAGGCTGGCTTTGAACCTGGGATCCTCCTGACTCACCCTGAGATTACAGATGTGCACCACCTCTCCTGGTTTTTAAACATATTTAATATTAAGTATTCAGGTATCATTTGTAGAACAAGCAGTAAAATAAACATTTAAGTAAAAAAAGGATGTCTAGAAAAAAGGTAATCTCTAAAATATAACCCTTATAATCACTACTATAAATTTAAATAAAAATTATGGGAGGCCATCGTCTTGTTCTGAGCACCTATACTAGGTTTTAATAGATCAGACCAAAACAAAATGGAGTCATTCATGCTAAATACCACATAGTCAAACTGAAAATTTAAAGAAGCTGATAGATCTCAAAACAGACAAAATTTTCCTGAAAACAGGAGATTCTAGTTCATCTGAATCAGCAAGGTAGTATCTCTTTAACCCTTACAAAAAAGCAATCTGAAGTAACCTGACGTTTACCAGTGTATGGTTTACATATGACATGTCCCCCCAAGGCTAATGTATCAAAAATGTAAGAATATTTAGAGGTGAAATGATTCATTTATGAAAGTCTTTAACCTAATCAACGCATTAATTCCCTAATACGAATTAACTGGGTGGTAACTCTAGGCAGGTGGGTGTGGCCAGAGGAGGTAGGTCATTGGGAGCATGCCTTTAGGGTATATATTTTGTTCTGGTAAGCAGAGGTCTCTCTGCTTGCTGTGTAACCTTCTGAGCTGCTTTTCTCCACCACATCCTTCTGCCATGATGTTCTGCCTCACTCCAGGCCCATAGGTAATGAGTTGGCTGTCTATGGACTGAGACCTCTGAAACTGTAGAGGGCCAAATAAATTTTTCTTTCTACAAATGTTCTTGTCAGATCTTTTGGTCACAGCAGGGAAAAACAACCAGGTGCAGTGGTGAACACCTGCAATGCCAGCAACTCAGGAGCCTCAGGCAGGAGGATCACAAATTCAAAACCAGCCTTAGCAACTTAATGAGTCTCTGTCTCAAAAAAGGACTGGGGATGTGACTCAGTGGTGTTAAGTACCTCTGGGTTCAATCCCTAGTACCAAAAGAACCCCTCCCCCAAACAAACATGCCTAGTGGGACCAATCTATTTTGTAGAATAAGGTGTTGTCCAATTCTAGAATTAGTCCATTTTATGCTTTGAACATAAGTCTTTGCTGCTCTGCCAGTGCAATTTATTTTAAAACAGACAAGTTTCTTTCTCTTCTTCCTCTCCCCTTTCCTAATCACAGGGGAAACAGGATCACCTTTCTTCCCCATTGTAGTCAGAGAACTAAACAACTTAGACTTCAGGGATGGCACCAGAAGATCTCAGCAACAATCATCTCCAAATTAACAAGTGAATTACAGCTCCTGACGAGAGATCACATGAAATGTAGCCTTTGAATCACCTCTTTAACACCCTCCCCCTCCCCAGGATGGGCAGAATTACAGCCTCTGGGACTGGAGTCCTGTTTCTCCTTTGCTAGCAAAGCAATAAAACTTTATTTTCTCTTTTCTCAAAACCGTGTCCTAGTTACTGGACTGGGGACAAGGACTGACCTTTCAGTAACAATTAGGATCCTTAAATTTGTTGTAATTTTGTCTCTGGACATAAGAAAGTTAGTACTTATTCACAGCTTTATCAATAGACTCTTCCTTTTCTATATTACACTGACAACCACAAAAACAAATCTTTTCAACATTTCTTCAGCAGAAACTGCTTAGCTTTCTATATGCTCATGTGACCATAGTTTCCAGGATGCACCATAGAACAGTGGAACAGATCATTAACAACCAGGGCACCTTATTCTCTACTTGCTTATGTAAATTTACCAGGGTCAAATTTTTAAAGTGAAGATGGAAAAAAGTGTGGCAGCATGTCTCAAGCTACTCTCCTTGTTGTCAGTGATTATTAATAGCCAAATTAACTTTAAAATTGGCCAGGTAATGTTAAGGATGGCCTTAGGCCTGAGCCTAAGCAACTCCATTTTAAAACTCCAATTTGAAACCTGCAGTCTCACCAGGGATGCCTAAAGGAGACCTCCAGTATGGCTCTCAGGAAAAAACAAGTCACTTCTCCCTACCCTGACAAACTCAGGGTAAAGTCTCTGGCATGTAGTCCTCGCCCCATAAGGGGGAAAGGCAAAAAAAATCAGGGTGAAGATCACCAGACCATATACTTTAACCCCAGGATAAATGACCTCACTGAGAGACCTGTGGCAACTGATAGGGATTAAAAGGGTGGTCAAAAGCTTCAAAATTTAGTATAAATGAAGGAGCAAATGAATACATTCAGCCAGCCAACACTGATGCTCTCACGTTGGAGAGCCTAATGAGGACCTGGATTGACACCCCAACCCTTCTCATCAGCCTGATCCTCTGCCAGTCTCAAATTCTACAGCAGCCTCTTAACTCTGGTGAGAAAAGGACTTCTCCTCAGCCAGCAGTAAGCTCCACCCCTGCCTTGGTTTCTGATCTGATCACCACAGTCTGAATGAGTGTGCATCTGCTGGACTTAAAGCCAAAAGGCTTGAGACTTTTGATCTAAGACTTAGCATGCAGAGGGAATGTCTATCATGAGCCTGTCATGATTAAGTGTGCCTGCAGTGCTTAGAATTAATCTAGAATTGTTTGCTGTGAACTGATTATGTCTATTGCAGTGCCTCGCATTAAGGATTGTAATTTTCTTGATTAAGAACCTACAGAGGGCTGGGGATATCGCTCAGATGGTAGAGTGCTTGTCTTGCATGCACAAGGCCCTGGGTTCAATCCCCAGCACCACAAACAAACAAGAACCTACAGAGTAAAAATGTATTGAGTGATTTGAGTGAATAAAGCATTGACAAAGGCAGAAGCATCTGGAAATTCTTTATCTCTCCCCTCCCCCTCCACTGGGTTGCACCTTTTGCCATGGGACAGTAATATGACACTGTGGTATAATAAAGAACATCTGGTCTTTGTACTTGGTTCCTGGTAGTCTCTCAAAAACCCCTGGAATTTCCTGAGTGTAGGAGTCTTTGTTATACTAACAAAGTGACTCACTGTGGGCTCTAAAGTTGTACCCTTTAAAATAAAACTGCACTCCTAAGTCTATCACTGTTGAGTAAATTACATGAGTCATTCTAATGAATTAATCTTGAAAGTTTTGTGGAAACCTTGAATTTGTAGTTGGCAGGGTAAAAGTGTGGGTAGCTGGGGAATCCACCTGCAACTGGTATCTCAATCAAGGGAAGTTTTAAGGACTTTGCCTTTTTACTTGTGGAATGTGATACTAATTCCAGGTAGTTAGTATCAGAATTGAACTGAACTGCAGAACAAGGTGTCAAGAGAATTGGTATTAGAATACAGAACCAAAGGCACAAGTGACAAAAGAAAAAACCAAACTGGACTTCATCAAAATTTAAAACTCACATTTCAAGGGACACTACAAAGAAAACAATACAATAACCCATGGAACAGAGAAAGTATTTGCTAATCATAGGTATATATAAAATATATAAATAACACAATTGTAACTCAATTAAACAGGCAAAGGTTTTGGACAGTTATTTCTCCAAAGATACGCAAATGGTCAAAGAATCTGAACATATAATTCTCCAAATCATTGGATACAATGAACAAAGATATATAATGAAGATCATCAATCATCAGTATACGTAAATAAAAACCACAATGATAAGCTGACGCGTATAATCCCAGCCACTCAGGAAGCTGAGACAGAAGGATCAATGCCAGCCTCAGCAAAAGCAAAGCGCTAAGCAACTCAATGAGACCCTGTCTCTATAAAAAATACAAAACAGGGCTGGGGATGTGTATAGCTCAGTTTGAATGCCCTGGTTCAATCCCTGGTAACCACCACCTCCATTAAAAAAAAAAAAAAAAAAAAAAACCCACAGTGATAGGCTGGGGGTATAGTATAGCTCATGTAAAGCACTTATCTAGCATTAGTAAGGCCCTGGAACTGATCGTCAGCACTGCAAAACAAAACCACAAGGAGATACCACTTCACATCCTCTAGGATGGCTATCCTCAAAAGGACAATATTTTAAGTGTTGGTAAAAATTTAGAAATTGAAACCCTCTTATGCCACTAGTTGGAATATAAATCATGCAGGCATTTTTAAAATTTTTTTTTATTTTAAAGTCTGGTAACTAAAAAAAAAGTCTAGTAGTTACTCAAAAGTTTATATATGGTTTCCATATGACCAAGAGATTCAAGAGAAATGAAAATGTGTGTCCCTACAAAAACTTGTAGACAAATGTTCTTATCAACATCATGTAATAGACAAAACCCAGAAACAAACCAAATCATGATCAACTGAGAAAAGATTAAAACAGTGGTATATCCATACAATGGACTACTATTTTGCAATTAAAAAGGGATTCAGTACTGATACATGCTAAAATTTGAACAAAGCTTGAAAACATGTTACTTGAATAAAGCCAGTCACAAAAGGCTATGTGTTCCATTTATATGAGATTGAATAAGCAAATTCATAGATTAAAAAAAAAAAAAACAACACACTAATAGTTACCAGAAGCTAGGGGCAGGGAAAACTGGGGGAGTGACTGCTAACAGAGGAATTTCTATTGAGGTGTTAGAAATGTTTTGAAATAACATATTGGTGATGGTTGCATAATTCTGTGAATATATTAAAAACCATCACTGCACTGGATACTTTAAAATAATGACTTCATGACTTGGGGATTATATCCTAAACCTTTTTATTAGGAAAATAGAAATTAAAAATTGGCTAGGTGAAATGTATGGCAAAGTTATCAACTATCAAAGTGGAAAGCAGCAGAAAAATCATTATGCAAAAGTGATATTTAGCCTAATACTTCTTATATTTGACTTTAGAAAGCAATATGAGATACATACAGACATACACAGCAATTTAATTTCTTCTTTTTTATGCTATCATCATCTCCTTCACAAAAGGCTTAAGCTCCATTGCCAGTGGTTTAGAATGCAGTAGGTCAGGGAGTGAGGTCAGAGACTAGTCAGGAGTTAATCTACTTCTGAAGTGTTGTAAATCCAAATTAACAGCAGAAATATAGTTATTCTTTGGTCTGTCCTAATCTCTTATACCCACCACTCTGAAGGATCTAAAACAGCTGAATTCATTAAACCTCTAAAAAATTAAAATCTTGGGGAGAAGTTAAATCACAATTCTATTAAAAGTATGACCACATTTTAAATCAATTATGGATGTCTTATATTCTGGCTATTTCTGTCTTGATTTAATTTAGAATGCAGAATAAATGCTAGTAGAACACACTATGTAATAGCATTTCCTTCCGCTTCATTCATTAGAAAACAATACACATAGCGTCTTTTACCAGTAACTAATTAAAAATCACAATTTTTTCTTGAGTTTAATAGTCAAATATCTTTCTCTCTCTCTTTCTCTATTTTTTTTTTTTTTTTTTGGTACTGGGGAGTAAATCCAGAGGTGCTTAACCCTTGAACCACAACTCCAGCCCTTTTTTGTATTTTATTTAGAGACAAGGTCTCACTGAGTTACTTAAAGCCTTGTTAAATTGCTGAGGCTGGCTTTGACCTTGCGATTGGATCCTCCTGCTTCAGCCTCCTGAGCCACTGGAGGTGAATGTCTCTTAATCTGTTACTTAAAAATGTTAACTTTCACACCAAAGAGTCAAACAAATTTACAGTTTATTCCTTTTAAAATGCAGTTACGATTGACATTTGTAATTATAATCATTGAAAAATAAAACACATATATAAATACACACACATACACTATGAAGACTAGGGCCACATATTCAAATATCTCTACCATACAGACAGGAAACAGAAATAAGTGGATCAAATCAAGGGTAATACAATAGGAACTAGTAAGGAATTGCAGCAAATGTGTCATCATTGTAGTCTAAACAAAGATGTCAACTGGTTGCCAGATCTCATTTTTCAGATTTAGAAATACGGCTTTTTATGTGAAATCTCAGTATTAAATGTCAACACAACTGAAGAAATCATTATAGTTATGGTTCATAAGGAAATAAGGCTAGACTTACGAGACTCAAAATTTTCCAAATAAATATCTCAAGTGCAGATTTTGAGAACACTAACTTGTGGGTAGTGTCTAGGGAGCAAATTCTGGCTTCAAAAAAGTATTTGTCAATAATACAACAAACAGCTGGGTGATGTGGCAAACGCCTGTAATCTCAGCGGCTCTGGAAGCTGAGGCAGGAGGATCATGAGTTCAAAGCCAGCCTCAACAATGGCAGGGCACTAAGCAACTCATTGAGACCCTGTCACTAAATAAAATACAAATAGGGCTGGATGTGGCTCAGTGGTTCCCCAGCATGCGCGCGCGCGCACGCACACACACACACACACACACACACACACAAAAACCCAACCAAAACAAACTAACAAACAAATCATAGACTTTGGCTTCTGCTCCACAATATACTCAGGCTTGTTTTACAAAAGCTGTTCTTTCTTTCTGTAAAATTTACCATGTGTTTTGCAGCTTCACACAAAATCTGTAGCACAATCCTCCCTAACTCAAGGGTTTGAGAAGGAAGAAGTCAAGAGTTCTATCCACTAAAGCACTCTCCCCTCCAAGCCAAAGGCCTGTCTTGGAAAATGCTTCAGCACACACATATTCAAGACTTAATACTACAGTACCCTGTAAGAACATGATGAATGAGGGTGATTCAGTTAAAGTAGCCATTTTTTGTTCCATTCTTCTTCTAGTTTTAGAATCATACCAAATGTTTCAGATTAATATGCTATATGTATTAAAACATAATTTTCCTTAGAGGTATCGCATCCCCTTGCACCAGTCTATCATCCCCATGAGCTTTTAGAAGAGATGTCTCTCCTCTCCCCCGTTATTTGTTAGTCGGAGGTTCTAATATTAGAAATATTCAAAGTCAAATTGGTAGGTAACAGGTTTTATTTAAAGCCAGCTTTGAAAGAAGACACAAGAAAATTGTTTTAAAAGTTCTATCTTCCCAGTCCCTGAAGGTGAGCAGAACTTTTGGAGGGAGGCAGGGAAGAAGAGAGTGCAAAATAAGACAAAAGGCAGGAAACGTACATATGCAAATTGTTAGCGTGTGTTAGACCCGAGGAAGGGGCAATTTTTGCTGTCAGCTTCTTTGGCGCCGGCAAAAAAGTTTCCTTTCTGAGCATGATAAAGTTTGGTCTTAATTCATAGGGGGACCCCCCCCCAAAAAAAATTCAGTGTTTCATTTTCTCTAAGATAAATTCGCCTTCTGTCTTCCTACAAAGCACCTTCTTCCAAAACCCAGAATCCAAGACAACGCCTCTGCGCGCAGAAGCCGCGGGAGGAGGAGAAAGAGGAGGAGTGAAGCCAGACCTCTAGACGCCGGCCTGTGGGAGCTATGCATGTAGAGACTCGAGCAATCCCGGATTCGGAAAGGACCCGCCCTTCGGAGCGTCCAGGCCGAGCTCAAAGAGAACGCTCCAGAGCGATGATGGTTCGCTACCCAGAGTGTGTAGGGCGCGGAAGCAGGGAGGGAGAGAACGATGGTTGGCGAAGTGTCTGCCCCGGCCTCTGCAGCTGGGATGGAGGACCGGTCAGACCCTGCGCGTCCCGGGGTTGCTCAGACCGCACAAAGGGCCTTCAGCTGCCAGTCCCCGCCCGCATTTTCCTTACCTGTGCCTGGCGGCCGACCCTCGGGACCCACAGGGCCGCCAGAAGAAGCCCTGCGTAGCACTGAGAAAAAACCAAAAGCAGCAGAAGGACTGGCAGCCACAGCCGGACAAACACCGCCGGGACTTCTACGTTCGGTTCTCCGAAGCGAGCCCCGCCCCTCTTCTCCTGCACCGCCCTCCCTCCAGACGGCGAGGATCCCGGATGTTACCTCCTCCGAAGCTCTGAATCTCCGCCCTTTCTCCTCAGGTCCCCGCCCCTTTCGAACGGGCCGCTGGTTCCCGCGAGGCCTAGAGTTTCGATGTCTCCTGGGTAGCTAGAGCGTCTTCCTGCGCTGGGTCGCGCTGCAGGTGACGGCGCCCGGAGGCTGTCGGGAAGTAGGCGGGGTGACGTGTGGTTGACGAGCTCGGCGGCGGGTTTGCTGAGATCTGTGGCCGGCGGCAGCTGGTGCGGGGGGCTGCCGAGAACGCGAGGTGGAGCGGGGCGGTGTGTGGCCGGGGCCATGACGGGCAATGCCGGGGAGTGGTGCCTCATGGAAAGCGACCCCGGGGTCTTCACCGAGCTCATTAAAGGATTCGGTGAGAACCAATGGGACCGTCCTGGGCCGGGGGGGTCACGGGAGGAGGCCCAAGCTGGGCATGGAGTGGCCACCTGCGGCCACCGCCGCCCCGCTTCTGATCAGAAATGACTTCAGGAACCTGGAATCTGGGAGGGGGAATCTAGGGCTTATGCTGCCTCGTCCGTCAGGGGCAGTCGCGTTTCCACAGTCATCTTGAGAGCCACACCACGAGGGCAAGGATCGTGCCTATGTTGTGCACTGCTGTATGCTCAGGAATCGGTAGGGCCTTCCCGCCCCAATTCTTGATGCACCTGTCCTTCCCTTTCCACTGTTTTCTCTGCGAAGCCTCCTGTCCCAGGGCAGTGTGGTCAGGTGCATCACTTAGGCCATCAGCCTTATCGGAAGAAGCCAGTCCAGGGTGTGTCTTCAGGGTGGTGTCCAAGGCCCAAGCCGCTCAGGAACTCGAGATTCTAGTTACTCAAAGCAGAACACCTTAACTCTTCCACATACGCTGACTGCGTGGGCCTGACAGACTACTTCTCTGGTTCTTTGGCTCCCTGGGCATTTTTGGCTTCCGGTGAAGTGAGCTTTCTTGATGTAGTACTCTACATTAGAGGCCACATGCTTTCCTCATAATTTCTTTCTAGCTTTAATCGTTTTCTTCCATACTACTCAGCACATACTTCCATACTTTTTAGCCTTCCCTCTCAATTGTTCCCACCCTCTTTTTTGGGAAAATAAGTTCATATTTGTTACATTTCCTCAAGTATTATTTGGAACCATTGTGTTAAAACTTGTTATTCAGGACAGAAATTAAATGTCAATGTAGTACATAGCTGTATATTTGGAATATCATTTTTCTAGCACATGTTCAACTATTATATCTCAGGCACACTGGTAAGGATTGGGAGTTATTAATGTGAATAATCTGACTGCTATTCTGAACAACTGACAAACTCCTATGGTGTCTTAATTGCTATGCCAAGAATATTCACAAACTAAGAACACAGGTCATGAAGAGCATGGACAGAAGAGAAGCATAAACTGATGGTGTTATTTGTATATAGATTAGGGAACAGCTAGCAAAGTGACTAAAATATGATATAATGGTCAGGGAAAGTATTTGAATCTGAAGCTGATCAGGTAAACTGAGGCCAGATTGTGTGCCATATGGTACAGTCTGGTTGCCCTATAGTCACTGGGGACTTACTGTCAAAGATCCTTGAATGAAGTTCAAATATATTCAAATGAAATTATCTTTATAATTAAGGTTTACTATGCTTGTGGAGTGCAGAGCAAATTAGAATGAAGTGAGAGAAGGTCAGTTTGAGGTGATTGGCTTGACCATTGACTTCAGATGAAAAAGTAGTGAGATAGGAGAACATAGATTCAATAATTTTTCTGTGTTTAAATCACTAGTTGCATGTGGAAATGCCTTCTCCTCTTTGTGGAGCAGGAGTACATCCATTACATGCTACATTAAAAAAAGGAATTCTCAGGGCTGCCAACCTTAAAGTACAGGTTGAGTGGTAGTATATTTCTCCTACATGAAAAGAAAAAATCAGCTTTGGGCGCTGGTGGAGACGATTACAGAAGAGCAGACATGAAGGACAAGAAAACGAGATCAGTTTTGGACATAACACCGATGTGTGCAAGTGTAGCCATAAAGTTTACCTTCAAAAGCTTAACTGTTGTGACATGTTAAAATTGACTTTCAGAAATATGGTGCTAGGTAATTTTATTTTAAAATCAATTCAGTCCATCATCAGCTATTGTTTCAATTTCATATGTGCAAAAAGCTTGGAATTTGAAAATGATTTAAATAAAGTCATGCATCAGAGTGATATATAAGTCCACTTTTATAAGCACAAATGAAAAAAATAACTGTTGATGGATTGGCTCCATTAGCAAAGGAACGTTACAAAAAAAATTAGATACTTCAAAGAAAAAAATCCAATTTTTCCAATCATTTTCATTTTTTTCCCATTCAATTCATCAACTAAAAAAACTTTGGTGGAGCATAGTGGCGCATTCCTATAAACCTAGTGACTTGGGAGGCTGAGGCGGGATAATCTCAAGTTCAAAGCCAGCCTTAGCAACTTAACAAGGCACTTAGCAACTTAGTGAGACCCTGTCTCAAAATAAAAATTTAAAAGAACTGGGAATGTAGCTCAGTGGTAAAGCACCCCTGGATTCAATTCCCAGTACCAAAACCCCCTCTAAGCTTTTGGAATTTTAACTGTTTTGAAAGTGAAGTATATGATTATATTGTGAATGCTGTTGCAAATTCATTTTGAAAGTTCATCATTAGAGAGGAAATTATTTGTGGAAGCAGTGAATTTATAAATATAAATTTTAGTGAAATGTAGTATCATAGTAAAACAAAGATTTTATTTTAACTAAGACATAAGTAATACCAACTCTGCAAATTAAAAAAAAAAAAAAAAAAAAATGTAACCAGGCTTGGTGACCTGTAATCCCAGTGGTTTGGGAGGCTGAGACAGGAGGATTGTGAGTTCAGAAAGCAAGGCTCTATGCAATTCAGACTGTGTCTCTAAATAAAATATAAGATGCAAAATAGGGCTGGGGATGTGACTCAGTGGTCGATTGCTCCTAAGTTCAATCTCCAGTACCCCACACCCCATACCCCCCCAAAATGGAAAAATAATACCAAAATCATTCTATGAGAGCAGATATTACCTTGCCCAAACCAGACTATAAGAAAAGGAAACAGTAAACCTGTATCCATAGTCAACATAAATGTAAAGATTTCAAACAAAACAGGAGAAACCCATTGAGAATTGTTTCCCACCAAAATTTACAATTCCTTTCTACCCCAAACCAGCATTCCTTCAGACACTTAGATTAGTGTAACCTGACCAGCATGATCAATACCAAATCTGTTAATATCTTGTAGTATGTACAAGAGACAAATTTGGTGTTGGCCTTTCCGTTTGGTTCAGAATATTAACCCAGGTATAGCAGGGTGTATTAGTGATTTCTTTTTCACCCCAGTTTGGCATGACAGAGCAATTCTGAAGTAATTTCATCATTAATAACAGCTGACATATTCATTAATGCAGATCCAAATGACCTTTGAGTCTAAGATGGTATTTTATTAAGAGAAAAGCTTATGATAATCACTTCTTTTTTGGGTACAGGGGATTGAACCAGGGACACTTTAGCACTGAGCTATATCCCCCAGTCCTTTTATTTATTTAATTTTATTTTTTAAAAATATATTTTTTAGTTGTAGCTGGACACAGTACCTTTATTTTCTTTACTTATTATTTTTATGTGTGCTGAGGAGTCAGGGCCTTGCAACGTAGTAGGTGAATGCTCTGCTGCTGAGCCACAACCCCAGCCTCATATTTATTTAATTGAGACATGGTCTCACTAAGTTGTAAGGCTGCCCATGATCCTCCTGCCTCAGCCTCCTAAGTTCTGGGATTGCGGGCATGTGCCACCATACCCGGTGTATTTCCTAAGGTGTATTTCATTTTGTTTTGAATAGAGGCAAATTAAGATCTGGATTTCACACAAGAAATAAAAAGTATATAGTCTTGGAGGTTCACAAGTGTTGATTATAATTGTTGTGCCCCCCCCAAATGGGATCAGTTCAATTGAGTGTCTCATTTTGTTTTGAGGATAGAAGCAAAGTGTTGATTATAATTGTTGCCCCCCCCCCCAAAAAAAATGGGACCAGTTCAGTAGAGTATCTCCAATTTAGGGAAATACCCAATTCAGTTCAAATTATTTTCTAGCCTTGTTTTTGAAGAGGTTGCTTGAGACTGTTAATCAGTTTTTCCTATTTGGTCATATCACCAGCCAAATGGCATTTATCTGCACCATGGGACAACTGAGAAATGGGTTGTGGAAAACATCTGGGGATATTCTTTGTTGGGGATGTAGAGGCTGTGACCATCCTTACTACTTTCGGTAGTTTTGGTAATTTAGGGGGATCAAAAATTATCAAAACTGTTGGAAGTTAGCATACCTATAGCAGTTGATTAAATTTAAGGCTCTGGTGACAGTTTGGGAGAGCTTCCTGCACCCCCCCCCCCAATATTTTCTTTGTGAAGAAGCTTCCAGACTCATTTTTAATTTTTAAATTGTATTTGTTTATTTTTTCATGTAGTGCTGAGGATTGAACCCAGTGCCTCTCATGAGCTAGGCAAGTGCTTTACTACTGAGCCACAACCCCAGCCCTCCAGATTTATTTTTAAGAAAACTTTTTTTAAAAATATTTTTTTAGTTGTCGATGGACCCTTATTTTATTTATTTATATATGTTGTTGAGGATTGACCCAGTGCCTCACTCATGCTAGGCAAGTGCTCTACCACTGAGCTACAACCCCGGTCCAAGGAAACTATTTTTGAAACTAGGTTTAGAATAGAACTGTTTATTAGACCCACCAGTATTATCATACAGATGTGTTATTCAGTATATAAATATTTCAAAACTTGTACCATTTTAATTCAGTAACCCCTTTCACTTTGGAATACTGACAAAGCATAAATCATCCTATTTAAGACCCAGTTTATATAATAAAAGTTTTTTTTTAAATCAGTGCATATAGTAATGCTCATTCCTACCTCTGAACTTCTAGACCATGCCCTGTGTACCTTTCATATCTAATATATGCATGCTGTATTGTCCTTGTTTACTAGATTTGTGAGGTTTTTAAGTATTGTTGATAGTAATTTATTAACTTCTGTCCTTGCCATGGCCTAGTATTGTGCTTGGCACACCAAAGATGTTTGGTAAATGCCAATATTTCACTAACTTAAAAAAACCAAAAAAACATAAAACTTCCTCTCCTCCCTAATTTTTTATTTAATATATAATATTAGGGGGTTTGCATTAAGTTGCTGTGTTTAGTGTTTTATAACCTTAATATCTCACAAGAATTTTGTATATTAGATGAAGCAGGTAATATCTGCCGCAGTCCAGCTGCAGCAAAATAAGGGGGTGGGCGGGGGGGAGGTGGTGGTGGTGTGACAAGCAACTTGTGTAGATTGATACAGCAGGAGTAGGAGCTGTTTATTGTAGGACAGGAGCGGTATTTATACATTCCACACAGCTTATCTTAATTAACATAAACTAGATACAGCAGTCAACCAATAAGGAATCTCCACACTTAATGGCTTGCTGGTGTTAACTCACAAATCCCTCCCCCTGGCAAAATATCAGGCGCCATCCTGACTTGTTTACAGACTCTAACATTCCCCTGGCAAAATGCCAGGCACCATCCTGACTTGTTTACAGACTCTAACAAATATCCTTGTTTTATATGTGTATTGGGGAAAAAAATTATGTTTTTGCTCAAGGTTAAGAATTTTAGGGCAGTGCTGGGATTAGGATTCAGATCTCTGAAATCATTGCTTATTCTATTTCCATGCTGTATTAAATATTAAATATATGTGTAAGGAAGTAGTTGCTAACATTTGAGTACTGTGTTTTCCTTACACTTATTTGTGTTTGACATAAGATTATTTAAGCATTGTCACAATTTGAAATTCCACTTGTGTACAATATTTTGGAGTACTTTGATTCAGTGGTTTTTTTCTTTTTTATTGTGGTATGATAATAATATACAGTGTTTTAATGTTTGGTCTTTCTTTTTATAATCGATTTCTGATTGCAGTAACCAGTGTTAATAATTGCACAGTGTCCTCTTCCCTCATTAATACTTGTACAGAAATTCAAGTTTGTGAGATTCCCCCCTCCCACTTGATTATATGTGAATATCTATCACTCTCAATCAATTTTTTTAGCTGTTTTTTTAATAGGTAGTTTAAAGATTTCTCCAACTCTCAGTTGAAAATAATCTGAAGTAGTACAAAGTGCCCAGATTTTTATAAGGGTTTTGATTAGTTTCCTGGCATATACTAGCCATAGTGAATTTAAGCAAACCACTTTACATCCACAAAGCATCATTCATTAAATTCTTGCCTTTCCACGGAGTAAACTCAGGTCACTAACTTGCCCTAGAAGTATACAAGTATTCAAAGAGATTTCTTTCCAAGGGAGAGAGGGGAGTCTGGCCTTTCAAAGATTAGAGAAAACGTATTAACACACTTTACACATAGGAGATACTGGTAAATAGAGTTGTTTTTCTGTATTGTGATAATTATGCTAGTTAATATTAGACTATACTAGGCACTATGTTAAATATATCTCATGCTTTCTGTCATTTATTCCTCACAGCAAATCTCTGAGTATGGGAAATGGAGAGGTTAAATAGTCACATACCTGGTAAACGAAGCAGAAATAATTCAGTCTAGCAATTTGAAGACCCAAGTGTTCATACGTGATTACTATGATACTTGCTGCTACAGTAGTGTTTCTCAACTTTGATTGGCACTATTTACATTTTGGGCTAGATTATTCTCTTCCTCCCTCAGCCTGCCTCAGCCTCCTCAGTAGCTGGGATATGCAGCCAGATAATGTTTGTCAGAGTTTTCCTGTATAATGTAATATGTTTATAGGCATTTCTCATCTCTGCCCACTAGATGCCAGTAGTGATCTCCCCCCATTCTCTGCCCCATGACAATAGTGACAAAAAAAAAAAAAAAATCTCTGTAGGCATTGCTAGATGTTCTCTGGGGGTCAAAATCACCCTGGTTGAAAATCATTGTCCTAGAAGAAATGTATGTTTGAATAGGGGTGGGAGTGACTTTGAAGTAGTTGAAAGTATATAATTGGAGTTTAGGAAAAAGATCAGAACTATAGGTGTGGTTTGAAAGTCATTTAAGTGGTAGCTATTTACTTTGCCAGAAGGAAAAAGTGTACAGTTTGGTAGGGAGGAAGGGCTAAAGACAGAGGGCGGGGGTGGGGGTGGGGGGGTGGGGGGAGTGGGGGTAGGGGGGGTGGGGGGGTGGGGGTGGGTGGGGGTGGGTGGGGACTTAACAGATGAAGAAGAGCCAAAGATTGAGAGATAGAAGGAACAGTTGTAGGGTGCTGATGTAATGAAAATTAAACTCTTGAAACTTTTAAAAATATATAATATTTTTATTTTATCATTTTAATTAATACATCACATTTTTCCATTTTAATTTGTCCATGTCCTATTGAACCCAAGTATACCTTTCTTTTAGTTAATATTTAATGATGAAGGAGAAATGAGTTATTTTGTTTTCTAAACAAAATAATTTCTTATTTCAGGTTGCCGAGGAGCCCAAGTAGAAGAAATATGGAGTTTAGAGCCTGAAAATTTTGAAAAATTAAAGTAAGTAAAGTTTTAGTTGTGTTAAACGAGCCAGGCATGGTAACACGTGCCTGTAATCCCAACAGCTTGGGAAGCTGAGGCAGTAGGATTGCAAATTTGAGGCCCACCTGGACAACTTAGTGAGACCCTGTCTCAAAATTAAAAGAGCTGGGTATGTCTGTCCATGGTAGAGTGCTCCTGGTTTTAGTTCCTATTATAACAAACAAAACAAAATAGCAAGACCCTGTCTCACAATAAAAGGAGCTTGGGCTGGGAATATAGTGCAGTTGATAGAGTGCTTGCCTCCTCGCATGCACAAGGCCCTGGGTTCGATCCCTAGCACCACCAAAAAAACCAAAAAGTTAAAAAAAAAAAAAAAAAAAAAAAAGATAAAAGAGCTGGGCATGTCCTTCACTGGTAAAATACTGCTGGGTTCAATCCCCAGTACAAAAACAAAAAGAAAAAAAAGTAATATACCTATACTTAAATCTATTGAGGTTACTAAGATTTGTCTATTTATTTTATTTGAATTACCTGAGTACATTATCTCCTTTAAGTCTTTTCAATCCTGTGAGATAGGTATTATTCTAGTTTTATAGGACCCGAGGCTCATACAGAGTCACTAATAAGGGATTCAGTCCCAAGATTATAATTCTGTATCCACGAAGTACTGATTGGTAGGTTTTGCACAAAATTCACTTGTAGATTGTAGTGTTAGAACATGGAATATTTTATCTTAAAAGCATGACTAATAGGTCATTATACAAAAGCATATTTAATAGATAATGTACATTAGTTGTAATTCAGAATTTGCCTATACGTTGTCATCTTGCTTCTTGGGAAACTTAAAGTTTAAGGTTTCAGTATAGATGCCAGAAAGAATTTTCCCCTTACCCAATCTCTGTGATTAGAGTTCCTCTTGGAGCCTGTCCTTACCCTTTACCTTGGTACCCTCAATCATTGACCCTGTATCTGCAAATGGAAGACCACAGGAGTTTTCTTTCTTTTTTTCAAATTTTTTTTAGACATTGATGGACCTTTATTTTTATTCATTTTATTTATATGTGGTGCTAAGGATCGAACTCAGTAGCTCACACATGCTAGGCAAGCATTCTACCACTAAGCCACAACCCCAGCCCAGGAGTTTTCTTTATTAAGAGGGTTCTTAAACTCTTGAAATGGGGACAAGGAAGAGACTTTTAAAAAGGAAAGTGGGGACTTAGGGATGTGGCTACTGTTTTTAATAGTAAGAAGGAGATGGTTTTCTTCTCCTACCTACCTTACTCTTATCCACAAAAATAGCAACCATTTTAGATGAAATAAGAGATCAGTTGTGACTGAGATCAGGGAAGATTTACTAAAGATGCTTCTTTTTAATTCTCTTCAAAATGGGGAAAGATTTTTGATGAGGAGAATGCCACTGTGAAAAAGTGGAGAAAATCCTAAAGTGGTGATTTAATGTTTTGTGCTCATCAGTGATTCTGTTAGGAATGTGAATGACTTCATTATGTATTGAGATGATGGCAGCCATTCGTACTGTAGTAGGTTTGTCCATGAATCTAATAATGTAGGTGACTTCTTAATATATGTGCTATCAGCTGTTTATCTGTAAACATTCTGTAGCAACTTTATTCATATATGTTAGAATTCAGTCAAGTTTAATAGCTTTTAGTTTTGCTATGTTCTTAATTTTCTATTTTTAAATGAATTGATATAAAGTATCAGTGAATAGTCCATAGATTTGAGAATAAACCTTTTATTATAATTCTGTGTTATCCTATGTAAGTTTTAGTTTTATTAGGCTCTGAGGCAACATTCAAAGCTATAAATGGCAGTAGCAATCTTAAAAATTTCTCATATTTACTTAATAGTTTACTTAATTAGTTTTGTATTTGTTAAATAGCTGATTATAATTTAACATATTAACAGTGTTATAAAAGAGTCAGAGTTTGGTGTCACTAATTTATTTTTTTATTTTGTAGGCCAGTTCATGGCTTAATTTTTCTTTTCAAGTGGCAGCCAGGAGAAGAACCAGCAGGCTCTGTTGTTCAGGATTCCAGACTTGACACAATATTTTTTGCAAAGCAGGTATGGTTCTTTGATACTCTGAAAGGTCTCAAGAACCAAGGGAGTCTGGTCTGTCTGTGTGCTTCTTGTGTAGCAATCCTCAAACTTTTTGTCTCAGGGCTCCTTTGTATACCTAAAAATTATTGCCCCAAAGAAGTTTTTTTTTTTAATGGGATTGTCTGTCATTATTTACCCATATTAGACATTAAAACTGAAACACTTAAAATATTTGTCAATTCATTTTAAAATAACTGTGATAAAGTCATTACATGCTCATATAAATAACTTTTTTTTTTTTTTTTTTTGTGGTGCTAGGGATTGAATCCTGGGCATTGCATATGCTAGGTTAACATTCTATCACTAAGCTATATTCCCCACCCAAAATAATGTATTTCTAATGAAAAATAACTGTATTTAACAAAACAGAAAAGTTGGTGAGGAGATTGTTGAAAATATTTCCAAATCTCTTTAATGTCTGGTTCAATAGAACCCTTAAAAATAAGTTTTGGTGTGAAATTTGTCCTTTGTTATGCTAATATGCTTTGGATTATTTTGTCCTTCAAGTGGATTTCTTTTTTTTTTTTTTAAGAGAGAGGAGAGAGAGAGAATTTTTTAATATTTATTTTGTTTTCGGCGGACACAACATCTTTGTTTGTATGTGGTGCTGAGGATTGAACCCGGGCCGCACGCATGCCAGACGAGCGCGCTACCGCTTGAGCCACATCTCCAGCCCTCAAGTGGATTTTTTGATCTTCAATGATTTTGAAACATCATGGGTTGGTCTTTTGGAAAATTTCCTGATTTTTATACCTCTTCTAAGTGTTGACTTTTGATGTGATTTGACAATAGCAGTGAATCACATTTGTTAATGTCTCTGTCTATATCCTTGGAAAAGTTATTAAGTATCAGGAAATTTTTGAGCTCACAATGTTGGTCCCAAATTTTACAAAATTCTGATTTTTACTTGAAAGTGCAAATTTTGTCAGTAACAAGTATCAGGAGTTTTCTTCAAAAATCATTGGTTCATTTTCACTAAGTTTTAAGAAAATATTTGCCAAATGCCTTATCTGAAAACCATATTTGTCTTCCATTTGTTCTATCAAACAAAAATGGTGTTGGGCTGGGGTTGTAGCTCAGTGGTAGAGTGCTTGCCTGGCATGTGCAACGCACTGGGTTCAATTTTCAGCACCACATAAAAATAAATAA
Source organism: Callospermophilus lateralis (assembly GCF_048772815.1). Taxonomy (NCBI): domain Eukaryota; kingdom Metazoa; phylum Chordata; class Mammalia; order Rodentia; family Sciuridae; genus Callospermophilus; species Callospermophilus lateralis. Next base: position 87,325,311 of record NC_135317.1, read on the forward strand.
GTAAAATAAAATATTAGGGCTGGGGATATAGCTCAGTTGGTAGAGTGCTTGCCTTGCATACACAAGGCCCTGGGTTCAGTCCCCAGCAACACACACACACAAAAGTATTATGTCAAATAAAAATGGTGTTCCAAAAAAAGGTGCCAACTTAACTGATAACAAACTATCATACAAGTGCCTTTTTTTGAAATAACAAGCATATCTTGATACATAGCAGTTTTTTTTTTATTTCCTATTTCATTACACAGAATATTAAAAAATTGTACTTCAAGGTCAAAATTTAATACAAATAACTTTCACTGCTTTTGTGTCAAAGTTGTTTTTTGATAAAACTGGATCTTTGTATCATTTGATTTTTTTTTTTTTTTTGAACTATATGTGTCAGTGAAACATTTAATACAACATTTAGATTTGTGCTAAAATACCAGCACTTTCACACCATTGCTTTTGTGCCATCTGAAGATGGAAAAACAGGAAAAAAGCTAAAAACTCTCTTAGGATTGTTATGGAAACAATTTATTTTCTTTGAACTTACAAACCCATTAAGAAAGAAAGGTCTTAGGTATTCCTAGAGATCCATGGACTACACTTTAATAATTATTGTTCTAGTTTATACAATGATCAGAAGTTGAGTTTAATTCACTTTGCTGAATGCCTGAATATCATCTGGCTTATCATTTAGAAAAGCTGAAAAAGGGAATGATTACTTTCATAAATTAGTTTGATTAATTTGATTATTGTTTAAAATTCAAGCTAACTATGATTGCATTTGTTTTAAAATTGAACTTATATTTAAGAGATCCCCAAAATTGCTTAGTGTAATTAAGAGTAACCTTTTTTTTTGGTATGGGGGATTGAACTCAGGGGCACTTGGCCACTGAGCCAAATCCCCAGCCCTTTTTTGTATTTTATTTAGAGACAGGGTCTCACTTAGTTGCTTAGTGCCTCACCATTGCTGAGGCTGGCTTTGAACTTACGATCCTGCTGCCACAACCTCCCAAGCTACTGGGATTACAGGCATGTGCCACCACACCCAGCCATGATTAACTTTTAGAAAGGTGGAAAAACAAAAATGCTTGTTCTTATTGCTAACTTATAGGTCAAGTCTTTGCTTTTCTACTTGGTAATTTGTTTTCCTTTTTCTCTTATTGCTTCTTTGCATTTTCCTTTGACTTTCTAAATTGAGTATTTTTAGAGAAATCAGAATTTTCTCTTACTTTAAAGAAAATATGGTTTTATTATTATGATTTAGGAAAGTACCATTTTTTAGGGTTTTATTTATTTTTCTATATTTTTATTGGTGCATTATAGTTATACATTAATGGATTTGTTGTTACATATTTGTACATGCACACAATATAAAAATATAATTTGGCTAATGTCCTTCCCCAGTATTTCCCCTTTTCCTTCCCTTCTCCCTTTTCCTGGTTCCTTTACTATACTGATTTCCTTTTGATTTTCATGAGGTCAGCTTCCCCACCTTTCTTTTACTTTTTCCTCTCTAACTTCCACATATGAGAGAAAATATATGACCCTCGACCTTTCAAATTGAACTTTTTTTGCTTAACATAATGGTCTCAAGTTCCATCTATTTTCTTGTAAATGACAAAATTCATTTTTCCTTATGGCTGAATAAAACTCCATATAAAAATGTGTATATATATACCACATTTTCTTTATGTACTCATCCATTGGTGGACTCCTATGCTGCTTTTTTGACTAATCTGAATTGTGCTATTATAAACATGAGTATGCATGTATTACTATAATATGATGACTTTAACTTTTTAGGATAAATATTGTGATATAGCTGGGTCATATGGTGATTCCTTCCATGCCTAGTCTTTTGAGGAACCTACATACTGATTTCCATAGTGGTTGTACTAATGTACAGTCTGACCAACAGTGTGAAAATGTTCTTTAGTAGTCATTACTGTTTGTATTCTTGTCATTTTTTTCCCCAGATAGCAGTACTTTATATTATAGAAATAAAGTTGTGAAAGTGAATATCCTTGTAGTACCTTATGATTCTACTAGCCATTTTTTAATAGTTTGACTCATTTGATCAATAAGTAGAATATATATATCTATTATATAAAATTTAAGCATTTTAGGACATGTGAGTTAAAAAAGAAGTACTTATAGGGGCTGGGGATGTGGCTCAAGCAGTAGCGTGCTCGCCTGGCATGCGTTCGGCCTGGGTTCGATCCTCAGCACCACATACAAACAAAGATGTTGTGTCCTCTGAAAACTAAGAAATAAATATTCAAAAAAAAAGAAGTACTTATAATTTCTGTTCTAGAAATAACCACTCTTAAAGTCTTACATATTTTTTATGTCTGTGTATTTAATTGTATTTCTTTCACACAGACTATAAACCTGGGAGTTAGGGGTTTTATTTTTAAATATAGTTTCTGGTACATAGTAGATATCCAGAAAATATAGACTGAACTGTTCATCTTTAAGACTATTATAAAGGACTCTGGAAGTCACTAACAGCAAGACACTAAAGATGTCTGATTTATAAAGGCCTAGGTATTTTTAAGGTGTATGAAAAACTGTAAAGAAAAAGAAATGATACTCTACTAGAGTTTGAATTTATAATTTCTGGAGTCACTTGTCAGTTGTCTATTTCTGTGTTCCATTTCTATTTTACTGTAATTTAATATTTTATGTGTATTATATTTTAGCTGTCTTTATTAAGATGTCAAATTAGTGATTCCCTAATAATATCAATTTTGTATTATATTATTGCTAGCAGTTTTTATTAAACGGATAGATCACTAATTCTCCAATAATGTCAGTTTTCTTAGTATATGACTCTTATAAGCCTAAGCTGGGAGACTTGTATGCACATTAGCTAAATATATAATTCTTTTTTTATAATTTTAGTTGAAAATGGACACAATATCTTTTTATGTATTTATTTTTATATGATGCTGAGGATGCAGTGCCTCACACATGTGAGCTAATTGCTTTACCACTGAGCTTCAGCCCCAGTCCAAAATATATAATTCTTGATTTTATTCTTCAGTAGCTTCCAATTCTGTTTAGACTCTTAGGAGTATTTTCAGATGAAAAAAAAAAAAAAGAATTAAAATCATTTTTACTTGTGATAAGAGTATACAGATTAAATGTATAGTGTTGCTATTTATAGATGGAGTTATATCCTTTAGAGAGGTAACATTGGCCATCTTATGCTAGTCATCTACTGTAATTGGAAGTATATGTGTGTATATCATTGATTAATGAAATATCAAGGGCTGATCTTATAGCTTAGTGGTAGAGTGCTTGCCTTGCACATGAGAGAACCTTGGTTCAATCCCCAGAACTGCCTGCCTGCTTAAACAAAAAATCCAAAAAACAAACACCAACAGTCAGTGTCTCTCTCTCTCTCTGTGTCTCTGTCTCTGTTTCTGTCTCTATTTATATCCAGAAAAGAAATTATATCCTAGTAATTGCAGATTGTATATAAGGATCCAGAAATGACATTTTGGTAACACTTCTATGTAAAACATTACATTCTTATTATTGTTTCACTAGGGAAAAAACTAAGGCATGCTTTACTTGCTTAAAATCATGCTTCAGTGTCTGACTCTCTTGTTTTTTCTTTTAGGAAAGAATGATTAGCACTTAAAATATGGCAGATATTGTGCTAGGTGCTTGAAGAATGAAAAGCTGTCATGATGCCTGCCCTCAGAGGTGTTTAGAGTATAGTACAGGAAATTGGAATTAATAAATTAAATGCAGAATTACAGTGGTCATATGTACTACATGGAGTGAAATGAAAGCAGTATTACGAAATTTGTGATTAATCTAAAAATCCTCACTTGGTCACCAACTATTGAGTTTGGTGTCCCACTCACTCTTGATAGCAATTGCAATGTGAGGAGTTCACAAGATAGTCCTCAGGTTCTATAATCTGCTAGTAAGGCTCACAGATATCCCTGAAAGTTGTTACACTGAAGTTTTTTCTTTTTTTAACTTATTTCACATTTGTAGGGCAATTTTTTTGTTTTCTATATCTTTATTTTTATGTGGTGCTGAGGATCGAACCCAGTGCCTCACGCATGCCAGGTGAGCACGTTACCACTTGAGCCACATCCCCATTCCCACACTGAAGGGTTATTACAGAAAAAAGATACAGATTAAAATCAGGGAAGCCAGGCACAGTGGCATATGCTGTAATCCCAGCAATTTGGAAGGCTGAGGCTCAGGATTGCAAGTTTGAGGCCAGCTTCAGCAATTTAGTATGGCCCCAAGCAACTTAGTGAGACTGTCTCAAAATACAAGTAAAAAAAGGCTGAGGATGTGGCTCAGTTGTTAAGCCCCCCCCCCCCCCCCCCACTTCAATCCCCAGTATCAAAAATAGATAAATAAAATCAGGGAAGAGACACATAGGGAAGAACCTAGAAGAGAGTTCCATGTGTGGAGCTTCCAGCTGTCTTCTAGTGTTGTCACAGATGGTTCTTTCTTGGCAATGCTTTGTGTGACAGTATGCAGATTATTGCCATCCAGGGAACAGGAACTGGTTCTTGATGGTTATACTTACAGGGCCTGAGTCATGTAGGTGTGGTTGGTTACCCATGTGGCTGAGCTTAGTCTTTAGCTCCACAGGAGATTGAACTGATAATGCTGACCTAAAGCTTCCACTCACATTCTCCTTTTTAAAATCAGTGTGGACCAAAGCCCCTAGGTAAACAGAGACATTTTCTTGGGCATGACTTTTCAAGGGCTTCCTGGGCCAAGTGGCCATACTTCTCTTTAGGTGAGATCAAGTTCTTTGCTACACACATAAAAATGGGGTTTGATGTTGTCAGGGAAGTCTTAAGAAGGTCTCTCTGAATAAGTGACAGGGGCTGATATATAAAGGTTAAGTGGGTATTAAGTAGGAAGAGAGGTTGAGGATCATTCCAGGTTAATAATAGCTTTATAGCACATGGAAGTGAGACAAATAAAAGATAGTAGAGGGAAGCCAGTATTGCTGGAGATAGAGAGCAAAGGGGAGATGTCCTGAGATATGAAGGTGAATACACGGTATATTAGGTTTAAATACAGTTAGGTTTAGAGAAACGATTGTTTATAACAAATAGTCTCCCTCCCCCTTTTATGTCCAAAGCCATCAAGGTTGCAGGTTTTTTCATTTTGTTCCTTTGGGTATGTCTTCTATTCCAGAGGTTTCTTAATGGTCTAAGATGATTGCTATTACTTCGTCTGTTCTCTCATTTCCATATTTCAGACAGCAAGAAGGGGACAGTTGTACACTTTGTTTCTTTTATGGACCTTTTCTAGAATTTACCTGGGTCACAAGCTTTCTTCTCTTTGTCTAAAACTCAATAACTTGAACAGAGCAGGGAGGAAGAGCAGGAAGAAAAGATTAACATTAAACAGATACATGACGTGGGAGGGAAAGGGAGAGAAAAAGGAAATTGCATGGTAATGGAGGGAGACCCTCATTGTTATACAAAATTACATATAAGAGGTTGTGAGGGGAATGGGAAAATTAACAAGGAGAGAAATGAATTACAGTAGATGGGGTAGAGAGAGAAGATGGGAGGGGAGGGGAGGGGGAATAGTAGAGGATAGGAAAGGTAGCAGAATACAACAGTTACTAATAGGGCATTATGTAAAAATGTGGATGTGTAACCGATGTGATTCTGCAATCTGTATTTGGAGTAAAATTGGGAGTTCATAACCATCTTGAATCTAATGTATGAAATATGATATGTCAAGAGCTTTATAATGTTTTGAACAACCAATAAAAAAAAAGAAAGAAAAAAATACAAAAAAAACCCACAAAAACCTCAATAACTTGAGTTAAACTGTAAAGGAGACTAGGGAATTTGTCTTCATTCTATGTGACCATGGGCCTAGGTAAAATGTGATAGTCTAATCTTTTGTGAGGAGAAGATAGATATGGGAGAACAACTGTTAGCCTGTACATGCAGACAGGTCAGACCATGGAAGATATTTTCTTTATCTCAAAATAAAAAATTAAAAGGCCTAGAAATATTGCTCAATGGCAAAGCACCCTTGGATACAATCCCCAGTACCAAAAAAAAGAGAATTGGTACAGAATTTAAAAGTAGATATTACCAAGAAGCTTTTGCAGAAATCCATGTGAAAATATGTGAACAGATAGGAAAGCAGTAATATTTAGTAGGTATAGGTAGCACCTTTAATGTGTAATTGATTGCATGAGAACAAAGGAGGAAGTCATATTAATGGTGATGCCTGTGTTTTTCTTTTTTCCTTAAAAAAAGTTTACTGATAAAGTACAAAGAATGGAGTTATGATAATTCCTGAGAGATGATACACACTTAATGATTGGACAATTCATGGATTCCATTTATGTATTTTGTTATATAGTTATATATTTTAAGAAATGTAGTAAGTGCCTAAGAACTCACCACCCACTGTAAACTTCATCTGTTTTTCTTCCTTTCCTACCCTTTGTTCAACATAACCTTTACCTTCCCTCCTTCTATCTAGTATAATTGTCACATTGATTCTGCTTACCATTTCTGTGCTTTTCTTCATGTATATATGTGTATGTATGTGTACATATATATTTTTTTCTTTTTTTGGGGGAGAGGTACTGGGGATTGAACTTGGCCACTGAGCACTTGGCCACTGAGCCACATCCCCAGCCCTATTTTGTATTTTATTTAGAGGCAGGGTCTTAATAAGTTGCTTAGTGCCTTGCTTTTGCTGAGACTGCTTTTGAACTCCCAGTCTTCCTGCCTCAGCCTTCTATTTTTATCCTAAAAAGATGTGTATATACAATTTTACTCAATAAAAGTATCACACTCAATATACATTTTTTTTGTCATTTAATATCATGTTATTAAATTTCATGCGTAGCTGGGCACAGTGGTACATGCCTATAATCCCATTGGCTCAGTTGGCTGAGGCAAGAAGATAAAAAGTTGGAGGGCAATTTGAGCTACTTAAAAAGAGCCTGTGTCAAAATGAAAAATAAAAAGGGCTGGGGACATAGCTCAATGGTAGAGCATCTCTGGGTTCAATCCCCAGTACCACACACACACACAAAAAAAAAAAAAAAAAAAAAAAAAAATTATGCATAAGTTGTTTATCATGATAGTTCATAATATCAATTGCATGGACATAATACAGTTTGTTTGCTTTTCTGTAGATGTTGATTGCCATTTAGGTTTTCCATTTGTGTTACTGTGAATTATGTGGGGCTATAAGCTTTTTAGTACATTTCCTATTTTATTTATGCAAGTTTGCCCTTCAGTACTTCTGGAAGTAGAATTACTACTTCATCTGACAGGTAAATGTACAACTCTAGGAGGCAGTATCAAAATGTTTTCTCAGTATTTCTTCAGTTTATACTTTCACTAGCACAAAAACCACATATTCCAATACATGACATCCTTGGGCCTTTTTAATTTTTGCTACTCAGTTAACTATATGATGATACTTAAATATTGTCTGGACTTCTGAAGTTATGATATGTAATGGGTCGTTTCTCTTGTTTTTTCCAGAAATAACTCTGCTGTCTTAGTCCTATGCTTTTTGTGGAAATTTTATAATCTTACCAAGTTGTATGAAAAATCGTGTTACAATTTTGACAGTAGTAGCACTGAATATATATATATATGTGTATATATATAAATTGAAGGAGAATGTATACCTTTCTGAACATGGTCGGTTCCTATTTCTTTATATTTAGAATTTTAAAATGTTGCATAATTTTGTCAGGTGATATTTCTGTAGATATAGATCTTTTGTTAGATGATATAGATCTTTTGTTAGATTTAGTCTTCATTTCTTTTTCGGTACTGGGGATTGAACTCAGGGGCACTTGGCCACTGAGCCACATACCCAGCCCTGTTATATTTTATTTAGAGATGGGTCTCGCTTTTGCTGAGGCTGGCTTTGAACTCAACAATCCTCTTTCCTCAGCTTCCCGAGTCACTGGGATTAAAGGCATGCATCACCATGCCCAGCTTATTCTTCATTTCTTGATATCTTATTATAGTTGTAAATATCTCGTTTTCAGTTACTTTTTCCTAGTATTTGTACTGGTATTAAGAAATGCAATTCACTTTTATGTATTAATATATTTGGCCATCCTGCTAAAACTTTCCTATTTTCTGTAATAATTTGTTGGATTTTTGGGGGGAATGGAGTGTTTCTAACTAAATGACCATATCATCTTCAAATAACCCCAGTTTTGTTTTCTTTCTTTTTTAAAATAATTCTTTTGGATCTAATTACTATTACTATTATTATTATTATTATTATTTTGTCTTATTGCTTGGCTGAGATTTCCTGTAAAATCATTTGTGACTTTAAAAGGGAATACTTTTACTATTTACCCATTTAGGATATTTACTACAGCTTTTTTTAATGTAATTTTTTAAGATAAGGAAATTGTTTAAAGATATATTCTTATGTAAAAAGTTCTCTTATTAAATAGCAAATGTCTATTATGAAAGGGTATTAAATTTTTTCAAAGGCTTTTTCTGCCTCTAGATGATTTTGTTTATTTCCTTTTTTGGTAGGTTACTTCAGTTAATTACATTTATGAATTTTTCTAATATTAAGTCATCCAATAGCTCCATTAAGTCATGGTGTGGTTTCTTTTTATATACTGTTGGATTAAATAGTATTTTGTTTCAGGCTTTTAAAATCAATATTATTAATGAAATATGCCTCACTTTTTCTTTTTGTGATGACTGACTTTTTTAGGTTCATGCTGTCTTCATGAAATGAGATGGAATTTCCTCTTTTAAAGTTATAAAGTGTGTGTGTAAAATGATCTGTTTCTTTAAATTTGGCAGAATTGGTGTGTAAAATCATCTGAGGTTGTTTTCTGTTTGAGAGTATTTTTTTTTTTTTTTTAACCACTGTTTCACTTTAATAAAGGACCATTCAGGCTGTTTCTATCTTTTTTTGTTATTTTGAATTAGGATACTTTTTGTCAGAATTTCTCCATTTCTGCATAAGTTTTCAAAATGGTTTCTTCTGGATTTTTATTTGCAAATTGGTGTGAAAGTGATTTATACTTTATTAATTTTCCACCTTTTACTAGTTACTTCACACTGTCATTATCACTAGATGACTGGTTTCAGTTCCCTTCAATCATTCCTATAAACCTGAGTCTTTCTGAAGCAGTATTAATTTTTATTTCCCTAGTAAAACTTTTTACTCTTATAGTAATCCTCAAGGTCAGTGATTTACTGTAAATCAGTATGCTCTTTACCTCTTAAATATATCCTCTTATTTTGTTTCTTTGTTCAAACTCTTTATTTCATAGAATAAATTTCATTCTCTGTTCTCTAGGTCCAAGTTTTCAAAGCCCTGTTAAAATTTCACATATAGGGAAACCTTATCTGATACTCCATTGTAAAATGATTTCTTCTTTAACTCTTTTGGTTTTATTGTTCTCTTTTTGGTGATAAGTAGCACATTTATCTCTACTTTTTAAAACGTTTTGTTATTTTGAGATGGGGTCTTGCTATGTTGCCCAGGTGTTCAAACTCCTGGGCTCAAGGGATCTGTCTGCCTTTGCTTCCTTAATCAGCCAGCTACTTGCTAGAACTATAGGCACATTCTAAAGTAACATTTCTTTTAAGAAACCATAATTTACCTTCTATACTGTTTTTTTTCTGGACTGTTAATAAATGTTAAAATTTAGTTTGTTTATATTGCTATAGCTATGACTCAATGAAGATTGATTATATATGTAGTACTTTAGGCTGAGTATTATTCCCCAGGGCATCTACCATGTTTTTTTTTTTTTTTCTTCATAAGTTTTGAAAAGAAGTTATTCTTGAGTACAAGGTTACATAATAAAATGCCTGCAATATCAGGTTGACAACATCAATATGTGAATTGTTGTGTATAAGAGACATGAAATGAAAGAGCTCTGATAAACTAAAGTGTATACCTCATCAAAGGAATTCAAGCCAAATTCTTAAGGTTTGGGGCTAGCTCTGCTTGTGACCCCTGTTCTATTTTTGTTTCTGTTGTTGAACTCTACTACTTAACTTTAAAATGTGTTAAAAACCAGAGTATATAGAATATTCATAATAAAGAATTTAAAAAGTTGGGGATCACATAAATAATATATATTGCATTAGGTTTTTTGTCGTGTAAGTTACAAACTTTTCTCAAATATGTACATATATCTATGTATAGACACACATATATATGGTAATATTTTGTTGGTTTCATAAGGACAAAGATCACATCTCTCTTGTTCATTGTTCAGCATTTTCCACAAAGACTGGCAAATATTATTTGAAAGAGTGGCTATACTTTTTAATTTTTTTCCCCTTCTTTTGGTAATTCTTTACTGTGTATAGCATAACCACTTAGTGCCACTAAACTCTTTTAAAAACTTGAAGTGTTTTTATTCCCATGTTCCCATGTACACTGTCATTACTCTTCTTGAGACACATGCACAAGATAAGCTATAAGCTATAATTGTTCATGGACTTTATAAATTGTTATTCACATTAAAAGAGAAATATCAGCAACTATAGGACATTTTTTTCTACTTCTGTAAAAAAAAATGTAAAGTGGTAGGTTGCAGATTTGAAGTGCTTAGGTCATAGAAATGTTTCATAGATAACTCTAAAAGCTTTGCTATGTAACCCAGCATTGATGTAATGTGTTATGATTTTGAAAGAATGTGTGAACTCTGACTTCACTGTACTCCTGTCATCAGACAATTTTATCCTAGGTAATTTTAGCCCAAGATAAGGGAAAGTTAAATATTAGAAAGTTTTAGTTAAGCCACATTTATGGTCTTCTTTAATCATTAAAATTTATCATCCAAATTCAGTAAAGAACTGATTCACATCAAAGTTTATGTTAATAGAAATCAGTGACAATGTTAATTGGATTCCAGATCTCCTCTAAATCATCAATTCTGAGATGATTTTGAATACATACTACTTTCATAGAGGAATTATAGAAATGATAGTGGTATTATATTTGTTAGGAATTGGGAAGAAGAGAATGGAGAACACAGTCTTATCATGTCTGTTAAGATGGGGAGTAAGAGAAAGTACCTTAGTTGAGAATATAGTCTTAACCTTTTTGTGTCTCAGCTTTCACAAGTATAAAGCAAGAATAAGAATGTTGCTTCTTTAGGCTGGGGTTGTTGCTCAGTGGTATAGCAGCTGCTTAGCATGTATGAGGCCCTGAGTTAGATCCCCTGCACTCAAAAAAAAAAAAAAGAAGAAAGAAAAAGTTAGGGATGAGGATTGTAGCATTTATCTAGCACGAGTCAGGTTCTGGATTTGATCCCCAGTGCTGCCGACAAAGACAAACAAAAAAACAACAACAGCAAAACCCAAAGAATAGTTCTTCTTCTTCATAGGTTAGAAGGATTAAAAGATTTAATAAATGAGCCAGGCATGGGGCACAGGCCTGTAATCCCAGTAGCTCCGGAGGCTGAGGTAGGAGGATCTCAAGTTCAAAGCCAGCCTCAGCAACTTAGTGAGGCTCTGAGACATTTAGTAAGACCCTGTCTTGAATAAAAAATAAAAAATGGTGGGGGTTGAGGATGTGACTCAGTGCTTGAACACCCCTACATTTAATCCCTGGTGCCAAAACAAAACAAAACAAATTTGTTTATATGTGAAGTGCCTAGAAAGCTACATGGCTTTTTGTTAAATGAACATTTTAATAGCTGGAGTACAAAACTGTAAAAACTGATTGAGTGGACATTATATATTCTTTGGGAGGATTCAAATGAGAGTAGAAACTAATATGAGTTGTTGCAGGATTATCTAAAAGACACGTAGATGGGTTGAATAGGCAGAAATATGTTTAGGAGGAAGTGAGTGAAGGGAGGATAAGTTCATTTGGCTTAATCAGCTATGTTGGATGATTGGTCTTGTAACCTTAACTGAATTGGCTTTCATTAATGTTGTAAGTTCATTTGTTTTCTTTGTTTTATAGAATCAACTCTGGAATTGCAGCCAATTCCTGAAAATAGACTAGACTAGAAATCAAACATTTTTATTATTTTTATGCTAAGTCTATGAAATAAAAATTGGAAACTACTAATATATTTTGGGGGTCATTTTCACCAGTTAAAAACTTAAAAAATTAATAATATCTTTGCTTTTATGTTTTATAGGTAATTAACAATGCATGTGCCACTCAAGCCATTGTAAGTGTGTTATTGAACTGTACTCATCAAGATGTTCATTTAGGAGAGACATTATCAGAGTTTAAAGAATTTTCACAAAGTTTTGATGCAGCTGTGAGTAAAATCTTCTTCCTAATCATAAAATGACCTCTTTGTCATAGTTCTTATTTTGATATACTGCTTCTGAAATTGTTTTAGATGAAAGGTTTGGCACTGAGCAATTCAGATGTGATTCGACAAGTACACAACAGTTTTGCCAGGTAATGAGTCTTTATGTTAAATAAGTACAGTTTCTGTTTTTGTTTCTTTGTCTCATTGTTTTTTTCTTAACTATAGACAGCAAATGTTTGAATTTGATGCAAAAACATCAGCCAAAGAAGAAGATGCTTTTCACTTTGTCAGTTATGTTCCTGTTAATGGAAGACTGTATGAATTAGATGGATTAAGAGAAGGACCAATTGATTTAGGTAATCTGGTTTCTTGGTGTTTAAATTTTTTTTTTAAACATTTATTTTTTAGTTGTAGATTGACACAATATCTTTATTTTATTTTTATTATGTAGTGCTGAGGATCAAGGTGAGTGCTTGTTGCAAGCTAGGCAAGCGCTCTATCTCCAACACAACCCCAGCCCTAGTATTTATTTTGACAAGGACAAAAAAGTTGACTATTCATCTTTATTTAAACTATAGTACTGCTTACATTTTAAAAGTGGAGGTTACTATAAGGTAGTATAATATGAAAGTGTTAGCTTTTTATGGAATTAAAATAACATAGGAATGACATGTTAACTGCAATAATTCAATTGACCTTTAATTTTTTTTCTAAGAGAAAATATTTTTTTAACCCACAGATTACATAATTTACATTTTATTTTCCAGTTAACTTAAAAAAATACTCAGTAAATTTAAAAGGTTGTTATTGTCATTTTTATTTACTGGGGGATAACAAGCATTTCTTACATCATCTTGGAATAAAATATTTTCATTTGGCTTGAGTTTGGTGGCTCATGCTTGTAATCCCAGCGTCTTGTGAGGCTGAGGTAAATTTTTTTTTTTTTTAATTTGAAGTTGGATCATTAACAATCACTTTAATTTACTGTTCAGCAATCTCCTATTAAATATCTTTCTTTGTATTTAGATAGAATGTTATTGTGCTCTTCTTTGTACTAAAGGGCAAAATTGTCCTTATCTTACCCTGTCTTTAACCTTAAGGAAAGATGATAAATGGTTATTAAGGGTACAGTCTGTAGTTCTGAAATAATACTAAAACAATGATCCACGGAATTTGTTTTTTTTTTGCCCCCCACAGTGCTGGGAATTGAACCCAGGAACTTGTACATGCTAGACTGCATCCAAGCCCATCCATGAATAATTTTAACTCCTTATTATGAGCTCATTAAATTTTCTCTTTTCCTTTTTAAAATGGATTGAATGAAGTCCAGCAGAACTTGTTTTAGTTGAGAATCTGATATTATATGCTATTCATAAAATTTTGTACTTTTTTTTAATTTAAATTTTTAAAAATATTTATTCTTAAGTTTTAGGTGAACACAACATCTTTATTTTACATTTACGTGGTGCTGAGGATCGAACCCAGTACCTCGGGCATGCTAGGTGAGCACTCTACCACTGAGCCAAAATCCCAGCCCCAAATTTTGTACTTTTATATTAAAAATTCTTTAGGACTGGGTTATAGCTCATGGTAGAGCTCTTGGCATGTGTGAGGCCCTGGGTTCAATCCCCAGCATTGAAAAAAAAAGTTAATGTACGCTCGTTTTGTTTGTACTTTTTGACCACATTCTTGTATAGAACCAGTAGTTTATTTAATGTGAATTTACATGCTTCCTTTATATTTTAAGATATGTATTTTTCTGTGTCTTTTACAGAAAATTTATAGAAAGTTCTTTCAATTCTGTAGATGCTTGTTTTCCCCACTGTGCAATATTCTCTCTTGCTTATCTGGTCAACATTCTTTATTCATTAGAATTATCAAATATAAAGGAAGTAAAAGATAAAACAGCCAGTTTTACTGTACAACTGGTAGCTATGCTATAACTTTTAGTGAAAAGAAGATTAAAACATTTGGGTAAAATTGTACTCACATTATGGATGAATTTCACTTTTTAATTTTTAAGTTAGGATTGTGGGAGTCAGGTAAATAAGGATTGAATCCTTATTTTGTCCTAACATGTGGGTTAGTCTTTCTAATCTTATAGTTTTATCATCTGTAAAGTCAGGGTAGTTACCCTTATCTCACAGGATTGTGAGTTCAAATGAATAAACTTCCTAATTTATTACTTCCTCAAATATTTGCTTAGTATCTCCCATGTAAGACAATAATATGACAGTATAAATTATGCTAATATTCTCTCTCCTAATCTTTAATCAAGACAATAAGAATTAAAGCTTAATATAGTAATGCTAAAATGACTTACTGTCCTGAATTTGCTAAACGTATTTATAGAAAGATTTTTGAGGAAAGGTAGCAGAATACAACAGTCACTAATATGGCATTATGTAAAAATGTGAATGTGTAACCGATGTGATTCTGCAATTTGTGTTTGGGGTAAAAATGGGAGTTCATAACCCACTTGAGTCAAATGTATGAAAGATGATATGTCATGAGCTTTGTAATGTTTTGAACAACCAATGGGGGAAAAAAAAGATTTTTGAGGGAGTGTTGATGTTGATTACGCTTATTTTTGTTTTAATTGGTTTTAAAATTTCTTTCTAGGTGCTTGCAATCAAGATGACTGGATCAGCGCAGTACGGCCGGTCATAGAAAAAAGAATACAAAAGTAAATGCTCAGCTAATTTCATTGGCATAAACATTCAGGATTAAAAAAAAAAAAAAAAAAAAAAAATTCAGGATTTTAGTTTTGTTTGTTTTTTCTTGTTTTTTTTTTTTTTTTGAGCACTGTATGTAGAACATTACTTTTGATTGCATTAATGCATTCAGGAAATCTATTTCTAAAAATGTCCAGATTTTACATGGATGTCAGATATGACATAACTTTAGAGAATTTAAATGTTCTAGTCTCCATTAGGTGAGATGTTTTCAAATATTTGTATAGATTGATGTTTTTAAAAATTTTGTTTTTGATGGCTTTTTAAATACTCAATTATTTAGAGGTAATTATATATTCATACTCAGTTATAAGAAAGAATATAGACATATTGTGTATTCTACCTTGCATGGTAGTATCTTGCAAAAACTATAGTATAATATCACAGCCAGGATATTAACATTGATATCATCAAGACAGAGCAAATAAATGGAATCGTATATTGTGTTATCTTTTTACATTAGTTTTTTTTTTTTTTTTTCACTCAACATAACTGGAGATTATTCTGAGTTGTTAAATGTATCAGTAGTTTATTCTTAGTTGATGTGTACTACTCTGGTGTGAACATATCAGTTTTTTGCCTATTAACTCATTGAAAAACATATGGATTACATAGGCGTTTTTTGCTATTATGAAGAAAACTGCAGTAAGCATTTTTGTACACTTTCATATAAATATAAATGAGATAAATGCATAGGAGTGTCCATAAAGTTTTATGGTAAATGCATGTTTAGTTTTTTCAGAAACTACCAAACTCTTTTCCATAGTGGTTACACTATTTTACTTTCCTAGAAAATATCAATAATCCAGTTTCTCTCTGCATCCTTTCTAGTATTTGGTGGTGTCAAATTATTTTGTTTTAACCATTCTTATATTTCATTGTGATTTTTGTCTACATTTTCCTATTGACTGATGATGTTAAAAATCTCTTTATGTCCTTTTTCCATTTTCTAATTTTTGACTGTTGAGCCCCCAGTGTTTTTTAAATACTTGTTCTTGATCAGACATGTTGCCTGCAAATATTCTCTTCTAGTCTGTAGACCATCCTTTCAACATGGTTTCTCATAGAGCAGAGTCTTATTCCCAGTGAAGTTCGATTTATCAATATTTCTTGCTATGAATTATATTTTTGTTCACAAGATTAGAAGTGCTTTGCCTGGCCCTAGATCCTGTTTTCTTTTTCTTTTGCTTAGAATGTTTATAGTTTATTTTATATTAAATCTGTGATCTGCTTTAGGTAGTTCTATATATGGTTTGGCATTTAGGTCAAGATTTTTTTGTTATTGTTGTTTTTTGTTTTTGCTTACACATATTCAATTGCTCTATCATCAGTTGTTAGAAAAGACTACCCATTTTCTACTGAATTCTTCCTGAACCTTTAAAAATCAAATTAGGCATATATGAATGATTCTATTTTGGGATTTATTATTCATCTATTGTCCTGTCAGTAGCACACAATCTTGGTTGTTGTAGCTATGTCTTGAAATCAGGAAGACTGATGCCTTCAACTTCATTTCTTTCTTTAAAATTGTTGTAGCTATTCTAGTTCCTCTGCTTTCTCCTATAAATTTTCATTTTTTCTTTTCTCTGTAGCCACAAAAATTCTTAAATAGAATTGCGATAGGAATTGTATTAAACATTTAGATCAATTTGAGGAGATTTGTTATCTGTAGTATGTTGAGTTTTCCAATATGAATCTGGTCTCTGCATTTATTTAGATCTCTAAATTTCTTTTATTTATTTATTTTTGTATACCCCGTGTGTGTGTGGGGGGGGGGAGGCGTTCTTTTATCAGCATTTTGTGGCTTTTGGTATATAAATCCTGTACACATTTTGTCTGATTTATACCCAAGCACTTCATATTCTTTTGAGTGATATTATAAATGATATTGTATTTTAATTTTTTGTTTCCATGTCATCATTGCTAATACATGGAAATAAAATTGTTTTTTTCACCCTTTGTCTTACATCCTTTGTACTGAACATATCCAAAATTTATGGCATTTTTCTACATAGATAAATCAAATCATTTGCAAAAAAAGGACAACTTTGAATTTATTTCTCCTTTCAGCTTTATCATTTTTGCTTCATGCATTTTCCAGCTGAGTTGTTTGGTGCATGCATATTTATCATTACTGTTTCTTGTTTTTGGATGAACATTTTTATCAATACATAATGTCCCTTTTGCCCTCTCAGTCTCTCATAGTTTTCTTTGCTGTGAAGTTTGTCTCTTTATGTAGCTACTCTTGCTTCTTTGGTTTAACACATGTGTGATTTTTTTTTCCTTTTCTATTTTTAACTTACTCATATCATAATTAAAGTGAGTTTTTTTTTAAGGGAGTCATTTGATGTATTGATCACTTACATCAAATGCAGTGAATTTATAAGATCTGAAATTAAGTGTACATTTAATATATGTTATGATTAATTCTGCCATTTTTCTTTGTTTTTGTTTATTTTCTATTTTCTGCCTACTGTAAGTTATTTAAATACTTTTGAAATTCCATTTTTATTTATATGTATTATTCTTAGTGTATTTCTTGTGTGTGTGTGTGTGTATGTGTTTGTTACTGGGGATTGAAACCAGGGATGTTGTGCTATGAGCTACCTCCCCAACCCTTTTAATTATTTGTTTTGATATAGGATCTCACTAAGTTGCCCAGGCTGATCTCCAGCTTGTGAATCTCCTGCTTTAGCCTCCCAAGTAGCTGGGATTATAATCATGCACCACTACATTTGGCTTAGTATGTTACTTGTATTTTGTTTTTAGTGGTTTTTAAGTTTGTCACAGTCTATTGGTGTCAACCTTTTACCTGTGTGGGTGTAATACAGAACCTTACCTTCCTTTACATACTCTATATAACACAGTTAAATAATTCTTCTGTATATATTTTAGGAAAACCTTTTTTCCCCTCCTTTGGTACTCAGGATAGGACTCAGGGGCACTTTACCACTGAGATACATCCCCAGCCCTTTTTTAAAATTTTGAGACAGGGTCTCACTAAGTTGTTTAGAGGCTTGCTAAATTTTGAGGCTGGCCTCAAGTTTGTGATACTCTGCCTCTGCCTCTTGAGCCATTAGGATTACAGTTGTGTGCCACTATGGTTGACTGAAAACAGTATGATTTTCACTTTAACACAAAACATAATTTAACAAAAGTTGAAGAGAAGGAAACATTTTATTTAACCATTTTTTAAATTCTTTACATTGTTATTCCTTACTGATGTTCCAGGATACCTTTCTTTGTTTTTCTTTTTTTAAAGTTTATTTTTTAGTTTTAGGTGGACACAGTAATCTTTATTTTACTTTTATGTAGTACTGAGAATTGAACCTCATGCATGAGCATGCTACCACTGAGCCACAACCCCAGCCCAGGATACCTTTCTTTATCATTTCCTTTCTGCTTAGAAAATTGTTAGCTTATTCAAAGAGTAAGTTCTAAATGAACAGATTTCTTGTTTTTCTTAATTCAAAATATTTTAATTTTTCTTTCATTCCTGAAGGATATTTTCACTAGATACAGAATTCTGGATTGACATTCTTTTCTTTCAGCACTTCAAAAATTTTATGCTACTTCCTTTTGGCCACCATGTTTGTTTTTTTTTTTTTTTTTACTGTAAATCATTGTCATTCTCCTGTAGGCATGGCGTTTCTCACATGCTGCTCTCAAGATATTTTTCCTTCTCTTTAGCTTTTAGAAATTTAACTACATTGTGTTTTGGGATTTGCTCAGCTTCTTAAATCTATAGGTATATGTTGAGTCAAATTTGGAAAGTTTTCAACCATTATACCTTGGAATACTTTGTAAACCTCACCCTTTTTCTTCTCCCTTTCCTGGACCCCAAGGACTTGAATGTTGGATCTTTTATTTAGGCCCACAGGTCCCTGAGGTTCTATTAATTTTGTCTATTTATTTTTCTTGGTTCAGATTGGGTAATTTCTGTTGTTCTGTATTTTTAAAAGTTCACTGATTGTTTCCTCTGGGAGTCCCCTCCATTCCATTTTCTTGTTTGAGCCCATCCATTGAGGTTTATTTTATTTTTTATTTGGGTTATAATAAAATTTCCATTTGTCTCT